>NC_053489.1:460882846-462375346 GCF_905171775.1 Rana temporaria | reverse complement strand
TTACTACCTTGAGAAGAGAATGAGACAAGAGAACCAAGGCACATGTTTCCGCTATGCCTCTGCATGTGGATTTAAATTGATAGCTGTTTATCAAGTGCATTTGATATCCACCCCAAACCCCCTCTGACTGTGAGGACAGAGTTCAGTAATTGACAATATTTTGCAGCAGTGTAGTGATTTTTTTTCCAATCCATTATGATCTATTAACTATCAGCATATATTTTCAAAGGTGGTTACCACTTTTTCTTGCCAAAGGCATAAACTCCTTTAAGTTGCAAAAGAATGTTGTCTGTATGTCTGACATATGCAGATAAAGATACATTTATATACTGTGTGTTTGTGTGTGCTTATATTTTATGCTGATATTTTAGAAGCTAGTTGTGACATCTTTGAAGAAGAAAAGAAAAAGTCATAGAATTTAAACATTAACCATTAATGTGACTGGTTTGGATAGGTCTAGTTTGGATTGGAACTCATGTATAGTAATATATGGAAAATGGCAAGGTCAGGTTCATTTTGGTTCTAGTAATGCATTTCTATTATCGTGGATATGTATCCGCATCTTGCTTATAGCAGTTTACGAAAAATAGTATGGCAGATAGAATCTTTAACAAGGCATTTTTAAAAAATAACCTTGGTTCAAGTGCTTTACAATTTAGAAAACATCGGACAATAAAACAGACCATGGTTAAAAAATTATCCTTGGCCATAGCCTTGGAATTCCATAGTAGACAGGACCTATTGTACTGTCAAGTGTTGATGATGGTTCAGCTCTTTCGAAAGGGCGCATTTCTTTTTTAGCTATAGGACTGGATTGAGCTTCTCTTATGTAAAGCTGTTCAGATCAGACCCAGCCTATCAGGATGAACCATGGGAAGAATCTTTTTAAAGCAGTAGCTGTCTATTCTCAAAGAGATAGGTTGCATGTCATCACTTTATCATATGTCTTGATCTACAGACATGGACTCAACAAAGGTCAGAGGAGATAGACATCACAGCACCTTTTAGAAATCAACAAAGTACAGATTATTTAAATCTGTGTAACACAAGTAGCCAGCCAGCCACAGTTTTACTAGATTAAACCTTTCATCTCTGTTCCCAAATTCTCTAATGAAGGCAGTTCATTGTGGAATTTAATAACCCAATAATTCATTGCTTCACTGACTCTGAGCTAGCCGGTGTGTAAATCATCCGTTATTAAAAGTATTTATTAATTTACTCATAGAGCACCAACTTCATCTTCAGTACCATACTTCAGCATGGTTGCTATTTGTCTGATTTTCAGGCACATTTCCAGGCTTTGTAGATTTTGTATTGTGAGTTTTCAACCTATTGCACAAAAAACTCCATCTGTGCCTGATAGACTACATTTTTATTATCTGTTTACTTCCTGAAGATGTTTTATGCTTCTTTTACACAACAGCCAATGTTTACATGGCAAAAATATGCCAGCGCAAGAGTCAGGGCATAACGCTGAAATGTAAGGGTCCTCTTAGATGGTACGGTTGGGGTTTGGTGGCTCAGCAGCAGTGTTGGCAACTATTCAGCAATGTAGGATAATAGGTCAAAGACCTACGCAGATCAGTATAATAGGCGGGGAGGGCCTTGTTCAATGTATTTGTCTGTGTAACTTCATATATATATATGACATGTGCTAATAAAAATCCCAGCACAGTGACTAGAAGCAAGTTGTTCTGTTGAGTGGGAGTATGGTACGGAAAATAATGAAGATGAGCAGATTTGTTAATGCTTGGGAGGAAGCTGTTTTATGGTTCCTGGAAAAAAATGCTTAGGTTCTTTTTTAATCAGCTGAACTAAACAGTCTAAACCTTTTAGAGTTTGTCATGAAACCGTGGAAATGGTATTGATGGATCCTATGGCTGGAGTGCTTTGGTACAAGATGGGACTGATTTACCACTAATTTTGTTTACACAGTGAAACCTGCACTTAGTTTAGCAGAGAAAAAAAAATTGACTTAATAAAAAACAATACAATCCTGGGCAGTAAATTACGCTTTTCAATGATTACGAATAAGGTTGTAAGTACTTTCCTGTCTAATATCCTAACTACTGTATTCTTCTCCCGCTGTTCAAAATACTGTAATTGTATGAAAATAGCAGTGAATGTAATAAAAATTATCCTTAGATTTTGAATACAACTAGAAAGCGTATGCTCATGAACAAGGCTGGATTAACTACGACATTTCAATACCTGGAGAACCATAGATGAGCCCTTCATAATGTAAAATAGATCAAAATATAACATCCCAACACAGTTTATGTACAAGATATGAAGGGAAATGCAGATTTGTTAATACATGTAAGGTCTACCAAGTCTATTTCTTCTTACTAGTAGTAGTTGTTGCGACCTGTACCCTTGAACTAAATGTACTTAATCGCTGGAGCTCCTTTTCAGACATACTATTTTTAGTCAAATCAAACTCTGTGAGATTGATTTGCTAAAACTAGGGAGTGCAAAATCTGGTGCAGCTATGCATGGTAGCCAACCAGCTTCTTATGCCACATACACAGGGTCGGAATTTCCGGCAGAAAAAGTCAGATGGGAGCTTTTCATCGGAAATTCTGTCTATGTGTATGCCCCATCAGACTTTTTCTGCCGGAATTTCCGACGGACTTAGACAGAGAGCAGGTTTTCTATTTTTCTGTCGGAAATTCCGACTGAGTTTTTCCGTTTGAAAAAGTCCGGCCATGTGTACGTGGCATAACTGTAGCTTGTTCAATGAAGCTTTGACAATGGAAGCTCATTGGTTTCTGTGCAGAGCTGCACCAGATTTTGTACTTTCCAGGTTGAGTAATTCAACCCCAGTGTTTCATTCATTATGATACCTATAGAAATACAGGCATACATTCACCAACCTCTCAGTTCTGATGAAACTTTGTTCCCAACAAATTCAATGTCTTGAGCAGTGTTCTCTCAAAGAAATGGAAGTAATGGCTGTATCAGCCCCAAGGTCCCCTCCTGGTCAACTACCAAACTACCAAAAGCTTGGAGTCAGTCACACTAAAGCCCTGTACACATGATCGGTTTGTCTGATGAAAACAGACCGATGGACCGTTTTGATCGGACAAACCAATCGTGTGTGGGCTCCATCGTTTTTTTCCATCGGTGAAAAAAAATAGAACATGTTTTAACATTTTCCTATGGATAAAAAAACGATAGAAAAAAATGATCATCTGTGTGAAAATCCACGCATGCTCAGAATCAAGTCGACGCATGCTCGGAAGCATTGAACTTCATTTTTCTCAGCACGTCGTAGTGTTTTAAGTCACCGCGTTTGGACAAGGTCGGATTTTTGACCGATGGTGTGTAGGCAAGACTGATGAAAGTCAGCTTTATCGGATATCAGACGAAAAAATCCATTGGATTAGATTCCATCAGATATCCGATTGTGTGTACAGGGCTTAAGCCTCCTTTAATACTCAGTTATAGCCATTGTAAAACGGAGTAGTGTGTAGCCAGTTGATTTACATCACACAGATTTTCATTCACTTCAGGAAGTAGGAGGAAACCTTTCCAAAATGACAGTATATCCCATCTTAGACAGCTGCCACTGGAACTGGTGCCCCCATTGAACGGGTTCCCCTTGCCTCCTGTTTCTGTGACTCTAGAGGGACATATCTATAAAGCAGTGAATGTGACAATAACTAAACATTCACTGCAGGTGAATGGTTAGTGAATGTCACATTCACTGTTTTATAAATGTACCGCCATAATGTTTGATTTTCCATCACTTTCTGTCCCAGAGATAATGGTCACCAGGACAAATGTAAGGGGTGAATCTCCCCACTAGAGACACAGGCAGCAATGAAAATCTACCACAGGAATTAAAGTGGTAGTAAACATTGGGGAAAAAAACTCTCCCTGAGAGGTAAAGGCACATTATGAAAGACTTACCTTAAAATAAAGCTCTCCAGCCACAATGACATCACTCCCGCGCATGCACGCAGGTGTCACGGGCGGCCACAGCACAGAGCTCTGAAGGAACGTCACAGGTATACCGTTCCTTCAGACCGTATGGGCTGGTGATGTCACCGGCTGCTACTCATTAGAATATCTCTTAAATGGTGCACATTTAGCAGAGATGAATTGAACCTAGAGGTAAGCTTTATTATAAGCTTACCTGTAGGTAAAAATATAAAATAAATCACATTTACTACCACTTTAAACACTTAAAAAGCAAAAATAAATAAACAATTTTGACTATGTATACACCTTAACTTTTTTTCCTTTTGCATCACAAATACCATAGCGTTTTTATTAAGAGTTCTTTAGAACAGTGTTTTCTCAACCATGGCACTAAAGTACCTTGAGGTGCTATCTGGGTGTTATCCAGGATATGTACCAAAAGCATAGGACCCAGTTTGCCCTCAATCAGCATCTTGAGGGCAGCTTGATAGGAAGAAGGGCTTAGATGTGATGGGAGAGCCTCTGACATAAAGAGGGGCTTCTGATGGGAATTTAATTTCATTAGGGCCATTGTGTGCATTGTCCCAGGCTCAGGTTAACCATTGAGAAGTAACATTTATGTTCTATACATGTGAGACTGGGGTGCTATCTGATAACCAAACCAGTGTAAAAAAATATATATACGGTATACAAAATTGCATACAAATAAAGTCGTAAATTCATATGCATTACTAAAATTCATAAACCTGCAAATATGAATAACCATACATAAAAAAAAGTCCATCATTAGTGAATTCATATTAAATCATGATATATCCAAGTGCTACCAAAGTGCTCAGTGCTCCAAACATATGTAAAGTGCTCCAGTGCAAAAAGGTGCTCTTCAAAAGAGTATGATTGGCCCCTTACCAGACAGGGGAGATCTCAAATTATAGAGCTAAACATCTCTCTTGGATCGCTGAGGCTCTCACCAACCGGCATCCGAATAGCTAATGACGTCATTACGCTGGAGTCAGTTGGATGGTCCCGAGGCCATGCTCTGTTACATTGCGATTGTATTGCTGGACATATGCAAGCGCATTTTTATCTTTTAATAAAAGGAGATCCTTTTAGTTGTATTACTCTATGTGGTTTCTATTTCTTATAAATAATGTGTATGGCTATTGATTGTGTGGACATGGAGTAAGATACCAAGAATACACTCCAGCAGTGGGGACACTAGCTCTATCTTACTGATGGGGTCACTTAGCTAACCAGATGCCTGTTGGTGAGAGCGTCGGCTGTCCAGAAGAGATGTTTAGCACTGATCTCTATAATTTGAAATCTTCCCTGTCTGGTAAGAGGCCAATCACACTCTTTTGAAGAGCACCTTTTTTGCACTTGAGCACTTTACATAGTTTTGGAGCACTGAGCACTCTGGAAGCATTTGGATATATCATGATCTAATATCACCTACCCCCATCAAATCATTCTCTGCTCTGCAGCTATTACCTTTCATACCCCCCCCCCCTCATTTAGAATGTAAGCTCTATGAGCAGGGCCCTCCTGTACCTTCTGTATTGAACTGTACTGTAATTGTGTTGTCCCCCCTCTACATTGTAATGTGCTGCGTAAACGGTTAGCACTATATAAATAGTGTATAATAATAATATAATAATAATATGAATTAACTAATGATGGACTTTTTTTGATTGTATGGTTATTAATTTTTGCATGTTTATGGATTTTAATAATGGTTTAATTATCAGATTTAAAGGGGTAGCACTCTTTTTTTCTTTACAGTGTCTTAATCCAGTACTCAGGATATAGTTGCAGCAGCCCCATTCCAAAATCATCTATTACGAGGTTTATTTATAATGAAATACTTTCACAGGGTGCCGTGAAAAAAAAAAGGTTGAGAAATGCTGCTGCTGCAGAAGTATGATTATCAAAGCCTATTGATCACTGTAGGTCAAGTCAAGCAGGTTAAGATATCATAAGCTTGACAACTTACTTAACGGCCGGCATATGTGGACATTTGTCTCTAGACAGCCTGTTATGCTCTCATTATTAACACTGGTTACTTCTAAGTCATATCGTATTTCGGCCCTGCTCTACAGTCTTTCACCAATGACTTATTTGCTGACTGATCATAAGGAGGATTGGGAGGGGGGTTACTTCAACCCTGCAGTAGACACAGTGTCACAAAGTGAGCATTTAAGGGCAATATACCGAGGCTCCAGACCACTGGTATGTGAGTCGTTACTGATTGTGTAGAAGCCTAGTTGTAAGCGTGATACGCTTGAATTGGGCGAATGAGCATTGCCTTAGATATTACCCTTGTGGTTTCATCATTCTGGATACAGATAAGAAATGTTTTTTCCCTGATTGACACAGGGGCAGGCAAGCCTTTCAGAGCCTGGATCAGACATGCTTTGCTTTTCGTTTTGTGTTTTGATAGACACAGTCAGTATGGGTTGCAGTTTTATCTGGATGTAGATTAAAAGGCAATGCTGGAAGAGGTTACGCTTCATAGTCATAACTAGCCTAGATAAGTCAGATATCTGCATAAGGTAGACTAAAGGCATGGCGTTAAAAGGTTTACAGTCTTAGCACATAAGGAAGCCTTTGCATTATATTTTTAAAACATGTCTGCGTTATATACCACATAAAAAAATATATATATATTTTTTTCTCCTTCTTCAGGTACCCTTTTATGAAACCATTACCTTTTTTTTTTTTCGTAAAACAATAAAACATGAACCAGCCTCTTGCTCTGGCCTGGAAGCTTCATGTATAATTTCATGCATTACACATTTTAAAGTGTGTCATAAACACTGGCATTTGAGTGAGATTCTGCGAACTGTATAAACACTGCATACATTTGCTTGCAGTAGAATGCAGGGAACCAAAACATTTTGTCACATTATAGTATTATACTAATCAACTGATGTTAACCCAGCAATACAGAAGCCATTACCCATAGCTTGCACTGATGAGCTCCAACAAGCTTGCATGTACTGATTGAAAAGTAGCTGCTTGGCTCTTTATACCGGATGGAACCTGCTCTATGAAATAGCAGTTATGCGTGCACTATTGCCAAATGCCCAACGAGTTGAAAGAGCATAAAATGCATGTCTTTATTTCCAAACCCTTAGGGCCTATTTTATATGCGTGCATAGAGTTATGCCTTGTACACACGATCGGGTTTCTCGGCGGTCAAAAGACCGCCGGGAAACCCGAGGAGAAAACTGAGAACCGCCTCATTTACTTTTCCCTGTGTACACATGGCCGGTTTTCCCGACAGGAAAACTGCCTGAGAGCTTTGGTTGGGAAAACCGGCCGTGTGTATGCTCCACTGCCGTGTTTCCCCATAGGAAAACTGCAGAAGAAAAACTGCTGCGAGAAAAAAGAGAACATGTTCTAATTTTTTTAACCGCAGTTTACCTGTTTGGAAAACTGCTAAGGAGCATACTGTACACATGGCCAGTTTTCCCGGCCAAAGGAAAACACGGCAGTTTTCCAGATAAGAAAACCGGTCGTGTGTACAAGGCATTACAGTTTTTGTAGCGATAGGCAGTGTGTCAGTGTACACTTTGACATATGTATTGATACCCAGGGCTGGATTCCAGACAAGGCCAACAAGGCCAGGCCTCAGGGCGGCAGTGGGTGCAGGGGCGGCACTGTGGCTGAGAGGAGAGGACACTTTCACTTTCATTTTGGGAGTTCTCCCTGTCATGCAGATGGTGAGAGGAGAGAAAACAGAGGGAAGAGGAGGTGAGATGGTTCTCGGCAGCAGCACCCCCCCTCCCGTTTCTCAATGTCATTTTGTCATTTTTGGCAGCAGCACCCCCCAATGCTCAATGTCATTTTTGGCAGCAACACCCCCCAGGTTCTCAGTGTCATTTTCGTCAGTACTAATCCCATCGCCAGTAGCTGTAATCATTGTGTTCTGCTGGTTAGAAAGGTTTCCCCATCACTGTTGATGGGGAAATCGAGCAATTTTCTTCCCTTCCAACCTTGGTGAAAGGGAAGAAAATTGAATCATCTATGGCTTGCCTAATGCCCCGTATACATGATCGGATATTTTGAATGGAAATTCCGACCGTGTGTATGCTCCATCGGACTTTTGCTGTCGGAATTTCCGCCAGCAAAAGATTGAGAGCTGGTTCTCAAATTTTCAGATGAAAAAAAATTCTATCAGAAAAACCGATCGTCTGTAGAAATTCCGACGCGCAAAATTTCCGTCACATGCTTGGAAAAAATTTGACACATGCTTGGAGTCGGAAGCATTGAACTTAATTTTCTTGGCTGGTCGTAGTGTTGTATGTCACCGCGTTCTTGATGGACTAAAGTTCTGAGAACTTTTGTGTGACCATGTGTATGCAAGCCAAGCTTGAGCGGATGGTTTTTCCGACGGAAAATCCGGTCGTGTTTACGGGGGATTCGTTTCGGAAAAAGTTTCTGTCTAGTGTTAAAAAATATGTTTAGGTATTTTTTTTTTTTTTTTTTTAATCCAACATAGATTTTATTGAAAATCGAAAATACAGCAGCATACATTGCCATTGGTATAGTTTACAGTGGAAAACCAACCCGACATGAAGAGCACACAATTAGAAACCATTAAACAAAAGAGTACATTGCCAATGGCTGTTTGCAAACAAAGAGAAAACACACTTAGTAGTTGCACCAATCCCCTGAACATGACTGTCACTTCTCGAGTATTCCATCTGAATACCCTGCAGAGATTAATCTCTTTAGCCCACATTGAGCCTAAGTAGCCTATCCATGGTCAGATCCACTGGTGCAAGCCCCGTAACATCCAACTATGGTACCCATACATACCTCCCAACATTTTGAGATGGGAATGAGGGACATCTACTAGAAAATGTATGTAGGCAAAAGACATGCCCCTGCCACACCCCATTAAAGGAGAATTAACCAAAATAAAAAGGTTTATTGAATCCACAAGGGACATTTTTTTTTACCACTACTATTCCTTTATATTTTCTTTTAAAATGTATAAATACAGCAATTTATAATTTGGATGAAAGGTTTAGCACTGGGAAACACCTTTTGAAAGCTAAAATGTGCATTTTATATACAACTATATAGATCAGACCAAAATGAGGGACAAGTGATGGGAAAGAGGGACAGATGGGAGCTATGCCCATATCTTCTTAAATGTATACGTATTACCCCTATGTTGATATACATGTTTTTCCAATCTCAGCTGTTCACCTACAGTTTCATCCCATTCCCTCACAGCAGGGAGGATTTGGTTCAAGTTTAAAGTAGCTCAGGGGTTGGGTCAGATTATCAGATATAGCAGTGGTCATCAACTCTGTCCTCAGGGCCCACTAACAGGCCAGGTTTGCAAGATAACTGAAATACATCACAAGTGATATAATTTGCTGCTCAGTGATTTCAGTATTCTAGTCTGCATCTCCCCATGGTAATACATAAAGCCTAGCCTGTTAGTGGGCCCTGAGGATAATGTTGATGACCACTGAGATAGAGGGTCCTTTATAAAAGTGCAATTTATGCTCCTCCGTGTTAGGGCCCTTTCACACGGAGCGGATCCGTATTGATCCGCCCCGTGTGTGTCCGTCGGCTCAGCGGGGATCATCCGTAAATCTCCGCTGAGCTGTCGGCGGACAGGGCGGTTCCCGCACACTGTGCAGAGACCGCCCTGTATTTCCTCCGCTCTCCCCTATGGGGAATCGGACGAATACGGACCGTGTGTCCGTATTCATCCGATCCATTCCGCCAGACGGAAGAAAAATAGGGTTTTCTTTCGTCTGAAAAAGCGGATCTTTGCGGAGGCGGATCTTTGCAGGCGTTAGCGGATGCATCATCCGCTAACGTCTGCAATCCCATAGGGAAGCATTACAAGTCCGTAAACGTAAAAGAATGCGACGGCCGCTCGGAAATACCTAATTTGCATACTCGACGCAGAAAACGACGGGAACGCCACCCAGCGGACGCGGAAGAATTGCATGTAAGATCCGAAGGCGTACGAAGACATACGCCTGTCGGATCTAACCCAGATGCCGTCGTATCTTGTTTTGAGGATTCAAAACAATGATACGACGCGGGAAATTTGAAAGTACGGGCGTACTCTCTTTGTGGATCTGCCCCAGTGTGTTTGTTTCTAGAAATGTTTGTGAGTGCTCTGTAGTAAAATATATTATAAGAAATCCAGCTCTGCCTTTCCAGATAGCGTTAGAAGATTACTTGTCTTTAGCTGCAGACTATTGTTTTCCCACAAAGGCCAATTTACATAATTGCTGTGACTTCGGTGTCTATCAGAAATACTTGTAATCTCAGTAACCTCCTGCAGACCTCCTGCGCTATTCCAGAACTGACTCATACTGCAAGCATGTTGATCCTGAGGAGAAGTGCTAGAAAGCGTGAGAGGGTCCCCCCAGCCTTGTTTACATATACCCACTTTTTACCACTGATACAGTCCTACTGTACACCATGGAGATGCAGTTAGCCAAAAGGGGCCAGGCATGTTTTTTTTTTGGGGAAAATGGAGACAAAGACACAACTCAGCTGCAGCTTGGTGAGGTCCCTTTAATTGTAGTACAATAATGAGGTATGAAACATGGGTTATTTTCAGTGGCCAGACCTCTCACCAAACCTTTGTCAATGCTCCACACAGAATTACTCCCTACTGTTCTACAGGTGGCCCTGCACAGACCAACTACTTTGATACATTTTCAAGGCATTGTTGTGTTGCACCAGTCCATCCTGGAACCTTTTTCAGCAATCTGTTGACCTGTCAATCCCTACTTGTGATGCAAGAGCAGTATTCTCTAAAACACCCACTGCTGGCACCTATGTCTCTTGCAAGAAACCTTATATAAAAACAATGGCATAGCTTTTGCACAGTCACTGCAATACATGTTTGGTGATACAAAATATTTGATAGAGCAAGTTACACCACACATGCATCAAAACATACATACCGAGTGACCATGCAAGGTGATTTTGGGATACTGCAGTACAGTCCATAGGCCGGTATCAATTGTGCTGCAGTGATTGTTGGGTAACATTGGTAGTTTATTAGGTTCATTCATCTTTTGCCTGGGATAGCTCCTTAAAGTGGAGTTCCACCCATAAATATAACATTACATCAGTAGTTTTAAAAAAATGTCATTAGTCCTTTAAGAGAATTTTTTTTTTTTTTTAGATGCCTTCAAAGTGTTGTTGCTAGGCAGAATAGTTAATCTTCCCTCTTCCTGGAACTAGGTGCTTAAGCTTCCTAACCTACACTGCACAGACTCCTGGGAATGTAGTGGGTGTAACTTTCCAGGAGTCTGTGCACTCCCCCAGTCTCGAAGAATCATGTGACTTGGACAGTACAGGTGCTGAAACCTGATCTGAAACCTATTACACTGCTTGTGCAGCACTGAGCATGTGCAAGATCTTCAAGGCTGAAATCCAGGAAGTCATACAGTCTGGCTTCATGATGCCCATACTTAAGATGGCCCCAGTCAATTTCTATTTTATAAAGTGTCTAAATGCTGTAACAACCTAACAAAACGGACCTTCGTTTACAGACTAACTTTACTAGAATACATTAAGCTTGTGTATTACAGGGGTATTTATATTTAAAAAGTGAAATTGTGGCCGGAACTCCGCTTTAATTTTGGTTTTAGGAGTAAGGGATGTGATCAGTATGACCGTAAGTTACACAGTTACTTTAAGGCCCCTTTCACACCAATGAGTTTTTCAGGCGTTTTAGCGCTAAAATATCCTGTCCTGCAGTCTTCAGTGTGAAAGCCCGAAGGCTTTCACACTTAAGCGATGCGCTAGCAGGACCGCTCCAAAAGTCCTGCTAGCCGCATCTTTGAAGCGGTGAAGGAGCTGTGTGTTTACCGCTCCTGTAGGGCTGCTGCCCATTGAAATCAATGGGATACCGCCCACAATGCACTGCTTCAGCCTTTCTCGCCCGCTAGCAGGGGTCAAAATCGCACCACTAGCAGCCGAATATCGGTATAGTGGCGCTAAAAATAGCGCCACTAAAAAGCCAGCGCACCTCCCGCCCCCAGTGTGAAAGGGGCCTTAGGATGCACTAGTTTTTGTGGGGTGTAATCATTTACATCTCTGGCTATCTTTCACCTGTATATTGGGTGTGAGATTTCTCTGCACTGACAGTCCATGTGCCAAAACTACCAAAAACGATCACTTCCAACAAAATAGTGTACCAAAGTATCACACCAACGCAGATACATGAAGAAATGTTGTATACCTCAGAGTCGGTTCACACTGGGGCGACTCGTCAGGCGACTCAGCCGCCTGACATGTCGCGTCCTGTTCTATTCAATAGAACAGTTCTAATAGGAGCGACGCAAGTCGCTCCGACTTAGAAAAAGGTTCTTGTACGACTTTGGGGGCGACTTGCATTGACTTCTATACAGAAGTCATTTTGCAAGTCGCCTCTGAAGTTGTCTTCAGGTCGCCTTGCCGAGTCGCCCCCGAAGTCGTGCCGCCCCTGTGTGATCCGGGTCTAGCAATGTGTCTGCTCTAAAGCATCAGAGTACAGGAATTTTAATGATGATGGTGATTATGCTGATAGTGATAAATACAGCTAAAATAAAGAAAACATTACATTGCTGCATATTGTTATTAGTGCCATTTGCAATAACATTTCAATTTTGATGTTGTAAACATTAACAAAACTTTAGAGAGGCATTTATAAAGCAAATTAAGGTCACGCACTGAACGGAAGGCAAATAGATAGTTGTATAATTTTAAATAAAATCGTTCCCATTTACTGCAGTAGTGTCTCACTGAGCGCAGACAACCTCATGAGTCAGATTAGGAATCAAACTGGCGGTTTACTGGATATAAAAGGTGGGCAGGCATTATGCTGTCCATCCTAGATGACAGTATACCAGGAGGGGGGTGACAGTTGGAGAAGCCTGCAATAGCATTGACGTCTGCAGATATGAACTTGGCACATAAAGAGGCACAGTGTGTTTTTCATTAGCAGTCTCAGCAAGTAGATCTTAAATGATGTCCTGTATTAAAGTAAAAAAGGAGCTATTCCCTTATCCCGTCCACAATAAATACATCCTTCAGTCTTTCAATTATGCATGGGATTTCAGGCCTCCCTTAACAACACCTATTTTTATTCATTTGCATTAATGAAAACTGCAAAAGTGTTTCATACCAGTCTTGTGAAATATACTGTGCTGCAGTATACTAACATAGGAAAATACATTTATTTATTTATTTATTATGTATCCATTTTCCTAAGCAGTCACCATAGCAGTCCATGGTAAAGTTTATACAAATAAAAAACAAAAAAAGATAAATTGCTATACTACTTGTTCTGTCTCAGTGCTTGAGGCTAAGCGTGAAACTTAATGGGGTTAAGAGAGCACAGACCAGGCAATTAAAAGCAGTCGCTTACATTGGTTAGGCTTGAAACGCTCCTGTCAAAAGGGAGGAAAGGAGATCAGAAGCAAATGACTTGGGCTGTTGCTGATTATGAGGCTGAGTAAATGACTGCAGGGGGTTGCCCAGTTTGTAGACCTACAGAGACTACTGCAAAACCTATTAGAAGACCGCAGCAATAACATCCTCAATAGGGACATCGTTATTTTAATATTTCCAGGAAAGTTTTACCTTCTTTGACTTTTAATTGGTCAATCTTTTTTTATGTGAGCATAGAATGCCAATTTGTGAAACATAATAGTATGTCAAAAGCATACATCAATATTGTAGTTTAGTTATATCGCTCAGCGACTTCACTTTATCGCCTAGCTTAGCAGTAGTGTATTTAGGTTTTGTGCTGCCCTAGGCCTGACTAAACTCATGCACCCCCTAATTTAAATATGACCCACCCCTTTCTGTCAAGGGCACACCCCTTGCTGTTTAAGACCCACCCTGAAATTTTCGAGTGGGGACACTAGTTCTGAGGGCCTGTGGGGGCAATGAATTCCCTTCATTTGCATAGATTTCCTCTAACTTCCTGTTTGGCTATGGGGTAGGAAGTGAAGGGACATCTCTGCAATGGGACAGGGATGGTAACAAATAAACTGACAGGGGCTATAACCCTCCCTTACTCTATCCAAAATAAAATAAACTGTGTTGCCTATAGTTCTACTTTCAGCACAAATTTCTGATAATTTTATGGAGAGGACTAAGAAGATATAACCATGCCAATGGTGTAGAAGACAACATATAGCACAGTGAGGAAGGTTTGTGGTCCAGGATGATAGGACAGTCAAAATTAGAAGCGCCCCCCCCCCCCCCCACACACACACACATTTGCAGAATGCCGGCCACCTGCATACCAAAAGGAGTGCGGCTGCTTTATGGGGGCGCTAGACTAATTTGCCTTTGAGGCCTCGTACACACGACCGAACATGTCTGCTGAAACTGGTCCGCGAACCAGTTTCCGCGGACATGTCTGACCGTGTGTACGGCCTAGCGGACCGGTTTCCTGGCCGAGCGGACAGGTTTCCAGCAGACAAAAGTTTCTTAGCATGCTAAGAAACTTGTCCGCTGGAAAGCTGTCCGTCGGACATGTCCGATGGTTAGTATGACTCATCGGACATGTCCACTGGTTATGACGTATAACCAGCGGCCCAAAATCCCGCGCATGCGTCAAATTGATTCGACGCATGCGTGGAAGCATTGTACTTCCGTGTCAGAGAACGTCGGTGTCGTATACGTCATTGCGTTCTCTGTCCGCGGGGATTTTGGTCTGATGGTGTGTACACACATCAGACCAAAACCTCCCAGCAGACATGTCCGATGAAAACGGTCCGCGGACCGTTTTCATCGGACATGTCTGGTCGTGTGTACAAGGCCTCAGCCCAGTTCGCCCCATATGACTGGTGCTACACTAACAGTGTTTTGCAAGCAAGCGGGGACTCTTTCCGTGCTGCCCTAGGCCTGGGCCTTGTTGGCCTAGGCCAAGATACAGCATTGTAGCCTAGTTCCTACTTAACTTCCAAGTTTGGGTTTGTCTGTCCACTTTGGGATGGTCTTGCCCTTAAGGGATTTTCCGACGGGAATTGTGTGATGACAGGTTGTTGTCGGAAAATCCATATGGTCCATCGGTCAATTGGAGTCGGATTTTCCGCCAACAAATGTTGGATAGCATGCTTTAAAATTTTCTGACAACAAATGTGTGTTGCCGGATTATCTAGGCGCGTGTATGAAAGTCAATTGGACAAAACTCCAAAGTACAAACATGTATGCTCAGAAGCAATGCTAACCAAAACACAACACTAGCAAAAGTTGCCTAAAGGGTGGCACTAAAGAGCTGAAAAACCATGTAGTTTCATGTTTGTTGGCTGACAATTCCTTTTGCCGTTTGTATTCAATACAAGTTCACAGTCAACGCCTTTCCTACTCTTTGTCCGCAGAATATCCGATCGTGTGTGTGAGGCTTAAGTCTTGCATTTTTTGGATGTTCCTGTGTAACGCAAGACGTTCACAGACTTGCTGTAGCATTTAATGCTATGTTCAGTGTATGGAAAACCCAACATGAAAAATGAGACCCCTTTGCAATAGTCACAGCAGGTGTGCTGGCCTGGGAATTTAGGTGCAGAGCTCTTGTCACCAGATTCTGTGAAATATATTACAAACAGTTAAGTGCTTTAACTTTCCAGTACTTACTAAAGCTAAAATCTCAGATTCAGGTTACCTGACCCCTTTGAGGTTATGTTCGTTTAGCTTAGTCCATGATCCCTTGCTGGAACAGATGCTGATTGATGTAATACTTATTAAATGCTATGAGAAAAATTACAGTTTAGAAGATTCACAAAATGGCTAATCACTAATTTCCATCAAGGTGTTAATTGTTGACATGATAAAAAAACCATTATGGAGTTTTGGACTATTTATAAGGCTGAGACTATTATCTCTTTGGAATGCAGTCGATGCAAAAGAGCAATCGTTTTTACTCACACTTGGTGAATTTATAGTATACATTTTTCTTTATTTCATGTGTTTTCAATTGGCATAAGCAGAAAGATTGAATTTGGGATAGATGAACAACACAGCTAACACCAACTGTGCTGCATTACTAAGCAGAAAGCAAAGTCCAAATGTAATACGCCAATATGACTCTCCCTATGCATGTTAGGCTAGACAGAATGGGCTAGATTCATAGAGAGTTACGCCGTCGTAACTCTGAATCTACGCCGTCGTAAATTTAAGCGTATTCTGTAAACCAGATACGCTTAAATTAGGCTAAGATACGAGCGGCGTAAGTCTCTTACGCCGTCGTATATTAGGGTTCATATTTCCGCTGGCCGCTAGGTGGCGCTTCCGTCGATTTTAGCGTAGAATATGCAAATGAGCTGGATTTGCCGATTCAGAAACGTACGTGCGCCCGGCGGATTTTTTTACGTTGTTTGCGTAAGGCTTTTTCCGGCGTAACGTTACCCCTGCTATATGAGGCATAGCCAATGTTAAGTATGGACGTCGTTCCCGCATCGAAATTTGGAAAATTTGACGTCGTTTGCGTAAGTCGTTCGCGAATAGGGCTTCGCGTAAATTACGTTCACGTCGAAAGCATTGACTATTTGCGACGTGATTAGGAGCATGCGCACTGGGATACGTTCACGGACGGCGCATGCGCCGTTCGTGAGAAACGTCATTTCCGTGAGGTCATGTTTTATTTACATAAAACACGCCCACCTCTTGACAATTTGAATTTGGCGCGCTTACGCCGGCAGATTTACGCTACGCCGCCGCAACTTACGGAGGAAGTGCTTTGTGAATACTGCACTTGCCTCTCTAAATTGCGGCGGCATAGCGTAAGTAACATACGCTACGCCCGCACAATTTTACGTCGCCCTACCTGAATCTAGCCCATTGTTGGTATATGAGTGGTAACACAACATTCACTACACTGACAAAGGCTTCTAT
Source organism: Rana temporaria (assembly GCF_905171775.1). Lineage (NCBI taxonomy): Eukaryota > Metazoa > Chordata > Amphibia > Anura > Ranidae > Rana > Rana temporaria. Next base: position 462,358,537 of record NC_053489.1, on the reverse strand, counting down.
CTTGTGACCACATCTAAGATCTTGGCTCAAGTGCACACAACTTCACTATTCACTAAGGCTGGCCATAGACGGTGGGAATTTTGCACACCGAAGAAATATGCATGATTCCCCCATCAACACAGACAGTGTTGACAGAACAACTACCAAACAATTGTCTTCTAGTGGGGGGGTGGGGGGTAGACAGTGATTATCGCTAGCCGCTATAGCAGCCGCTCGCAATCCTGCAGGTTAGTTTTATTCAAGTTGATTGATCGATCAACTTGGTACATTCAGCCTGACCATTAATGGTTCAAATCTCGGATACGATAAGTATTTAAATAGGCATACCCCCCAATTTTCCGAAATGATAAAGAGGGACAGAGTTTGGTACACATTTTGTAGGCAAAGGACATGTCCATGCTATGCCCCTGGTTACACAGACCACAAAGCTCTAATATGCCGAAAAAGTGCTATTTTGACCTCTATTTTCTTGGCTTTTCAATACAACAAATTGATGATATAAAAAAAGAAGAAATATAGAGCAGTGGCCTCCAAACTGTGGCCCATGGGCTGGATGCGACCCTTCTCTTGCCTTTATCCAGCTCTTGGGGCACTATTTTTTTTTTCACTTTTGCAAGGCACTGTTCCTCCCAACAACAATGATGAGGCACCATTATTTTCATTGCCACCCAACAGTAGGGCATCATTTATCCCACAGACACCAACAATGGGTCACTATTTCTCCCAATGACAACAAAGGGGCACTATTGCTTCCACTGACACAAATGATGGGGATGGTTCCTCCTACTGACACCAATTATGGTGCACTATTCCGTCCACTGACACCAACAATAGGGCACAATTCATTCCACTGACACCAAGGTCAATGATTGGGTATTATTCCTCCTCCCACCACCCACAGGTGCTATGTGATGTTCTTTACATTGACCACCAAGCCAGAGGCATTGTTTACTTCCAATAACACTGGGGCATTTTCTAACCCCACTGGCCATAGTCTGGCCCCCCTAAAGTCTAAAGCTTAGTAAACCAGTCCTTTGCTTAGACAATCTGGGGAACCCTGATATGGAGGATGGATAAAAGGTTTAGTACAGCACTTTTGGTAGTAAAATAGTACATTTTTTATAGAGATGTGCAAATCAGACCATAAAAATGTACAACGGAGAGGGACAACCCCTCCAAATGGGTGACAGTTGGGAGTTATGTATAAGGCTTAATCTGGCCAAAAACTGTCCTGCATATGGACAAGCTGCTATTACTGAAATGGCCATACAATTAAGAATATTACCTGGATCCTTACTATATTAGTACAGTATATCTTAGTAGAAAATGTATACTTTCAACAGTGGTAGGGTTTTTAATCAACCCTTTATACCAAGTGTATCTAAAGACAAACTTTTCAGTTTTGGATAAAGTAGGGAGGGGCTTACTTATCTGTCACAGACTCGGGGCCAGATTCTCGTCCAGCGGCGTATCTCTGCGGCGGCGTAACGTATCCGATTTACGTTACGCCGCCGCAACTTAGATGGGCAAGTGCTGTATTCTCAAAGCACTTGCTCCGTAAGTTGCAGCGGCGTAGCGTAAATCAGCCGGCGTAAGCCCGCCTAATTCAAATTTGGATCAGGGGGGCGTGTTTTATGTAAATGTACTGTGACCCGACGTGATTGACGTTTTTCCTGAACGGCTCATGCGCCGTCCGTGGAATTTCCCAGTGTGCATTGCTCCAAAGTACGCCGCAAGGACGTCATTGGTTTCGACGTGAACGTAAATGACGTCCAGCCCCATTCACTGACGACTTACGCAAACGACGTAACTTTTTAAAATTTCGACATGGGAACGACGGCCATACTTAACATTGTTACGCCGCACTTATGCCACCATATAGCAGGGGCAACATTACGCCGGGAAAAGCCTAACGTAAACGGCGTATCTTTTCTGCGTCGGCCGCGCGTACATTCGGGAATTCGCGTATCTAGCTAATTTACATATTTTGACGCGTAAATCAGCTTACACGCCCCTAGCGGCCAGCGTAAAAATGCAGTTAGGCTCCGACGGCGTAAGAGACTTACGCCAGTCGGATTGAATAGAAATCTATGTGTAACTGATTCTAAAAATCAGGCGCATAGATACGACGGCTCGGATTTGGACTTACGACGGCGTACATGGCGCTACGCCGTCATAAGTCCTCTGAGAATCTGGGCCTGTCTTTCTGTGTGGAGACCTTCTCTCTTCGTACTGGTGACCATTGTCATCAAGACAGAAAGTGGTGGAAAATACAAATGTTTACAGTTGTCACCAGAACAGTAATAGATGCGATGTCTTCCAATGGGGACACTTGCAATTGTGATATGTAGGAGGTTATTGCATATCCATAACAGGAATTCTAACTATTCTCTACTCTATCTAAAAAAAAATATATATCAATATATGGGAAAAAAAGGTTAGGTTAATTTTTATTTGGGCAGAGGATAGCTACTTACTGTACACGCCCCTAGTATGAACACCCTCCTCCGTAAAATCCTTGGGTCCATTAACACTAAGCTTGTGTTTTGAGAAGGGGCTATTATTTATTTATTACAGGTACTTATATAGCGCAGTTTACATATATAATGTACATTCACGTTAGTTCCTGTCCTCAAGTAGCTTACAATCTAAGGTCACATTCATACATACACATACTAGTGCCAATTTAGACCAATTAACCTTCCAGCATGTCTTTGGAGTGTGGGAAGAAACCAAAGTACCCAGAGGAAACCCATTCAGGCACAGGGAGAACATGAAAACTCCATGCAAGTAGCGCCGTGGTGGGTTTCAAACCAACCACCTTAGGCAGAAGTGCTAACTACTTAGCCACTGTGCTGCCCACTGTTTTTGCCCCCCTAACTTGTAGCATTCACTCAAGATAGAACGTACGTCGGCTGGTATTAGCATTATAAGGATACTGTGATGCAATGAGAATGCCAAGGTTGGTATCTTCTAGGAGCTGTAATTTTTTTTTTTTTTAAACAATTTAAAAATAGACATAAAAAAAAAAAAAAGACAGAACAGCAGATCCAAATGCTGCAAAACAGAGCTGGATGGGCAACCTGCTGGCTTTGCTCATCTCATATTTATACATAATGACTGTCAGGAAGACAAATTGTATTTCTTGGGAAGATGTGTTCTGTGTTACTGGAAACTGATTATGTTCAAAAAAAGTATGCAGTTGTATTGATGACAACAGGAGGCAGTGTTGTCATCCCGAACATTGAGAGGCAGGACCACATATCAGGCACCAGGGACCATTCCCAGAGAAGAACATCTTGCAGATAAACAGATAAAACATAGACAAAACATGGTAAATGACTGGAAAACAGAAAGAATTTTCAAAGAGCATATAAAAAGTGACATAAGAAGATACGAGTGGTAAGAGAATGATGAAATAATCCTATTGCAAAATATTGATTCTGCCCAAAGATGTCAGTGGCAAAAATCATTTTATGTTTTTTTTTTCTTTGTTTTTTTTTTTAGTTGATGCAGTTCAAACTATATCAAACTATATTAAACTATCACTATACCAAACTAATATTTTTACAATCGTATGCATTAATATAACACACAAATACAAAAGGAGCATCAATAAAGACATCATAATCATCATACCAGCGCAAGCTCGGTCAGCAGGTTTATGCTATGCTGTGATATAACCCTTTAAAGAAAAAACGTAATAAAAAAAAAAAAAAAAATCAACACCGTGAAAATGCTTGATGCGGAAAATGTGAATTATAACATGAGAATAGTGTAATCTTTTGGGGATACACTTTTAATTAAGTGCCTACACGTTTCTTGTTTCAGAAAGACTTAATTATCTCAGTGTTAAAGGAAAAAAAAAGAAAAAAAGACCATTTTATATGTAGATCTAGCAGGGAAGTGTCTCGTGTGAATCAGTCAATAAAGCACTGATCTGCAGATCACTGCAAACTCATAAGGGTGCATTAAGACTGCTTTTTAAGCGGCATGCAAATGAATGAGTGTGTTTGTAGTCAGTCAAAAATGAAAAATGACCATAACAGGAACATAATGCATTGTTAGACCAATAATTGCACAGTAATGAATGCTTGTCCTCTAACCTTGCACAGGCAAGACATAACATCCTTTATTGGTTTAACCCCATAGTCTCAGGGCATGATTAGGGAGCTGTACACAAGTACTTCCATTGAACTGGCTGCTAGAAAATAGATATTGTTTTCTTTATATTTGAAGACTGTAATTTTGCATGAATATTTACCAAAACATAACAGATAAATACATATGGGCCAGATTCGCGAAGCAGTTACGCTCACGTATCTATTGATATGCCGCGTAACTTCTAGGTTGCTCCGGTGTATCTTTGTTTTGTATCCACAAAACAAGATACGCCTGAAGCTGGGCTAGATCCGACTGGCGTACGTCTTAGTACGCCGTCGGATCTAAGGTGCATATTTACGCTGGCTGCTAGGTGGCTTCCGTCGATTTCCGCGTCGAGTATGCAAATTAGCTACATACGCCAATCCACAAACGTACGTCCGGCCGGCGCATTCTTTTACGTCGTTTCCGTAAGGCTTTTTTCGGCGTAACGTTACCTCTGCTATATGAGGCGCAGCCAATGTTAAGTATGGACGTCGGGCCAGCGTCGAATTTTCCGTTGTTTGCGTAAAACGTTCACGAATAGCGCTTTGCGTAGAATGACGTTCACGTCGAAAGCATTGGCTTGTTGTGGGTTAATTTGGAGCATGCGCACTGGGATACCCCCACGGACGGCACATGCGTCGTTCAGAAAAAACTTAATTTACGTCGGGTCAAGACGTATTAACATAAAACACGCCCACAACTTAGCCATTTGAATTGCGCGCCCTTACGCCGACACATTTAAACTATGCCGCCGTCACTTACGGCGCAAATTGTTTGTGGATACGGGAAATCCGCTGTAAGTTACGGCGGCGTAGTGTATCTGAGATACACTACGCCGGACGTAAAGAAGCGCCGCGCTACGTGGATCTGGCCCATAGTTGAGATACTATATATGCAGAGCATTTTTTTCAGGGGGAACGCAATGCCGACACCTCCAGCACTCAATGTATGTAATGGCAAGGGATGCTGGGGTGTGATGGAGGGACTACTGATGCTGGCTGCTGGGGATCTATTACTGCTGAAGGGGATCTATTTTTGTGTGGTGATCTATTGTTGCTGGTGGGAGATATATTGTTACTGGGGGAGCTTATATAGCTGGGGGGGGAGGGGTCAATTGTTGCATGAAGAGATCATCTTTTGAGGGTGGGGTCCATTGTTTCTGACTGCTGGAGAGATCATCTTTTGAGGGTGGGGCCCATTGTTTCTGACTGCTGGAGAGATCATTTTTTGAGGGTGGGGCCCATTGTTCCTGACTGCTGGAGAGTCTATTAATGCTGGCTGCTGAAAGATCTGTTCTTGCTGCCGGGGAGTCAATTGTTGCTGGGGCGATATTTTGTTGCAGGGATCCTATGTTGCTGGGGGGGGGGGTCTATTGTTGCTGGGGAAATTAATTGTCACTGAGGGGTATATTGTTGCTGGCTGCAAGGGATCTATTTTACTGCTTTTCTTGTTATCATTATCAAATTCCATACTAATTACTTAGTACAACATATTTATACTTGGCTCTGTATTCTCTAAATGAGGTGGGTAGGGGGTGGAACCAAGGAACGGAACTCAGAGGTGGGTAGGGGAGGAGACAAGAAGTGACTCAGAAGGGAGGGGTTTCCGTCACCAATTCCCTGATAAAAAAAGCCCTGTGCATATGTGACCTCTTTTACTGTGGGCCATTTCACATCAGAATGCACAGCGGGTCAAAACAAACTGTAGTTGTGATCTGCAATGGGTTTCAGTGGTAACCCATTGCACACTGGATATTTTTTCTGCTGCTCCTAGGGGCTTTTGCCATTTTCCCCTACATGTTAGCCTATGTGTCTATGCATACATAGACGTTTAAAGGAGTTTAGAGGCAGGGGGAGGGGGTTTATTGGTAGAAGAAAAAAAAACACAGCCAGTGCGTCCAGGAGCAGCAGAATTTTAGCAGAAAAAACACTTGATGTGACTAAATGTGCCTAAGCGCTAGATCCATTTAGTGCTTGAGCATTAATTCATTTCAGTAGCCACAAGAAATTATTATTCTGGCTAGTCAAATTAGTTAAAGTAAAATTACAGTAAAATCAGTGTGTATATGCAGTAAAGCATGCTTGTCTTTCTGGCTGTGGAACCTAAGGGGTTAATCCTCTGCAGTGTGTAAAAAGTCTGTTTGATCTATCCCTCCCCTTCTTCCACAGTCTCTAATCTATCTGCTGATAAAACAGTGCTTTGGGGTCAAGCTGCACATGCTTAGTTTGGTGTGTATTGCCAGATTTTTTATTGCATTTTTTATTGAGAGAGTGCGTGTGATCAGCACAGGGCCAATCAGCACTGTCCAGACAGAGGGTCAGGGGTCCTGTAGCTTCATAGGACAAACAGGGGAGAATGAAAACTCCTCCTACAAGCTTTAACCAGACACTGATAGAAGTCACAAGCCATATACTGCTGATGAGAAAAAGGTAATTAGCAGTTTATATTTACTAAAATAATTGCATTTCCATGTTCTGTGTACTGTGGGAGACAAGATATAATTAATGCTGGGTCCTTTGTTTAGCAACACTTTAATGGCCAAATGCTTGACATTCCTAATGCCGCGTACACACGATCAGTCCATCCGATGGACCGTTTTCATCGGTTAACCGATTAAGGTGACTGATGTTCTGTCGCGCCTACACACCATAGGTTAAATAACCAATCATGTCAGAACGCGGTGACGTAAAACAGAACAACGTGCTGAAAAAAACGAAGTTCAATGCTTCCAAGCATGCGTCGACTTGATTCTGAGCATGCGTGGATTTTTAACCGATGGTTGTGCCTACTAACGATCGTTTTTTTTTCCCATCAGTTAGGAATCCATCTGTTAAATTTAAAGCAAGTTGGCTTTTTTTAACCGATGGTTAAATAACCGATGGGGCCCACACACGATCGGTTTTGACCGATGAAACCGGTCCATCAGACCGTTGTCCTCTGTTTAACCTATCGAGTTTATGAGGCCTTTGGGATTGGATGGAAAAAAAAACGATCATTAGTAGGCACAACCATCGGTTAAAAATCTACGCATGCTCTGAATCAAGTCAACGCATGCTTGGAAGCATTGAACTTCATTTTTTTCAGCACGTCGTTGTGTTTTACGTCACCGCGTTCTGACACAATCGTTTTTTTTTAACTGATGGTCCATCGTGCCTACACACCATCAGTCAGCTTCATCGGTTAACCTATGACAACGGTCCTTCAGACCGTTCTCATCGGATGGACTGATCGTGTGTACTTGGCTTTAGTGTTAATTAAGGTGGATCTTCAGACCTTTTTTCATCTTTCCATCTATTAAATCTTCTTTCAACTTTAAATAGTAAAACATTTTTTTTTTCTGCCAGTAAATACCTTATACAGCCCACTTCCTGTTCCTTGTCTGGTAGCAAGCCTAGGCTTATGGCTTCATGCACAGCTGTCTCTCTAACTCTCATGAGAGTTTGCCAGGAAGGGAGGGGGTGAGTCATAAGACGGCCAATGAGAGCTGCAGAGCTGGAAATGTGCCTCTGTGTGTCTTTGTAAATCCAGGAAGTGAACAGGCAGCAGCTGAAGCTGCCCACAGTTAAAATGGCTGCAGCCAGACTCAGTGGAGGGAGATTTCTGCAGCATATTTGGCAAGTACAGAATCACAGTATATATAAAATAATATGCAAAATGGTTGGAGGGAAGTTTCAGAATGGCAAATATGTTTTTATTACAAATTGTGTGAGCAGACTGCAGTTTCTTTTTAACTGCAGCAGAGAAAAAGCAGGTCTCCTCCCCTGCCAGACAAGACAGTGGGGTGTGGCAGAGCTGTACAAACTTTAAAAACTGGATAGACAGAAATGCAAATGCTTTGGTATGGGAATATCACCATTATAAGTATTTATCTTGGTATTTAGCAGTTTACCTGGCAATTTTTTTGCCATTATTTAATAAAAAGAGAAAACACATGGCACAAAACATCATATAGTGCAGTAAAAAAACATAATGAATTTATTAAATGATCAGGTTAAAAATGCACTTACAAAGGCAGGAGGGTGGTTGGGCTTATAATAGATGTAGCCAAAGAACCCTAAATCAGGATTAACCCACCACCTTGGCCGCCAGCATGGAAGGATGGACTGGACCTGGATGGTAGTGCTGCTGAGCCCCAGGTGTCTGTACCGCTAAAAGTAGTGTGTGAAGCCGGAAATGGAAGCCACAAACCGAAAGCCCTCTTCTGCCTGACGTCATTCATGGTTTGGTTTGGTACATAATTTATGATGCATACATGTAAATGTCTGTGCTGTTTTTATATATATATATATATATATACCGTATATATCGACGTATAACACGCACCCTAACTTCAAGAGGGAAAAACTTTCCACAGCCCCCTACGTATAACATGCAGGTACAGTTTACCCTCTATTTTCAGGGCAAAAAAGTGAGTGTTATACACCAATAAATACAGTATATATGTATATATATATATATATATATATATATATATATACATACATACATTGTAGATGGACCCATGCACATCTGACGCTGCTCAGGGCCAACTTTACTAGTGTGTAATCATTGGTGGCGGTGCAAGCACAGAATGTCTTTGGCCTTCAGTCAATCAGATGACTGAAGGTCGAGGATATTCTGCGCATGCGCAACAGCAGAACGAGTGACTCATTCAGGGCCAACATAAAAATATCATTGTGTAATCAAAAGCAGAGCAGGCACAGAATGTACACATATCAACTCAAATGGATGTATGTCCACATGATTTCAGATGTAGTACAGTCAATTATTTAGGCTGCCAGCAAGATTCTGTGTAAAAACTATACAGCTGTGTTTATGAGGTCTTTACGGGGCTCCATTAAGGGCACATGGGCGCCGCCTCCCCTATCCATGCGTCTGGCCCCTTTCAAGACACCAGCGCATGGATTCCAATGGGGAGGGGCTGTTTTTTTTTTGAAGCATCTAATAGGCTTCAATACAGAGAGGGCTCTGAGCCCACCCAGGTGTTTTACAACAGTGAATCAATATTCGCTGTTGTAACACTAATCCTCCTACTGGCCAATAATGAAAGCTGGTTTTGACACCCGTCCCCCAATTTGGTGAAAGGACAGGCGATCCTATTAAATGCCTAGGAGGAGGAGGAAGAAGCCGCACTGCGGAAGCCGCCGTGATGCTGAGAGGACACAGGAGCTGCTGGCCACCATCCATAGGAGCCCACAACCCACCGCTCGTAGGAGCCTGCAACCCGGCCGCTGCCCAGCGCTTGTAGGAGCCCGCCTGCAACCGATGGGGTAAGTGCCAGGGTAGGGGGGGTGCCCCTGACCGACCGACGAGGTGGGGGGGTTGGTGTTTGTTTACTGCCCCCCCCCTACAAAAAAAACAGCTGCCACTGGGTCTTATACTGTAAATAAGCGCACAGCGACACAACAAACAGTTTGTATCCCTGTATTTCTCTTTGTATGTGTTATATCACAAAAAACTCGATGTACCCAAAGCTAATTTCCAAACACTATTGTTGTCTAGGCAGCACACTACCACTGAGAATTCAGATCTCCATGATCTCAACGTTCTTTTATTGAAAATAGGAATACAATTCATCGTATGTTCTTCAAAGTATTGTGAAATAGTTAGAGATAAAACAAATTGCAGTTTTTACATACAGTTGGAAATACTTTTACATCTGTAAACCTTTGGCACAAAGCTTGATGTTAGTGACCGGTCATCTATAAATAAAAAAAATACATAGCAAAAAATAAAATAAAAAATATAAAGCTTTAATAGACAGTCTTTTGGTGTTCAAGCTTTTGAAATCCCTTGATACTAAATTGGTATTTTAAGTGACTTAGCAGCATGGAAGCATGAAATATTGACATAAGTAACGGTTATCCTTCAGATAAACTTTTTCTTTTGTAGACAACAAAGGTAAACTGATTTATGTGCACATTTGCTTGCAGAAGTTTGTCATACAACATTTAAGTTAAGCTATCATATGAACCGAGGCAATTGCTTTAAGTACCGTAACTAATATTCTCCTTTAATGTTATTTGTACCAAAAGACTGCATACTGAAAAACATTGTTACACTGCTTTTTTTTTTTGGGCAAGCAAAACATCTCTATTGAAGATCAAAACCATACAAATAATAGTTATTTAAAAAAACAAAAAACATAGGGCTGGATTATTAGAGGACTTACGACGGCGTAGCGCCATGTATGCTGTCGTAAGTCCGAATCCGACCCGTCGTATCTATGCGCCTGATTCTTAGAATCAGTTACGCATAGATATCGATTAAATCCGACAGGCGTAAGTCTCTTACGCCGTCGGATCTTAACCGCATTTTTTTTGACCGTTAGGTGGAGCTTCCCTCAAATTCCGCTTAGAGTATGCAAATTAGCAAGATACGTAAATTCCCGAACGTACGCGCGGCCGACGCAGTAAAGTTACGATGTTTACGTTAGGCTTTTCCCGGCGTATAGTTGCCCCTGCTATATGAGGCGCAGCCAATGTTAAGTATGGCCGTCTTTCCGCCTCGAAATTTGAAAAAGTTACGTTGTTTGCGTAAGTCGTCCGTGAATGGGGCTGGACGTCATTTACGTTCACGTCGAAACCAATGACGTCTTTGCGGCGTACTTTGGAGCAATGCACACTGGGAAATTCCACGGACGGCGCATGCGCCTTTCCGCAAAAACGTCGGGTCACAGTAGTTTTACATAAAACACGCCCCCCTGATCAAAATTTGAATTAGGCGGGCTTACGCCGGCCGATTTACGCTACGCCGCCGCAACTTACGGAGCAAGTGCTTTGAGAATACAGCACTTGCCCGTCTAAGTTGCGGCGGCGTAACGTAAATCGAATACGTTACGCCGCTGGACGTGAATCTGGGCCATAATTTTTTTTTTTAATCTCTCTTTTTTTTAATAGCAACGACTGAAGAAATAAAAACACAGGTAGTAAGACTACTCAGCTGAAGCAAAGAGAGAAAGCACATTGAGACTGTAATGAGGAATGTAATGAAATGTAGTGGGAATCTTGGTAGTACCCCAGGCCCATAGTTGCTAGGGGCTCAGTTTTCTCATTCAGGACCTGTGATCATGTAATGGTTTTCCTAAAACAGAATACTGTATAATGACATATTGAGATGAGGGATTAAAGTCTGCAATGCAAATATTAGTAAACACACACTATGCCAAAGCCGCAGCCTTACTGATATAGAAAACTCTTAAAATTATCCCAGGGAAAAGAATAAAACAAATAGCTAGCTAGCCCAGTGTTTCTCAACATTTTTTCAGCCAAGGCGCCCTGTAAAATTATGGACAATCTCAAGGCACCTTCTACAATATTGGACAGTTTTGAGACCCCCCATTCAAAAATGTAAAAAACGATTCTAATAGTTTTACATGATACATCAACATCCACACATGTAGGACACCCAACATTAGAGGTGATTTATTCTTCCAAATCCAATACATGTTTACACACTGGTACTGACTAGTATTCCAATGTTTCTCTTCTCCCTCAGTTTTTCTGATTGTACCCATGTCAATCCAGGTTGTGTGCCGCTACCCCTGCCCCCCCCCCCCACCAAAAAAAAAAAAAACACCAGCTGTAAGTAAAAGTTACATTGATCCAAGCTGGACCAATGTAACTACAGTATATAAAAATATACCATATCTGGAATTCCTCTTTAAGAATTATTTTTCGCTCCGTGATTGGATAGATAATGCAATAAAGCATATCAAAAGCCAAAAAGAAAAAAAATTATATATTGTGGTTTACTAGTCCTTAATCCCGCGTACAGACGGTCGTTTTTTGTGATGAAAAAAAACGACGTTTTAAAAAACGTCATTTAAAATGATCGTGTGTGGGCAAAACGTAGTTTTATGTCTTCAAAAAAACGACCAAAAAAAAATTTGAACATGCTCGAATTTTTTGTGTCGTTTTTCAAAACGTCGTTTTTGTTTCACAGAAATTGACCGTGTGTAGCAAAAAACGACGTATAAAACGACGTTTTTAAACCCGCGCATGCCCAGAAGTTAGTTATGAAGTGAGCTTCAATGGAAAAAAGTGGTGAAACGTAACCTCGCTTTGCTAGAGCATTGTGAAAAAACGATGGTCTGTATGCTACGTCGTTTTTGAAAATGAAGTTTCAAAAACGTCGTTTTTTACATCACATAAAACGTCGTTTTTTTTCCATCGCAAAAAAACGACCGTCTGTACGCGGCATAAGGCTAGGTTCACACTGCTGCGAATTCAAAAATTCAAGATTTCACGGCTGCGTTTTTTCCCAAGAATTTGCCGCAATTTACGTCCGCGATTTCAGGAAATGGCAGTATATAGAACTGAATTTGCATCGCACATGGATCAGTCTCGCACAGGACCCTTTTTTTCTGCAGCTTATAGTCGCAACGCATTGATGTGAATGCCACTAATGGAAAACAATGTTATTGTTAATGTTAATGTAATTGACTTGCGAATTTGACCAATCGCAACGGCTCAAATTTGCAAAAGAATTTTCAGCAGTGTGAACCTAGCCTAAATGTGATGGCTGCCTTAGTTTTCTTTTTCAGGCTAAGTTCAAGTACAGAAAAGACTTGTCAATCTTGCCAAACATGCAGTGTCCTTGCCTCTTAGGCCGCATACACACGGTCGGACAAAACCGATGAGAATGGACCGAGGTTCAGTTTCATCGGTCCAAACCGCCCGTGTGTATAGCCCATCGGTCTGTTGTCCTTCGGGCCAAAATTTTAAAACATGCTTTAAAATCGAACCGATGGCCCGCTGCCCGATCGGTCCAAACCGATGGTTAGTACAGAAAGCATTGGTTCAAAACCCGCTCATGCTCAGAATCAAGTCGACGCATGCTTGGAAGCATTGAACTTTGTTTTATTCAGCACGTCGTGTGTTTGACGTCACCGCGTTCTGACCCGATCGGTTTTTGGAACGATGGTGTGTACGCACATCAGACCATCAGGCCACTTCAGCGGTGAACCGATGGAAATGGCCCGTCTAACCATTCTCATCGGTTTGGAACGACCGTGTGTGTACGCGGCCTTACTGTGTGCTAATAGAAAGCACAAATAACCTTATCTAGTGTAAACTAGTAGTCCCATCAATGTATTATGTAGTAGAGATGAACAAAGGCAGCCATGTTTGAAGTCCAGCCTGTATGACAACCATGGCTCTTTACTACTCAGGATGATAGTTTAATTTACCACTGATACACAAGTGAAAATATGAAGAGAATTTTTAATTAAGAAAGACTGGGTTAAATGTACTAAAAAATGTACATTGCAAATCAAATAATGACATACCAGTATTATAGTAATCTAAAAAGCAACATATAAAGCAAATATGTTACCTACTGGCCTTGGACCTAAAACGTCACCAAGTATATTGATGATACCAGTCTAACACTGAATTGTAGGCCAATGTGTGCCAAGCCTAGCTCAGTACAGTCTACTAAAAGCAGCATATGCTGTATACTGTATGCACAGCAGATCATCTTAGCTTGCACTAATGTATTCAAACACAGCAGGCTTTCTTGGAATTTTTAAAGTTGCCATGTTAAGACTGACTACCACCCTCCTTTACAGACACAAACATTGTAAAATCTGCAGTCGTTTGGAAAGGTATAATGACAGCTGTCCACTTGCTCTCAATAGGCCAAGAAGCGCGCCACCTCATATGGTAAACATGCTCTGAACTTTACAGTCAAATATATCATAAAATAAATGCATTAATCACTTCACACATGGGACACGGCAAACAATAAAACGCCACCATTAATTGTTTTGCATGACTACTACCAGTCATTTCATTTTAATTCTGTGAAAATAGATTGAATCATTAAATCTACTGAGCAAGAAAGTTCACCTCAGGAGCTGACACTATTACGGGGAAGATTATTTCCATTCTCTATTTCACGTGCTACCATAAAGTGCGGATAATAAAAAGTCTCATTAGTTTTAAACAGCCTTGATTAAATTAATTATTTGGGCACCATAAAATTAAGAAATGTGTTGATTTGTAATCACTGTTAAAGGCTTATAAATTGTGAGATGTCTCCTTAATGGGGGTGAGGTACATAAATTAGTTCAGTGCCTTACAATGGAAGTATATGGTGAGGGCAGAGCTACTCAGATTATTTGTCAGTCACTCTTGTCACACTATAATAGAGGACGACAGGTGCCATCAAAGAATTACTGTCTTTTAATACATATCTCTACATGCTTTGGTCTTTTTGTTTAAATATTCAGTTTCAAAAATCTATTCTAATATTTCTCTTAAGCCTCATACACACGCTTGGTTTACTCGGCAAGAACCAGCAAGAAAACTGCTGACAGAGCTTTCTTGCCGAGTATACCGAGTGTGTGTACGAGGCTTTCAGGTTTCTGAACAAGAAAACTGCCCAGAATCTAGACGAGAAAAATAGAGAACATGTTCTCTATTTTTCTCGTAGTGAGATTCTCTGCAGTTTTCCTGCCGAGAAACCCGAGAGTGTGTATACTTACCTGTCGCCGTGGAAACCCACGCATGCTCGAAATTACTTTGATGCATGTGCGGTAGCTTCCTAGGCATAGGTAGGGTGCAGCAAGATGGCGGTGACTGCATCAAATGTGACGAGCGCATGCTCGTCGTACGCAATGATGTCACCGCGTTCTTGCCTTTCAAGAGAACTGCGGTTCTTTTGAAAGGAGTGTCTGTACATTAAGGCGGCAAGAGATTCTTGCTAAAAAATCTCATCAGGGAAAACTATGTTTTTTTTCCTGATGAGATTCTTGCCCGTGTGTACAGGGCTTGAACCTCTTTTCAACAAAGGTAATAGCAATGGCTTCTGAAGGCACTACTGGACCTGGTTGGGGTTGGTGTAGTAGTAGCTTCAACTAAGGCTGGCCATAGATTTTTTTTTTCAATCAGCCAGTGGGCTTATCAAAAAAAAGAAAAACGCAGATTCCTCTATCCACACAAGCGAGATAGATGGAGGAACCCTTCCTGCTGGGACATTGTGTTTGACAGCTGGACTCCTCTGCTGTCACAATACTCTGATCAGTGGCTGCCCCTGAATAAGCACAGTGCGAAACGCGTTAGCCTTTTCCTGATTGTTTGCTGTGGCGTGTGATGTTCTGTGACCAGTTTTAATAAAAAGGAACGTTTTTGGAGTGCGGCTGTCCCAGCTTCTTCTCTTCAATTTTGCCCCTGATTGACTGCAGGCACTGAAAAGTTTTCCAACATTCCCATTGGAATGAAGTCGATAGTTCGAGTTAATTCTGTTGAGCAGGATCGGCCAAATGTGGATTAAAATGCAGCTGGTACTTGCTGAACCTGCCGAATTTCACTCCATCAATGACCAGTTTAACTTTCAAATGTTCCCCATTTTTTTTTCTAAATATAAATGTTTTTGTAACACCAGTGCTCCTGCACTGATATCCATTGCACCTTGATAGACATCCTCCATGGACATATCTTATTTCTCTGAGCCCCTAGCATAACATAGTATACCTAGTCAAAATTTGACATTTAAATACAGGAAAAGTATTCACACCATAGGTTTCTTGCTGTCCCTCACAAACAACCTGATCAAAACTCTATGTGGAAGTTTAAATCTAATTAGTGGTACTGCAAAGAGATTTGTATATTTTTTAAAGGATAGCAATGCTAGCACAAAATATACATTTAGCCTTTTGATCTACTTCATGTGTCCTAAAGGTAATCTCCCACAAGTTCATACTTTCCTGTATCAAAAGTCTATTACCATGCCTCCATGTATGATCCATGCACTGTTTGTACAGTAAATCTATGTATGATCCATGATTACATGTAGATGCATGTAGACTTCACTAACTGTTTCAGCTAGAGGTAATTATGAGTACCGTGGGCCACAGCGTCCAATTTGGGTAAAGACATACGTTTTTTTTTTAGCTTAATGCATTCTATGCATTAAGATAAAAAGCCTTCTGTGTGCAGCAGCCCCCCTCAGCCACCCTAATACTTACCTGAGCCCCATCTCTATCCAGCAATGTCCACATGTCCATCAGCGGTTGTTCTGTCAAAAGAGCCAACTCATCAAAATCTCCAATAATATCACTTGTGGTGACTCTCCAGCAGCAGTACTTGCAGATTTTGATGACTTGTTTTTACACAACTCCGGCAGCGTATACACTATGGTACATGACAAGTTGGCTGGTTTGACAGAACACCAGCTAAGGAGTAAAAAAGTTGTCTCTCTCTTGAGGGCGGCCATGCTGTTGGTTATGGGCGGACTAACAATGTCGAATCATTATATCTTGATCCGTAGTGTATACGCTACTGGTGTTCTGTCAAAACAGCCAAGTCATGAAAATCTGCAATTACTGCTGTTGGAGAGTCACTGGAAGTGACGTAATTGGAGATTTTGATGAGTTGTCTCTTTTGACAGAACACCGTCCAAGACTCTCCCTCCTAAATGGAAGAGACACAGCAGCAGGGCCATTGGCTCCCACTGCTGTCAATCACAATTAGTTAGCCAATCAGTAGAGAGGGGGGGGGCAGGGCTGAACTGCAGATCCATGTCTGAATGGACACACAAAACTGCAGCACGGCTTGGGAGCCCCCATAGCAAGCTGCTTGCTGTGGGGGCACTTGACAGGAGGGAGGGGCCAAGAGCAACAAAGAGGGAGAAGAGAAGGATCTGGGCCACTCTGAGAAAATCCACTGCACAGAGGAGGTAAGTATAACGTGTTGGTTATTATTTTTTATTTATTTTTTAAACTTTTTTAGACTTTACAATCACTTTAGGGTCATTGGAAGCAGTAAACCCCCAAAAAATCCTATACTTTCTCATTTAAAGAATCAGACGCACCATAAGTGATAAGACCTGAAAAGTCTGTCTGTAATAGATTAAATGTAATATAGATTAAGATAAACTGAGTGAATTTTCTGATGTTAACGCAACTACAGCGCCTGTTTAATAGCATTAGCAGTTTTGTAATTGGTTTCCATTGCTCCCTGGCATTTCTCTTTTAATGTATAAAAATAAATGCACGACCTATTGCCATTCAGTGTGTTCTACTTAGGTCATTGGAGAATATTAGTTCTCAGAATGAACGGACCTTGAAACACAAGAAAACAGTCGATTAAAAGGTTAAAACAATATACATTATATATACAGTACATATCTTTAGTGTTTTAGTGTTAATACACTGCATGTTCCTTCTTTGTGTAAGATTCACATTGCTTACCATGAAAACATGTAATCCAACCTTGATAAATATACCATGTCTTTGTGTTATTGCAGGAATGTAAGCTGTGCAGAGTGTCAAGATTCAGAGCTTTATAAATAGGCGATGACTGGTGTCAGTGTGTGTTTGACCCACTTTAGCGGAGCTGCAGTCCAATTGTGTGGAGGCTGTATGCATTATTTGTAAGGCTATGACATCTACCTTCTTTCACCACCCCCCTCCCTGAGAAAGCAAAAATGGATCACTCTATGAAGAGAACAGCAAATGTTTAAAGCACTGAGTCAACACTGAACTCTGATCAGGTTTCCAGTTTTGACAAATAATTTAAAAGCCAAATGTGCACCCAAAAGCTGATACCCTTTCTGTATTTCATCTTGCTCATCAGTTTTAGAGTTTTATTGATGGTGCTCCTTTTATTGTCATGTGTTGAAACTTGCTGACAAAACGATCAAGCAGTAGTGGAGCCAAAAAAAATCCGTGATTCATTGGTCTAAGAGTTGTCTGTTCAGATGAAAGATTTGTACATCTAACCCGAATGAAAATGTAGCAGGTATTTGGCATTCAGTTTATTAAAATAGTTTCCAACCTAAATTCCTTAGAGATCAGCCCTAGAAAGCTACCAAATGTGCTGCAGCAAATATTTATCTACCAGAAAATCATTATTCATCAAAGTGTGTGTGCGTAATATGGTGTAAATCCCTCGTGACTTGTATCTGAGGAGTGGCTATGGGTTTAGCATGCCAGTTCTGCATGGAATTGTATTTCTTACATGATGCAGCTTGATTTCTTAAAGGGAACCTATGTTGTTTTTTTGTCATGGATCCAGGAAAGGTGAAGTCCAAACTTCTACGGCAGGGACTCTAAGGCCCCGTACACACGACCGAGTTTCTCGGCAGAATTCAGCCAGAAACTCGATCGGAGCTGAATTCTGCTGAGAAACCCGGCGTGTGTACACTTTCGGCCGAGGAAGCCGACGAGTTCCTCGTCGAGCCAAATAGAGAACATGTTCTCTATTTCCTCGTTGTTCAATGAGGAAAGTTGGCTCGCCGAGATCCTCGGCGGCTTCACACAGAACTCGACGAGCAAAATGATGAGTTTTGCCCGTCGAGTTCCTCGGACGTGTGTACGGGGCCTAAAAGGATCCAGGTCACTGCATCAGTTGTATGCCGAGCAACTAGCATTTTTATAGGTTAATTGGTGGCAGCCTTCATATTTTCTCAGTATAAATTTCCTTTACCTGTGTCTTAGCCAAAGGTAATAAAATGAATCAGTACATTAAATAGCTGTTTTATTAAACACAGAATACTACATGTCAAGTTTCCTTTATACCACACAAGAAAATATGTGGTTTTTTTTTTGCGAGCATAATTCGTTACGGAAACGTGCTTGTAATCCAAAGCACTCGTATATCAAAATGAATTATCTCATAAGAAATAATGGAAACTCAGATGATTCCTTCCACAACCATTTATTCATAATTCCTTCAGTCTAAAGTCCATATAAAAAGATTATAGCAATGTCACTTCAATGCAACTTTAAAGCAACTCCAGGGAATGCCTGGGTAATCTTCCTGTAATGTTTGATCCAAATCACATCAAATAAGATGAGGATCTGCACACTGCAGCTCAAAAAAGCTGCTTTTACAGGCATTTGAGCTTTTATTTCAGCTTGAAGAAGCTTGTGTTTTTGTTTTTTTTTGTGAACGTTTTTATTAAGCTTCTTCAAGCTTCTTTGATTTTCTTTTGAGCTAATTTTAGCTTCTTTAAGCTTCTTTGAGCATAAGCGTTTTGATTTTTTCACAAAATAGTCTCCTTATAGTCTATGGCAGGGGTAGGCAGCCTCAGCACTCCAGCTGTGGTGAAACTACAAATCTCATAATGCTTCTAGGAGTCATGCCTGTGATTGTCAGGGTCTTGCAATGTCTCATGGGACTTGTAGTTTCAAAACAGCGTCGAGGTTGCCTACCCCTGGTCTATGGGCACAAGTCGAATAGAAGTTACCTTGAAGTAGTACAGGAAACTTTTCTAAAGTCGAAGCAAGTTCAATAGTGCTAATTAAGACAGCTTGCATTGACTAAAATGGGGCGTGACCCTACTGCAAGACATTGCTCGTTTATCAAGTTAAAATGTATTTAAAAAAAGGAAATATAAAAAAATGCTGGTCTTGTAAAACCCTTGCAGAGCAAGTTACTCGCAATCAAAGGTTTTACTGTATTGTCTTTATTTATAAAGTGCATGGCCCAAACCTCACTGGTTTCTCTACTAATGGACCTTGTTGTCTATTGTCCAGAAACTAGGCATGGATTTGTTGATGCTTGGGGAGCAAAATTGTGGGGATTGACAGACTGAATCTTGTTTCATCAGTTTTGCATGTATATCTAACACATTTGTTCAGTGATAGCATTTTTATCAATTAACATCTGTGGTATAAATAACTGTGTGGAAATGAAGATTCATCTTTTGGGTTTTCTTATTTGTCTTGGATAATTTTGGATGACGCACACATACTATAATTCCTGAATCTGTTCTTGTCCACCTGGAAGGTTTGGGTGTTCCCACCAAATTATTTTGTGTCCCAGCTTCCCCTGTTCCATTCTACATTTTATAATTTAAACAAAAATTCCAACAAGTGACAGTGAGACCCCCTTGTATTTGTCGACACATGTGTACAGTTTAAGGAATTCAAATGCACAGATCCCCCAGTAGTGACCTCTGGAAGAAATTATTTGATGGTTTAAAGGTATATTCCACATTTTGTCAAAGTTTTCTAAATGCACCCACGCTAATAATAAAACATATGTGAATTTATTAAATAATGTATGCACTAGAGCTTGAAGAGCATTTCAACTGTGATTAGCGCTTTGCAAGTGTAATACACAGTCTACTGTAAACCATTCCCCCAGCCCCAGGCCTGTATGGAGGTACAAACGTATGGTTAAAAAGCTAGAGGAAGTAGACAGTGGACTACAAGTGCCTTGACGTCACATGTCTTCTATTAAGATCTACAAGTCTGTTGTGGCAGATGGGACTTGTAGTTTTCCATTCACAGATCCCAGTTAATGAATATGTGAATGGGTGATGCAACTGCGCTGTCAGGGCTGTACACAACTAAGCCACGCTTAAAACAAAACAGGTGTATGCAGAGAAAAGAACCTCATGGTTCAAATAAAGGAATGAGGGGATTTAACATGAAACATGGTCAGAAAGGTAGCTATGCTTTTAACTCTCATGGGCGGATTTCACAGTAGGCCAACATTACATGACCTACAGTACCAGGGATGTCACAAAGCCTCCTATCCATTGTATTTTTGTCAGTAACACTTTCTCATGCGTAAAGCAAGGTTTCAGACAGCTGTCCTATCTGCCAGTGTAATCCAACTGGGTTCACATTGGAGCTGTCCCTGCAGATTTTATGTCCCACATGTCCGGTGTTGGTATGACATCAGTACCTGTTAGTGTAATACTGCAGTAATCAAAATTACTGGGGTAAGTGAAGTGCGAGGGAGGGGTGGCGGTGGCAACAGACATTATTACTTGACAGACCTGTTCACTATCCAGCATCTACTTAAACCTGAACTACCAATTCTGAGTAGACAGGCAGGCCATACACAGTTAGAATCAAACCGTGTATGGGCAGGCTGAATGTACCAAGTTGATTGATCGTTTAACTTGGGTACAACCTGCATGCCGGGGGTTTACCTGCGATTAGCACCCAGCAGGAGGGATTCCCACATCAACCCATAGTTACAGGAAAGAAATGTACTGCGTGTTTGGCTGGCCTAACTCAAAAATGCAATCCTGCTTCAGAGTTGCAGAAAGTAAGACGATACGCTAGAGAGTATATTTAGGACTCGTTTGGAAAATTTATGGAGCACCAAGAGAGAGCTACCAAATGGGATAAAATATAAACTTTTAGCAGCTAGGACCTTGAGCATTTAGAACTGTATTGCCCAACGAATGACGTGTCTTTCTTAAGTGTTATACCCCCCCCCCCCCCCGACAGATTGTTGTCCATGCTGATGTAACCATTCGCTAAGATGTTTTTTACTCTAAGTGGCAAACAGTCAAGGCTTCCATTAAATATGCAGTTTATTGAAGAACAAACAAATGATAATAAGGATTTCAAAGTAACAAAAACCTTTATTGTGAGTTAAAGAAACCATCTGGTATGCTTTAATATGTATTTATTTTAAAAATAAGCAAAAAAAGCATTTTGCTCACGTATGGCAAGCTATATGGATATGAAGCTTTGCTTTTCTTACGGGTAGTCACTAAACATGAGTCCTTATTTTACGACATGTTAAATGAATAAATAAATTATGAACACATGTTTACATGTATTATAGCAGCGCTAGGTTTAATTGAAAAATGTATGTAAAATCAATACACTATATTTGACCTAGTGAAAATTCCTCTGTATTTAATTGAATTTTATACCAGGAGGGTTGAGCCATTAAAAAATAATTCTATTAGTATCTCCTGTCATGACAATAGAGATAAAATGTAAAGTATGATGTGTTACTACAGGGTGCAACTATTTGATTATGAAAGTCCTAATTGGAATCAGCTGTGCCCACTAATGTCGCATTAAGCATTGCTTTCTTTCTTCCCTCTCTCAGCCTCCCTTCTGTCTCCTTTTTGTTAAAAGATAACCTCATCTGGTTAGGATCTGTAATGGTTTCCCATCAGCCTGTGCTAGTAATTCATCTGTCCCAGGGCAGATCATGACTAAACATTTGGAATTTTAGCTACAAATGATTCTGGGTCAAATGATACACAACAATATCAATTTTGCTGTGTTCACATTATAACGTTCAAAT
Source organism: Rana temporaria (assembly GCF_905171775.1). Classification (NCBI taxonomy): domain Eukaryota; kingdom Metazoa; phylum Chordata; class Amphibia; order Anura; family Ranidae; genus Rana; species Rana temporaria. The sequence goes on along the minus strand of NC_053489.1, from coordinate 462,336,377 downwards.
AGCTCATAGATATGCAGTATAATCATTCTGCTTGTATATGAATGAAACAATTGGCATTCCCACCAGCAATTTCTTTTCAAGTCACTTTTCCCCCAGGTATATGCAACATTTTGATTTCAAGCCACTGAAGAGATGGGTTAGAAAAGTTCTTCTGACTGAAGTCATGTCCACCTAGAGGGCGCCATTGGGACTGATTGACAGTGCTCAAAATGTTCTGTACCTAAAGCTGAACTCCAGGCAAGCATCTAAATATACAGTTAAAATACATGCATGGGAGCAATTTTTTCAGCCAAATAATTTGTTTTTCTTTCCTTTCAGCCCTGAGATTATGCCAGATTTGTCCCATAGTAAAGCCCTGTCTAGCAGGTGGGTGAGAGGACCTAAACTTTCTCACTTAGATTAAGGATAAGTGAGCTATGCTCACTTAGAATACCCAATCATGTGGAGAAGATTAAAAGAAAAGGGATTTTGCTTTGTATATACATTTATGGCCATACACTGCTCCAATATGACATGATTCCTACTGGCTCAAGTGAAGTCTGAACAGTATGTGGTCCTGTTGGCACTTCTGTGGAAGGGGCCTCAATTGGAAATTTCAGGGCCATTCAGCACCTGCTTCCAATCAGATTCAGGCACTGTTTTGATGCCAGCACAAGGCATTCATCCATTCGTGCTGTTAGCATGGATGGAGAAAGCTGTTAAAAATGTTTTCAGCCCACAGGCTATATAAACATAAAATATGCATGTACTGTATGGCCAGCTCAAAGTGAGCACAGTTGAAATCTGGCCACAGATTGATTGAAATTTGGCTGGTTCAGCAGGGATCGGATGAATTTCGATTCATCTATGGCTGTTTTTTCCTGAAACATTGATCTAATGACCTGGCTTGTTGGAAAATTTTCCTTTGAACAGTGCTGAAGCCAATTGGCTGCAGAGCTGATCAATGTATACTGACTGCTCAGGAGTCACCATTGTCGGAATACAATAACACAGCAGGGAGGATTCGTTTATCAACCTTGTGTGTGCGGATGGGAGAATCTGTCTATTTTTTTTTTTGGTTAGCCCGCTGGCTGATTGAAAAAAAAAATTGATCCGTGTATGGCCAGCTTTAGTTTATGCACGTTTCTATATTAAAATTCTCTACTGCTAACTTTACTGTACAGCTAATTATTTTGTGTTGTTAGGCTAAAGAAATAGCAGTTGATATTACTCTTTCATAAGAGGCAGCTGTCCAACCGATGAATTGAATCATCGAAAGTATAATTTGCAACAATCCATATTTTCAAAATTTCTCTGATCATTCTCTTGCCAATGGAGAAAAGGTAATGAAGGTGTCACTGAGGGTGCACTACATTCACTGGGTAACCGAGTCAGAAAGAAGATTCTGTCCTGAGTCTCGGAGGGGTAGTGATATGTTTGAGGACAGACATTGGGGTAGATTCAGGTAGGGCTGCGCACTCTTACAGGGTCGCAGCGTACAGTTTTAACGTTACGCCTCCGTAAATTACTTGCGCTACGCTTCATTCACAAAGCAGTAGCTCCGTAATTTGCGCGGGCACTCCGTAAAACTGGCAGGCGTAAGCGCGCGTAATTTAAATGATCCCGTAGGGGGCGTGGATCATTTAAATTAGGCGCGCTCCCGCGCCGAACGTAGTGCGCATGCTCCGTCGGGAAACTTTCCCGACGTGCATTGTGGTAAATGACGTCGCAAGGACGTCATTTGCTTCAACGTGAACGTAAATGGCGTCCAGTGCCATTCACGATTCACTTACGCAAACGACGTCATTTTCAAAAATCCCGACGCGGGAACGACGGGTATACTTAGCATTGGCTGCTCCTGCTAATAGCATGAGCAGCCTTACGCAGAAACCGACGAACGCAAATGACGTAAAATGCGAACGCCGGGCGCGCGTACGGTTGTGAATCGGCGTGAGTATGCAATTTGCATACTCTACGCTGACCACTACGGGAACGCCACCTAGCGGCCAGCGTAAGAATGCAGCCTACGATACGACGGCATAAGAGCCTTATGCCAGTCATATCTTAGGCTGCAGTCGGCGTATCGAGCTTTCTGAATCAGGAGAAGTCGATACGCCGGCGCAACTAAGCAATTACGCTGCGTATCTATGGATACGCAATTGCTTTCTGAATCTACCCCATTGCTTTTAATTCTTAGGGAGACATCTGCCTATCTATGGCTAGCATAACTGATGACTGTGAGGCAATGTCTAAATCTGCAGAGGACTGGACATATGCAGCTATCTGTATTCCCAGTTTTACGCCAACGCATCATATGGCTATAGTTTGAACACACTACTGCTACAGAGCCAAATTGCTGGTGATTAAAAGCACAGTGTAATTATTTTTCTCACAAAAGACAAATTGGTCTATCACACAGTTGGACTTATTGAATAAGGTAAAGCTTAGCTTGGTAAATGAGGTGATGTTGTTTTCATTTCAAATACCTATTGATGTGCAAGGAAAATTAGGAAAAAAAAATGCACACGATTTCATCATCAACTTCTTTTTTAAGTTAAGTGAACATTTGTTTTACTAACTAAACAGTCTCTCTAAGTCAACCCTTCGCTCCCCATACATCCTGCACTGTTTTCTAGTGGATACAATTCTGCAAACCCATTAATACAAATAATTATTTCCCATTTTAACAGCTGTACTAACCAAAACTCTTAAAACTCAGTCAACAAAAAGACTTGAATCACTAGCGGCTTTATTAAGTGATTCTGTTTAGGTGATTTAAGAAGTTCCTGTAATAGGCTTGAATCGTGTAATGTGTGATTTGCCTTTTGGAAAGTGCAAGCATACATGTTTATATTGGAAAGCTCAGTGAATGAAAGAACATAACTTAGCTGCCTGGAATGAGGTTAGCTGTAATCCACTGGGAAGAAAAGTTAGAAAAAAAAGTCAAGAGATCGAGGCTTGCAATAACACTGCTCCATTGTTGGAATGTTTCACAAGTATGCTATTAAGAGACTTTCTTAAACATATCCATCTACTAAATGTAGTCATTCATGTGTAAGTAGTTTTCATTAAGCAATGTATAAGGAAATGCATTCTATATCCAAAAACATTTGTTAAGAACTAGCCTCTAATACAATATGAAGCCTCGTACACACGACCGAGGAACTCGACGGGCGAAACACATCGTTTTCCTCGTCGAGTTCCTTGTTAGGCTGTTGAGGAACTCTACAAGGCAAGTTTCTCCATTCCCGTCGAGGAAATAGAGAACTTGCTCTCTTTTTGGCTCGTCGAGTTTCTCGACAGTTTCCTCGACTATAATGTACACACGACCGGGTTCCTCGGCAAAAAAAAAATATCTCCCAGCAAGTTTCTTGCTGGTTTTTGCCGAGAAACTCGGTCGTGTGTACGAGGCCTGAGAGTGATCTGTATTTCATTAACCTCCCTGGCGGTATCCCCGAGCGTGACTCGGGGTTGGTTCTCAATGCTAAGATCGGTATCCCCGAGTCACGCTCGGGGTGGACGTGCAGCGGCGCGGCTTACCTTTCGCTGGATCCACAGGCAAGTTACTCACCTTGTCCCTGGATCCAGCGATGCCACCCCGCTGTGTGAGCGAGCGGGTCCTCTTCGCTCGATTCACAGTGTCCGTGTGCCGCCGATCTCCGTTCCCTGCGACGTTACGACGCACGGGGACGGAGAACGGCGCCAAATTCAAAAAAGTAAACAAACACTTTACATACAGTATACTGTAATCTTATAGATTACAGTACTGTATGTAAAAAATACACACCCCCCTTGTCCCTAGTGGTCTGCCCAGTGCCCTGCATGTACTTTTATATAATAAAAAATGTTCTTTCTGCCTAAAAACTGTAGATTGTCCAAAAGTGTCCCTTTATGTCAAAAATGGTTTTAGATCAGCTAGAAAACAGCGATAATAAATTATAATCACTTGCAGAAATGTGCGATAGCGATTTGTGGGGAAATTTGTCATAAAAAAAAAAAATAATGACAGCGACAATTCTGCAACTGCAAATTTCAGTGATTTTGAGTTGATTACATTATTGAATAATTTTTATTATAATTATATTATTATGTGTTATAATTATTTATAATTATTTATTATATTATAATTTATAATTTTGTTTTAAAAAAAAAAATCATACCCGGGATGCCTACAAGACTCTTGCTTGGTCAGATTTAAGTGAGTTATTTCTAAAAATTACAGGCCTACAGTATAAAACGCCAAATTTCCTTGCAAAATAATTGTACCGCTTTTGGTACGTAATTCCAGACAGAATCATACCGCCAGGGAGGTTAAACATCAGCGTTCCTTTTAGTAATTGACATATAGTTAAGGGTTTTATACTTGTGCTATGGAATCTACAAAGTGTATATACATGTAAAAATTTGACCACAATTAATTTTTATGGTTTACTGTAATGTAGTACAGACACAAACATTTGGTCAGAGCTAATGACTAGCTAAATAAATGGTAACAATCTCAGCATGTGATGACTTAGTCAGTTTGTCATGTATAGTATTCAGCTACTTGGCAATATAGGAAAAAACAACAACTAAAGGAGCACTCCCAGCCCTGTGAAAGTCAATAGAGACACAAGCCCAGGAATTAATAAAATCAGATTTCACTTTAATGTAAAGATAAAAGGCATAACATGCAGGACTGCCCAGACTGATACATCATCAAGCCAGTTTAGAGGAGAAACACATAATCCCAAATGCTGAGGGATGACAGAAGATCCCGGACCCAACAGTAGGTTACACACCCAAGGAGCCTCAGGACAGTGGGAGAAGTATGTAGATTACGGCCTGTAACAGCAGGTAGTTATTTTCAAAAGTAGCATATGAGGCTGAGCGGAATGACAGCGATCTTTCATACAGGTAATTGGTCTTAACTAAGTTGAGAGTTTTAAATGGACTGGGTGTCAGCTGCATTCTCCAGTGTCTCACGATAGTGGTTCTGGCTGCGTGTAAAATATGAGTGACTCTAATTACCCAGAGACATTGACCGGCTCTTGCAACAATGGGATGCTTTACCCATTTCTCTCTTGGGTTGCATTAATGTCCTGAAGATGTCTATTATGCCTAGACTTTTATACCTATTTGAAACTCTCCCGATTCCCATTCCTATGTCACAACTTAAAGCCACATGGAGAGCATTTCTTAATGTCATCTGGCATTATAAAGCACATAGGATCGCAAGCTTGGTAATGCTAGCTCCTTGGACAAGGGGCGGGATGGGAGCCCCAGATCTTATTAAATATTATTTTGCCACCCATCTTAAACCGATCATTACTTGTGCTATGATTTGAGCAGACCTGGATTCCTCTATACGCCAACTTAGAAGTATTTGCCTAGGCCCAATGTTATTCTCCCTCTCCATATGGAAAAAATGTTGCCGGCAATTCTCTCTTGCATCCCCATGCCCACCCCTACTAAACGTGTTGTTTAATCCTGATAACCCAGACAGCCTATTTTACACTTGAATGCTTCCATGGACACAAGCTGGAATCTTTCAGCTTTGAAACATTGTACATCCCCTCACTCGTACACGTTTGCCCTTTGATGAACTGCAAAGGGAACATCAGATCCCTAAACAATTGTTCTACTCCTACCCTTAGATTAAACATTACTTTGCTTCTAAATCCACTACCCTGACCCTAGATAAACCTTTCCCGTTCAAACTCTTATGTGCTCAGGGACCATATCAGACCCATCTCATCTCTGATATTTACAAGTATCTACATGACGCTACCTCACTTACTGACACATCCCACTTATATATGCAAAGATGGTCCAGTTAGTAAACCGCCCCATCCCCCTCCCTCAATGGAGGAGAATTTGGGAGCCTATTTCCAAATCTTCACGATGTGTGGAACAAAGGGAGATGGCTTACAAAATATATTTTTTTGGTATAGAACCCCTGAAATCCTACATAAATATGATCCCAAGACCCCCCGGTGTGTTGGAGATGCTGGGCGGCATAATGGCTCTCATTTCCACATTTCTTGGGAGCGTCCCCTGATTCACCCATTTTGGTCTTCTATCCAGGCTTTTCTACAGGATCTGTTGGATATCACTCTCCCGCTGGACCCAGTCCATTTCCTGTTAGGCCTGCTGATCCCTGGCATCTCCAAGCATACCCTGCCTGAATTGCAAGAGAGAAAAGACATTAATGGTAGACATTTTGAAATGCATGCAATTTGTGATGAAATGCAAGCTTGTCCACCATGCATGTTGCTTTTTTATTATATTGTCCCCCTCGGGTTTGACAATGAGTCAACATAAATCTAACGAAACATATACACAAAATCATTTCTTTACACCGGTTATATTGTTGTAAGGATATAGCTGAAATTTAGGGCTTCCATCTGCTGATAACATGGTACTAGTTTCAGGTTGTACCCTGCTTTGCTCTACCTCTGCAAGTTGTTAGGCACTGCAGCCTACAGTGCTGAAAGTGTTATAAATGGCAAACGAGCAGACAAGTTACCAGGTCAATGACAGTAAGTAATTTCAAACCAAGTAACTTTTGTGATTCATCACTTGTGTGCCTTGGTAAATGATACACTGATATCATATGAACACGGCATAATAATGTGTCCATTTATAACCTCAGATACATTAGTGCATGCAGAGTGTTCACTGTTCACCGCTGCACTGAACAAGGATTGTCCTGAAAACTGCAATCCAATTTGGAATACCAGAACTGCTCAGAGGTACATGCAAACATGTGTCAAAGTTTCAGGTCCTTAAAACAGACAGAAGACTTTATTTTATATCTCTTATAATAAAGTAAACATGCCCTCAATAATATATATGCGCTGCCAAATCTTGTTTTAAAAACACCAGCTCTCTGACTGTGCCTGTCTACTTCCAACCTTTAGAAATACAGAAAAGAATGCCATACCAAAACTGGATTGAAGAATCCAAGATCATTTTAACTGTTTGCAAAAAAGTCATATAAAAACATCCAACACATTTTGGGGGCATACCTGACTATGGAGCCTAGGATGACAAGGGTGGCTTGCGCAATTCCCACCCAAGCTCCCCTGGTAGTGAATACAGGGACTACTAGGGCAGTGGAAGTGTGCAGGTGCCAGAAAGCTGTTGTATTGATCTGAGTCCTTCCAGTGGTAGTCTGGTGTTTGGTCACAAGCCGTGTTCAGCAGCAGACAGGTGCAGGGTCAGGATCAAGTTCAGGGTCATAAACAGGCAGAAGTTGGTAACATTGATAAGAGTGAGGTACCAAGTCAGGAGGCAGAGATGTGGTCAGAAATTTAAGCCAAGGTCGAGCAGCAGACACAGCAATAAGGTTCAATCCAAGAAAGTTGTCAGATGTAGCTGGGTCAAGAGCAAGGTTAGCAGACTTTCAGGAACCAGGAACACAGGTACCAGAGCTGACGACAATACAGTACTGAGGCCAGGCAGACTCTCATTTTTATTAGGTCACTGAACGTCACGACCTGTGGATGTGTGCACACTCATACACCTACGTGTGTGCGCACATATGCGCCTTTGCACATACTCATGTGTATTCTAGCCCTTGCACGTCAAGTTTGTTTTCAATGCTCTTGATCCTGGACATGCTAATAAGAATGAGCACCTGCTGCACAGAAATGAGAATCTGCTGTATGAGATCACTGACAGGACAACACCACTCCCTGTTTATCAGGGCTCAACACAGGATGAAAGCTGGATGGACTTAGAAAAAACAATGACTTTTCAGATGTATATTATACATGTTTCCTAAACTTCTTCAACAATCATTGTGTATTTTTAAAGCAATTAGTGTAGGTATCTAATTTGACACAGGCACAGGAGAGCTCAGATAGAAAGAGGGATAACAACCATCTGGTTGTGCTGCAATACTTATGTATGAAGAATAATAGTAATAACTGTTACTATTATTAGTAGTATACAGGATTTATATAGTTCAAACAGTTTGTGCTGTATTCTACAAAGTGATAAGGAGCATACTATTAGGCCCAGTTCACACTGATGCAAGTTCATACCGAATGTGATGCTAAATTCGCATTTCATCATTCACATACATGTGTTGCGATTCCTCTACGAATGCGATGCGATAAAAAGGGGTCTTGTGCAAGTTTACTGCATTGCGTTGCAAATTTAGTCTCCATAGACATCAATGTAAATCGTTCTGGAATCGCATTGATGGTTCACATATGTGCGGATTTCACCACATTACTCTCCATAAAAAACAGGAAGTACACAGGAAGTTAACACCTTTTACATTATGATTTCATTGGCTAGAACATTAATCACAGCTATTTCCAACTCCTGAAATTCGCTGTAAAATCGTGGTAAATTTGCTGTAAAATTGCACCTCACAAAGAGCAAAAAACTGAACAAATTCACAGCGCAGCAGTGTGAACCGGGCCTTAGAAAGAGAGATGAGTTGATCAGTTTGCTGCTGTTCCTTCACTGTCCATTCACAGGCTGGGGGCAGGGATAAAACCTAGTTGTAGTAAGTGCAATAGAGTTGGGTCTCCTGGCTGGTTATGCTGTGTGATGGGGCTGTGTAAGGCCTCGTACACACGACCGAGTTTCTCGGCAAAAACCAGCAAGAAACTTGCTGGGATTTTTTTTTTTGCTGAGGAAACGTGTACATTTTTCGACGAGGAAACTGTTGAGGATCCCGTCGAGCCAAAAAAAAAGCATGTCTTCTTTTTCCTCGACGGGAATGGAGAAACTTGCCTTGTCGAGTTCCTTGACAGCCTAACAAGGAACTCGACGAGGAAACTGATGTGTTTCGCCCGTTGAGTTCCTCGGTCGTGTGTACGAGGCCTAAGTCACAATTAACGGAGGAAAACAGAAAATATATATATGAATTATTTGTAAACCCCTTAGTATAAAAAAATCAAAAAGTACATTTAGTATAACAATACATGCCTGTATCCTAAATGTTTCTGTATAATATGTGTTCAAATGTAAGGTTGCAATTAGTAGTTTTCATTTATTTAACTGCAGCTTACAACAAATGTATTTTCTTTTGTTACTAAAATTCAACAGCACATAAGGACTTTGAACTAAGTTAGTTAACATGGTGATTCTGAATCAGCACAATAAAATCTGATATGCCACATCCTATAACAACTTATGCTGGAGGAAATAAATCAGTTTGTTAAATCGGATGTAGGCAATTAGCTCCAAACAGCAAGGCAACCCACTTATTTGTGATGCTAACCATTGGCACAGATTTCATGTCTATTCCATAGCTCTTCGAGGTTTAATGAGTTTACAAAGTTGAAATATACTTTACATCAGCTGTGCAGCAACTGTGAATAACAGAAGCCTTTTGAGGTACCTCTTAGAGTAGTTGACCCTTTACGTTTTTGTTGACCTTGTTTCATTTGAATAAACTTTTTTCCTGCACTCTAACCATGTATCATATGTCATGCTGTCTGACCTAAGGAGCAAGGGCACAGACTCTAGCCGTAAGGCGTCTATGCATTACATTAGATCCTTTAGCGTTGTATAATTGGGGTCTTATTTTCAAGCCAAAGATTTAGGTAGAACAACATAATCACAGAGATCAGTTACAGTATATATTCTTAAACATTAAAGTACAATACTGTAAAATATGTTGGATCTTGATAAAAGGATAATAATATAATTAAAAATATATTTTAAAAACTTTACTTTGCATTATTTTCTAAACCTGGGTAAAACTGGTCCCACTGTAGGTTTAAACCATAATGTGCTAGTATGCCATACTTACCTATAAAAAGGATCCTTCCAGCGGCACCCTTATTATAGACATACCTGTAGGTGTAAGATAAAAAGTAGCTTTACTGCTGCTTTAATATACCAAACAGTATCATACTGCATATTGGTGCATTCTATATAAAGGGACAGTTAGTCCATATTTGTTTATGATGGCAAATTAGGGTGTCATGACATGATGAATAGCCTAAAGCTAGATACACACTATACAATTTTCTATAGATTTTTTCATTCAGATTTACCAAAACCATATAATATGAAGTCAAGCCATTTGAGTTTCAAATTATATACAATCAGGCAGGCCCTTGCACTATATGGTTTTGGTAAATCTAAAGGAAATCATACAACAAATGTTGTATAGTGTGTATGGGTTCTAAATTGTCCAACTATACAGCTTGACTTGTCTGTAATATAACAGTTAGAAACCACCTATATGTACCGTATTTATCGCGGTATAATGCGCTCCCGCGTATACCGCGCACCCCTAAAGTGGCCCCCAATCCTGTGGAAAAAAATGTTTTTAGTTTTTTTTGTACTTACAGTTTTGGTGTCTTGCGCGGCGTCCATCAGCGGCCTCGTCGGGTCCGGCGTCCTTCTGCGGCTTCCAGTGTCCTTTTCAGCGGGTCCGGCATCCGTCTTCGGCGGGTCGGGTGTCCTCTTCGGCGGGTCGGGTGTCCTCTTCGGCGGGTCGGGTGTCCTCTTCGGCGGGTCAGGCGTCTTTCTGCAGCGTCCTCGCGTCCTCCCCGCTCGTTTTTGAATACTGCGCCGACATATACAGAGCGCAGTACACTTGTGTATTGTCGGCAATGCTCGGCTACCCGCGCTGACGTCCTGTACGTCCAGGACGTGAGTGCGGAAGGAGCCGAGACTGCCCGACTATACCCGAGTGTACTGCGCTCGGTATATGTCGGCGCAGTATTCAAAACTCGGCGCGGGAAAGCGGGTATCGGCGTATACGGCGCACCCACGATTTTGCCCTGATTTTCAGGGCAAAAAAGTGCGCGGTATACGCTGATAAATACGGTAACTTACATTTTTTGTAGAGGTTCACAGTAGAACCCAGCATAAAAGAAAGAATGTTCATTGGTCACACACTACATAAGATGTGAAAGATGTTTTATATATATTTCAATATGGGTGTAGATGAAAAGTACTTACAACATACAGTATATTCAGATTTATTTTTGTTTTTATTTTTAATTTATGCATCTATTCTTGTTATACCGTTGATGAACATTTTTACACTGTTTTCTTTGTAGCATAATTAAATTTGTATTGGTTGGTTGTGGACCTTTTTGACAGTAGTCCATCTATCCCAATTGTGTGGTTAAGGGCACTTTAACACTGGGGTGGGCAGGCATCGGCGGTAAAGCGCTGCTATTTTTAGCGCACACTTTACTGTTGTTTTTGCAGTGCTTTTCGGACGCTAGCGGGGCGCTTTTAACCTCCGCTAATGGCCAAAAAAGGGTTAAAAGTGCTGTCAAACCGCTGTTGCTGGCGCTTCAGCGCCGCTGCCCGTTGATTTCAATGGGCAGGGGTGCTTTAGGAGAAGTGCATACACCCTCCTAAAGCGCCTCAAAAATGCTGCTTGCAGTACTTTTTTTAGCGTCCTGCCAGTGCACCACTCCAGTGTGAAAGCACATGGGCTTTCACACTGGAGTGACAGGAGAGGCGCTTTACAGGCTCTTTGCAGGTGCTATATTTAGTGCTATAGCGCCGGTAAAGTGCCTCTGTGTGAAAGTAGCCTTAGGCCCCTTTCACACCTGCAGACTGTATGTCCGCTTTTTCATACATACATTGATCCCTATGAGATAGCCGGTGTCAGCAGATGAACATCCGCTGACACCCGATCTCATCAGTGTCCGCAATCCTCCGATTCTGCAGACGGAGGAAAATCCTATTTTTCCATCTGTCTGTAAGAGCTGATCTGGTGAACACGGACAGACGGTCCGTGTTCATTCGATCCCCCTATAGGGGAGAGCAGACATCTGACAGGGCGGTCCCTGCACAGCTCTGTCATCTGCTGGCTCAGCAGGGATCAGCGGAGCGATCACCGCTGAGCAAGCGGAGGTTCACGGGGCAGATCATCACGGATCCGTCCCATGTAAAAGGGCCCTTACTGCTCTGTGTACATTACTCTTTAGACTACTAAAGCACATCTAAACCCAAACATTTTTTATATTGCAACTTACCAGTTCTTAGCTAAAGTGGCTGCATTGTTTTAATTTTTCCTCTTTATTTTTACCTGATAATCCTAGGAATAACACACTTTCTCTGGGTGGACACACTCACTGCTCCAGTGGAGGGAGTCATAGTTGCTACCCAGTCTGAACTATAAATGTGTCTTCCTCTCTTTTTATCCAGTACATGAAGGGATGGGAAATTGGCAAAGTATAAAAGGAAGATAACATTGTTTGTGCTTTCAGCTCAGCTCACAAGAAGTGAGAAGCATTTCTGGCAAGATCAAACAATATTTTCCATACTTGCTAAAACTGATGAATACACCATATTTAAGGGCTGGTCACCTTCAATATACTCAATTGTTATTATTTAGTTTAGATTTCCCTTAAAATAGGGATATTATAAAGTGTAGGATAGAAACATGCTTGTCATTTCTAAAAATTAACATTTAAGAAACTGTAAACATGTACATCCCATTGAAACAGCTAGTAGTATCAAACTGTAGATTTTCCCATTTTCAAATAAAAGTATAAATCTATTAAAGTGCTGTAGTAACTGTATATATTATTGTATTAACTAAAGAGATTTTAAAAAAATACTTTCAGAAGACTTGCATTCCAGACAATCATCCCTGAATGCCTAGGGCCCTAATAGCGAGTACCACTCCAGCTGCAGCCAGCCATAGACTTGGACATGCTGTAAGCATCTGGGCTGGACTGCACCTGTGCTTCCCGTATGCACTAAAAGCCTGGAATGCAACTAGACGCCCCCCCCATGTTCAAGGGCCTAATATTTTAATCACACAGAGAATAAATTTATTTCAAATAGATGTTTAAGTCAAAGTGCTTGAGTTCCTAGAGTAGAAACTGCTACATTAGCAAAATGAATGTTCACTTAGATTAGTGAACATTGAAGGAGCTGATTATTATGAGGATATCCTTATAATTGCCTACCTTTAACACAAGCTGTTGGCCCTTGAAGGCCTGCAAGCCACCTGTTAGGCCCCGTACACACGACCGAACATGTCCGTTGAAACTGGTCCGCGGGCTCTTTTCAGCGGACAAGTTCGGTCGTGTGTAGGGCCTAGCGTACCATTTTCCAGCAGACATTTGTCCAGCAGATCGTTTCCCAGCGGACAAAAATTTCTTAGCATGCTAAGAAACATGTCCGCTGGAAACCTGTCCGTCGGACATGTTCGGTCGTCTGTACAGACATGCATCGAATCACTTTGACGCATGCGTGGAAGCATTGAACTTCCAGGGCCGCGCACGTCGCCGCGTCATCGTCGCGGCGACCGCGCGGCCTCGTCACCGCGTATCGTGTACGCGCGGATTTCTGTATGATGGTGTGTACAGCCATCATACAGAAATTTCCGGGCGGACATGTCCGCTGAAAACGGTCCTGTAAAACATCCTGTACGGAAATCCATTTTTTTGCAATGTAGGTATTATTAGTCTGCTTTACCAGTTTTCTGAGCACTAACCTTTTATAGTTACTGGTTCATTTTTGCAGGTGTAGTTGAATGTGTTTATAATAAGTGAAGCTAAATAATCCTATGCAAAGCTGACACTTTCTTATGTGTCAGAATAGGTGTTGATCATCCAGATGCTTTCATATCAATTGTTGCTTAAGGTTCCCTATAGTGAAACCTAATAATTGTTTCTAGTTTTATTCAGTGTCTACTTTTCTGTTTTGGACTATGTTTGCTCTTAACCACTTAAGACCCGGCCCATTATGCAGGTTAAGGACCTTGCTCCTTTTTGCGATTCGGCACTGCGTTGCTTTAACTGACAATTGCGTAGTCGTGCGACGTGACTCCCAAACAAAATTGGCGTCCTTTTTTCCCCACAAATAGAGCTTTCTTTTGGTGGTATTTGATCACCTCTGCGTTTTTTATTTTTTGCTCTATAAACAAAAATAGAGCGACAATTTAAAAAAAAAATCAATATCTTTTACTTTTTGCTATAATAAATATCCCCAAAAATAATATAAAAAAAAACATTTTTTCCTCAGTTTATGCCGATACGTATTCTTCTACCGATTTTTGGTAAAAAAATCGCAATAAGCGTTTATCGATTGGTTTGCGCAAAATTTATAGTGTTTACAAAATAGGGGATAGTTTTATGGCATTTTTATTAATAATTATTTTTTTACTACTAACGGTGGTGATCAGCGATTTTTTTTTGTGACTGCGACATTATGGCGGACACATCGGACACTTTTGACACATTTTAGGGGACCATTGTCATTTTCACAGCGAAAAGTGCTATAAAAATACACTGTAATGCCGCGTACACACGGTCGTTTTTTGTGATGAAAAAAAACGAAATTTTTAAAAACGTCATTTAAAATGACCGTGTGTGGGGAAAAGTTTGGTTTATGTCTTCTGAAAAACGACCAAAAAAAAATTCGAGCATGCTTAAATTTTTTATGTCATTCAAAACGTCGTTTTTTGTGTCATAAAAAATCACTGTGTGTAGCTAAAACGACGTTTAAAACAACATTTTTAAACCAGCGCATGCTCAGGAGCAAGTTATGAAGCGAGCTTGAATGGAACAGAGTGCCACCGTACGTGCTGAACGTAACCGCGCTTTGCTAGAGCATTTTGAAAAAACGATGGTGTGTAGGCAACGTCGTTTTTTAAAATGAAGTTTGAAAAACGTTGTTTTTTTTCATGAGAAAAAATTACGTTTTTTTTTCATCACAAAAAATGACTGTGAAAATGACCGTTTTACTGTGAAAATTACTATGGCAGTGAAGGGCTTAACCACTAGGGGGCGCTAATTGGGTTAAGTTTGCCCTAATGGAGTGATTTTTACTGTAGGGGGGCGTGGCTGTAGGTGTGACGTCACTGATCGTCGTTCCCTATATTAACCACTTCCAGACCTTAGGTGTTTTTCAGATTTGGTGTTTGCAAGACTAAAACAGGTTTTTCTGCTAGAAAATTACTTAAAACCCCCAAACATTATATATTTTTTTTTCTAACACCCTAGAGAATAAAATAGTGGTCATTGCAATACTTTTTGTCACACCGTATTTGCGCAGCGGTCTTACAAGCGCACTTTTTTTGGAAAAAAATCACTTTTTTGAATTAAAAAATAAGACAACAAGCAATTTGGCCCAATTTTTTTATATATTGTGAAAGATAATGTTACGCCGAGTAAAATGATACCCAACATGTCATGCTAAAAAATTGCGCCCGCTCGTGGCATGGCGTCAAACTTTTACCCTTAAAAATCTCGATATGCGACGTTTAAGAAGTTCTATAGGTTGCATTTTTTGAGCTACAGAGTAGGGCTAGAGCTAGAATTATTGCTCTCGCTCTAACTATCGCGGCGATACCTCACTTGTGTGATTTGAACACCGTTTTCATATGCGGGCGCTAGTCGCGTATGCGTTCGCTTCTGCGCGCGAGCTCGTCGGGACGGGGCGCTTTAAAACATTTTTTTTTGTTTTCTTATTTATTTTTATTTATTTTATTACTTTTTACACTGGAAAAAAAAATTTGATCACTTTTATTCCTATTACAAGGAATGTAAACATCCCTTGTAATAGAAAAAAGCATGACAGGTCCTCTTAAATATGAGATCTGGGGTCAAAAAGACCTCAGATCTCATATTTGGGCTTAAATGCAAGAAAAATGACAAAAAAAAAATGTTTCTTTAAGACGCTGGGCGGGACCGACGTTTTGACGTCACTTCCGCCCAGCAGAGCTATGGGGACGGGTGAAGGAGATTTTTCCTTCACTCGCAACCCCAGTGAACAGCCGAACAGTCCCGATCACCTCCGCCGCTACCGACGGCTCCGGTAAGCGGCGGAGGGTGCGGGAGAGCGGCGGGAGGGGGGGCCCTTTTCCCCCACCGATAACGGCGATCTCACAGCGAATCCGCCGCGAAGACCGCCGTTATCGTGTACAGGACCGTTGCCACTAAAGATGGATACCTCCATCTTTAAAATGCCGACGTATATGTACATGAGCGGGTCTGGAAGTGGTTAAGGAACAGACGATCAGTGTCACTGCCACACAGAAGAACAGGGAAGGTGTGATTACACTCACCTCTCCCCGTTCTTCAGCTCCTGTGACCGATCGTGGGACACCGACGGCGATCAGGTCCACAGGTCCTCTCGGTAACAACTCTCTAGCAATAAACACTAAACTGAGCATGTGCAGCCTGACTCCTAATGCCCTGTTCTATTGAGACATGGACTGGAATCAGTCAAAGAAGAGGAGACATGATCGCACACAGCCTTAATACACAATGCAGAGGATTAACCTCTTAGGTTCCACAGTGAATATTTTCCTTCGAATTTGTCTTATATCCACATACATTGCTGTAACACATTTTTTCTGCTGGAAGTAAGTACAATTCCTATAGGTTTGTAACTATTTTAAACCTTAAAGGGATATTCTGTTTATACAGTATGAAAGTAGCAGCCATTAAAATGCTAATAGAGACAGACAAAAATGCAACACAGATATTTTATATAGCAAAACATAGCTATGGGCTATCGATTCTGCAACACACAGATTTTATATGATATGAATTGGTAAGAACATTTGACTTTAACAGCCTCTGAATGTTTTTTCAGCATACATCTACAAAGGTCCCTTTGAATGTAATATATGCAATGTCTTATCCAATAAATGTTCAGCGTTTTCTAGTGGAGGAGGGGTCACTGAAAAGGAAATAGCCTTTAATGATTTTTGGCAGTTTCCCCATGTAAAACATTCCCATATGCCAGTGGTTTTCTAGTTTGGTATAGCTTGTGTGATTACTTGTGAATTTCGTTATTATTCAGAAAATATAAAGCTTCGAATTTTTTTTTTAATCATTTTCTTTTAGAGGGGGCCACACAATTTATTCAAAGCTGAGAATGCAACAGCCATTATGAGTCTTTTATATTAATATAACATACCTAAGAGAGGTAGTCAAAATAACACAACTTAGGCCCCATACAGAGGAGCAAACAGTCCGCTGAAAACGGTCCGCCGGACCGTTTTCAGCAGACATGTCCGCTCGGAGATTTCTGTTTGATGGTTGTACACACCATCAAACAGAAATCCGCCCGGACAGGATACGCGGTGACGTGCCGCGCCGTCGCCGCGACGATGACGCGGCGACGTGCGCGGCCCTGGAAGGTCAATGCTTCGACGCATGCGTCGAATCACTTTGATGCATGCGAGGGCTTTCGGCCGAGCGGACATGTCCGGTGAGTCTGTACAGACGACCGAACATGTCCGACGGACAGGCTTCCAGCGGACATGTTTCTTAGCATGCTAAGAAACATTTGTCCGCTGGAAACCTGTCCGATCCGCCGGACAATTGTCCGGTCGGCCGTACACACGACCAAACATGTCCGCGGAAACTGGTCCGCGGACCAGTTTCAGGGGACATGTTCGGTCGTGTGTACAGGGCCTAACTGTAGTATGAATCATTGCCCCTTCTTCTGGCACTGAACCTTTGTTAGCGTGACCAGTAAAGTCAAGATTCATTCTATGGCTAACATGCTCATTTTATAACAAACCCATAGCAGTTTTTTTTTCCTTGTGTATCCAGTATTATTCAAGCAAGGGCAAAAGTTAAAATATCAATATTTGTACTGTGGATAATAAAAATGAACCAATCAGTCTTACAACCCTTTTAGAGTCATAGGGGACCCGTAGAGGGGTGAGTAGAAATCAGAACTGTACACAACCCTGCAGCCTAGATACAAGAGAAACATTCAATTAGTGTGGATTTATTTTTACTGCTCACAGGTCAAAAATAGTTTTTGGTCTGAGTCCAGCTTTATTGTTATCCTAATACTTAATATTTAGTTGTTTTTCTTGTTCAATAATTTGTATTGAATTTCAAGAAGAGCATATGTAACAAGCTACATCACAATATATGCACAGGCTTTATATAAAGAGGGTGAATAAATATTTATTTTTCTAAATATCAAAATGTTTAAAAAATATATATGAAGTCAACAGTACTGGTTGCACATAAGGCTCCATTCTCCATTCTCTCCACATCTCCGCGACAAGCAACGCCGCGTACACGGCGTATTTTGCCGCGGATAGTGTATCTTTTTTTTTTTTTTCAAATTCTTCCCATTGCTGTCAATGGGCGAACCCCAATGTCGCCTGAAAAAAAGTTTCCGGGACTTTTTTTCAGGCGACAGGCGTACGGCGTCTATGAGATGTGAACCATCTCCATAGACAGCAATGGGAATTTCCCCCTCTAGCGGCACAAGCGTCCGGCGTCGGGCGTTTTGTTGCCTAGATGTCAATGGAGACTTAAGGGCCAGATTCACATAGAATTGCGGCCGTGTAACGTAACCCGTTTACGTTACACCGCCGCAAGTTTTCAGTGTAAGTGCCCGATTCACAAAGCACTTACCTTCAAATGGGGCGGGTACCATTTAAATTAGGCGCGATCTTGCGCCGGATGTTCTGCGCATGCTCCGTTCGCAATTTTCCCAACGTGCTTTGCGCGAAATTACGGCGGTGCGATGTGTTTGTGAATCGCGACGTGCGTAACGTACTTACGCCGGAAAAATATGGCTGGTGTAAAGTTAAGCAATGAAAAGGATTGCTTAACTTTGCGAAGGGAAACTAAGACTAGCGCCGACGTAACGACCGCGAAAATCCATCGTGGATCGCCGTAACTCCTAATTTGCATACACGACGCTGGTTTACGACGCAAACCCCCCCCAGCGGCGGCCGTGGTACTGCATCCTAAGATCCGACAGTGTAAAACAATTACACCTGTCGGATCTTAGGGATATCTATGCGTAACTGGTTCTATGAATCAGTCGCATAGATACTCTGAAGCCTCGTACACACGGCCGAGGAACTCGACGTGCCAAACACATCGAGTTCCTCGGCCAGTTCAGCACTGAAGCTGCCGAGGAGCTCGGCGGGGAGAGAGCTCCCATAGAACAACGAGGAAATAGAGAACATGTTCTCTATTTCCTCGCCGAGCTCCCCGTCGGCTTCCTCGGCCGAAAGTGTACACACGACCAGTTTCCTCGGCAGAATTCAGCCAGAAACTCGGTCGGAAGCTGAATTCTGCCGAGGAAACTGGTCGTGTGTACGGGGCCTGAGAGATACGACGGAGTATCTGAGATACGCCGTCGTATCTCCTTTGTGAATCTGGCCCTAAGATCTCATATTTGCTTCAGTACTGAGTGTCCCATCGGGTTGCAAATGAAGCTTTGGTACCGAATAAGGAAGGGGAAGAAAAACGAAAAGATGAAAAGAAGAAAGGACAAGAGAGGGGAAATGGGAAGGCCAGGGGGTAGCGATGGAACATGGGGGAGGGGAGAGTCGGTTCTGGGGGGTTTGCTCCCCAGAGTGTTGTAATGATGTTCACTGGTGCTGCTAATAAGTGCCCACCAGTGCTGATAATCAGTTCTCATCAGTGCTGCCAATCAGTGCACATAAGTGCTGGCAATCAGTGGCTCCTCATCAGTGTCACCTATCAGTGCTGCCTATCAGTGCCACCCACCAGTGCCTTTCAGTGCCCACCAGTGACACCTATCAGAGCCCATCACTGGCACCTATCAGTGCCGCCTTATTAGTGCCTATCAGTGCCCTATATCAGTGCCACTTATCAGTGCCTATCAGTGACGCCTTATCAGTGCCCATCAGTGCATCCTATTAATGCCCATCGGTGCAGCCTTATCAGCGCACATCAGTGAAGGAGAAAAACTACCTGTTTGCAAAATTTTATAACAAACTATGAAACTTTTTTCATTTGTTTAGCAAAAAAATAAACCCTGTAGTTAATAAATACCACAAAAAGAAAGCTCTATTTGTGTGAAAGAAAATCATAAAAATTTCATATGGGCACAGTGTTTGATGATCTCACAATTGTCATTCAAAATGTGACAGCGATGAAAGCTGAAAATTGGCCTGGGAGTAAAAGTGTCCAGTAGGCAAGTGGTCCGAAATTCCGTGACCGCGCCGGCGGGACCCGCGGACCGGATCGCCGCCGGTGTGCCGCGATCGGTCACAGGAGCTGAAGAACAGGGAGAGGTGTGTGTAAACACACCTTCCCCATTCTTCACAGTGGCACTGTCATTGATCGTCTGTTCCCTGATATAGGGAAAGGCGATCAATGACATCACACGTCCAGCCCAGCCCCCTACAGTTAGAAACACATATGAGGTCAAACTTAACCCCTTCAGCACCCCCTAGTGGTTAACTCCCAAACTGCAATTGTCATTTTCACAGTAAACAATGAATTTTTATAGCACTTTTTTTGCTGTGAAAACGACAATGGTCCCAAAAATGTGTCAAAATTGTCCGATGTGTCGGCCATAATGTCGCAGTCACGAAAAAAAACGCTGATCGCCGTAAAGTAGTAAAAGAAAAATATTATTAAAAATGCAATAAAACTATCCCCTATTTTGTAAACGCTATAAATTTTGCGCAAACCAATCGTTAAATGCTTATTGTGATTTTTTTTTTTACCAAAAATAGGTAGAAGAATACGTATCGGCCTAAACTGAGGAAAAAAAGTTTGATTATATATTTTCGGAGGATATTTATTATAGCAAAAAGTAAAAAATATTGCATTTTTTTCCAAATTGTCGCTTTATTTTTGTCTATAGCGCAAAAAATTAAAACCGCAGAGGTGATCAAATACCACCAAAATAAAGCTCTATTTGTGGGAAAAAAAAGGATGCCAATTTTGTTTGGGAGCCACGTCGCACAACTGCACAATTGTCAGTTAAAGCGACGTAGTGTCAAATCGCAAAAAGGGGCCTGGTCCTTTACCTGCATATTGGTCCGGGTCTTAAGTGGTTAAAAAAGCACATTTTAGCAGGAACAAAGATGACTCAGCAGTCAAAATTCAATATAAGATTATCCATATACCAAAATGTTTAGCATGGTAAAAACAGAATTGTGGCTGTGGGTAGCAGGAACAATTGCATATCCATATCTGGTGCTGGTTTTGGCGTTATTTTTCATTTCTCGGTAGTATGTCCCAGATGGTATAGAATACACAGAGAAACTGGATACTAAAGAGGTTAATGCATTATTTAGGAAGAATTCCGTTTCACATTTAATGCTGCTCTATGACACTGTATCCCCCCTACATTAGGATACTTTATCTGCTGATAGCATTTGCTTTGCCTGTGATGATGAGAACATTAGGAAATATGATTCAGTGGTGGATTAAATCCTATGATGAATTTAGCCAGGTTAGGAAAATAAAGTATTAAGTATAAAAATATATTAGTGCTTCAAACTACAGTAAAGCTTCTGTTTTTGTATAACAGACAAAAACTGAGATTTATGTGTTTCCCCGTCGGAAATGTACTGCTAATGAGAAGGAAATACCTTCTTTTCACAAGCAATGTATTCAGCATTCTCTGCTACAAAATCGCCAGCAAATGGAAATGACTGAAAATGGAGCCAGTTTTAAAAAGGTTTAATTTTTTATATACCAGCACAATCTAGTGACCTTGGGTTTGTTTTCAATTGGATGACAGTCACTAAATCAAGAAAAAAGGTTCTTCAAATAACACACTTGAGGAACGAGATTTTTATATCAAGGGCCCATTCTTGCTAATAGCCAGTAACTGCACATAACCCCAAGTCCATTAGCTAAACCCAGTTTAAACAGCAGCTGATGCTATGTCATCTAAATGTGTATGAGAATTTTTTTTTTTTTTTTTTTTTAATGGAGAGAGGAAATTTTAGTCATTTTTCTTAGGCTGTAGTAACTAAAGCAAATATTGAAACCTGGTGCTTAATGGGCTATGGTTTGTAAACAAAATAAAGTCCTTCTTTTTTTCTTTTCATTGCTTTCTTTAACAAGATGTAAGCTTTCGGACAGGAGATGGGCATGTGCTGGAATCTGAAGTAATAGGTTTATGTTCAATAACATGCTTAAAGCGCTTACATTTCGGGATGATGTCAGAGGCAATTACACGCAGTTCCCTATATCCATCAGCGATATTTTACATTACACAATTACACATCAATGGTTCATTAATCTTTGAGGCATTTGCGCTAATGAGGAGGAAGACCACCAGAGAACCTTCAGATCTGGGTTTTCTGTTTTATGTTATTCAGCATAGGAGTGCCACCTCTAGCAGATTTAAAGCAGTGCACATGTCAAGACTGATAGAGGGGTTATATGTAAACCAGAACAATCCAGCTGAGCATTTCATCCACCACTCAACTCTAAATTTATTGGCCATTAGAAAACTCAGCAAAACATGCATATTTGATGGCCAATCACTGAAAAAAATTATGTTTTAAACTAAAGAGCATAGTTGTTGCCAGCTATTATTTACGATTTATAAATAACATTTATAATCTGGCTTATTGTAAAAGTCAAAACCTCTACTAGTATTACATTTAAAAGGGTTGTAAAGGTTTGTTTTTTATTTTCTAAATAGGTTCCTTTAAGCCAGTGTATTGTTGGTTCACTTACGTTTTCCATTGATTTCCCTTCTAAGGGCTAGGTTCACGTAGAATCATGTAACTTTGCGTTACGCCTCCACAACTTTTACAGCCAAGTGCCGTATTCTCAAAAAAAAGTTGCGGCGGCGTAGCGTAAATAGGCCGGCGTAAGCCCACTTAATTCAAATTGTGAAGAGGTGTGCGTGTGTTATGTAAAACAGGCTTGACCCGACGTGATTGACGTTTTTCCCGAACGGCGCATGCGCCGTCCGTGGAATTTCCCAGTGTGCATTGCTTCAAAGTACGCCGCAAGAACGTCATTCGTTTCGACGTGAACGAAAATGACGTCCAGCCCCATTCACGGACGACTTACGCAAACGACGTAACTTTTTCAAATATTGACGCGGGAATGACGGCCATACTTAACATTGGTACGCCGCACTTACGCCACCATATAGCAGGGGTAACTATACGCCCCTAGCGGCCAGCGTAAATATGCAGTTACAATCCGACGGCGTAAGAGACTTGCGCCTGTCAGGTCTAATGGATATCTATGCGTAACTGATTCTAAGGCCCCGTACACACCATAGAATCCATCCGCTGAAAAATCCCAGCAGATGGGTTTCAGCGGATAGATCCTATGGTGTGTACACGCCAGCGGATCTGTTTCCGCGGATATATCTCCCCTGGGATGGATTCCAGCAGATCGAATATTTGCTGACATGCCAAACATATCCATCTGCTGGAATCCATCCCAACGGATGGATCCGCTGGTCTGTATAGACTCACCGGATCCATCCGTCCGAAGGGATCCCCCGCATGCATCGTAATGATTCGACGCATGCGTGGAATTCCTTATATGACAGCGTCGCGCACGTCGCTGCGTCATAATCGCGGCGACGGCGCGACACGTCATCGCCAGAGGATTTCGGCGCGGATTTCAATACGATGGTGTGTACACTCCATCGCATAGAAATCCGCGGAAATCCTCGAGAGGATTTATCCGTGGAAACGGTCCGCTGGACCGTATTCACGGATAAATTCTCTCGTGTGTATGGGGCCTATGCACCGAATCAGGTGCATAGATACGACCGGCTGGACGCAGAGATACAACAGGATATCTGGAGATACGCCGTTGTTTCTCCTCAGTAAGCTTGCCCCATCATCCGAGCTGTTCTGGCTGGGGGTTAATCAGCGTGCTCGCCCCCTCCCTTGGGACTACATCCCTGTGGGGAGACGCTGTGTTCACCAACAATGCACTAGCTTAAAGGAACCTATTTAGAAAATAAAAAACAAAACTTTACAACCCACTTTAACATGTTACCTAAAGACCAAACCAAGCCTAAAGTCTAACATTGGGGAAAAATGTATTTTAACATGTTATTTAATATTTATTTATAAAAATGCTTATTGGGAGCGCAGTCGTTACCCGAAGGCCTCAATGCGCTCATAGAACCAACATATACATATACAAAACAAATCTCTTATTACTGTATGATAACAATATAAAACCATATAATAACATTTAAAAAACTAAAGTACTAATATCTTACCCTAATTAGGACCATACACTTGAGAAAATAAAAAAGTTTTTAAAAACTTCCTAAATTTGTGTTACCTTACTCCACAGGGTTCTGCTCACTTACCTATTTGTCGCCCATCCTGCACTGCTTACTCTTTAGGTTGTACTTTCCTCAATGAGGGGTCCCTGGGGTCCGACCACTTAACTCCACTTGTTAACTCTTCTGTGACAAAACTTTACAACCCCTTTAACTTCTTGAGGCCCGCGCTATAGCCGAATGACGGCTACAGCGCGGACCTGAATATCCAACTGGACATCAATTGACGTCCGCCCCTTTGGGCATGGCCCCTCGCACATGGCTATGAATCAGTTTGAAAGGACCCCATCATTGGACAGGCCACTGCCACCAAAAAGAGGGTGTAATAAATAACATAGAAACATAAAAAAGTGACAACAGAAAAAGACTTTGTCTATGTTTGTCCCAAGCATGATAACAATATCTAAAATAACCATAATAGTAATGTTCTATCAGTTGCTGTTAAATTTGAATACTTTTAGAGCCGGTTCACACTGGGGCGGCACGACTTCGGGGGCGACTCGGCAAGGCGTCCTGAAGACGACTTCAGAGGCGACTTGCAAAATGACTTCTGTATAGAAGTCAATGCAAGTCGCCCCCAAAGTCGTACAAGAACCTTTTTCTAAGTCGGAGCGACTTGCGTCGCTCCTATTAGAACGGTTCTATTGAATAGAATGGGACGCGACTTGTCAGGCGGCTGAGGCGCCTCATGAGTCGCCCCAGTGTGAACCGGCTCTTAGTTTGCATTGTCCAGTACTAAGCTGTAAATAGGAAGCAGCCCTAACATATACAGCAATGTAAAGCAGACCAGCCCACAAGAGTGTATGTGACCCAATTGTGCTACAAAACAACAATGTTTATTAAATTACACCACAAATGACTCACTAAAGCATTATGGGTCAAGTTACAGATAGTTATAGACTGTATTAAACCTTAATTTATTCTTAAACAGGGATTATTGCTGCTAAGATAGCAATAGAAATGCATACTGACATATATACTATTAAGCATTGCAGCTGGTAAGTCACAAGAGCTGCCAAAGCATCGTTCCCAGCCGGGTTCTAAATACTTGTACATCTTCTAATTCATTAGATAATAAAATTCACAAGTCCTTGAATATCACTTTTCTTCTTTAGGAGTATATTTAACAGAACAGAGTATTAATCAGATTTGGAAACTGCATGTGTGGAATAAACCTGGAAGGATCATAAAATATTAAGCATGATCATTTCTTTAGCAGTTGATACATATCTATGAACTGTCACGATACAACAGGGATCACTCACTCCTACACACTGAAAATAATATTTTATATGTTTTTCAGCTGAATATCTGTCATGCTGACATACTGGGAACAGAAATGCTGACACATTATTCCTACTGTATCATGCATTTTAATGAGGCCTCCCTCAAGACATTAGAATCAGTCCCTGGGTAGTTCCATACACTCAGCCAAGGGTTGTGCTGAGTAGATCTGTGCCCTAAGTATTGAGAACAGTTTATCTGCACATGTGGTGATTTGGCTACCTTCTTCCCTAATTAATCATATAAGCTGAAGTCCTGTGTTAAATATTTAGTCTGTTAGTTTAGCAGTCCCAAAACACATATGACATCAAGCCACTTAAGAGATGCAATTTGAATTTCTAGATTTAAATCTCAGTAAGGTAGATGTTATCTCTGGAAACAATTATTAATTTTCTACATTATGCACAGGCCCCAGGCATACAGCTTTGATGAATAATGTGCCTTCCGGCACAAAGCTGTGATGGAGCAAAAACACTTCACACACATTAATGACATTGCATGGCATAATCTTAGACTTCTGGTATGATACTGTACATTACCATCTCCTTCATTTTAATTTACTTTTAGCCGGTACACTGTTGATAAAACTGTGTTGTTGTTTTTTTTCTCCAGAGATGTTGGACATCCCTTAAGCCTCGTACACACGATCAGTCCATCCGATGAGAACGGTCTGAAGGACCGTTGTCATCGGTTAACCGATGAAGCTAACTGATGGTCTGTCACGCCTACACACCATCGGTTAAAAAAACGATTGTGTCAGAACACGGTGAGGTAAAACACAACGACGTGCTGAAAAAAACGAAGTTCAATGCTTCCAAGCATGCGTCGACTTGATTCTGAGCATGCATGGATTTTTAACCGATGGTCATGCCTACTAACGATCGGTTTTGACCTATCGGTTAGGAATCCATTGGTTAACTTTAAAACAAGTTGGCTTTTTTTTAACCGATGGTTAAATAACCTATGGGGCCCACACACGATCGGCTTTGACCGATGAAAACGGTCCATCAGACCGTTGTCCTCTGGTTAACCTATCGTGTACGAGGCCTTAGAGATTTCTACCCCCCAATTAATTTAAAAAAATATTTCTGAATTGTTCTTAAAGCTTGTTCTCTGGTGCCATGGATCCAGTTATCTGGTGCCAGTTACAATTTGTCCTATTATGCTGAGAAGATTGAAATTAGACTTGTGTACAGTGGTTCCAACCATAGGATCTGTTTTGCAAAGATTTGTGTATCTAAAATTGTCAATGCACATCTAATGTCTATAGTTGACCTAAGTAAAACTAAAGGCAAAACATTTTGTTTTTATTTAAGTGTGAGTTATAACCCCTTCATATCCAATGGCCAAAACAGGAAGTCAAGAGAAAGTGGAAGGGAATCACTAGTTGTCCCCAGGGTCACCTTTGAAAGATTTCCCTTCCATTTCTCTTGCTTTGGTGACAACCAAATATGACAGCACAAGATTTCCTTTTACTTTAACTCCTGGTGATAACCTTAAACAGGAGGATGAATCTCCCTAACAGGAGCACAGTCAGGAAAAAAAACTGATATGCTCTAATCCCTCTATACAGATACTAAAACAAATTGCCTTTAGCTATACTTTAAATTCTATGTATAGCCAGAGCTAAAGTATTACAACTCCTGTCACATTTTTATTGCTTTGGAGAACAGAAAAGCTGTTCCAAAAACCCCTCTAAAAACTTCTGTAGGTACTAGCTTCAGCCAAAGAGCTTCTCTCTGTTTCAAGTCCAGTGATAAACACACATGGTCACCACACCTACCAATCTTAGCTGGATAATCCTTTCTTGAAACATGATTTGAAAACATATTAACAAATTAACTTTTAATATTTATGCCTATGGCTCTAACACAATTCACCCTGGAATAGGCTTAAACTGGCCATAAACACATAGATGTACGTGGTTTAGCCCACAGCAGAGATTGGCGAATGTCCTGCTGTTGTATTCCAATTGAATTCAGGCACTGTTTGGCTCACAATTTTATGTTTGACCCCTTGAACTTTTTAGTCTAAGGATATTGATATAGATGGTGCCATAGGGCCAACTATCGGTGCTGATTGGACCAAGCTTGGGTGCTGATGGGGCCAACCATGGTGAGAACTCTGACTGCTTCATCAGTAATCGGCTAAAAAGTTTTTTCGTGCATGGCCAGTCTTAGTCACAGAGATACTACATACTTTTTGCATGTGGTTTCTTAACCTTGGTTCCCCAGTATTATGGGTATCCTGTTTGCTCTGAAGACATTGTACCCCATGTGAATTTGGTTCATCTTTTTAAAACCATAACCCAATGATGAATCAAATGAACACCTCAATCACATACATTACAGCAAAAAATACATTGAAAGAGGTTTAAATCTTTTTTTAATTTTATCCAAAACTACATATGCCTATATAGTGTAGAATAGTTGAAGGAAACAAATTTAATTTTAACTTCGAACAATACTTCTGTTTAAAAGAGATGAGGTATTTCAGCTTTAGGGGTTTCCCATAGAACTGCAAATAGCACTTAATGGAATATTATTGATATGAATTATTTCTAAATATACATCCTTAGCTCTTTCCAGTGCTACACAAGGGATGTTCGGTCTAATGCTTGTTTAGAAAGGCTTTGGTCTTTTGGCAAGGAGAGACCTCTCTGTACAGTAATCACATTACAAAGTATTCATCTCCAAAATGTGATAAAGTGCTCAAAATATCCAGGATCAAAAAAGTAGATGCCCGTATTTCAGATTGCATTACAACAGATGAACATAACAATTCTGTAGACTTGCTTGAAAGCTGGTAGGTGCATTTACAAAAAATTGCATGTTTTCTGGTTGTGCTTCGAATACTTATGATATGTTTCTCAAAGATTACAGTAATGCACAGTTTTACAATGAATTCCCACGTAAAAGGTTTTGCTCTGCCTTAAGTAACAACAGTTCCTGATGCATAAAACCATTCCGCTGTTAACACATGATTTAATCAACGTAATGGGCATTTTGGTGGGATTAAATTTCTTTTTCTCTGAAGCACATTTTTAAAGAGAATAGTGAAATATGATCCAGAATATATAGTAAAGAAAACTTTAATAATTCTACAAAATGTTATATGGCATGAAGATGAAAGTAAAAATAAAAAAATATTTATTAACTGACATTTTTTTACAAACTTTAAACAGACTTTTCATAGGCTCTCTTTCATGCAAATTGTGTATATTATCAGAAAAAATATTGGGGCAGATCCACAAAAGAATTACGCTGGTGTATCTCTTGATACGCCGCGTAATTTCAAATTTTGCGCGTCGTATCTTTGTTTTGTATCTTCAAAACCAGATACGACGACATCTTGGATCAATCCGACAGGCGTACGTCTTAGTACGCCGTCGGATCTTAGATGCAATTTTTCGGTGGCCCCTAGGTGCCGTTTCTGTCGAATTCCGCGTCGAGTATGCAAATTAGCTAGTTACGGCGATCTACGAACGTACGTCCGGCCGGCGCATTTTTTTACACCGTTTGCGTTCGGCTTTTTCCGGCGTATAGTTAAATCTTCTATATGGTGGCGTACTCAATGTTAAGTATGGCCGTCGTTCCCGTAGTTATAGCATCTACAAAATAGGGTATAGTTTTATGGCATTTTATTTTAACTAGTAATGGCAGTGTTCTGCGATTTTTATCGCGACTGCAACTTTATGGTGGACACATCGGACCCTTTTGACACATTTTTGGGACCATTGTCATTTTTACAGCGATCAGTGCTATTCAAATTACTGTGAAAATGACACTGGCAGTGAAGGGGTTAACCACTAGGTGACGCTGTTAAGTGTTTCCTAGGGAGGGGGGAGGTAGGCTATGTGTGACACAACACTGATTACCGCTTCCGATTACAGGAAGCGGAGATCAGTGTCCTTGTCACTAGGAAGAATGTGGAAATGCTTGGTTACATCAGCATTTCCCCGTTCTTCCTCACCACATTTTTAACCCTTTCACCCCCCCCCCCTCCTCTCTTGTATAGCTCATCTCTATCATGCCTCTGTAGTGCCTGTATATTATCACATTCACCTTTCTCATCCTGCACATTAACCCATTTATCTTCTTTTCTTTCACAGTATGTGCCCTTTATATTAGCACCTTCATCTCCTCCTCTTCCGTCTGTGTATATCCTGTAGATTAATGATGCACTGAATCTTGTACACCATTCCCATGTTCCATGTTTTAGCCCCTCAATGCCAACACCTTTTTTTAATTTTTTAACAATTGTGGCAAAACCCTTGGGGTGTCTTTTAAAAAAATATGTACTTTGGGGGGTGTTTGTGTTGTCCTAGCATTTTTATATGATATGTTTTATAACAGAAAGTAGGGGAAACTATTTTTTTTTTTAAATTTGGTATTTTTTCCCTAATATAGTAAAAAATCAACAGGGAAATAAGGGAAAGGAAGCCTAAAAATAACATTAATGCGCCCATTACATCTAATGCCTCGTACACACTGCCATGAGAGCTTTTGGCCGGGAAAACCGGCCGTGTGTGTG
Source organism: Rana temporaria (assembly GCF_905171775.1). NCBI lineage: Eukaryota > Metazoa > Chordata > Amphibia > Anura > Ranidae > Rana > Rana temporaria. The sequence continues at coordinate 462,306,614 of NC_053489.1, read as the reverse complement.
CTCCATCGCAGTTTTCCCAACAGGAAAACTGCTGAAAAAAAAAAGAACTGACAATTTTTAACCCGGCAGTTTTGCGATGGAGCATACACACGGCCAAGATTCCCGACCAAAACTCTCATGGCAGTTTTTCTGTCGGGAAACCCGGTTGTGCGTAGGGGGAAAAAGTTACTGAGCAGGTTCTCGGTTTTCCCCTCGGGTTTCATGACTGACTTTTTACCGCCGGGAAACGTGGTCGTGTGTACGAGGCATAAGGATTGGTAAACTGCAATATAACAGATGTTTGCTTTTGGGTTCAATACTGCTTTAAACAATCACATTTGGGCCAGATTGTGGTCCATGGTAGTATAAAAATGTTCCAGTATCCAAATTAAATGGAAGAAAAAAATACTCCCACATCAGGGGTCTGTGGTAGTAAAAATATGCCCCTACACCAGTGTTTAGTGCCAGCATCCCTGTCAGTGTAAATAATGCCCCTTCATTGGTGTTCGGTGGGTAACTACCTAGGCACAGCTATACATGCTACTTACCACAAGACCTGACTATACAGGACCCAATGAAAAGGAGATCACACTATTCAATATTGCCTATTACGTTTCAAGGAGCTTTACTGGTGTGTGTTCTAGTACCCAACATCTCCTGCCACTCTGCACAGTGGTTTCCCTGGTGAATAATGACAATGCCCCACATACAGACCTTTTCATTGTAAAGGCTGGTCTATGGCAGGCTATACTTTGGGGATCTACTCTAGTTTGGTCCCCTTTGGAGTTGTATTGTAATATACAGTATATGTATAAGCTTTCCACCTATCAGCATGTTCACAGATGATAGCTTCTATGTAAGAAAAATATCAAGACCAATTGAGTTACTTGTAGGCGCATTTAAAAAATGCAATAAATTATTTTATTGCACACACAACTGCATTCAAGCTTATACTATTTGTGGAAGATGTATTTGTCAATATGCCTTTGACAAATACATTCCCTGGACGCCAGTGTAGTAAAGGAACACCAAATACTGTAGTAAAAGAATAAACAGAAAACCCAAATTTCCAAACATTACCCACCACAGATTATATTTTATTTTAGAATATATTTTCCTTGCCGTGCACTACAGTTTCTGTATGGCAGCAGATTGAGCATTCCAGGTACAAATTGGGTATTTTCATGATAAAAATGCAAATTTATGTTGCAAGAAAATCTCTGTGTTCCACAGTTCACTTGTATGAAGGGAAACCTGAATGTTCATGCATGTCAAAAGATTGTTTGATTCTCACCACATCATTGCAGCTGTGGATGCTCAAAAATTGATAGATACGATATATAATGCAAACTGACTTCAATCTGTAAACTTCTTTGGACAAAGTTCAGAAAATAACATGAATTAAACTTATCTGCCAATCTGATCCTTAATTTCTTCATTGCATAATTGAGTTAAATTTTTGTTATCAACATGTAAATCCAGTGGGGTTTTAAATCTTATGTGTGATACTCAAAGATACATGCTGTGAAAATTAACATTTGTTCACTTTCTTAGTGTAGGCAAATAATGTTATTATAATGTAAAAATATATAGTTGTGGTAGAACCTGCTGTTAATTACATGTGCCAGTGTTCCGATCCCCGTGGTAAAAAAATGACACATTTTATACAGCACACAGTCAGAGTTTTAAATATGGCTCTTGCTAGCACTAACCATACAATTTTAATGATGCGTAAGTTGATACAGTTTTTGTTTTAAATTGCAGGTCTTCCTGGGACAAAATAGTTTTTAGCAGTAGTAAACTTTTTGGCATCATGCATTTTGCAAACAATGACTTTTTTTAACCTTAAAATGATATTAAACCCTGAAATTAATATATATATATATATATATATATATATATATATATATATATATATATATATATATATATATGTATATGTATATATATATATATATATATATATATATATATATATATATTGTATTGCAGTTTATCAGTTCTTATGCCGCGTACACACGATCATTTTTCGGCAAAAAAAAAAAACGTTTTAAAAAATGTCATTTAAAATGATCGTGTGTGAGCTTCAAATAATTTTTCGGGTTCTGAAAAACAACAATTTTTTGTTTTTCGAACATGCTGCATTTTTTAACGACGTTTTAAACAATGTCGTTTTTCGGGTTGTAAAAAATGATCATATGTGGGCTAAAACGACGTTAAAAACCCACGCATGCTTTAGAAGCAAGTTATGAGATGGAAGCGCTCGTTCTGGTAAAACTACCGTTCATAATGGAGTAAGCACATCATCACGCTGAAACAGACAGAAAAGCGTGAATCGTCTTTTACTAACACGGAATCAGCTAAAGCAGCCCCAAGGGTGGCGTCGTCCGCATGGAACTTCCCCTTTATAGTGCCGTCGTACGTGTTGTACGTCACCGCGCTTTGCTAGAGCATTTTTTTAAAACGATCGTGTGTGTGGGCAACGTTGGTTTAATGATGAAGTTGGAAAAAAATATGTTTTTTCTACATGCCGAAAAACATTAGTTTTTTTATGCCGAAAAATGATCGGGTGTACGCAGCATTAGATGTGGTGGCTGCATTCATTTTTTCAGTCTTTTTTTCTTTTTACCTCAGCTGGTGATCTTGCCAGTAAGTCTGTTATTTTTCAACGTCCAGCAAAAGTGCCAGTTAAAGGGCTGAGAAGCACCATTTAACACTGATGGGTGCTTATAATGGTTGGCTTTTATTTATTTATGCAAAACCTTTATCCCAAAAGGGATTTTTTCTTTTTTTGCTGTAACAGCATACCATTTGTTAGCAGAAGTTAGGTCCTAATTTGTTAAATTGTAACTGCGAGTGCATCTGACACTACCCTCTACCCAGGTAAACAATTGTTTTCCTATCCAATGGTGTCTTCATTGCTTCTGCATCCAATGCAGAGACACCCTAATGCCACGTACACATGATCGGAAATTCCGACAAGAAAAGTCCCATGTGGGCTTTTGGACTGATATTCCGACCATGTGTATGCTCCATCGAACTTTTGGTGTCGGAATTTCCGCCAACAAAAGATTGAGAGCAGGTTCTTTATTTTTCCGACAGAAAAAATTCCTATCGTCTGTATGCAATTTCGACGCGCAAAAAAAACCTTGCACGTCTTGTACATCACCACGTTCTTGACGGTCAGAATTTCCATCAAGATTTGTGTGACCGTGTGTATGCAACACAAGTTTGAGCCAACATTCGGTCAGAAAAAATCCACGGTTTTCTTGTCAGAATTTTCGATCGTTTGTACGCGGCATTAGTCAGGAAATGTGTTACTGGCTGGAACACCAAGTAAAATAAAAACTTTTAGAGCTTTAAATTCTAAATGCTTTAAATTTGGTTCAGAAAAAGATAAACTCTTTGGTTTTTGTGGACATCAGATTGTCATTTGAAAAGATTTACTCGGAGCCTTGCACAGAGCAAGCTTGTACAAACAGTGTGCTCATTAACATTTGACGTTCAGCCTTTACAAAAACTGGACATATTTCAAAATGCTTTTTATTTCACATCTAAGGACATTTCAGTAATGTGGAAATCCAGAGCAGACCCACATAAACTTGTTCCACATGTTGTGCTTGTCCATGGCAGATAATATAAATTGTCACAAGCTGCAATAAGTCTTGTGTGAATGTGACTGCTCACAAATATAGTCAGTGTGTTTTGGAAGCAGGAAGGTAATCAGCCTAGGTTTTTTTTCAAAATCCAGGCAAATTGGTAACATTTTCATAGATTTTAGGAATGCTTTTACCCCACTCCCTCCTGTGGTGAGAGACTTGATATATTTTTCTCTTTCTAACCATTTAATATTTATTTCTTTAACCTTAGGCTATTTCTAGAATGTGATGTCCTGGTTGGACCCCTGCAGTGGGGCAGCCTTGTGAAAGATAAATCCCTCTCGTCATTGGAATTTGGTGCTGCAGTTAATGACAGGAGTTCATTTGCAATAATCTTTCCAAATGGTTATCTTTATCGTCTATCTCTTACTGCAGACATGTTGGTGCCCTTATAAATGTACAAGCATATGGAAGTATTTCTCCTTCTATGCAGCCATTCTTTAAATCTCTTATCACTTTATGATATTGGTAATCAGGTTGACTTCTCCTTGAGTTATGGAAAATGTTGGTATGTTACTGCTGGGTTGTGTAATACAGTTGAACCCATCTGCTTGTTACCATTTTTATATAGTGCTGATGTATCACATAATGTTTAAAGAGTACATGTTTTCTAATCACATCAGCCTCTGCTCCTGGACTCTAATGACTGATGACAGTCAGAGATCATTGCATAATGCAAATATTTGCAATAGAGTTGTGTGATATACAGGTATCCCAGTGCGTAGAGTTATGCCGCATACACACAATCAGATTTTCCGTTGAACAAAAAAAAAAACCTTGCATGGTATTTCCGACGGAATTCCACTTAAGCTTGGCTTGCATACACTCGGTCACACAAAAGTTCGTCAAGAACACGGTGACATACAACGCTACGACAAGTCAAGAAAATAAGTTCAATTCTTCCGAGCATGCGTCTGATTATTTCTGAGCATGCGTCGGAATTGTGCACGTCGGAATTGTCGAAAAATTTGAGAACCAGCTCTCAATCTTTTGTTGGCGGAAATTCCGACAGCAAAAGTCCGATGGAGCATATACGCTGTCGGAATTTCCGTTCAAAAAAAATACGATTGTGTGTATGGGACATCAGAGTATAATATATTGGCTGACTACTGGAGATGGGTTCAGCATCACTAGCCAATATGTTCTGTATATTTATATGGATACAGCAGAATGAATTAAGGTTACATAATGCTCACTAATACTAACACATAATTAGTAGCCTGTATGTTCTGACATGTTCTGAGTAGTAAAGGTACATGTCCAGTGAAGGGGACACCCATACAGGAGTTTGTTAATCAGTTTTAAGGTAACCAGACCCTTTTGTGTGTTGTCACATAAACATAAGGCTGGTTCCACATGCTCAGCAGGGGATCTCCCCACTGAGTAGGTGGATAACAGGTCCGTGTCTGCTCTGCTATGCAGAGTGGACACAGCAACAGCCCCACTGTTCTCTATGGGGCTATCAGATGGCAACAAACCACCCGTTCATTTCCATCTGACTGTCATCCGATCTGTTCCTCTGTTTTTGTTAGACAGGATCGGATGCCGGTGGGTGTCCATTGACATCCGCCACTCCACTGAGTGCTATGGATGGTCTGATCAGGTCCGCTAGAAAAACTGACTGGCGGACCTGATTGGACAGCCTGTGTGAAACAAGCCTTTGGGTTGTTTTAATATAGGCCAATACTGGCTAAAGTTCGCTATGTGGATGCCCATGTTGGCCACCTCCTGCCCAACATCCCTCAACTGAAAAATTAAAGGAGCCAGGCAACAAAATGTCAGCTAATTAGATGCAGTCACTGTTTGAGTATTCAGATGACAGATGCGGCTGTCATAATACATTAGTTAATATAGCTGAAAGAAATGGATCAGTTGGAAAAACTGGACAGACTAAAATCATTTTCAGCTAGCACAGATAATACCCATAATTGGAAATATAAAAGTACTATGAGGCAGATCTGTAAGTCAATGTTGGGCAAGCCTTTTAATGTGCTGACCATGATTTATGATGTGATCAGTTTTGAATACCACTAACAACCAAAATGTTGCATGATCATGGAATGTGTTATAATATAAATATCTCATAACAGAGATCTGCCCATGGTGATCTAAATGCCCAAGGCATCTAAATTGTAGCAGTAAACATATTTCCTGTAATATATTATTCACAAGTAAACTGTCTATGCATAATTGTAAATCTGACACGCTACTTATTTTTTTCAGTTGTATCTGTTTGCAATAATGTAGATTGAATGTTGCCATGACATAAAACAGTGGAAGTGGTTAGAAGACAGGCCTATAATTATCAGCAGCAGGTGCTCACAGTGGAATGCCGCAGTGATTTCTAAGTAGATAAATATGCTGCAGAAAGACTTCAAGGCCACCAAACACAGCATAATGGCAGTCGAGTGCAAAGATGGACCTGTATGTTTAAGAAAAAAAGGTTGAAATTGACTTTGATGTCTGAATACTTGTAGATACCAGACATGAGTTGCAAAACAATTCTTACAGTTTGGCAATAAATGATTATTTGAGGAGACAGTTTCATAAAACATTGAATAATTTACTATTAATATTAAACTCAGAAATATATGTTGATGTCATATATGTCATACTACTGATATATGAGCTATGAAATGTCTATCCTTTGCAAGAACTATTACATTAAACTATATATAACCATTCAGAACCAGTGAATGTTGGATTGCAAACAAGGGCACAGACGTAAAATGATCATGAATATTTATAGTTGTCTAAATTAAAGCAAAAAATGTAAATCACATAAAATGGTGAGCATAGAACAAATTTACACATGTAGGCAATCAAAATAGCATACCTAATTTTTCATGTTGTGTCTTTTGAAACATAGTGATAAAATGCTCTTGTGTAAGGGAGTCAGATCTATTTTGTTAGTTTAATATTCAATGTTTTACATATGGGGGAGAAGGCAAGCTAATGTGGTCACATTCTTGAAATATAGGCTTATGCCTTGTACACACGACCGTTTTTTTACGACGAAAAAAATGACATTTTTTATATTGGTCGTGAAAACCGGTCGTGTGTGTGCTCTCAACGAAAAAACTGTCCGCAAAAAAATTGAGACCAGCTCTCTTTTTTCTCATCGTGTTTCCCGTCAGTTTTTTTCTCGTCACAAAAAACGGTCATATGTATGCTTTTTCGAGGGGAAAAAAATGTGCATGCTCAGAATCAAGTATGCAGCCCAAAAGCAGCCCAAAGGGTGGCGCCATTGGAAAGGAACTTCCCCTTTATAGTCCCGTCATACATGTTGTACATCACCGTGCTTTGGTTGGACTTTGTTTTTTTTCCTGCCAAGAAAAATGGTCATGTGTACGAGGCATCAGTGTTTCTCTTGTGGTCTTAAATATAACAAAGATTTCTAATGATTATTTTTATTCACCCTCCTAAAATGTCAATTTATTCCGGAGCCTGTTGAATCTTTGTCTTCTAGAATGACATTGTCTGCCAGTAAAGGAGAAAGATAAGCCATCTAAAAAAGTCATTTGTGAAATTAAGCATACGTGGATTGTGTTTTTTTTTTAAAAGATATTAAAGTGGTTGTGAAGCCTTAAGGTTGTGTTATCTTAATGCATTTTATGCATTAAGGTGAAATAACTTTCTCTGCTGCACTTGACCCCACTCACACCCCTTAAACTTACCTGAGCCCAATCCGGTGATGTGCATGGGTGTAGCGGCTCTCTGTCCTTCCTCACTGCACAGATTGGTAGCAGCAAGAGCCATTGGCTCCCCCTGCTGTCAATCAGGTTCTGTTACTTTAAATTATGTTCCTCGTGGTAAATTTGCACAGATGGGGTATGACCATTTTTTTGTTCCATTCCAAATGTAAACTGGGGTAGTTTATGTGGATTGGGACATATAGTGAGCATATATTGTATAGACTAAGGTGGTCATAGATGGCTCCTCCCTGTGGGGGTGGGGACTGTCAGAATACACTGATCAGTACCGCAGCCGCTGATTAATATACTTTTTACAAGAAGTCCATTTGACAAACATCGATTGGGCTGTTGAGCGGGAAGTAGCCACACATGGATCAAAATTCAATCCCTGGTGAACCAAGATGAATTTTCCTTTCAAATATTTTTTATTGAAGTTATCAAAAGCGTACAGTTATACAAGAACATCAATAAAATGCAGCAGCGAACATGTAAGGAGTAGGCATTGATGTTAAACACATAATTAAACTCGAAGTGGGCGCGTCCCTAACATGGAACACACAAAGTCATCAAGACAAGTTAACAGTAGTCAAAAAAACATTGAATAAACTGGTGATATACTAGCAGTAAGTTAACCAGATGAATTTTGATCCATCTTTGGCCAGCTTTACCATCCTAGTGTTAAAGGTTCAGTCCATGCAAAATAGATAGAATCTCCAAGTGGCTTCCTAAATTGAAGCTTTGAGGAATCACATTTTCAGGTCCACCCACATGCCTTGGTTGTTATGAGCAGGCCTCTCCCTAGCCACTCAATTTGCCCTTTATTTTACTTTATTCAGTATGTGACATGGAGATCTTGCATCTGGAATAAGTGCAGTGGACATACTGTATGTGAGCTAATTCACTTCTCTTGCACTCCCACAACTGAAATACCAGGTACATTAAATGTAACTTTTAAAATATGTTTTTGTTTCAAATAGGTTCTGAAAATACTTTTGGTGAACTGCATATATTAAGGGCTTTGAGCTAAATTACTGTTGTCAAGTAGAAACTGATAGCAATGAGAAATACTTTAAAGTTACGGTCACTTAATCAAAACTGCTCCCCTCATCTTTTCCCAAATCACAAGTTACCTGAGAAGATATATCCTGAACATAAATTAAACTTTGCCCAGTAAACCTTAACATATGTACAGTCATGTAATTGTATCCAGTTGCATGTTACACTGTTGACTTCTGGAAGGTCTTCTTAGCAGCACAAAAAGATATACTACCCGCCATCAGAAGAGCCTGGCCTGTTTCAGAGAGATTTCTGACCTTTCCTTCTTATTCATGTTCCATTCATCTGATTTAGTGGACGCATTTGGTGTAAGTAAACCCTCTAAAATAACAGACCAGTGTTTTATTTTTTGTCATAAATTATCCGCAGTAGTAATTCTGCTGTCCTGTTAAACATGTTTATTGTTGTTTATATAGCACATAGAATTTTTGTCAGTGCAGTGAATATTTCTTAGTAATAGTTCCTCCACCCAGTGTAAGTTTATGATATTTTAGGCAGTATAATTGTAAAGTGACATGGCATGTGGTACTGAAAACCCTGGCAAAATATCAGAAGCAATCAACTGAAATCCAGATTTACCACCACTTAAAGGATAAGTGCACTTCAATACTTTTTGCCCAATTGCCCTAACCTATCCTAAATCACTGTCCCCCTCCACAGATGCATTCTTACCACTGTTTGTTTGCATGCAATGCCACACATTATGCCACACGCCTGTGCATTACAGTCACATTGGGCTATGTCCTAAAGGCCAGAGATGGAGGGAGATGGTTCTTTTGAGATTTCTGAGCGCTAAAATAAATACAGAAAGTGAGATTTGTGGCGCTGGATGTAAACAAACACCAAAGGTCATGGCTGTCAGTTCAAGGGGAACCGTGGAAGGGGAAGGGTGTGTTAGAATAAGTCAGGGCAAAGGGTAAAAAAATATAAGTGCACTTTGTCATACAATAAAACACATTTAAAGTGTATATAAACCCCAAAACAGGAATGTAATATAATGTAGCTTATCAATCATCAGATGTGGTGGCTGCATTCCTGTTCTTGTTTAGCTTTATTTTTACCTGGTGACCCAACCAGTAACATCCTTCCTGTCTTGGCCTTTCTACACAAATCCATGTATCCATGTTGGAGCAACATAGCCACTCTAGGACACCTTTGTCATCTTGTGGAGAGAGTGGTATTGAATGGACTAGTAGATTTAAGCAGACCATATACAGAGTGAAGTTCCTGATGAATTGGCCTGAAATTCAGGTCATGGGTGGCTGTGTCTGCACCCTTCTGCTCAACATGCTTTGAAGGAGCCAGGTGGAAAATTGTCATCCAAATAGCAGATGCTTCAAGTCAGCTGCAGCCACTGTTTAGGTATTCTGATGGTCGTGGGTGCACTGCAGATTTATCCATCCCTGCTGTTTAGCATGGATGGAAAAATCAACAGATGGTCTGTTAAAGGAAGTGGAAAAATAACAGACTTAGAAAGCGAACCAAAAGTCTTGCATGCCACATCTTTGGTGCACTTTCAAAAAATGCACAAAAACACACAAGCGAATAGATGTCAATGGGAAACAACTAAAAACGCAGATTAAAGACAAAGAAACTATACATGCACCAGTGTGAACCCGGCCTTACTGGCAGGACACACAGACAATAGATTACATAATTCATGTCCTTTTTGACTCTTTCTCATAGCTCCACCTTAAGTGGCCAAGTGTGTCACTTCAGGTGTTAAAATTACTATATGTTCAGATGTTACCATTGCCATTTGAGTGGATGTTATGGTCTTTGTAACACCTGAAGTGACGCATATGGCAAGTTAATTGGTTAACTGTGACTTTTAGGATTTGAAAGTAACAGTGGTTAGACCTAAAGAAAGAATTGGTTCTCTTTCGATTGCTTGAGATGATCTTGTTCAGATAGAAATTGTGCCAGTGTAATTGCTAAAAGAGATGGCAAGGATGCAAGACTGTGTTTTTTTATAGTCAGATTAGCGCAGTTAAAATCTGCTTTGTTTCTTCCATTTTAAATAATTACCTGTTTGACCTCTTAGCCTTTTTCATTAGATTTCTTAACTGATATAATATTGTATCCAGGGTGATCATGTTTTTTTAAACGGATGGTTGAGCCCATAGTGCACTTTTTTATATGACTGTTGTATGTAATCTTTGATTTTCCCTGTACTGGATATCATCACCTCATTACTGATCAGTAAGGCCACCGTTCAGACTAAAGAATCAATAGGGAGGCTCAGGGTGTGGAAGGTGCTTCCAAGCTAGATGTTTGCAGAAAAAGGAAAAGTGATCTTTTTCACTAAATTGGTATTTACTTTACTCTACATCTCATTGGGAACCCCAAAACTTGTTGAAATTTAAAAATGTGAACTAATTTTCTAGAATGCCTGTTTATTTAATACCAAATGTGTGCCTTTTTATGAACTGATCAATATGGGCTGAATATTTTCGGGTGTTTGAGTGATTCAACACTGGTATTTTGCAACACCAAAAGATTTTCTTTTTACCCCAGTACCTTCTATTTGCTACGTACTTTCCAGGAGTAAAAGAAGTATATGTAGGTGTAGGGTTCACAATGAAAACGATTATATAGGATAAAAATTGGCAACGGCAATAAGTACAGTATTTGCCTTCAATTTCGTGACTATTAAAAAATGGCTTTACTTTTCCTCTGTTTTAATTTTATACATAAGATCCTGTGTGGGTTGAATTATTTCTCACAAACATTACAGAATAGAAAGCTATAAACAGCACTAGTTAAGCACTTAACTAACAGGTAGATAGATTTTATATGACTGAATAAATATAGATGGTTTCTGCAAGAAATCATGTAGAAAATATATAATTACTCAAACAGAATAACTTTCCCTTTTTTCCATATAAATTAGTACACATAGCATAATTGTACGTTCAATGGCTACACAGCTACATGAGTTACCCAATACTTAAAGTGAACCAGTTCCCAGATCATGTACACTCCATATTCATGGGTGATGGATCCAATGAGCAAAGGCTTTGTAATGTAATATACCTAGTACACACGACCAGGATTCCCGAGGGGAAAAGATCAGTCGGAAATCCAGAGGGGAAAACCGAGAACCTGCTCTCTACTTTTCCCTCGTACAGACGATCGGTTTTCCCATCGGGAAAACTCAAGTGAGAGCTTTTCCTCGGGAATCCCGACCATGTTCATGCTCCATCTGAGTTTTTCCCCACAGGAAAATGGTCAAAAATGTCAGTTACACACATGGCCGGTTTTTCTGACAGGAAAAAGTCAGTTGGGAATCCCGGGGGGGAAAAAAGAGAGCTGGTTCTCTTTTTTAGTCCAGCGGGTTTGGCAGTTTTCCCGTCTGAAAAACTGTGAGGGAGCATACACACGGCCGGGATTCCCAGTCAAAAGCTCTCCTCGCAGTTTTCCCTTCGTAAAACCTGGTCGTGTATACGGGGCAATAGAGTTACTATCAGACAGCTACAGTACCGTAAGTCTTTGTCTGGGTTGCATGGGCTGCCAGAGAATTAGCTTACTGATGTATTGTACTAGCACCAGAACATACTACTGTGATTAACTATGAAAATGCATAATGGAAGGTGGCTACATTTGTCCTACAGCTACCCATATACAGAAGTCTGATAGGGAGGTCTTATTCGGGTTTAGTTATACCTCAAATGCAGCTAGAGATGTTGGGGGTGGCTTGTTTTTAAGCTCTTTTACTATGTGTAATATTGTAATGTCCCTAGTTTGCTTATAGATACACTTTAAATTTAAAGGAATGTCCAATGCTTTGAAGTTTGTCCTAAATTATATTTATAGCCTTTAAAAAAATGTTTTCCACTCTAAGGCTACATTCACAATGGAAATTTAGACCAGTGCGAATTGCAGCGGCAGAAATCTTTTGATTCCTGCTGCTGCTGTGAGCTGCTAGATACCGTCCGCTATCATAACAGGTTGCTGGCACCCACAGCTATTCACCGCTGTCCACGCAGCCAGCGATTACCTGCAGTGATTGCTGCTGGACGCACACACACATTTGGGGCTTTCTAGCAATAAATTGATTACTGTCAGTTAGAGGGAACCTGTGCCTAGATCATACACACTAAAATATTTATATATTGTGACAAGCAGCTAAAAAAAAGCCCTCATACATCTCTGTATCTATAAGCATTGTTGAGAAAGGTTATTTTCAAAATTCACTATACAGGCATTGAAATAGTAGTTTTTCATTTTGTTTTTTACTCTTAAAGCTGTTAGAAGCTGACTGAAATCTTAGAGTAGAATCTTTGTTGTTATCAAGAGGATCTTTGAGAAGGAATAAGGCTGTCCATGGATTGAGCTAATTTCTTTTCAACCACAGGTTGCAGGAAATAAATTTGCTAGATTCCCCCATCAACACAGTCAGTGTTGACAGGAGAATCCCTCCTGCAGAGCTGCTATGTTTTCCCAACAGGAGTGTGTGTGTGGGGGGGGGGGGGGGTGGAACACTGGTTATTCCTAAAACCAGGGCTTTTTTTCAGGGGGAACTTGGGGGAACTCAGTTCCACCACCTCTGGCTCAGACCCTTTGGTGCCTGCTCACCACAATCACTTGTAACCACAGAAGTCTGGTTTCTGTGTTTACAAGTGACAGCTCTGTGTGTAACCACCTGAACTCTGAATTCTGTATGTAATGCAATCCTGGTATTTAATGCCCCTTTAAGACACTTCTACTGTTTGTGAAATCTGAAAGGGGTCGTGGTTGAGTTCCTGCACCTATTTTCTGAGAAAAAAAGCTCTGCCTAAAACAGCTGCTAGCAATCACATGTAAAATCCAATAGGCTGGTTGTACCCAAGTTGATTGATCATTTGAGATTTGAACTGTCTATGGCTGGCTTAACTTCACATAAAACATAGCCAGAGAGGTCAGAGATGTTTTTTTTAAATAATGGTAATAATGTGCATTGTTCAAAGAAGACCTCCCCCTTCCATATGTTTTACAGTATACATCTCTGTATGCTAATGTGAGATTGCCTAACATGGTCTTTTTACTGTATTTGCTTTACTTCCTCCATCCACACCAAGGGCCCCTGAGAAGGCAATGTCACCATTGCCTTTAGGGGATTCCTGTACCTAAACTGCAAGATCTTGCAAAACCTTTCAGTATTGTCATACTGCACATGCACCAGATGCGCCGTACAAAGCTTCAGGCTTTTTAACCCCGGTTTTTTACATGTCATTGTTGGCTATGCCGAACGCCGAAGCCGCCTGATTACGCGCGTCAAAAAAGGGTCCGGGACTTGTTTGAGCTTTACGCGATCGGCGTTTCGGCGTTCGGCGTGGAGATGTGAACCATCTCCATAGACAACAATGTTATTTTTCCCCTCCAGCGTATCTGAGCGTCGCGCTTCAGGCGTTTTGTTGCTCAGGTGTGAATGGAGCCTCAGGCATTTCTCAGGCTGCAGAGAGGCAGGACAAAAGAAGGTACGCATAAAGAACAAGTGTTCCTATTGGAAGATTTCCCCGCTATTACTTTTATGGGGACAACTCAAAATTTGGGATTTTCCTTTACTTTTAAAGATAATGGTAAATAGGTCAAATATAGAGGGTGAATCTCTGAACAGGCAGCGACAACAATCCAAAAGATGTTCTAATCCATATCCACTCCATCCAAAACTAAAAAAGAAAGTTTTGCCTTTAGTTATACTTCAATAGGACAAAACAACTCAAGTGTACATGGTATACTAGTAAACACCTTGAAAAACAATAAAAATAACAATAATTTAGATAGCATCAAAAAATAAGTTTTACAAATACATTTATATACTACACATTGTTAAATTTAAAGCTACATACTTTCATTTTTATGTCCTTTCTTCCAGCACACGTTCTTACAGATGGTTGTTTTGTAGTTCTTACAAGACAGAATTGTATGAGCTTGTAAATCTATTACAGCTCAAGCGAAAGCACACTGTGTTTTTTTACAGCTATCTATTGATTTTCAATTTTCAGGCATCCTAAAAAATAAACAAAGAATCATTTTTTATATATTTGTTTGCTATGATGTTATTGATTTTTTTTTTTATGAGCCAATAATGAAATCTATAGAAGCCTAACAAGGCTGTATAGTTAACCTTGGCAGAGGAGCAAGTCCATTTTGTGGAGCTAGCAGGGAAGATAATACAGAGTTTCTAATTTTTTTCTTTTATACACATGAGTAAGTTTATATCAAAGAGAGCGTATTCTGTTTTGAATTACAGGCTGATGACATTTTCATTTTTTTGCAGATTATAAAAGGCTTAAGCACTATATTAACAGCGCCCCTATGAAAAGTATTTGAATGAACACAATCACACAATGTTATGCCTAGATTTGTTACATGGAAAATCCTGAAACATTCGTTTCTGTAAGAGTGGAATCTTAAAGCGGATGTGCGCTAAAAAAAAAAAAATTAAAAGCCAGCAGCTACAAATACTTCAGCTGCTGACTTTTAATATTAGGACACTTACCTGTCCTGGAGTCCAGCGCTGTCCGCAGTAGAGGACGAGCGATCACTTGTCACTCTGCTGCCCCCCCTGCCATCCTCGGTGAGGGAACCAGGAAGTGAAGCGCTCCGGCTTCACTGCCCGGTTCCCTATGGCGCATGCGCGAGTCGCACTACGCCTGCCGATTGGCTTCCGCTGTGTACTGGGAGCTGAGTGTTCCCAGAACACAACAGGGGGGGGGGAGGTGACATCATGCCTGCAGTCTGCCCGAGACTGTGTGGCCGGAAGTGGGTGCAAATACCTGTCTTTAGACAGGTATCTGCACCCCCTCCCCCCTGAAAGGTGTCAAATGTGACACCGGAGGGGGGGAGGGTTCCGATCAGCGGGAGTTCCACTTTAGGGTGGAGCTCCGCTTTAAGCATTTGTTTAGTGGAAATTTCTACTTAAAGGGGTTGTAAAGGTTTGTCTTTTATTTTCTAAATTGGTTCCTTTAAAGTGGATGTAAACCCCAATTTTTTATTTGATGTCACAATGTAGAGTATAAGATTTCCTATCATCTGTGCCCAGTCTTTCCATACAGAGTTAATCCAGCTCTGAGCAATCCTCTTTTATTGTTCAGTGAAAATTAACAGACTTCCAGATACAACCCTGTCTAAATACAAAGTCCATTCCTCTCTCCTTGCTTTGATTGACAGGTTATTTACATATCTAGCTTGGACATGTTTATCATATGTTATGTTATGTTTATCATAATATGAGGTGATCCACAGTATAAAAAGTGAGAAATCCACCCCTCCCCCACATAACACATCCTGGTAATATACAATGACCTGTGGATCACCTCATATTATGATAAACATAACATAACATATGATAAACATGTCCAAGCTAGATATGTAAATAACCTGTCACTCAAAGCAAGGAGAGAGGAATGGACTTTGTATTTAGACTTTTTGGGTTTACATCCACTTTAAGCTAGTACATTGTTGGTTCACTTACGTTTTCCTTAGATTTCTCTTCTAAATGTTTTTTTTCTTTGTTTGAATTTCTCACTTCCTGTTTCTCCTCAGTAAGCTTTCCACCATCATCCGAGCGGTGGAAAGTCATTTAGAACAGCTTACTGAACACTTTACTGAGGAGGAACAGGAAGTGAGAAATTCAGACAAAGAAAACAAAGAAAAAAAACATTTAGAAGGGAAATTGAAGGAAAAGGTAAGGGAACCAACAATGCACTAGCTTAAAGCAACCTATTTAGAAAATAAAAAACAAACTTTTACAACCCCTTTAAGCCCAGGTTCACACTGGGCTGCGGGAGTGAAATTGTGCAACAATTCTTTTAAGTTTGGACAGTTTTTATACCTCTGATATTATAAACTTTGCTTTTGATCTTTTTTTAATGGGCTGAAGCTAAATTTGGTATGCCACCCGACTTCTGACTGTTTCTTAGTGTAAGATTTGTTTTATGTTTGACATTTATGCTTAAAATATTTTACAATATATTTAAAGTATATTTCCAGGTTTACTTTGACATTCCAATTGAACATTAAAGTAATTCAAATTTCGGTCAATGGGGTAGATTGAAAGTTAGAATAGATGAAGTTCGATCACACCACTGTATGTTCATTTAACTTTAGAGAATAAAGTGAAGCTGTGTTGACTCCGGTCATCCAAATACATGCAAGGCACAATCCTGTTTTTTGGCCACCTTCAGCAAACAAGCCTCAATAGCAAATCCATAATTCCATAAACATACAGTAATATATTTAGCAAGAATGTCACTTGACATTTACAAGTTTGATTTACATATTTAAAATTTTAGGAACCAAAATATGTAAAAAGTGGCATTCTTCTAAGAAATGATATTGCATTTCCCTAAGCTGCATCATATTATGACATACATTAACAAAGCTACTTTCAACTGCTTTCACCAGCTGACCTAATAACATTGGTATATAGCCAAAATTTACAGACGGAAACTATAAAGAAAAAAAAAATCAAAGTCATTGCTAAAGTCATTTGAAGGTTTAAAACCCTCTGTATACTAATTTATTTAATTCTGATGAATAATGAGCTTCCCTGTGTCTTTCTTATTTTTTAGAGAAATCTCTGTTACTAGGCTAAGATGTACTAGACTGTGTGTAATCAGAGTACCTGCATGGGCACATTACTTTCCTTACTCATACAGGAAATATAGTATAAAACTAAAAACTGTAATGCAAAATAAACTCAAAGATCTGAGGTCCATATCAGGAGAATCTAACTTCAGCCCTCTGCTCCTGGGATCCTTACGGTTACTTTCCCACTGGGGCGGTGGGGGTATCAACGGTAAAGCGCTGCTATTTTTAGCGGCGCTTTACTGTCGTTTTGTGGTGCTATTCAGCCACTAGGGGGGGGGCGCTTTTAACCCCTGCTAGCTGCCGAAAAAGGCTTAAAACTTCCCGCACCGCTCCAGTGTGAAAGCCCTCAGGCTTTCACACTGGAGTGAAAGGAGAGGCTCTTTCAGGGTGCTTTGCAGGTGCTATTTTTAGCACTATAGCGTCTGCAAAGCGCCTCAGGCCTCGTACACACGACCGAGAAACTCAACGTGCGAAACACATCGAGTTCCTTGTCGAGTTCCTTGTTAGGCTTGTCGAGGAACTCGACAAGCTTGCTTTGCGTACACACAGTCAAGCCAAAATCTCCTCGTTCTCAAACGGGGTGACATACAACACATACAACGGCAGGGGAAGTTCGATTCCACTGCCTAAACTCTTGGGGCTTCTTTTGCTAATCTCATGTTACTGCGTGTTAAATAAAAGTTTGGTAAGAGACGATTTGCACTTTTCAGTCTGTTACAGCTTTAAAAATGTGTTATCTCCATTACAAATGCTACTTTTACTCCCGTCTCATACTTTAATCTGAGCAAGCGCGGGTTTCTTAGCATACAGACATATGAGTTTCTCGTTAAAAACCAGCCCGTCGAGATCCTCGACGAGCCAAATCAGACTCCCGTTGAGAAAATAGAGAACTTGCTCTCTTTTTGGCTCGTCGAGGTTCTCGACAGTTTCCTCGACGAAAATGTTCACACGACCGGTTTCCTCGGCAAAAAAATATCTCCCAGCAAGGTTCTTGCTGGTTTTTGCCGAGAAACTCGGTCGTGTGTACGAGGCCTCAGTGTGAAAATATTTGTGAGATTTGTGAGATTTCTCTAATTGACATATGGTAGTAAGGAAGGTGTCGTTGCTATGTACAGTGGCCATCTAGGCCAAATCTCAACCTACATGAGCAAATAAATTGCCAAAATTTACCCAATCTGTAATTTGATATAATTTTAGACCTGTGGGCTGCTGACTTCCAGTTATATATCTAAACCATTTATCACTATTTTGGAGCTACAGTTATGTCAGCTGTCACTTCTTTGAGCCAGGGTATGTAATGGAAATCACCCATATGTTACAGCACAATGGCTCAATATACAAAGCACTGGGGAAACCTTTTCTGCACCATTCTGAATAGAATGCAGGTTAGAGCATCTGGTGCTGTTGATGCTACAAATTTCTTTTAAAAGACTTTCCCAGAGCGCCCCCTGCTGAGGGGGTGTGCTGTAGCACAGACTGGTTGGGACAAGGTGTGCCGAAAACAACTTTAGTTATGTGTACAAAGCCTGCGCGTCCTTGAAAATGAATCATATCAATAAAGATCATTACATCTACATAATTTTTAACATCTACTTATCAACAAATCTGGTTTCCTGTCTGCTGCACAATAAGTACAGGTCTTTATGTAGTTTTGTCATGTCTGTGACCAAATCTGCTCTGTCAGCTCTGATTTACATGTACACATAACGTTAAATAACCTTATACATTAAATAATTTTCATCACAGCCATTTCATATAAAGGTTGACAGGTGATTTGCAGCAGCAGTCATTTCTACTCTGAAATACAGTATATGGTTTACACCACCAAATGATGTCCAGAATGGTCCAGTAAGTTCCCATGATTATCCTATTTATGGGTCCTTTACACTGCATGCAATGGTATAATGCCAAAACATCCTACATTGTAAATTAACGGATTGAATGCAGTGTAATGGAATACAATATATACAGTGATGTCTATATATATACAAGCCAAATCCAAGCATAACCCCTTAACAATGCGTAATAAAAAAAAATCAACTTGGCATATCCAGGTCAGTGTTGCACATGACTGCCTGTGTATATTACACCTGTGAGTACCTTGATCATTTCATCGTAGTCCTAAATTTATTAAAGTAATTTATTCATACAATATGTGGTCAGAATGCACCAAAATCCATCTCTTCTGTCAATCGATGTTTGATATCTATAATGACTCTTACGGTGACTTTGACTCCTTCTCCAACGATTGCTCTATTATCCATCTTTCCTGGATCGGTTGCACAGCAAAATTCTCAGCACTTACATCATTTTCTGTTGGCTGGTAGCCAATTGATCTTTTGCTACTGGAGGTCCACCAATACCAGGGCTCAAGTCCTGCGGGAACGCATGGGAACGGAGTTCCTGCACTTTTTTCACAGCAGGAACGCAGTTCCCTTTGCAGGACTAGAGCAGCCGAGCTGCCCGAGCCAATCCTTCACTAAGCGGCGATGCCCAGCTCGAGTCACTGTCAGGCGAACCTTAGTAATCCTTTATGTTACTGGCCGCTTCCTGTATATGGATTCATCGGGTAGTGTGTGGGTATTCCGTCACTTCCTCGATGCCGCAATGTCTCCTGGGAACAATGACAAAAGCTCCCAGGAGACATTGCGGCATCGAGGAAGTGACGGAATACCCGCACACTACCCGATGAATCCATATACAGGAAGCGGCCAGTAACATAAAGGATTACTAAGGTACAGTGGATCGAAAAAAAAACAAAAAACATGCGGTTTAGTAATTATGCATATGAGCGTATCATTTTTTTTTTTTTGGTGGGGGAGTGGATCTTGGGTGGGAGTTCCCACACTTTCTTTCCCCAGGACTTGACCCCTGACCAATACCACACCTTTCATGCAGTGGGTTGCATTAAGGAATGACATAATAGATGGAAGATTTGTTAGCTTTCAATATGGATACCACTCCTAAATTTTTCTCCTTGTGGACGGTGTGAATTTTTAACTTTTACTTTAAAGATTAGATTGTATTTAAACAATTCTTATTAATTTATGGGAGCAGTTTCTCCTTTTTACGTTGTCCAAATCTCCTCCTAGTTAGCAGTGGCAATTCCTACATTTATCAAAAACTGTATTTTCACTTGGCACTAGAGCCGTGTGAGCAGCATCCAATTGTGCTGGCCAGGTATTAGCTATGTAACCAGTTTATTATACCGTCACTTTTGATAAGCATGGCCAGGTTTGTTTTTGCTGCAGCACTTTCATCTGTGTGTATTTGGTTAGATATTAGCTTGGAAACAAACTGAGATAAGGATGGAAAGAGGTTGTAAGTTCAGGCATATTACAGCCCAGAAGCAGGGGAAGAATAGAATGTGAAGGTAAATGCTAGGGCGTTTTGTTTGCTTTTCAGAGAGCTGCATTAGCCTTTAGAAAGGATCCTATTGATTTACTTCCTAGTGTGATTATAGGCTAGACATTACTGTGTTTTCTTATTCCTTATGACGCTTTTTCTCAGACATCCAGTGCCTTATTCTGTAAGCCTGCTTGTCATTCCCAATACCATCTGTGAATGTGTGTAATGAGTATAAGGCGGGACACATATATGCTATTAGGATGTTATAAAAGCACTTGATGCTTGTCATATATCCGCTTCATTCGCTTTATTGAAGCAGAAAAGCCGGGACATCTATGTCATTCAGATTCTTCTCTATAAATGGCAGCCTTTGTTTCTTTTTGGATGTCATGAGCAGTAAAGCAGTTGTATGTGTCTATTCCCACTAATCCTGATAATCCAGAGGCATCAGGGGTTTAAGTTCTAGGAAAATAAGCAATCTGTGTAAACTATTTTCAGTAAGTGTGCTGAATTGAGTCTACAAAACCCCGTAGTCTATAGGGAATTTCAGCTCAGATTCAGAAGTACAGTATATTGTTCCAACGTTTCTTACTCAATACAGCATAAACCTTTATGTTCAATTGCACTCACTGCTGTATAAACTACGAGAATATAAACTACGAGCAGTTCATCCTGAAACTGGCCATACACTGATAGATTTCCATATCTCATCAGTACATTCATAATAATTAATAAACGTTTTTCATATTTTATTTGAACCACTTCAGCCCCGTAAGGATTTACCCCCCCCCCCCCCCATAATGGCGAGGCCATTTTTTGCAATTAAGCACTGCATTACTTTAACTGACAATTACGCCCAAATAAAATTGATGCCCTTTTCCCCCCACAAATAGAGCTTTCTGTTGGTGTTATTTGATCACCTTTGCTTTTTTTTTTTTTTTTTTGCGCTGTAAACAAAAAATAAAACTAATAATAATAATGTATTCATCAATTTAGGCCAATATGTATTCTTTGACATATTTTTTTAAAAAAAATCCAATAGGCGTATTTTGATTAGTTTTCAGTGAGTGATCACAGGTGCCTGGTGGACATTGGGTCTGCCGGACCCACGGATTGGCTCTCATGCCCACAGTCACTAGTGCATGAAACAACATGCAGGTCGTTGTTTTGCGCAATAGAGCCACCCTGCCGCAGTATCTATGCGGTGGGCAGAAAAATAGTTTTTAGATTTGATTAGCTGATTCTGTGATGTTCTTGGAAGTGAATTTCAGAGTTTTGGGGTATAGTCGGAGAAGGCTCTGTCTTCTATTGAGTGTAATGGGGGACATCAGACACATAACAAACATTGTTCAAAAGTACTTTGCTGTTAAAGTGATTGTCTCGTTTTTTTCACAATAAAAATAACAAACATGTTATACTTACCTGCTCTGTTGCAGTGGATTTGCACAGAGCAGCCCAGATCCTCCTCTTCTCGGGTCCCTCTTCTGTGATCCTGGCTCCTCCCTCCTGTTGAGTGCCCCCACAGCAAGCAGCTTGCTATGGGGCATCCAAGCAGAGTCACAGCTCCCCGTGTCCATTCAAACATGAGGCCCGACCCAGCCCCACCCCGCCCCCTCTCTCTTGATTGGCTAGCCAGCCAATGGTGCCACTGCTGTATCTCAGCCAATCAGAGAGGGAGAATCTCGGACGGCTGAGACACTCGCTGGACACAAAGGGACCTCAGGTTAGTGTTAGGGGGGCTGCTGCACATAGAAGACTTTTTATCTTAATGCATAAATTGCATTAAGATAAAAAAAACTTCTGCCTTTACAACCACTTCAGTTTTGAAATTATTATAATTTCTTAAATGAAAATTGCATTTATAAGTAGAATTTCATTCATGTGAGAAAAAATTTACATCAAGCTGGCCCAAACAAAGTATTTAAAGTGACGGGAAATCTGGAGTTCTTATTTAAACTGGTCGAGTTTGGAGCTTTGAATGGTCTAAATAACTTTACAACTGGTAGAAAGGCCTGTCTTGTTGAAATCTTTATTTCAGATAAGTGTAAATGATCTAAATACGGTTTAAAAGTGCATATGTAGCACTAAATCATTTGGCCTGTATGGAAATAATGGTTTGAAAAAAAAAACAACACAATCTGACCACCAGATGCTACCACTTCTCAATTAATTAATAATTAAACATAAGGCATATTGCTTAACCTTTTCCAATTAGATTTGAGGAGAACATTCGGTATATCTGCAAATTGATTCCCAACTCCCACTACCCCCATGATTTCTGAGAACAGCAATTAGCATACAGATGTCCGGCATGGTGCAAATAAACCATGTTAATGTTGTAGAATGTAAAACTCTTCTGGAAAACACTTAGATACAAATATGGTATGGTAATTACAGACCGTTCAGGTCCACTGGAAGGAAGTGTGTGGACATTTCAAATTATAACGTTAGCCTAAAGCTCCACTACAGGTAAAAATTAAATGCAGTGGGACTGCACCCACACTACGAAGGTTAATTGCTTGTTTTGTCTAGGGGAGGGGAGAAACAGTTTTACTTACCCGATCCTCTGCTCCCTGGCAGATGGTGCTTCCCCACACTCTAGCAGTGAATTGTCCCAAGGCTATGGACTCTGCATTGGTCTTGATGATGTCAGGAACCTAGACTGCTGGAACGTGGGGGAGAAGATGCTGCAGGGACTGGTCTGGCAGCATTGAGGAGCAGAGGACCAGGGAAGTAAATCTTCTTTATCTGTTCTCCTAGATTTATATAATCAATTAATGCAGGGCAAGCACAACCCAACTGCAAGGTATCCTTTTTAGTTGCCTGGAGTTGGGCTTTAATTCTGTCCAGGAAACATTACAACCCTTCTGAAATCAGAAAGTCAAATCAAAGTAATTTTATAATGTGTTTCACATAATCAGAAAATCTGTGTGGGACTAAAGACTTTTGTCACATGATTTTATAATTGCAACTGTGCTCAGAGAATGGTACTGTGGCCTGTATTTTTTTGTTTTTCATTTTGGCTAAAGTAGAAATGGTTTAATCCTCCTGTCAATTTTCTTGTGTCAAAACAGGAAATAAGAGGAGCTCTCTACATATTAACCACTTAAGTCCCGAGCCTGTTTTTCAGATTCGGTGTTTACAAGACTAAAACATTTTTTTTTGCTAGAAAATTGCTTAAAACCCCCAAACATTATATATTTTTTTTCTAACACCCTAGAGAATAAAATGACGGTCATCGCAATACTTTTTGTCACACCGTATTTGCGCAGCGGTCTTACAAGCACACTTTTTTTGGAAAAAAATCACTTTTTTTAATTAAAAAATAAGACAACAATAATTTTGGCCCAATTTTTTTATATATTGTGAAATATAATGTTACGCCGAGTAAAATGATACCCAACATGTCACGCTTTAAAATTGCGCCCGCTCGTGGCATGGCGTCAAACTTTTACCCTTAAAAATCTCGATAGGCGACGTTTAAAAAATTCTATAGGTTGCATTTTTTGAGCTACAGAGTAGGACTAGGGCTAGAATTATTGCTCTCGCTCTAACGATCGCGGCGATACCTCACTTGTGTGGTTTGAACACCGTTTTCATATGCGGCGCTACTCACGTGTGCGTTCGCTTCTGCGCGCGAGCTCGTCGGGACGGGGCACTTTAAAAAAAATTTTTTTTGTTTTCTTATTTATTTTTTATTTATTTTATACTTTTTTACACTGAAATAAAAAAATGTATCACTTTTATTCCTATTACAAGGAATGTAAACATCCCTTGTAATAGAAAAAAGTATGACAGGTCCTCTTAAATATGAGATCTGGGGTCAAAAAGACCTCAGATCTCATATTTAGACTTAAATGCAAAAAAAAAAAAAAAAAATGGAAAATTTGTCATTTAAAAAAATGACAACAAAAAAATTGTCTCTTTAAGACGCTGGGCGGGACTGACGTTTTGACGTCACTTCCGCACAGCAAAGCTATGAGGACGGGTGGGGGCCATCTTGCCCTCACTCGAGTCCTCACACACTAGCCAGCAGCATCCGATCTCCTCCGCCGCTACCGACGGCTCCGGTAAGCGGCGGAGGACGCGGAAGAGCGGCGGGAGGGGCCCTCTCCCGCCACCGATAACGGCGATCTCGCGGCGAATCCGCCACGGAGACTGCCGTTATCGTTTACACGCCTGCCCACAGAAGAGATGGATATCTCGGTTGTGGCAGCAGCTGCTGCCGTTACTGAGATATCCATCTTTAAAAAGAGGACTTATATATACAGTGGGCGGGCGTTAAGTGGTTAAGAGAAATAGCACCAGAGCAAGTGTCCCCGTTGGAAAACTGTTCCACCTTTCCTGTTCCAGTGACAACTCCGAATTTTTGATTTTCCCAATTAAAGGGAGGAATCTCACTAGTGGAAAAACAGACAGCAATAAAAACAGGTTATAACCCCTCAAAAATCTATCCAAATCCAATAGGAAAAAATGGCTTTACATAGACTTTATGAATGCTACTACCATAGGTTTTCATATGGTTGCTTAGCCAACTGCTTTCTCCCCCTCTTGATTCAATAATCTGAGTTGCGGCCTAGTGCAAATTTTCAGAACATTTCCCAAACTTTCCTATATATATTTGTTGAGGATCATGTATTAGAGTTAGTGGGTCATCATAACAGCCAAGCTACTAACACTTCAGAAGGCCAGTATTAAAATAATTTTCATCCTCTGCAATGCTTTATGAGATACCAGAGGAGCCTTTTTTCATATTTTGAGTGAAGGCTCAGAGATTTCATTAGGGCTTCTGATTAAAAGTAGGCATGGGGACAAATCTAGTGCAAACACCAGTTCATCATGGCAAACACCACTTTACCGTCTGCTATTTAAAATTGACTAGCGTTTAATATACAAAATCAGGATGTCAAGAAAAAAACACCAAAAGATTTTAAATAAAGACTGACTTTTCTAAACCGTGACATCTTTTGTACCCCCATCATGTGAATGTTGTATCAGTCTCATAATAAATTGTCAGTTACAATGGAGGGTAAAATATGTTGCCCTGGCCAAATTTAAATAAACTGCCCGGAGTCAGTGGTAATTTGCTCTTATAACAATAAACTATATCTTTCAGCATGTCTATTAAATACCACCTTGAACTAAGGGGACAGTGTCTCCTTGTATTCTTTAAACACTTAATGACTGCCGCATGTACATATACATCGGCAAAATGGCACGGGCAGGCAGAACGACGTGCCCGCACGTCGCTGCCTTTCCGCGGGTCCGATCGGGACCCCCCCGGTACATGCGGCGGTCGCTAAGCATCAGAGAGCGATCCGGGACGAGGGCGCGGCTATTCGTTTCTAGCCGCCCCCTCGCGATCGATCCCCGGAGCTGAAGAACGGGGAGAGCCGCGCGTAAACACGGCTTCCCCGTGCTTCACTGTGGCGACTGCATCGATCGTGTGATCCCTTTTATAGGGAGACACGATCGATGATGTCAGACCTACAACCACACCCCCCTACAGTTGTAAACAAACACTAGGTGCAACACAACTCCTTCAGCGCCCCCTGTGGTTAACTCCCAAACTGCAACTGTCATTTTCACAATAAACAATGCAATTTAAATGCATTTTTGCTGTGAAAATGACAATGGTCCCAAAAATGTGTCAAAATTGTCCGAAGTGTACGCCATAATGTCGCAGTCACGAAAAAAAATGCTGATCGCCGCCATTAGTAGTAAAAAAAAATAAAAAAATAAAAATGCAATAAAACTATCCCCTATTTTGTAAACGCTATATATTTTGCGCAAACCAATCGATAAACGCTTATTGCGATTTTTTTTACCAGAAATAGGTAGAAGAATACGTATCGGCCTAAACTGAGGAAAAAAAAAATGTTATATATGTTTTTGGGGGATATTTATTATAGCAAAAAGTAAAAAATATTGATTTTTTTTCAAAATTGTTGCTCTATTTTTGTTTATAGCGCAAAAAATAAAAACCGCAGAGGTGATCAAATACCACCAAAAGAAATCTCTATTTGTGGGAAAAAAAAGGATGTCAATTTTGTTTGGGAGCCACGTCGCACGACCGCGCAATTGTCTGTTAAAGCGACACAGTGCCGAATCGCAAAACCTGGCCTGGGCATTTAGCTGCCAAATGGTCCGGGGCTTAAGTGGTTAATGCCATCACAGTTTTACTGCTCCTTCTTATTTTGTCTCATTTAGAGTAATTGATATGCACCCTCACTGTGGTAATGCAAATTTAACGTGTGAAGAAACAGGTCTGACAATTCAATCAGATCATAATTCTCCCCATTCTCCTACTTATTACAGAAGTTTAACCCAATAAGCTGACGGGCATCATTTAGCATATCTAATAGGCCTAAATTCCCTGATTTTAATCGGACTAATCCCCAACTGCTAGATGTAAACAGATTACCACAGAAAATCTAATTTCCCTCCTTTTTTCCCACTAGGGTTGCATGTTCAGCTTGTTTCTGGCTGTTACTGCACTTGACGACAGACAAAGTGATGTGTTTAATGGCAGCTCTGTACATCTGTTCTCTCCTCTGTGAGTTCCAGAGTTTGCTTCTCAGAGGCTACTGGTTCTGTGTACGGTTAATGGGGGAGATGCTCATAATAATTTAATTGTTGCCTTAGAGGATTTCTTGAAAACATGGGAAGGGTTATAAGGCGTTCTGATTAGGGTTCTAATTTTGCTAGTGTTGTAACATACTGCAGTATTGGAGAAAAAGTCAGGAAGCAAATGGGTTAACAGCACCACTGAAAATCTCTGCAGCCGATTAGGATTGCTTTTGTTGTCTCTCCCCTTTATAAAAAGCATTGATCCATTTACTGTGTGTTCTTCTAAAAGAAAAATCACCCAAGTCTGGGATAAATAACTATGAGGGGATTTATCAAGCAAGTTACTGACAGAACTAGCAATCTGTGTAGTGCAAAAGAGTCTGCGTCAAAGGATTTGCGTCATTCTAACGTTTAATTTCTAGCTTTGCTTCTTCTATGCTGAATAGCTGACTATGCCAGTTTACAAACATCACCGTATTTAGCATAGAAGTAGGATGTGCCCATGTTTTATATAAGAGCAATTCTGCTTGTGTACAGTAGAGGGAGGAATTAATGACTCAAACTATGATATCACTTTAACTGTCTCATAACATGTATTACTGCTTATATACTATATTGCCTATTTGTAGGACTTGATAAATCTTCCCTTAATACAGGTTTTGCACAATTTAATACAGTGGGCTTGTCCACAGGCAGTTTATTTCTCATTAAATCCAGCATTCTTTGCTGGATTGTTAAAGTGTGAGGTTGATCCTGTCAATAATACAGTGTACTGTTTGACAGCGGACATTATTAGGTCTGTTGCAGATCTCATAAAATCAGGGACCTCCATCCCAGTCCCAGTATATCTCTTCTGGCTGATCCACCGGCTTCTCGATCTTTGGAATAATTTCTCCCTAGCGGGATGAACACCTGTTCCTTATAAATGTCCGTCTCAAACTTGCATTAATTGTATATCCTGATACCCATTTCTTGTTTGACTGGCAACCTCATTCATTGAACCCAGCGTGCTGTTTATATTTTCAATTATTTTAAAAAATCGTATCCAATGAAATATTTATCATCCTTTATAATACATGAACTAGTTGTCCTTCTCTACACCCCCCCCGAAGAAGGTTACCCCGAAACGCGTCGGGTGTAAAGAAGGTTCCTCATGTATTTACTTATATGGTGACAATCATTGGAACTGTATATTTTAATTCGATATTTCATTTTTTTGATAAATATGTACAATTGTGAATAAAACTATTTTTTTACTCTCAATATCCTGTATATTTTGGAATACTATTAGTGCCTTAAAAGTTCACCCAGGGGAACCCCCTTTTTTTTTTCTCATTAAAGTGTATCTAAACACAGATCCAAAAATGTAATATATTGCCAGTCCTTAGAGGTAGTAGTTTACTTTTTAAAGACGATGTATGGGGTGTATAGAAAACATACATACATACTTCTTGCTACAAACATTGGTTTGTCCCATGCCAGCTCTGAGCCCGAGAACTGAGTGATTACTTGACAGCTGATCTCCCAGTTCCTGATCAGTTCTGAATGGAGAGCAGTGACTGTCAGTCATTTCTCTCCATTCTGCCCCTTCAGAGCTCACTGAAGTGCAGGGCTGGGGAGGTAATAGGCACAGCGGCACCCTAAGACCTGGAGTTAGCATGTTATTGTTATAAGTAAGCTTAGTGTAAGGGTTCATGTTAGGTTTATAAAGATGTTTAGTATCAAAAGCCTTTGTGTAAGGCATATCTTTATGAGTCAGAATCTCTGCACCATAAACTAGCAGTGGCAGTCTCCTTGCAACAAAAGCTAAAGTACCGCATTATTTGTACTCCATACACTGTGAGATTTTTACATTAGTGCCCTAACAACATTTTTGTAATGCAACAATTCTCCACTGTATGGTCATCTTTATTTGACACTAGATTTAGAACACAGAAAAGTCACTTAAAAAAAAAATGGTGAAAACTTT
Source organism: Rana temporaria (assembly GCF_905171775.1). NCBI lineage: Eukaryota > Metazoa > Chordata > Amphibia > Anura > Ranidae > Rana > Rana temporaria. The sequence continues at coordinate 462,277,761 of NC_053489.1, read as the reverse complement.
GAGGTGCTTTAATCAGCCCCAGATGTAGGTTTCAAAGATATGTTATTACAAGCTCTTGTAAATATATAAATACGTGGAGAAAAAATATTTATATGCCTAAATTGAGTTTAATCTACAAATACTGCATACACTGCATAAAGATTTATTTATGTTTTTTAGTTTTAAGGCAGCTGCCTGTGTTCCATTTTTTTTCTAGCTGAAACACCCTAATTACTTATGCTGAGGCAGTGTTTAATTTTATAAGCCGTTGGTAAAGTAGAGGCTGTTTTGTTTCATCAAGGTGAAATGTGAGTTATTTGCCCTTCTCTTCCACAATGAAACAAAAGAAAAAAAGAAAAAGAGTCAAGTGAGAATGACACATTCCTCTTTAAATGCCCAATTTTCTAGTAGTGCTGGCTTGGTTGTGCAGACAGCTAAGAGCACTCTACAAGGTAATGGTAGAAAAACATCTAAAATGTGTATTCTTTTGCATACCTATTAATGATAAATATTGTTTGACCATGCCAAAATAATCAAGATCGAGTGGTGACAAAATATGTATACATGCTGCTCCAAGCTCTGATGGAAAAGGCTGTTGGAGAGGCTAACACATTGCTTCCTTAGGATATTGACATGCTTACATGTTGAAACTGCCAATTTAAATATGAGCTAAACTTTAATGTTAGTTTAAACATGTTAAAGATATTGCAGAGTCATATAAATGAATAATTCAAGTAACAAAATAGTAACCTATCCTAAAGAATATGCTGTTTCTGTCTTGATCATTTAACCAAAACCCTAGGCATAGGCAGTGATGTACCTAGACTAACTGAAACTTTGGGTGGTTAATTCGTTTTGTCCCTCCGCCTCACCAAGCATAACATAAAATAATAGACTGTGTAACACACACAAAAACACACAGTACTTCTAATGGACAAAAACATTCTTAGATCCCGGATTCCATTCTAGTTCTAGGGTAATCATGTCATCCAGGGCCGGACTGGCCATAGGGCATACCAGGCATATGCCCGGTGGGCCGTGGTGGCCCGCGGACCACAGGTCATGTCCCTGTAATGTAGGGGGGTCTGTATGGGCTGTATTGTAGAGGGGGGTTGTAATGTAGGGGGGTCTGTATTGTAGAGGGGGTCTGTTATGTAGGGGGGTCTCTACTGTAGGGGGGGTCTGTACTGTAGGGAGGTCTCTGTAACATGTAGGGGGTCCAGAACTGTTAGAGGGGTGTCTGTGTAACAAACTGTGGGGGGCTGTTTAATGTAAAGGGGTCCAGAGGTGCGGTGCTATGTAATGTAAAGGGGTCCAGAGGTGCAGGGGGCTATGTAATGTAAAGGGGTCCAGAGGTGCAGGGTGCTGTGTAATGTAAAGGGGTCCAGAGGTGCAAGGTGCTGTGTAATGTAAAGGGGTCCAGAAGTGCAGGGTGCTGTGTAATGTAAAAGGGTCCAGAGGTGCAGGGTGCTGTGTAATGTAAAGGGGTCCAGAGGTACGGTGCTATGTAATGTAAAGGGGTCCAGAGGTGCAGGGTGCTGTGTAATGTAAAGGGGTGCTGGAGGTGCTGGAACCCCACATCCCATCATTAATCGGCCAGCCCCCCTGGCTGCTCAGTCTAAAATGCCCGGGCCTATTTTTTGTCCCAGTACAGGCCTGATGTCATCTATAGTGAAACTCAGTATGTTCTCTCTCTCTGCCTCATGACTCGGATGCAAACTACCAGTTGAGTAGGTATTCCATGAATAAAGCTATGACAGACTTCCTTTATGTCTCTGACCGACTTTCGTTTTTCTGTGTGCATATGTATTTGATACACCTGAGATATTCATCTGTCAAACATATATCTCTCTTGGTTCATAATAGAGTTGAATGAACCAAACTGGACAAACTATGACTCTGTAATATGTTTTTAGATGGCTGACACATTTGATCATCCCTTCTCTATTTGCAGGATAGATGAAAATAGATGGAAGTAGTGACTAACCAGCCAGAACCCAGATCATCCTCACTTCCATGCTTATCAATCAGAGATTTTTTTAATTGTTTATCTTTAGTTTTTGCTGCCAATAAAGAACAAATGGTGCTGGATCACTTAAATCAGTGTAACCCCTGCAGTGGGGCATTGGTCCTGGATTCTAATTTCTGATTGATGACTTGGGCTGTACTTTTTCTATTATCTATTTTTTTTTAGATTAGGCCCTATGAGCTTTATTTAATAATGTACGGAAACAGCAATTAAGTTTTGTAACCCATAGCAAGCAATCAGATGCTGGCTTCGAGCAATCTAGCTGAATTACCCTGACACATGAAATCTTATTGGCTGTTATGAATGACTGCACATATTGCTTTTCGCACAAAGCTAATAAATTAGCCATTATGTAATAAACATAAAGATAGGAACAAAGGGAAAATTGTTATAGGTGTTCTTATTTGTCAGCTTAGTAAAGGTTAATACAATTATTGTCAGTTATACTGTAAGTCTAGTGGAAGCAGTATTCAGCAAGGATGTTAAGCACAGACAGACTTTCTGAAAATGTTGGAACTTATTACAGCTACTTTCTGCTGAACGTAAATACAAAGGATAAATATGTTTCTTGTTATTACACATTACACATGGCTTTATTCCATTATATAATGGAAACATGATGGATGTAATGTCTTTTGACAATCTGAAAGAGGAAAAGGAAAATGACCTTTGGTTATTACTTCATAAAGAGTGCAGTGTTCTACTGCCGAGCTCAAGTTTAAAATAACTTACAGACCTGTTACTTCACCTATTATTATAGTCAAAAAATATTTCCTTCACTTTTACTGTAAACATAAATGACCACTTTAAATGCATTTTAACACATAGCTGAATTTCTTTTTACGGAAACCGGATGGAACAGGGTTTATGTTAAAGGCTAAGCCAAACTTTTGCGGAAAAAGGAGTAAATGCAACAACATGGATCTCATGATCCATGTGCCTTTACAACTTTTTTGCAATTAACTTTTGCATTAGGGGTGCAATGCACAGGTTATTGTAATGTATTCCCCAACCTTTTTAAGGGGTACAGAGGTATAGACCTGCCTGGAGGAAGTCCTGCAGAACTACAGAGCAGGAAAAAGGAGGAGGGATCCCTGCTGTTCTCTGCTAAAGCCCTCTGGTGCAGTGGCAGATGGGACTTGTAGAAACTTCCTTTCATCGCTCCCAGACCATGGTGACACAGCTGTGCAGGTGGTGCAATGTACATCCATACTAAATTAAACAAAATACTGTATTTCCATTAGTATGCAGCCCTCATTTAGGTATGGGGAGGGTGGTGTGGGTTTGGGGGAAGAGGCATGAAACCGTGTTTCATGTTACACCCTAAATAGAGGTGTAATATGAAGCATAATGCAAAAGGTAGACTTAGCCATTAAAAAAAAACATAAGTGGTATTCATACTTTTCTTGGATTCATCAAAGAGCACATGTTTTATATGGAACGTTGGTATGGGCCAACAGGAAAAAAAGGCCAACTAAATTACTAGGTCTACCCGTACAATGCAACTACTGTTGTGCCCATTTTTTTTACATTTAAACATGTGGGTTTCCCCTACCTTGTCAGGTGTCCTCAGGTCCAAAGTGCTGTCATCTCCAAATGCCTACTTGATTTTTTTTCATAGCACACATATTTTCACAAAACTCCGTTGGATCAAATATCAACCAGAACTTCTGTGATTAATATTTAACCCATATGCCTTCGCCTCCCATATTTTTCTGAGGCCATTGAGGCCACCCATCACATTTTACAGTTCATGAGATGTGGGTGGGGGTGGGGGCGAGAGATGAATGGAGCTGGGCCAAATATTTATGGTGGCAGTTGTGGTTAATGTCTGTATAATAGGACACTTGTGGCCAGATTCACGTAGAGGCACGTATCTTTATGCCGGCGTAGCGCATCCCATTTGCACTATGCCGACGTAACATAGTGAGGCAAGTACTGTATTCACAAAGCACTTGCCTCCTAAGTTACGTCGGCATAGCGCAAATGGCCCGACGTAACCCCGCCTAATTCAAATTAGGCAGGTAGTGGGCGTGATACATGTAAAGTAGCCGTGACCCCATGTAAATGAGGGCCGTTTGTACGGCGCATGCTCAGAATCATGTCGCAAATACTCATTGCTTTCGACGTAAACGTAACCTACGCCCAGCCCCATTCACGTACGCTTACGCAAACGACGTAAAATACGACGGTTGTTCCGACATCCATACCTTGCATGGGCTGCGCTATTTTTTTGGTGGTTTATCTTTAGGCCGGAAAAACGCCTTACGTAAACAGCGTATCGGGCGCAAGTACGTTCGTGAATAGGCGTATCTTGCTCATTTACATATTCTAGTCGTAAATCAACGTAGACGCCCCTAGCGGCCAGCGTAAATATGCAGCTAAGATACGACAGCGTAGGAGACTTACGCCGGTCGTATCTTAGCAACAGAGAAGCGTATCTCAGTTTGAGAATGCGCTTAAAGATACGACGGCGCACATTCGGACTTACGACGGCATATCTACTGATACGCCGTCGTAAGTCTTTGAGAATCCGGCTATTGGTTTCTATCGAGGTGTCTGCTTTATAGTCCAGGGGCAGTTTAACAAGGTAGGGTGAGATAACAGATTTATTAGGAATCTCCAGTTGGGTTTCCAGTAGAGACAACCACAGACAAGAGCAGACTCATTGAGGTTGATTTACTAAAACTGGAGAGTGCAAAATATGGTGCAGCTCTGCATAGAAACCACTCAGCTTCTACCTTCAGCTTGTTCAATTAAGCTTTGAAAAATAAACTGTATACTGATTGGTTTCCATGCAGAGCTGCACCAGATTTTGCACTCTTCAGTTTTAGTAACTCAACCCCATTTTGTTAGGTAATATAGAAATCAGTGGAAATGTGCAAAGTGCATCTTACCATCCAATCAGATGTAAATTCTGTAATTTCTGCAATGATGGAAAATTTTGGCATTGTGTTATTTTAGGGTTTAAAACTGCACCAATCATATTTTTCCATTGTACTGCAACACTTAAAAGGCTGGTAGACAATGCAAAACTGTAAATGTCATGCATAAAACCTAGAAAAAAATGTGTTCTGATAACTGCTAATTAGATATTTGCTTTCTTTTTCTATCCTGGATTATTTACAACTGGAATTGTTGTGTTTTGAGCAGTTCCTCAACTTCTGTTCCTCCAACAGCAGTGAAATGCTATTTATGAGGCCACATACTAAATGGAAGTTTGCAGCAAAAAAAAAACAGCTGCAAGTTTTGAAATCTATTCACTTTTCACTCTGTCTAGCGACAACCCGTTTTTCAGGGAAAAGGACATAAATCCTAAAATAGAACTTATTGTTGTACTTGGCTTATAACCATCTTCATAAATAACTTCAGTTTAGGAGAAAAAAAAATCTTTTTGTTCTGTGAAGTCATATGTTTATTACATGTTTTGATTTTCTTTGTCGTTGCAATGCGGATTTTGCCAATACAGGTGGTCCTCGGGTTACAAACAATATAGGGTCTGTAAGTTTGTTCTTAGGTTGAATTTGTTTGTAAGTCGGAATAGGTAAATTTTTTAAATGTAGCTCCAGCCAAAAGAATAATTTTTATATTTATTGGATAGCATAGGGAAGGTTTCACACCGCTGTCACATTTTTCTTTGCTGTCCGTGCCCCTGTTCAGAAGATTTTACCTCACTTTCTGTCCCTATTACAAATGAAAATGTGGGTTGTTGTGGAAGCAAGAATTGGCAATAAACCTTCAGCGGAGACCCATTTTTCCCATGATAACTCTTAGGCCTCGTACACACAAGATATTTTTTTGCCGAGGAAACCGGTCGTGTGTACATTTTCGTCAAGGAAACTGTCGAGAAACTCGACGAGACAAAAAGAAAGCATGTTCTATATTTCCTTGACGTGAATGGAGAAAATAGGCTTGTCGAGTTCCTCGACAGCCTAACAAGGAACTTGACGAGGAAAACAATGTGTTTCGCCCATTGAGTTTCTCGGTCGTGTCTACGAGGCTTCACAGGAGTAGATTCACTTTCCTAGGGGTAGATTCCGCTCACTTCCTGTTGTCTCCCTCCTTTTGTAAGTAGGAGTCATTTGTAAGTCAGATGTTTGTAACCCGGGGACCGCCTGTATATGGAAGTCCTCGGTATATAGCAATATAAAGCTTAACAGCTAGAAATCTTTCACATATATTACATTGTAGACTTCAACAGTTTTCAGGATGTATGGTTCTAGCCAGTTCTGTATTTCTAAGTGAGATATACTTGGCTCTTTTCAGACATTGCATCCATCTAGCTTTATGCATTTGTGTGTGTGTACTTTACACTGCCCTCCCAGACAGCAGTCATCAATATTTAGCAGGCAGCTGCTTCCATAGACTTTGGGCTTCTGCTAATTTGACAAGGTCAAATGTGGTGCTGTTCACATTGCAAACCAATACAGAAAGAAAGGCTAGATTTTTCCTTGAATTAATCACTAAATCATTAACTTCTCTGTCACTAAAAAACTATCCTAGCTACTGCCACTGTCCTTTTCAATCAATATTTTTTAGACAAGGAAGGCAAGTCTTTATCTCCCATAGGAATGACAAGACCATTTTGCTAATTCTACCTTTACTGATTTAGAATCGAATGTAAAGGAATACTACTGCCCTAATTGTCCAATTTTAGTACAAAGCCCATTCTTCCCAAAAGCCTGTTTAGTACATCTCGGTTTAGAATAATCATTATTAGGCAGATGCTATCGGACACACAGCGCTATTAAAGGCTAGACAACTGTTTGAATGTACGCGTGTATGTATAACATGCAGTTTTGAATATTTATTACTCATTTGTATTGCACCCCTTTCCATAGCTCTTTATAGAGTTTCTCCCCCGCCAAGGGGGCTTACGTTCTTCCACGGCCTTACACATATAATGGTCAATTTGGAAGAATGACAGCTAATTGGTGTGGTTTTAATTGTGTAGGGAAATTAAAACAGCCAAAAGAAGCCTGCACACATACAGGAAACCTTATGATTTCCTGGGGCACTTATACATAATACTGTCTCAGAAGTACAGAAAATACTAATGGTTTTATTTAATAGGTAATGCAGAGTTTAGTGATGTAAATTGCATTATTGGTCAATAGCCCATAGCCAGAAGCCCATATTGGCCACTCAGATGATGGCTTGGTGAAATAACACAACATTTTAATGGCTTTGGTTATCATGGGTTGTCCATACCCATTTACAGTATGATTATTATTATTTTTTCTGTTATTGCTGCTCATTAGTAAATATAAACTAAACCACTTCAATACAGGGGACTTTCACCCTCTTCCTGCCCAGGAAAATGTTCAGCACACTTTCAATGACAATTGCGCAGTCTTGCAACACTGTACCAACACTTAGACCCCTTTCACACTGGCAGTGCCCGGCTGTTAGCGCTAAGGTGCCGCTCGTTTTTGCGGTGCTTTTCGGCCACTAGCAGGGAGATTTTTACCCCAATTTCTTTTTTTTTAAAGTCCAGTTTGGCGGTGCTTTCAAACCGCTTTTCAGGCGCTTTGTAAGCACTGCCAATGCATTGCAATGGGCTGGGCATTTTGACATTGCTATTTACAGTGCTCCCAAACCGCCCCAAAGATGCTGCTTTCTTTTGGTGGTATTTAGGTGGTATTTAATCACCACTAGGTTATTTTATTCTTTGGCCACATCTGATTACATGGCACAGATGGGCCATGATTGTAATCACAGTGACCAATCACATTTAGCAACACAATTATATACAATAGATGGCTTGAAAGGAAGCCATCCATTGTTTATGGAAAGGAGAGAGCAGTGCCAATCTAAGTGCAGTATAGAATGAAACCAAGTTTAATATGTGGTAACACAACTCACATGGGGTTGAGGCAGTATAGGCATTTAGTACACAGGGTCCACGTGGGTCTCTACTGTCTGTGCAGGCAGGTGCAGGTGATCGCTAGTCCCGGCAGATCCAGTGGCATCCGAGGCTCCGGGCAAGAGATGATCAGTAGTGGCTCAGCTACAACCTCTGCCCATCACAGCCAATGCACGAATGGTGTTTCACCACCCGCCCAGCTGATCATCTCCAGCCTCTGATGCCACCTGAGTGGCTGGGACTTGCAATCACTGAAGCCTGCCTGCATGGACAGTACAGATGCACATGGACCCTGTGTAATATATGCCTATGCTGCCTCAACCCAATGTGAGTTTATTACCACATATTAAACCTGCTCTTATTTTTTACTGCACTTAGATTGGTGCTGCTCTCTCCTTTCCTTTTACTGTTCACAGAGTCTTCTTCAACTCTGACAGCTGGATGCCAGTATCTAAAGTCCATGGGCTCTTGCTTTTAGAGACTTCTTTTGGACCTTTATTTGTTTTTAATTGGTTTGGCATATTATGCCAGGATACACCCCTGCATTATTTGCACCACCTACCCACTCAGACTTTCCCAGATGGGCGCTAAGCGCCAAATATACCCCTTTCTATATCATCCATTGTTTACAACTGTCAAGTGACTAGCTGTGATTGGTCACATGGTACTGGCATCAGTCTGGTAAAGTGATCAGTCATCCTCTATATCTGGTGGATGAAGCCGGTGACAAATTGCACCGCTGTACTGCCCCGCAGTCACACACCGGCTAGGCAGGAACTAGTTAATCATAAGTTATTTAAATAAAGGAAATATAGATTAAGATTGAGTCCCCGGAATAAGCAAACGTTGTTTGAGAGACAAGTGTTACTTCTTCTACATTTGTGTTAATTCAGAATAAAACTTTCCTCTGTGCAGGAGCTTCTTGTTTTAAAGACCAGTCACGATAGCTCTCTCTCCTTGCACAGGGTGACTGATCTTGTATCCACCCTTCCCCTGTCCTTTTCTGCAGGCAGCCTGTATTTGTTGGACCTGCTGGGCCCCTTCCACAGCTCTGCTCTCGGCACAAGCTATGTACAGCACTGAGATAACAAATGAAAGACTGTGTGCCTGGTGTTCTGCCTTATAGTGACTGATGCTGCTAGACTGATTTACTAAAGGAGTTGAGAATCCTTACTCAATAAACTGTGTGAAAATTCACGTCAGTTATCTAACCATGTGAACAACAAATGTTATGTTTAGTTTGAACACTCAATCACGTGCAAAAGAAAGAAGTAGACTGAATTTGTTTGTCACATTGTTGGATTAATTAAGTCAATAGTCACACCATTAATTGTGTGAAGATTCCCCTTTAGCATATCCCAACAATAACCCAACATTGTAAACAACTATTATGCAAAACATTTTTCAAGATGAAAAGAGAACTCCAACAAATCAAAATATCTGTATTTTTTATTTGTATTAGTTGGTTGATAGGGTTCCATGTTTTTTTATAGGGACTGAAATATTCCCTAAAACCTGTTTTTAACACCCCTGTGGTGTGTTTTTGTCTTTTTATTATATTATTTTATACAGGATATATGTAGCGCCAACAGTTTGCACTGTGCTTTGCAACATGAAGGCAGACATTGCAGTTACAATACAATTTGTTACATGAGGAATGAGAGAGCCCTGCTCATTAGAGCTTTCAATCTAAGAGGGAGGGTCAATTGATACAAAAGGTAATATATGTAGGGGGTGAGCTGAGAGAGAATGTAAAACAGTGTGTTAGTTAGAAGCAGGATAGTCTTCTTTAAAGAGAAGGGTTTTCAGGGATCGTCTAAAGATGGATAGATTAGGAGAAAGATGGACAGATTGGGACACGGAGTTCCAAAGGATGGGAGAAGCTCTGGAGAAATCCTGGAGGTGAGAATGGGAGGAACCATGGGAGGAGATGACAAGGAAACTAAAGAGTAGAAGGTCTTTGGAGGACTGAAGAGAGTGGTTGATATTTTGAGATCAGGTTAGTGATGTAGCTGGGGGCAGAGTTGTGGATGGCTTTGTAAGTTTGTGTTAGGACTTTGAATTTTATACATTGGGTGAGTGGAAGCCAGTGGAGGGATTGGCAGAGAGGGGTGGAGGACACTGAATGGTTGGTAAGGTGGATAAGTCTTGCAGCAGCATTCATGATGGACTGAAGGGGAGATAGTATGTGTAAAGGTAATCCAATGAGAAGGGAGCCAAGAGATAACCAGGGAGAGAAAAAGAAGCTTGGTGGTGTCATTGGTCAAAAAAGGGAATATTCTGGAGATGTTAAGGAGGTTAAGGCGGCATTATATGGATAGGGATTGGATGTGGGCCTGAAAGGACAGTTCAGAGTCCAGGGTTAGCCTTAGCCCTCTGGTATGTGGGGACGGATTGATAGATGTGCCATTGATCTTGACAGAGGAGTCAGGAGAAGGGGCAGGTGAGGGAGGAAATATTATGAGCTCGGTTTTAAATAGATTGAGTTTGAGGAAGTGTTAAGACATCCAGGCTGATATGTTTGTTAGTAAATCAGTGATGCTTGAGTAGACTGATGGGATGATCTGATGGGTAGAGAGATAGATTTGGGTGTAGATCGAGAATAAGAGAGGTCCAAGGACAGAACCTTGGGGGACCCAAACGGTAAGAGGTGAAGGAGAGGAGGAAGTAGAGTTGTAGGTGACAATGGAGGTGTGGTGAGATAGGTAAGATTCAAACCAATGCAGAGAGCAGCCGCAGAGACCAAGCAAATCAATTTTTAAGGAGGAGGGGGTGGTCACATGTATCAAAGGCAGTGGAGAGGTCCAAGAGTAAGAGTATGTAATATTGACCATTGGTTTTAGCTATTCGTAAGTCGTTTGTGAGTTTTAGAAAAGCAGTTTCTGTGGAGTGTTGCGGGCAAAATCCAGACTGAGGGGGATCAAGCAGGTTATTCTCAATGAGGTGGTCGCTCAGCTGGTTGTAGACTAGACATTCAAGGAGTTTGGAGGCAAAAGGGAGTAAGTTGATGGGTCTTAGGTTGTTAAAATTGGTGGGGTCCAGTGAGGCCTTATTTGGTATGGGAGTGCTTAGTGCATGTTTTAGAGGGTTGGGGAAGATATGAGTTAAAGAGTGTAGACCATAGTATTTGAGAAGGAACAGGGTCCAAGGGGCAGGAGGTTAGGTGGGCGTTGGCTAAAAAGTTTAGTGACTTCCTCTTTAGTAGCTGGGTTAAACAAGGGAAGTATTGATTGTGCAGGAGGACACGGAGTGTAAGGTGAGGGAGATATCTGTACAGTGTACTTTGACATTAATAAAGTCCACCAATGGACACTTCCACATGTCATGGTTATAAATGTAGGTAGCCTTGTTCTATGTAGTGTTCTACTCTAATTTGGGAGCTCCAGCATGGCTACTGTGCCGCTGACATCTTTAATTGTTCTTGGTTGTGATATGACAAGGATTTCCAGTGGCCATAAGATCAGGAGCACAGATATGACTCGTGAAGGCAGTTTGCTATCCCGTGACACCTTGGAAAGTGTGACATAAGGGGGCAGGACAATAGGCTCCAATTGCAAAGCTTTAAAGAGATCACCAACATAAAAAAATTGACCTAAAAGCACAGAAAAAAAACTAAGTATTTGAAAATGCTTACTTATCTTTATTGACTTGTAATGTGCCTCGGAACTTACAGGAATATTACACTAGACCAGGAAGCGTCACTTCCCTAGCATAACCCCTTCCCCCATTGCCCTTCATAACCCTCTCCGCCTCTGGGGGTGTCTTCTTACACTCTGTGCTGGCCCAGCATTTTTATCCCTCTTCTCACCTCCCTACATTACCTTTTATTTGGCTGTGTTGGAAGGAGTAAAGGGCAATATTATAGAATCTCAAACAGCTCTGCTGGGGCTGCATAAATAGCACATCCAAGATAGAGGTGACCATGAACAGCAGCAGTCTTAGAATGTTTGGATTTCTACACAAGGGAGTCTTTTACAGTTGAATACCATGCATAAAATGCATTAAATAGACATATAATCTTGGTGGAGGATTATTGTTAAAATCAATGGTCTGGCAAAAGGGTATATTTCAAGCAGCGCTAACCCTACCGATTAACAGTTTTCAAAAAAGTTACAGTCAGGGCATGGCTTACATTTTAACCATTAAACATACTAGTGTACTAGTCACCAAACTGTGAAGCCATCAAATGGTTGATGTTATGGCTTTTCACATGTGTTGCAGCAACTTCAGATCTAGATGGCCGATTCCTTGGCTGTGAAGTATAAGAGGTTTTAGTTACGCTTTAACACAAGGATAACTATCTTTATTTAGACCACATGACTGTAATTTTCAAAAAAAATTTGGACAGGAATTGAAAAAAACAAAATAACTTTTGTAAAATAAATATCCTTATTCTGGTGTGTTACCATACTAATTGAGCTTAATCCATCCATTGGACCTGCATAGTGTCAACAAGTGCTTGTCCTTTCCGAATTTTCATGAAAAAGGAATTAGATTTTATTATGGAATGTAACTACAGTCATAAACATGTACTATTATATTGCATACTTTTTAAGTATTTACTTTCACTATATTAGAAGCATTCAGTAACAGCTGACCTACTTACTGCAACAAAGGCTTTAAAATCTCAAGTAGTTCATCCTCAGAATATTAACGCACAAATGAGACACCATTCAGGATGATGTTGAACTTGCAGTTCAAGTATTTTCTACCTTTGGAATATTATACTCCAACTCTCACTGAACTTCCAAAGAATGAGGAGTTTACTTTATAACTTTGATGTCAATTGTCAACCCCCCTAGTGTTTCAATGCAATTAAAGGCCTCCAAGACAGAAATTTCAAAGCCCTAACTTATCATCACTCACTCATGAAAATCAACTCCAAAGCATTTGCTTGTTACGCGTATTTTCATTCAGTAAGGCTTCCCACATTTCTTTCTCTTGAAAGCATCTGGAGAATGACACTTTAAAAAGCTTAATCAGTGATTTAATTTTGAACAGTTGAGTAACTAGCACTGCCTGTATAGAACACAAAGCAAATCTCTAATGCCGCATACACACGATCATTTTTTGGCATGAAAAAAAACGAAGTTTTTCGGCATGTAGAAAAAACAAAGTTTTTCCAACTTGATCATTAAAACGACATTGCTTACACACCATCGTTTTAAAAAAATGCTCTAGCAAAGCGCAGTGACGTACAACACGTACAACGGCACTATAAAGGGGAAGTTCCATGCGGATGACGTCACCCTTGGGGCAGCTTTAGCTGATTCCGTGTCAGTAAAAGACGATTTGTGCTTTTCTGTCTGTTACAGCGTGATGAATGTGCTTACTCCATTATGAATGGTAGTTTTACCAGAACGAGCGCTCCCGTCTCATAACTTGCTATTGAGCATGCTCAGGTTTTTAACGTCGTTTTAGCCCACACACGATCATTTTTTACAACCCGAAAAACGCAGCATGTTCGAAAAAAAAATTTGTAGTTTTTCAGAAGCCGAAAAATTATGTGAAGCCCACACACGATCATTTTAAATGACATTTTTTTAAAACAACGTTTTTTTCATGCCGAAAAATTATCGTGTGTACGGGGCATAAGAGTAGACATAAAGGGATCAAACTATACTTACTGTAATAAACAGCTCCAAAGTAATTTGTGTCCGCCAATCATTTTCAGAGTATCTGGATTGTACTGGTGGAATAAAATATATATGTAGTTAGGGTATAGCTTTTATTTCAGAGGAACAAAGAAATGTGAATAAGGCACATAGCAAACTTTATTCTTAAACAGCAAACTAAGAAGAAAATAACTCTGCTTTCTGCAGTTTACTAAAGGGGTTTCACAAAGTATTTTACAGGTGATGCCTCGTACACACTATCAGTTTTCCCGACAGGAAAACTGTGAGGAGAGCTTTTGGCTGGGAATCCCGGCCGTGTGTATGCTCCTCACAAAAAAAACTGCCCAAAAACCGGACAAAAATAGAAAACCCGTTGTCTTTTTTCCCCTCGGGAAAACCGGCGGACTTTTTCCCAACGTTTTTCGCAGTTTTCCTATGGGAAAAACTGCGATAGAGCATACACACGGCCGGGATTCCCGGCCAAAGCTCCATTGCAGTTTTCCTGTCGGGAAAACCGGCCGTGTGTAGGGGGAAAGACTGACCAAGCAGGTTCTCGGCTTTCTCCTCTGGATTTTCAACGGAAACTTTTCCCGTCGGAAATCCCGCACATGCGTACAGGGCATAACTCATGTGATATATGGAAGGACACAACATCTGAAAGCCAAACTGGATTAAGCCTACAGAAAAGCTCTATTCTCATCCATAGTATCAATATGTTTCTGTAGTAAAATGAAACTTGTGATTTTCACATAATTTGCAGTGATAGGCTCATTTTGCTAGGGCTATTATCTGTAACCTTAAAGTGACACTAAACAATATCCTTAGTTTCCAGAAGTAATCCATACACATCTACTACCTAATAGCCCTATAGTCTATTTTTCATTAAATTATTTCTGTGTTTTTTCCCCTTCACCTCCATATGTTTGGAATTAGCAGTGTACCTTAGGTGTGGTAGTACGCACTGCTCTATGCATACTACACATCCCAAAGTCCCTAGTCCATCTCAGAAGTGAACAAGAGAGGGTGACTACATTCCTACATACAATGAGACTATGAAGATCAAACTTTAACATCCTCAAATAGGAAGCCAGATCACAGCAGCAAAAAAAGTAATTTGTAATTTGGAGGAGGCAAAAGAAAGAGTTTTTTTTTAGTTAAAGTAATACAAAAGGGGTTATACTTGCCTGCTATGTACAACAATATGTACAGAAAGATTGCTTTTCCTCCTCTTCTGTCAGTCCTCGCTGATGCTGTTGGCACCTTCATCCTTTGGGTGCCTCCTTTACGAAGCCGAGTGCTAAAAAGACACTAGCATGTGTGTAATCCCATTGGATCCTGAGCCAGGCTATGTGCATCCTTAGACACGCATAGTGCTGCAGAGCCACCCCCAACTGTTTTTTTGTTTTGCTTTTTACACAAGAGTTTTGTGAACTCCCTACCTGTCTATTGCCCCCATAGCAAGCCACTTGCTCCATTGTCAAAAAGAGCCTGTCTCTGCTCCACCCCCGATGCCCTCCTCACTGGCTGTGATTGACAGTAGCAAGAGCCAAAAGTTCCTGCTGCTGCCTCTCTGTCCACCAATGGATCCTGCTGTTGCCTCCCCTTCCAATGAGGAGAAAGAAAGCCAAGAGAACTGCTGCTCTCATGCACATCACTGAATTGAGATCAGGCTCAGGTAAGTATGTATGGGGGGGGGGCTAGGGGAACTGCATGCAGAATGTTTATTACTCTAATGAAGAGAATGCATTAATCTGAAAAACCTTCTGCATTTGGAACCATATATAAACCATATTTAAACAGTGGGGACCCATTCATACCTTTTTATTTTGAAGCGTGTGATTAGAGCCAGAAGCCCAACTAGTTGTGTGACACTAGCGAATGTACATTCACTAGTGTCACACTAATTCTCCTTCCAGGCAATCAGGAAGGAAGGAGATGCAGGGGAAGCTAGCCGGCCACTCGGAGAGACGTCCAGGGTAAGTTCCGACCTGGTGGGGGGGGGGGGATGGCTGCTGGCTGTGCAAAATACCACCGGCCACCACTGTAACACTGTGACACTTTAAAGCCAACAGGCTGTATGCAAAATTGTTTCTATTGGGGAAATTCTATATGCCATTAGCCTTTATGTTATTTTTGGCCAAAAATAATCATATTTTGTGATATCCAAAACCATTAACATCCCATGTATAAGTGATCTATGTCTGTGTTTTATTACAGAATTTTCCAGACCCGGCCTGCAGGACCCCAGACCAGGTTAGCACTATATGTTTCTATAATTCCTGTATCTTACAAACATTATTGTATTTAAAGCAGTATTTTTTCCTTAAGCTAGAAAAATGTTGTTCACTTTTACCATTCAGTCAGCCTGAAGGGAATTCGGAAAACAGAACTTTCTGCTGATCCTGATTGAATGTTTGAAGAGAACAGAGGCTTTATTTCTTGTAATTATCTCAGTAGACAGATTCTCTCCGTTTGATAAGGGCACATTCATCATCAGAATGAGATATGCTTATGTTAGCCATAGATCGTTCACATTTCCAACCCATCCAGTCTCTGCAATTTTCTATTCTACAAATAATTTGCAGTTTTCCAATACAGCAAAATAATTTAGTATAACTTTTCATTGTGTCAGTTTTCATTTTAAATCTAATTTCCTGACTCCTGACTCTAGTCAAACACCTGTGAAACATGGACACGTGACTCAAAAAATGCAATGATTTTTTTTGGTGCCTTCTCTATAGAAATCAATGGGATTTTTAACCGATGGACGTACCCACAGACGATCGTTTTTTTCTATAGGTTTTTTATCCATCAGATAATTTTAAAACAAGTTCCTATTTTTTTAACCGATGGATAAATAACCGATGGGGCCCACACACGATCGGTTTGGTCTGATGAAAACGGTCCATCAGACCGTTTTCATCAGACTAACCTATCGTGTGTATGCAGCATCACTGTTAACATGGTTCTAAAGGCAGAAGTATTTGTTTTATCCAAATGCATTCTAAGCATTCAGATAAAAAACCTTCTGTGTGCAGCAGCCCCCCTCAGCCCCTTTACTACCTGAGGCCAATCTCAATCCAGCAATGTTGCATGAGAAACTCGGCTGTCTGGGATTCTCCCTCCTGATTGGCTGAGACACAGCAGCGGGCACCATTGGCTCCCGCTGCTGTTGATCAAAGTCTGTGAGCCAATGAGAAGAGAGATGAGATGGGGCTGAGCCGTGGCTCAGTGTCTGAATGGACACACAGAACAGTGACTCAGGTGGGGTGCCCCCCATATCAAGCTGCTTGCAGTGGGGGCAATTGGCAGGAGGGAGGAGCAAGAAACACTGGTGATGGACCCGAGAATAGGAGGATCTGGGCTGCTCTGTGCAAAACCACTGCACAGAGCAGGTAAGTATAACATGTTTGTTATTTTTAAACAAAACAAGGCTTTAGTATCACTTTAAACTGCTATTGCAGTGACTATTGCAGTGAACAGTATGCAATTTACACAATTTCAGTGTCCTTAGACTTTTGTCCGATGCAATTTTCCCAGCATGCTGGAATCCTGGGAGTTGCATTACATTTTATCCTTCCAAAAATTACGTAATAATCCTTTGCTACCTAAAAATAAATAAAATAAAAAAATCAGTTGAAATGAATAAACGCAAGCATTAGGAAAATCATACTATTGGAACACTTAAAAAAAAAAAAACCAATATATATAATTATAGTTATGAAGAAAAAGGTTATGTTATTTTAAATTGATTATATCGTGATTGTAGCCGTATTAGTGCAGTTGTGACAGAGAAAATCGAGTACTGTCCGTGATACTTTTATTTTTGGAAACTAACATATCATTTTTCATGGACGAGCTTTCGGGGTGTGTACCCTTCTTCAAGGTCCAAACCTTCAGTACTGCTTGAACCTTGAAGAAGGGGACACACCCCGAAAGCTTGTCCATGAAAAATGATATGTTAGTGCAAATAAAAAAAGTATCACGGACAGTACTCAATTTTCTCTACCAATATAATTTTGAAACCTGAGTTTTTTATTATGAGTAAAGCAAGTGCGTTAGCAGTGCCTTATGTAGTAACGGATTATATTTATAGTAAACACATATGGCGTGGCACAGTGCAACCTGCACTGTACATGGATGAAGTGATTTTACAGTATGCTCTGCAGTCAGCGATTATTTTTGAAAGTCAGATCTTTGAAATTCAGTTGCAGTGGGTTAGTTCGGTTATTTCTGATTGCTTTAAAACTGCACTTCAGGAAAACAGCTACTGTAAATACACAAATAAAATACATATTAAAGAGCTTTATTTATGCTATTTGCATTGCTGCCCATCCAGTTCTGAGATTTACACAATTCTGCATAGCACAACGCTGTCTGGCAGGGCAAAAGACCTGATTTTCTCTACTGCAGTTGAAGCAATTTTAAAGCCTTGTTTTCTTTTTTTTTTCTTTTTTTAATAACAAACATGTTATACATACAGTACCTGCTCTGTGCAATGGTTTTGCACAGAGCAGTCTGGAACCTCCTAATCTCGGGACCTACACTGGCACTTCTGGCTTCTCCCTCCTGCCGGGTGCCCCACACAAGAAGCAGCTTGCTCTGAGGGTACCCAAGCAGGCGTGCTCCCAATCCAAGGCTCTATGTGTCCATTCGCACACAGAGCCCCGGCTCAGCCCCGCCCCCTTCAACTCCCGATTGGCTCACTGGCTTTGATTGAAAGCAATAGCTCCCACTATTGCCAAAAGCCAGAATCAGGTGTGCAAGTCCCCAGAGAGGCAAAGCACTCGTGGACACAGTTGGATCGAAAGGGGGCTCATGTAAGTATTAGGGGGCTGGGGGGGGGGGGGGCTGCTGCACACAGAAGTTTTTACCTTCATGCATAAAATACATAAAGGTAAAAAACCTTGTGCCTTTACAGCCACTTTATGTAGGACTTACAGGTATTATCCCTCCCTCATCTTTTGAGTAGACAGTAAAAAAAGAAGCAGAAGATTGATGAGCTCTTCCCTTTGTCACTCAGTTGTCACTTCCTATCAGCATGTCTCTTGTTAGCACATGATCACCGAACAAAAAAAAAAATCTAACAGATTTCTTCATCTACGCTATGAAGCATGGATAGATAAATCTCCTGCTGCTGATATTGTATTCTGACAGTTGTGAGCATACCTGAACAGCAGATGCATCTGATTGGATGCAGGCGCTGGTCAGCCAACATGTTTATCTGGCTCCTTTAATTTTTTTTCTGGGTCAGGCATAGAGTGAATTTTGTCTAATTTATGATGACCTAGATAAAAATTGCACAGTGAATGGCCAGATTTAAGCCCCATGCACACTATCAGTTTTCCTGCAGTTTTTCTCTTCAGGTTTACCACAACCATCTAATATGAGGTCAAACCTCAAGAGTTTCAATTTGTATGCAATCAGGCAGGCCCTTGCACTACATGGTTTTGGTAAACCTGAAGAGAAAACCTGCAGGAAAACTGATAGTGTGTATGGGGCTTTAGTCATACAAAAGATTATACTTTCTTGAGGAAAAAAAAAGTGTATGTATATATATATATATATATATATATATATATATATATATATATATATATATATATATATTGATTTATTTATTTATACAGTGTGTTTGTGTGTGTGTATAAACAGTATATCCTGTATATATATATATATATATATATATATATATATATATATATATATATATATATATATATATAACAAAGCCAAACCTACTTAGTATCTACTTAGTATGCCTTATAATGCTGGGAAAACTGTGCTGGATGTTCCCATTTGCACAGGCCATTACATTTATAAACAGCACTGCTGCTCAGGATTGGTAATCCCACCCATGTGCTCTTTTGTCTCTGGATAATATGTCTCTCAATTTAATTGTCACCAGGGCAGGCACTCCTTTGTTTTACTGAACAAATGTATGTAGTTATAGCATTCCATGCTCTTCCACTATTGACAGGCCAGAAATTCTTCATTGAGTGATGAGACCCTAATCTGAGCATGTATAATTTAGAGTACATCTGCACAAATGCAAATACAGGATAGGCACAACTAGCCCACTCTTTCATTGTATTTATTAATATTATATAGGGAAATATTTATATAACTTATTACAGAAACCAGATTATGTGCATTTTTATTAGACTATACATAGCTATGTGGTTGTGTACAGGCTTTATTTTTTGCAGTCTTTATTATTGAAGACCATAACATGCGCTATTGATTATGTATGAAGTTTTATCTATTAATCTGTTTATTTAAAGTACAATTTCTATGAGCTTATAAAATCCACACCAAAATCAAGATGTGTGGAAAATGTTTTTCCGTTTGTGTTTTTTATTATTATTCTTTATTTACTTCTTTTAGATTGCATATTTAATTCCCTTTTATTATTTTCTATTATCCTATTTGAAGATTTTGAATGTGCTACCAAGTGAAATTTAAGAGTTTGTTTATTCTTGTATACACTTAACTACTGCTTTCTCATTATCTTACTGCAAAGGTTTACATCCTTGAAAGTGAGATAACAAGAAAATTAGTACTTTTAGCTTTTCTTGTTCTCCAAATAGTGGTTTATGTAACTGTTACAGCTTGCTGAAACTGCAGTCTTGTAACTAAAGCTAATGAATTGTACAATGGTCATACCGCAAAATGTGTCTAAGATGGTGTAAAGGGTTCTATTTAGACAAACCACAAATTTATTTCTTACTTAGCGAGCATATGGTGGACACACACTAATTAGAGTGATAGCCTTTTACCTCCATTGATAGATTCATTAACTGGTCAGTTTATGACTGTAATCACAGCACACTG
This sequence comes from Rana temporaria, assembly GCF_905171775.1. Lineage (NCBI taxonomy): Eukaryota > Metazoa > Chordata > Amphibia > Anura > Ranidae > Rana > Rana temporaria. The sequence continues at coordinate 462,257,438 of NC_053489.1, read as the reverse complement.
GAGCTTAGGTCTCCAGTGCCTAGGTGTATATAGCCTATAAAGCTGCCATTACTTAAAGAAGTCATATAGTTGTAACATACGTTTAAACAAAAGCACAATATGCACTATAAAAAATCACTGGCACATTTACTGAATCATGCATTTACTGCAAACATTTATGGCATTTATACGACGGGAACGATGGGAACGTGCACTTGGAAAATGTGAATGTCCAGTGAATGTTTACAATACGCTAGCTCATTTTTAGCAGATATTATGAGGCTAGCAAATGTGGCAACTTTTTAGAACATTTTTGTTTGATTATTTATTATTTAAAAAAAAAAAAAATATATATATATATCTATCTATATATATCTATTTACATTTACATCATTCACTGAGCTTGGCACAATGGCAGATCTCAAAGTTAACAGTTTTACAGGGAACCCAGGTGAGATGCCTCCATGGAGTTCTCTGCAGGCTTTAAAAAACATTCTCTAGCAGGGATCCCTTGACTTCTAGTAATAAATATTGTAGTTACCACCTTCCCCCATCAATGAACAAAGGTGAAACGTCATTAAATATTTTTTACCTGTTAGTCCCCATTCGCACCTGAGCATTTTGTAATGTATTTCTCCATGTTTGTACATGCAGAATCCCATTGTCTTTAATAGTACCTGTTCACATTTCAATGCTCTGGGGTTTTTGTGGTCCAATGCCATATGCTTAAAGCGGAGGTTCACCCAAAAAACAAGTATATAACATTACATGCTGTATACCTCAAACATGTACAGTATGCTGTTTTTTTTTGGGGGGGGGGGGTGTACATACAGTATTATCGCTATTTTTAACCTGGCTTCCGGGTACTAGCTCCCACGGGAGTAGGCGTTCCTATGCAGTGGCGCAATGTCCTCTGGGACTTCGCCCAGATGATTGACGTGCCTGACAAAAACTTCCCCCCGGCGGATAAGGCGTGTCACGAGTTTCTGAAACTAGCCGAACTGCGAGTCAGATCTATACGGCGCTATACGGCGCCTGCGCACCGACTAGGAGCTGACTGCGCAGGTGCCGTATAGAGCCAACTCGTGACGTGCCTTATCCGCCAAGGGGAAGTTTTTGTCAGGCACGTCAATCATCTGGGCGAAGTCCCAGAGGACATTGCGCCACTGCATAGGAATGCCTACTCCCGCGGGAGCTAGTACCCAGAAGCCAGGTGAAAAATAGCGATAATACCGTATGTACACCCCCCCCCCCAAAAAAAAAAACGCATACTGTACATGTTTGAGGTATACAGAATGTAATGTTATATACTTGTTTTTTGGGTGAACCTCCGCTTTAAAGACTTTAATGTGAGAGCCTGTAAACATGCGACATATGTATTTGTACATTTTCGCTTGCATTTTTGCACTTGAAGAAGTGCTTCCCCTTCCCTAGCCCAAGAAACACATGTCTGAAGCTTGATATGTATGCAAAAATACTTGCATATAGCTTATAAAACACTTTAAAAATGCATTTTTACACTTGCAAAAGTGTAAAAAAAAATGCATCAAAATTGCCAAAAAATGCATTCTGTAAAGTGTGAATGCAGACTTATAGCAGAGTTCCGCCCCCAAAAAAATAATTAAGTCAGCAGCTAAAAATACTGCAGCTGCTGACTTTTAATATATGGACACTCACCTGTCCTGGGCACCCGCAATGTCCTCACCCAAAGCTGATCTGTCCCTTGGCTCTCGGGTGGAGGCACAGCCATCTTCAGTAAGGGAATGAGGAAGTGAAGCCTTGTGGCTTCACTTCCTGGTTCCCTACTGGGCACGTGCGAGGTGTGCTGTGTGATTCCACAGGTCCCTGCTGTCTTCTGGGACATGTGCATCTCCCAGAAGACAGTGGGGGGACAGAGGAGGCACTGGACGTGGCATAGGTCATCGTGGCAAACCTATGCCTGGAAAAGGGAGCAAATACCTGGATTACACAGGTATCTGCTCCCTCCTTAAGGGTCCAAATGTGACACCGGAGGGGTGTTTCCTGAAAATCGGAAGTTCCATTTTTGGGTGGAAGTCCAATTTAATTATGGGGCCAAATGTCCTGTGAATGTGTTTTATACGTTCAGGTATTCTATAGTATACACAGGTTTATCTTATATAATAAGTTTAGAGTTTATATCAGCCATGACAGTTAAGAGGGTCAGCATGACAGTCAGGTAGCTAGCATTTTCAGAACGAGAGCTCAACAATGTCAGCCTCCATATTCTTTCATAACTACAAGCAAATAATATTTGTGAAACATGTTCACTGCTCATGTCAAATACAGAAAGACACTGGGATTTTTTTGTTTTAAACTTTCATTGAACCTGAACTTGAATTGGTACTAAAAGGGTTAAGCAAAGCATCCATGGAAATTGTTTTAAATTACTGACAGGTATGCAAGCATATGAATCACAAATTTCTGGGTCAGAAGCTGGACTACACAAACTGAAATAAAGAATATTATTTTTGGAAAGAATGTTAAGAAACTGAATCCACTTGTGTCACATGCTGGATATTATAAAACTATCTAGGATGTAAAACTTCATAAACTGCATTCAAAAATTTGCAAAAACTATACATTTAAATGAACACCATGCACTTCCTTTATACAAAGCTAAACATATGTATGGTGTTATATAGGGGCAGATCCACAAAAGAATTACGCCGGCGTATCTATTTATACCCCGGCGTAATTTAAAATTTCACGCGTCGTATCTTTGTTTTGTATCCACAAAACAAGATACGACGGCATCTCGGGTCGATCCGACAGGCGTACGTCTTAGTACGCCGTCGGATCTAAGCTGCAATTTTTCGGCGGCCGCTAGGTGGCGTTTCCGTCGAACTCCGCGTTGTGTATGCAAATTACCTAGTTACGACGATCCACGAACGCATGTCCGGCCGGCGCATTTTTTTACGTCGTTTGCGTTCGGCTTTTTCCGGCGTATAGTTAAAGCTGCTGTTATGAGGCGTACTCAATGTTAAGTATGGCCGTCCTTCCCGCGTAGAAATTTGAAATTTTTACGTCGTTTGCGTAAGTCATTCGCAAATAGGGATTTGCGTAGAATGACGTCACCGTCGGAAGCATTGGCTTGTTCCGGGTTAATTTCGAGCATGCGCACTGGGATACCCCCACGGACGGCGCATGCGCAGTTAAAAAGAACGTTGTTTACGTCGGGTCACGACGTATTTACATAAAACACGCCCCCATCACAGCCATTTGAATTCCGCGCCCTTACGCCGCCAAAGATACACTACGCCGCCGTAACTTACGGCACGGATTCTTTGTGGATTAAAAAAAAAAGTAAGTTAGGCGGCGTAGTGTATCTTAGATATGCTACGCCCGGTGCATAAATGCGCCGCTGTACGAGGATCTGCCCCTATGTGTTTTTTTTTCTCTTTTCTAGAATATCTTTATGTTATTTATTTGAATCAAGTTGCATTTTACACTTTTTTCTTGTACACTTAGAAGATAGTTAAGATCTGTGTAGGCAGGTTAACATCACATCATTAACAGCTTTCAAACTTTTCCTACTGAAGGGCAATCATAGAAATGTACCTGAGATGTAATAGCTGAAACTTACAGACACAACAGACTGTGTGTAGGTGTTGTTACTGACTGATGACTTTTTTTAAAAAACTGTAGCTTTTGACAGATTAACATTGCTGAGTGATAATAATAAGCTCTTTTAGTGGCAGTTATTATTTTGTACTGATTCTAAAGTTTTGGTCTTGATTTCAAAGTTCTTGTGAAAGAAACAATTAGGCACAAAACAAGGTTATAGAGGATAAACATTAACAAAAATAATCACTACCGCCAACCTCTAAATTTATGAAAAAACAGTTTGAGTTTCTGTTAAGGCTAAACTCCTAGAAAACAGCAAAATACACAGTTGAAATACAAATACATAATAGCTATTTTATCTGCCAAATGATTTATTTTGTGCAGCCAGTCCTCAGATTTCCATAGCAGTGGCTAACAGCATAGAAAGGTTGAGCAGGTCGGTGACCTGACTTTTGCCAACTACAGATAATCAGTTAAGCTTAGTCCCTTTCCCCAGCCTGTGATTGGACAATAAAGTAGACTGATGATGTCATCACTCTTCTGTTTCTCTTTGTCAGCATGTAACATGTCAGAACATGTGAATGCAGGAGGGCTGGATTGGCTCAGGATGTTGAGCCTCCCTCTTCTGTCTTACTGCTGTTCTTTAACATATTATAAAAAGCTGATGTCATGAATGGTTCTGTTGCCTTTATTTGCATTTGAATTTGCATTTAAGGTTACATTTTATGTTCTTTTAATTAATATAATAATGAATTGTATTTATTTAGTAAGGGTCTTAGTGGTTGACACATCTGCTATACAGTTCTAACATTCTCACATCTAATCTTGACTAGGACACTGTATACATGGAGTTTGCATGTTCGCCTTGTGTCTGTGTGAGTTTCCTTAGTGTTCACACTGTTCAACTTAAAGTGGAAGTTCAGTTAAAAAAGCTAACTAAGGCTGCATTCACACCTTAGCGTGGCGTTTTGTACCTCGATTTGCCGCGACAAATTGCAGTGTTTTGTACCGCGATTTGCTGCAACAAAACGCGGCGTTTTTAACCCAATGTTTTTTACAGGTCATTGTCGGCTATGCCGAACGCCGAAGCCGCCTGAATACGCGCGACAAAAAAGGGTCCGGGACTTGTTTGAGCTTCACGCGATCGGCGTTTCGGCATTCGGCGTGGAGATGTGAACCATCTCCATAGAGATTAATGTTATTTCTCCCCTCCAGCGTATCTGAGCGTCGCGCTTCAGGCGTTTTTGTCGCACAGTTTACCCTCTATTTTCAGGGGAAAAAAGTGAGTGTTATACGCTAATAAATACAGTACTTATTTTAAAGCCGCTACAGTCAGGTCCCATGAACAGCTGTCATTTGTGGCTTAAGTGATGAGGAGGGGCAGCCAATAACGACGATCTCTCCTCTACACAGGAGTCGCCACTGGAGAGGTCATATGACCACAGTGGGTTTAGAATAGGTAAGTATACAGATCTTTTCTTTGCAGGGGTAGATAGAATAGGCTTATAATGGCCGTGGGAGTAGATTTAGCCTTAGTTAGCTTTTGACTGAACTTCTACTTTAAGTTAAAATAAAAATAAGCTGTGTTCACTTTACCTATCCAATTTTTTGCAATGACAATCTTGAGCTGGGTTCACGCTGTGAGTTTTTTTTGTTTGTTTGTTCAACCAATAGATTTTGTTCAACCAAGAGATTGTATTCTGACAGTGGGGATTAATACTGGTTTTCCAGATAAACTGTTCAACAGAAGCTGGTCTAACAACCGGCTTCTGTTGAACAGAAAGGGCTACACACACGTCGAAATTCAACTGGGTTCTGCTGAACAGGCTGCATTTCGCTATATGTGTGTACCCAGCTTTAGTTCTAAATTCCTCTGCATATAATTGGATATTTAAAGTAAACACAGCCTCACTTTGTTCACTATGCTGAGTGAACAATTCCTGATCCTTTGGTAAACCAGCCATGTCTAATCAGTAAGTGTGCACTTTCATTGTGAGCCTGATTTGAAATGTCATCTAGTTTCCATCCAATGATAAGAATTGACAATAAAGAGGGAGAACAAATGACTACACATTAAAATCCATTCAAATAATTTTAGAGAAGAAGAGAGAAATAGTCGATGTTTTCTTTTTTACATCTGCTTTGAATTTTTCCTTAACATAACCAGACATGAATAATTGCATTGGGACAATGTAGGCTGCATTCTTCAAATGTTCCTTTTTATTTCAAAAATATTATTACATATAATTATATGAACAAAGAGTATTTGTGCAGTATACAATCAGAACAAACATACCCCAGATACATTGCTAGGCATACACAAGGATATGAGTAACTAATGTTTCCACATATGAATCGTGAAGTCTGATGAAAGTCAACTCAAACAATGAAGCCTTTCACATCTCTAGTAAATCGTGGTGCAGTTGCTGAAATCTCCCCGGCGTTTATTTTTGTAGGACTTCTTCCATGCTTGCATGCTCATAAAGATTTGGCCGCGAAAGGAAATTGGTCAAGGAGGCTTGAATTGGCTTTTTATCCATTGACCTGTGTTTCGTATATCTAATGACCTATTGGACTTTGGCATCTCAGTTTCCACTGGGCTAAATCAATAGTTTGTTTCAAATAATTTTTCTTTCATTACAGTCTTTGCTAACAAGTTTATTTTTCTGCTCCATTTTAAGTATGTTAAAGATGCATTGTGCATGCAAAATCATAAATTGTTGGTCCCTGTAAGATTCTTGGTGCTTCAAGGGAAGTCTGAAAAATACTAATTCACAATTGTATGTAAGCATGCTGCAAAATAAAAAACTCCCTTCTTGGTTAGATCAAGGTTTGAAACTGAGGTGTGATTGCTTAAATAACAATTTTAAGAACCAACAACCTTTTTAGGCAGTAAGCAAAGTACTTTTGAAATGAAATAAACCTGTACTGACTACTAAAAAAGCAGAAGATCACTGAAGCTTTATAGTAGGTACCGTAAGGTGCAGAAATCATACCTGCACAGCACTGCCAGCCTCCTTAGCCTACCATTGGGACCCCAAATTCATATGCAGATAGTAACCTTCTGAAAGGAAAGGGTAAATCCTGTGTGTCAATAAGGTGGCCTTCAGACCACATGCGGCCCACAAGCACATTTCCTACAGCCTGCAAAGATCTTCTCTCTCCACAATTTTAGTAAGCAAAGGAGAACTTCAGTAGGTTGCAAAGAAGATACGCGCAGGTGTAAAAAAAATGGTGGTGGTGGTGGGCAAGCATTACTCACAATGTAGGAGCTAGCTTGCACTGTAGTATTGCAGAACTCCTGTCTGTCCTATCTTTGTCCATTGTGTCAGGCTGTAGGTAGTGATTGACAAATGGTAGGCGGGCAGGAGGGTCACCACAGCATTGGCATGCATAGTAATGCAGGTTACAGCTGACACAACATACTTGTACATATCAGATCCTCTGTGGCTGTAATGCAGTTGTGCGTTAATATTAAGCCTCCCTGACTATTTTTTATGTGAACTGTGAAGAACTGGTGTTTGGATAGGATTGGAGTACTAAAGTGGTGGGCATGGCATGTACATTTGGGCTATATATAAGGTACAGTTGAGCTATGAATTTGAGAGAAGGGGGTACAGCTGAGCGGTAAATTTGATCTAAAGAGAGTTCTGAACAGTAGATTGGGCAGTTAATTTGAGCTAAAGAAGGTGCAGCTCAATAGCGTTGAATCTAAATAAACAAGGGGGTGCTGGGCAGTGAATTCTAACTAAAGACGAGGGTGCTGGATAGTGAACTTTAGCTAATGAAGGTGCTGGATAGTGAATTCTAATAAAATAAGGGGTGCTGGGCAGTGGCTTTGAGCTCACACTGGTGATGGGCAGTACATTTTAACTAAAGAAGGGGGTGCTGGTCAGTGAATTTTAACTAAACAATAGGGTGCTGGACAGTGAATTTTAACTACTCAAGGGGGTGTGGGCCAGTGAATTTGAGCTAATAAAGATGGAGCTGATCAATCAATTTGTGCACATAAAACCTTGTATTGTATAAATTTCCAATTATCATTTTTAGAAAACAAAGCTCCAGACCAAATGATGAAAGTCCATATCGATTTATTGGTTTGCACTAAAAGACAGCCAACACATTTCAGGGGCCCGAAAACACTTCCCCTTCATTAGAGCTTTATTTAAAGTAAGAAAGCTCAACGGACTCAGGATACGGCTTTTCTGGGTAAATATAAGCAAGTTACCTGCCTGACCTAGACAGTTACTAGCCGGCAGCATCTGCATGAATGACAGTTAAGATAAGAAAGCAGCCTCACTGGTGACCCAATAGCCAGTACTCCATACTCATACTCTTTCTGCTGCCTTCAACACAGTTGACCACCCACTCCGAGTCCTCAACAAACTCCACTCCCTTGACCTCCGTTATTCTGCTCATTCCTTGTTCTCCTACTTATCTCAGTGCACTTTCAGTGTCACATACAACATCATCTCCTCTGCTCCTCTTCCTCTTTCTGTTGGGGTACCCCGAGGCTCTGTCCTTGGGCCCCTCTTATTCTCTCTCTATACCTCTTCCCATCCATGGCCAGTTGATAGTTTCCTATGGCTTCCAATACCACCTCTATGCTGATGACACCCAGATCTATCTCTCCACTCCTCAACTCACCCCCTCAATCTCCCCACATATCACAAACTTACTAAGCGACATACAGTAGCAGTATGGATATCACACCACTTCCTCATAATCAATCTTTCTAAAACTGAGTTTGTAATATTTCGTCCTCCCCGATCCCCTCCACATGACTTTAAAATTGAGATCAACAGCACAACCATTGGTCTCTCCACACACAGCAAGATGCTGGGTGTAATCCTAGACTCTGACCTCTCCCACAGCCCCCACATCCAATCACTGGCTACATCTTGCCGCATTAACCTCTGCAACATTTCCAGAATTCACCCCTTCCTGACTGACAACACCACAAAACAAGTTATTCACTCCTTGGTTATTTCCCGCCTTGACTACTGAAACTCCCTCCTCACTGGCCAATCTTTGCACAGGCTCTTCCCCCTTCAGTATATTATAAATGCTGCTGCCAGAATAATACACCTCACTAACCGATCCATGACTGCTGCTCCTCTCTGCCAATCCCTTCACTGGCTTCCCCTATCCCACCATATTAAATTCAAAATACTAACCACAGCATACAAGGCCATCTACAACATTGCCCCCAGCTACATCACCAACCTCATCTGCAGATATCATCCGAATCATCCTCTCTGCTCTTCCCAAGTCCTCCTGCTCTCTAGCTCCCTTGTTACCTTCTCCCATTTTAGTCTCCAGGACTTCTCCAGAGCCTCTACCATCCCCAGGAACTCCCTGCCCCTGTATGTCTGACTTTAGGCGATCCTTGAAAACTCACTTATTCGGGGAAGCCTATCCCACCTTCACCTAAGAAGTGTACCCAAGTCACCTCCTTCATATCATCCACTGTACCTTTTGTACCACCTCCCCTCCCTTTAGATTGCAAGCTCTATAAGCTGGGCCCTTCTATTTCTTCTGTATTGAACTGTATATACTGTCCCCCCTCTACATTGTAAAGTGCTGCGTAAACTGCTGGTGCTACATAAATCCTGTATAATAATAATAATTTTAATTAAAAGAAGTGCCATTATTGCAGGGAAGAGATCCAGAAGAAATTTTATTTCTGTCTGTCAAAGTGCGATCCATTTATGAAGGTGTGACTAGTGTTGCTCACGAATATTTGTATTGCGAATATTCGGCTCGAATATGGCATATTCGAGTATTCGCGATATATTTCGAATTTCGCGGTGAATATTCGCAATTCCGAATATTCGCATTTTTTCTATTTTATTTTTAAAACAGATCACATCCTATCGACGTCTAAAAGCATTGCTGGTATGATTAGAGACCCTGGGCCGAGTAGCTAAGCTGAGGCGATCATTTTATGTTGCCGAATATAAAAAAAAAAAATTGCGAATTTTCGCTAATGCGAATGCGAAAATGATTGCGAATTGTGGTAGGAGAACTCTGATTGTCTCTGATGCAAAAGGGGGGGCTTTGTGTATGTTTCTGTTATGAATATTTGTATGTTTGAAATTAATTTGATATTATTTTTTTTTGTAAGAAGGAAAAAATTGCGCATACCTTAAAAAAAGGGGAGAATACAGCAGCAACTCAAAAATGTTATACAACATAAATTAATACAAGACAGAAAATGGAGTCGCTCTACAAGAATAAAAAATATGTCTAGTGACGTGGGCAAATTATAAAATAAGCAAGCGCAAATAACTTGTGAAATACACAGTGAAACAAATATATAAAGAAATATAGTCCCAATAATAGAAAAATAATCTTTCATAAAAATGTCTTTGATATGTGAAGTGAAAAAAGTCCAAAGCATGCAGCATGAACGTGTTCAATCTTCAAGGTGTTTGATTGACAAACGGCTGTGACAGATGGATAGAGTAAAGAATCACCACCAATGCAAAACACTTTTTATTTTCTATTGTAAAATATCACGAATATTCTGAGCCAATCAGAGTGCTCCTTCCGCATTTGCCGAATATTCGCAATTATTTTGTATTGTAAAATATCAAGAATATTCTGAGCCAATCAGAGTGCTCCTTTCGCATTTGCCGAATATTCGCAATTATTTTGTATTGTAAAATATCAAGAATATTCTGAGCCAATCAGAGTGCTCCTTCCGCATTTGCCGAATATTCGCAATTATTTTGTATTGTAAAATATCAAGAATATTCTGAGCCAATCAGAGTGCTCCTTCCGCATTTGCCGAATATTCGCAATTATTTTGTATTGTAAAATATCAAGAATATTCTGAGCCAATCAAAGTGCTCCTTCCGCATTTGCCGAATATTCGCAATTATTTTGTATTGTAAAATATCAAGAATATTCTGAGCCAATCAGAGTGCTCCTTCCGCATTTGCCGAATATTCGCAATTATTTTGTATTGTAAAATATCACGAATATTCTGAGCCAATCAGAGTGCTCCTACCGCAGTTATCGAAAATTCGCAATTATTTTCGCATTCGCAATAGCGAAAATTCGCAATCATTTCATTTCGATAAAATATCACGAATATTCGAATTTAGCGAATATATCTCGAATATTCGACTATATATTCGAGATATATCGCGAAATCGAATATGGCGTATTCTGCTCAACACTAGGTGTGACTAACTTTGTAACCCATCTTTAAATTTGAGTTTGATAGTTAAAGCTTGCCATACCCATCCTCCATGCTTCCGTGCTTAGGGCAGACCTTTGCAAATAAACTCCATACCTGGAAACATTGGCCTTTAGGAGGAATACAACAGTCTATTGTGGAGTCAGGTGGTCCTGTACAGGAACAAGTAGGCACATCAGGGTGTCTGCTGATAAATTGCAACATTTCTCTGCCATGTAATTAGTGATTACAGGCTTATTTTAAGAGATAATGGTCTGTTTATTCTGTGGTCCTACACAGGGGTTTAAAAAGCAAAGTGGGGCCTTATAAGGAGGAACCAGGAGTAGCCTTATCAACAGGACTTGTTAATTACAATGAAAATGCTACTGTCTTCTACTCAGGGATTTAACTACAAATCACAGGCCCTTTATCAACATTGTTATGGTGCTCCCCTCCACTTCAACAAAATTCTGGCAGTCTGTGACATTTTGTACAACCTAATAAAAAGACCCCTCCTGTTGTAACAGCTCTGGTGAACAGAGTGAACCACAACTGTGTTAGCAAGGATTTCAATGTACTTCTTTATGTGAGAATTCAGTATTGGCCCCTAGGCGTCACTCCAGACAAACAGGAGTTTGGGGGGTTCTCTACATCATCTCTCTCTCTCACATAAAGTAAGGCGTTGAGCTACTAAGGATGGACTCATTACAACATGCGACCAGAGCTTAGCGTTTAAATTATAATATACACTTTAAAGATTCCAATGCACCTATATGCAAGTGATTATCAGTACGGGACCCTAGGCGTCACTCCACGCAAACAGGAGTTTGGGGGTTCTCTACATCATATCACTTAAACATATAGAGATGTATTAGGCCACTAAGGGAGTTGGTATGAAATACCATCAACCCTTAGCATAGAAAAGTTAGAGCGGACATGTTCAACAAGTTTGGGGCAGGGCCCATAAGCAAAAAGCACTTATGTCAAGCACGTAGTAAATAGGAGTTGTAGAGTCAACTAATAGTTACATATGATAGGCAATATAGCTCAGGTAATAATAGTTGCATATGAGAGGCAAATATAGCTCAGGTAATTTGAGAATAGATGTCCCTTTAAGATATTCCATAGCAAGCAGTCATAAGCACAACAGTTTATCCCAAGTAGTATGTTAATAGCCAGAAGCCATAATAAATCTCAGAAATTGTCTTAGTTGGAAAGTATGCAGCAGATGTTTCTATAGAACTACAAGTGACACAATTGCTACTTATCCATTTGCAGGGCTTCTGTGTAGCAACAAGGGATTACGCGGTGTAAGGATGTCAGCAAGGAAGATCTCAAAGGTTGTCCCTGGCAACGACAGTCTGTTGCAGCAAATGTAGTAGCATAGATGCAGGAGTTGCAAGCTGGTCAAGGTTTCAGCATGGGGATCGATGGCACCATAGGTTGTAGCATGGCCGATCTATGGCTGACGAGGAGGGCCTTTTACACCTGTGTATCATTGCACACCTATTTGTACCACCTACCAGTAGTTACTGATGTTATGCGGTGGCTTGTGCACCCCTTATATTTTTACAGCCTTTGCACTGATAGCTGGTGACCATCCCCCTTCTGAGTAAAAGCCCTCTGTAAATTGGTGGTTGGTGTGAATGGTGTAAATGCACTGTTACATTAGTAGTAGGTGTACATTTAAGAGCCATGTTTATGTTTTCATTGGCTAAGTGTACAAAATAAATAGGACACATGTTATTGCCATCTTTGTGTACATTCCCTAAAAGGCAAGGCATAACATAAATATCACCTAGACCATCTGTGTGGGGAGTTACTCAGTATGCAGTTGGTATGTATTACAATGTAAATGTGTTGATTGCACTGATTTAAATTAGCTATAATGAAAGTATCAGTATTTGCTTTTTCTTTGTCATAAATTAAAATTATATTTGTTCTTCTCTTGTTGCTAATTGTGGATTTACACCATTGTTGATGATTTTATAAGCAGATGAAAAATACACTTACATTTCAAATGTATCTTCTTTATGTGTGGAATTTATGAACTTGCGTACACAGAGTTCATTTACAATCTTGTTAACAAAACATTATGTCATGTTGAAAGTGCTGACATGTAATGGGTGGGTGTTCCAAGACACTGTTGGTAAATGTTTAACCTTCTGTGAATCAACTTTGAATAAACCTGCTGACTTGAATAAACTAACATACTGCTTATTCTTCAACGGTGAATGTATGAAAATAGCTAGAGAGAGAAGGAGAATAGACAGATAGATAGATAGAGTGTGGGGATAAAAAAGAAATAAAGAGGGAGGGTGCCACCTTTAAGTGTAGTTTATTAGTGAAAACATAAAAACAAATATATCAATGCATGCACTGTGGGACACAATCAACTTGCATATATACAGGTCTATTTGAAACCAAGCCAATATATGTTACAAACTTTGGCAGGGAAGCCTTGCAGAATAAAGCAGGAAATTGTTAGGATGAAAAAAAATGCCTCTGGCTGGGACAAGCAGATCTGGACGGGAAAGTGTCTGAATCTTTGTAGCAATTAATGATGTTACACATCACACCCTCTCTCTTCCTTTTGTGTTTTTGTATATAACTGGAATTTCCTTTATCTCCCCACTTACAAGGAAAAGCACCCCATGATGTCCCAAATATCCTGAATCTCTTCATTAAAGATGCAGTTTCAAAACTCTGTAGATAACATGTAAGACCATGTCGATCAGATATTTATTTCCCCAGTTATGGAAAAATATCTTACATGCCCAGTTGATATCCATTCAATATCTGATGACTAGGTTTTAAAATCTTGTCATTATAAAGTTTCTCATTTTGTTTCGCCCAATGTGAATGTTGGAGTCTTTTAGTGGACAACTCGCAACAACTAAGCAGCAGACTTAGAAAATGTTGCTTCAAAAAGTTTGATACCCCTCTCACAGCACACAGTTCTTGACCCCTTCTGCTTTTCTTTGTTGCCTTGGCCCTTCTTCACTGGTTCTTTAGAATGGTGATGTAAGGCTTGAAGCAGCAGACAGACAAGCGAGCAAAGCAGGACACTTTTCAAATGCTTTACTAGCTGAATGTTGTGGAAATGTATTTGCCATAGCAGCACATATATGGTATGATCTTGTCCTTAATCTTTTCCTCCTTAATCTTTTCCTCCTTTGCATATAGGAGAGATGAGCAGTTACCACTATACTCAACAGAGTAACTTATTCAACTTGTATAGTAAGTTTGATCAAATCTGTTTGTCTTATGTCAGGGAAGCCCAACCTTTTGAAGAGCAAGGGCCACTTAAGCAACCTGGTAACCGATCAATGATTGGAGCGGGTGGGTGACAGCCCACTCGGCTCTATAGAGCCCACTCTACTCACAGCACACCAAACTCGCAGGTAATAGAAGTCTATGGCTCAGTGCAGGTAACCCACAGGTGCATGTCTCTGCACCTGTGGACCAGTTTGAAAGCAGCCCTGTAATCACTGCAGAACAGATATGCCCATATATACACTGTGATATTAGTTATAAACGTACCTTTAATACCAGTATTCTATTCTATTTTATTCCATCCCAGAGCAGGAGGTTACGGGCCACATCAGAGGGCTCCGCGGCCCACTGGTTGGGCACACCTGTCTTATGTAGTAGGTAGAACATTTGCTTCTCATGAATCTTCGCCACCTACATTTGGTTTCTGTTGATAGGCAGTTCAGATCTAGAGAGGGTTGCCAGTTGAGTGTTTTTTTTTTTATCCTATCATTTACATGTACCATGTACTTGTGTTAAAATGTATCCAGTTCTCTTTGTATTGCTTCTTTTGTGTGAAATACCCATTGATTCTGCCAGTTCCCCTGCTTTCCTACATCCTTCCCATCGTGGTCAGTTTTCTTGCTGTGCTGGGGGAACAGTCTGCCTGTACTCCAGTGTTCAAATCAGGCCGCGTACACACGATCAGTCCATCCGATGAGAATGGTCCAAAGGACCGTTGTCATCGGTTAACCGATGAAGCTGACTGATGGTCTGATGTGCCTACACACCATAAGTTAAAAAAACGATTGAGTCCAACGCGGTGACGTAAAACACAACGACGTGCAGAGAAAAACTAAGTTCAATGCTTCCAAGCATGCGTCGACTTGATTCTGAGCAAGCGTGGGTTTTTACAAAAAGTATTTAAACATGTGTGTGTGTATATATATATATATATGTATAAATATATATATATATATATATATATATATATATATATATATATATATATATATATATATATATATATATAGTATATTTATTTCTATGCACATGCATTTTGTCTTGTTTCTATTTTAAACTGAAGATATTTTTTTACAAGGTAAGGGTTCTCATATACTTTCAGTCGCAGTATTTTCTCCAAAAGTACAGTCCACAGACATGTTGCCAATGGTTTACCATGTCGAAAAGTTAACCATAATATACTACTATACCAGAGATGGCGAACTTTGGCACCCCAGATGTTTTGGAACTACATTTCCCATGATGCTCAACCAAACTGCAGAGTGCATGAGCATCATGGGAAATGTAGTTCCAAAACATCTGGGGTGCCAAGGTTCGCCATCACTGTACTATACAAATGGTGCATCTGGAAGCTCGGCATGATATCATGTTTGGACATCTATAAAGGAAATCTGAGAGATAGCTAGACAGAGAAATAGATAGATAGATAGATAGATAGATAGATAGATAGATAGATAGATAGATAGATAGATAAATACTTATTAATGTTACTGTTTTTTTGTGTGCAAATGGAGGTAAGTTTTTTTTTTTGCTTCCTACAAACAGGAAACTAGGAATAAAAATAATTAAAATGTTCCATCAATTACCAAGTAGCAGACACCACACAGGTTTTGTTACTTATCTGTTAAATTCCAGAGCTCTCTGCACATAGAAACTAAACACTGCTTCATTCAACTGAAACCAATAAGGATGTTTCCGTCGTCACTCAGACTAGGTTCTACGGCTTCCAAATAAGCAGTATGGGGAATTTTTTCTTATTGACTTTCAGTGGAAGATATTTGACCAAACACAGTTCAAACAGCTTGTAAATAGTAGACAAAATCAGTCATTGCGCAAAGCCCGCTGGAGGGACACATAAATGTGCCCACCACATATTCCACAGTAACTTGTTTACAGAACTTTTCAGCCTCAAGGTATAGATGGAAGTAATTGTGAAACATACAAGGCTTCTGGCTTGAATGCTCATTTGTCCTCCAAGCTCATGTGAAAATGAGAATTTGGAGGAAAATAAACTCTATGCTGTTTGGAAATGAAGGTCAGTAAAAGGGAATGTCTAACCAGGGAATCTGACAAATTACTCCTGCAAATAATTTCCTTTCTACATTTCATTAAAGTTTCAGAAAAGGAAATCTTTAATACCTGAGCAGCAAAGAACTTTGGCAGACTTAGCTTTAAGTCTATCTTCAAAGGCAAAGTTTACTTTTATAGAAACAAATGAATCACATATGCCTCTGCATCAATAAAGTTTCTTGAAAATATATACTGTACAATATACTATATATATATATCTTATGAATCTATGCACGTAACCAGGGGTGTCCCAAAAACACCAAAATTAGGAAAAAACACTTAAAATTACAGACATGACTATGCAGTAGAAATGTTCCAGCCCTAAGTGACTTCCATATAGACAACAACACATTTAAGAAACAGAGACTCTTAGGCCCCGTACACACGACCAGTTTCCTCGGCAGAATTCAGCTTCCGACCGAGTTTCTGACTGAATTCTGCCGAGAAACCCGGCCGTGTGTACACTTTCGGCCGAGGAAGCCGGCGAGGAGCTCGGCGAGGAAATAGAGAACATGTTCTCTATTTCCTCGTTGTTCTATGGGAGCTCTCGCCCCGCCGAGCTCCTCGGCGGCTTCAGGGCTGAACTGGCCGAGGAACTCGATGTGTTTGCCACGTCGAGTTCCTCGGCCGTGTGTATGAGGCCTAAGTTCACATTTCACACAATACATGTTCAAGGTGGCAAACTGTAGTGATCCCTCCCTGGCCAGTCCCTACTCTACCTTGCAGATTGCCAACCTCCTGCTAAATAACATACTCTTAAGAGCTTGGGCATATGGTGCCAATATGGGACAAACAGACACAGCTAGAAGAGAGCCAACGACCAAGATCCAGCAATGCATGTCCACACTGGGAAAAAGGAACAAGTATGGACAGCATCAACAAATAAACACAGTTATCTATGCATATAACCAGGTGTGTCCCAAAAAACACACCAAAAAAAACCAAGGGGATTACAGCACGGACATAACAATTTATTGTTCCATTAACTACTTCAGCCCTGGAAGATTTGGCTGCTCAATCACCAGGCCATTTTTTGTGATACGGCACTGCGTCACTTTAACTGATGATCGCGCGGGTGTGCGTCATTGTACCCAAACAAAATTGACGTCTCTTTTTCCCACAAATAGAGCTTTCTTTTGGGGTAATTTGATGACCTCAGCGGTTTTTATTTTTGCACTATAAACAAGAGTGACAATTTTGAAAAAAAAACACAATTAGCCGGATTCAGAAAGCACTTACGCCGACGTATCTTCTGATACGCCGCGTAAGTGCACTGATGCGCCGTCGTATCTATGCGCCTGATTCTTGAAATAAGATACACCTGAATTTTGGCTCCATCCGACCGACGTAAGTCTCCTACGCCGTCATATCTTGGGAGCATATTTACACTGGCCGCAAGGGGCGCTTCCATCGATTTACGCGCCGAATATGCAAATGACCGAGATACGCCAATTCACGAACGTACTTGCGGCCGTCGCAGTAGTATACGCCGTTTACGTCCAGCAAGGCAGCCGCCGGACCTTGCCGTAATAAAGTCTCCCACGCGCATGGGCGGGAGTGACGACATCGCCACTCCAACCAAACACAGCGCTGGAGCGGCGATACCGGAAGACACGCTGAGGCAAGATGACATCTCACTCGGCGTGGACCAGGTAAGTTCTCCACACCTCGTTCCAAGGTAAGTATTTCATAATAAGCTAGTATACTAGCTCATTATGCCTTTTGCCCTTCAGGTGTAAAAAAATAAATAAAAAATTGCGGGTATACAACCACTTTAAGACGTGGTTACACCTATTTAGTATTGCATGTAGCATATATATGGAAGCTACATAGTACCTGTCCATTTCAACTGCAAAGGGCATGGATACCTGAAGTTGCTGGATTATTTTTTAATAGAGCAATAATATGCTCTCTGTGCTGTAACATGATGAACTATGACAAAGTCAGAGACGGTCATATTTCCCTAGCTTCAGCCCAGTGTATGGAAAATAATTGATGAGCATGTCAACACTATGCTGGCCCTGGTCAAGTATACTATATGCACTACATAACTATTTACAGTATATTAACATCATGGATGCACATAATGGGAGGATACACCAATAATTTCTACAAAACCAAACTCATCTTTTAAAGCTGAACTCCAAACTGATATAAAAGACTCCCATTAATGTAGTAATCAGCAATGCATTTATTAATGGATTTTATAATTAAATAAAGCATTGTAAGTACCTTAGTTTGACTTGGTGGCAGCCCCTTGCAGTCCCTATAGAACAAAGCTCCAAAAGAGGGAGGTAGAAGCAACATAAGGAGCCGGCTAGGTATACTACAGTGCAAGGAGCATGCTAAAAGGAGAAGCGGGCAGATTGCCAGAGAGATGAGCACATAAGTCTGATACATCTCCCTTCACTGTCCAGTCACAGGGTGGGGGTTGGAAGAAGACTTTAAAGTGAAAGTGAAACTACAGCAGAGATATGTTTCTTCCCCTGACCCCTGACAGTTCTGTGCTTTGTGGCAGAGAAGTGTAAATCCCTAGACTGGGTGGACAGAAATATAAATAATTTTGACAGGTAAAACAACTCACACCATATTTTACATGTGCATTTAGTTGTTTGCCTGGATTTTAGGTTTACATTTTCCTATTAAAACTGTCCACGAAAGGAAATAATTAATTAAATAATATAAGCAATCAAGTAAAGGCAAAAAACGATTTCTTCTCTTTTTTGGTTATTGCTACAAATACTTAAGTCCTGTGAAATTTAGCTGAAGGACATGACAATATTTGAACAATTCTGTACAATGTAATTGCATATGGGTACAAAGAAACATCTCATCATGCCAGTGTTAGAAAATCTTTGTCTAATTAGTTTTTAATAATGGTTCAGACAGCTGTTCAGTTCCCAGGGCTTATAAAATTATTAGATATGAATGCTTAAGATTAAGGTAAGTAGAGATCAGTAAAAGGTAGTACGAGCAGCACAAATAGTAATGTAAAGACAATCTATCTAGTATGCTAGAGGACTTAAGCCACGTACACATGACCGTTTTTCTCGTCGGGAAAACTGCCATGGGAGCTTTTGGCTGGGAAAACCGTCTGTGTGTATGCTCCATCACAGTTTTCCTGGAAAAAAAAGAGAACCAGCTCTTTTTTTTCCTGCCGGGATTCCCGTCGGTTTTTAACCCGGCATTTTTCCTATGGCAAACACTGCGATGGAGCATACACATGGCCGGGATTCCCGACCAAAGCTCTCATGGCAGTTTTCCTGTCAGGATCCCGGTCGTGTGTAGGGGGAAAAAGTTACCGGGCAGGTTCTTGGTTTTCCCCTCGGGTTTCCCGCCGGGAAACCCATACGTGTGTACGAGGCTTAACAGAGCTATTCGAGAGTAAGAAACAGCATTCATAAAAATAATATTTAAACATTTATTTTTAACTTTAAAAAGTATATAAAAGAGAAATCATACAGCACAGGTCAATAAAATACCCTTCTCATCCAGGCATGGAGGTGGGGCAAAAATATTTATTTGACTGACTGAGCATTTGTGAAGTGACTTGCTGAGAATGAAGGAGACAGAGATAGCTTAAAGTCTCCTAGGATTTAGAAATTCAGGTGTTTTGTATAGCGTCTGGCTGTCTGAAAATAGCAATGTTGCTGTTGCATGCTATGTAAATTCATTAGACGTTCACATTTAACCTTTCAGGCTTCTCTGCTAAGAATGAGAAAAAAATATTTGGTATCCTTGGTTTCCTTTGACAATTCTATTTTTTACCAAGCTAAAAAAAAACAAATGCTGCTGGTTAATAGACAAAGACAAATTATTAGGAATACGAAAATGTTCTAATTTTAAATTTTAAACAGATTCTACTCTTTATAAATTAGAGAAACCTTTACGTATATGTAAAATAAAATGTTTGCTTCATTTTGGATGGAATAGGGAATGCTGAAGACCTTTTTTTCTGTGTGCCATTCAGGAGAGTTCCCTTTGCTTTCTCTTCAGCAACAGGACATAAATTAAAATTTCTGAAAACTGACATAAATACCCGTAGACAGTTGTCAACAGAAAGGGGTCCTCGTTGGAAGATTTCATTTCTCAGTTCTTTTCTGGTAACAACTCAAAATTTGGGGTATTTTATTACTTTCTGTCTAGGTGACACAGGTCTCCAGGGCAAACTGAGAGAGTAAACTTCCCTAGTAGAGGACCAGACAGCAAAAATAAATAAATAAAAGCTGAATGGGGTTCTAACCCTTTACCACTCTATCCCCCCAAAAAGTTGTATTTAAATACACTTTAAGCCTGAACCAAATTTCTGTCCAATCAGCCGAGCCATAGCCATAGTCCTAAATCTCATCCTTTTGATCAGGCTAAACCTGGAGCAGTGTCTCCTTATTTATTCCTTTTCTCGAATGCATGTGACCAATCATTGTAGAGCAATTTCACGTACTTGCAAATCCGCCACATGCAGACCTTATCTTGGTTCACGTGGACCAATTTGCCCATCTTTCTTTATCTACTATAGTAGGTTTACTATAGTCTCACTACGTTATATAGCACATCACATGTACAAATGGTACTATGCATATTATAGGGATTGAACAAACAGTGCAATAAAGCAAGGGCAATATGGTGCAAAGAAATAATGGTCACAATGCCATCAGCGCGCATAACGGTATTATTTTGTCAACTTAAATGCCACTTAAGGTTAGAAAGTAAGCCGCCGCTATGAGGTCTCTCTGCCTCACTTCAAGGGGCTTAAATTTCACTGCCCCTTCTATCCCCCTCCCAACTACAGTGCTCTAATCCAGATCAATGTCAGTAGTTAAATGGATCAGTTATTTGAAAGCTGTCTGTTGACCTTCTTTCATGATTGATTGCATGAAAAGTGCACAGGAGTGAAGTTTCCAGCTAAGAGAGCAGTCACCGCTGACTGCTTTCCCCTGATTCTCCCCATAGGCTGCTAGGGTTTCCCACAGAGGAATAGACTGCCTCCACTGATGCGTGGCCTGGAAGTCTCTCAAGTAACCATAATGAAGCTGAAAGGTACTTCTTGCCATCTCCTATGGCCTTAAGGAATTATTGATGAATGCAGGGACAAGGGGTTGGAAGTGTGCTTGCCTTTACGAATGCTCGCTGACACAAGGGCTGAAGCTGCAGGTCTGTAGACATGTGTGTAATAGCATAACCTCAGGGCTTTGGCCTTTACCTTTTACCAGCTGCAGAAATGTACCTGCAGGTAAAATTGTAAAGAGCTTGACCTCCTACTGTAGTCCTCCCAATGGGAACAAAGGTGTTTACTTGATTTGCAATACATAGCAATTCTTAAGAATGATAAAAATGAACTTTCCTTTCTCAGTGTTACCCTTTCACCCATCAAATAGAAACTGCAGCAGAAAGAAAAGGATTTTTTTCCTAAAAAAACTTTTTTTGGTAGTAAAACACTAAGGCCTCGTACAGACGAGGGGAAAACATCCGCGGTGACGTGTCCGCGCCGTCGCCACGACGATGACGCGGCGACGTGCGCGACGCTGGAAGGTAAATACCGACGCATGCAAGGGATGGGGATCGGACGGACTTATCCGGTGAGTCTGTACAGACGACCGGATAAGTCCGAGGGACAGGATTCCAGCGGATAGATTTCTTAGCATGCTAAGAAATTTTTATCCGCTGGGAATCCGTCGGCTGGACAAATGTCCGCCGAAAATGGTCCGCTCGGGCCTACACACGACCGGATCTATCTGCTGGAACTGATCCGCGGATAAATCCCAGGGGATAGATCCGGTCGTGTGTACGGGGCCTAAAAGAACTCCTGTAAAGTGCCAAACGGTGCCGCATTGAGAGTGACAAAGTGCTTCTTTGAAATATCCATTAAATATTTGCTCAGATCACTAGCAAGTGGCTGGTAAGTGGGACAGGGAAAAGGAAAGAACACATGTACAATAAAAAAAATATGTAACTACATAAGAATCAAAGACATGTATCATCAAAGTAGCTGGTACTTCTGTATATCTAGACAGAACTCAGAAGTTTGTTTCTTCAAGTGCAAACAGTATGAAAAGGCAAATGCACATAAATGTGCTTGACGATTCCTCCAGTACAGCTTGAGCTGTCATTGCCCATTTGAAGTAGGTAATATGCGGTGCACACATCACGACAAGATCATGCTCATCAAGCCTGCAAGAAAATTTCTTTGACCAGTCCTGAACTTGGGACTAATCAAGCAATTCACTATGCGGCTGTTTTTAAAAGAGGTTCCATTTAATCACGGAATTTGTGATTACTATGCAGCAAATTTGTCAACTGTACATTACTGTACAAAGGTAGATAAATCCACGTTAGAAATGTTGTGAAAAGATATTTTTTTACTAGGAGCATAGGCACTAGGGGATATTAACCACCTAAGCCCCGGACCATTTTGCTGGCCACAGACCAGACCTCTTTTTGCGATTCCGCACTGCGTCACTTTAACTGACAGTTGCTCGGTCGTGTGTTGTGGCTCCCAAACAAAATTTACGTCCTTTTTTTCCCACAATTCAAGCTTTTTTTTGTGGCATTTTATCACGTCTGCGTTTTACTTTTTTTGCGCTGTAAACAAAAATAGAGTGACAATTTTGAAAAAAATGCAATATTTTTTTACTTTTTGCTGTAATAAATATCCCCCAAAAAATATATAAAAAAACATTGTTTTCCTCAGTTTAGACTGATACGTATTCTTCTACATATTTTTGGTAAAATAAAAAGCGTATATTGATTGGTTTGCGCAAAAGTTATAGCGTCTACAAAATAGGGGATAGAATTATGGCATTTTTATTATTATTATTTTATTTTTTTATTAGTAATGGTGGCGATATGCGATTTTTATCGTGTCTGCGACTTTATGGCGGACACATCGGACACTTTTGACACATTTTTGGGAACATTGTCATTTTTACAGCGAACAGTGCTATAAAAATGCACTGGTTACTGTGAAAATGACACTGGCAGTGAAGGGGTTAACCACTAGGTGGCGCTGAAGGTGTGTGCTTCTAACTGTAGGGGGATGGACTGTGTGTGACACGACAGTGATCACCGCATCCGATTACAGGAAGCGGTGATCACTGTCCTGTCCCTAGGAAGACTGGGGAAATGCTTGTTTATATAAGCATCTCCCCGTTCTTCCTCACTGTGACAGGATCGCAGGTATCCCCACTGACATTGAGTCTGTGGGACCCACGGTCGGAGGCACGGAGCTCGCGGTTGGCGTGCTTGTCCACAATGTCACTTCATTAAAGGGGACCTCTTTATACATCCTTTTGCCTGTCCGTGCCATGCTGCAGACGTATATCTGCATGCGGCGGTCGGCAAGTGTTTAAAAAAACAAAAGGCATAAAAGGTGACATGTCTAGAACAAGCAAATATTTAAAAAGTCCTTACTCTATTTTAGTCAACTATACTCTCTTTCTAGTTTGATGCTAATGTTAAAAACTGTCAGAAAGTAAATGAGCATACCTTTGGAGTTGCCAAAAGCAACTAATCATCTTTCTGCAAAATAATGAGATTAGTGGTAGTGGACAGTAGCTTCAATGATGTGCTCATATACTTTTCTATAGTTGTAATATACAGTATCAGCCCCTTTGTAAGATCAGTGTTGAGCAGAATTAAGTATTTTGGGCCAGATTCAGGTAGAATTACGTTACGCAGCGGCGGCGTAACGTATCCCATTTACGTTACACCGCCGCAGGTTTACAGCGTAAGTGCCTGATTCACAAAGCTCTTACCTGTAAACTTGCGGCGGTGTAACGTAAATCCGCTCGGCGCAAGCCCGCCTAATTCAAATGGGGCGGGCACCATTTAAATTAGGTGCGTTCCTGCGCTGAACGTTCTGCGCATACTCCGTTAGGAAATTTCCCGACGTGCTTTGCGCGAAATTACGGCGCCCCCGACTTTTTTTTTGAACGGCGACGTGCGTTACATCGTTTCGTATTCCCGGACGTCTTACGCAAAAAAAAAAAATTCTAATTCAAAACGGGAACGACGGCCATACTTTAACATGGCTGTTCTAAAGATAAGCCGTGATAAAGCAGGCCTAGGTTTGCGACGGGAAAAACCGACTAGCGACGACGTAAGAGATTGCGACGAACGAGCGTATCTTCGTGGATTGCCGTAAGTAGTCATTTGCATATTCTACGCCGACCGCAATGGAATCGCCACCTAACGGCCGGCCTAGAATTGCATCCTAAGATCCGACGGTGTAAGTCAATTACACCTGTCGGATCTTACGGCTATCTATGCGTAACTGATTCTATGAATCAGCCGCATAGTTACGACGGGCGGATCACAGAGATACGACGGCGTATCAGGAGATATGCCGTCGTATCTCTTTTGTGAATCTGGCCCTTTGTGCTTAATACACATACTCCTTTATTTATGTATCTACCTCATATAAGCAAGGTAGAGAAATTAAGTTTACAACACATACATTGAATTGTTAGCTATTTTTCTATGAAACTAGAATCTTGGTAGGCTACCAGCCCCATAATGAAACAACCAATAGTTGTTTCTAAAGCCTGGTACACACGGGCCAAATGTCGGCCTGTGTATATGGCAGCTGTTCTGACGAAAGCCAGACGTTCAGCCGACTTCTGTTGGATGTGCATGCTGGAAAACCAGCAACGGACCAATGGCTGAGAGGACTGACTGGAGTGTTATGGTGGAGGGGTCAACACCCTGTCAGAACACAAAAGCTCACCAGGGGATATTTCTGTACTAACATTGGATTGTTAGTACAGCGTCTCCGACCAGAGCTGCCAGAGAAAAAAACTAGTGGTGTGTACTAGGCTTTAAGTTACTAGTCTCCTTTCACACATGTGGCTCTAAAAAGTGACCATAAGTGGATCATTTTACAGATCGCAGTTAAGGTCCAGTTTATAGGCATTCAGGAGGTGAGAATGTCCCCTTCTAAAGCCCTGTTTTTCATTCCAAATGGGGATTTTACATTGAAATACTGTGCTGTACCAGCCATAGCTTGGTAAGTGTATGTAAATAGTTAATTGTCCATAGCTTGGTAAGTGTATGTAAATAGTTTATTGTCCATAGCTTGGTAAGTGTATGTAAATAGTTTAATGTCCATAGCTTGGACACAGGTTCACTTTAAATATATTCTGAACTATCATCTTACTCAAAATTATTGTTGCCTGGCTGTCTTCAGTACTCTCTGACTAATCCAGAACTAGCATTCAGCAAGTAAAGTTTGATTACATTGGGGACTCCTGATCTGCATACTTTTCTTATGTTTTCCAAAAGTATTGAAGCCATTGAATTGGCATGACATCTAGGTAGCTAGCATTTTCCAAATAAGAGATAAGCAATTGCAGTCCCATATTTCTTGCAACACAGGAAATTAATATTCAAAGTAATTGTAAAGTCTCAATATTTTATTTATTTTTTTAAATAGCAAACATGTTATGCTTACCTGCCCTGTGCAGTGGATTTGCACAGAGCAGCCCAGATCCTCTTCTTCACGGGTCCCTCTTCGCTGCTCCTGGCCCCTTTCTTCTGTCGAGTGCCCCAAAGCAAGCAACTTGCTACGGGGTCACCTGAGCCGAGCTCCTGCTCTGTGTATCCATTCAGACATGGATCTGTGGTTCGGGCCTGCCCCTCTCTCCTAATTGGCTAACTGACTTTTATTGACAACAGCGGGAGCCAAACAACAGGAGAGAAAAATCCCAGACAGCGGAGTCACTCGTGGACATCACTGGATAGAGCAGGGGCTCGGGTAAGTATTAGGGAGGCTGAGGCGGGCTGCTGCACACAGACGTTTTTTTTTATCTTAATGAATAAAATGCATTAAGATAAAAAAATAATCTGCCTTTACAACCCCTTTAAGCTTTGACATCTGGATATTTATGATAAAGGAGTATTTTTTGAATATATCAGTTCTCAAATTTTAAGTAGAATAAAAATGTATGATAAAAAGCATTTGCTGTGACTAAATAACACTTTCTTTGAGCAAATGCCAAAAATATTCCATTTATGGAACTGCATTAGATTCCACCAGTCTCCTAGCACTAAAATATGGTTGGTGTTTTATTCCCTGGGTCAGTAAGTCCATCATTAGCTGGACTTTTCAGTGATTTGTTGGTACAGGTAATTTCATAAACCATTACTCTACACCATTATGTAGACATGCTACCATAATTTATATACTCACTTAGGAGGCTGATGAGAGGCTTAGAATGTGGAAGTTTCTAATTGGGAGATGGCCAAAACACAAGAATAATATCTGTTACTTTGCTAAATGCTTTGGATTTAAATTCAGCAACGTGCTGCAAAATTCTCACTTTGCTGTGGTAAGCAGATTCCGGAAGGCCAAATGAAAAAAAGAGAACTGTATTCATATTGCAATAAATATAGTTACACTAATAGTTCATTGTATTTCTATTTGAAATAAAATACAAACTACTTAAAAACCTTTAACAAATTCAGAAGATAGGAGGCCTGCTGGACAAGAAAAAGGGAGAAACCTTACCTCCATGTTGATGAGGACAAGGGCCTCTTCCCGACAACCCTTGCCCGGTGGTTGTCTGGGTCTGCAGGGCGGGGATTTATCGGAATCTGGAAGCCCCCTTTAATAAGGGGGCCCCCATCCTAGGTGAATGAGTATGGTGTACATGTACCCCTACCCATTCACCTAAAAATAAAGTGTGAAAAATAAACACACTACACAAGTTTTTAAAAAAAATGTATTAAGGCAGTTCCAGCTCTTCTCCCTCTTCTGGCGACGTCTTATCCCTCTGTCAGTCCTTCTCCCCCTCTCGGTTCTCCTCTCTGTGCTGTCCTCTCTCTCTCTGCTGTCTTCTGCTCCTTCGCTGGGTCTTCTCCCATTGTTCTTCTTCCGATGTTGACTCAACGCGACCTCCTGGTGTAGAGCTGGGTCTGCCATGTGCAATGATTATGATGGCATGGGGCAGGGCCACCCGATGACGTACGTTGGATGCCACGCCCCGTGTGATGTCATCGCCCCATCATACCCCGGGCGATGACATTACTTCCCCCCCTTTTTGGCGGGGTTCCCCTTCAAGATTCTCAGCACACAAGTCGCACCGCAAGTCGGATCATCTTAATCTGACTTCTGGTACGACTTCTATTCAAATCAATGATTTTGAATAGAGACAGAAACGCCAGGCGAGGCTTAACACAGCGTTTAACACCTTTTTCATCTGGCGATTTTAGAGCTCTAGCGCTGGAGCCTCAGAATGCACTGGTCCTGGGTTTTCTTTGGAGCTTAAAAATGAATATGCCACTTACAGCTCCTAAATGCCTTGGTGGGCATGAGGCTATAGGCTAACATGGAGAGGCATTTTTAAGCTGTGAAAAATGCTCCTAAAAGCGGCTGTAAAAACATCCGTGGGCATGAGGCCTTACTATCAATAAGTGTAAGATGTTATCAATACCCTATTTGGATTGGTTTCATACATTAGTTTTAATAAACCTTCTTTGTTTAATGTGTGTATGTTCAAAATGTAAAATTAGATATTTATTTCCACATTGTAAAAGTACTTTGTGAAGTTCCCCACGCATTTACTTCCTAGAATTCTGTGACACAAATTCACTATGACCTGTGTGTAGGCACTGATGTGTCACACATTTCATGGAGCCTGGTTTTTGAACTAGATCCCGAGTTTCAGGAAGTAAAGTCAGTACAGGAATCATGGCTTGCAAACAGCAAAGTACCATGGGATATGTAGTCCTTAGAAATTAGAAGTAAACAGCAGAAGTGAAGCTGTAAAGGATGCAGAGAATTCAGGAAGTTGCAGAAAGAGATGACCAGCAGACAGGCAGCATTCACAACATGAAAGGAGATTTTTCAAATAACCTTTTATTGGATTGTGAAATATTAAAAAAAAATTATATCGCTGTTACATTTTTGATGTCACAAAATAAAAAGTGTGTGCTGTGATCATAGATTACCTTTAAGTGAAAATACAATTTCCCAATTTTGTTCTACTCTGAAATGTACTGTATAATATGATGTATTTATTGTTTTGCCAAGTTACAGGAAGGAGTATTTTGCTACCGGACTGCTCCCACTTCTGATTTATCTCCTACTAAGTTCAGCAATTTAAGGGATTGTGTAGATTGTGTGGCAGTGCGTTGCCTTGCCAGGGGATTGAAAGAGGTTATGACCCAGGAGTTTCAACCAGGCAGGAGGCTCCTGGGGGATTTGCCTTATTCAGAGGAAACCGTTTTTTCAGTTTCCTCATTGTTTAGAAAAATACATTCTGGGACCTGGAGCCTGGAGATTTGTTAACCACCGGCACACTAATTAGTCAGGTGTGTGTGAGCTTTTAGTAGTGATCTAATTATGGTTCTGGGCTCCACCCCAGCATACAGGAGGTCATTGCCCAGGATTTAGAAGGGCCAACTAGGAGAGCGATGGGAGGCAGTACAGCGAGGGGCTGCTAGCTGTAAGGACAAAGTTTGTGTTTGTGAGAAGACTATCTGTAGGAGACAGACAAAGGCCTAAAGTTTAAGGCTAGAGAAGCAATGTCAAAGTAAGCCAGAACACTGCATGTGTTTGGTCTTTGCAAGAGAGAAAATTACCTCCTGCACTAGAAAGTTGATTTTGATTTCTGGAGTTTACTTTTAATAAATACGGGAAAGTAAAGCCCTTAAAATAAAGAAAGCGAGTGGCAGTGTCCTTTACTCTACTGTTTGGTGCTAGTTCTCACAATGTGCAAATGCACAAGGTTTACCAGTGTTTTAACTTTCAAATATTATTTCAGATGCTCATATGCTCTTTCTGAGCTGCTCTTTACCCATTGTGAGCCGCTTCATGTTGCTTTGAGTTTGTTTTTTACATTCCCATGTATCTTCCTGAAGAGAAAGGCGCACAAACAAATGTAGACAAACTGTTAAATGAGTATCTGGTTCACACTTTTCATTGCGAGAAGTCTAAATTAAGATAACATCTGAATGCTTACCACTTTTGCGTGTCACACATACCAACCGTGATGTCTAGCATAATAATCCTGAATCAATGTTGAGCCAACGCCATGGCATCTCACCAACCTTGGCATCTCAACAGCTTTATTGTTCATCACCAGTTTAATCCAAAATTAAAGCCTGCATGATCTGTGGTAACATATTGTTGTAGTCTAGATTTCTAATTAATTTTGACCTTTGTGGAATAACACAAATGTCAAAACTGAGGTTGAGAATGACACACTTCACCAGCATTTGTGCATGTTCCCTCAATGGGCAATAAGGCTTAACCTTCATTGTTGTTAATAAAAGCTTTTTTCTTCCAGAAATCATTGTTATACTGTAATACTAGCAAAAATAACAAATGATAAATCTTATTGTCTAGTAAGGGAAGATACATTGATATTGACAAAGTGCGTCATAGCTAACCTCAATTTTTGCATTTATTATCTGTAGTAAACAACACTTTAGTAGTCTATAATATATAATGATGCTAGCCTAACAGTATTTGAAAGGCTAGATTTCCCTTTACAAGTATTTATTTTACTATCTAAGGGCTCATTTACACTTGTGGTGAGGGTTGGTAAAAATCACCCTCCCCTTAAGCTGCAAAGGCAGTGGAGGGGGTATTTCACATGCTGTGTCTGCAACAAAAATGATACCCCTTGTCATGCTGCCCACTGTATTCTATTCATCTGAATGGGGCCATGTCGTTTAATGTATGGGTTGTGGGCTTTTGAGGATTAAAATAGGCTATGAGGAAGTGATATAACACCTGCTCACCACCTCTCAAACACCCACTGAAATTAAAATGACCACAGATTGATCTTCAGAGGGCTAACCTTAGGGTAAACTATCCCTAATTGTGTTTCCGCAAAGAGTGGCAACATACATTATTTGTAGGGAGCTGGAAAGGTTAGAACCAAAGTGGTGCTTATGTTGCTCTCCTTGGCTTCCTGTCAAGGTGATTCCTAACTTACGTATTTGTTGTCCTGATGTCAAAGGTATATGTAAATACTTGAGTGTTCATAGTCAGTTACAAGTTCACATTAAACTTAAAATGCACCTTGCATACAGGCACCCATGATACACAGGCAATAGTATGGTGTTGTGGCAAAGCTATTATTTTGAAGTTATCTGTCTTCCAGACAAAAAAGCTAATGTCATGATATCTATGTATACTGCAGCACAAACGTTGCTATGGCTAGGAAAACATTGTTAAAGCCCAACTCCAGTAACTTGAAAATTCTCCCTTGTAGTGGGGCTGCACCCACACTGCAAGGTTTAGCTGCTCATTTTTTCTAGGTGAGAGTAAAAACAGTTTGAGCTTACCTAAAAATTGTGTTGAAGCATGATCTACCTCTATATAAACACTCAAGTATTCATATATTTTTAAGCTAGCCATACACTGTCTCCCACCCACACATGTGAGATGCATGGGGGAATACTCCTCACTACACTATTGTTTTATGACAGTGGGGAGACTCCCCCGCTATCAGAGTACATAGATCAACACTGCTGCCATTGGTTTCAGTCACTGATTGGGCAGATTTTATCTAACAGGGTGGTTGAACAAAAGTTGATTGGAAGATGTACTTATTTTTAATTCCAGTGGCCAAATGTGGATCGAAATTCCCTGCTGAAGCATGTGAATTTTGATCCAGGTATTACCAGCTTAAATTAAAGTGGTTGTAGAGTTAGAAGTTTTTTTTGCCTCCATGCATTCTATGTATTAGGATAAAAAACCTTCTGTGTGCAGCAGCCGCCCCAGCACCCCCTAATACTTACCTGAACCCTATCTCTCTCCAGTGATGACTATGAGTTCCTCAGCTGTCTGGGACTCTCCCCCTGATTGGCTGAGACACAGCAGTGGCACCATTGGCTCCCACTGCTGTCAATCAGAGTCAGTTAGCCAATCCAGAGAGAGCAGGGGCTGGGACAAACTGGGGGTCCGTGTCTGAATGGATAAAAGGAGCTATGAATCAGTTTGGGCACCCCTATAGTAATCTGCTTGTGGTGGGGCACTCGGCAGGAGAGCCAACGAGAGACCCATGGAGGGGAGGATCGGGGCTGCTCTGTGCAAAACCAACTGCACAGAGCAGGTAAGTATAAAATGTTTTTTATTTTTAGAGAAAACAAGAGACTTTACAATCACTTTAACAGAAAATAAGCTTTAAAACAAGCCATTTCTGACCACCATAGCTTCAGACACTTTGGCACTTTCGGTCACTTTTTTGGGATGCATTATATATGAAGGCTTTGCTGCACAAACATGAAAAAATCAGTGCCTGGCCAGCAGACATTCTGTGCATAGCCTGTACAGCTCCCAGCAGCAGTACAGAAAAGGTCTCAGTGTAATGCAGACAGCTAAGTGTAGGACTTAATGTAGTTGCTAGAGGCAGGAGTCCAGTTTCCTTTAAGGAATGTTTATTAAACGCCATCTTATTTGAAATAAACCACTATTCATTTCCACATGTAGTTCCCTCCAAGCTAATGACTAAGGATCTAGTTTTAGAAAGTAATACATAACAAACAACTTCAAATTGTTCTTCGTTGATAACACTTAGAAAAAATATATTTCATGATATTCCTACTCCTACGGACCAATAAATATATTTATGTAGTGTAAAATAATCATATTTGAGGCACAGATAAAAAAGATTAATGATATACAGTAATAATGTGTGTGGTGTGATATTTTGCATGTGTTCAATTACCTCCAGGTAGTCTGACTGCTCAGAGATCATTTGCTGTTAATATAATAGAGAGCTGTCTCCTATGCAGAGGGCATACAAGGACAGGCAGTTTTCTTTACACCTCCAGCATAGCGTGTTCTCTCTCTGCTCACCCCTGTTTGATGGCAGGTTTGCTGTTTGTGTTTATATCATACAAATAGGCTGGGAAAAGTGAAAGATTTTAAAATGCAAGCTTTTATATGTAACAAAGCTTCTATCGTTACCTGTATTTACCTATGCTGAGGCCCCCATTCTGCCATCTCATGAAATTTTGACAGCATGCTGTTGTGTGAAATCTATTGTTTTAGAGTCATCTGTCTTCTAGACAAGACAGCTAGCATAGGTATAGTGAAATACAAACTGTACTCTGGGTATGAAGAGCGTTCGCTGCTTTACAGCTATATAAAAACTATGCAGACTAGCTTACAAATAAATGTGTTCAAATGATTCTAGATAGATAGATATTGATTTACTAAAGACAAGTAGGTTATTCTCTGTGCAGGGGAATTTTCTCTTAGCTTAGTGAATGAGGCAAAGCTGTGTTGACTTATATCATCCAATCATATGCAAGCAAAAATATATATTTTTTCACCTTGCACGTGATTGGGTATTCTTTGCAAAGTGAATTTTGAGCACATTCACTAAGCTAAGAGCAAATTCTCTTACAAAGTGAACAGCCTAATGCCTTTAGTGCCCCATAGATAGATAGACAGATAGATAGATACTAAACGTAAATAGGTTGTTCACTTTTCAAAGGGAATGCTCCATTATCATAGTGAATAAGTTGAAGCTTTGTTGAGTTTCATCATCCAATCTTGTGCAAGCAAACATACTATTTTTTCCTTGAACATGATTGGGTACTCTTTGCAAAGGACATTTTCACCACATTTACTAAGCTGAGAGAAAATTCTTCTGCAAAGTTAACAGTCTAATGCTTTTAGTAACTCAAATCCATAGATAGATACGTATAAGGATGGATAAAGAGATAGATAGATAGATAGATAGATAGATAGATAGATAGATTGATAGATAGATAGATAGATAGATAGATAATGTAGATAGATAGATAGATATTTACTAAAGATAAATAGGTTGTTCACTTTCCAAGGGAATGTTCCATTATCATAGGGAGTAAAGTGAAGCTCTGTTGACTTCCATCACCCAATCATGTGCAAGAAAACATACTGTTTTTTCCTTGAACATGATTGGGTATTCTTTGCAAAGGGAATTTTCACTGCATTCACTAAGCTGAGAGCAAATGATCTTGCAAAGTGAACAGTCTAATGCCTTTAGTAACTTAAGCTCATAGATAGATAGATAGATAGATAGATAGATAGATAGATAGATAGATAGATAGATAGATAGATAGATAGATAGATAGATATGGATAGATAGACAGATATTTACTAAAGGTACATAGGTTGTTTACTTTCCAAGGGAATGTTCCATTATCATAGGGAATAAGGTGAAGCTCTGTTGACTTCCATCACCCAATCATGTGCAAGCAAAAATACTGTTTTTTCCTTGAACATGATTGGGTATTATTTGCAAAGGGAATGTTCACTGTATTCACTAATCTAGAGCAAATTCTCTTGCAAAGTAAACAGTCTAATGCCTTTAGTAACTTAAGCCCATAGATAGATGAGTAGATAGATAGATAGATAGATAGATATGGATAGATAGACAGATAGATATGGATAGATGACTGGATATATAGATAGATAGGAATAAATACATTTTTTTCCTTGAACACGATTGGGTATTCTTTGCAAAGTAAATTTTCAGCACATTCACTTCACAGCTAAGAAAAACTCCTCTGCAAAGTGAACGGCATACAGTCTTTGGTAACTTCACTTAAAGTGGAAGTTCATGCTAAAACTAAAATCCCTGGATCTATAGACACCAACGATCTAACACTAACCAGTCTAGCCCTGTAAAGACAAAATCAGTATACATACCTTTTTTGAAGGTGATCTCACCCAATCTCCAGTGGCGGAAGCTCTGCAGAGGACATGGCAAACAACGCCTGTAAAATGAATGGGGAGTGATTTCACCCATAGACTTACTATGGGGCTTCCGTAGTCGGATTTGTCTTCTGCACCCGCCTGCACAACAAAGCTGCGGCTGGCAGCTCAGCGTGGGATTGGGTCGATTCAGCTTCAAAAAGGTATGTATACTGATTTCTTCTTTACAGGGCTAGATAGGTTAGTGTTAGATTGTGGGTGTAGATGCAGGGATTTTAGTTTTAGCATGGACTTCTACTTTAATGATAGATAGATAGATATATAGATAGATAGATATATAGATAGATAGATAGATAGATAGATAGATAGATAGATAGATATGGGTGGGTAGATAGATAGATAGATATGGGTGGGTAGATAGATAAAGGAAGATAGATGGGTGGATAGATAAATAGATAGATATATTCTTTTAGTTACCACCTATAAGCTGCCCCTCGTTTCAGTCCTGGTTTTGGATAAATTAATGTCAAAATCTTAAAGGCCAGTTGTAGTCCAAGCTGTATTTTAGTTTTAGATAGAGTAGGGGAGCATTAATACCTTTTTAGATGTCTATATTCCTTATTTGCTCCAAATTTGGGACTCAAAAACCATACAGGAAGTGAGCGGGATCAAACCCAGTGGAGACACAGACAGAAGTAAAGGACTGACAGATTTTTTTTTATCCTTTTACCACTGTAAAAAATGAGCACAAATAATTGCCCTCTGTTGAGTTAAATCCCTATCCTTCTTGACCCACTTATCACAACTGAAGTTAAAAGATATCTCCCCAATGGCATCATAGAGGGTAAAAAAAGTCTAATGCCCTGTACACACAATCGTAATTTTCCAAGATAAAATTTTCTGTTGGAATTCCGTTCAAGCTGTCTTGCATACACACTGTCAGACCAAATTCCGACCGTCCAAAACGCGGTGACATAAAACACTATGACGAGCTGAGAAAAATGAAGTTCACTGCTTCTGAGCATGCGTCAACTTGAGTCTGAGCATGCATATTTTTTCTTCGTCGGAGTTCCACACAAACGATCGAAATTTCCGATATAACATGTTCTATTTCTAAACTCCGACAAAAAGATTTTTGATGGGGCCCACACATGGTCAGAATATCCGATGAAAAAATTCCGTCTGACTTTTTTCATCGGAAATTCTGATCGTGTGTACAGTACAAGGCATAACAGAGATTTTATTCCTCCTCTGCTCTGTCCAAACAAACAAGCAAAAAAAAAACAGATTTGGGCTAGACTAGACATTAAACATTGTTTTCTTTAGACTCAACAATATGGATGAAAAAATATATTTTTGTCAAGCGACATGCTATGCATGTAATTTGATCCACACTGATTTTTTTTTTTTTTTTAACATACCAGTTTTCTGGTTTTAATCTTCACCAATTCGTACTTGATAATGGAGCCCTTACATTTCCCAGAATCTTTCACTGCAGGTTCTTACAAGCAACACATGCTAATTTCCACTAGTCAGTGGGTGGTAGCTACAGGATAACTTGCCTTGTGACATGTCTCGGGCCATGTCTACTCTTTAGCGAGTGGCATAATTGACTTATGACACTTCTGTAGTATACGATACTTTATATCAAGCTGTGCCAGCTGCATTTCCATGGTCATCATGAATATGATAAGGTCTTTTGCAATATGATCATAAGGCTGGAATCTTTTTGAATGTTTTCTATAATGTAAGCATTGCTTTTAAGTTGCAAAATTATGAAATAAATTCCACTGCAAAAATAAATACATAATAATAATTAGGAAAAGAAGTGATGGTTTCGTTAAACTAATTAAATGCATGCCATTGTTATTTATATTTTAGTACTATTTTGGGGATTTATTTTTAAATGAATCGATTTATTTTTAGCTTATTATTCAACTATTGTCTCGTAAAAAAAACATAATTGTATTGCATCACAGCTCTACAACCAAAAAACAGGCAAATGGCAGTGTTTCAAATTAGATAGAAACATCATGTGTGCATGACAACATCTGTATCTGTGTAACAAATTATATACATTTTTTTTTAAGAGGACAAAAACGGAGTTGTTATTATTATATTGATTACTTAAAATGAAATGAAATTAATATTTCAAGATATATTTTCAATAGATGACTAAAGCTGAGTTGTTATGATCACATTCACTTTTATTATTAAGGATACTTTTTTTTCCCAAAATAAAAAAAATGTAATTAATACTAATGTGCGCCAGTATCAAGTGTCTGCTATACATTTATTGACTGCATATTTATCTGTTAATTCCTTTTGGCAAAAAAAACAAACATTTTTGGTTTGTAAAAACTTAAAAAAAGAATTGAAAGGGTTACAAGATTACTTATTTCTCATGGGAATTTTGTAAACAATTTCTGGATTTTCCTTTTACCATGTTTACTATTTAACTGAGTTGGAGACCAAACCTTTGACCCATAGGGAAATGTAAGTAATTAAAGCCAGAATGTATTTACAACTGATACAGTACATTAAGACTTTTTTTCTGAGTGGGCTCTGTTTATATGAAGGAATATAGTACACTTTTTTAGTTTGCTTGCTTACAGAATTATAATAACAGACAAACATGTTGGCTAATGCAGGTTAATTAACATTGGGAATTTGATTATAATAAAAAACATAAAAATCAGTCTAGCAATGTTAGTCTAATAATGGGTTTTATTTTTATACCATAAAATAGATAGAAACATTGACACATTTACTCAAGTGAGACTTCTGATCAACATTATGCTAAATGCTTTCCAATGTGAGAAATGGGACCTTTATTTGTTGTGGTCACCATGACAAAATAACAATCTGCTCAATCTATATATCTAATCCTTGCACTATATAATGGTAATGCTAAAGGAGATTGTCAAATCATATTGTAGAGTGTGTGGTGAGCTTTATACTTAGTGTTACAAATATGCAAGAATGCTGCCATAATGTTAGCCACTAACATTATGTTAGCCAATGACTAAGCAGCAAGTATTATGTTGTTATACAGTATACGTTTATGCATTCTGCAGTGATATACCAAGTATTACTAAACCTTCAACAGTAAAATAATGCCCTATCCACACGATCGGAATTTCCGATGGGATAAAATCCGATGGAATTTTCAGTCGGAATTCCGTTCAAGCTGTCTCTTGCGTATAAACACTGTCAGACCAAATTTCGACCGTCCAAAACGTGGTGACGTCAAATACTATGACTAGCCGAGAAAAATGAAGATCAATGGTTCCGAGCATGCGTCGGCTTGATTCTGAGCATGCATGTTTTTTTTCTTCCGTCCAAGTTCCACACAGACGATCTGAATTTTTCCATCGAAAAAATAAATAAAACATGTTCTATTTCTAAACTCCGACGAAAAAAGTCAGATGGGGCCCACACACGGTCAAAATATCAGATGAAAAAATTCCGTCTGACTTTTTTCATCTGAGATTCCGATCGTATGTACAAGGAATAAGTCTGTATATGCAGTCTATTATACTCACTGTGGAACCTAAGGGGTTAACCCTTTGCATTTTGTAAAAAGGCTGTTTGATCCTGTCTTCTTTAATTCCCCCGTTCTTTTACTGTTCCCAATCCATCTACCGATAGAACAGAGCCTTGGAGGCACCGTGCACATGGTGAGTGTGTATTGCTAGAGAGGTTTTTTTGGGAGGGTGCATGTGATCAGCACAAGGCCAATCAGGACTGTCCAGACAGAAAGTCAGGGGTCATATAGTCCCATAGGGCAGTCAGAGGAGATTGAAAACTCCTCCTACGGGCTTTAACCAGTGCTCTGCTGGACACTGATAAAAGTCACAAAACTGCTATATACAGCTGATGAGAAAAAGTATTTAGCAGTTTATAATTATAAAAATATTTGAATTTCCGTGTTCTGTGTACTGTAGGAGATCAGATATAATGCAGGGTCCTGGGTTTAGTAATGATTTAAATATAGCCTGTACTTAGAATTGCTTCTCTTTGCTGACCACTTCTGAAAATGTTAGCTTTCTGATTTTCTTGCTGATCCAATGGCTTCAAAACTTTCTAAGCCACTGACCTTAAAAAAGTTTGCAGATCAGAAGTTCTAATTTAGCTTTGACTATTCATGCTGCATACTTGTTCCAGATCAAAGTGCTGAAGCCAGAAAAGGCCAGGAAACTAGCTTTTCCAGAAGGCAATAGTACTCTATTACTTTCAGTACAGGTGGAACTTTGAAGATCAGCAGAAAACATTGTAAGTAGGAGTTTGGAGCTAGAGTAATACCATTTGGTATATTGCTTGTAGTTCAAGCTTTCAAAGCATGCAGGCCTTTTCTTTGTAAAGTGATCTAAAGCAAGCAACAATGTTGTATGAACACAGATGTTAGGCCCTGTACACACGGGCAAGAATCTCGTCAGGAAAAAAACGTTGTTTTCCCTGACGAGATTCTTGGCAAGAATCTCTTGCCGCCCGAGTGTACACACTGACCTTTCAAAAGAAAAGGACGCGGTGACATCATCGTGTACGACGAGCATGCGTCACATTTGATGCCATTGCCGCCATCTTGCTTCACCCTAAATATGCTGTGGAAGCTAACGCGCATGCGTCAAAGTCATTTCGAGGATGCGCGGGTTTTCACGGCGACAGGTAAGTATACACACTCTCGGGTTTCTCATCAGGAAACAGGCCGACAAGAATCTCAACGAGAAAAAAGAGAGCAGGTTTTCTTTTTTTCTCGTCGAGATTCTGGCCAGATTTCCTGACAAGAAACCTGAAAGCCTCGTACACACGAACGGTAATCTCGGCAAGAAGCAGTTTTCTTGCTGGTTTTTGCCGAGAAAACCGGACGTGTGTATGAGGCTTTACATCCTAAATAAAGCAAGCACATACATGCAATCTATTTGTGCATAGATTTGTACTTATAATGTAGATATCTTAAACAAAGATTGGGGTGGAGCACCATGTCACTTTTTTAAAGGATAAGTTAACTTTAAAAAAAAGAAAATCAAAATTTTTTTGCAGGTAAAAAACATGCATTTCTTATTTTTTTTTCTTTGGAGCCAGCAGAGCATTCCACCCACGATCAGCAGATTGTAGGTGCAATGCCAGGCTCCTGCAGACTCCCAATAAAGCTGTCTGCCCATACCTTACATACCGACAGACATTTACTGAACAACAGGAAGAATAAATGAACTACGAGATTGCTCATCAGCACCCTCACAGGTCATTAAAAACTACAAGCTGCCTGCCACAATACTTCTAGTAAAAGTTTAAAATGGTTCATATTTTTTAACTATATCATTTTCTTCTAACCTCAAAAAGCTTTCAT
Organism: Rana temporaria; assembly: GCF_905171775.1. Lineage (NCBI taxonomy): Eukaryota > Metazoa > Chordata > Amphibia > Anura > Ranidae > Rana > Rana temporaria. The sequence goes on along the minus strand of NC_053489.1, from coordinate 462,218,336 downwards.
TATATTATTTATAGTTCTGTTCACTACTACATGCCAGTCCTGAGAAAATATTCAAGGATAGCTGTAGAACTACAATGCAGACAGGCAAGCTGCTTTGGAATACAATAGGAGAGATGTTAGTATATTAATTTTAATGAGGAAGGCTATAGAAAGCAAGTAAATGATTAATCTGTGACATCCTGACAGTCATCTCAGATGTGGTCTTTGCTGACAGCCTCTTTAGAAGGAAGCTAATTGGAGCAGAACCATTTGATTAAACTTAGTAGTGATACGGTCACAGAGGAGATCATTTATAAAACTTGTCTTAGTGCAAAAAAGTTTGCATTTCAACTTGCAAAAATAGTGGTTACTAAAGATAGCCTCCATGCATTGAAATATATTCACACAGTGTAGAATGCACTTTATTAGAGAAAAATGTAGAGTGTTAAAATAGAACAAGGCCTTAGCTTTATCCCAGACATCCTTAGTTTTGATACACATTAAATGTAAGGCCTCGTACACACGACCGAGTTTCTTGGCAAAAACCAGCCGGATTTTTTTTTTGCCAAGGAAACCGGTCGTGTGTACGTTTTTCGACGAGGAAACTGCCGAGGATCCCGTCGAGCCAAAAAGAGAGCATGTCTTCTTTTTCCTCGACGGGAATGGAGAAACTTGCCTTGTCGAGTTCCTCGACAGCCTAACAAGGAACTCGACGAGGAAAACGATGTGTTTTGCCCGTCGAGTTCCTCGGTCGTGTGTACGAGACTTTAGTGTTACAGGGGCTGCATCTGTGCCTAGGTCTATTTTTTTTTTCGTGAAACACCTGAGAGAGATGCTGACTGTTGAAAAGCTATTCCTTTTCATCAGTCATGAGGTTCATAAATACAGGAGCTGGATGCAGAAGTTTGCAGTCTTCTTTGTTTGCAAGCCCTCTCAGAGGATCTCCTAGCAGCGAGCCCAAGAAAGAAAGTAACTGAGATGAAGTTGAATTTAGGCTCAAACACTAAAAACACTAAACACTAAGCCTAATTCTGCAGTCCACATTTATTTTTCTAACCAAATTTATTTTGCTAGCACTTAAAGTCCATACCATACCAATAGACATTATTGTGTGTAAGTTAGTAGGCCCAATACAGCTGTCTATGTTTGGGGGTTATTTAGCTCAAGTGTAGCGCCTGCTAGCAAGAACAGTCCATGCCAGAAATTCTCATTTCAGGGTTTGTTGGCCCACTTTTAATAAAGAAAAGTTTGATACACTAGCAGAAATTAAAATAAATGAATTTTCCTCATGAAAACCATGAAAACATTGAAAAGCCAGTTTCCTCCTAATTAAGTAGAGCCCCTCAACCTGCCTGACTGAGAATCCTGCATCAACATCACCCTGGTGTGGGTAACACACTGCCACAGTACCTATGTGACATCCCAATTGGGACTTTATTATTACAATAGTCTAGCTTCTGCTTTATTCTTCTTCATTTTTCAAAAGAAGTGAAGAGAAGATGCTGTGTAAGCTCCAAGTAATCCTAATAATTCTATAACCACTCCAGAATGACAATACTAGTGCCTTGTAATTGGCTGCCCAAGTACCCAGTGCTGCATCATTGTAGAAAGGAAAGTGAGTTACCCACTTTCTATGTTCATAATTACCAAGTATTTCTCTGAGGAGTTGAATTGAGCAATGAAGAAGTAAAGGTATGTATAGACAGTAGAGAGGAAATAAAGTAAGTCAGTTGTTTTGACCTACACGGGCACAGCACAATTGTACTTCAATCCAGGGATACTAACTCAAGATTTTTCCCAGTTAAAAACTATTCCACATTTTATTTCAAAGGCCATATTCTTTTGAACCTTATAAAAAGTAGTTTGCAGTACATGGTAGTTAACTCAGTACAAGCTCAGCACTCCAAATTTAGATTTTGAAATCCAATCTAAAGTCACTCTGACAAGCAGCCTGTATTTACTTTGGGCTGAGCCTCTGATTTTTATTTTATTTTATGAACACGACCGTTACATTGTATATAATTAGTAATGCAGAATAATATATGGTGATCTTCTGTTTTACTTCAATGACTCATCTGTTGGAATAGCACATTCTCAGTATCTCATAGTGCTATCATCCTTAGGTTCTATGTAGTAGTGCAAACAATACTGTATCTAAAGATATCATTATGGAAATAGACACCACAGTTGTCAGGCTCCTCTTCCCACATAGGCTCTTATGGCGTTTCTCTAGTTCCTCTCAAGTTTTTATGTAGTGTTGTAGGTTTAGATCTGTAAATCTGGCTATACATAGATTGAAATTCAACCTGTTCAGCAGGATCATTCCCACTCGTCAGAAGCCAATCTAATAATCGACATCTGACGAATGAGAATTCTGGAAATTGTTCATTCATTCAGCAGCTGTAGCCAATTGTCAGCAGCGCTGATCAGTGTATTCTGTATTGAAGAAGTCCCTGCTGTTAGAATACAATAACACAGCAGTGAGGATTCTTCCATCCACCTTGCTTGTGTTGATGGGGGAATCCAACACAACTAACTAAACAAAAAAGTTGATCCATCTCTATGGAATGCATTGATTACATTTGATGAATGTCTTACTGTTCCCAAACTTCAAGCAGATTTGGTCTGCTGTGGGTATGTCATGTGCCAACCTCTAGAGTATGTCCCTGCCATCATACAGGACACACACCAATGATTCCTCTGGCAAACTTTTTAGACCAAAGCAGTACATCTTGCATGCCTCCACAACCCCTATATATTGCATCACACTTCTGTGCCTAATTATAGATATTGCATAGATTACATTATTTTAATGTGCGTACTGAAGATTAGCATGTCTCATTTTCAAAAAGTAACTTGTGATTATTTTTATCAGCATGGGAATGACTGCACTTGTACCCTAGATGGTTTAAAAAAATACAGCGGAAGTGACTTCTTTACCTAAAATTTAGAATACGTAACAAAAACTACAGGCATCACAGGTTCTTTCTTTTGTTCTGTAGCATAGGTGGGTCTAGACTGAAGGGCCTATGTTGCTTCCTGGTGACATAGGAGCTACTTATTTTCTGTTAGATAGGGCCCATCACAGGATCATCACAGGGTCCTGAAGCCTTCAGGAGAAAAGCGAGGCTGGGTGTAGACACAAGACTGATTAGCTGGACAAGTGGAGAGCATAAATAGCAGCTTCTGACCACTGGCCACTGCTACTAGTGCTCCAGAGATCACTTGACACTAGATTCAGGTAAGTTTGAATGTGTTAGGAAATGGGCCTTCTCGCCCCGTATTGGGCTTACATTATTCCATGTTCTTTATATAGCAACACCTCAAAAATAATAATTGTATATGCTACTCTGTTTAGGACATTAGTCTGTCAGCTCCACTTACATGACCCGACTTAAATGGTTCTATGTACTATAAACATCTCTGAAGATTATATTGGAGGTATAGAAAATGCTATATACATTAATATAAATACATGTCTCCACTACATATTAGTGCCTAAGGCAGTAACACAGTTATTATATTAGTTTTACTGCCTCAAAACAAGTATGAAGGACATGACTGTTTCCTTCGGAGCATAATCACACAGGTGTTTTGTTTCACAACAGATTCCCTTTAAAGTACAGCATTTTGCTCGGTTACTTGCTGTATTATTCAGTTGAACAGATATCTAATTAACATTGCTTAACAGTGGATGCAAGTGGTTAGCAGAATGTAAGATGAATGGCTTTGTCTCTGCACTGTAAGCAGTTTCTTATCACTCAACGTCCTGGAGATGCAGAAGTCTGGTCAGTGCCATGATTCCCAACAGGTGGTCATAAAAGACTGCAAGCAGAGCCTCATGCTGTAGCCTGGCAACAGTTGGCATGGGGGACTTGCTTGTACTCTCCAGAAAACTAAAACATGATTGCTTGTGCAATAGCTGTGAACTAGTATGGTATGAAAAGGGAACAGATGCCAAGAAATTTTGGAAAAAAGAATGTGCATTAAAAAAAAAAAAAAAAACATTTATACTATAATCCAGTATGTTTTATTATAGATTTTTTACAGTTATGAAGTTAGTTTATATATATGAAAAAGAGGGGTTTATATATATGGATGCACTGCAATATTATAAGGAGGCAAAGTCACATCCTCCACATCCCTTACCATTTTACAATGGTCCTATACTCTTCCTACATGCTTCCCATGTAATACTATTGTATAAACACCTATGGGCTGTCTTGAAAGACATGGTAATAGGCAAATAACGTGATAATACTTGGGCCTTGAGATGGACGTGGAAAATACAGACAGGGGCTGATTAGCTGATTTCCAATTATACAAAGCACATATTTGTTTTATGAGTCCCTGCTATTAAAGTCTTATAGTTTTGTCATTCCTCCTTTGTTGTGGAATCTAACCATTATTAACAGCTTTCTCCAAGATAAAATTGGCCATTAGGAAGATGCTTTTCTTATTCCACTACAATTGTCATATATTCCCTTGTGTATAAATGGCTGAGTAAAGCAATGTGACTAAATTAGAATGGTGTCCTTAGTCTTCTATGATATTCTTGTACTCTGACATTTGAAATCTCAGACCCTGAATCTGATTGGCCAAGGGCTTCTCGGTTCTTTCTTGCACATATGCTATAGAAAAAGGGTCACTGAGGCTGTTGTAAAAAAATGTTGCTTTGAATAAAACTGGAAGTGGTGCCCAGAGGAATTTATTTGTATGGTGTTTTTTTTTTTGCTAGACAACAGACAGCTGTAAGCTTGCCAGATGATATGGCCAACAACCACTTTTTCTTTATACATATACAGTACATGATGCCCATTCACTTATCCTTTTTTTTTTCATTTTAAAGAAGAAGTAAACATGTAATGAATCCTGGCTTTCCTCCCTTTTTCATACATTGTTTAAGTCTATTATACTAAATACGTATTATAAATGATCCTATTGAAATCCCGTATAGTAAAACGGAAAAATCATGAGATGGCCTGCTTGAAATGATTTGATGGTGATACTTTATGCAACTAATAACTGTTACAAAGAGGTGCCATTCAGGTTAAGGTTATTAATTAATATTCATTTTGCCCTCCAGGAGCTCCGCTAAGATTTATGGTTATTAATAGATGTGACATCAGAACCTTCTGTAGATAGAAACTACAATGACTTGAAAATGGATAAAAAGAAATTGGAGGGAAATGTTCAAATGCAAAAGGCTGTATTAAGTTACCTTTGTCGCGTGCATTAACTAACCCACTGCTATTTAAATTGTTCATCAGTAGAACAGAAGGCTCGTCTGGCTTGTTAATTAGGACAAGGAGGAGTTTTCCATGAAAGCATTTTCATACAGCTGGGTTAATTGTTACTTCCTTATTACAATGATTAGTCAATGGTTTGTGTGCATGAATCAGGAATGCTTTCTAGTGCTCGGTTTTACTAAGTTTCCATACATTAAAAGGAAAAGTTCACTTTTGGATATAGTGTTTTGCACACGATCAGAAATTCCAACAACAAAACCCTGGATTTTTTTGTGACGGATTGTTGGCTCAAACTTGTCTTGCATACACACCGTCACACAAATGTTGTCCGAAATCCTGAACGTCAAGAATGCAGTGACGTACAACACTACGACGAGCCGAGAAAAATGAAGTTCAAAGATTCAGAACATGCGTCAAATTCATTCCGAGCATGCGTAGGATTTTTCTTGCTTCTGAATTGCATACTTTTTTTGTCGGAAAAATTGAGAACCAGCTCTCAAATTTGTGCAAGAAAGAACTTGTGTTGTCGGAAAAATTGAGAACCAGCTCTCAAATTTGTGCAGTCGGAAATTACGACAGAAAATGTCCGATGGGGCCTACCCACGATCGGAATTTCCGGCCAAAAGCTTACATCGAACATTTCTTGTCGGAAATTCCGATCGTGTGTACGCGGCATCAGTTTCATAAAAAGTTTTTGTTAAAATTTTAACCACATTTTTCCGGAAGAAAAAACAAAGACATTTATTTCCAATCTGTACCACCACTGTATGCCCAAGTTGAAATATTTACAATAACTGTTCTTTCTTTAACCCCTTTTTGCCCACAGTCTCTATATTAACATTCTCTGGCACAATTCCAGGAACACAATAAATGTGTTCCCCATGAGAGCCAGCAATCAACACTACAAGTGGCCACTAGCTCTCAATCCCAGGTGTCAATAACACCTGGAATCCCCACAATTTGGAACCACATAGAGTGCTTCCTGATCATGTGATCATTGTGTCATCTCTGACATAGTAATCACATGCAGGCAGGAAGCTCCATTGACAAAAATCAAAGCCTATAGCCTGAAAATTAATTCTAGTGCAGTGTTTATCTGCAGTGTTATCCATTTGATAGTTTAACTGTACTGCTAAACTGACAGCTCAGGTTGGAGCTGCTATGCTAACAGTGATCTCCCCTGCTGTGGTATTGTGTTTTGACAGGGGGGCACAGCCCCCCCCCCCGTCAGAACACTTCAGTCAGCTTTCTCAGCCATTGGGTAAGTGCGCTGATCGGAGCTGGGCGGCAGTCCTTTTTGGATCATGACCCTTCTGTCGAACCGACTGTCGTGTGGCTTTACTATTAAAAAGAAAAACACATTGATTTACAAATATATGTATTTTAAATTAATTTGTTATTCTTTTTATTAGTAACTCTTCTTTTACATTATTGTGCATTCATAAGTTTATAATAAAAACAGAGCAGGGCTTTTTTCTTAAATTACCGAATTAATAACATATGTGTCTTTAAAAAGTCTAAACATAATTCAGATATGCAAATTATCTATCAAATTGTTAAATTAACTGCATGTTTACATCTCAAAATTTGACCAGGGAATCTATGCATCAATGACTTTAGTTCAGACCACTATATACACAAACGGCTCACCTAAATTACAATTGATATGATTATTTTGTGTAAAAAAAGAGAAGACGTAAGTGTATGTAAGCTAAATATGCTTTTATAGATTTGGATGGAGTGCTGAAGGATTAAAACACCTGCCAGCTTTTTTACTGCCAGTAGGGACTATTATAAAGATTGTTTCTCACTTTCTGTTCGGCTGATAAAAAAAAAAACAGAAAGAAAGTGTGGGAAACTCCAACAGCAACAGAAAAAAAAAAAAAAAAAAAATATATATATATATATATATATATATATATATATATATATATATATATTGTTTTTTTTCTTATTAGAGTAGGGGAGTGCTAGAACTGCTATCAGATTTTTATTTCTGTCTGTGTCCCTGTCAGATTTCAGATTTTTTTCACACTTCCTGTGTGGTGTAGCCATTGTCAACAGGGCAAGAAGTGAGAGGAATTCTTTCTAAGCCTAGGTTCACACTAATGCGCTGAAACAATTGCATTGGCCTTGCGATCCACTGTGGATGTTGCAATTCTACCAATACCCCAAACCACCTACACTTTAACCTCATGCCTTTGTATTGCATGAAGTGTAAACATCTATTTAACAAAGTATCACAATAATATTTTCAAGATCAGAGTAGATAAGAGGCATGAATGACAACTTAAGGCATAAATCATAAGTACAAACAGAGTAGAGCTTCACTGAACAAAGTCACATTATTTTTAATTTTACAACAATCAGAGTATCCAAATATCCATATAAATTTTATTAATGAGATAAATTACTTCTTCTGGTGACAGCTATCTGATGCATACTGCTCGCTAGGCAGAGTTGCCTGATAATAAAGCCTGCAGCAGTTCTCTTGGTGGAAAATGAGTCTGGAACGATTGTCAGATTATCTATTTGTCATGGCTGACTGCTTTCTGGAACGGCAGTTTGTTAATGTGCTATTAGTCAGTATTATTAGCCCATGCAAATGATTGAAAGGTATATCCACTGTAGTACTAGGGCTGCAGATAAAAAATAAACTTCTTGCTGGAAGAGCCTGTGTCAACTTTAAAGCAATTCTGTCATCAGAATGAAAGAACTCATCTGTTATTAGTACAGCAGCTGACAAGCTGTTACCAGCCCTCTGTTAGAACTAAAATCTGACACATAATGTATGTACTGTAATAGTGTTGGATAGTTTAGTACTCTGGCTAAGATCTCCGTTTCCAACTTACTCTACCACAGAATTAAGTAGAATTAAAAAATGGTAAAAATGAAACTAATAACACACCAAAATGATACAATATGTGAAAATCTAAAAATCCATAAAATAATATTGATCCAATAATCATGTTTCATTTAATATTAGTGCAATGTGATATTTACCCTTTATGGTGGTGAATTTGAAAAATATAATATCATATAATATAATTTAATATAATATAACATATTTGTATTTATAAATAATAAATACATGTATTAAAAACAATGCCCATGATATAGAATAACACATATAAAATGTGGATTGATGTGTTACCCCTGAGTGTAGCCCAATGCTGTTTGTGTCATAAATACTAGAATACGAGATATATATATAAAAAAAAGAAAGAAAAAAAAACACATAATACCAAAAAATCCGCTACCAAAAATATCAAACTATGTATGAAATGCTTGCGTTTTAAAAGGTGTTATGTAATAACCTACAAATGAAATAGTGTTACCAAAGAGACAAAATTAAACAAAGGAAATCAGAGAAAGTAGATCATTCAAAGTCCTATGTGTACAATGGTGCTACAAAAGAGACACAATTAAATAAAGGAAATTAAAGAAAATGTATAAAAAGGTCAATATATGCTTTCCTACTGCAGTTACACTTAAGATGTCCACAGTTACATCTGAAGAACAAAAGGGACATTTCAGGTATATTGCCTTGAATCAATTGACAAATCATTTAAAAAAAAAATAATACATTTATTACAATTAAATAAAATAGTTATAAAACAGAGAATGCTGATTTTTCCAGAACTTTGTAACACTTATTGAACATATTTGTTGGATCATAACTGCAAAATGTATATTATAATATAATTTATGCACAGTATCACTTATGGGGTGTTGAAGTTATCTATGCACTTTTTAGACCTAAGGCCCACTTTCTCAGGAGAAGTGGAGGTATAGGAAACTCTTTGCATACTAATGGTATACAGGACTGTTGGAGAATCACAGGTAGAAGGTCAACATATTTGCATCTAAAGCTGGCAATAGATTGATCGAAATTCAGCCAGTCCAGCAGGCAGCAGCTGAATTTCAATCCATCTAGGGTCATTCCTGCTCAACAAATGTCTAATGATCGATTTCTGTCCAACGGGACTGTTGGAAAACTTTTATTGATCAGCTAATCAGCTGCTAATTAGTGTATTCTGACAGCAGAGCTGTCAAAATACAGTTTCCCAGTTCCATCCACCTTGCATGTTGTCACATACCACGTTGGGGGCCGAAGTGCCGAGAAGCATCCCCTTGAGGCTAAGTGCAGTACACGCCTGAAGATGGTACAGAAGGTGCAATGGCCAAAGAAGCACAGGTTGCCAGATGGGTACAGTACAGTAGAGCCAGTGGTCACCTGAAGTATATCGGATGCGGCAGGATACACAGCTGGGCCAAAATCTCTTAGGAAACTTCAGTAGTACTTGGCAATGGTGCATGCAGAAGATGGTAGTGAAAGCCAGGCCAGGGGTCAAACACCATGGATCTGTCAGGAGGAAGAGGCAGGTGGCAGAAACAGAATCTAGCAATGGTCAAATACAGGAGGGCAAGCCAGGGATATGTAATGGTAGCAAAGTCTGTGATACAAGCTAGGATCAAACACTGGAGACAGCAGCGAAGGCGGTAAAGTAAGCCAGGGGGTCAAAACCAGGAGAGCAGATCAGACAGGTTAGAAGCAAGCCGGGTCAAAGCAGGAAATCCAATAGAATATGCACAGAGGCTCAGGAATGCAGGAAGGCTGACAACAATCCAGCAATTTGTAAGAGGAGCTGTTGTCCTTATATAGGCCAGTGGATACTGGCAATTAGCGTGCTTTGCGTATGCCGATGCGCCATCACATATGCAGATTTTTCATTGCGTGCCGTTCGGTAATGCACATGCACAAATTAGTGAGACTGTACTGGAAGTTGGCATATTTGCCAAATCTTCTCATAATTCTTCCCTGACACATGTGTGGATGGGGAATTCCTCCCATGGAGCTATTGTATTCTAAAAGCAGGGAGGCTTTTCCTTAGTCAAAATAAACTCATCAGCACCACTGCCTATAGCTGGCAGAACTGATCAAGCACAACATTAACCAACAGGCTGGTTGTACAGACCTTGATCGAGAGATTGACTTCTGTACAACCAACTTGCCCATTGATGGCTCAAAATGTAATCTATCGTTATATGACATATGACACTTTGTAGTGTCAGTACTTCTTTCCCACATACATTGTATCTTGATATATATTTCTCATCATCAAGAGCCATTGTGACTACCTTCATAAGTATCTAGTGTTTGATCATGGTCACCTTTATCATACTATCAGTCTAATCTCATACCAACTAAGCCTTTCAATTAGCTTTGCTTTGATTTCAACAGCCCTTCATCCACCCAAGAGAGGCTTTCATGACAGGTGTGAGATATACGTCTTCTTTTTATCAGATTGGATAATCTGTTTTTCAGTTGGTAAAACAATCCTCTGCCTTGTCTGCCAGCTACTGAACACATTATTTAACAAAACGAGTTGCATTTCTAGATGAAAAGTTAAACTTTTCTATTATAAGTGACATACCGTGCCTAAATCCCCTGAGTTAAGTTCAATGTAGACCCAATAAAGACATGTGGAAAGTAATTTAGCAAAAGATTAAGGTTAAGCAGTTATATATTTGAGATATATTAATATTTAATATAGATGGAACAAGCTTCTAAAGAATCTTTTTTTTCTCCCAAAATTGTACAGTGATTTTATGACAGCATTTTGCCTTGTATAAACCCAATACATGTCATATGTCAATTATTATAAGTAAAGATCAGCATATCAACATTTACTGTTGTTAATATTGTTGTCAGTATTATTGCATATATTTGTGCTTTTCTTTGCATTGATATTTTCAGTTGTAGAGTATATCTCTGGTTTTGCAGATAACGTTTTAATTAAACTACACGATTCTTCAATTTGTTTTTGCTGAAAAAGGTAGCTCTAAAACTGCTAAAAATATTTGCAGGTGAAGCTTATGAAATAGTATCATTGTTAAAAGGTCTACCAAAAGTAAATTAGAAGTGTGGAAAACAGTCAATCTAGTCTGTGCTACAAAAAGTACAAATAGAATCAGACTATAGACATCAGCTCCCCTTTTGCATGCTTCCATTTTTTTCTATAATCCTTAATCCTTACAATCGTTAACAGATGTAAGTATATGTAGAAAAGACCAACTCCAAATGTAATTTATTTATTTATTTTCCACCTTGATAAATTAGGAAAAACAGGTGGCTATGCTCTGTCACCCCACAGCTACTTCAAACCCCTTCCTGTGAGCCCAGGCTGTCATGGACATGCCCACTGGGTTTTTTTCATTTTGGATAGAGTGGAGGATGGTTCAAACTCCTTGTTTTTTGTTTTGATTTTCTGTGTTGTTAATTTTTTGATATTTCACTTAATTTCCTATCCTTTAGTGTAAACACAGCAGGAGAAAAGAGGAAAACTCTATGAAGTGAGGGAAATTCCCTCCTCTTGTCACCAAAGGAAATAAATATGGGACAACTGCTTGTTTGCAGGTAGAGGATCCAGGGTTATTTTGCAGATTTTTTTACTACTTTTGTTTGCCACTGGCCCAGAAAAAACCCAAAAAACAAAAAACATTTAGCCAATGGAGTGTACAAGATCTGAACTCCAATGCTTCAAGCTTTTTCCAGGTCATTGAATTATTAAGTGGAGTGGTCAGGATTACAGCGACAAACCTGTTGCCTGCAGTCACAAATGGTTTCTATATTTCTGTCCTCACATGTTCACATTAGGGAAACGGGGGATCTTGTACCACAAAGGAATTATGCAGTCTTTGAGGATATCTTACAATGTGAATACAGAAATAATTGCCATGGTTGAAACGTTACATTTTATTCCAGTCCATGAACTAGTTCTCAAAATGAGAGTTGATAAAGTTGGCAGATTGCTCTACTGTGGTTTTCACTTGACTTTTCCAATGTTTGTGTGCCTCAGTTCCCCCAAACCTTCCTGTTCAGTGCTTTTGTTGCCTTTTAATTTTTTATTGTTTTCTTAGTGTAACCTGCAGATGACCCGTACTGATTTCATTTGACACTGTGCCAGTTTATAGTAATGCATTTTCTGACGCTGTGCAGAAGTTGTACTGCCAAGCTGGTGTCTTGGGTGTCAGCTCTAACAGCCTTCTCCCTTGGTGAGAAGCAAGGCATGGCTTCACATCTTCTCTAATTAATATAACCGCACTAACAGTTTTAGCAAGCACTTAGTTATTTAAACCAGTTTTTAACAAAATGTTTAGTTCAAAGTACCAAAATATGAAGTCTTCTGGTTGTCATGTTGCAAAAAAATAAGATCCTTGAAAAATCTATTTTACATCCATTATGAGCATTTAAATATTCCTTAAACATGGTGCAAACTCTCCAAAGGCCATTAAAGAAGAACTATCATTACAAGTTGTTTACATTGTTTTGACACCCCTCTCTACATGTAGTACTTTGTCCCATGTAGCGTGGCCTAGAAAACCTTTCCCAGACAAGCTGTGTCAAGAAGATTACAGCGAGACATAAGGCTTATAACCCCCCACCTGCATTCCTCTAGTACAGGGATATGCAATTAGCAGACCTCCAGCTGTTGCAGAACTACAATTCCCATGAGGCATAGCAAGACTCTGACAGCCACAAGCATGGCACCCAGAGGCAGAGGCATGATGGGACTTGTAGTTTTGCAACAGCTGGAGGTCCGCTAATTGCATATCCCTGCTCTAGTATTCTGAGCCAAGACAAGCTGCAGTTATGAGGCAGCTGTCTCCTTCCTAGCTGTTGTCAGATTTGCTGCAGGTTGAGGAGAGGGAGGCCGACTCAGCACCTAGATACATGGCAAAAAAGTACCATGGACAAAGGGGGTGTTGGAAAAGAAAAATTTAAAAAAGAAAATGTAATGATAGTTTTCCCTTAATTCTTTTCTCTGCACACCAAAATGAACCAGTAATAATTTGAAAAAATTTGAAAAAATTGCCAGCCATTATATTTATTGTCCCAACCCTTATAGTTACATAGTAAGTTAGATTTAAAAAGACATTCATGTCCATAAAAATAAAAATAAACATTGTCTAATGTGATCCAAAAGGGGAAAAAAACCTGGTCCTGAAAAGGATAAACATATTAATTATATATCTAATATTCATATATTACATTGAACACTCAGTTAACCTTAATTACTTAATTACTCATGATATATCAAGGAAAACATAAAATAGTACTTGGAGCATACACCATTGAAAATTGTGCCCCTTTAAAGAATCCCTGTTAGTCAAAGAGGTATTGTACTCACATCCATTTCAGCACTGCAGCCTCTTTCATACTTCAGCATTTAATACTTGTGGGAGTCTCAGGCCCCGTACACACGACCGAGGAACTCGACGTGCCAAACACATCGAGTTCCTCGTCGAGTTCAGTGTGGAAGCCGCCGAGGAACTCGACTTTTGCCATTGAACAACGAGGAAATAGAGAACATGTTCTCTATTTCCTCGCCGAGGTCCTCGTCGGCTTCCTCGGCCGAAAGTGTACACACGGCCGGGTTTCTCGGCAGAATTCAGCTCTGAACCGAGTTTCTGGCTGAATTCTGCCGAGAAACTCGGTCGTGTGTACGGGGCCTAAGAAGTCTGTGTTCCCTGCTGCTCCCGTTGATTCCATCCTCCAACCCTTAAGTCTCTATAGAAAACAGTAGTGTTGTGGGGGTTAAAGGCCCGAGCCCCAGTGTACAATGGGGGACACTGGATCTTTATTTTAACCATTTTTTAAACAACTGCTTATTTTGTTATACATATGTTTTAAAGATATGATTTGGGGAAATTAAAGACACAAGAGGTAATTATAGACAATGACATGGAAAACAAAACACGCAAGTCTTACCATTTACTCTGCCAGTGACTGCAACATTCTAAATTATACTTCAAATAATATTTTAGATGAAATCAACAAATAGAATAATCTGACATGTAGAAAAATAAATTGTATGTACCAAATGCAGCATAAAAAAAAACAACAACTGAAAAGTCACAGTATAACAAGTGTATCTTAAGCTGAGCATAATAAACCTTATGAGAAGGCAACAGCAACAAGCAAGGTTTTGTTCTTTAATTGGATATTACAGTTTGCACTTTTAATCAACCCACACAAATAATCTACTTCATTTCAGGCTTTCAAATCAAAGCAAAGATATTATCTGAAACAGCACGGATGAAAGTTGTGCTGCTACAAAAGAATGCATAGAAAAAAAAAGCTAAGAAAAAAAACAGCTTTGTCTAATAACTTTATTGGAGAAATGTTCATATTTTAAAATAGATGAATAGGAAAATATTATTATGTAATTGTTCGGCCCATTTTTATCACTCGTGCATTTTTTTGCCTTTAATGTTTATTTTTATGTACTGATCAATCCAGTTTATTTATTTTTTATGATTTAATATTTTTAGAATTGTGATCATATACAATATATTTAAATAAACAGGCTTATTGTTGAATTAAGTTTACAGTAAAGGGTAGTATTTTGTGTCCTTTTATCAAAAATAAAGCTTTGGGCTTTATCCTCAATTCTGTCCGTAAAACTGATCATTTTAGTTTAACCAATCTGTTGCCCACAGTTCAATTATTTTTCCAGATTTGTTTGGCCAAATACTTTGAAATGGCAAGTTTATTGATTAAAATGCTTTTTATTTAACGCTACAGAGTTTTGACAGATTTTTATCACAATTTTTATCGATAAGCTTGAAAAACAACAGAATCATTTTTGCATATGCCATGTGATGTTTAGGGGCACGCATCATAAGACGAGCAGTACCTTCACTCTGATAATTGCTAGAAGACAATTGTCTCATTATAGGCAGCACTCAAACACTCTATCCAGTAGCCCAAACCAGTATAGGCACTACCAGACCAATTGTTAACCCCTTTTGTTAAGTCGCCGATCTTTCTAGTACCCCAGAAGTGTTTTTATTTTTCTTAAATTATTTTTATTCATTTAAGGAGTGCCAACAACTATACAACACAATCGAAAAACCCAGACTACATTCATAGATTAAGCAAAACAAATAATGGAAAACCAAATGGCTTTCATAGACACCACAAAAAGACTATAGTTACAAACATATAATAAAAGGTGTATCCCCTGGGTGCTTATCCTTACAACCATATATATCATATTTCTTTCTTAAAGCGGGGTTCCGGTCACGTTTTTTTTTTTGGCCATTTAAATAGTCTATTACTAAATATCACATTAATGTTAGTCAAACATACCCCATCGATCGCTAAATTAATTTAAAACTTGCCTCATTTGCTGTATTGTAAGATGTGTCCGTTTCCATCCTCGGTGTGGGCATCTGAAGCCCAGTACATTTTTTTTACTCTTCTCCGTGGAGAGGTGCGTGCTGGGTAACCTCTAGATCTTGCGCGTGCGCATTAGAGCGCCGCTTGTAGCGGCGATTGTTTGTGCCGTTGTCATAACAACGGGCAGCGGCGGAGGAATGTCCCGCCCGTTGTTATGACAACGTAGATAACACAGATGTGCGCGCTCTCCTTCTCTCTCTCGTGCTGCTGTAAGTAAGGGCTTTGTGCCCTTTTTGAACATGGCGCGGTAAACATCAGTGATTGCGTCACTGGCACAGAAGAGCGCACAGTCTCCTCGGAAATGATTCCCAGGAGTCTGTGTGGCTTAGTGAGCAGAGGAGAAGGACCAAGGTCCAGGAAGGAGGCAGATTAGAATTTCTGCCTAGCAACAAGCTAATGCAGGGAGGTAAAAAAATTTTTTTTGGCATAACTGTATTATACATTTTAATAGGAACATATTGATGAAAAGTGTGAATTTAGGGTGGAGCTCCGCTTTAAGAAAGGGGGCAAGATACATGTGAGAGGTGGATGTATCCCTCTTCTAAGTACAGGTACTTTTTCTGATCTTTCTCCCATATATAGTCTATAGGCTTTTTTGCTTAATCGCTGCTCCCCTCACCCCCCCCCCCCCCTCCAGGATTGTTGTTATTATTATAAACAACGAACATTAAACAGCATTTATATGATCTTTTCATGTTCTGCTGCTATTGCATGATACATTTATTGATGTCTCACAAAAGCACGGAATGTGTTAAAAAAAGCAGCAACTTGTAAGAATGGAAGTATATACAGTAAATGCAAGGACAATGACCTTTTATTTCCCTTCTTGACAAAAGAGGAAAAAAAGGCAACCGTGTGGAATGGCTGAAATTTTGGTGTAGAGTGGAATAAACAAAGTCTCAACTTAACCATGGTACCAGAACTGCTCAACTATTAACACGCGGCAGCATAGGTGAATAGAAATATGAGGAATGGCCAAGATTTCCTCCAGGCATATCTCCTTTTAAGCTTTTCTGTGTCATTCCCTTTACACAACATTATTGTTTCCCACTGTGGACTGGGTCATCAACATCACAGCTAATGTTTTGAAAAATGAAGGACATTGTCTGTGAAAAAATAGTGTTTCCTACCTGTGGTTCCATGTCTGCATTACATCGGATGAAAGTCTTTTAACCCAAATGCCACATGAATGACAGAATAAGTGTTTCCTTTGCTTTCCCACTGTTAAGGTACAGTGAACAGGAACTGAATTTTGTATTACATGGTATTCATTTATAAAAACACTGGTAAGAAAATATCTTGTGTGACCTTGCCCTGGTTTTAAAAATGACATGAAAAAAACCCCACTTACATGGGCCACAGACAGATTTTTGTGTTTACCCTAGAGCGTAGGACAGGGAAGATGTGCTGTAGACACCTGTATCCCTGGCTTATTGTGGGGAAATTGTAGAAAGACAATAAGGTTGATTAAAAAAGTATATTTTTATTTTGCAAAGTGAATTGTAGTAGTGGCTGAGGTGAAGATGTGCTGACTTCAGTCATTCATGTATGTGAGAGCAAAAATCGTGCTTTTTTTTTAATCATTTGAGCCCAAGCCAATTCTGCCGTTTCTCACATAGATGTAAAAATCTGATTTTTTTTTAGATAATAATGTAGATAATTACTTAAATCCTCAAACATTGTATATGTTATGAAATCAAAGGCCCTGGGAAAAAAATGGTGGTTGTTGCTTTTTTTTGTGACAAAATATTTGTGCAGAGATTTATCAAATGCAAATGATTTGAAAAAATACACCTGCATCAATTTTACACTAAATAAATAGATACCTAACATGTTACACTTTTAAAAATTGCACACACTCAGAGAATGACAACAAACTGTGGTACCTAAAAATCTCTATAGCCAATGTTTTAAAAGTCTTTACAGGTTACCAATTTAAAGTTACACAGGAGGTCTGTTGCTAGAATTATTGTGTTTGTTCTGAAGTTTGTGGCTATACTTCACATAGTGTAGTGTGATCACTGGTTACATATGTGTTGAACTACAGGCATGAGCATGGGAGGATGAGCTTACTTTATTTTTGTATTTTAATTATTATTATTTATGGTATTAAAAAAAAAAACTTGTTAACACTGTCTCTCTTCATTTCAATTTTTATTGCTATCACCTTGTGATAGCATGGCAGTGACAGGTACTCTTTACTTAGAGATCTGAGGTCTATTAGATCTCAGGTTTCTCCACTGCCCTTAAAATGATCTGACCGAGATCAGTTTAATCAGATGCTTTACAAACTGGCAATGGCTTGTAAACAACAAACTGAGACCAGAAGTGGCAAAATTCTTGTTGTTTCCAGTTTCATACACTATAGAGATGATCGAGGAACAGAAGTTCCTCCTTCATCTCTATGGTGCGCCGACCCAACTGGCCACTTCCATCATGGGCTCCCTGGTAGAATGGTGTGAGCCCGGAAAGGTGGTGGGAGGTGGTTGGTAGGGTTTGCAATGTAACCACCTTCCGCCACCTAGGAAAGTGATACAGTGGCTATATAGCTTGAACCACTTTTACATTGAAGTGCATTTCCTGCTCTAAAAAAAAAATCTAAAATCCTGAATGCAGGAATGCAGCTGCAGCCATGATCCTAGTAAAACCACTGAAACCCGAGACTATACGGGTATGTCCATTTGCAGGAAGCAGTTTATATTTATTAAGCATAATTAGGTATTCTTTGCAAAGGTCACTAAGGTAAGTGAAAAATCCCTTGCAAAGTTAATATGATTTACTCATTTAGTAAATCAAGCTCAAGGTTATTTACCTTATTGCTAACCCAAATTTTACCTCAGCTCCATCCAATGACTTTTCCTCCAGATGAGTCTCAATCAGCAGTCCGTAGATAACTCACATATATTAGATTGTCATTCAGTCAAGCTGAAAATATCTAATAATGGATAAGGGCATCTCATACTTATGAACACCTTACCTTCATATTGGATGAGTATGCTTGTTGGTTACATAGGAAAGATATTTTTAATGATTTTAAAGCAAGAGCTATCTGGGCAATAAAATCTGTTTGATATTGAGTGATTTAACCTGTTGCCAGCAGTCCCCTCCTTTGCAGTACACCAAATTTAATGTGCTGAAAGGATTTAAATGACTTCTGTATCTGTCTTCAATTAGAACACATCCAAGCACTAATCATTTTAATGATGATATTCTGCTACAGTAAATATACAACAAAGACATTATGACAGTCGATTGTAAATTATATATTTTTTAACTGCTGTTAGAAGGGTAGTTATTAAAAAAAATACACATGTTTTCTCTTATTTTAAAAGTATAATTCAAAATGCTAAAATCAGCTGCTAAACTCAAATGTTGTAAACCATGGGACTCTCTATTGGCAAGGCAAATATACACATCTTCCATTGTTTATAAAATGTTGATAACTAGCAAACTCAAAGGTGTTGTCTATGGCAACTCATCAACTGTCTAATTTTCTCTTTTAAATTACAGCACACAATGGACACTAGGTTCTAAAGCCAGACAATATTTTACCCATCTATGGGTCTATCAATTGACTTCAGTACAACCAGCCTGTTGGGCTTTTTTCATGTGATCACTGCTGGTCAGGAAAGGCTCCCTCCAGCAGAACACAATAGCGCTGTGGAAGGAATTCCCCCATCCACACTGACTGTGTGGATAGTGAATTGAGCGATTTTCTTTTCTTTCACCCATGGTGGAAGGAAAGAAAGTTGTATAATCTACAGTATGGCTTGCTTAAGTTCCCGATATTTAGGGTTGTCGTGGATGGTAATTTCACTATTAAGCTCTTATTTTTATTTAAATAAGCTGTTACAGTATATGGATAATAGTGAAGTGGATCAGAAATAAAACCTGTACTGTACATCACAGATGTACTTTAACCCCCTTTCCTTTCCCACAGTCAGAGTAGAGCTGTCATTCTATGCCATTGTTTGGGAATTTAAATTATACATGAAAACAGATTCAGGCAGATCAGCGCTTCTTTTGGCCGGCGTAGCGCATCTCATATGCGCTACGCCGACGTAAAACAGGGAGCCCAGACCAGTATTCTCAAAGATCTGGCGCCGTACGTTGCGCCGGCATAGTGTAAATAGGCCGGCGTAAGCCTGCCTAATTCAAACTAGGCAGGTAGTGGGCGTGCTTCATTTAAATTAGCCCTGACCCCATGTAAATGAATGGCCGTTCGTACGGCGCATGCACGCGCATTCTCAGAATAACGTGGCAAATACTCCCTAAGAAACGTTGGCTCAATGCTTTTGACGTGAGCGTAACCTACGCACAGCACCATTCACGTACCACTTACGTAAATGATGTAAAATTCGACGGCTGTTCCGACGTCCATACCTTAACATTGGCTGTGCCTCATATAGCAGGGATAACTGTAAACCGGACGTAAGCCTTATGTAAATGGCGTAGCGGGCGCAAGTATGTTCGTGAATCAGCGTATCTAGCGCATTTACATATTCTACGCGTAAATCTATGGAAGCGCCCCTAGTGGCCAGCGTAAATATGCACCCTAGATACGACGGCGTACTAAGACTTACGTCGGATGAAGCAGAAATTCAGGCGTATCTTGTTCCCTGAATAGCGTGCATAGATACGATGGCGCATATTTTAACTTAAGCGGCGTATCTATAGATACGCCGGCGTAAACTGTACGTGAATCTAGCTCAGAGTCCTTTTATTTCAGGTTTTAAGTCAGACCCAACACTTGCTGTTTTTCATCTTTTAATGAAGGAGAGTATTTATGTTGGTAAAAGCAACAACTCAAAATCCACTTGATTAACATTGCCAGTTGGAAAAGTTTACTTGCTAAACTAGTTGGCCAGTGATGATGTATGAAGGTCTTTTGTTTTAAACACAGTACTATTTAACATTGTGTTATGCATATAAACAGGTTTATTAATACACGCTAAAAGGGGTTTTGCTCTGGTCGACTATTTGAAAACTCCAGAACAAAGCCAAATTAAAAATTCCATGCTATGAACTGTGTATCTGCCCACCACTGGGACTTTCTTTTGACAATTTTCTACAAAGTCATTTGTATAAGAAATCTTTTCACTTCTGGTTCTCTACATTCTCGTTTTATTCTCCACACTCATCTCTGGCGTTTTACCCCCTCTTGCTAGCTTTCCAGCCCAGCTGCCAAGAAACTGTGAACAAATTTAATGTCTGAATAACTACTTGCTCTGCCAGTGACCTTGAAAAATTACTTTGTGTCATTAAAAATTCATAGATATGAAATTTTGCGAGGAGACAGGCACATGCAAAATTAGCACTTGTTGAAATGCGGCAAGAATCATACGACCTTTTGAACCGTAGATATTGTAATTCCACTAAATACAGCTTGACCCTCTTTTACATATATTATTAACCTTTTTTTTTTATTGGAATTTAGAGAAAGACAGCAACATTTTACATTTACCATAAACATAATTCAACCAGTCATAAATCTCTTACATATAGATTTTGAGTAGTATTTTGCAGACATTTCTAAACAAGAAAAATCATTACTTTTAAAAGCTATCATCCTTAAAGAGGAACATTGGTAATTAAAAAAAGAAATAAAATAAATACTGTAGCTCCTGACTTTAATAAACAGACACCAGTCCAGGAGTCCAGCGTTGTCTTCAACCAGACTGGTCCTTTGCAGGTCTATGTGTACGCAGTGCTGGCATTTCAACTGTGGTAAGTCGGCTTTGACTTCCTGCAGTTTTACAGCCAGAAGGTTGCAAGCGGGGAGAGGGGCTTATCGTCTGATATTCTCACCTAGAGTAAAATAGCAGAAGTGGGAGTGGGTACCTGTCAGAAATAGATTCCCACTCCCAGAAAAAAAAGCTTCCCAATGATGGCAGAGGAGGGTGCAGGAAAGAAAATTATTTGATTTACGATCAACAGTCAGTGTTGATCGGAGAATCGGTCCCTCAGAACTATTGTGTTTTCCCAGCGGGGGGGCAAGGGAAAAGGGAGTAGCCGCTCCAGGTGGGAACCCGATGAATATCCTCCGTTGCAGACAACTCAGGTGCAGGCAATGCACTTAGCAAAGCAGGAACAAAAATTGTTTCTGGACAGCCGCACTTTGAACAAGTTGTAGCCTTTATTAAAAAAAGGACAGCATTATAAGTCACAGGGGGGGGGGGGAGTTGGAGCTGTCGCAGCCGGGAGAACACAGCTATAGCCACTCGCAATATTCGCATTAAAAACCCGACAGGTTGTTTGTACCCAAGTTGATCGGTTGACCAACTTGGGTACAATCAGCCTGCTCATACATGGTTCCAATCTTGGCCAGTCCCCATTGAACTGGATAAGATTCAAACCGTCTATGGCCGGCTTTAGAGAGACAGCTTACGAGTAAGCAGCTACTACTGTAGAATCGTTTATTGACGACATGTATCAAAGGTATTATTATTTTTTTTGTCTAAAAACATAAACAGTTTACATTGACAATGAAAAAGTGACACCAAAAAATAGTTTATAAAATTGTAAAAAAAACTAATAACACTGAAACTTCTGCTCATGAATGAGTAGCACTGTAGAGATGTGTTGAACTACTGAAGACCCAGCTTTGTGTATGAAAGCTGCAGTCTGACACTAACGTGTACTACAGCATTTTTGCTGCAGCTCTTTGCAGTAAAAAAAAAACACAAAAAAATGAAAAGCCCTATACTGTATATATATATTACTGTAAATTAATCCTGACTGCATTACTGTAATAAACAGCAAGGGTGCAATTGGTCTTTAACATAGACATATCAATAAAAATAACACTTACTTCATCAATATGGCCCAAGTCATCCTTGCCAAATCACATTATATTTTGGAGTATCACGGTAGCTCTTTTCTACAATAAATAAAAATGCTGCTCAAAGCTTCCCATCATGTCATTTACAGCTTATGCAAACATGACAAGGCCGCCTGGCTATCATGTGCATTGTTAGTGTTTGATTTCATTAGCGACAGACTTTATCTGTGAGATAAGAGGACCACCAGGAATCAAAGCCTGTAATGCATGGCTACAAGGCTTTTAAAACATTAACACACTTTGATAAGAATATTTACATTTAGCTGATCTTTTTCACATATTTAACTAAAATCATTATACAGGCTATAGGTACATTTTGTTAGACAGAATACACATTTGTATATATGAGTGTGGTTGTGTGACTATTGCAGTTGAAAAACCAGCTTAGAAAAGATTAGAACATAAGAAATTATGTATAGATTTATTGGCTGAATGGCAGTCAGTTAAAAATGTTAAATTAAAGTAGTTCTTCGCCTTGTATTAAAAAATAAATAAAAGTCAGCAGCTACAGGTAAGGACACTTACCTGTCCAGGGGTTTAACACCAAGCTCACCTGCTTTTCGCATTTTTGGCACTGGCATGTGTACAGGAAGCGGCCAGCTGTGATTCCTTGCAGCTTCACAGCTGACCTCCCACTATGCATGCACTTTAAGTCCCACTTTAGGTCCCACAGCCTTCTCGGACCTGTGACATGTCCCAAAAGGTTGCAGAGGGGGAATGAAAAACCTTGCAGTAGATTTCCAAGGCAAGCACACCTGAAGTAGGAAAGGGTACCTGTCAAAAACAGGAACCCAATCCCCCCTCCAAAAAAAAGGAGGGAATAAAGCAGAACTTCCCCTTTAGGGTGAAATTTGCTTTAAAAACTGAAACACATGCAGAGAACACACCCTTCCTGCCCATGATGTCAATTTTTCATCCAGCAAAAGCTGCAGTGCACCAGTTTACTTCCACTGTTTAAAGTGATAAAGTCATAGGGTCACTTAGAAAATAAAACTCGCTTAAAACTATACTTACCTTTCTGTTGGCCCATGTCCTAAAAAGCCAGATGGATCAAATAGCCCATTACCCTTCCTTGCACATTAGTTTCGCCCATTGGCTCATGTCCAGTAGTGTGGAATGCCTATGGTAGCAGGGAAACTAAATATCAAGTCTGATCTGAGCTGGTGTTTTTTTTTTTCCTTTTCATAAATAACCCATGTGGTGGAAGGTTCCCTTTAAACAACGTAAACATGTTGCTGGTAATCAATTGTTTTAGAAGACTGGCTGCTTGTTCTTGTGTATATGCAGGCCATGTATTTTCAGTAACCCCCTGCCTTTTGCGGTCTCAAACACAAAAAGAGAAAGAAAATGGAAATTCAAAAACAGAAAATTATTAAACCTAATTTTGCAGTCCAACCCAAAAAAACATGTGCAAGTTTAATGCATGCCAAGGTGAATTAATAGAATAAAAAAAAACATTGCCACAGAAATAAAATTCCCAGATTTCATTAGCTTGTCATAAATTGATTTTACTTGCCACCTGTAATTGCTTTTTTTGGGCATATTTACACCTACAGTACAGTATATGTTCATGCTGCAGTGTGTGTGCTAATATACACGGGTAGTTCTGAATGAGCCCTTATAGTTTCCCATCTTAAACTGGCCATAGATGGATAATTATTTTTTGTTCAGCTTGCTGACTGATCAAAAAACAAAAAAAACAAATGGATTCCCCCACCCACACACGCAAGGTTGATGAAGGAATCTTTCCCACTCTGCTATTGTATTCTGACAGTGGGACTCCTCCTCTGTCACAATACACTGATCACTGCTGCAGCCAATTGGCTGCATGCGCTAATCAACTGAAAATTTCCAACTTTCCCATTCAAGAAAAGCCCATCATTAGACCGACTTCTCTAGAGCAGGAATGGCCAGAGATGGATAGAAATTTAGCTTGTGTTTGCTGAACTGACCAAATTTGAATCCATCTATGGCCTGCTTTAGTGTATGTAGTAATCCAATGTGAAATCTGGCCTTTGTACAGGAGCTTCCTGTACTGGATGACTGGTCTTGTCCTCACTTTCCTGTAGTTTTCTGCTGGAAGCCTGGACCTTTTCTGACCCTCCCACAGCTCTGCACTCTGTATGATTTCCATACTTCTTTTACAAAGTATATAGAAAGAACACCCAATCCAAGGAATGAGCAAAGGTCGGACTTTGAGGCACACGGAAGTATAAAAAATATATTATTTATTACAAAAATGAAAAAATATTTTACACAATAACAGTGGTATAATGGAGTGTGAATAAATATAGTCACAGTAAAACCATCTGGATTGGAAGTATATGAGTAGTGAATAAATCCTATTGAAGGCGACTTCAATAGGATTTATTCACTACTCATATACTTCTGATCTTTCTATATTCTTATCATTACGGATGTGGCAAATGTGAGTGCTCTCCTTGTGTATCTTGTCCTTTTTCCCTCCCCTTCCCTTCCCCCTTTTCTCCTTCCTCCCCCCCCTTCCCTTTTCCCCCCCCCCCCCCCCCCCTTTCCCCCCCCTTCCCTTCTTCCCTTGGTTTTGTGTTTTCCCCTTCCCCTTCACCCCCTTTTCCCTTGTTCAAATCTTTTACAAAGTAATACCTAAATTTACAAAGTCAGTTGGTGCACACAAATGATTAAATTAAAATCGTTGTGCCTGAAGTTTAGCTGTAAATACACTCACTAAATTGTAACACAAAGGTGTGAACTAAACCCACAGAAAAGAATGGAATTGTTACTAGAAATGCATATTTATACAGTAAAAAATGTGAATTGTAGTGCAAAAAAAAGTATGAATAGGACCTAATGTAAATGTAGCAAAAGGGTATGCATCATTTTTTTTTTAGCATCTCCAACAAGTAAAAATAAAATACTGTACATAGTGTTTACATCGGCTGAACTGGGAAAAAATTGTTTAGTGCCACATGTATATATATGTATATAATATAATATATAAATATATATATATCCAAAATTCATAACTCGTATCTTAATAAACATGTGACATAACAAGAGCCACCCTTCCGCATAGAACTGTCCCCTAGGTAAAGCCCCAAGTGGTGTAAGATGCCTGCAAGCTACAATTTACCAAGTCCATTATCACCTCTGGATGTGTAGAATGATAATGGAAGTGACAGAGGTGCAGCTGAAAATTGGTTCTTAATATTTTATGTGTTAAGGCCGCGGATTGCAAATCTCACACTGCTCTGTAGGGAAATGAAGTGCATGTACATATGGGGCTTTCCATTGCGCATACACATTCAGCCTCCAGGAAAGTCAAATGCATTATTCGAGGGCCAGAGCATTCTTGATGTGTTAGGTTATATGCAAAGGAACAGCACAATCCAGTCAGGGAGAGCAGGAAAGCCATGTTGACTGTTTTAGGCTTAGCTGGAGAAGCTGCTGCAGAAAATCTATTATGCTTACTTATTTAATAATATATTTTGGTATAATTTTACAGCATAAGTACTTTTTTGAAAACTTTTCCTTGCAAAAAAAGTATGTAAAAAGCAGAAGGGAAATGGAATGTCTTATGAAGCTTTAGGGATTGATACAGCAATTATAAAAGTCAAACAAAACCCAAATAACGGTGCAAAAAAGTAATTTACTTAGAGAACAAAACTGCATAATGATAGCAATTGTAATTCACTTAGCAATTAATTGGCGCAGATATAGACAACATTAGATGCATAATAAATAAGGAAAATAATATTTATAGATATTTAATATGCAAGTTCACTTTCCTGTGACACAAGCTAAAATGACAGAAATGTAGGAGATTTGCAAATTAAACTGCAGGCATTTTAGCATTTTTTCTAATGTACAGCCTGTGCTTACTTAAGCCGGTCATACATGGATTTAAATTTGTCCGGTTCAGCAAGGACCTGCAGAATTTCGATCCATGTATGGGCAGGGAGGTTGTACATAAGTCAATCTACTGATTAACTTCTGTAGCACCCTGTCCGATTTTCCCCACTCGATCAGCGTCGCAGGCTATATCTGTCAGAATATAATAGCTCAGGGGAAGATAACCTCATCCACATCGAGTGCGTAGATGGTGGAATCAGGTCAGTTTATTCCTTCACATGGGCTGCCTCACAATTGCTAGGCTATATACGACTTTCGGTCTTTATGGTGGAAAGCAGGGTGGATCAGTTGCATCTACAAGCTGCCCAAACACCAGTACAATTATGTTTGAATGTTCATACAGAAATTTATTTCGCAAAAAGGGTAAAAAGCATGTCTATTAGTGCTGAGATTGGTGCTGTCTACAGGGTTGCCAACTGCCAGTACATTTACTGTCAGTTTGTAAAAATCTGTGATTTTTTTTACAACTGCCAGTAAATATCGGGAGCTGATTTCATGCTGTGTTGACTTTTTAGGTGTAAATCAAGCAAATTACTTTGTTATAGGTATTGTCAGTGTTTCCATATTATGTTTATACTGTTCAAATATTCACTGCAATAGAAGTTCTGTAATTTGTCAGGTTGTCAGTAAAAAATATGTTCCACCAATACATTTTCCATGTTTTGTCAGTAAAAAATGCTGCGGGAGCTTGGCAACCCTGGCTGTCTATTAGTGATGAGAGACACACTCTCAGCTCAGAGACCTGCTGGGGAGGGAGGTGGCATTGATCGATGAGTACTGATAGGAGGTATTAATGGGCACTGATAGGCTGCACTGATGGGCGGCACTCATGGGCATTGAGCACTGATAGTCAGCACTAATAGACACTCATAGGCAGCATCTGTGGGCACTGAGAGGTTGCACTGATGATCAATGATAATTGGTACTGATATGCGGCACTGATAGCTGGCACTGATGGGCATTGATCACTGATAGGCATCACTAATAGACACTGATGGGCAGCATTGATGAGCACTGATAAGTGACACCGATATGCAGCATTGATGAGCACTAATAGGTGGCAATGATAGGTGACACTGATAGGTGGCACTGATGGGCATTGAGCATTGATAGGTAGCACTAATATACACTGATAGGCAGCATCTATGGGCACTGAGAGATTGCACTGATGATCAATGATAGGTGGTACTGATATGCGGCACTGATGGGCATTGATCACTGATAGGCATCACTAATAGACACTGATGGGCAGCATTGATGAGCACTGATAGGTGGCACCGATATGCAGCATTGATGAGCACTGATAGGTTGCACTGATGGGCATTGAGCACTGATAGGAAGCACTGATGGGTGCTGAGAGGTGGCATTGATGAGCACTGATAGATGGCACTGATGGACACTGATAGGCGGCATTGATGAGCACTGACATGCAGCACTGATAGGCGGAATTGATGGGCACTGACAGGTGCCACTGATAGGCAGCCTTGATGGGCACTAACAGAATCGGCTTTATGAGCACTGATAAATGGCACTTATAGGCTGCACTGCTGATAACCAGCAAGTGTGTTTACATGTGGTCAGCTGATCACATGGTAAAAGGCACTTGTGATTGCGCTGGATGCATGTTCAAGGGTACATGTGGGAGGTAGGGTTCTGGGAGGATGTCCATGGGATGAGTCAGGGGGGCCCATCATGGCTTCTTCTGGCCCTGAAGGTTCTAGTTATGCCACAGGTTTGTGGTGTCAGTTTATTTTGTTTAATATAACAAAGAAAATCGAATGCGGAATGAGTTAAAAACTTTTTAAGAAATGTACCATAAAGGGAAGGGATACAATAAAATAATGCAAGTACTATGCCTAGAAAATGTATTTGCTGACTGTATTTGCTGACATTTTTTATATATCCCTCTTTTTTGGCTCTTTCATTTCCATAAATAACAGACAGGATGTTATTTATTTTGGTATAGCTGTATAGTACCTTTTAAAGCAAGCCGCTCAATACAGTCTACTTTTTTGTGATTTCTTCCAATAATCTGTAGCATAGCTTGCCTGACATATGAACGTTTAGCTGTGACTGATGGGACATTTGCTTTTATGAATGCTGCCACATGGCAAGGTACTCTAGGGACTCAATCATTTCTATATCTTGCAAGTGCATAGAAGTATGTGCTTCCCATTGAGCTTTTCTGCAAGTTTAGGTAATCTTTGAAAAATATGAACCATGTCTACAGTAGCATTAGGAAGTAAATACTAGACTAGTAAATATGACGTAGTGATTGAAGTGACATTATGTATGAATACAACCGGAAGCTAGTGAATCATTAATGTATAATATTGGTAATTTTCATTACAGCAAGCCTAAAGGTCCTGAAAAGATTAGGGCAGAGATTTCAGGATTCATACCACTTTTGTAGTCTATGCACACAGTGGCATTGATTTACTAAAGCAGTATAAGCTGTTAACTTATCAAATTTTCACTTTGCAGTGGAATGTTATACTTATTTAAGTTTAAAATTCCCTTGACAAAAAATACCTAATAATGCACAAGGGGGACCTAAAAAAAAATCTTATTTTTGCTTGCACATTATTGTATTATTCAAGTCAGCACAGCTTCCCCCTAATTCACAAAGCTAGTGATAATTCATTTTCAAAAAGAAAATTCACTTTACCAAGTGAACGGACTGTACTTCTTTAGTAAATCAAACAAATTTACGAAAAGGCAAATCCACTTTGCACTACAAGTGCAAACTACAAATACAAAGTGCACTTGAAATTCCACTGAAAGTGCACTTGGAAGTGCAGTTGCGGTAAATATGAGCGGTAGATCTGAAATGAGGGGAAGCTCTGCTGTTTTTTTTTTATCCATACATGTGCAAGCTAAAATGCTGTGTTTTATTTTCCTTGCATGTCTCCCTTGGATCTACAGCGACTGCACTTCCAAGTGCACTTTCAGTGCAATTTTAAGTGCACTTTGCACTTGTAGTTTGCACTTGTAGTGCAAAGTGGATTTGCCTTTCATAAATAACCCCCACTTGTTTTCCATTTGCAGAAAAAGGCTATTATACTATGAATGATCAATGGATGAAACAATGACTAGTGACTCCTACAGAGTCTTAGCAGCTAATTGACCTGTGATGGGCAATATACAGTATAAAAACAAGCGTTTTTGGTGTTTGCGCTAAATACCGCATAAGAGGCTATAGTGAATTTACATTTTCATTATCACAAGTGGATAGGTGACTGTCATAACATATGCGATAAGCTTTAGTGAATTGTGCCCATTGGCAGAACATGAAGACACAAAATTTCACTCTGTACTAACATGGTTGTCATCACCTGATATGCCAACACATATCAACATGTAGGTTAGAAGTCAGCACACAATGTTCATAGCCAGGCTAACTCTGTACTCCTCACAGGTACTGCCAAGACAACACTGCATCGCTCACAAGTACATCATAGACAGCACCGTTCATTTCTTAGCCAGGCATGTATAGCAATGTTGGGGGAATGCAGTGTGTCAAATAATTGCAATAGACCACTATCAAATCTGTTGACAGTCTTGCACAAATGGCTTGGACCAATAGCAGCACCCTCTCTCTCATCTCCCTGGTTATGTATGCATATATGTTCTGCTATTAGTATTATTATTACTAAACACACAAACATGCTAAACCAAAGAACCACTAGAACATTCATGCTCTCTGTTAGGCCCCGTACACACGACCAGTTTCCTCGGCAGAATTCAGCTTCCGACCGAGTTTCTGGCTGAATTCTGCCGAGAAACCCGGCCGTGTGTACACTTTTGGCCGAGGAAGCCGACGAGGAGCTCGGCGAGGAAATAGAGAACATGTTCTCTATTTCCTTGTTGCTCTATGGGAGCTCTCGTCCCGCCGAGCTCCTCGGCGGCTTCAGTGCTGAACTGGCCGAGGAACTCGATGTGTTTGGCACGTCGAGTTCCTCGGCCGTGTGTACGAGGCCTTAGTCTGCTTGGTGTCATTTAATCAACTTTCCAAGTGGGGAAAACTCACATAATAGCCAACTTACTCTTCAGCTAGATAATTTTAAAAATAAATGTTTTCAAACAAGAGGGAAAGTTATCATTAATTTGACAAAAAGTAAAATATTGAAGAAGGGCATTTTGAACTGTGACATAATTACAGTCCGTGAGCATGATAGCAATCGTTGATATGAGGATACATAATGGTGCAAAGAGTCTCGTTTTTTGAATATCATCATTGTCACTATTATACTGAATAACTTCTCCAGTATTTTAGTGATTTTAATAAGCTCATCTTTCCTCTTGAAATGATTAGAAGGTTTTCTTCGCATTACCGGAATAGCTGTAAATCATTCAGCCTACGTATTCAGATGTGAAAATCTCTAGCCACAATCTTTTCTTTTGATTTTACCCCTGCCAGTTCTTGTGACACCTTGATCTATAGCAAATTTTTATACTTAGTACAAGTTGTATCTATGATACTGACCACACACTGACCAGATACACATACTGTATACACCTTTGTGTTTTATCATACAATCAGTAATAGTATAGGCTCTGCACATCAGATCATTGACACATTTTCCATTTGTGTCATGAAATAGCACTTACAATATGAAATAGGCAGTTAAAGCTGCCAGTTCTAGCCCTTTTTTTTTATAGTTTTGGAAAGATTAAAAAATGGTTAGAATCTCCTCACTTTGTTTAAAATGTCCCCAATGGAGAAATAAAAAATGTAGCTGAAAAAAAGTTAATAGTTTTTCAATGAAAATAGATTGTATGTAAATGACCCTTAAGTTTACACTGTCAGTCAATAATAGGCTGGTTATAAAGTCGATATTCACAATTTGTGACCATAGTATAAGTGGTACATGCAAAGTTAGTATTTCCATTAAGGATACAATATAAGCAAACTTGGTGGTACACTCTGGTACATGCCTTGGTTCTAAGCAGATGGCAGAGGTAGCTGTGCACTTAATACTACAAAAAGGGACCTCAGGCAAGTACAAAAAAAATCTTGCATGGGAGACCCTCTTCCGGTGGCCCCATGGTGGTTTGTGTGAGCTTTAATGCTGGTCCCTTTAACAGCATATGTCTAGTACAAGTGAAAAGAGACTGGGGACTTTAAAGATGCGAATTGACACAATATTCATAAAATCCAATCATTATTTATTTCATATCATAAAAAAATGTGTTTTCATAGACAAATTCGTTTTTTTTTAACAAATATTGTTTTCAAATTCCATGTTACAGTGGATGCATCAATCTCGACATGTTTTACCAAATAACTTTCAGCCTCTTCAGGAGTCTATGCATCAATCTGAACTGAATGACAAACTGTCTGTTAAATTTCAATCAGATACTATCTATGCTTGCAATGACAATTGGAGCCCATAGAATGATGGTTTAGGCAGCTAAGTAGATGGAAATAGGGAGGAAAAAACCTTGGATTCTGCATAGCCCTTAGGATTAAACTTTGACTCAGGTTTTTTATCTGGGGTATCCAAAACCAAGATGGTATAAAGATCCACAGATCTGGAGCCACGAGGGAGCAAACAAACAGATTACATCTTATAATCCAGTCTGTAGATCTTTATACCTTCTTGGTTTTGGATACCCAGATACAAAATCTTCTCCCCAGTGCTGTGCAGGAACCAAGGTTCCTTCCTGGACCTTTGTCCTCCTTATGGACATCTACATAGCTGCTTAAACCATCATTCTTGAGCTCCTTTTTTCATTGCAAGCATAGATAATATCTGATTGAAATAGACAGTTTGTCATTCAGTTCAGATTGATTCATAAACTCCGGAAGAAGCCAAAAGTTATTTGACAAAACATGTTGAGATTGATGCATCCACTGTAACAGAGAATATGTAAACTATGTCTGTTGAACAAACTAATTTGTCTATGACTTTGAATTTTTTTATAAAACATATATATATATATATATATATATATATATATATATATATATATATATATATATATATATATATATATATATATATATATATATGGAATAAATAATGATTGGATTTTATGAATATTATGTCGATTTGCACCTTTGAAGTCCCCAGTCAGACTAGATATTGGTAATAATCATATGTCTAGTGTGTTATTATTGTGGACTGGCAAAGGTCTACCCCTTCCAAAGGCAAGGAATGGTAAGGTAGATATAGCATCTTGTGGAGTAAGGGGCTTGTATGATCTGAGCAACACCATGTGGCATGCAAGAGATTTTCCCAACAAGTCTCACTGCTACACAGGGCTTGATTTCTACATAGCCAACACAGACTAGAAAAAGGCAGATTACAATTTACCCTATTTTTCTGGTCCTCGGTGCACTGATTTTGAATGTGCAAATGTTCTATTTCATATTTTCAGCCTCTTTTCATGTGTGCTTATGGCATTCAATCTAGTATGTGTCATACCAAGGCAGCCAGTCTACAGGGGTAGAATGATAGCAGTGAAAATTAGTTGACTTGGGGCAGAAAGAATAAATCTGGCCCTGCCTCTACCTAAGTTTCATATTATTACAGAATATGTGTAGGCGATTAGGGGGTAATTTCTTTCTATGCAGCCTTGGACTACTCAAATACAACAGCTATGGAATGTACTCCTACACAGGGAATGCAAGAATAAAGCAGAGAATGGCACTAGCAGCCCTTAAAGTGTATATTATATTGTACCTGGTGAAAGTATTTCAATATCTCTGTGAAACCTCAAGCCATTCTTTTTAATCACAGAAGTTAAAATCAGATTTTTTTTTATATAAAAGAGTTGTCAGTTATAAAATCCTCAGGCTCGACTTTCAGGCAAGTAATTTTGTAACAAGCGGCCTTCAGTAGGTAAACTCCAAAACAATGCCAGAACATCCTCTCTCTCTTCTGTGGTAATTATTTTAAAAGTCTGTGGGAAGTGTTGTGATTCTTTTTTTCTTTTGCTATGAAGCACATTTCAAACTTATGACTGTTTCTATTATTACTGTTTTTTAATATAAAAATGCAATACATATATTTGTGTCAAGGCAACAAAAAAAAATTGCAGAAAACAATAAAGGATGTAGTCTGCTGTAAAGCAGCAACGTGGTTGTTTTTCATTTTACACATGCTGCAAGGCCTGAGAAACAAAACAGAAAGATGAGCAGTAAATGGCATATCGTACAAGTTCTACTATACCTGATTAATGTCGACTGCATGCAAAACTAGGCCAAGTACGTAATCCCCTTTTTTGATCAGAGGGAGAAATATGCCTTTTTGCTGATGACATGAAGATCAGGGTTGACATCTCAAGGGTTACAAAGTGATTAAATGTTCTAGCTGAAGCCATTCATATGGCATTTACAAAATAAAAGCTTTTTCTCCTCTTTGCGGGTTATCTTCATTATATTCTTAGTTCAAATCTCTTGCTAAAGTTGTATTTGTTCTCCATATGAAGTATGAACTAACAACTATGACATATCTAAAATGATTAGGGGGGAATTAAAGCAGGAGTTCACCCGAAAAACAATTTTTAACATTAGATTGATGCTCATTTTGTCAAATCGAAGCAGTACTTACCGTTTTAGAGATAGATCTTCTCCGCCGATTCCAGGTATGGTCTTCGGGACTGGGCGTTACTATTTGATTGACAGGCTTCCGACAGGCTTCCGACGGTCGCATACATCGCGTCACGAGTAGCCGAAAGAAGCGGAACGTCGGTGTGGCTCTATACGGCGCCTGCGCACCGACGTTCGGCTACTTTCGGAAAATCGTGATGCGATGTATGCGACCGTCGGAAGCCTGTCAATCAAATAGGAACGCCCAGTCCCGCAGCCCATACCCGGAAGCGGCGGAGAAGATCTATCTCTAAAACGGTAAGTACTGCTTCAATTTAAAAAAAAACACTGATTCCCCTTGACAAAATGAGCATCAATCTAATGTTAAAAATTACGTTTTTGGGTGAACCTCCACTTTAAATAGAAGATGTTTAAAATGTTATGGTGTTTGCTAACTATTATCTGTGGTTTTTGCTAATGGCTCTGGAGGTTACGTTTGAAAATACATGAAATTAATATCGGACAGTTTCTTTCTCTGCCATTCAGGTAATGCTTTTTGGATCAAAATATAGTTAAAGTATATCTAAAGCCATTATTGTCATTTTTTTTGTCTGTGTGTCTCATTCAAGATGTCCTGTCACTTTCTGTAGTGTAGATACAACAGTATGTAAGAAATCGCTTTAACCACTTGCCGACCAGCCATCGTAGTTTTACTGCAGCAACATGGCTCGGCGAAACAACATTATGTTACATCGCTTCGCCCTATGGCCACTAGTGGCACGTGTGCGCTGCAGGAGGCGATGCGAGTGCCCAACGTGCGTGATGACCGCAGGGTACCTGCGATCGCTTATGACAGAGCGAAACACACAGCTCCCGGTTCTTTCAGGGTAGAAATGACTGATCATATGAACAGCGATCTGTCATTTCTCCTAGTAAAAATAAAAAAAATTGGGATAAAAGTTTGGGATATTTATTATAGCAAAAAGTAAAAGATATTGGGGGTTATTTATCAAAGGCAAATCCACTTTGCACTACAAGTGCAAACTACAAGTGCAAAGTGCACTTGAAATTGCACCGAATGTGCACTTGGAAGTGCAGTCACTGTAGATCTGAGGGGAGCAAGCAAGGAAAATAAAAAAACAGCATTTTAGCTTCCACATGATTGGATCATAAAATCAGCAGAGCTTCCCCTCATTTCAGATCTACCCCTCAGATTTACAGCGACTGCACTTTCAAGTGCACTTTTAGCGCAATTTCAAGTGCACTTTGCACATGTAGTTTGCACTTCTAGTGCAAAGTGGATTAGCCTTTCGTAAGTAACCCCCATTGTGTTTTTTTCAAGATTGTCGCTGTTCTTTTGTTTATAGCGCAAATAAATAAAAACCACAGAGGTGATCAAATACCACCAAAATAAAGCTCTATTTGTGGGAAAAAAGGACGCACATTTTGTTTGGGTACAACGTCACAGGACCGCGCAATTGTCAGTTAAAGCGACGCAGTGCCGAATTGTAAAAAATCTTCCTGGGTTGAAGGGGTATATGTCCTCACAGTTGTCACAGGAACAATTGTCCCCATTATAAGATTTACATTTTATTCCCTCTATGCAATTAGGATTTTCCTTCATGTTCTCTGCCATTGTCAGTAGTCACCAGGAAAAAGGTTGATTTGCTAAAAGCATTGTTCAATATTTTTCGTGCATGTGATTGGATGGAAGGTAGAAAAGTTTCACACCATTTATTAAGCAAATGGAAAATCCTCTAAAAGCAAACAGCATATTTGCTTTTAGTAAACCAATCAGTAATACTCTTGGGGGGGGGGACATTCCTAGAGGGGTTCTAACCTATCACCACTCCATTAAAAAAAATAAAAATGTTAGTTTTAATACACTTTAAAACTGCATAGTTATATACGCATTTCTAAACCTGCAATGTACAGTTCTTTGTTCTATGTTTAAAACGTGATAACTGAACAGTAGTTCAAAGACTGAATGTGTTGATAGTCACATCTCCACAACAATATGCAAGGATTTGGGTGGCAAAAAAACAGTTGGCTCAGATAGGTCTTGCTGTTTAGGGCTACCCAGTGGGTAATAACAACAGCATTAAAAGGATATATAACACACATAGATTTTCCAAATGTTTCTCTATGTGAAAGACCCAATCCTTTGCTCTCCTGCTAGCCCCATGTGTGCCTCTTTTGTCCATCAGGAGAGACAAAACAGCAGGTCCCTGCGTTACAAAGCATGGGCAGATGTCTCCCTGCCTGCCATTCTCAGGCAGACATTTCCTCATCTGTAGACAGACACAAAATATGCCAAACACAGCATGCTTGTCATATTCTTTCAGCGTCTGTTGCAGCCTTCCCATGTCCATGTGTATCCAGCCTGATAATGAAGAGATTTTCAGAAGGCTTAGCTCAGATCTTTCACGGAGGTTAAAGATCTATACTATTGTTTTATCCTCAAATGAATGCTGCAGGTCTGAAGACGTTGCTGTTATATCTTGCAGTTCTTTGATATTTCCTTCCAACAGAAAGAAAAAAGTTCAAAGATGGGCTTTATTAAAAAAAAAAGGTAAGCCCAACTCTGAAGCTCACTTTAGTCAAAAATGAAAATTAGACATTAAGAAGCCTACAGGGAGTATGACCTACCTGCTCAATACTTCAGGTATTTTTCCAGATTTAAGTGTCCGGCACCAAAACACCACCCTCTTTTAAAGTAAGCTGATGATTCTCGAATGTACCTGTTTGTGATGGAAGATGTGAAAGCAAAAAATGCTGTTTTTTTTTTTTTTCTTGCACGTATATAAGTATTGTTTCCAAAGTAAAATTTCACCACATTCACTAAGCTTTGGGGAAAATGTATTTGCAAAGTGCAACTATCATTGCAAGTGAGCAGTTTGTAGGTCTTTAGTAAATCAACCTCTAGGACCTTAACAGGGTTGCAGAGTGTTTGACATAATTAGTTGCTTGGTTAAAGTGGTTGTAATCCTAAAAAAAAAACATGCTTATGTTCCTTTAAGGCATGAAAACTACCAGAGTGCTTTTTCAATGCCAATTGTCCTTTTCTATGTTTTATAATACCTGGCTGATCCTGCCTGTACTTGTCTTCCCCTCTGTAAACTGACCATGTTTATCATGGCTGCTTATCTCTGATAGCGTGGTTAGTTTACGTGCCTCAGTCACCCATCTGTCTCCTCAGTGTCTCTGCATCTCCTCCTCCCTCTCTTCCTGTCAGTTCGGTAGTCTATGGGAGAGCCAATCTCTGCCCTGCCCCTCCCCTCTCCTCTCATGCCTGTGTAATTTTTTTCCCCTACTGCTGCTCCAGTGCTTGTAAAGTAAAGAAACATGTATTAATTACATTGATCCTCTCAGTTTTTGGTCCCTGTTTAGTACAAAGTGTGTGTTTCCTAAAATTATAAGGCTAAATACCTTCTTTGCAGAGCTCTGCTGTGCAGACATGTGACCTCCCTCTGCTAGCTTGCACTTATCAGAGGGAAATCTTAGCCCCGCCCACTGTACTCACTTACTCAGGAAGGTAAGCAGAGGAAAGTCACATGACAGGCCAGCAGAGCTCTGCAAAGAAGGTATTTAGCATTATCATTTTAGAAAAACACACACTGTACTGAGAATTAATACATGTGACTTTACAACCACTTTAACTGTATTCTGGGGTTGCCAGGAATCCAATGATTTTTTTTAACTTTTTTAAAGATTTTTGAAGTTGATCTTTTTAGAACAGTAATAAAAAGTTGGGCACATGAATATGTTAGTGAAAACTGCCACAATTTTAATTGTAGTCCTGACTATTATTTGGGTGGAACCAAATTAAATGGGACAGGTATACAGTATGTTACAACTTAAGAGAATGGGTTTATCGATGTATACTGGAAGTTCAGTTTACATTTGTCTGGTTTTAGTATACATTTTAAAAGTATATACTGTATAATATGCAAAAATAATGCAATTTTTTGGGGGGAAAATCCAGTTGGGTTTAACAAAACAAAACAAAAAAAACCTTTTTACTATGTATATGTGCAGACCATAGATTAGGTAAGGATGTTGGGTTGCTATCAATTATTTCAATTGCTACCTAAAGAGGGATTTCATGTTTTGTATGATATTTGGGGATATTTGCTATTTGTGCAGCATGGAAATAGGTGGCAAAATTGGGAAAGCCTGGTTCACCTTTCAATTTTGGGGAGATATAGAGTGTGTGAGGGTAAGTGGGATTTTATTATTTAATTTCTTATACAGGAATTGAATGACTAATCCCTAGGCCTTCTTTAATAGATGAGTAGGTTGGAGACAGGCAGACAAAACTGGTCCCAGTGGCCCAAATAATGACACACAATGATCTCTGTGCTAAAATAATCTCTAAACATAGGCTGTTTCCTGCTCATCACCCATTTCTGGATTGCCATCATTGGTAGTTTGTTACTCAGCTATTCCTAATACAATTCCAAATGACTTTCTAAGTACTCAGCCATAAGCTCCTTTCCTTAACAAATCAAGCTGAATATCTACATCCTTTGTTTATAAAACTGGCTTTATTACTTTGCCTAATGTAGCCAGAACTATTGTATTTAAAGGCTGTAAGTTAAAGTGACATTTTTTTTTTTTTTTTTGGCTGGACAGCATCAGGATAAACGTATTTATAAAACCACAGAGGACTGCATATGCCGGATTTCCCCCTGGCAATGATTTTATCTTTACTTACAAACAAAATAAGTAGAAATGACCAAACTAATCACAGTGAATTCTTTGAACCAATAAGGATATTGTCACTTTTCATCATGACTCACACGACTCATTTAGTTTAATTCTGTTTTCCTGTTTTATTTCTAATGTCAGATTACATACCCTTGACATGATATTGTTGCCAAAATGTTTTACTAATAAGGAGACAACATTATAGGGGAATATTTTTTTCCTATTTAGATTAACTCAAACTAATGTTCTTTGCACATACACATTCATTCAGGTCAACCAGCCTACACAAGGCCATACAGTGGAGAAGAACAGGGGTAGAACATATATAGAACCTACCAATACAAGGTAGATGGCCCAAATTTGAACCCTAGACTTAGTGCTGTAATTGAAAACACCATCCTAGTTTTGTTTAGCTGATATATTTGCTAAACAAACCATTTTGTAATTTAAAGTGAAAAGCCAGCTTTATTTTTATTTTTATTTTTATTTTATTTAAAACCTTTTTTCTTTACCATTGAAAAACGTTTAAATTCTCTACTACATTGTGCACTCCCTGGCCTCCATGTCCCTCTATGACACTTGTCACTTCCCGTTTTTTAAGCTGAACAATGCATCATCCAACCCTTCCCATCCACCTAGGCTGTCAATGATGTACCCCCTGCGCTAGTTGAGGGTATTGTTCAGGGAACAAATATTTTCTCTAATGATAATAAAAAGCGTAGAAAACATAATTGTCATCAGTTGATACAAGAACATAAATTATTGACCTAGAGTAAAAACACTCCCTCTCTATCATCAGCAATAAGGCCTTACGTAGACATCATGCTGCCCTAGAAATAATGGAATGATGACACCCTTTTGTAAATGCTGCACTTCCTTTGTCACGTGATTCTTTTTAGAATAACTGTTAGAATGTGCTGTTGGAGAAAGGAAAGATGGTTTCATATGTTCTGAACAATGAAAAACCGTTTAATTCCTCTTAACATTTCATGTACCCGCCTCACCCTAAAACTTTCTTGCTGAACATGAGTGTACAGAGGTGGGAAAATATGGGAAATTAAGTAAGGAAAAATGTTGTCTCAATTAGTACATTGTGAAGTCTGTCCTTTATCCTGCTGCCCTAGGTACTAGCACATTAGTGTCATTATGATATAATTTTGCAGAACAATATCATTATCTGTAAACATAACCCTTAAGCCCCGTACATATGGGCAGAATGTCAGGAGACATTTGGTGATACAAAGAGCGCCGGCCGATATTCTGCCATGTATATGTCGGACGTGCATGCTGGAAAACCAGCAGCCGACCGACTCCCATACAGTTTTCTCAGCCAATGGCAGGGAGCGCTGATTGGAGTGTTCTGGCAGTGTTCTGGCAGGGGGGCTGTCCTCCTTTAAGAACACAACATGGTTAGTACAGTGGCTCCCGACCGGAGCTTTTAGCTGTCAGTGGGTTGCACAAAGAAACACTGTAGTGTGTACCAGGCTTTACTGTCCTTTTTCCCAAAGCCGATTCTCAATCTCCACATACAGATTAGCTCATAGCTAGAGCTGGCCATACACTGATCTGTTTGGCTTTCTCCGCTTGACAGAAGTTAATCATTCGATTGACTGCTGTTAAAAGAAAATCTTTCTTGATCAGCGGCTGCAGCCAATTGACTGCAGCTGCTGATTAGTGTATTCTGACATCTTCAGGTGTTACTGTCAGAGAACAATGTCCCAGCATGGGGGGTTTCTTAATCCACCTTATTTGTGCAGATCAAAGAATAAGTTAGTCTCACTGGCTGAGAAAAAAAAAAAAAACAATCGGTGTATGGCCAGCTCAAGAAAAAGGGTGACTTTG
The DNA here is from genome assembly GCF_905171775.1 of Rana temporaria. Classification (NCBI taxonomy): domain Eukaryota; kingdom Metazoa; phylum Chordata; class Amphibia; order Anura; family Ranidae; genus Rana; species Rana temporaria. Next base: position 462,178,041 of record NC_053489.1, on the reverse strand, counting down.
TCAGGCAACAAATATAAAGCCTAGTCGTGAGAGTAAAGAGGTTAATTAATACCATGGGGAATTTTTTTACAAACAATTAGCTTTGCAAATTTCTTAGCATTCACAGAAAAGTAATGAAATGTTTTGCAATATGTGATACATGTCAATATCTATGTTTTGCTGGGTAACATTCAATCCTAAGAGAAAAAAGCCTTAAGAACACAACAACATTTCAACAAAAAATTGGACTTTAAAAGGTGCAAAATCACAGGAATAGACTACATACAGGTAAAATCATCACATTTTATTGATTACAAATGTTAGAAAATAATAATATAAAAAAAGGTCACTGCGTTAACTGTGATATAACAGATCTCAGACACCATTTCACAGCCAGCAATAACTCATAAATGTATTTTGTGTCCTCAACTCATATCGTAGAGGAATCAAGGTAGACCATATATATAATATTAAAGCCTGGATATTAATCCTCAATGCGTTGTGTGGTTAGTACTTTATCAGTAAAGGTGCCAATGAGCTGGTATGTGCACAGGAGTCATCAGCATGCTAGCAAGGAAAACTTCCCCCAAAAAACAGGAGTGGGGCAACAGCCACCCAGAGACCCACATGACACCAATGCACCTGCCCAAAGTGATAATGTATTGGGTAAAATAGGCCAATCAAGGTACCTCCAAACTATAAATTCCAGGAATGGAGTACCCAACAAGAAAAAAAGAGCCAGTCCCAAAAGATCTTATTCAGGCTATCAACCAAAGGAGAGGTCTTGCAGGCTATGTTTAACATGAGTGTTCTGTCAATCAGGATCTGGCTTCTGATTTTGAGACTGACTATTTATATTTGGAACTCCATTCCTGGGTGTGTCACCAATGTCACCAGAACTAGTGTCTCCATTGAAAGATTTCCCCTCTATTAGTGTTCTGATGTCAACCCAAAATTTGGGATTTTATTTTACTTTTACCTTCAATAATAATAGTAAATAGGACAAACTAGAGTAAATGAATCTCCCTAACAGGGGCACAGAGAGAACTTTAAGTTGACAGGTGTCAACTGTTTAATCCAAAGCTAAAAAAAAAAAGTATTTGCATGTAGCCACACATTAAATCCATGGTCCAAACAGCACAGCACATAGCCTATTTAAATTAGTTTTGTTGCGTTTGTTTGCACAGAACGAATGTCCATGCACTTTCACTAAGCAAATGGCTATGCAAATTCTTTATACATTACCTCTTAGGCCCCGTACACACGAGGAGACATGTCCGATGAAAACGGTACGCGGACCGTTTTCATCGGACATGTCTGCTGGGAGCTTTTGGTCTGATGTGTGTACACACCATCAGACCAAAATCCCCGCGGACAGAGAACGCAGTGACGTAGAAGACACCGACGTTCTCAAACACGGAAGTACAATGCTTCCACGCATGCGTCAAATCAATTCGACGCATGTGCAGGATTTCGGGACGCTGGTTACACGTCATAACCAGCGGACATGTCCGATTAGGTGTACTAACCATCGGACATGTCCGACAGGCATGTTTCCAGCGGACAAGTTTCTTAGCATGCTAAGAAACTTTTGTCTGCTGGAAACCTGTCCTCTAGGCTGTATACACGGTCGGACATGTCCGCGGAAACTGGTCCGCGGACCAGTTTCAGCGGACATGTTCGACCGTGTGTACGCCGCCTCAGTCTACAGTGGTCCCCCCATATTATTTCCTCTTTTGGTCAATTGTTCTTAGCTCTAAGGCCTTGTACTCACGACCGGATCTGTGCGCTGGAAACTGTCTGCCCGACAGTTTCCGGCGTACAAGGCTGATTTGTGTTTTGTTCCGCTGGCGTGTACACACCAGCGGACCAAATTCCCGTCGTACCGGAACGCGTGCACGTAAACTACGTACGACGTCACTATAAAGGGGAAGACCAAAGTTAATGGCGCCGCCCTCTGTTCCTCTTTTGCTAGTTACGTGTTTGCTCGTGTTAGTGAAGGTTTGGTTAGAGCTGATTCGCGCTTCTCGGTCTCCAGGCTTTGACAGCGTGTATTCACGGGTTCAGTGCGTGTGCTTGCGGTAACGTAGTTGTCATTCGGCTATAGGCAAGCAGGTTGTTTCTGCTTTAGCAGTTGCATCCTGTGCGCTCGTATCTGTTTGTCACGCGTTTGTCGCAGGTAGTGCTGGATTTGCGAGTGCTTTCTGTTTCAGTGTGTTCTTGACTGACCAGCCGGCCGGTTTGAAGCCATGATGGAGCAGCAGCGTCAATTTTCGCGAGTTGGTGCTGTTTATGGGATGGCTGCTGGATATGTTCATTTGTCCAGTACTTTGGCCAGAAACAGGGGGCGGAGGCGTTTCTGGACCAAGAATTGGTTGCGCCAGCGTGACCAGTTCTCACATATGCCTCTGCTTAGGGAACTCCAGGAGAATAATCCTAATGACTTTAGGAATTTTCTCCGCATGACGGACCCCGTATTCAACCGTCTGCTGGATCTTCTGTCCCCCTATATCACGAGGCAGGACACTGTGATGCGCCAAGCCATCACGGCCGAGCAGAGGCTTATTGCCACGTTGCGGTACCTGGCGACTGGGAGGAGCCTGCAGGACCTCAAGTTCTCGACAGGCATCTCTCCGCAGGCGCTTGGGGTCATCATACCGGACACGTGTGCTGCCATCATCAAAGTTATGCATGAGGAGTATATTAAGGTAAGTTTCCTGGCTCTAATAATGTGGCCAACTAACTTTATTTTTATTTTCCCAGATATGCTGTGTGTTTAACTAACGTTACCTTTTCTCCCTATGCATGTTGATATCAGCTTTACATGTTTTATTCTTGGCCTACCTGCATATTTGTCCCTTACCCAATATTAACCTGTCCAGCATGCTATCCTAGGGACAAACCCACCTTGCCATTTTTTCAAACAGGACTTTTTGGTTTTTGTGTCCCCCCCTTCAAACTTTTATTGTCCCCATCAGAGGGCTGTGGAGTCTCTTAATGAAGTGGCCCTATATATTTCATTTCCCAAATTCTCCATGCACATTTTTCTAATGCAATTTTAATACTGTGAACTGTCACAAGGATGCTTGTAGGATGTATTTGTTACAAAGTACTAAATCTCTAATTTTGTTTGTCCCCACAGCTACCCTCCACACCACAGGAATGGCAGTCTGTGGCTTCCCAATTTGCCCAGCGGTGTGATTTTCCAAACTGCGGTGGAGCAATAGATGGGAAACACGTCCGCATTGTGCCCCCACCCCGCTCGGGGTCCTACTATTATAATTACAAGGGTTATCATAGTATTGTGTTGATGGCGGTGGTGTCGGCACAGTATGAGTTTCTATATGTGGACGTGGGGAAGAACGGCCGGATGTCTGATGGGGGAGTGTTCGCACGGACTGATTTCTATGATCGTCTCCAAGCTGGTGGTCTGGCATTGCCACCAGATGAAGATAATGTGGAAGGACTTCCGTTTGTGTTCCTAGCGGACGAGGCTTTCGGGCTTGGTCCTCACCTCATGCGGCCTTTTCCCCAGAGGACCCTCACCTCAGAGAGGAGTGTGTTTAATTTTCGGTTGGCCAGGGCTCGGAGGGTAGTCGAGAATGCCTTTGGGATACTCACCAACCGGTTCCGCCTGTTCAGGACATCGATACATCTGGCGGAATATAAATTGGACACCGTTGTATTTGCCTGCTGCATTTTGCACAACTTTTTACGCAGGCACTCCCAGACGTACCTACCCGACATCGGTTCTGAGGCAAGACTACCCTCAGATCCCCTTCCCGGGCTGGACACTGGTCGCGCTGGCTTGGCCCCCCAATCAGCTCGTGAGGTACGCGACAAATATGTTGAGTACTTCATGGGTCGGGGGGGCCATTGCTATGCCAGATCATATTTCTTTCTAATTCGGCCCCCAAAGAAAGGAATATTCTAAAAAATAATAAATAATTAGACCATTGGACTTTATACAGTTGTTTGTCATTAATGCTTTTTCTCTTTTTCTGTCTTCCTGGTTCTCTAACTAACTTCTTCAATTGTAATGCATAATTGATTTCTCCACTTTTAGTAACTAACCACATTTTGCACAGTATTCACTCATCTACAAACAGGGTATTGAGTCTAGAAATAAGAAGCAACTCCATTTGTAAATGTTGAGGTCAAGTTTTTTTAATTTTTGCTTGTTCATGACCCCAAAAATAATTTTATATTTTTTTCATTACTCCCTGCTTTTGTACTTAGGAGTCTTCAAAAATTTTTTAAACTTTTTTTTTTTTTTCAGGTAATTCAACCAAAAATATTATGCAGATTATACATTTATTAACAAGTTCACTTTTTTTTTACTCAAATATAGTTAGATTTATTGTTTACATATATATATATATATAGATTATATTTGGTGGGGTGTTTACCGCCTTAAATTTTTTTTTGGCCATATTTTTTAGGCACAAAAAACAATAATTTTTTAACCATTTTTTTTGTTTTTGGTGTGTTTTTCTAAAAGAAAATTTTTAGGTGAGAATTTGGAGTCAAATCTCTACTTCACTAAATTCAGTGATTAGAGAGATTTATAATTCTATATATATATTTTTAAAAATTTTTGGCGTTGTTTATTCTTTATGGTCTAAACTTTATAGTATCCCAAAATGTTCAACATGGTCAAAAAGTAACAAAATCCAATTCCAAAAATATAAAAACTCACAACAGCAGTCAGTCATGGTGTGCTTTCACACTGGAACACGCCAAAATTGGAAGATACACACATTCAGTGCAAACTCGCCAAATGTCATTGGTTCAACAGACAAATGGCCACATGTGCTATCTGACATCATGGGTGATCAATGTCTGTGTTTTGTGGGAGCAAACCCTTCCTCTCAACTACTTGAGGATGGAGGAGGGGGTTGGACCCACAAAGCACAGACATTAGATATTCTGTGATGGCAGATAGCACATGTTGGCACACTGTGTGTGTATCTTCAAATTTTGGCGTATTCATTATTCAAACTGTAAAAATGTTTGTGGGGGCGGGGGATGGGCGGGGGGTGTTTCAGTCTTTGACACGGCCCATCATGTCAATAATGTTCTTAAAATTAGATTCGATGACCATCATTCTTTGCCGCATATTGTCCATTTCCGTGCTGCATTCCAAAAGGACATTTGTTACATTCTGTTCCATGAGAAACATCCTTTCACGCATATTGTGCATTTCAGTGCTGCACTCCATTACCTGCTGAATAATTATAGCAGCACTTGCACGTGAAAATATTGGCACACCATCCTCCTCCCCTAAAACAAAAAAAAAAAATGGCATTTACAATATTATTTTTCAATGAGGCCTATCTACATATGTTTTTTTGAATCAAGCTAGGGTGACACTGACCTGATGGGCTTCTCCTTTCCACCTCTTCGACATCTTCTATCACTCCTCCTTCTTCCACCACCTCCCCATCATCTTCAATCACTCCTCCTTCTTCCACCACTTCCCCATCATCTTGGACTCCTCCTTCATCCATCAATCCACCTTCTTTCAATTCGCCAAATTGTTCTTCCGCCACTTGCCCTTCATCTGCTATGACTTCTAAGTCCAAAATTACTTCTTCCTCCTCTCTTCCTTCCTCCTTTCTTCCTTCCTCCTCTCCTTCCACATCCTCCTCTCCTTCCACATCCTCCTCTCCTTCCACATCCTCTTCTCCTTCCACATTCTCCTCTCCTTCCACATCCTCCTCTCCTTCCACATCCTCCTCTCCTTCCACATCCTCCTCTCCTTCCACATCCTCTTCTCCTTCCACATCCTCCTCCTCCTCCACATGTTGAGATGGCAGATTTTGGCCTTGTCTGGCCCTCTCTGCCTCCTCCAAATGCTGGCGACTTCTTTCCCCTGAAATAAACCAAAAAAAATGTAGACTCATCAGCACACAGATATTGGAGAGCATAAATCGCACACATTGCTTAGAAGATGCTTTCATTTAGTTACTTTTATCTTTCACCAAACCTACATTTTGCAATTACTTCTATATGGCAAGCTCTGATCCTGCCCCTTTTTAGCAAAGTGACACACATGGATGTCCCCCCTAAACTGTATTTCTGGGAGACCCTACCAAAACCCATTTTTGATTTGGGGAGACACAGGTGCTCTGCATTGCAGATGTGAAAACATCTGCTTTATTACCATATTATTTCTAGAACTAGCTTTTACACAATGTTTACAAACAAAGTTTTTGGCCAGTGAGCCATGTCCAGGTGTGTTGTTCCTGGAATAACCGAGCCTTTCTGATAAACTATGTGATGTTACGTTGTTTACTAAGAACACTGTTTGTAAATATGTAGTTATTTATGTTCTAAAAAATAAATAACAACATGTCTTTAAAATTACAAGCAGGCCAAGGAGGCAGATGGTGAAATATACATGGCAACACATTATTGCAGACAATCACCACCCCCCCCCCCCCCAACCCCAATATATATTTACTTACTTTTACGCAGAATTTTAAGTATTTTCTTCATCTGATGTGGCTCCCTCAATTTTAAGTCTGACCAGCGTTTCCTCAGCTGTTCCTTGGACCTGGTGATCCCAAACATCCTCTGCATTCTCCTCGCCACCTTGTCCATAATATGTGCCTTTCGGCGGTTAGGGGTCTTGTATGGCCCTAATTCACCATCATAGTCCTTTTTTCGCATGATGTAAACTAACTCCACCATTTCCTGGAACCGCATATTAGTGGCTTTATATCTTCTTTTCCTTGATCGGGACGTCCCTGCCTCTGTCCCTTCACTTGTGGCATGAGAGCATCGTGCCCGCTCGTGTGACATCGCCATCTTTCCTTTCCCACAGAGATTATGGGCGTGGAAAAGATGAATTCTTACGCCATGGGCGGAGAAGAGGGCGGCGTTTAATACATACGCGGAGTGTAGAGAATGCAAACAACGTGTTTACGTCCGTTACGCGGAGAATCTTCGAGCGCATCCAGAACATACACAGTTAACGCCATATTTCCTAAACTCATTGATTAGGGGCCTCGCAAAGGTGACGAGGGCGGGGTTTCATAAATACGCGGAGTGTTTAAAAGGTTTACGCCGTGATTACGCATCTTACGCGGTAATTAGGCGAGCGTGAGAAACGAGGAGCGAGAGACAGGAAGGTAAGGAAATTAAAAATGTGATCAGCAGAGGCCTTGAAAATGTAGACACATGGGATGGGGGTTTGGGCTGTTGGTTGCACCCTTTTTAAGCTATTCTGTCTATGGGGTACCACAATGTTATTTTGGTATCCAAATGCTTTTGGACACCTCACAAAATAGAGATGTGAACAATGCTGTACCTCATTGACAAGTTTTTGAATGGTGTATTCAGATCAGGCAAAGTATTGTTCAAGTGTTGGTTGTACAGAGGTCATTAGGAAGTGTCTTTTATGTCATCCATTGTCAGGGGTATGAGATTTACACATGAAAGAGTGCCTAGATGAAAACTGTCATTTGTAAGCATTGTTTAATTTAATATATTTAAAATATTTACTGCAATGTGAACAATGGCTCTGCATCTAGCAAATCAATGTTTGGTACAAGCAATGCGGCCGAGCTGCCAATCATTGTTTAAACAAGAGAGACTGTGTTTGGAATTAGATATAGGTAATAAATTTGAAGACACATATTAGATCAAGGTCAACGCTGATCCTTTGGAATATTTATTTTTCTGTGGTTTATGTTTTTGTAATCTAGACTCAAAAAGAAATATAATTTTGCAAAAATTGCAATGGACCTCCTACAAAGCAAGGAATCTATAGAGGCCTTACTTCAAAAATACCAGGACACGCCCATCCTGTGGAATTCAAAACACTCGTTATATTGCAATAAAGAGGTACGAGCGGCAGCACTAGAAGAGCTAGCAAATTATATGCAAACTTGGGTGCCAGGATGCACTGCCAACATGGTGAAGGATAAACTTGCCAACCTCAGAAGCACATACAGGAGAGCATACAAAGCTAATAAAATCAAAAAATCGGGAGCAGCAGCAAGACAAGCAAAGGAACCCAAACTGTGGTATTATAAACAGATGGCTTTTTTGCGGGACGAAATGGAAGGCAGGAAAACGATGTCCAGTCTTTCTTCCAACCTTTCCTCCATGCTACCTTCCAGCGGACATTCCCCAGATGACCACAGCCCTGCAGAGTCGGAGGAAGAGGGCCTGGCTGACAGAGATGCAGATCTGCCACCCTTCGATGAGGAGGTATAGTAGTTTCCTCTATATTTATGGCGTAAATAATTCTTGGTGGATTAATGATTAGATATTGTAAAAAAAAAACCAAGCTGGAAAAAAGCAAACAAAAAGGTGTACAGACAAATAGGTGTCAGGGATGACAACTGCAGGGGTCAGAAGTAGAGTGTATTCAAGTAATAATGAACAGAAAATACTGAACGAAAAACATGAAAATGAGTGTGGTTTTATTTAGCGAAATTGTAAAAAAATTCTTTTTTTTTCCACACAGGAAGAAGAGATCAGCCAGGAGGTGGCAGATCCTCAGGTGTCTGTCAGCCAGGAGGAGGCCGGGGTCAGTGGCAGCCAGGAGGAGGCCGGGGTCAGTGGCAGCCAGGAGGAGGCCGGGGTCAGTGGCAGCCAGGAGGAGGCCGGGGTCAGTGGCAGCCAGGAGGAGGCTGGGCCCAGTGGCCTGCAGCAGGTCCACCCGGCCAGGAGAACCACCACCAGCCAGTCTTCTCCCCCCCAGGTGAGGCCATCAGGCCGAAGGAGGCAGTTGAGGCCTGTGGAGGAGGCAAGCCTCCGCATGATCCAGGAGGCAAGCGCCATCATGAGGGCCCCCCTCAACCCCACAGAGGCCTTCAGTGCCTCATTGGCCCATGATTTAAATGAAGGGGAGGAGGACCAGAGAAGACTGGCAAAGGCCCTGATGAACCAGGTCCTTTGGTGGATGCAGAGGGGCCTGCTGACCCCAGACACTGGGCTATGTGACCCGGCCCGGCTTGCGGAACACCATCCTCCTGCTGCCACATCAACCCCACCTGCAAGACCCCGTGTTCGATCCGCTGGAAGGCTGCCTGGAGGGAAGGCTGGAAAGAGGAGGAAACGTTGATTTTCTGCCTTCCATTTCCTTCCACATAAAGGACATCTTGTTTGTACTACCACAGTTTGGGTTCCTTTGTTTGTGTGCTGCTGCTTCATATTTTTGTGTTTGGCTCCTGAGGCTTGGAAGTTTATCCTTCACCATGTTGGAAATGCAAGTTTGCATATAGTTTGCTATCTATTCTAGTGCTGCTGTTCTTTTTATTTTTTGTGATGACATTTGCCTGAATAAAAGGCCTTTTGCTTTCATTTGAAAACATGTCTATTGTTTGATATACTGTGGGGATTATTAGGCAGCAAACCTTTAATAAATATACAATGGGTAATTTACAAAGGACACACTCCTTGGGGGGGGGGGGGGACATTTGGTGTGCCAACATGGTTTAATATTCTCTAATGAAACACCAACAAAAAAAAAAAAAAATTAAAAAAACATGTAAAAAAAAAAAAGTTTAAATGGTGACATAACTAGAAACAAAAAAAGAAATTAAAAAAATGCACATTCCTTTACAAAAATGACTACTCTAAATTATGGAGGACCACCAACCAAAACACACGTCTGGCATAGAAAACATTATTAAAGGATTACATCACAAGCAAGAAATGTGACATTTCAGTATGGGACAACTCTATTGAAATTGCATCAGCAAGAGAACGGGGTTATTCTAGCAAGAGAAGAATTAATAAAACGAGGCTTTAAAATGTGGTTTAGTGCGCCTTTTTAAGACATTGTTCTCTTGCTAGAATAAAAGGTTTCTAATGACGAATGTGCCATATCCCAAAGAAACGCGAGTTTTACCTGAACGAGCGCTCCCGTCTCCTCATTTGGACTGAGCATGCGCGGGGTTTTTGTACGCTGCTTTTGTGTACAGACGACCGAACATGTCTGACGGACACGATTCCAGCAGACTGTTTTAAAGCAAGACCAGGAAACAGTTGTTCGTTGGAAAACGGTCTGGCCGACGATTGTTTGCTGGAATTCTGTACGTTACTGCCTACACACGAACGAACATGTCCGCTGAAACTGGTCCGCGGACCAGTTTCAGCAGACATGTTTGGTCGTGAGTACGAGGCCTCAGTGTTAGGATATTATGGTAAATATATTGGTCAAATGTTCTTCACTTCTTCTTAAAGATTTTTCACTTAGGATTGAATATAGGGGAATGCTACAGTTTCCATGTGAAATGCGACACATAGAAATTAAAATTTGACAAATCTTACAAACATTATGGGTATTATTTTGGACTTTTGTTAAGACATTCGTACAGCATTTTTTTAAAGATAAATAATAGGTGTATAAGTACACAATATTATAGTTAAAGTTAAAGCTATATTTACTTTGTTTAATTCATAGCCCAGTTTTATCTCAACACTTTTCTAATGAACAGTGAAAGAGCTACCTGTGGCTTGTTTACTTTGAGCTGCTGGGAGCTAGGCAGAACAGTAGTAGCACTTGTCAAAATAAGATCTATTGATGGCTGTAACAAGCAAAGAGACTTTATTCACAGTAGCAACGCAACACCTCCTGCAGAATGCAGCTTAGGGTCATGGACTTTGGCCAAACGTACAATCCCCCGAGAAGAATGAACTTGCTTCTGTGAATTTCAAACTTTATTTTAAAATAATATCCTTTATATATTTGTTTTAAATAATATTCCCCAAATCGATGGTTTTATACTAGTGAAGGCAGTGCATTACCTATGTGAAAGCATTAAAATAGTCAGCAATAACCGCTGTTATATTTTATTTATGACTAATTAATTCGCTTTTTAAGAGGCTCTGAATATATGTAACTCTGTTTTAAAAGTAAAATTACAAGTAAACATCAAAGGGCACATTTCCACTAGATACACTACAATGTATTCCACAACTAAAGAAAATGATAGATATCAGAATGTCCATTGTTTTCCCAACAAAGCATTAAAATGGAATGGAAAATAAAGCTTGCTTACTGCATTTGGCTTTGCTGACCTGCAATTTTCCATCCAAGTCATATATTTCCAAATGGAGAAGAAGAGATAGTAGGTATGGTGCTGTTCTATGTGATGTCATAAATAATTAAAAAATATGAAAAAACATCATGCTATATAAACATAAAAAAATAAAAAATAAAAATCCAGAATATAAATAGTCCAAAAGTGCATGCGTACTTGGTGCAACTGATGCACGTGTGCAATATAACAAGGTGTGCAATGAATATAAAATTAGTGCACCTGTGCTGATTAAACTGTGCAATCAATAGGTTCAATAAACCTGCGCAAATCAGGAATAACAGTAATCCGCTGCAATCAACACAAAACAGCTGGTGCAGGCATATTAAAGTGCATATGAAATCCTGTGTAACAAATATCAAACGGCTATGAAAAAGTCCATTGTTGGCAGGTGAAAAACAGGAAAATAATTCTGAAAAAAAATTAAAAAGACTGAAAATTTTGAAAAACAAATGTTTTTTTTGTTTCCGTTACAAAATTTTGTAAATAAGTATGTTTTCTCCTTCACTGATGGGCACTGATGGGGCTGCACTGACGGGCACTTATGGGCACTGATGAGGTGGCACTGATGAGGTGGAATTGATGGGCACTGATGGGCACTAATATGCAGCACTGATGGGTCACTGATAGGCAGCACGGATGGGCACAGATAAGCGGCACGGATGGGCACAGATAGGCGGCATGGATGGGCACAGATAGGTGGCACGGATGGGCACAGATAGGCGGCATGGATGAGCACGGATAGGCGACACGGATGGGCACAGATAGGCAGCATGTATGGGCACTGATAGGTGGCACAGATGGGCATGGATGGGCACTGATAGGTGACATGGGTGGGCATGGATGGGCACTGATAGGTGGCACAGATGGGCATGGATGGGCACTGATAGGTGGCACGGATGTACTGTATTATATTGTACTTATGGATGCCAATCAATGCAACAATGCCTGCCAATCAGTGATGCCCATTGTGGGCACTGATTGGCATCCATTGTGGGCACTGATTGGCATCCCTGGTGGTCTAGGGTGGCATACCTGGTGGTGGGCATCCCTGGTGGTCTGGTGGCATTCCTGGTGGTCTAGTGGCATCCCTGGTGGTCTAGTGTGGGCATCCTCGGAGGGGGCTGTGCTGATAATCGATCAGCACAAAACCCCCCTGTCAGAGAAGCAGCCGACCGGCTCTCCTCTACTCACGTCTGACAGGCGCGAGTAAGGAAAGGCCGATAACCGTCTCTCCTTGTTCACATTGTGATCAGCCATGATTGGACATGGCTGATCACATGGTAAAGAGTCTCCGTCAGAGACTCTTTACCTAGATCAGTGTTGCGGGGTGTCAGACTGACACCCTGCAACAACGATCGCCGCGATGCGCGCCCCCGGGGGCGCGCATCGGCTTAATATCCTGAGGACGTCATAAGACGTCCAGTCAGGATATTGAAACCACTTTGCCGCCGTCATTTTGTAATAGGGCAGGCGGCAAGTGGTTAAAATTCTTAGCACAGATTGACACACACCTACACATATATTTCCAAATGCAGTGTATGGCATAGTGCATTAATGCAACACACATTAACAAATGCTTTCTGGCAGAAACCAACAGTGTATACGTGAGGTTACAGTTAGCTTAAAAAAAAGGATGTTGTTGGACTCATGAAATACATCATCCTGTATTTTTGCAAGCTCGGACCATAAAGGATCATAAAGATAAATTAAGGATACTTATATGTTGTTAGCATCAGTGTCGAATAAACCTAAAGCTGACCATAGATGGGTGGAATTCTGTCAAGCAGGGGTGGCTACACACTGTTCGAAATTTGGCTGGTTCAGTGTGTGCGGCCATCCCTGCTTAACCAAAGTCAATGTTTCATTGAATTCTGTTGAAGGGACACGCTGGAAAATCAGTGTATTCTGACATTCAATCAGAATACAATGTCCTGGAGGGGGGATGTGATTCCTCCATGCACCCAGTTTGTGTGGATCAAAGAATTGGTTATTTTTTTTTGTTCAGCCCGTTCAGCTAACCCCAAAAATTTAATAAAAAATTCAGTCTGCAACCAGCTTTATGTCAGAATTGAAACCAGACTCTCCTTTTCAATTAATATATAACAATACAAATTTAGATGATGACATTTAGCTTTAAAATACCAAACAAAATGAAGGTGAAAGGCCAGGATTTTCCTAGCAATGCTTATACCTACCCACACCTCCTTCTAACTCCTATTCTAACTAGCCTGTGAAAGCTATGACTAAACACTTGATATAGTGTGAAACGCGTCAGTTGTCCAAAGTTTTTGTTTGCTGTGGCTTGTAGTGCTGTCCACATTTTTAATAAAGGTAACTATTGTTCAGGAGAGCGGCTGTCCAGAAACACATTCTGCTGATTGCATTGTCTGCACCTGAGATCTCTGTGGGACAGATTACAGCCAAAGTTCCTACCTGGAGCAGCCACCTTTCTCTTCTCTGCAACCAGCTTTATGTCAGAATTGAAACCATAACAATACAAACTTAGATTATGACATTAGGCTTTAAAATACCAAATAAAATTAAAATGAAAGGCCAGAATATTCTTAGCAATGCTTAAACCTGCCCGCACCTCCTTCTAACTCCTATTCTAACTACCCTGTGAAAGGAAGATGTGTACACTTACCTATCCTGAGGGCGATTTGTTCCAGTCACTTGATCTTACTAGCAGCCAGCTTCAGGGGAGAGGAAAGATCACCAATTATGGTTGAAATACCTGTGTGATGGGTTCACCCATAGGTTTTCTATGGGGCTTTCATTGTCGGCTGTTCCTCCTCTACCCTGAAGACACAACTCGGAGGCCACCATGTGCCCAGACCAAAATTCCCCTGGGAATAGGTAAATATTAGCATCTTACTTTTAGTAGTTAGAATAGGAGTTAGAAGGGGGTGGGAGCAGGTTTAAGCATAGTTAGGAAAAGCATGGAATTCTCCTTTAACATCTTCTTAGGAAGGTATTAGTTGAAAACATCATACACAGCAGGTAATATGTATGTAATTTTCAAGAAATGTTCCACTTTGAAAACAATTTGTGTGTCTGAAAATTGGCAGAATTACAGTTAAAAGCATAGCTGCCTATCGGAAGTCAAAATGTAGAGTCTTTGTTGACATATTTGTCAGCAATACATTAAACATCATAATCGTCAGAAAATACAGTAGCTAAAAGGACATCACTAAGCATCAGTTAAAAGAAAAAAAAAAATAACAAACACATAAAGCACTAAAAAAATTAAAACATATCAAGTCAAATTAAAATGACAACTTCCTTGTATAGGTAATACAAAATAAATTCTGATTGGCCTTGGATGGAATGTAAATACATCTATTTAGAGGAGTGTATAACTCCACCCATTGTTTGGAATACCCCAGCCTTATAGATTTTTTATCTATTTTTTGCTCTTGCTGCTATTATAGATAGCATGTTTCCAAATGGTTTGATGTAGACAAGAAGGTGCATTAAACTCATTATTACATCTAAGTTAAGATGTTAAGAGACACAATGGAAAATAACACATAACAGCTAAGTCAATTAACAAAATTAGACAATGATTCTTTAGTATATTATCTGCGTTCTCTGGCAGACAGAAACACAGCTAATGTTTCGAGTGAATAAATTGTCAAGCACTGAAATGAAACTGTAAAATACTGAGGACAATGTTAGAAGTTGCATACAGTTGTTGAGCAATTCCTGTGATGTGAGTTTATATAAGCAGCCATGCCTGTAGCCTCATAGTTGCATATTTGCTATAACTGTTATTTTCATGAGATATGAAATTATATTTTCGTGATATCATTACTTTGGTACTTTCTGGAGAGGATGCTGTGCCTGGAGGCCTGCACTTCATGCATCTTCTAGCTTCTGTTTCCTGTGGGTCAGTTCTTCTTATCTGCTGCTTCTTAAATAATACCCCATCTGCTATTTGGTCATCAGTCATTGGGGAGGTACATTAGGTCAGACATAAGGAATCACAGCCCCAACCCTCTACTGAGGTATATACAGAGACATGGTGTTTGACTTATTAAAGGAGAATAAACTGTTTTCTTTGCCATAGCACTTTGCAAGGGAATTTGCCCCAGAGGTTAGTGAATGAGGTGAAGCTTTGGGTCTTCTATCATCCAATCATGTATAAGCAAAAATGCAGTATGTATTTTCCTTGAATGTGATTGGATATTTTTTTGCAAAGTGAAATTCCACCACATTTACTAACCTTTGGGGCATGGCCCAGGCATACCATACCAAGGCATTGTAAGTCAGTGCCAGGAAAAATATCAGCTGCAGCGAGCCTATATAAAATAATGGTGACTAATCCTTCACCCTTTGCTTATCTTCTCTGGGCACATGTCAAACAGTTCAGGTCCCCTTTAAAGCGGGAGTTCACCCGAAAAAATTTTTTTAACCTTAGATTGATGCTCATTTTGTCAAGGGGAATCGGGTAGTTTTTTTAAAATCGAAGCAGTATTTACCGTTTTAGAGAGCGATCTTCTCCGCCGCTTCCGGGTATGGTCTTCGGGACTGGGCGTTCCTATTTGATTGACAGGCTTCCGACAGGCTTCCGACGGTCACATACATCGTGTCACAAGTAGCCGAAAGAAGCCGAACGTCGGTGCGGTTCTATACGGCGCCTGCGCACCGACGTTCGGCTACTTTCGGAAAATCGTGACGCGATGTATGCGACCGTCGGAAGCCTGTCAATCAAGTAGGAACGCCCAGTCCCGCAGCCCATACCCAGAAGCGGTAGAGAAGATCGCTCTCTAAAACGGTAAGTACTGCTTCTATTTTAAAAAAACTACCCGATTCCCCTTGACAAAATGAGCATCAATCTAAGGTTAAAAATTAACTTTTCGGGTGAACCTCCACTTTAAGTTGTAATAATAAAAAAAGATAAATGTGATACCAGTGATTGATTTTTTACAAGTATCTGCAATTCTGAAACTAACCTGGATTATTCAATTTCGCATTCATTTTGATGTTATGAAGCTACCAAAGTCCCTCTGGGTCACTAACTGAATAGTCGACAGTGAGAAGTCACATAACAATCAAAGTACAATTTAAAATGTCTCTTATACTTGTTTGCAGTCCAAACTTTTGTGAAATTGGTGAGGATTGGTTTATAATCAATCATAATCAATGACCTTGCAACAAATCCATCCAGCACCACACCCTTTAATTTTCTTTGTTGGGAGTACTCAGCTCATAGTGACACTATCAACAACCAATAGAAGAGAGAGTCAGCACTCAACCAGTCGACCTCAGGATTTTAATGAGGTTATTTTGCAAGAGCAATGTACAGATATGCAGAGTAAAACATAACATGTTCACAATATGTACAGTACATTGCTCATGCATAATCAATGACCATCCTTGATTAAGCTACCAGTCCAATTGTATGCAGGATAAACACAAGAAAAGCAGAGGAGTTCATACAGAGTAAATGTTAGAATCAGAACCTAAATTCTAACAGCTATCTTTGAACTATCATGGATTGGATACATCTATAAAAAGCTAGCTGTAGTAGCAAAAAGAATTGATAGCAAGGTTTCCTGCTGAATACAACATAACAAAACCTACTCTCCTACAGGCCATGATGCAGGAGCTGGCTTGTGTTCCCTACATGAGTCCTGAGCTCTGAGCCTTAACCCATTGCTGTAATATGCACTAGCTTCATGTGGGTTAGAAAGCATCTCCACCTTGGCTGGCTACCGAAGGGATTTCTACAACTGCTCAGAAGTCTATAACAAAGGTGCAGTTGAACACCCTGGTTATTTGTTTGTTCTGTTTTATTGAGAATTCTCTTTGAGAACATAATATTATCATTTGGCTGTTGCAGTGGTCATTGTAGTTGAATGGAACTGGGAATATAGCTGGAAAGATTACATCACTGCAGCCTCTGAGAGACACAAGTAGCCAGCCTGTGATTCTGCCTGCCAGTAACCATGCAAAATGTCAGTGTCTGGAGTAATTGGCTTTTAATAACAGCCAATAATGTGTGATGATGTGCTTGACTGTGTGTTATCTATCATCTGCAAAACACAATAAAGAAATCTGCTACACAATATGCAGCAAGTGTATCTGTTCCTTGCTGTGCCATGTAGCTTCATGCAAAGGGAGTGTTTATAACAATCTCTGTGCAGCTAAGCTCACATGTAATCATGTGTGATGAGCCTTGCAATAAAAGTGTAATGGTGTTAATCAATACCCTAAAAAGGGTCTGTGATATAAGCCATATATTTTTTACATTTCTCCAATGAAGAGTAGATTAATATGTATGCATGTAAAATAGCGTAACTATTTTATGCTGAGGCTTTTAGTCTAGCGGGAGCTGTAAAATATATACACAAAAGAGCTATGGTAATAAGAACATTTTACTATCAAGCAATCAGAACTGGGAGTCAGAATTTTTAATTGGCTTGTTTAATAAAATACAATAAACTTATTTTAGTCATCAGTGTGCTACAGTTATGCAAATGGCACAATTACAGCTGCATAATTTATAAGCATCAATAGAAAAAGCTTGAAAATGTAGAAAAATTACACTAAACATTTAACTGAGACTTTATTATACACAGAATATGATTTCCTCTGAATAATGCAGTATTGACTTAACTCATTCTTCCATCACAACTTATTTCCATAAAGAGACAATACAACAGATGCCTTTTGTACAAAATGTAGAAACTATGCACCTATGCACATCAATTAATATGTTTAAGTATGGTTCAAATTGAAAGCACTGATTTCGATGACGATGTGGGTGGGTGAAGTTGCAGATGACCATCAGCCTTTAAGGGGGATTATTAAAATGCATCAGTCTGGGAAGATTTTTTCCAGGTAGCCATCAATTCAGTGGTCATTTAATGACTGTAAGTTTATAATAAGTTTGAGAAAGGTAACATCTGGGGGATTAGCCATATGTTCAAGTGAACTAATTGTAGGTGATCATGTGAAAAAGTTGTAATAGGAATGAAGTATACTGCTTTAACATTTTTAACCATCACATGCCTCCTGTAATATCCTGAGCTAAGGCACCGCTCGCTTGGGAGTTTAGCCATACTGTCAATTGCCAAAAGCTACTGATTTCTGCAGCTGGGATTGACAGCTGTGTGCTGCGGATAGCAATGACCACTGAGCCAAAAACAGTGCAATGACAGCCTGTCGGTGGCTGCAGATATGCGTGCCTGTTTACACAGCAAGTGATTACCTGCGGTGATCGTGACTGGATGTACAAGAGTTAAATCCTGCACACATAATTGCATGTTATTACCTGTTCCTTACAACCGGATCTGTTTCCTTCATGCATCTGCTTTCTCTTGGCATAGTACTCGTTTGTTGAAAGAATTAAACTGATACATACCCCCTGAGCCACCAGACTGTGATCTTGTGCAGCAATATTGCAAATTACCAGTGAAAAAATGTCAGACTTGAACATGAAAAGATACTTCTAAAGTAATATACAGTATATGACTATAGAATATTTTTTCAAGATAAAGCCAAAACCAATAAGCAATCTGAACTTTTTAGGCTGTCTCCTGCTTTTATGCTCCTTTTTCATTACCGTGCAACATAACAGTTGCATTAACTAAGATTTGAACCTAACCACCTTCCAATAAATATACATATTTACATATTGCTCTGCTAAAAGTACACAGAAGGTCATACATGATAGTTTATTGTAACACAGGATCCATCCCCACACTAGCCCCCAGCTGTAATACACTGAACAGATTAGGGGCTTTTATATGTGGTTTGGGATGAGCTTTTCACGGTTTGCCAAATAGGTGAGCTACAGTAGGTGAACCCGATTTTGTGTCAATCTCGCTCTCTTTCTCAGCGAGATTGAGCACCTACGAGCCCCATCGCGGGAGCCAGCGCCGAGCTGGCTTGCCGCGATGGATACAGAGCCGTCATAGAAGCGACGGGAGATCCGACTTGGATTCCCGCCAATTCTACACGTGTGCGGCGTTTGTTATGAATCCTGAAGGGGAAGTCCCCGCCGGATTTTAAATAAAAATCCGGCATGGGTCCCCCCTCAGGAGCATACCGGGCCCTTAGGTCTGTTATGGGTTGTAAGGAGAGCCCCCCTACGCCGGAAAAAACGGCGTAGGGGGTCCCCCTACAATCCATACCAGACCCGTATCCAAAGCACGCTACCCGGCCAGCCAGGAAGGGAGTGGGGACGAGCGAGCGCCCCCCCCCCCTCCTGAGCCGTACCAGGCTGCATGCCCTCAACATGGGGGGGTTGGGTGCTCTGGGGCAGGGGGGCGCACTGCGGCCCCCCCCACCTCAGAGCACCCTGTCCCCATGTTGATGAGGACAGGGCCCCTTCCCGACAACCCTGGCCGTTGGTTGTCGGGGTATGCGGGCGGGAGGCTTATCGGAATCTGGGAGCCCCCTTTAATAAGGGGGCCCCCAGATACCGGCCCCCCACCCTAAGTGAATGAGTATGGGGTACATCGTACCCCTACCCATTCACCTGCAAGAAAAGTGGTAAAAACACAAATAAACCACACAGTGTATTAAAATATTTTATTTTTCTGCTCCGGAGGCCGCCCCCTGTCTTCTTTATTAGCTCTTTTACCAGGGGGGGCTTCTTCTTTGACGTCTTCGGGTGGGTGGGGGCCGCCGTCTGGTTCTCTTCCACCGCCGGGGGGGGGTGGCTTTTAAAAAAGCCCCCACCCCCCCGGCGGGTTTCCTCCGGCGTCTTCGGCGGGGCTCTTCTTCTTCCGCTATCCCGACGGGTCTTCTCAACTCTCCGGGGTTCTCCTTCTGTCTTCGCCGCTCTCCGTTGTTGACTCGGCGCACCCCGGTTCTTCGTCTCGCTGTCCGGTGTCTTCTTCCGTGATGTACGTCTTCTCCTTCCGTGCTGTGATGAGTTCTTCTTCCGTGCTGTGACGTCATGTTCTTCACTTCTCTCCTTCTCCCGATGTTGCCACGCCGGTCCTCCTCGCTGAAATGACGGATGCGCGCCTTGCATCGGACCTATATAGGCCTCACAGTCCCATCATGCTCTGTACCTACCCATGTGATACCTACCCACGTGGTAGGTATCACATGGGTAGGTACAGAGCATGATGGGACTGTGAGGCCTATATAGGTCCGATGCAAGGTGCGCATCCGTCATTTCAGCGAGGAGGACCGGCGTGGCAACATCGGGAGAAGGAGAGAAGTGAAGAACATGACGTCACAGCACGGAAGAAGAACTCATCACAGCACGGAAGGAGAAGACGTACATCATGGAAGAAGACACCGGACAGCGAGACGAAGAACCGGGGTGCGCCGAGTCAACAACGGAGAGTGGCGAAGACAGAAGGAGAACCCCGGAGAGTTGAGAAGACCCGTCGGGATAGCGGAAGAAGAAGAGCCCCGCCGAAGACGCCGGAGGAAACCCGCCGGGGGGGTGGGGGCTTTTTTAAAAGCCACCCCCCCGGCGGTGGAAGAGAACCAGACGGCGGCCCCCACCCACCCGAAGACGTCAAAGAAGAAGCCCCCCCTGGTAAAAGAGCTAATAAAGAAGACAGGGGGCGGCCTCCGGAGCAGAAAAATAAAATATTTTAATACACTGTGTGGTTTATTTGTGTTTTTACCACTTTTCTTGCAGGTGAATGGGTAGGGGTACGATGTACCCCATACTCATTCACTTAGGGTGGGGGGCCGGTATCTGGGGGCCCCCTTATTAAAGGGGGCCCCCAGATTCCGATAAGCCTCCCGCCCGCATACCCCGACAACCAACGGCCAGGGTTGTCGGGAAGGGGCCCTGTCCTCATCAACATGGGGACAGGGTGCTCTGAGGTGGGGGGGGGGCCGCAGTGCGCCCCCCTGCCCCAGAGCACCCAACCCCCCCATGTTGAGGGCATGCAGCCTGGTACGGCTCAGGAGGGGGGGGGGCGCTCGCTCGTCCCCACTCCCTTCCTGGCTGGCCGGGTAGCGTGCTTTGGATACGGGTCTGGTATGGATTGTAGGGGGACCCCCTACGCCGTTTTTTTCGGCGTAGGGGGGCTCTCCTTACAACCCATAACAGACCTAAGGGCCCGGTATGCTCCTGAGGGGGGACCCATGCCGGATTTTTATTTAAAATCCGGCGGGGACTTCCCCCTCAGGATTCATAACAAACGCCGCACACGTGTAGAATTGGCGGGAATCCAAGTCGGATCTCCCGTCGCTTCTATGACGCGCTTGCTGGGATGTGCTGTCACTATTCCAGTGAGTGTGAGATGTCGGCGAGATCTCGGCACCCTGTCGCCGAGTATCAGCGCGACGCTGTCGTGCTAAAAGCACAATATCACAAACACCTACTGTAAATTGGCAGATTTAGCTTGTTCACCCATCATAATGAAGGAGTGTCCCCCCATCTAAAGTAGGTTAAAGGTCTGGTTTAGATGTACAGTGGGGATCAAAAGTTTGGGCACCCCAGGTAAAAACTTGTATTAATGTGCAAAACGAAGCCAAGGAAAGATGGAAAAATCTCCAAAAGGCATCAAATTACAAATTAGACATTCTTATAATATGTCAAAACAAAGTTAGATTTTATTTCCATCATTTACACTTTCAAAATTACAAAAAACAAAAAAATGGCGTCTGCAAAAGTTTGAGCACCCTGCAGAATTTATAGCATGCACTGCCCCCTTTGCAAAGCTGAGACCTGCCAGTGTCATGGATTGTTCTCAATCATCGTCTGGGAAGACCAGGTGATGTCAATCGCAAAGGTTTTAAATGCCCAGACTCATCTGACCTTGCCCCAACAATCAGCACCATGGGTTCTTCTAAGCAGTTGTCTAGAAAGCTGAAGCTGAAAATAGCGACTGCACTTCCAAGTGCACTTTCAGCACAATTTCAAGTGCACTTTGCACTTGTAGTTTGCACTTGTAGTGCAACGTGGATTTGCCTTCCGTAAATAACCCCCATTGTGTTGATAACATGTGCTACTGACAAAAATAGACCTGCTTAGCCTGTTCAAAAGTCCATAAATAAACAGTTAATAGCAGTTGAAAAACAGAAACCAGGTACCCCTTTCTGCTCCTTGAACCAGCAGGACACCGGAAACTGAAAAGACACAAAGAAAAAAAAAAGCACACCAGCTCCTAGTGCAGTAACCTTTATTAAAAAAGTAAAAATTCATAAGTACAGTTGCACTCACAATTGTAGATGTAAGTCAGGCATGTCAACAATTGCAAAGACATCATGCTGTGGAAATATTTCCCTCCACCTCTTAACCACAGAGTGGCTCAGCCAAGCCCCAAACCTGCATGCGTGAGGGACATCCCACCATAGGCTCCCACATGCTCTCCACCGGGCAGAAAAGTACACCCAGCTGCTGAGTGACCTACACAATCCCAGTACTACATGAACGGGGCAACCAGCAATGGATTGTAAAACCGCCAAGCACACGACATTGCAGTCGTTGCTGTGACTATGCGTTTCAGAGGGACGGAGCCTTTTTTTTTCAAGTCCTTGAAAGAAAGACTTGAAAAAAGAGGCTCCATTCCTCAAAAAAACTTTGTCATAGCAAAGGCGTGTTGTGTGCTGTTGTAGTTGTGTAGTGGAAGGCTGCTGGCTTCGATCAGACTGGGGATTTGAAAATCCTCTGAAAGATTTGTATTTTATTGGTTATACTTTGATAAATAAGGCTGAGTGGGATGCATTTATTGAGGATAAGCTGCAATCATTTGCAATAACAGAAAGCATTCTTATAAGATTTCTAGATTCATCAGCTGAGAGCTTTTAGCACAAGCCAGAGACATTCCTGATTGTTGACTGTGAGCTACTGCACTTTCCCAGCTCTCTCTGCCTTATTAAATAAAGGCCACTCTAGATGTCTTCTTTTATTATAAGTCAGCAGTTCTGTTATGTTTGTGATATGCTAAGATGACTTCTAACTCCTTTTAATTTCAGTAATGGGAGTCATAACATATCTCCTTTGTGTTTAATGAAATACTCCCATCCAAAAACATTTCCACTTCACAAACTGCAGCACCAGGCACATCCACATTGTGTCTGGCTGGTTGGTGCTCAACATACTAAATTACAATATATTTGTTTATTAAGAAAAAAAAAAAGAAGAAACGTGGCAAGTGTTTAATTGAAACAAGAAACTTCCGCACACAGGGAAATGTTTTCTTAACAGATTGCTGCAGAATGCTGCCCCAAGCTTTTTTGATTAAATTAATGATGGAAATGATAAGCTCCATTAGCGTTTCTGTTTCCAGAGGGAACATTTCTGTAGTGTTCCACCCTGCTTTACATCCCCTGGAAACCTGGGGTTCTAAGATAGAATTGTTAATTGAGGCCAGTGCAGGGCACAAGGACGAGATGTTTTATTAGTATGCAAATGAAGACATCTCAAGGAGGTATCACTCTGCGTCTCTGTGACTTAATACAGTTTGCTAAGATTCTAGAATTCTTATCATTTAACCTGAATATTGGTTGAGAAGGTTGTTGTAAATAAGGTCTTGAACCTCATTTTTTTGTTGCATGATGTCCTCTACCTGGAGACTGTGCTATAAAATGTTAGTTGTCAGAACTTAGAGCTATATAACCAAGAGCGTGAAATGAGCATATTGAGATGTGCACAAAGCGTGCCAAGATCCATTTGCATTTTGCGGGTAAACAGAACTTTATATCGAATTAGTGCAAAAATCATTTCAACAAAGAATATTAGAAGCCAAATTCAATTGACAATATCAATTATGCCAAATTCTGTGTGCTGATGAAAGTCTGTTTTGCTGGAGTAACTCTATCAATTCTTCTGTATTAATATTACTTAATGTTAATGTGTTTGTTACTTAGACCTGTTTATACTACACCTCTTTGAAATGCTAAATTGTTTAGTCTGCCTTGTATGTTGTAGACATTTAAAATGTCTAAGATTTAATTATAAAATAGAGAGTTATTACATTAAGCTTAAACATAAGTGTTTTGCATTCAAACTGATTCAGCTATTTTCAGTGCTATTGATAGAGAATAGTAAAGAACAAATATTATATAAGCAGGCATATAGATCAATACTGGTACACAGAAAGAAGAATGCTATAAATCATTGCAAGCAACCAAATAAACCTGTGTTTAGATTTTACAGTGCACTCTCAAATCATCACTTGCTCCAAATTCCACTGTAAAGACAATATACTGTATAGTAATTGCTGTTACTTTTTAGACATACATATAAATAGATCATCATGATGTAGATAATGTTATCTTTTAGCCGGATTCACGCCGCGTAAGTTCTCGGATGCGCCGTCGTATCTGTGTGCCAAATTCTCAATACAAGATACGCCTGAATTTTGGCTTGATCCGACCAACGTAAGTCTCCTATGCCGTCGTATCTTGGGCGCATATTTACGCTGGCCGCAAGGGGCGCTTCCATTGATTTACGCGTCAAATATGCAAATGAACGAGATACGCGGATTCACGAATGCACTTGCACCCGTCGCTGTAATCGACGCCGTTTACGTAAGGCGTACGTCCGGCGTAAAGTTATTCCACATAAAGCAGGTGTAAGTCATGTTAGGGTATGGACCAGGGAGCAGCCATCGTATTTTACGTTGTTTACGTAAGTCGTACGTGAATGGGGCTGGGCGTAGGTTACGTTCACGTTGTAGGCATTGAGCCGTTGTATCTTAGGGAGTATATGCGACGTGATTCTGAGCATGCGCGTGCATGCGCCGTTCGGCCCTTCATTTACATGGAATCGGTTAATTTAAATGTATCATGCCCACTACCTTCCTACTTTGAATTAGGCGGGCTTACGCCGGCCAATTTACATTACGCTGGCGCAACATAGGGAGCGAGTGCTTTGTGAATACCGCACTTGCCTCTCAGAGTTACGTCGGCGTAGCGCATATGAGATGCGCTACGCCGGCACAAAGATGCGCCGATCTACGTGAAACCCGGCTAATTGTGTTTAAAATTTTAGTAAAACCTTGTATGGCTTTTAACTATATTCAGTATAAACATGGAGGCAGAAGTATTTGTTTATTAACCTCCCTGGTGGTATGATTCCTTCTGGTTTTAGGTGCTGAAAGCGGTACAATTATTTTGCATGGAAATTTGGCGTTTTATATTTTAGGCCTGCAATTCTTAGGAATAACTCACTTAAATCTGTCCAAACAAGAGTCTAGTAGACATCCCGTGTATGATAAAGTTTGAAACACAAAATCATAAATTATAATATAATAAATAACTATAAATAATTATAACAAATAATAATGTAATTATAATAACAATTATTCAATAATGTAATCAAATCAAAAACACAGAAATTTGCTCAGTTGCAGAATTGTCACTGTCATTACTTTTATTGTTTGATGATGAATTTCCCCACAAATCACTATCGCTCAATTCTGCAAGTGATTCTAATTTATTATCGCCTTTTTCTAGCTGTTCTAAAACCACTTTTGATGTAAAGGGACACTTTTTGGTTGCTATGGACAATCTACAGTTTCCAGGCAGAAAGAACAGTATTTCTAATAAAAAAGTGCATGTAGGACACTGGGCAGACCACTAGGGACAAAGGGGGGGGGTGTAATTATTTTATACAGTACTGTAATCTGTAAGATTACAGCGTACTGTATGTGTACTGTGTATTTACTTTTTTGAATTTGGCACCGATCTCCGCCCTTGTGCATCATAACGTCGCAGGGAATGGAGCTTGGCGGCACTCGGCACTGTGTAAATCCAGTGAGGAGACAGCTCGATCACACAGCGGGTAGGCATCGCAGGATCCAGGGACAAGGTAAGTAAACTCTGCCTGTGGATACTGCAATGCGATCCCGAGTCTGGCTCGGGGATACCTCTATTGGTGGTGAAATCCCACCCCGAGCCAGACTCAGGAATACAGCTCAGGAGGTTAAGTACTTGACCTCTGCTTCATGCCTAAAGTGCTATGGTGGTGCTTTACTACCCTTTTGAACAAAGCAAGTCTGTGAGTTAGCCAACTCATTAGATATAATTCAATCTCTTGCTAACTGATTTCAACAGTTGCCAAGTAGTGAGTTGTGACAAATATAGAGCTCCCTCTAGTGGATAATCTACAAATCTTCATATTTGATATAATAAAAAAAAATATGGAAGTCTTTCAAAATGAGAAAGCCACACCAAACATAATTTTAATGTAAAGACTGCAATAATATGTAAAGATATATATTCTCCCTGAAAATGCACAATATCATTTAAGCAAATTGATTTAGTTGTTCTAACTGCAGTAAGTAGCTACATTTATTTTACAGGCAAACATAGATAAATAGGTGTGTTATGTGTAACAGGAATGCTGACACTATAAAATGTTCACAAATTTTTCATAAAACCTCCCTGTCTATTTTGCATCTACCTGGGCAGCTGCCAGCCATTGTGATGCACACAATCTAAATCTCTTAGGTTTTTGGAAGTAACACCCAAAACACAATTATAGTTAGATATTTTAGCAGTGCCTTCTGAGGAATTTAAATTTAGAGTGGGGAACAGAAAGCAGTGCTCATTTTCTGCAGCTTCATGAACTGGACAAGATTGATTCTTGCATAGCACTGCCTTAGGCAGAAGTGACCAGAATATGGCAATGAGTTAGAGTGAGCTACTCAAATGTGCATTTTAGTGGGTCCACCTGTCACAAACCTATGCATCTACCTCCAATATTAATGTTTTCATTATGTTCAATATTAAAATAAAACCTAAAATGAATGAGCATTTTTTTTCAACGAACACATTCTATATGATATAACAATGCTCCTATACAGTCTGGCTCCAGGTACCGTATTTATCGGGGTATTGCGCACTCCGGCGTATAGCGCGCACCCCTAGTGGACCCGACATTCCTGTAAAAAAAACATTTTAGTACTTACAGTTTTGGTGTCTTGCACGACGTCCATTGGCGGCCTCGTCGGGTCCGGCGTCCGTCTGCGGCTTCGGATGTCCTCTTCGTCGGGTCCGGCGTCCTTCTGCGGCGTCCTCCCCACTCGATCCCCGCTTTCCGGCACCAAGTTTGAATACTGCGCCAGCATATACCGAGCGCAGTACACTCGTGTATATTCGGGCAGGCTCGGCTACTCTCGCGCTAACGTCCTGTACGTCCAGGACGTGAGCGCGAGAGGAGCCGAGCCTGCCCGACTATACAAGAGTGTACTGCACTCGGTATATGCCGGCGTAGTGTTCGAACTTAGCGCGGGAAAGCGGGTATCGGCGTATATCGCGCACCCGTGATTTTGCCCTGATTTTCAGGGCAAAAAAGTGCGCGGTATACGCCGATAAATATATGGTATATCCATTCAGTTAATAAACTGTAGTATCATTGTTGTAGAAACATAACCAACCCTGCAAGCCTTTCAAACAACCCCTAATAATTATTTTGATCATTCCTTCTAGTCTGATCCTATCAATATTTACCATGTAAATTGTATACCTCAAATCTGTTGCTTCATTTTGTCCTCACAGCTATTTTATTAGATCTTTGTGAAATGACTCAATAAAATGAATGTCCTCATGGGGAGAAAAGCTATTCATTGAATGTAATGAGAGACTACAGGGCAGAATTTTACAACCCCGCAATTTGTTTTTCCATTTTCTTTATGTGCGATAATCATTCAGTACTTTATTACTAGTTACCCACTAGGACATTTTGTTGTTGTTGTCTAAATGAAGAGACTGCTTACTGTATTGTTAGCTGGTGATAAAGTTATTGGGCCATCAAAAATGTGGTATCGCCTTTTTATGACTTATCTTCTAGCATATAAAATTCTTGTATTGATTTACTTTGGTGGGCCCATATCTTCTGATGTTCATAATAGTTTTTACATGATTATGCTTTAAAACATATGTTATACCGTATTTTTCGCCGTATAAGACGCACCTGACCATAAGACGCACCTAGGTTTTAGAGGAGGAAAACAAGAAAAAAATAATATTCTTAACCAAATGGTGTACCAAAATATTTACCAGTGCCCATGAAATGCAGCCAGACCATTGCCAAAGAAATGCAGCCAGACCATTGCCAATATTGCAGCCTTACCTGTGCCATCGCTCGGGCTGCTCTACCCTTTCAGCAAGTGTCAGGACATGTCGGGCTGGCTACTGTGTGTGGCTGGCTGGTTTGCTGGTGTGGATGGGTCACCCTGGGTAGCTGGCTGGCACCCTGGCCCTGCTGTGGGTATGCCACTGTAGGTGGCTCATAGAAAAGGGGTGCTGATAAAGAGGGGGGCACTAACAGACAGAGGGGGAGGTGGGCTGAAAGAGAAGGGGTCTGACTGACAGAGTGGGAGAGCGGCAGACAGAGGTGAGCTGACTGATATACTGGCTACATGACACGATCTCTCGTTCCTGGCATGACTGACCAGCTTTAAAAGTTCCACATCAGCCTCCCGGACTTCTACATTGCATTATTTAATGTAAGTGCTGGATACATTTTTTTGCATACATTAAATACAGATCACTCACTTTTTTCCTTTTGTTTTTCTCCATACCGTAATGGGAGAGGGGCTGACAGTGACAGAGGGAGCCCTCAGGAGACACAGCACGCCAGGCAGAGAAGCGGTACTCACACGTGCAGCTTGCTCACTCACAGACCAACCCCGCCTCCACATTCGCCGCCGGAGCCAATCACAGACGCCCATGTCGGCCGCCCGGCCAATCACAGGGCGCTTGTCACTGGGCTTGTGTCAGTCCACCCCTGCAAGTGCCGCTATATCGAGCCGGCCGACGGGGGCTGCATTTGTGCGGGTGGGGGGGCTTTTTCCATAGCCCATAACACAGCACTGAGCTTGGGGAGTTGCTGGCAGTGGTGGGGGCATTGACAGCGGCGGCAGGGGGCGGTGCCCGATGCACATTCGGCCTATAAGACGCAGACACATTTTCCACCATATTTTTTGGGGAAAAAAGTGCGTCTTATATGGCGAAAAATACGGTATATATTTTTTTAATATACCAAGTGCTAGAGATTGCTTAGCATAGGTTACTTAGAATTGCATGGGAATCTACTGTATATCTTTGATTTGTTTATTTTATTTAGGTATAGCACCATACACGTGGAAGTGATAATTGTGTATATATATATATATATATATATATATATATATATATATATATATATATATATATATTCAAACACAAATGTTATGCAAATTTGCTAATGTTTCTTATAGGTATAAAGTTTGCACTTACATACTGTATGTAGACATGGCAGCCTTGTTTGCCCATTGCATACGCATCCTGTTCTTGGCATTGGAACAAGAAGTGAAATGCAATTATTACAATGAAACACATACAGAAACAAAGTCTGGCGTTGGTCTATAATCATTCCCTACACTCTTCAAAATAAAAAACAAAAAGACTGAGCTTAGCACAGACTTTAAGGGATAAGTACCCCAAAAGTTATGTCAGTTAATATTTGGTAAGTTGTTTAACACAGTTTTTTGTATATCTTGGGACTTCAGCAGTGAGAACTTCCTTCCAAAGTAGCTACAACTATATTTACCAACCTGATAGTGGTTGGTCAACACCGTAGCGGGTTTCACCTTCCTTTGTTGCATTCTCTAAAATATAAGTTGAAATGGATCCCCATTAGCAGTGGCTGTGGCAGGATTGTTGGCCTT
This sequence comes from Rana temporaria, assembly GCF_905171775.1. NCBI lineage: Eukaryota > Metazoa > Chordata > Amphibia > Anura > Ranidae > Rana > Rana temporaria. Next base: position 462,148,412 of record NC_053489.1, on the reverse strand, counting down.
ATGCCGCATACACACCATCACTTTATGTGATGAAAAAAAACGACATTTTCTGTGAAGTAAAAAACAACGTTTTTGAAACTTCAATTTTCAAAGACGAAGTTGCCTACACACCATCGTTTTTTCACAATGCTCTAGCAAAACTGAGGTTACGTTCACCACGTTTTTTCATTGAAGCTTGCTTCATAACTAGCTTCTGGGCATGTGCAGGTGTAAAACGTTGTTTTAAACATCGTTTTTTTGCTACACACGGTCAATTTCTGTGAAGTAAAAAATGCTTAAATTTTTTGTTGTTGTTTTTCACAAGACAAAAAAAAGACATTTTCCCCCACACACGGTCATTTAAAGTGACGTTTTTAAAAACTTCGTTTTTTTCATCACATAAAGTGATGGTGTGTACGCGGCATGAGAGCTCAAGTATGGAAATCTCACCACTGATGTGTCCCTTCTAATGAAAACAAAAGGCCTATTTTTTTTTAACACAAAGAGCTGTTGGAATAACTAAATACAGCAATTCATTAAAACCTTCATAAAAATAAACTGATTGTTGTCATGGATTATCGCAAACCCATATCAAGCTATTATTCTACAATTATTACATTAATGATTATTCAAATGTCAGTTTAAATTTTCAATTAATGGGTTGTATACAGGTTGACTCCATTACCTCCTGAGACAGAACAGTTAAAGCTAAAGAATCAGTCCATACAAAGCTAATATGAATGTAGAAGTTACATTGTTCTTGCACCAAGTTAAATTTTCTGCATTTTCAGGCAGAGTACGCAAAAAAAATAAACATTGCTGGGAAACTGTGTCAAATTTTTAATTTTTTTGGAAAAGGATACATACAAGTCCCTTGTTGTAGGGTTTAATTCTACTTTAATAAGATGTCTTTGTATGCCTCTACTGACCATAGTTATATAGGTTATGCCTGAGTTGCTTTGTATCGTGCATCTACTTACATTTTTGTACATTGCATAATATCAATATCATTATATCAAAGTTTTGCCAGCAATCCCATTAAATCTCTGTAGAACCTCTCAATAACGACCTGTGTAGCCTTGTGGATTAAAACCCAAATGGGCTTGTTTTGCTACATATCTTTTGATTGTAGGCAGGGAACAAATGAACTGTGGCAGAGACACAATAAAGTCCTGTGCTGAGCTATCATATTAAAATCTGTTGCTATGAAACTAAGAAATTGGCTTTGTGTTTTGAATGTGGTTTGTATCAGGTAACACTAATTCCTTATTACTTGTGTAGCTTGAACATATAACTAGATGCCACCCACGGGTTTGATTCTGTGTGAATTCCTGGAAAATCAAAGTTCATTTAACAGAGACTAATTTGAAATCACTGCCCAACAGACTAGTAACTGCAGAAGCAATAACAACTATACTGTGATTGCATTAGAGCAAAAGTTCTTATTTATGCATTTTATTGTATCCATAGCCATGAACATTTAAAGTAATGGGCAGTAACATAAAAATATTTAAAAATGAAATTGATTCAAGAATTTATCAGGTGTTTACTGTACAGAACTGTAGAGCAGTCACACACGTCGATGTAAAACAATTAACCAGTTGTAATTGTACAATTTTAGCTACTAATGCCCTCTAATAGGCCGCATAATGAAGTATTGATCTGCAACACTAATCTGAGGGAAATTAATAACAAACTATCAATGTACTTTCCTGTAAACTCATTTCTTATCTTCATTCCTGTACTGAATGTAAGCCAAGTAGAAAGCATCTCTACCCTTGAGCCATAAACATTCAGATATTTTGGTCTACTTGATCCAATTTTATTGACTTGTCAGGCAAAACCATGCTCATCTAAGCAGTTGCAAATGTTATTACTTTGCTTAGCAGTGATTTTATATTTATATTGACTATTATCAAAATTATTAAATAAAGTGTATTCTAGAGCTACCAATACAAGGTTAAAATGTGTGTATCATTCCCTTACAAAAATAATTATTTCATTCAGCAGTGACGTTTTGGACTAGACATACTGTGCCTAGGTATTTTTTCTGCGTAGTATGTGTGTCACTGATTGGCAAATTTTGTAAGTTTTGTTAACTCTGTTTTTGGAAAAACTTTGCCACCGTCCCTAATCACAATGATAAAATTCAATCAACCCCCATGGGATTTTGAAGGGCCATGTGTATGGCTTCTGTCGAAGGGGCATGATAAAACAGGTCTGCCAATCGGCATTTGATCAGTGCTCTCAAGCAATGGATGAGAGCGCTGACAGGTGTGACCTGGCACCATATCGCGCCGTTACCCCCGTCGCCCCACCTCCCACCCCCCTGTAAGAACACAATAGCTCAGCAGGGGAGATCACTGTACTAACATTGCATAGTTAATACAGTAGCACCTCCTGAGCTGTCAGCTTTTTTGTGTTTAGCCCGCTGGGTTGAAAGAAAGAATATGCTACGTACACATGATCAGACATTCCGACAACAAAGCCGTGGATTTTTTCCGACGGATGTTGGCTCAAACTTGTCTTGCTAACACACAGTCACACAAATGTTGCAGGAAATTCTGATCACCAAAAACGCGGTCACGTACAATGGCACTAAAAAAGGGAAGTTCAATACCAAGTGTGCCACCCTTTGGGCTCCTTCTGCTAATCTCTTGTTAGTAGAAGTTTGGTGAGAGACGATTCATGCTTTTCAGCCTCGTGCTTTTCAGCCCGTTACTGCTCTTCAGGAATAATAAGGAAATCAGTTTGTCAGAACTCTGTGTGAATATCAGCAGCAAAACAACTTTATTATTCTAGCATCATAAAGAAGAAGAGAATGCGCTGCATTAAAAGATTAAAAAATTTGCAGCGTGACAAATGCATTACGAATTACGAACGCAAGTTTTACCAGACTGAGCGCTTCCATCTCGTACTTGATTCAGAGCATGCATGGAATTATGTGTGTCTAAATTGTCTACACACGCTCAGAATTTACAAGAACAGATTTTGTTGTTGGAAAATTGGAGCCTACACACGGTCGGAATTTCCGACAACAAGCTCCCATTGAACATTTGTTGTCCGAAATTCCGAGCATGTGTTTGCGACATTAGTGTGTACTAGGCTAAAGAGTTTGTTTTTCCATACTCATAATAAGGTAGATAAATGAGTTTAGTAGATTCCAAATTGCAGTTATAAGATGACAAGTATTACTTGTAACATTGTCAAGTCTTCTGCTATTACTGCATTCATGGCAAAAAAACATATAAGGGAATCTTAGATTAGAACACATTCAATCAGACATGTTATTACACTATTTGTTTCCCTACTGACAAATAAATTGGCTCTTGTTATCAAATCCCATTAGCTGGTTTCCAGGGAATGAGGTGAAATAATGAGTGGTTAATCATTGTGTATCTTCCTTTAGCCCAAGGTATAAAGATGCTTGCACACCAAATTTCTTCAATCAAACTATCTGTAAAAGGAATGAATAGATTTGTTGGTAGCCTATAACAAGTAGCTATCTCACATTTAATCTGCTATGGTTATCTGATGCCCTTGGGTATGTTGTTCAATGAGTGGTCTAGGTTTTTTCTTACTTTTTTAGCTTTTTTTGTATAACATAGCATGCAAGAGAAAGCTGTGTAAAGACTGTGTGCAAGTCTACATTATTTGGAAATTTGAATTTATTTTCTATTTCTGCCAAATTGATTCCTTGCCTTTCATTTCTAAAGTTTTTCTTTTTTTTATTATTAAACAGCAGGAGCTTTTAGAAGTATAAAGTCTTGCAGATGGTAGAACAGAAAAGAGGACCTAAAATGTTGTTTAGTTTTAATCAAATATAAACACAACCTCACTTTCCATGGACACATCAAAGTTGGATTTGTAAAGCTTTGAGTTGTTTGTTCCTGGGTTCCTGTGTGTATTCCAATCCTATGGAGAAAACCTCATGGTTCCACAAAAACAATCTTCTGGCTTGCAATTTTTTTGCAGATTCCCTATTGTTTCTCAGTATGAGTGTAGAGGAAGATCATATGCTACCTTCAAAGCCTATCTTTTTTCCCTGAAATATCCACTGGAATGCACGTGCTGTTTTTTGGCCCTGGCAATAAAATTTCAAGCATCACTTACAGTAAGCATGTAGGAGAGGGGTGGTGACAACTGAAAATAACAGTTTTATATTTTAGTGGTGAAAAAAAGTAACAAAATGTAAATGAAACCTTCTGTTTAAAAAAAGAGAAGAATCATTTACAGAATTTAAGAGTAACTGAATCACACATATGAACTTTTTTTTCACAACATTATCATGTTAAAACATTTTAATGAAAAGAAAATATGAGACTGAAATCAAGTCAGCCAAAATACATTTTATTATAGTATAAAAGAGATGATCATTGCATGCTGGTGCTTGAATTTTTTTGGGAAAAATAAAGTTGCATGCTTATAATATGCACCTCTAGATGACCCCTTAATATATACATATGATTTGACCAGAGCAGATCTTCCCTGCAGTATCTACTTACTTTTTTTTTACTCATTTGTTTCACTGTTAAGCTCTGTTCAGATGCTGGAGGTGTAAAGCAAAGCCCTACATAAGTTGAAATTCAATGGAACCCACACAGGGCTATGGACTCCCTTGTGACAGTGCTAATTGGCCCAGCACTGGCACAAGCATTGAGTTAAGTGCTCCTTTAGTTAGAAGTTCAAAGTGTTTATTTCCTTCAGCTTTAAGCACTGAGCAGAGTTTCCCTTTAGTAAAATATCAGTAAATGCTGCTGGGGATGGGGGGAGCGGGAGGGAGGTATTAACCATATTACCTCTGGAAGATATACCCCTCTTCCTAACCAGGCCATTTTTTTTGCTACAGCACTGCGTTACTTTGCATGGTCACTTGACAAAGTACCTAAATGAAATTGACGTCCTTTTTCCCCACAAATAGAGATTTCTTTTGGTGGTATTTGATCCCCTCTGCAGATTTTATTTTTTGCGCTATGAACAACAATTTTTTTTTACTTTCTGCTCTATAACGCATCCAATAAAAAAGTCAAATAATCAATTTAGGCCAATTTGTATTCTGATACATATTTTTGTTAAAAAATATACCAATTAGCATATATTGATTGGTTTGCATAAAAGTTATAGTGACTACAAACTATAGCATATATTTTTTTTTAATTTTTATTACATTTTTTTTTTTACTAGTAATGGTGGTGATCAACATCTTATAGTGGGACTGCAATATTCCAGCAGACAAATTAAAAAAGACTTTTGACACTTTTTTGGGGACCAGAAAAATATTCTGACAATGACAGTGAATAAAAATATTCACTGTCATTGTACTAATGACACTGGGAAGGGGTTAACATCAGGGGTGATAAAGGGGTTAAATGTGTGCCTGGCTGGTGATTCAGTGTAGTGGGGAGGTGCTCTAACTAGTGGAAGGTATGATACTGCTTTACAGGAACACAGGATCTATGCCTTCTCTACTGACAGAATGGCAATCTGTCTTGTTTATATAGATTGCCTGTGTACAGTTCTTCCTGTGTACCGAATCATCAGCGGGGGCAGCGGGACCTGCTGATCAGCTCCCACTGTGTAAAATTACAGTGGGAGCATGCCGCCGGCGGTGCACACTTGCGCCCGATACCCAGAAGTGCAGAATCACGTATATATACATGATACTGCACAGCACGGCCACCCTGCAGCAGTAAATGTGCTATAGGGTGGTCGGCAAGCAGTTAAAGCAAGCCTGTTACCCTAAATAGGTAAGCACATTTTAATTTCATCTGTTTTAACAAATAATTTTCAGATGTAAATGAAAATTCGTAATATAAATGGGCAATTATTAGCTGCTACATATAGCCCATACTTCTGATGCAACCACTCATATCACTAGCTTGTTGGAGATGGCAGTCACAGTGGCATTATATGACTCCAAAAGGCAGGATCCAAACTCTTAAGGTATTCCACCAGTTTTTACTTTACATTTAATATTGTACAGGTTATGTAAAGTATTTTTTTGTATTTTTTTATTACTCAATTAAATATTTATTTTCAGTAGATCAGTTAAGGTTGGCCTGGTAAACATGTGAACATGAGCCTAAAGCTCTACCTTCTGGGTCAAAATAGTATATAATCAATCAACAGTATAAATGAAATAATTATACACAGAATGCATTATATATCTGATTTATAAAATAACTGTAACAATTATTAAACAAGAAGTATAGCCAAAGCTCTTCTGGCCATACTTTTCCTGTGAGTCACAGGAGTACACTTAGCTCTGCTTTCCTGAGACCCAGATTCACTCGACAGCGAGGTAAAGCCCTCTGTCGGCTGATGTCACAGTGCTGGCACAACCTCTGCTGGGATCCCACTGAGAGCCTTAACCAGGCACTAGATCAAATGCTCTGATCAAAATATTGATGTATCTTTTTTTTGCATACAGTGGGGAAAAATTAAAACCTCAGTCAAGTTTTACTTTATTTGTTTTGCTGTCTTTGTCCCATTAGGGATTTTTATTCACTTCACTTCCTGTTCTGGAAACATGGGAATTAAGAAAAATGATCTACTAATTTCTTGTCCTCATTGGAAGATTTCTGCTTACCTCCAGTTTTGTTGACTGCTGTGAAATGTCGGATTTTTCCTTCACTTTCTGACAATGGTTGCCTGGACAAATAGACAGGCGGTAGCCAGCTAGTGGAGATATAGAAAGCAATAAAAAAGGGACAGTGTAACATGCATATAGTGCATATCTTGGATCCTAGCGACCGTTGTAATACCTTATAGGAGTTTGTGGATGTGAAATGGTTTCAGTTCATTGATATGCTATAAAATGTCTTATATTGATCCCTCATTTAGCACCTCCACCACTAAATCTTCCTTATCTCATTTATTTTAGTAAACCAGTCTTTAAATGAAGACATCTTATTTGTCTTTCACATAATAGGTATGAGGCACTTGACAGCATTTAGGAAAAAGGGTTTAATGGATTATTTGTACAATTTGAGTAAAGTAGGAGTTGCAGGGAATGAAAATACTGTACTATTGCATACATGTTCATACTGCAATCCAAAAGGTTTGAAATAATGGACACCCCAACTACACATGCAAAAATATACCTTCTGCTTCACAGTCCCTCTAGCAAGTTCCCCTGTGAATGGAGGAGTGCCTGTCTTTGATCCTGTAAACTGTGAGCTGGGAGGATTATAGCAATATAGGCAACTTTTTTCCCGAGTGGAGGTGAGAGTTTTGGGAGACTGAACGGAGCATGTGGTGTTTTTAACATATGAAAAACCATCACTTATGTCCCACTGTAGTGGGATATTCACGTTACAGAGAGTGATCAATATCATCATATTGAAAACATATTCTTATAGATGGAGAAATTATTTGATGGACATTTATTAAATTTTTTGCACATTATTGAAAGACTGCATTATATGTGTTTAATATATTGGCATCACTGCATATACACACTCGGGTTTCTCGGCAGGAAAACACTGCCGAGAATCTCACAAAGAGAAAATAGAGAGCAGGTTCTCTATTTTTCTTGTCATGATTCTGGGCAGTTTTCTTGATGAGAAACCTCAAAGCCTCGTACACACGCTCAGTTTACTCGGCAAGAAAGCTCTGCCAGCAGTTTTCTTGCTCTTCCTTGCCGAGAAAACCGAACGTGTGTACAAGGTTTAAGAGTATTTCAATGACAATGTAAGCGTTTTTGAATTAATTGAGGAGCCATAGACTAATACAGTTTATATTGCTTTCTGACTTCCAAGGCCTTTGTTCCACTCTCTGATGAAGTATGGTTTGGTTGCACATCCAGTAAAATTATTGTTTGGTATATGTCTATCAAACATTCTAATTTACCATTACCTTATAGTGATTTCCAAGGCATTGGCTGTGAACTCAGCATTAGGTTTTCAGACTAACTTTACTGAGAATGAATCTAAAATCTGTGTCATTTGCTTAGTTGTGGACTAGACTGACATACTAAAATGTAATTTTCTTCTTTCCTGTCATGATTGTTTCTGCTTGTAAAGGTGCAGAAGAGAACAGCGAGCATTGCTTTGCACAGTCTACCAACCCGAACACATATGGGTCAGTGCTTCCAGTGTGCAGTTGTGACGGTGTATCTGAGGCTGAAATATTCTCCTTTTCCCTAAGCCTGTTTTGAATATACTAAAAACCAAAAGACATTTCCTTCTGCTTAAGGTTAATCTGATATTTCATATGACCTGTGTCATTTTCCAAATTTCCTATGGTTATCAGTGGCTGGATGTAAAACAGAGGTTTGCAAAGTGACCTTTACAAAAGGATACTGTTATCATTTTCTCATTTCTCGCTTCAATATAGTCAAAACCCTTCCTCTGTTGTGAAACTGAGTTTCTTAGTTGTTATTGATTGCTGCAAAGAATAACCGATCTTTTATATCTGTCACTAAAGTAAAGTGAAATTAATCTTTGTCTGCTTTCTAAATTGGATCTTTGGACCTCGATTGCATTGTCACTATAGAAAAAGGGTCAGATACAACAGACAATTACTGTATGTAGTTCTGTTTGTTAGCGCATTCATTTGACTCAGCTTTTTACCTGCCATCCGAAATGACTTGATTAAAAAGGGCACTGGGAATGATTTAATTTTCTTGATAGAATTAAGGGGAGTTTGTAACCAGCAGTGCTTGTACATTCAACAATTTTCTGGGAAGATTAGACACCCAGCACTGAGAGGCCGACAATGGGAGCAAACCACTCTTATTCCAAGGGTCTCATCTAGCACTGGGAGGAGTCAAAACATAAAAAAAAAGAAACAAAAATGAAATTATGGGGAACAAAAACAACTCATGTTAATACATGATATTGTACAATTACATTATCAAATAAAAAAAAGAAGATAATTAAATCACAAAGTGACAAAATAAATGTTATTTTATTTAAAATTTTCTATCTCAATTCCTAGAATTGTATTGTCCAGATGAGGACACCACAACGCTGGGTCCATTGGAAGAAGGAGGGGAAGGGAGAGAAAGAGGAGGGAAGAAGGGTGGTGGTGGAGAGGGGGGAGGAGGGGAAAGGGGAAGAAGAAAAAGGAGTGTGCAGGGAAAGGGAAGGGGAAGGAAACAAAAGGAAGGGAAAGAAGAAAAAGTGAGAAAAAAGGACGGGAAAAAAATTGATATTATAGAACCCAACATTACATAGAATTTATAAGAAAGATGGAACATGACTAAAGTCATGTCAAATCACAATTAGAAAACAAAAGAAGAGGAAATCAGATACATTCTTATAAATCTCCTAGCATGAGGTTATTCATTTTTCTTAGTATGCATCAGTTTATACATACCAATGATCAGCTGCCTGAATATTCCAGCTTAAATACCTTTACATACGGCAATTGAGTAAGTTCTTTAGAGACAAATAATTCTCTATTCTATTGTCCCCCATGTGTGGGTTCCATGCATATACTTATGTGTTATGCCTATGTTCCTTATGCAGATCCAATCTATAACGCATCCGCCCCTGAAGAGTGGCAATCACACCATGAAACGCATCAGACCAAATATTATACAATAATTGGGGTTATTTTTACCAAAGATATGTAGCAGTATAAATTCTGGCCCAAATTTATGAACAAAACTTACTTGCTTTGAAGTTTTTATAATAGAAACAAAAAAAGTATTTTTTTCTTTAAAGTTTCGCTCTTTTTTACTTATATCACAAAAAAAAAAAACAATGGTGATTAAAATGATACAAATTGAGTTTGGGTACAGTGTTGCATGACTGAGTAATCGTCATTCAAAGTGTGAGAAACCTGAAAGCTGAAAATTGTGCTGGGCAGGAAGAGGGTATAAGTGCCATGTATTGAATTGGTTAAGAAAACCTGTCATAGGAAAACATGGAGTGTGACCTCTCCATCATTCTATTTGCCTGGCTGTAACCCCTTTCTACAATATCTAAAGTATTTTCTCCAGAGCAAGAATGCAGCTAGGGACTTTTTTACTTTCCTGATTTGCATACTTGTTTTAGGTCAATCACTTGGTACTATAGGTACTAAAATAAGAGGGAGAGTATAATAGGCCACACATTTTCAATAGGAGGTAAACAATGGCAGCCCCCAACTTTCTCTAATTTCAGGTTTATTTTAAGGTGGAAGCAACAGATTAACTATGAATTACAAAGTATTCTATTCAAATGATAACCTGTTAGCTTCCAGAGTAAATTATTACCCAAGAAAAAGTCCCCACATAGACCTTATTTTAATCTATAAGGGTGATAGTATAACAAAATTACCTTTAATGTGGACATTAAATAATTATTTTATTCAATGATCAGCCTAGATGCTGAGGACATGAAACATGTCCTCTTTATTCCATTGTTTGGGAATGATAGAGTTGACATGAGAATAGAATATGGTATCTAGCAATTGTTCTTCCATACCTAATTCAAGTGAATCTTTATTTTTATACAACGTTAGCATATGAAATTGTTCTTCTTACTAGCGTACACGTGTCAGCACTATAAAAATGGTCAGTGACCAGCTTTCCAGCAGACTGCAATAAGAGTTAGGCCAGCCATAGACAGACTGTCTTTGGGTACAAGCCACTATAGCCACAAGCAGTTATCATTTTTTTCTTCCAGCAGAACCCAATAGCGCTGTGGGAGGAATCAAGCACTTTTCTTTCCACTAACCCAAGTTTAAAGGAAAGAAAATTGCATAGTGTATGGCTTGTCTTAGAATATACAGTGTTATGCCTCGTACACACGACTGTTTTTCCCGATTAGAGAAAACTGCCATTTTTTAGATTGGTCGGGAAAACCGGTCGTGTGTATGCTCCATAGTAGTTTTCCCGACAAGAAAAATGCCCGCAAAAATATTCGAACCTACTCTATTTTTTCCAATCGTGTTTCCCGTCAGTTTTTCTCATCACGAAAACCACTCGTGTGTATGCTTTTCCGAGGGGGAAAAAATGTGCATGCTCAGAATCAAGTATGAGATGGGAGCGCTCGTTCTGGTAAAACTAGCGTTCGAAATGGAGATGGCACATTTGTCACGCTGTAACGGACTGAAAAGCACAAGGTTGAAAAGCGTGAATCGTCTCTCACCAAACTTTTACTAACACAAGGATCAACAAAAGCAGCCCAAAGGGTGGCACCATTTGAATAGAACTTCCCCTTTATAGTCCTGTCGTACGTGTTGGACGTCACTGCGCTTTGGTCAAGCGTTTTTTTTTGACTGAACGTGTGTACGAAAGGCAGGCTTGAGAGGAATCAAGTCGGGAAAAACATTGGGTTTTGGCATGTCAGGAAAACCGGTCGTGTGTACAGGGCATCAGGATTCTGGTTATATAAGGATCAACTATACTCTAAACGCATGTACTATTAACCCTTTCATTTTCAGGACACAAATTAAAACTTGTTGGGCCAATCTGTTTCTTATGGTATTTACTGGCTTTAAGGTTTTGTGCAGCTTTTTATTTTATGTTCTCAGGAGTGAAAAGAGCAGGTAAATAGAAACTTTGGTTTATTAGAAAAAAGGAAGAAAAGAGCAAAGAAAATACTTTGGAAAAAGCTGTTTAAAAATTGAAGCCTAAGGGTGCCATAAAGATAACTATTTTGTGAAATGAAAACTTCACAGCACACAGGCACATTGCATTTTAAAGGTACAAAAAACAGTGATTTTGTAAATTCTCCTTTTATTAGAACTGCCCTTTTACATTCTGAATTCTCTAGATTGGATAGGCTAAACTTCTGCAATGCAACTTGCATCATACAATGATTTTATTAGCAATGTAATAAAACAATTTTTGTAGACGTGCTTCAAATTTTTACAAGCTTTGCACAATACAATATATGCATAAAGCTCTTCCTTTTAGTGTAATTCCATGTAATACAGGATAAGGAAAATGTGCTTGTGTATATGTGTGTGTGTGTGTGTGTGTGTGTGTGTGTTTGTGTGTGTTTGTGTATGTATTTATGTTGTTTCCTTATGTTTGTACAGCTTCTTGAAAAAGTTATGAAATTGTTAAAATGTTTGTTGCTGTCTTGAAATGCTGTCACAGTTGTGTTTCTGTAAGTTAAGCATTCAATAAACATACATAGTTGCACATGGAAGAAAAAACTCTAAATACAAAATATATTAAAACTTTCTAAAAAATGGATGCAGACAGAGCAAAGGATTTTTCAAAAGCCTGTACCAAACATACAGGGGGTGATTTTCTAAAACTGGTGCACATGCACACATAAACTGGTGTAGCTCTGCATAGTACAGTAACCAATCAGCTTCCAAATTCAGTTTGTTCAATTAGGCTTTGACAAAACAACCTCAAAGCTGATTGGATGCAGATTTTGTGTGCACCAGTTTTAGTAAATATCCCCCATAAAGTGGGACTCAAAACCACTTTACATGCTTGCAACCCTCCCCTCTTTTTAATCCTTAATGCTGTTTATGTCTATTATTTATATTTCTTTTTTGTTATCCCACTTGCCCACTCCCTCCATATTTGCTCAAGCAGCCTCTTGGGATATGCATTTCAGATATCTTAGGAAGCATTAGCTGACATACAGTGGCTAGAAGAGGGAGGGCCCAGTAGTGTGTCATCAGGGGCCAGCTACAACAACCCAGGTAAGACAGTGATGGAACACAGAGGCCAGCACTGGATTCTCTGGGTGTGTAAGTATATTATTTGAGCACAACCCTGCGGACAAGGTAAGAAGGGATTAAAAACAAAATTAACCACCAGGAGGTGAAGTTTCTTTTTAAGTTAAAGGGTCATCACATCCAGTTATTTTAGATTTTTTGTGTCACACCTAATGCAGGTGGTCAGGTACTGTACAATAGATAGTTGTGTTCTTCACCTATAGCAAGCAGGCCTACTGGTACTCGGTTGCCTCAAGGACTTATGCACAATGCTATAGTGCCTGGCTATCACATCAGGGCAGGCACGAACTGAGCACAGCAAACAGGTACTTGTGGTTGGCAGACAGGCAGAGTGGTTCAACGACAGTCCAGGTACAAGGCAGGCAAAGTTAGTCAGAGTCAACCCATAGTCAAAAAGGCAGGCAGAGTTTATAGAATAGTCTGAGTTTCCATTAGAGGTCATAAAACAGGGGAATCCAAGCAGCAGACAGGGCAGACAAACAGGAAGCTTTAGCATGTGTTAAACACAACACCACAAGCATGGGACTGCAAGCTTGGCTGGCCTAAATCAGGTTTGGTCTCCACCTAGAGACTAACTACATCAATCACCTTGTAGGTGAGCAAGCAGACACAGAGAATGCACCATAACCAAAACCAGGATGCTGGAATAAGACCACAGCTGTAATGGAACAGGAGTACTACATGCTCCTGACATATATAAGGGGTCTTGTGGGCTGAGTTAGAATTTTTTGAAACTTTAAAAAAATCATGACAGGCTTCTAAAATGAAAAGGCGATTTAAATATTATTACATTATAGCATAGCTTAAATAAATATGATAAATGTTGTATCGGCAAGGTAGAGTAACCCTGTAAAAGCAAATGTCAGAGCAAAGAAGCAGCATAAGAAATATGAAAATCAGGAGGCTTCACTTGCTTGCACTTGCTGCTGTTATTTTTTATTTTGTGTGTACTTTTTTGTGGCATGTGTTGTCATGGCACTTATTTATGCAACAGACACAGTAAAAATATGCAGTTGTAATAAAAGCAAGCTCTTGCAATCATTTTTGTCTGGATGATATGTAAAATAGGCAAGATGTTAATAAAAATGTTTGGGCAAAGGTATGTCCACTGCTTTTGCCGGCCATGGCAATGCAATTAACCCTTAACATGGGAAAAGATTTAATCTTTCACCTCATCTGATTTGTCTAGTTGTGCAAAACAGACTGTGTAATTTCTATTAAAGTACTGCTCACCATACGCATACTGGTGTTGACCAAACTGTATTCCATCTGGGTATGTTTTTTCCTATAAGCTTTACTGGCAGTGCTGACTGTAATGTTCTCTTTGATACAGGAAAACTTGTGCAATTTAAAATTGGCTGAATTGCGACCAACACTGAAATATGCTGTTTTAATTATTAATATTTTTAATATAATTTTATTTTATGTTATCGCTTTAAATGCTTATTAGCTTTGAACGCTATCAACCAGTTATGGGCTGTTTTAATAAACCAGTAAAAACATTTATATTTTGCATTTGCTGTTGCTTCTTTGTGTACCCTGATAATTTGCATGGATTCATAAGTATCAGGGAACAGAGTGACAAGGATGAACCAAGATTCAACCCGTTCATTGCACAGGCTTAATAGACATGCTAGGAATATCCAAATAGATATGAGATATTTAGCCTTTGCAATAAAGATAGAACCACTGGTGGAATGGGTTTTCTAAGACCTGCCTGTCACTATTTCCAGAGATAGTTTTTTTACTCTACTATTCATTGGTAGATGAACTACTGTAAAATTACCTTACCAGTACAGTACCATACTGTGGGTTGCAGTGCTGTCTCACACACTGAATTCACAGATTGTCTATGTGTGGTTCCCTCTGAATACTCTAGTTTTGTTCTACAGTTCTCCTATAGAGTAGGAGGCAGACTAAACTGACCCTAAATGTTTGCAGGTGTTTGTGGGACTGTAAAAGGGACATTACATTGTAATGCTGGCCACACATGATTAATATAAAGTTTACTAACAACCAAAACCTGTTTTAGATGTACCATTGGGGAAATTTCCCTTCAGTTTCTGTCCCAGAGATGCAGCAGGGAGTTAAAGAAAATCTCCCAAAGTGATGGAAATTTCCCTTTTATGCTGCATACACAGGACCGTTTTCCATGATGTGAAAAATTAAATTTTTAAAATGTTAATTAAAAACGATTGTGTGTAGGCTCCAGGCCATTAAAAATTTAGAACATGCTCTAATTTTTCGCGTCGTTTTCACATTGACGTTTTTCACGTCGTGTGTAGGCTTTAATGACGTGAAAAAAACGCACACGCTCAGAAGCAAGTTATGAGACGGGAGCACTCGTTCAGGTAAAACTAGCGTTTGTAATGGAGATAGCACATTGTCACGCTGTAACAGACTGAAAAGAACGAAGACTGAAAAGCGTGAATCGTCTCTCACCAAACTTTTACTAACACAAAATCAGCAAAAGCAGCCTAAAGGGTGGCACCATCTGAATGGAACTTCCCCTTTATAGTGCCGTCGTACGAGTTGTACTTCAATGCGCTTTGCTTGAGCATTTTTTTTTAGTGACAGAGAAAATTGATTACTGTCCGTGATACTTTTTTTATTTGCACTATAGAAGATCTTAATGTTTTAGTTCTTAAAGGGAATTTCAGAACTATCCAGGAAAGGAAAACGTTTGAACTAAGAATGATTCTTTTTGACACAAAAACAAATGGCCTAAATTTAGATATTGGTTTCCTTACCCATTATACTACAGTTTTATGACCCCCCTCTGTGACTAGCATCCCCCCTCAAGTCTATAGCTCTCCCTCTGTCTTATCTCACTAACTCTGCTGCTATCTTTATTACCATTGATTTGTATGTGTTTGTTTTTCTTCTTTTTTCTTTTTTTTTCTTCCTTTCCCTCTGAGATTTTTTTCTTCTTTTTTTTTTGTTTTAACATTCTGCCAAAAAAATTGTGAAACAGTACTGCTTGGACCTTGAAGAAGGGGAAACACCCCGAAAGCTTGTCCTGAAAAATTGTATGTTAGTGCAAATTAAAAAAGTGTCACGGACAGTACTCAAATTTTCTCAACCAGCTTCTTTAAAATTCAAATTAAAGTTTGTCAATCCAAGTGTTGCCGACAGGGCCACTCATGACCATGTTTAGCCAGCATAACCCTTCCCTTTAACCAAAACTATTTTTTTAGCCTAAATATACACTTTAAGCTAATCTTTCGAAATGACCAAGAAACAATGATTTGGTTAATTCCTTATACAATCAAAATCAATATCAAAATCAAAACACAAATGATAGAATATTATATATTTGTAACTCTTGTCTATGGCAACTTCACTAAAACATTGACTGAATTGAAGGGAACCTGTGCTTAGTTTTAAACTTTTAAAAGTAAAAACCCTGTCAGGATTAGCTGGACAACTTTTTTAGCTTTGATTTAGTTTTACTAGATCTGACTTTTAATGACATCATGCCCACTATATTACCAAATGTATTGGGATGCCTGCCTTTACACACACATGAACGTTAATGGCATCCCGGTCTTAGTCCATAGGGTTCAATATTGAGTTGGCCCACCCTTTACAGCTATACTGGCTTCAACTTTTCTGGGAAGGCTGTCCACAAGGTTTAGGAGTATGCCTATGGGAATGTTTGACTATTCTTCCATAAGCACATTTGTAACATCAGGCACTGATGTTGGAGAGAATGGCTTGGCTTCCAGTCTGCGCTCTAATTTATCACAAAGGTGTTCTATCAGGTTGAGGTCAGGACTCTGTGTAGGCCAGTCAAGTTCCTCCATCCCAAACTCACTCATCCATGTCTTTATGGACCTTTCTTTGTGCACTGATCCAACTAATTTTGTGGAGGGGGGGATTATGGTGTGGGGTTGTTTTCAAGGATTGGGCTTAGCCCCTTAGTTCCAGTGAAGGGAACTCTTAAAGTGTCAGCATACCAAGACATGTTGGACAATTCCATGTGCCTAACTTTGTGGGACCAGTTTGGGGAGGGTCCCTTCCTGTTCTAACATGACCACGCACCAGTGCACAAAGCAATGTCCATAAAGACATAGATGAGTGAGTTTGGGATGGAGGAACTTGACTGGTCTGCACATAGTCCTGACCCCAACCTTATAGAATACATTTGGGATTAATTAGAGCAGAGACTGTGGCCAGGCTTTCAGTGCCTGACCTCACAAATGCGCTACTAGAAGAATGGTAAAACATTCCGATAGACACACTCCTAAAACTTGTGGACAGCCTTCCCAGAAGAGTTGAAGCTGTTATAGCTTCAATAGGGTAAGGGTTGGATGACAGCTTATGGAGTTTAGGCATGATATAAGGAAAGTCAGACCGCAGTGACAAAGTGAAACAAAATCAGGGATGCACACAGATAGGGCTTTCTGGGTAAGAAAATTAATAGCATTCATGTCTTGGTATCTGTTCTTAGGAAAGGTCTTTACATTAAAAATATTAAAAGGTAGTACAGGTTTACTTTAAATGGTGTGAAATGCTTTCTGTTAAGCTGTGCATTTTGTTAGTAATCAGTACAGATGTTAATGTAAGTTTTCTCTTACATCAAAGTCACTTTATTAAATGTGTGTTATACTATTTTAACATTTGATTCAGTCCACAATATTATTAAAATAAAATATTTTACCCTTGCAGGTCCTACATAGTTTGTTCTGCAAGGATAAACATATTGATTGCACTATTTTCCAAGGTGACACATACAAATGTGACCTGAGCCTTTGTTTCTAAGATAGTGCTGTTATTCACAGGCCTCCACCTGGTTTCATGCTTCAGGCTTGTATAATTAATCACAGTGGGGTAGGTTTACTAATAGGAACTAGACTGAAGGTGGTCGGGAGGATTTTTCTCAGGAATCCCAAGGACGAGCAAATTCATTATTCTGATAGTGGCCAACCCTTTCTTACACTAGATAATCTCCTTATATATAAATCACTTGTGGGCATGTGCCAAGGAACTAATGAAATCTGCATCTAACTAATGGCAGTGTTAATTTCAAATTTTTTAAACAACCAACATATTAATTAACACCACTGAACACAATATTGTAAAACTAAGGCTGCGTACACACGGTCGGTCCAAACCAATGAAAACGGCCTGAAGTCCAGTTTCATCGGTCCAAACCGACCGTGTGTACGGCCCATCGGTCTGTTGTCCTTCGGACAAAAAATAGAGAACTTGCTTTAAAATCGAACCGATGGACGGCTGACCATCGGTCCAAACCGATGGTAAGTACACAAAAGCATCGGTTCAAAACCCGCGCATGCTCAGAATCAAGTCAACGCATGCTTGGAAGCATTGAACTTCGTTTTTTCAGCACGTCGTGTGTTTTACATCACCGCGTTCTGACCCGATCGGTTTTTGAACTGATGGTGTGTACGCACATCAGACCATCAGGCCACTTCAGCAGTGAACCAATGAAAATGGTCCGTCGGACCATTCTCATCGGATGGACCGACCGTGTGTACGCGGCCATACAGTTATGGAAGACAAGCAACCATACTATATAAATGCAACCATATACAGTAGAAATGCTGTATCCTATTTATGTATTCAAATACTTTGTTGGTGTTGTCTCTACTGTATGGACTGAACAGACATCCAAGACTAAAACTCAATGTGGAATTGTGTAAAAGCATTGGCCATTGTGGAGTAGTGTACTTAATGTGAAGAACAAAATGTAACAGCCATGTCAGTTATGGGCAGGTAGGCTTGAGAATGCTGTCATTCTCCAGCCTACCTGCCCATAACTGACATGGCTGTTACATTTTGTCTTGCCAATTTTTTGGCTAAATACTTTGTATGTCAATCTATCTTTACATGTCCTGCTGACAATTTAGCACCAGTAAGCAATTTAAGAATTGTTCATAACAGTGGATTAACCAATATATGACATATTTGGCTTTCAAATTTCTAAAAAGGGAAGTGTTTGGGGTCTTAATTTACAGCTGTCTGGGAATTTTAGAGGGCAGCTGTATTTCTTACTGGGCTGATCACTGCATTTCTGTACAACACGAACCAACTAAAAAGCTTGTTGCTTGTATGCTGAATTAGTGTACATATGCATGGTAAAAAAAAAAAAAAACATCCTTTTCTAGTATTATCCCTAAAGATGTCCATACAAGGGAAAACATAAAATAGCCATACAAGGGAAAACATAAAATGGCCATACAAGGGAAAACATAAAATAGCCATACAAGGGAAAACATAAAATGTCCATACAAGGGAAAACATAAAATAGCCATACAAGGGAAAACATAAAATGACCATACAAGGGAAAACATAAAATAGCCATACAAGGGAAAACATAAATTAGCCATACAAGGGAAAACATAAAATAGCCATACAAGGGAAAACATAAAATGGCCATACAAGGGAAAACATAAAATAGCCATACAAGGGAAAACATAAAATGACCATACAAGGGAAAACATAAAATAGCCATACAAGGGAAAACATAAATTAGCCATACAAGGGAAAACATAAAATAGCCATACAAGGGAAAACATAAAATGGCCATACAAGGGAAAACATAAAATGGTCATACAAGGGAAAACATAAAATGACCATACAATGGAAAACATAAAATAGCCATACAAGGGAAAACATAAAATGGTCATACAAGGGAAAACATAAAATAGCCATACAAGGGAAAACATAAAATAGCCATACAAGGAAAAACATAAAATGGCCATACAAGGGAAAACATAAAATGGTCATACAAGGGAAAACATAAAATAGTCATACAAGGGAAAACATAAAATAGCCATACAAGGGAAAACATAAAATGGCCATACAAGGGAAAACATAAAATGGTCATACAAGGGAAAACATAAAATTGCCATACAAGGGAAAACATAAAATAGCCATACAAGGGAAAACATAAAATGGCCATACAAGGGAAAACATAAAATGGTCATACAAGGGAAAACATAAAATTGCCATACAAGGGAAAACATAAAATAATTATGATGCAAAACTAAGAATTAACCATTTGCTAAATGACTCCCTAATCCTTCAATTTCTCCACTGAGGAACAAAACCTTATACTCTCTGACAATTCACTATTTTCTGAAGAAAATCTAAGGTCAAACACAGAAACTTTACAGCACACTGGAAAATGCCCAAGAACATTTCCGCCAACTTTTTATTGCTTTTTATTTTCATTTGGCATCGTATAATCTGCAAAGCCTACATTTACCCTTTTCACATTTTCTGTAATATTTGTGCAATATTTTGCTGTGCGTTCTCCATTTTCTCAGTTATATTGAATTATCTGTCTTCCCTGCTTTTCGTGCTTCTTCACATTTATATATCCTTCTGGCTCTTGACACAACATCTGCTGGTTTGGCAGCTATTACTTTATACATACAAATGCCTCTCTTTGCAGAAAACTAGCACTTTACTTACCTAGTCTGTCTGTAACTACTAGTCATTCTGCTTCCCTTTAGTTTCAATAAAAAAAAATGCATGCAAGCTCAAGGACCTATTTATGTACAATTATAGGGAAATCAAAAGATAAAAAAAGTGAGGCTATTTAAAAAAAATTGTATTAGTAAATGTGTGCTATTTCAGACACAGGAGGAATCTTGTTGTGTAATAAAATTCCTGAAATGTGTAATAAAGGATACCAACTGAAAGTTCACTATAAAGAAAACACCATATAAAAAACCAAAAGATCATAAACTATTCCAAAGAAAACGCCTTTAACCACTTAAGGACCGGAAGATTTTCCCCCTTCGCTTTAACTGACAATTGCACGTTGTGCGATGTTGTACCCAAACAAAGTTGATGTCATTTTTTTCCCCACAAATAGAGCTTTCTTTTCGTGGTATGTGATCACCTCTGTGGTTTTTAGTTTTTTGCCCTACAAACAAAAAAAGACAGACAATTTAATAAAAAAATATATATTTTTACTTTTGATATAATAAATATCCAAATATCCCAATATTTGGTTAAAAAAATTGCAGTAAGTGTATATTGATTGGTTTGTGCAAAAGTTATAGCGTCTACAAAATAGGGGATATTTTTATGGCATTTTTATTATTATTATTATTATTATTATTATTATTATTATTTTAACAGTAGTGACGTTGATTAGCTATTTTTAGCAGGACTGTGACATTGCGGCAGATCGGACACTTTCAACACTTTTTTGGGAGCAGTGACTTTTATACAGCGATCAGTGCTATAAATATGCATTGATTACTGTATACGTGACACTGGCAGGGAAGGGGTTAACATTAGTGGTGATCAAGGGGTTAAATGTGTTCCCTGGCAGGTGTTTCTAACTGTGGGGGTATGGAACTGACTGGAGGAGGAGTGAGATCGCTGTTCCTGATCACTAGGAACAGCAAATCTCTCTACTCCCCTGACAGAATGGGGATCTGTTTGTTTACATTGACAGATACCCGTTCTGGCTCTCTGTTCTGCAAACATCATGGCCACCGGCCACACGCATCGGCTCCCCCATGAAGCTTGCGGACTCCCGCCTGCTATAGCTCTTAACCCCCCTGGCGGTATTCCCGAGTCTGACTCGGGGTGAGATTTTCATACCAAAAGCGGTAACCCCCGAGTCAGACTCAGGCTTGCCTCGCAGCATCCACAGACAGTGTTTACTTACCTTGTCCCTGGATCCAGCGATGCCACTGCGCTGTGTGAGCGAGCGGGACCTCGCTCGATTCACACAGCGTCCTCCTGTGCCGCCGATCTCCGTTCCCTGCGACGTTACGACGCACGGGAGCAGAGAACGGCGCCAAATTCAAAAACGTAAACAAACACAATACATACAGTATACTGTAATCTTATAGATTACAGTACTGTATGTAAAAAATACACACCCCCCTTGTCCCTAGTGGTCTGCCCAGTGTCCTACATGTACTTTTATATAATAAAAACCTTTCTTTCTCCCTGCAAACTGTAGATTGTCCATAGCAACCAAAAGTGTCTTTTTATGTCAAAAATGGTTTTAGAGCAGCTAGAAAACAGCGATAATAAATTATAATCACTTGCAGAATTGTGCGATAGCGATTTGTGGGGAAATTCGTCATAAAAAAAAAAAATGACAGCGACAATTCTGCAACTGAGTAAATTTCAGTGATTTGAGTTGATTACATTATTGAATAATTTTTATTAGAATTATATTATTATTTGTTATAATCATTTATAATTATTTATTATATTATAATTTATAATTTTGTTTTTAAAAAAATGTCATACCCGGGATGCCTATTAGTCTCTTGTTTGGTCAGATTTAAGTCAGTTATTCCTAAGGCCCCATACTCACGGGAGGATTTATCCGTGGATACGGTCCAGCGGACCGTTTCCGCGGATAAATCCTCTCGAGGATTTCAGCAGATTTTAATGCGATGGAGTGTACTCACCATCGCATTGAAATCCGCGCCGAAATCCTCTGGCGATGACGTTTCGCGCCGTCGCCGCGATTATGACGCGGCGACGTGCGCGTCGCTGTCATATAAGGAATTCCACGCATGCGTCGAATCATTACGACGCATGCGGGGGATCCCTTCGGACGGATGGATCCGGTGAGTCTATACAGACCAGCGGATCCATCCGTTGGGATGGATTCCAGCAGATGGATTTGTTTGGCATGTCAGCAAATATTCGATCTGCTGGAATCCATCCCAGGGGAGAAATATCCACGGAAACAGATCCGCTGGAGTGTACACACCATAGGATCTATCCGCTGAAACCCATTTGCTGGGATTTTTCAGCGGATGGATTTTATCGTGTGTACGGGGCCTAAGAATTACAGGCCTACAATATAAAAACGCCAAATTTCCTTGCAAATAATGGTACCGCTTTCAGCATCTTTTTTCTGAAAGAATCATACTGCCAGGGAGTTTAAAGGAGCCAACATACACCTAATGCGATTTGCGGGAATGAGCCCACTTGCCGCAGTATAATGACGAAGGCTGGTCAGCAAGTGGTTAAAAAAGCCTGCATGTTCTTCTAACATACAGCATTTATAGCCCTTTTAAATATCTTAATTTGAAGATTGCACCAGGTTTTACGGTTTCATGACAGGCAGACTTTACATTTATTTACTCCACTGGCCAATGGTTAGATAAATATTCCACATTGTTAGTTGTTTCTCTTTCATTCACCTCACGAATTCTGAGTAGGGCCCTTAACAGTCAATGAAAGTGGTTGCAAACCCTTACATACTGTATACTCAGTGAAGTGACTAGCCTAAGGCCTCGTACACACGACAGAGAAACTCGACGGGCGAAACACATCGTTTTGCTCGTCGAGTTCCTTGTGAAGCCGCCGAGAAACTCGACAAGCCAATTTTCTCCATTCCCGTCAAGGAAATAGAGAACATGCTTTCTTTTTGGCTCGTTTCTCGACAGTTTCCTCGACGAAAATGTACACACGACAGGTTTCCTCGGCAAACTCATGCAGATAGCAGGGAAATGAGGCAGCAGACAGAAATGGGACTTAGTGCTCTGGATAGAGACAATCACACACTAAAGAGGGATATGCTTTGTTCATATTTCATGTCAGAGGTTTACAACCACTTTAAAGGGAACAAACATTATTTGTTTCACTGTGCCTTTTAATATTTCAGTGTCTCCCTTTCAGTGCTTACTGCTGCCTCATATGTTGATGTGTGGAAAGGATGCTTTGCTACCCATTTTTTATCCTTTATATCAAAGGTGTCAAACTGCTGTTGCGGAAGTCTCATCATGCCTTTGGCTATAGGACCCATGAGGTAGTCCTGAGGAGGTGGTATCAGTGGACACTGTATGAAGTTATGATCGTGTGTTTCCTGACAGAAGCAAAGGAAAACAATGCAGAATAAATCAGAGGCTGCGCTTATAAATCAAAAAATTCAACAAAGTTTTTCTGTACTGTTCTCGAAACACACATTTGTTTTGCTCCGGGTTACCTATATAGATCTATGTGTGTCAAGTTGTGTCTTATAGCTAATTCACCTTACAAGAGATCTGAAGATTTCATTGACCATGAGCAGTAAACTCTGTAAACATGAGGGGAAAAAAAGACACTTTCCCTCCAAATGTTGTTGTAATCCCAGAGAGAGCTGTAATACATCACAATGATAAATGGTAAGAACAAAACTTTTCTTCATGTTTAGCAAAGTAAACCTCCTGAGCATTAATATTAATACACTGCTCTTCCGACTCTTTTTTTTTTTTCCTACAATGAAGCAAACGCACGCCTTATTAAGGAACTAGGATTATACCAATATTTTATTTTATTGAACGACTGACGAAAGCAGACTGTTACCCAAAACATAACTCTAAAGAAAGAAAGTCTGTAAATTAAACAGCAGAATCCTGCTTAAGATAACTTGGCGCTGTCTGCCTGACCCCCTAAGGAGCAATGTTCGGAGAAATACTACAATCTAGATTTTGCAATAAATTTCTGTATTGACTTAGTTAGAAGGGAATTTAATAAAGTATCAACAATATATAAGTGCTACATATGTACTATGTCAAACTCTTGCAAAGTGCATTTGGTTGTATATCTGTCTTGGGTATGGAAGCAGTGTGTTCTTGTTGCTGCAGAAATGTGAACATATTTTATATTTAATAGCTGCTCCCTATAATAAAAGCGTCTTACTGAGTATATAATCTCAGTGCTCCAAGTGTTGAAAAAGTTACTCATGAACATAGGCACAGACTTAATTTCCATTTAAAGTGCTTTGACCACTGACCTCAAATGACATTTTAATTGCTGTCTAAACAGAAAAGTAGTCAATACTGTTTAAAGCAGTGTTATGTTAAATATAGTGAGAATTTAGTTTTACTGTATGTTACTACATGCTTATCCTACAGTGCAAGGAACATTTGGAGACAGATATAAAGTATTTATATATTTGATTTTCTTTTTTTATTGATATATGATGGAAAATAGATACAATTATTATTGTTATTGATTTAAACATGCTCCTTTATATAACCTTTAGGGCCGGTTCACACCACAAAAACACACACCAGATCTGTTCCGGATGTGTGGTTTTAATGCATTTGTTATGTGTTCCAGAGTGTTTTTGATGCATTTTTGATGTGTTTCTGGATGCATTCCAGGTGCTTTTTTTCCTGTTTTTTCCCCACTATACTAGGGTCCTGTGTGTTTTTGGTGCATCCCACTGCATTTTTGATGTGTTTTACTGCGTCAAAGTACAGTCCAATGCAGGAAAAATGCCGCTTGTTTTACTTTTGTTTCTGGAACTGACTGTACTGTGAACTATGTCATTGGAAACCATATAACCTACTTTCCATGTGTTTTTGATGCAGAACAAAAATGCACTGGACTGCCTGTGGTATGAACTGGCCCTTAAAGTATATCTAAACCCCAAAAACAAAATTGAATTTAACGCAGGTTGCCAATCCTTAGATGTGGTGGTTGCATTCATTCTTATTTTCAAGAACATTAGCAGTAAGTATAGAAAATACCTGATTTACTGTAATACCTAATTTCCTGTGATGTTGGCACAGATCAGGTACATTTTGATTGATAAGTGCTGGTCAAACTGAAGGTACTGATCATTCAGATTCAATTGGTTATGTCCCTGAAGTGCTAATGAAGAAGAGGGAGAAGAGAAGTGATTTCAAATCTCCGGACCGCTGGAGCTGCTGTGGGAGTGCTGACAGGTTGGCGACCCTAGAGGTAAGTATAGCGGTGATGGGGGGGTTGTTGAGGGTGGCCGGTGTTAGTCCACTTTGCATTATTTTTTTAAAGGTAAACTGACCCTTTAAGCCTAGAGTCACCCTAAACCAGTGGTTCACAATTTCAGTCCTCAAGTACCCCCAACAGGCCATGTTTTGGGAATTTCTCTTAGATAAAATAGCTGTCCAAAATATCAAGCCATTGACTCTGATTTAAATTACCTGTGCAAGATAAAGGAAATAAAAAGATAAAGGAAAACCTGCAAACATGGCCTGTTGGGGGTACTTGAGGGCTGCCCTAAACAACCTCTACATTTATATTTACAACCAGTGCTCTAGATCAGGGGTGACCCACCAGTGGCCTGGGGGCCACATGTGGCCCGCGGAGCCCTCTAATGTGGCCCGCGACCTCCTGCTCTGGGATGGAATAGAATACTGTTATTAAAGGTCAGTTTATTACTAAAATCACAGTGTATATATGGGCATATCTGTTCTGCAGTAGTTTCTGGGCTGCTTTTAAACTAATCTGCAGATGCAGAGCAGTGAACCTGTGGGTTACCTGCACTGAGCCATACACTTGTGTTATTTCCTGTGAGTTTGAGCTTTCTGAAAGTACAACAAACCTGCAGAATATAATAGAGGTCTATTGCAAAGTGTAGAAAAGCCAAAAGGTACACTGCGTTGTGCCCGCGGTGCGGGTAAGCCGCAGCTCATCAGTGTGAAAGCAGCCATGGGCCCCTTTCACATGGTCCAATTGGACCCCCCATTCACCTCTAAGGAGTGGCCGATGTAAACTGACTTGTGTCTTACCTCCAATCTGATCCGGCTGTGTCTGTGTTCGCTCTGCATATGCAGAGTGGACATGGACCTGCCATCCGCCCGCTAAGCTGATTGTGGCCCGCGACCAGTTACCAAGTATCTTTTTTTTGTTTTTTCTCCATAAAGATTTTATTGAAAGTAGAAAGAGAACAATGTTACAGACAATACAGTGTCAACATTATATATTACATGCGAAATCCAGGAGAGCTACAACATATTGCTATGCTTGAGATTTAGGAACCAGCAAGACAGATATGGTTAGAGTCATACAGCATTTTCGATAGCCCCACATAAGCTTTCAACTATCATATATCTCCCAAGGTGGAAGCAGCATAAGGTATCAAGGATGAGAGATACTGGGATATTCATAATCAGGGGCCTCTGGATCCTTTTACACAGCATAACTCATAACCCGTTGTGGCCTGTTACCTACATATACCGGTCCTATACCTGTCACTAAGTTACCCCTGTTGTAGGCGGCATGGGTGGATAGGGACGGCATAACTCACCAAGTATCTTAAGTGGCCCCCGCGCTTCAAAAGGTTGGGCACCCCTGCTCTAGATACATAATAATCCATTTTAAAGTATATTTAATTGAAGCACCTAGTGGATTATTTAAAGAGAGTGGGATCCATGCAAATGTTTTGCCTTGGAATCCCTTCATGTACCCTCCCTCCTGATGTGCTTTCCCCATTGTCCCCCTTTACCAATATCCCAAATGTAAAAAAACCTTTGCATTTAACTACCACCTGCCATATGGAGATGTGCTATCACAGACCGCCCTGTCATCTGCCGGATCAGCAGGGATCAACGGAGCGATCCCCGCTGAGCAAGAGGATGAGACATGTACGGATCCTCACGGGATCCATACATGTGAAAGGGGCCTAACAATTCCAGCGAGTAAAAGTTCAGAGAACACATTAGGGGCTGCCAATATTAATTTCTAGTGTTTTGGAAGCACCTCTGATAGTATGTTTTCTCTGATCATGCTTTATGGATACATATTTTTCAATTAGGGTAGTAAACAAGGTGGGAATCAACCCAGAGAACCCTGTAAAATAGGCTAGGTTGCAGGTGTGAACTTCTTACCATCTGAGCTTTTCTGGCAGCATGAATTCAAATACCGATCTAATCTGATAGTTTACGAAATGTATACTACATTGTAGACTGCAGTTTAGATGATATATTTTGCTATTATAAAAATGTTGTACCATCCTCCTAAATGCTATAGTAAAACATGCTTAGTAATGCATCCTAAGCATAAAAAATGAAGCACAGCTTAAACTATTCAAGTCTGAATTTGTTATTAATGAATGAATGGACAGGGTATATAAAATATCAAAGACAGTTTAATAAAAGAGAGACTGTGTCTTTGACTGACTGAGTTTTCTGTCTGGAGTGACCTGTTCTTTATGATGTCCATCTTATCCTGCCTCTGTGCTTTGAGGTGTGATGATTTGAACACGTCTGGATGTAGAGGTTGTAAGCCCACATACTCTTTGCCCTTTCATTTAGTTCTGCTTGACCTACTTATTCAATGACTGAAACATTTTAATGTTGCTCTCAAGACATTTCCAGCTGAACATGTGCGTATTGTTTTTTTAATGAAACTTTTAGAAAGTTTTTAATCTTAAGTGGCTCAGCGCTATGTAGGGAATTCAAACATCCATTTTTTAAGGACGTGTAAAATATCCTTTTAAATTGGAGAGGCAGGCAGAAGTTGAATGGATTGGCTTAAGGATATGGAAAAATAAAATACATCTGAATACAAATATTAAGCTGAAAATCAATAATGATTTAATGTTTGTTCATACACATTTCATCTCCTGCAAGTTCTCAAGAGTACATTTCATATATGATTTCTTACGGGAATTTTAAAAACCTGTGTTTTCAGTTGTTCCAAATATCAATTATATGTATTTTTTATGTGGGCAGAACATCAGGCACAGTTCTTCTTAGCTCAGTGTTGGCAAGGAATGAACATATCTAACACCTCTCATTATGGCATTTATGAGTCATGAATTTTGTTATTTTCATAATTATAAACAACCAAGTGTGTGCCAAACCAATTATATGAAGGCAAGGTAATTAACCTTGCAAAAATATATTTCATTATATCCTGTGAAGATAAATACCCACACACACTGGTAAACTGGCATTATAACAAGTACTTGGTGTTTTCTCTCCAGGACTGAATTTACATTTTTGAACAATTATAAGAACATATTGGCTGGTACTTTACTCACAATGGATTTTCATTTTTTTATTAGCATATGCTGTTGATATGCTAGTTTTCTTTACTATGTTTTACTTTACATACAAATATCAGTAAACTGTATAAAACTAGACAGAGTGACCATTCTACTCCACATTCCAGACTCTACTACCACAAGGCGGTTATAGTATCTTTAAAGCCTAATTTAACACTCTTTGGGGCAGATCCACAGAGATCTGCACCCACTCTGCAGAGATCTGCACCCGCACAGCGTATCAGAGATACGCTACGCTGCCGTAACTTACTTGTCCTTGGTTCGAATCCATAAAGATTTTGCGCCGTAAGTTACGGCGGCGTAGTCTATCTCTGTGGGCGTAACGGCGCGTAATTCAAATCGGCTATTAGGGGGCGTGTTTCATTTAAATGAAGCGCATCCCCGCGCCGAATGAACTGCGCATGCGCCGTCCCTAAATTCCCCACCATGCTTTGCGCAAAATGACGTCGCAGGGATGTCATTTTTTTTAACATAGACGTGAATTATGTCCATCCCGATTCACGGACGACTTAAGCAAACAAACAAAAAAATTCAAAATAAACGCGGGAGTTCTAGACCAAAGCTCCTTACAATTTAGCATGCCTTTCCATGTTTTAGGTGCTTTATATGGAGCAAGTGCTATATTGGGGATGTCCCGTACCGCCCACCCCCGGGGCAGCATGTTCCCTTTTGGGGCACGGGGGGAGGGTGGGGCGGGTGTTCCAACCACCTTAGTTTGCCACAACTTTACTTGCTATCTTATGTTGTTATGGATTTGGTAATTCAATGTTTTATATTTGCTCTGGTCTCTATTTGCTTTACTTCGTATTACTGCAAATCTTCAATAAAAACTATTTACAAATGAAACAAAATAAACGCGGGAACGACGGCCATACTTAACATGGCAGGTCTAACCATACGCCACGAAACAGCAGCTTTAATTATACGCCGGAAAAAGCCGACTAGGGACAACGTAAAAGAATGCGACGGCCGCTCGTACGTTTGTGGATCGTCAGAAATAGCTAATTTGCATACTCGACGCGGAAAACAATTATGAACGCCACCCACCGAATGCCTAAAAATTGCATCTTAGATCCGAAGGCGTACGAAGTCGTACGCCTGTCGGATCTAACCCAGATGCCGTCGTATCTTGTTTTGAGGATTCAAAGCAAAGATACGACGTGGGAAATTTGAAAGTACGCCAGCGTATCAGTAGATATGCCGGCGTACTCTCTCTGTGGATCTGCCCCTTTATATCTGTAATACAGTCAGGCTACATCAGCTTAAGAAACAATGAGCAAGATTGCTGGTCCAGGTGAGTATATTGATCCACCAAAAAAGGAGGGGCCGGGTGCTAGGTCCAGCTTGCAACCGTGAACATGTAGAAAAAATGAGAAAGATTAGCTGCACGCCAACATCCGTCCAACAGGTTTATTGAAAAACTGCCACAATGACTATAAAAAAGGACCAAGGGGTGATGACATTTCACACATACATTGTGCTTCTTCAAAACCATTTTTTAGGGGGGGTTTGAAGAAGCATAATGTATTTGTGATACGTCATCACCCCTTGGCTCCTTGTTATAGTCCTGGTGGCAGTCTTTCAATAAACCTGTTGGATGGATGTTGGTGTGCAGCAAATTTTTCTAATTTTGTCTACATCAGCTTAACTTCAGGGTTAAAATGTCTTTTGCTGGCAGCACATAGGAGAGCCGGACAATAGCTTTTACACATAGGTAGGATCTTGACCCTCCTCCTCTATACAACATCGATGAGCAACACTGTTGTTTAGAGCGGTGTTAAGGTGGGCATATGAGAGAGCTATGCTTCTGTTTATGTTTGAGAGAGGCAGTCTATCTCTCTTAGTGTTGCCAGCATAAGGTTTTTAACAGCACTTAGCAGATTTAAATAAATAAAAAGTCATTACCGTATATGCAGCCTGACTGCTTTACAGTAATACATTAAGGGGGTTCAATTGGGCATCAACTTTATATATGCATGTTGATAGTGTATAGTACTGTGTAATGGGTGCCTATCAGTAAATCAATGAAAAACTATTTTAAACTGAGAAGTAGTCTGTCTACATCATGGAGAAACACTAAATCATTTTTAGCTGGTGAATCTATTCCAGGGCTCTCTTGGGTAGCTGTTTCCCCAGAGAGTGCCAGCTTCTGCCACTTAAAATATTTCAACGATTTCTTCTGCTTATACAACCTAAGATATTCAACAAACATTAATACAATGGGAAGAGTTTGGTCTGTCCCTATCTGGACAACCAAGAAAAAGAGTATAATGCCCTGTACACACGATAGGTTAGTCTGATGAAAACGGTCTGATGGATTTTTCCATCAGTTATCCGATGAAGCTGACCGATGATCAGTCGTGCCTACACACCATCAGTTAAACTATCGTGTCAGAACGCGGTGACGAAAAACACGACGTGCTGGAAAAAATGAAGTTCAATGCTTCCGAGCATGCGTCGACTTGATTCTGAGCATGCATGGATTTTTAACCAATGGACGTGTCCACAGACAATTGTTTTTTTTTTCTAACGATTTTTCTAACGATTTTTTAACCATCAGATAATTTTAAAACAAGTTTCTCGTTTTTTCACCGATTGATAAAAAAACGATGGGGCCCACACACGATCGGTTCGTCTGATGAAAATGGTCCGTTTTCATCAGACGAACCGATCGTGTGTATGCGGCATCACACGTCTACAGGATGACAATAATGCTGCTGTCCAAAGGTAATATAGTAATATAATACTATAGCTACCCTAAAACAGAAAGTGTGTTACTGGTGAAATCACCAGGTAAAAAAAAAAAGAATATAAGAAAACTAATGCAGTCACCACATCTAAAGATTGGTAAGGTGCAACATATAAAATAAAAATTGGTGGTTTAGACTTTAAATCGACATGGCACGTGTTTAATTGGCTTTTCCACACACAAAAATGCACATCCATTTCATAAATATAGCTGCCTGCTAGGTACTGCCCACAGAAGGCTTTTTATCTATCATAGAATGCATTAGGGTAAAAAACATTCTGCCTTTACGACCACTTTAATCATGTACAAGCAAAATGAGAAGAAAGAAAACAGAATTTTTGTTTACACATGGTTGATAAATGAACAATCATCTTGCAAAGTGACCAAAGTATCTCTTTAGCAAATCAACCCAATTGAATACAAATTGAAGCAGAACATAGCACTTTTTTAGTACTGTATTATAAAAAAAAAAATATTTCCTGGTCCAAAGATTAGTCATAAAAGTAACCATCTTTGGGAGAAAAAATGAGGCTGCCTGCCCCTGAAAATGCTTGTTGCCTTTGTTGCTCTGGCTATCCAACTTTTTAAGCCAGAGACTCATCACAGGCATGCAACCAGCATAGTCAGAACTATTTTCATATTTATTCCACACAAGTGGCTCTGGAGATATTGAAACCAAATGATTTTTGCACATTTTCAGAAAGAGAGGCAAGCACAGATTTTTGTTTTTGTTTTTACAGACAGGTGCACAAACATGTACATTCTTGTGCCCATGAAAGAGAGTGGGCACCCAGACAGAGTTCGTGTATTTTAGCTATAAACTGTAGTGACCAATCAAACCTTTACAACATTGGTTCACAATTTCCCCCATGATACAGTATCTGTGGTTTCTTGCAGCATTTGAATGAGGTTTGAAGGTATGATGAACATTGTCTACTTGGCCAAGATAGGTCGGGGTAAGACAACAATCATCTTATGTGTTTGGGCACCATGAGACACATCCTGTATGTTAAAAAAAAAAGAGTCCAACTGAAGTAGACCTATATTTGGCTTTCAATAGCTAAATTAATTTTGGGTCGGCTTGGAAGCCTTGCTAGTAGGAATATAAAACAGACAAAGTACTCCGAGCAAAAGAATAGCAGCACTCGCTTAATGGACCTGCACCTTTAAAGTAAAATTATTTATGAGCCAATGATTAGCACAAGTTTAAAACATATTGTTAAATTCCTGTTACTCTGTGTAACTAGGCAAGAACAAATCATAATG
The DNA here is from genome assembly GCF_905171775.1 of Rana temporaria. Taxonomy (NCBI): domain Eukaryota; kingdom Metazoa; phylum Chordata; class Amphibia; order Anura; family Ranidae; genus Rana; species Rana temporaria. Next base: position 462,116,004 of record NC_053489.1, on the reverse strand, counting down.
GCTCGCTATTATCATAATTTGAGGCTTGTTTAAATTCAAAACTATGCTTGTGGGCCTTGAGGCTTGGAGAAAGGATCTGCACTAAGCAGTACATTATGAAAGCAGATTGCCTGGAATTCACTTTTCATACTCGATAAAATTCTTTGTTAATTTGGACGAACAGCTGTCCACATTTATATTACCACACCAGAAGCTTGTGTCAATGTCCTTCATTTAAAATAAATAAGCAACATCTCATGAATACAATACAAAATGATCATTTTTGATGTGTTGTGAAGACACATACTGGGTTTTATTTAACAACATACTCTGAAGACAAATGGTGTTCACTGCTTAGTACTTGAGAAGAGCTATTCCCTTCAAAAATCAGGTTAATCAGCAATTTGCACATTTATCTATTCTCCTAAATACATGCATGTAGATTTGTCCAGTCCACAGAGACTCACACAATTGGATACATTAGATTCATGGATTTTTTACTTGCAAGATTCTTTGCAGATCAGTAAAACCTGCATTCACATATTCAAGCAAACCAAAAACATTTTTTTTCTGCTATAAAACTAAAACATGTATTCATCAGTTTAGGCCGATATGTATTCTGCTACATTTTTTGGGGGTAAAAAAAAAAAAAAAAAAAAATCTCACAATAAGCTTTATAGATTGGTTTGCACAAAAGTTATCATGTCTATAAAATAGGGGATATATCAATGGGATTTTGTTTTTTTACTTGTAATAGCAGAGATCCATGATTTTAGTGGGACTGCGACATTGTGGCAGACAGATTGGACACTGTTTGACACTTTTTTTGGGAACCAGTGAATTTATTACAGTAATCAGTGCTAATAATATGCACTGTTATTGTACTAATGACACTGGCAGGGAAGGGGTTAACATCAGGGGTGGTCAAAGGGTTAAATGTGTTCCCTGCAGGTGTTTTCTAATTGTACAGTATGGGGGACTGTGGGACTGGGGAAACCCACAGATCCTTCTTCCTGCATAGCAGAAGACAGGATCTGTGTGATCTCCCCTGTCAGAACAGAGATCTGCCTTATTTACACAGGCAGACCCCCATTCTGTCACTGCTGGAAACGATCAAGGGTGGCTGGTGGACATCAAGTCTGCCGTACCCACTAATTGGCTCCCCCACTAGCCAATGGGAGCGTGCACTTGCCCACAAAAGTGAGTTCCACGTTTAGCTATGGCAATTTGCGGGATCGTTCCACCTTGCCACAGTATACTTCATCAGTGATTGTGGGCACACAGCATTTACATAAGAATGATTTACTTGGGTACTGCTAAGTGCAAGAGTGGACAAGAAGACAAATTGTTCATTGATCTGAAAAGAAGCAGTAGTGCCTTTGTACTAATATGTAATCTATTCGTCTATCCGTCTATTCATCTATCTATCAGTCTATCCGTGTCTGTCTATCTGTCTATCTAACGATTAATTATTCTTCCAGAAGTGTTTATGTATAAACCACAACTGTGGAGAGTAGGGGTTGTTCCGAAGCTTCGTAGATCTCATTTAGCTTGAAAGATACATGGGTAAAAAAAAAATCTTGCAGACTGTGCAACTGCACAAAGGATCATTAAATTACACAGTGATCACCTTGTGTAGGGCAAGTGTAATGTAGGAGACATTTCTTTTGATGCCCCAACTGTTCCCCCTAATTGAATGTGGGGGGATCCAAATTGTTCTGGCACAAGAACTCTTTGCCGCCAATGTCCACAAAATGCGTGTGGATTTTATAGTTCTAACTCTGATTTTGATATATTTTCTAATTTATGTCAACAATCACATTTAGGGGCAGAAGACTGAAAAGTCTGGAAAAGACTTCCCTTTAGGCCGCGTACACACGGTCGGACAAAACCGATGAGAATGGACCGAGGTTCAGTTTCATCGGTCCAAACCGACCGTGTGTTTTTGGTCTGTTTTCCTTCGGTCCAAAATTTTAAAACATGCTTCAAAATCGAACCGATGGACCACTGCCCAATCGGTCCAAACCGATGGTTAGTACAGAAAGCATCGGTTCAAAACCCGCGCATGCTCAGAATCAAGTTGACGCATGCTTGGAAGCATTGATCTTCGTTTTATTCAGCACGTCGTGTGTTTGACGTCACCGCGTTCTGACCTGATCAGTTTTTGGAACAATGGTGTGTACGCACATCAGACCATCAGGCCATTTCAGCGGTGAACCGATGGAAATGGCCCGTCGGACCATTCTCATCGGTTTGGAACGACCGTGTGTACGCGGCCTCAGAGGTCCATAAATAATTCTTGGGAAATGCTAAAGTGCTTCCAGCTTCGTTAAGTGACACAATCCCTGCAAAATAGCCATTTATTTTCTTTGGACTTTCTTTCTATTAATCATACCTGCAGCATTTTTTTAGAATCTTGCAGGAGTCAGCTATGTAAAATACTTAAACCACATCTAGCTGTTCTTTATCAGAAATAAATATTTTAATGCTTCTATATAGACTTCCTATTTGCAGAGTGAAGTGTTGGGGTAGGGTACTGTGTTAGAAGGGAGTTGAATATGAACAGAAAATATCTCAATGTCTTGGTCTGTAATGTAATATTCTTTTTGTGGGCTAGCCTTTCTTCTATATGTTTTGCCACCATTATTTTACTTTAGCAAGTGAATCTTCCCAGCACAACTTTGCAAAGTCACTTTTACATTTCTTTATTTTGTGCGCTAGTGTGGCATTGCAGTGCTAAAGTCTCTAAGTATCTTGCAGACCAGCAAGGCCTAATGATTATTTCCCTGCAAATGGGTCGATTGAACAATTTCATAGTTCCATAAAATAACGGGTGTCTTTTCTCTGCATCTGAAGAAAACAATGACACATATTGTGTAACATGTTAATTGGAAGGGATAAAGCAGTACATAAAATATTGCATTTACATTTATCTTGCACATGAGTCACAGTGATCATATCACATTGCAGTTCCACTTAAGGAACAAAAACATTAAACCATTATACAGGTTCATTATACTTTTAAAAACTGCATTAATATCTAATCTGTATTATACTTTTTTCATTAACATTGTATTCCATAAATGTTTTTATTTTACTTTTTGCAAATACTATGGGGTGGGTGTTGTGTGTCCCCAGTAAGGTAATAAGCTGATGATACCTAAAGACTAAGCATGGTGGGACCCACAAGACAGATGACACAGTACTGCCATAAACTGTGTCTTAGGAGGATATCTACAGGAGCAGTGTAATTTGAACAATGGAGCATTTGACAGCTAAGCCATCATGACGAGGGCACCCTGGGGAAGCAGCTCTCTCTCACTTTTGCATGCAGTCAAGCATTGATGAAATGTTGGCTAAATGGGACCATCATTTTCCAATCAGAAAGAAATGACTAGCTATTTATCCTTTTGCCAAAAGGTTTTTGTCAGATCACACTCTTTAAAGACCTTGTGTTCTTTCCATAACCAAGAAATAAAAACAAGCAAGATTTCTGCACTCAATTCATTATTTGAGTATCCATCAGGATTTTTTATTGAGATGGAGACTCGTTTAAGCTGATGAAAAAGCTCTGCTATGATAACACTCTGCCATATTCATTGATTCCAGGTAGAACAACAATTTATTTCACGACCAATTTCTCTCTAAGGGAATGAGATGCTGAACTTTTAAGCACTTTAAAACATCTACAGTCTATTGGACCAGTTTAATAGAATTGTGAGTAACAGTGCTCAGTAGCCTTTAGAAACTATTCACAGATCAGTGAAAAACAATAAAATATGGTCAGCCTACTGAAATGTGACTTTTATGAATTACTATATGCCCTTTTACAACATGTTATTAAAAAAATATATATCTAGATATATACGGTATCTAGATATATCTAGATATGTATATATATGCTTTCAATTACAGATACATTTTTTTTATCCGTGGACCTCTTTTGATTTTTGTTTTAATTCACATGAGTAGTTGTCTATGGCTTGAATCACATGCAACACTATCCTGGATTAGACACTGGATTGTTTAGGTCCCTCTGCCTTGCACCAGTGATGCCCCACCCTGTAACTGGTCTCGGGTGACACCAGGACACCTGAAAACAATTTTAATGGGCTTTATTAAGGCAATAGTCCCGTAAAAGAAAGTGGTCAGGCAAACAAGTACAATACAGCGTCAAATGATCAATAGTGCCAGTTGACATAACAATGGCCTAACTATGAACAAAGGGCCCTGTCTACTTCACTGGCCAGTTGGATGTTGGCCAGGAGGCCACTCACCACTGATGAAATTAGTACTTGATCACTGACAGTCTGTTGTAGGCCAGGGCAAAGGTCCCTCTCCCAAACAGCACTGAACAAATATTGTAGGTTCCTAACAGTAGCTCTGTAGTCCTAATGCAGCAGACACATGGCTCCACACATCAGGGTGCTACTGGAACAGCAGGAAAACTGGAACAGCTTGAACGCCATGAAAACTGGAACACTGGAAAATCATAAAAACTGAAACACTAGAAATGCAGACACTCTGTCCCAGAAGCTCTGAGGGTCTTTGGCAGTCTCTGTCCCAGTCAACACTTTCCCTGGGCTCCCAGCAGCATCGACCTTAAGCCTTGCTCCCCTGTAGAAAGCACAGCCCCTGATCTCTGTACACAGGCTTCCAGCAACACTCCCTACTGCACCAAGCCGTATCCTCATGCTCCAGACACATACACTTATTCAGCACAACACAATCTCCCGAGCATCACAAGTGGACAATTTCCCCATATTTTTCTCTACCGCACACTGTCTCCCTCTGTCCTTGCAGTAAGTATGGTCTACCTAACTTTCCAATAGGAATCCTCCTAGCCCTTCCAGCCAATCAGGTTCTTCTTGGCTTGGTTGGGCTTTTCTTTAACTGCAGTAGCAACCAATCACAGTCCTCAGTGCAGTCTCTCTCCCTTTGTCATTCAGCTTAAAGGTACCGCCAGCCAGTGCTATACATACATCAATGTTAATGCCAAAACTTATAGCAACACCTAAAAATGTTAAGTCCTAACTAAAAATGTAATCATATTTTACACCCTTTTGCTGTCCATCTATAATAAGATACAACAATGTAATACTTGTCTTGCAGTACTGGCTGCCTCTGAGCTCTGAAATTGGAACTGGCAAGGAACAGCATCTAAATTTGCCATAACAACCAATGGGTGCCATTATAGAGCGCTCACCTGATAAAGCAGCCCTGTTCTAGCCTCAGTAATTAAGGAAAGCAAGAGTTGCTAAAAAGTATTACAACAGGTTTTATGATTTTTAGATTCCAGAACATTGTATTAAGGCTTTATTTTTTTAGGAAGATGAAGAATTTCAAGGGGTAAGTGCTCAGTAGGAAATTCTTAATTCTCGCTTTTCCCTTGGAAGACTATAAAACAAATATTTTACAGTAAAGGGCTGCACCCTTTCATAATGGTTTTGTCACGTGGTGGGAATAACTACGGTGAAAGAAAAGAAAATTAAAAAGGTTTCTGCTTTGTTTTTAAGGTACACTGGAGGCAACATTTTTATTTCAGTGACTGCATTGACTGACCCTTTTAAAGTAGACCTGAACTCAAAAATTGAAGATTTGCTGTAGGGCAAATCTTTTTCCATACAAATGTTTCGTGTTTTAACCGGTACCCCAAAAGTTTAACGTTGTGTCTTGAATACTTTCTCAAAAATAGCATTGCACTTTTTTTCCCTAGACACTCCTGTACATTGAAATGCATATCATTTTAGTTGTTATGTAAGATTTAATATGTACATTGTGTGGTTTATTTCCATTTCCATTCCATCGCCCCATAGAAAAGAGCCAACACTGACCTGTCATCTGTTGGCTCAGTGGGGATCAGCAGAGAAATCCCCCTCTGAGCAGGTGGATCCGCTTGGACAGGTTCTGCCCTGTGTGAAAGGGGCCTAAGGGGAAAAGTGCATATGAGACTATTGATTGGGTTTAGTTGTTTAAAAACAGATCATGGTCAGATAGATTACAGAACTATAAAGTTTACTTGTACTAATTGTTTTCTCTGTGCTTGGAATACACATTTTAGCCTATTAGTCATACTATAGGTCTCTGAACTCCATAAAAAACTCCTAAGATCTAATTTTATCATTATCTATGTAGGAACACAAAGGTAGTAACTTTTTGCGGGTATATTTAAAGGTGGCCATGAATGGGGGGAAGTTGATTGTTTTGATTGTTGAACTATAAGGCCCCTTTCACGCGATCGGCTCGCAAATATCCGCCTCTCTGTTTTTCATGCGGATCTGAGCAGGCCACCCATTGACTTGTATAGGCAGGCGGATGTCAGCAGAGATGTGTCCTCTAACACCCGCCTGCCTTCCGATCCGAGAAGAAAACAGACGGATGGCGATACGTTCGCCATCCGTCCAGCGGATCGGATGAAAATGGACATGGTGTCTGTTTTCATACGATCTTCCCATATATAACAGCGTAACTCTCAGGCCGTGTACACACGACCGGTTCATCCGATGAGAATTTTCCGACGGACCGTTTTCATCGGTCCACCGCTGAAGTGGCCTGATGGTCTGATGTGTGTACACACCATCAGTTCAAAATCCGATCTGGTCAGAACGCGGTGACATAAAACAGAACGACGTGCTGAAAAAACCGAAGTTCAATGCTTCCAAGCATGCGTCGACTTGATTCTGAGCATGCGCGGGTTTTGAACCGATGCTTTTGTGTACTAACCATCGGCTTGGACCGATCGGTCAGCAGTCCATCGGTTCGATTTTAAAGCAAGTTTTAAAATTTTGGTCCGAAGGACAAAAGACTGATGGGCCGTACACACGGTCGGTTTGGACCGATGAAACTGAACTTCGGACCATTCTCATCGGTTTTGACCGATCGTATGTATGCGGCCTGACAGGTCTGTCCCTGCACAGTGAGCAGAGACAGACCTGTCATCCGCTTGCTTAGCGGGGAACAACAGACTGATCCCCTACTGAGTTAGCGGAGTCGGCTGAGTGGATCCGCCCCATGTAAAAGGGGCCTTAATGACCAGAGCAAGATTTTTATCTAATATAAACATGCCCAGAATCTTCCTATTAGGCATTATTAGTGCTAGTTTATCTCTTATCATCTTCATAGAAAGGAACAAAAAAATGCAATCCACCCAACTACATGATGGCACTTAAAGGGTCACTAAAGGAATTTTTTTTTTTTTAGCTAAATAGCTTCCTTTACCTTACTGCAGTACTGGTTTCATGTCCTCATTGTTCATTTTTGCTTTGAAGTAGCTGTAATTCTGCTGTGATCTCCACACTTTCTGGTTTCCTGTTTCCTTATAACCATCATACTGGGAGATTTACACGGTGGTCTAAGCTGTCATTACTGTGTGTCTAAAACTCCTCAGAACCAATCAGATTCATTTTAAAAACAAAACACTGCCCTGGATTTGTTTGTTTTTGTTCTGTGAGTCTTCCCGACTCACCTCTCACCTGGAACTTCATGTATGTACCTTTTAAAACCGAAAGTGAACTAGAGGCACATTATATGATAGATTAAATTAAATTTTTAATCATTTTTAAAAGGAATCAGTTAACTTTTATGTCTCTATACCCAATAAACAGTCATTTCAGCAAAAACATTTTTTTCCTTTAGTGACCCTTTAAGCACTTGTATATATGATCATTTCTGCCTTTGCTTAGCAAGTTTTACCCAAAATTTGTAGGCGGCAAGTATTTTGGAGTGTCCACTTAGCAGTCAATATATATATATATATATACACACAGTTTTGACTTACAAAGTATTGGTTTTCAGTGGCAATAGGACTAGTTTAGAACTTTCTTTTCCTTTTACCTGCATATCACAAACTTTAAATTCTAGCTTTAACTTACAAAGGCACCAAGTAAATTAGAGTACACATACACATTTTTACTCTCTGGATTAATGAGATATCTATCTATATACTGTATGTCATATAGTTTTTCCTGACTTATGCATCAAAGAAATGATCATGTTATACCTTTATCTCACTGTGATTACAAATGCACCTTAATGAGCATCACAGGTTGTTTTCATTGATGTGGTCAGTAATGCAAACTACACCAAAAATGACATCTGCAATGCATTATCAGACTCTAGCAGCATAAAACATGACAATCACAGATGAAGGAAATATATAGTACATTTCTAGTCAATAAATATTTTAAATGTATATTTCAGTGTTTACCTTAAAGTAATTGTGATGTGACTTTCCCATTTTTACCTGCTTGTTTTTCTATATGTTCGTTTATATAAGAAATATAGAGATAAGTAGATTACCCACTAGAAAGCCTCATTCAGCCTTTGTGCTTAATAATTGTTCAGATAAGAAACTGCAAACTGTATGCATTTTCCTGACACCCATTAGACCTGAGGACATGTCTTGAATAAGTTATGAAACATCTTCAACAATACCGAACAAGTCCAGTTGAATGTGGCTAACTACCATAATAGATATTTATAATGTCATCTATAGTTCTAACACAGGTAAAAAGTGTCTAAGAATTGTTAGGATTATTTGTATGTATTGTATATATAACTCCATCCCCATAAAGCCATAAAATAGTCATGACATTTGCCATAATTAATTTAGAATTTATAAAATTTACACTTTTGTGTGCATCATACCTGTATACACTAAAATATAAGCAGCTTTCCATGAAACCAACATTTTTGCTGAGCTTTCAGAATTATCCATTTTACTTTACCTTTCCAGTACTATGCAAATAGTTTTATTCTGGTCTAGCAATTAGTCTTTATATCAATATAATGCAAGCACTGAATGAAAATGATAATCAGTGTTCAATAAAAAAAAAATACATAACAAGAGCATACTGGAAGTACTTGTCTCTGTGCTATTTTAGTAACTGCTACAACCTTAATATTGTCCCATAGTGCTGCTGCATACCTGTGACCAAGACAAAATCAATGGCACTGGATACACAGACATAATCCTATTATGTGTCCCCAAAGATATTATTTCAAATCTAAAGTTTGTTAAGGTTTAAATGATCTTGAACTTGGTATCCCTGAGGAGATTCTGCTTTCACAGTAAGCAGTGCAGCCATTGTTTTACTTACCATAGTCAATACACCCTGAGACTCTAAAGAGAGAGCTCATATTAACACATCTGCTGTGATTGCTTATGTCAGTCAATATAGCTGATCTTTAACATACTGTATATCTGACATGTGGGAACTTCAATATCCTGTGTAGTGAATATGTATTATTGGCTGGCAGGTCTTGTCATCAGTGGTATCTCCAAACTATAGAAGCTTTGATGAAAAAATAAAAAAAGCTAGTTCACATACACCACATTTATGAGTGTTTCAAATCCTAATATTTTATGAGAAACAAAGTAAAAGAAACAGTGCACCAACCTAGCACATTATAAAGGGTATCATTTATTAGATTAAAAACAATGATTGAAGTCAGGTGTGTCCCGGAATGTGGCAAGTTTAACAGCAACCATGCTGGGAAGAGTTCTGTATTTTATCTTGGTAAGTTACCAAGATCTGTAGCTACTACTCCAAGTGTACCCTGTACTTTTGAGGGTTGTAAGACCTATGCTGTATGGCATAATTTAATATACTACTAATCTGAATATTTTTATATCAGTCTTCTGTTAAAATAAGGTATCCTCTAGGATCAACAAGGTTATCTAACAAGGATCCTTGGGCTTTTTCACAATTACATTTTTTAATAAATAGTCTATAATTAAAGTGGTTGTAAAGTTAAATAAGTATTCCTGCCAGCTCCTCTGTTCTACTAAGTGATCCATAACAAAAAATCTCCTGTGCTCTGGTGTTTCGCTAGACATGGGTGGCATAGTCTAGGCTTTAGTTTAAGGTGAAGTCTAGAGTTTTGCCCTCCTCAGAACAATGGGTGTTCATTTAGCTAAAAATCACGGACCAAAAAACAAAAATGCGTCAGCCATTCAGCAGTTTCGGGTATCATCCGATCCTCTTGTCATTAAGTCCTGCTTGCAGGCGCCAAGTGATTCAGCTTGACTGTCAGAAAAGCCTGTACCTAAGCTCGTTTGTAAGTAGGACTACTGCTTTTATTCTACTTTTAATAAAACTCATAAATTTGGTAATGCACTAGGTCGGTGCACCCTCTTACTAAGTGATCCTACACTGTGCACATGTTTTTTCTAAAATTGTCCATGGAAATACCTTTTTTCAGATCGGTTCTGGCAGGTCACGTGACATCCGGCCGCTGTCCTCCCCCCGATCTAAGGGCTACAACGAAGGGGTCGAGATCCCCTCTGACAAGAAAACTTTAGTCAAACCAAATGTTACAATTTGCTGTTGGAGGAAGCATGAGATTTGCAGGCTGTTCACCCTCCCCCCGAAAAAAAATATTATATATATATATATATATTTATATATATATTTATATAAATATATATATATATATATATATATATATATATATATATATATATATATACCTAAAACACAGCCTCAGCACTTTTATTGGTTTTAATTATAAATACATAATCCTTTTTAGGATAAATAGGCACATGTACGCACAGATAACAAACAGGAAGAGCACTCAGTCATCAGAACTCAAGCAAAATATAAAATCAATTCAAACAACAAAAAGTTCCCCCTTGATCAAGAGTGACAGACAAACCTACACAAAGTGGCGGAGGCATGGGTGGGACGGAGGGGTAGCTCGTTATCATTGACCAAATGGCGGCTTGATGGGGCAAAGGTCCTTTATATTCTGAGCCACATACTTATAGAAGAATTCATCAATTGTTTTACCCACCTAAATAGTGGTTGAATATTTAAAGATACAGTACAAAAGAAAAAAAAAACAAGGGGAGGGAGGACGCAAACCCAAGAAAGAGGGCACCCAAATAGTGCCTAATTTATTAATACTGTCTGCCTTATGTACAGGAATACTTTTCTCTGTAGACCATGAAACAAAGAAAAGAAAAGCTGGTTTCTGGTTCCCTATAAAGAATATTCTGACTCTTCTTAACATCACGAGTAGCAACAAATGTCCAGAGGTGAATAGACAAGTTAACACAATAGGAAAAAGATTATCTCAAAGGCTTAGCGCTCTACATCATATAGTGTTGATGCCCATAATTTATATATATATATATATATATATATATATATATATATATATATATATATATATATATAACAGTTTATTGATGCTGTAAGTTGTAAGTAAATGCTGTAGTGCCAGCAGAAGCATGCTATAAACACAGTGTTGTTTTGTTTTGTTTTGTCTTCTTCCCCTTAAAAAAGTGCATTAAATATCATGTCATACTGCCAGTATTGTAATTTGGCTAATACATATATTATATGTTGAAAAGTTCTTTAGCTCATTAAACCTTCATACAGTGTGAAAAATAACAAGGCAAGTGCCATAGTAGTTTCATTAGAGCACAGTGTAAAATATCAGTGTGTTCATAATAGGAGATGGAGATACAAATGTTATGCAATTTATGTTATTATAGCCATTGTTTCTAAGGTAAACTCTAAGGTCTGTGTGTTTTCTGTAGTTGTTTGTCACCCGATTCATTATATGCACGTGCCTGCTGCTTATTACCAACAGCCAATTTTCTATTGAAGTATACTTTTACTATAAAGTTTAAAGCATATTTAAATGGCCAATTAAATGCTAGAGAGCATGCATTAAGAGATGTTAACATTCACACTCTGTTCTGTTGTTTTGTATTATTATACTATGATACCATATCATTATGCTTTACTATTTCCTTTATTATTAAGCTTTGTCAGTATTTTAACACATAAATGCAGTTTTCTGTTTTAATATCAAGCCCTTGGATACCATGATCCTCCCAGTAATTGTTTTATTCATAACTAACTACAGTGACAAGGTCATTGCCTGGTGTTATAATGAGTGCTATGTGTGAGGTGACTGTAGAGGACATCATTCAAGTGTATACTGTTGTAGCCTAATTATATATTTTTTTAGCATGTTCAAGCCTTTCTTAGTGAGGCAGCTACCACTATGTAAGTTTGATATTCTAAGAAATTGTAATTCTTTCATTTCATTGGTTAGTATAGCATACAGTATACTGGTTAAAGTGCATAGGCAGGGCAACTCATAAAACTAGTATATTTAAAGTAGCATTCCAGCCAAAATCCCTTATCTATTAAATTGGTTATGTGCTACATATACTGTACATAGTTTAACAACATTCTCTCACTGGACTCATGGCAACCATAGCAAACAAATGTCTATTGAAGTTCTGCTTATGTAATCACTTATTTTCCCTTACAAGCGAAAGAGCAGCGTATTGATAGGGTCATCATTGTGCTCCCTCCTCCTGCAAGCATATGTAAAGTGTTGGACTGAGAGTACTGCACGTGTAGAGCCCTGATTGTTTGAGAGCACTTCTTCTAGTTTGAGTAGTGCTCTACAAGGTATTACAGGAAGCTAAAAAATAGACAGATTTGCACTAGCTATAGTTAAAAATACATTTATTTTTAAGTATTCTTAAATATATAAATGTATTTTTTAAATTTTCTTGTAGTGTTACTTTACGGAAATTTGCAAAAACCTATTTAAAACAAACCACAAGAACTTAAAAGAGAAGGTGAGGTTTTTTAAATCATACTTACCTGTGTCTCCCAGGCATCCAAAAACATATTTTTTGCGCTGTATGAGACCTTGTGCATGAGGTTTAAAGTTCTCCCTTAATCTGAACAAGTGTGCCTACAAATTGGCTGTATGTCAATAAGCTATACCCAGTTTTGAACAAACATCCAGCATCAGTTCCCCGCCCGCTCTAAGGCTGAGAACTATGGGGGTTATTTACTAAAGGCAAATCAATTTTGCACTACAAGTGCACTGAAAATGCACTTGGAAGTGCAGTCGCTGTAGATCTGAGGGGGACATGCAAGGAAAATAAAAAAATTGCATTTTAGCTTGCCAATTATTGGATGATAAAATCAGCAGAGCTCCCCCTCATTTCAGATCTTCCCCTCAGATCTACAGTGACTGCACTTCCAAGGGCACTTGTAGTGCAAAGTGGATTTGCCTTTCGTAAATAACCCCTTATGTGTTCAAATAGCTCTGATGGCTCTCATCTCAGTGCTCCATGAGCTTGTCAGTCGCTGGCTCTCTGCCCTGTCCCCCCCACACTCACTGGAGCATTGGGCTGTGGAGGGGGCAAAAGTGGCTGATTCTGAGAGGCTGAGCTGTGTGCCGGTCCAGGCATCTGGGTGTATTCCGACCATATGGTTGCAATATTTTCCAGATTGGACCGGCTCTGTGATGTCAGCCGACAGTAGGCTAACCCACTGTCTGCTGAAAAATAGGTCATAGGAGTTCAGAATGAACTGTACTCTGGTGATCCATAGGAAAAGTACAACCAAGTGTTGACTGTACCTCTTTAATATACGGTCATTCAGGTGAGCATAAGGTAAAATTCAAGGAAGAGATACAGTATATTCATTGTTTAGCAATTTTTTAACCTCTGGTCGGGATAACTGTTTATACCTCAAGGTACATACTGTATATTCCAGTGGGACAGCAAGCACATATGTGTATACAGTATATAAATACAGGCAGTGCCCGAGTTACGAACAGTTTAGAGGCTGGAGGTTTGTTCTTAAGTCGAATATGTTCATAAGTTGGAACAGCATGTGCAGAACAGCAGATATGTCGTTTTCCGATGTTCAGTTGAATGTGCCCACTGTCGAAAAGTGGCCCTGCATGCGCAGAACTGCAGATACGTAATTTTCCGATGTTCCGTCGAATGGAAAAAGGTTTCGTCTAATGTGCCCGCCATTCAAAAGTGGCAACGCAGACTCCTGTTCCTAAGTAGAAGTCATTCGCAAGTCGGATGTCCGTAACTCGGGGACTCCCTGTATTGGGCCAAAATACAATGGGCTGATGATTATATATAAAGTACAGCATCTTTTAGAAACAAATCTAATCTAATCTTTTAGTCGTCTTATCAGTTTGAAGACTTTTGAGGTTTGGTTGTTATGGATAAGTAAACAACGCAGAGTATATAGTATATATACACCATTTATATATATATAGTAACCATTTCATTACTAGTCTGTATATACCTTGTTACTAGGCAATTTTTCAGTTTTCAGTGCTGTGATAGCTTGAATGACAAATGCTTGGTCATGCAACAGCTTTTGAGAACAAAAACATTTAGATTAAGTGTTAGCATTTAGTCTGGATAAAAATAGTTGAGGTTATGTAGGTACAATTCTCAGGGGAATTTATCAGTGTCACTTGAGCATCAAACTACAGTCCCCAAACTCATTGAGAGCACTTCTCTTAAATTGATTAAGCAATTACGTTTAGGTAATGTAGCCTGCAATATTTTCATTTCTATCTAAAGAAACCGTATCCTTTCTATTCCCTTTTCCAGCTTGACGTTGAAAAGATGAAATATGTATGCATCTACTGGTTTTCCCTTCCTTGAAAAGGGTCAATAGTTTCCTAATGGAAGCAGTCAATAGCAATTTCTCTTAGCAAGCTCAAGAAAATTAGCATCAAATAGGAGACCAGAATAGGCTTTATAAATGACATGCTTGGACTGGTAGGGATGTTTGTGCATAAAATAATGCTTCACTTAGTTGTTTTAAAAACAAATATTTAATATGGGAATGGTTGTTTGGTTTAACCTAACATAGACCCTATGGAGTAGTTGATAACATGAAAGAAATAAAAATGCAATTAAACCTCTAAAACATTACAATGATTACAGAGGGTTGTGCTTTTCTATATTTTCCATTAATTATATTTTTATATTTCCCAGTAGTTTCAATTTTCTGAAGTGTAACAATTTTTCATTTGTTGGTATAGGATGTTTGTTCAAAACTGGGTATAGTTTATTGACATACAGCCAATTTGTAGGCACAGTTTTTCAGAAAAAAGGAGAGCTTTAAACCTCATGCACAAGCTCTCATACAGCACAAAAAACAGGTGTTTTTGGATGCCCGGGAGACACAGGTAGAATGTGGCGCTTGCCATCAGCGTCTGTCAAAATCAATAATATAAGCTCCTTTATTTTTTTTAAAGCCTGGGATGTTGCTCTTCAAATGTTTACCTTTTATTAAAAATAAAAAAAATATCTGCATTAAAGTAGAAAAAATTCCAAACGCTCTGCTTGCCCCTCCCCCATCCCTAAACACTTCCCTTTCTTCACTCTTGATCCAGTGCTGTTCCTTCTGGCAGCTAAAGGCTCCCACTGCTTTCAATCAATTCCTGTCAGGAGGGAGCAGGGGATGGGGCTGAGCTGTGCTGTGTGTGTCTATTGATGCACATAGCCCTGCCCAGGAGTGAGCCCTCAAAATTTCCCCCATAGCACACAGTTTTCTATGGAGGCACGCGGAAGACAGGAGGAGTCAAGAGCACCAGCAGGGGACCCCAGAGAAGAGGTTTGGGACCACTCTGCAATATAAGGAGGTAAGCATAATTAAAAAAAAATTGAAGGTTTAGAATTGCTTTTAGTAGGAAAGGGCCATGCATTTTAACTATTACCATTGGACTTTATGAAAGACACCTTGCCATGTCTGACAGAAAGAACTACCTGGAACATCAGACACACGAGCTGGTGTCCAGTTGGCATTAGCATCAATTGCAGGGTTTGCTTTTAACACTTTTTTCAAGAGGCAGGTCGAAAAAATGGAACCTCTCAAAACATCAACCAGGTTCTAATAGGCATCTTTTGTTTCACTGTTAAACCCAAAGTAGGTGGTAGAACAGTTGTGAATCTTTTGTATAAAAATAGGTGAATAAATAAGCTACCTACAAGTTCTTGAGTCTATCAGATCCGTATTCATTCATCACGGTGCACAAAGAGTAAAAATATTCACAACAAAACACAACCTAATAACGTACTGCAACAGTAGATAACTTCTTCTAAAGCTCGCCTCATTCAATTTTTTTTTTTTAAACAAAAATAATCCTGCTATTCTGTCTTGTAAAAGCATTTAACTTTTATAAACAAATCACATTGAAGGTTACAGCTCACAAAGTATATAACGTACAAGGGTCATGCATATTTTTTCATTGCTTGTGGTACGTTGGCAGCCAATTCGGAATTATTGGGTTTCCTTAGTTGGGTAGAAACCCTCCCAACAACTGTGCAGTGAAAGTAACTGTGGCATTTGGGAGATGTTCACAATCTAGTTCCATAATGTAATTGTCAGTTACTTTGAGTAAGATTGATGGCTACATTGTATTTTTTGTTTTCAGCATCCAGGTGTCTTAAAACACTTGAAGGACATGCAGGTCATATGAGCATGGTGGCAACATACACACCTTAGATTATCCAGCTCACTTTGTTGGTACCATTGGGGGGACTATTTGTCTTTTTCTTCTTTCTTTTTTTGCATTGTGCATTTTAAGAAAAGAAAAAAAAAGTGGAAATAATACAATGTTTACACACACGTGAAACCAGTTAATAACAGTCTTATGTATGGTTTCAACATTATACAGCATCAATAAGTCAAAACCATTCTATTGTCCAGGAGGTTGAACAATATGATTTCATTCAAAATTTGTTGCCTTACAAAATAATTATTATTCAAGCAGTTTTCAGTATTTTTGAGCAAAGAGAAGAGAACGGGTACAATTCCACTAGAATAAGAATGGTAGAAAACCACCAGTATCTATTGAAAATAGATATATTTTTTAAAATGGTAATATAAGTGAAAAAACTATCCAATCTCAACTTTTTTCAATCTTATATTTTAGATAAGGCTTTACGCTTTGTACAGGAATCCTCTCCTAGGAAAGTTAATGAACTTTGGGCTGTAAATCAATGAACAAATCCTGAGGGGGTGATTGGAGTGAGAGCCCAATAAGCCCACAGGACATTTCCCTAGTAAGCCTTGAAAAGCATACACACAACCGTATTTCTCGGCGGGAAAAAGTCAGACGGAATCCCGATGGGAAAATAGAGAGCAGGTTCTCTTTTTTTTCAGCAGTTTTCCTGTCGGGAAAACTGCTAGGGAGCATACACATGGCCGGGATTCCTGGCCAAAATCTCTCATGGCAGTTTTCCTGCCGGGAAAATCAGTCGTGTGTACGAGGCTTTAAAGTTGAACTATAGGGGTTTTAATTTTCTTCTTTATTTTGGAATGAGAAGGGAGAGTTATACAGCGCGGTGGAGTTATTCTGGGAGAACGTCCCTGGGACGTCCTCCCAGAATCCTCCTCTCGCGCGCCCCCTGGGGCGCGCTCCCGGAATCATCTGTGAGCACCGGGTCTAGAAGACCCGGCGCATCACAGATCGTGGTAAATTGCCGCTGATAGCGGCCGTTTACCACGTGATCGCTCCGTCAAATGACGAAGTGATCACTTGTAAACAAACCGGCGTCATGTGATGATGCCTGTTCCTCCCTCTCCTCTCTGTACCGATCGGTACAGTGTGAGAGGAGAGGGGGGAGAGTGGGTGGCAGCAGAGAGCAGCAGCTGCTGTGGCTGGATCTGTGACAAATGCAGTCACAGATCCAGCCATCCCTCCCTGTGCAATACTCTGCAATACTCTGCAATAACCCCCCCATACTCTGCAATAACCCCCCCATACTCTGCAATAACCCCCCCAGACTCTGCAATAACCCCACCTTACTCTGCAATAACCCCCCCATACTCTGCAATAACCCCCCATACTCTGCAATAACCCCCCAATACTCTGCAATAACCCCAATACTCCGTAATACCCCGCAATACCTGCTAATATGACAGAAACAAGATTTTTTTTTTTTTTTTACAGAATTTTCAGTGTTTTTTCTTTTATAGCGCAAAAAAAAACCCAGAGGTGATAAAATACCACCAAAAGAAAGCTCTATTTGTGGGGAAAAAAAAGGACAAAAATTTCAGATGGGCACAATGTTGTATGACTGAGTAATTGTCATTCAAATTGTGAGAGCACCCGAAAGCTGAAAATTGATCTGGTTAGGAAGGGGGTTTAAGTGCCCAGTGGTCAAGAGGTTAACAGGGGCACAGACAGCAATACAAACTGACAGGTGTTCTAATCCCTCTCCACTCCATCCAAAATGAAAAAAATGTTTTGAAGTTTGTTATACTGTCGCTTAATATAAGTGTTTTTCTCCAAGGTTAAGTAGTTTAAATATTTTTTTTTTTGCATGCAGACTGCCTTACCCGTCAACACACTTATTTTTTTTGTATAGCTCATTCAGTGCTTTTATTTGCTGTTTAGTACACACTGTTTAGCATATGTGCACAGCGATATGTGATGCTCACAATTATATTGTAATGGAAAAATATAACCTCTCCGGAATGTTATCAAGCTGTTTTCTGCAGAAATTCGAATTTCTAACTGCCTATAAATATCTTTACAACTTCCTTCCATCTGCAGATAAAATAAAAATAATTAACAATGAGTGTAAACATATTTGAACCTGGTTATTGCTACTGATAAATAATCCTTTGACAAGGAAGATATCCTGGCTATAAACTGATCTCTTTACTGCAGGAATAACACAGACAGTATTGCCGATTGTCACTGGCAAGCCTTCCTTCAACTCCCTTATGAGCCATACACAACTTCTTGCCCAGTAACTTGAAATAAGAAGCTTCTGCCTTACTTAATTTCACATGTGTTTAAATGTCAAAGGAATAAAACCAGTTATCAGACTATCCTGAAAGAACTTTCTGCATTGACTAAAAAACAAATTTGTATAATGCCAGCTGCAGGCAGGGAGCCTTTTTAAGCTGATTAACAAGGATTCAGATAATTTTTGTAAACTTTTTGATGTATGCGTAATTGATTGTTATCTGCTATTGGTAAATTGGACAGAAAGAACAATTATGCATGCTCTGATTTTTGATCTGGGGACCAGCTGTTATGTTCTCACGTTGTATGTTCTGTATTAAACCTGGAACAGTGTTCTACTCCCTTTCTACTGTATGCTTTGTTTCAAAACCAATACAATATATGCATGCTATAACATTTTTCTTTGCATTTAAATAGACAGTGCGCATACTCATTTTATCAGTTAAACTGAACATAAAAATCAAAACCTGGAGAACGGGGAAACTGTTCCTGGGACTCCCAAATTTAAAGTGCTTGTAAAAGCTCCCATACTGTATATATATACTCCCATACTGTATATATACTTTAAAGTGGTTGTAAAACCTTACGCATACCCAATAAATAGACTAGCCCCCCCGGGGGTATACACAGAGATAAAACAAATCCTACTACATAATTTGTATCTGTTTATCTGCGGTTTTCTCTTTTATACATTCATCCTAAATGGAGGGGAGGGGCACCCCACCCCCATCCACACAGCACACAGAAATAGAGCTGTGGCTGTCAATAAGCCATAGGTCCCTGCCCTGTCACTGTTTCTATCTTGGTGTCAGGAAAACTTGTCAGAATTGATTCATGCTGATAGCACAGAAATGAAGCAATAGACTGAAATGAAACTTAGTGCTCTTAACTGAGACAGTACACACTATAGAGGGATATGCTTTGTTCATAATTCATGTCTGAGGTGTACAACCACTTTAAGTCCATGCAAAATAGTATGCATGTAAACGGGATGTGTGTATTTCCATGTGTTTGCATGTTTTTTGCATACATGTGTATGTGTGTGTGTGTTTACTCTCAGCAGAACCTGTTGCACTTAGGTCACTTGGAAGTTAAGTTTCACTTCAGGAATATTGGGAAGATGTTGAAGGAACTCATGGTCTGAAAACATATCTGTCACTTGCAAACAGCCAATAACCACAGACTGAGGTTAAGGTGAACGAGGCCACAGCAGCAGTACACTGAACAAAATGTGAATGAATACTGTGCTGCCTGTGTGTAAAATGCAGTGCTGTTGTACATCACATAATATAATATATCTGCGTCTATCTAAGTTTATTAATCCTAGAACCCAAGTGCCATGGAAACTGGTGTTTCCCATGGACAGGAACATTTTTGCACCTCTGGACCCCCTCTCTACCTACCTTCCTTATGGTGCAGTATTTTTATATTGAAGCTGCCGACCTGGAAACTTCAGCAGCGGCAGCCATTTATTGTTTCTTCATCATTTGGGATAAAATGATGTCAGGTTTATGTGCCTATAAACTGACAGCTCAGGTCAGAGCCACTACTAATAACCTGATGTTAGTACAGGGTTCTCCCCTGCTGAGCTATTGTGTTCTGACAGAGGAGCGTCCCCCCCGCCAGAACACTCTGGTTGGGAACAGGTCAGAAGACCTTTTTTGGTCATGACACTTCGGCAGAAGCTGGCCGAACAGCCGGCTTCTGTTGGACCGCCTGCCATACACACAAGCTGAATGTTTCTATTGAACCGGCCTGTGTCGCCCGACATTCAGCCCGTGTGTACTAGTCTTAAGGCTTCCACAACTCCTCACAACTAGTGTCTGAGTACCCCATAATAGTTTACTGGATTTCTGCTGGTACTTCTCTGGTGCAAGCCTGAAAATAAAGGCAAAAACTAAATCTATGGAAAATAATACCATTTTATTTATTTTTTATGCAGTTGGTCAGTTTGAAATGAAAGTTCAGAGATATTGCTTTTGCAGGCCAGACACATAATTAACTACATATACTGTATATAGACATTTGATGTATGTGAAAGCAATAGCAATGGGGCCAATACATTAATAAGGAGCTTCCATTAAATGAATATATAGATAGAATGTCTGGCTAGGCGGTTATTAAAATAACTGAAAAACAGAGGAAAGGTTTCAGCTTTGTCCAGTTAAATCCTCCCTGGTGCCTTGTTCCTTGCTCCGAATGCTCTGTAATTGCTTTGCCCTAAACAGTTTCATTGCAAGGAAATACCATAAACTGAAAAAAAAAGAAAAGCCACAAAACAGTTACTTCAAATAATATTCAGCTGCTATGTAGCAGCAATAAAGCCAGTAGCATGAACCTTCATGTTTCCATGGAAACATCAGAACTATCAATGCAGACTTTTTAAATACATAAACATGTGTATGCAAGAACATAAATGACCAATTTTGTTGCTTCCCATTGACATTTAATCTGTGCTAATGCCATCATTTTCATTATGAGCCAAATTATCTGTATACGGTAGAATTATGAAAGTTTTTTTGCCTATTATGTTTATGTTTTGCTTTATATGCTTACATGAAACCTTTAACATCAGCTTTGCTATACACAGACTATGGTAGCAGGGATAGGTGATGACATCCACAAAATGAGGATCTGTAATCCCTTATTTACTGCACTGGGGTCAGTTCTGTAGGAAAGAACCTGTGTCACAGGTGAATTACTAAGCTTGTTTTGCTGTCATTAAGTGCCATAACATGAATTGCTTTTCTTTTCTCTAAACAAGGACAAAGCCATGCATGCACTTAATATTGATCCAAAGGCCAACAAGCTACCTAGTATATTGATTAGAGACAGAGCTAAAAGCTGCACGTGGCTGCAAAGCTAATATGAACTACATGTGTTATTACTTCATGCTGGAACAATTTAAAGATTTGCCTTGGAATAACTTGCTCCTTCAAATACCAAATCTATCCAATTGCTTGCATTAGTATTTGATAGAGAGGAGTCAGGACTATTACTTATGTTAACGGAGAGCTGAAGGCTGAGTAAGAGAGGGTTATAAACCCTGTGTGTTTTTTGCCAACTGGGTCCCAGAAGTGAAACATGTTGAGTTTTAGGGGAATTTTTGAACACTTACAGTACATGTTATTTATTGTGGGATTTTGTTGGGGTACGCTTTGGGAGGAGACATGTTAGGATTTGTTTGAAAGGGATTTCATTCAGAAATATGTGGATTGACCTCTTAAAGTGGTGTTCCGCCCCCTTACGAAAAAATTAAAAGCCAACAGCTACAAATACTGCAGCTTCTGACTTTTAATATTAGGACACTTACCTGTCCAGGGTTCTTGCGATGTCGGCACCCCAGCCGATTTTCGGATCGGCTGTCGGGTGCTGCCACCGCCATTCCTGGTAAGGCAAACCGGCAGTGAACCCTTTCGGCTTCACAGATGGTTCCCTACAATGCATGCGCGAAGCGTGCTGCCTTTCTAATTGGTGGCAGGAAGGAGGAGGGGGGCCAAACTTCTGAGAGATGGTGCCGCAGCGGCATCTCCAGAAGTTGGGAAAGGGTACCTGTGAAAAACAGGTAACTGTCCCCCCCTCCTTCCTGAAAGGTGCCAAATGTGGGGGACAGATAAGGGGAAGTTCCACTTTTCAGTGAAACTCTGCTTTAAGCAAAGTATGAGAGGAGATCTCTCCCAATTTTAAGCAAAATTCCCCTGTTGGTTTAGCCATATGTTTGTATGTATTTTCTAGCACATTTTAGATCAAGCTTATAGTGCAGAAGTTTATTAAAAATTTGGTTTTAGGTTGCGAGTGATTTGGATGCATGGTGATTCATTGCATCACCTGGACATGATGCCCCAATGTCTGTGCCAAACTAATGATGTGTATGAAGAAGCTACACAGACATCTTTGAGTTACACATTTGATAAATGCAATACATTTAGACTTGCAGAAACAATTTTCACACTAACTCTTAGAGACTACTCACCAGAAAATTGATTTCAAGAGGGAAGGGAATAGATAAGGGACAAGAAAAAATATATAGGAAGGAAAAGGAGAGGAAGAGAGAGGGGAGAGAAGAGGGGAGAGAAAAAAGAAGAAAAATGAAAAAATGGGAAAAAACGTAAGGAAAGCACTCACATGGGCCACATCTGTAAAGTATTAAAGAAAAGAAACAATATCTAACGAGTGGACATTGATGGTCAGACTTTAAGGCCAAGGAAGTAGTTTAAAAAAGTTTTAATTGATAGCATATAAATACAAAAGCAGATACAAAAATAATAATACAAATAATTGTTATAATTATTAGCCACTGTATATTCCTCAGAAGTCGCCAACGCACGTTTCGCCGTGGGGCTTCTTCAGGACGAAGACGAGGAATGCATGTTTAGCAGAGAAACAGATTTGTGTATGGCATATGGTCCTCAATGGAGGTATTCATAGGGCATATATGATGCATAGTAAACGACAGCATTCGTCGAAAGTGCAATTTGGCAGAAGTTTTCAAGCGTAACACCAGGAATCTTTGGTAGGCCAATAGGGGTCAAAAGCAAAGGGTCCGTGGGTTGCAGGGCTAGAAAATCCCCGACAAGCTGCACAGCTCACAAAAGACTAATTGAAATGGTCTCAGGCTTGCTGGGACAGCAGATAATGGTCAACATATATAGCATGTGGATCCAAATGTTCAGACCAGTAACGCCGCTGGTGAGCATACACTGCAGTTCCAACAGAGGGTCATAAAGCAGCGTGGTTAACGAGTGTCTGTGTCCCAGGGTGTACACGAATGCTGTCGTTTACTATGCATCATATATGCCCTATGAATACCTCCATTGAGGACCATATGCCATACACAAATCTGTTTCTCTGCTAAACATGCATTCCTCGTCTTTGTCCTGAAGAAGCCCCACGGCGAAACGTGCGTTGGCGACTTCTGAGGAATATACAGTGGCTAATAATTATAACAATTCTTTGTATTATTATTTTTGTATCTGCTTTTGTATTTATATGCTATCAATTAAAACTTTTTTAAACTACTTCCTTGGCCTTAAAGTCTGACCATCAATGTCCACTCGTTAGATATTGTTTCTTTTCTTTAATACTCACCAGAAAAGAAATTGCTTAAGCCTCGAAAAAAAAACTGCCAGCTGCAGTCGAAGCCGCTGTGCCAATAATCCAACGTTAGTGCAGCGATCTCCCCTGCTGTTCTTTTGTGTTCTGACAGGGGGACAGCCCCCATTGGCTGAGAGCACTGATAGGGAAACGGTCAGCTACTGGTTTTCCAGCATGCTCGTCCAACAGAAGCCAGCCAAACAGCCATCTTCTGTCAGAACGGCTGTCATACACATGGGCTGAATGTCAGCCATTTTTTATTGAACTGGCCGATGTCATCCAACATTCGGCCTGTATGCACTAGGCTTTAGACTCAACTAATTTTTCTTGTGGCAATACTTCCTCTCCACCTGAATTAGCAAGATATTTCTCCATCATTGTTTCCTTGTTAGCAATCAAGATTTTGCAACATTTTGGTTTACAAGGGAGCGACTTCTATTGTGAAAAAATGACAGTTGAATTATGGTTGTTGTGGCCCTTGCCAGCAACAGAACCACCAGTGTGACATGTTCCTGACACCTAGTATAGATTTGGGAGATATGTCAATTATATACACAGTAAAGTTTAAACAGCAGCATGTTAGGTAGACTGATGAATCCATTTCAGAAATTCAGTAGTTTGGATGATACCAGTGGATATTTTTTATATTCCCCAATACCATTGTCTTTTTGGATCATATGTATGCCTAAAAAATCCATCAGGAAACATTTACGTCTCTGTTCATTCCACTAAATAGATAGTCACAGCATGGTTATAAGCATCTTTATGAATGAAAACTCTGTAGTTATCAAAGTATACAAGCTAGACAATCAAATGAATGAGCGTATGATTTTTTTTTTGTTATATTAATCTATGTGTGTAATAGCGACAAATGCAAATGTTTCTGAATAATGGGAATTTATTGTTACTGTTGAATAAAGTGCCAGCATGTTGAAATCTCTGATCATTCCAGGCAGAAGCCTCTACAGTTATGCTTCTAAATGGAACTGGCTTCATTTACTCTTACACAGGAGTAAATGAGGACAAAATCTGAACTCCGTCCAGAGAAGCACACAGCAAAAAACTGTTTCAGCTGGAAGAGGAGTTCCCTGTTGCTTTGCAATGATTTTGAGAATGCTAAATGCCATCATTTTTTCACATTGGATGAAAGATTCTTTTCTGTTTATGAGCAGCATAATGTTCGCATATAAAGTCTTCATTATGAAGTACAATTAACACAACACGACACAGCGGCACAAGAAGGTTTATTAAGAAAAAAATAAGTCATTTCTGGCTGATGTAAATCAAAATTATTTCATTTTAGCCCAGGTCAAAAATGTGTTTTAATTGTAACCTATATCAATGAAAGAGCAAACGTGTAAATCTTTGCCTATATGTATCCCCCCACCCCACCATTAGCATTTGTGTGATTCAGGGTGATCCCATTTAAAATATGTTCAATCTAATAATATACCACTACTATTATTAATGTTGAACCTACAGGCACCACGGTTTGCTAATACTATCGGGAAAAGTCTACTTTCAAATGTTTCCAGATTCAAAAACAAAAATGTAATGTATTACAACTTGTCAGTCCTAAGTCCAGGCTGTGTGACAATTGTAACACCCCCACACACACACACATAGATAAAGTAAAAAAAGTAAGTGACAGGAGGTGTGTTATTTGAAGGAGTACAATTAAATAAAGGGAAGAAAAGCCCAAAAAGGAAAACAAATGCAGGAATCTCATGTAAAGCCCGGTAGGCTGACATAGTTAAAAATTTGGGTGTAGATGTGCATTAACTTTAGTTATGTAGTTCCCCCAGCTCTTGCGGTAACATGCAAGTATGACAGACATACTTTATGGTGTTCCCTACTCCAGCAATGTGAGGTCCATGTCCCCCTTCTTGTCACACTCAATGGCCACTGTTGTCATGTTCTTATTGTCTTCTTCCAGGTTTTAAGTCTTCTGCCTTCAGGCATTGATCAGCCATGAATTATGTAACTCCTATGCATGCATATTGAGAGTTTTCACAACAGCTGGCTTTTACCCCTGACTTCAGTGTAAAGAGCCAGTAAGATTTATTAATTAAAGACACATTGGTAGCAGGCAGGGAAAGAAATTGTAAAATGGTAGGAAAGGCTCATAGGCCCAGATTCACTAAAGAGATACGACGGCGTATCTCCTGATACGCCGTCGTATCTCTGTTTTAGGGTCTTCCTAACTATGCGACTGATTCATAGAATCAGTTACGCATAGTTAGCCCTAAGATCCGACAGGTGTAATTGTTTTACACTGTCGGATCTTAGGATGCAATACCGCGGCCGCCGCTGGGGGGAGTTTGCGTCGTAAACCAGCGTCGGGTATGCAAATTAGGAGTTACGGCGATCCACGACGGTCTTTCGCGTTCACTACGTCGCTGCTAGTCTAGTTTCCCGTCGCAAAGTTAGTCGTCGTTTTAGGTGCCCTAACTTTACACAGCACACGTATGTGCTGTATAAAGTATGGCCGTCATTCCCGCGTCGAAATTTAAAAATGTTTGCTTCTTGCGTAAGACGTCCGGGAATACGGAAGTACGCTACGCACGTCTCCGTTCGAAAAAATTACGTCAGTTCGCGCAAAGCATGGCGGGAAATTCAAAAGGGAGCATGCGCAGTAGTTCCGGCGCAGGAAGCGCGCCTAATTTAAATGGCACACACCCCTTTGAATTACGCGGGCTTACGCCGGAGGCTGCCGGCGGAAGTTTTCACGCAAGTGCTTGGTGAATCAGGCACTTGCGCTGAAAACTTGCGGTGGTGTAACGTATCTATGATACGTTACGCCGCCGCGATTCTACGTGAATCTGAATTTTCACTCAGCTGTACGGTACCTTATGTTACAAGCATTGTCGTATCTTATAGTATGTATAAATAAAAAGTTATTTTGAATTCATTTTTAATTTCTTATAATAGGTAGAAAGCTTGAAATAGAAAAAATACAGAGGCTGTCATTGTCGAGCTGCTTATAAAGATTTTAGTTACCTGGCTTCAGTACTTTGAGATGCTGATCTGAATTAGGCTGAGGAATGTCAGAGCTACTAATATGCAGACTTGTTTAAAGTCAGCAAAGCCACTGGATTGGCATGACAGCAACAGAAATAGTATTTTAAAAGGGGGTAGTCAGTAATGGCAGGCTTCATTCTTTTACACGACATGTTTTCTTTAAAGTGGTTCTGGAGTCTAAACATGTATTATCTTAAAGTGGATGTAAACCCTCACATATACTCAGTGAAGTGAACAGCCTCAGATGGCACACAGGGATGAAAAAAATCTCCCTACATACGTTTTACATCCCATATCTGCTGTCTTCGGCTTTATATATCCTTTAGAAAGTGCAGATCGTGTTAGGAGATTTCCTCTTCCTGGTTATCACTGCAGCGAAGCCTGGGCATACAGCCAAGACAGCTGATTTTACCCCCGGGAATCCTGATCGTGTGTACGGGGCATCAGGCTATATTCTCTGCAGATTGAATGCATGAATAGGGAAAATACCACATTATGACCACTAGATGGATCTGATGAGCATATATATTATCTATGTTACTCAGCCGAATCTAGTGGTATTTTCCTCATTCACACAGGGGGCCAGATCCACGTAGCGTGGCGCATTGTTCCGTCCGGCGTAGCGTATCTCTGATACACTACGCCGCCGTAACTTACAGCGTATTTTCCTTATCCTGAAAGAATTTGCGCCGTAAGTTACTTTGGCGGCTTAAGGGCGCGCAATTCAAATGGATGAGATGGGGGCGTGTTTTATGTTAATACGTCTTGACCCGACGTAAATGATGTTTTTTTTGAACGACGCATGCACCGTCCGTGGGGGTATCCCAGTGCGCATGCTGGAAATTAACCCACAACAAGCCAATGCTTACGACGTGAACGTCATTCTACGCAAAGCCCTATTCGCGAACGACTTACGCAAGCGACGTAACATTTTCAAAATTCTACGCGGGAACGACGTCCATACTTAACATAGGGTACCACTCATATAGCAGAGGTAACTATACGCCGAAAAAAGCCTTACGGAAACGACGTAAAAAAATGCGCCGGCCGGACGTATGTTCATGGATCGCCGTATATAGCTAATTTGCATACTCGACGCGGAAATCAACGGAAACGCCACCTAGCGGCCAGCGTAAATATGCACCTTAGATCCGACGGCATACTAAGACCTATGCCAGTCGGATCTAGCCCAGCTACAGGCGTATCTTGTTTTGTGAATACAAAACAAAGATACGCTGGAGCAAACTAGAAGTTAAGCAGCGTATCAATAGATACAGCAGCGTAAACGCTTTGTGGATCTGGCCCTCTGTCATTGTCTTTTTTTTTCTTTAAGCAATTATCTGGAATAATACAATGGGCAGCTAAATAGGACCTGCCAGAGCCAAGTACAAATATTAAATAATGTTTCGCCAGGTCAGCTTTTTCCTGTTAATACTTTAAAGTGCCCCAGTAATATACAATTCCTACTGTAACCAAAAATGTTGATACATATCTAGCCTGCAATGCCTTCAGAATTATGTGTAAAGCAAATTGAGTTTCCTGGGTCCCTGCCAGATTAGATTAAGATTTAATATCTTTCTGCAAAGAAGCAGGCATTCCAATTGCGAGCGATTACTTCAAGGAATAAGAGGTCTGCTTTAGAGATTTTATTTGAGTACACTGATCACTAAATAAATATAACTTTACATTATTACTGAGTTGGGATAATTTAATCTTTGCCCTGGTCACTTTCATCATCGAGAATTGCAGAGATCAATAAAGATAGGCTGACCTCCCATAAAAGATGAATGGGAATTCAGACATCTTGCCCATCCCTCTGCCCAATAATCACTAATATTTGTAGCAGTTCTGAAGGGTCTTAAAAATAAATGTTCTCTTTTAGCCAACACCCAGCCAAGAACTAATAAAACTTGCAATAAAAAAAAATCCTTCACCCTAATGAGCATTGGCATTTTGTATTCTCCGGATTACATTGCAAGGCAGCTGTGGCATATTAAATATTGAGCGCATTGGGCTTTGCCATGCTTCCTGCAGGGCAAGAGGCCAATAAAATTATCCATTGTGACAGTCTGGCAGAAGAGGGTTTTTTTTTTTCATTGAAAAACATAGCATTGCGCAGAATGAGTTGGACGGATTGTTACATTTCCTAACAGAGGAAGGAGGGCCCATATCTTGTGTAGCCACATCAGATAAAATAGTCTGCTTTGTTCCGCCATCTGATTGAATATAATAAAGGGATTCCAGATTCTTTCTTGTGTCATTCGTTCTGTCAAAATTAAGTAATAACTGTCTTGTATGGCAGAACGGGGAAATAAATAATAAAGGACAGTTCACTGTGACTATGCCATTATTCAGATGATGTGGACTGGCAGAAACTAGGCATTACAGAATTGGCTCTTCATAGCCTTCAGTTGATCATGGGTGACAGTCTAATAGTGCTTTTGTCAGGAGTCGAATGAGAAGATGCCACAAATAGATCACACATATATAATTGCTTTGAAAACAAATCTGTTAGTCCCATGAAATTGGATGCTGGATGGGCTTCACTGTGAGACCATCTTTTCAATTTTCTTATCCTCCATGGTTACTTTTTATGAAAGTATAGCAACAAAAGATGTATTTGTTGGACATGCTGGCACGTATTCCTCTGTCTCTTATCAGCTCTTGGCACTAAATCCTGGGCTGATTATAATGATACATTGAAGATATGTCCTGTGAATTCAGACTGACAAGTTCATATAAAGTTCAAAAGTTTTAGAATAATGATTATTTGTGGTTTTAGAATCACATTATAGACTAAAATATAACACTCTTAATACTTTTTAGGAAACTGTCCACCATATTACAGGCTACATTATCAGTTGCAGTTTAAAAAAAAACATGTCTTGCAAAGTAAAATAAGTAAAAAAAAAGTCCAACAGCATGCAAGGACAAATAGTATAATTATTTTGCAGCCACAAACCTTAGATCCCCCCAAATCCTCACAATGACCCTAGAATTAAAAGATATATGGAATAATGTAAGGTTGTGCTTGCACTAATACAGACCTATTGTGTAGACATAGTTGTCTTGTAAAGAATCTCACTTCATCTAGTGTCCTATGTCGTATGTGAAAAATTAACAGCCTAATGGCAACATTTAGGCATCTCAGTTCTCTACTATTCCAAAGGTCTTCTGCGCAAAAGACTTATAAATTCAATACTTTAGTCCATATAGCTCTCTTTTTAAAGTACAAGTAGACAGCAGAAAGATGCTCAATAGGGTTTAGATCTGAAGACATGCTTGGCCAGTCCATCACCTTTACCTTTACTTTCTTTAGCAAGGCAGTGGTCATCTTGGAGGTGTGTTTAAAGTCGTTATCATGTTGGAATACTGCCCTGCGACGCAATCCCTGAAGGGAGGGGATCATGCTCTGCTTCGGCATGTTACAGTACATGTTGGCATTCATGGTTCCCTCAATGAACTGTAGCTCCCCAGTGCTGGAAGCACTAATGCAGCCCCAGACCATGACACTCCCACCATCATGCTTGACTGTACTCTTCACCTGGCTGCCGCCACACACACTTTACACCATCTGAACCAAATACGTTTATCTTGGTCTCATCAGACAACAAGACATGGTACAGTATCCAGCAACTGTTTGCACGCTTTCTTCTGCATCATCTTTAGAACAGGCTTCCTTCTGGGATGACAGCCATGCAGACCAATTTGATGCAGTGTTCAGCGTATGGTCTAAGCACTGACAGGCTAACCCCCCACCCCTTCAACCTCTGCAGCAATGCTGGCACCACTCATACATCTATTTCACGAAAACAAACTCTGGATATGACGCTGAGCACGTGCACTCAACTTTTTTGATCTACCATGGCGAGAAATGTTTTGAGTGGAACCTGTCCTGTTAAACCGCTGTATGGTCTTGGCCACTGTGCTGCAGCTCAGTTTCAGGGTCTTGGCAATCTTCTCATAGCCTAGGCCATCTTTATGTAGAGCAAAAATTCTTTTTTTCAGATCCTCAGAGAGTTCTTTGCCAAGAGGTGCCATGTTGAACTTCCAGTGACCATTATGAGAGAGTAAGAGCGATAACACCACATTTAACACACCTGCTCCCCATTCACACCTGAGACCTTGTAACACTAACGAGTCACATGACACCGGGGAGGAAAAATTGCTAATTGGGTCCATTTTTACTTAGGGATGTACTCACTTTTGTTGCCAGCGGTTTAGATGTTAATCGCTGTGTGTTGAGTTATTTTGAGGGGACAGCAAATTTACACTGTTATACAAGCTGTACACTCACAACTTTACATTGTAGCAAAGTGTAATTTCTTCAGTGTTGTCACATGAAAAGATAGAATAAAATATTTACAAAAATGTGAGGGGTGCACTCACTTTTGTGAGATACTGTATATGCTGCTTTATATCTACTTAGAGATATGTTTTCCCTGCACGCCTATAAGATTTCATGCTATTCAAGCCTGAAAACACATGAAAAATGCATTTTAAAAATGACTTTTTCTTCCAAATCATTCTCTCTGAAAGCTTTGCTTGTTAAAATAATTCACTAGCAGATGTGCTTTATGCTTTAAGCACTGACATTTGTTTAGGCTATCCACTTCCTCCATTCCTTATTAAAAGCCAAGTTACAACTCCATATTCATTATTTTCCTAATTAACCAGTCTTTTTCACAAGTCACATTCAGTAAAGCAATACTAAGATTTTTACTACTCCATTAGTAAAGCACAGTGTATTAAAATGTTGTAGCATAAATGCGGAACCTTTTTAACAGGTGAAGCATTATCACAGACTCTACTGCATGCTTTCAAGAGAATATATTGCAATATGTGTACACTCATTTGAAGCACTTGCTAAAGGAATATGTAGTCATTGGAGAAGAATAATAGAAAACTCACAATGAAGACCAAGTGGTCCATTTTGTTGCCCTATGAACATTTTAGTTCTTCAAGTAACTGTGGGCAGATATGTTCAAGTATTTGCAAGTGATGGAACTTATGTAAACGTCACTTGTGATTATTGAGCCTTGCAGCGGTACACGTCTGAACAATATTAAATGCTTCCCAGCATGAAGGTACTCATCATCTCAGGCAGAGATTGACCAATGTGTTGGAAAATTTGATCCTTTTACTACACAAGTCACTTTGTACTGTCAAATATGTCAAGAAAAAGTGAGGATGGGTAGATTTCTCATTCTTTCTTGTCTTACTGAATATTTGGAGCAGATGTCAAAAGAGTGATGTCTGCATTTTCGTTATTTTCCCTAAATTGGACTTTTTTGACAGCAGATATGCACTAGTGCATTAGCTTGGTACTGGTCTTATACTTCAAGAACTGATTAGTGCAAAGATAATTTTTGCAATAGATACACAAACCCAGCACCAGTCAGTGGCCTAACTGTGGTGTGGATTGCTAGAGACACAGAGAAACCCCCTGCGCAGCAAGCACATCTGAAGTTTTCAAAGAACAGAAAATCGACATTACCATTCACTAATTTGACAATAATTTGACATGTCAAGTTAGAAAAGGTCTTGCCCTTTATCCTTCAGACTAAACTGTTGGATTATTCCTGTATGATGGGGTAGGGATTCTTTCAACATAATTAAAAAGAAACCACAGATACAGAACAGGGTCTTTTTTAATTTTTTTTAAAAGTTTACCAGTTGATGGTTGCTAATACATTTGTTCTTGGCACTGGGGATTCAGAACTAGTTGTTCCTCAGAACTACTGATGGCCATAATAGGTTGCAATTTTACAGTTACTTGTTCTGAAAATAGGTAGGGTGCTTCGGAAGATCAACTGTTTATTCCTGGTAATGTAGCTAGTCATGTGTAATAAGAAAAAGAAAATCATTTTGGTGATAATAGAAGTTAACTTGTAACTTTCTCCGAATGAGGAATTGAATTTAAAAGGAGATAACATAATAAAGTAGGAAACCTATTTCTGCTGATTTAGGTTTGCTGGATAATAATCTGCTGATGCTGATAAAGCTTTCATAGTAGCACATGTATAAAGAAAAGATAAACCCTGTGATAAATCGCTTCTTAGCCCCTCATCCAATAGCAATCCAAGTACAGTTCATATTAGTTATGCTTTTATTCTTAGTATTTTTTTATTTTTTTGTAAGAATGCCAGTTATCTAAAATGTTAGATTGATTTTAGTCCAACTTACTTCTTTAATATCTGTTTTTCAGGCTATGGGTATAGTGTAAATTTAGTAATAGACAATAAGATATTGATTGCTGAATTTCATAAAATTAACCAACCAGCAGATAATAAGTAGGCAATCCATTAATTGATTTACTTAACCCCTTCCTGACGGAGGATAAAACAAATCCCAACACTTGAATACAATTTTGCAACTTGAGCTTGTATTTGGTAGTAAATGATTATGAATAGCTCCTAATTTATTTATTTTTTATCATAGGAAATTTGGCTCAAAATAGTAATATAGATAGATAGATAGATAGATAGATAGATAGGTAGATAGATAGATAGATAGATAGATAGATAGATAGATAGATAGATAGATAAATAGATAGATAGATAGATAGATAGATAGATAGATAGATAGATAGATAGATAGATAGATAGATAGATAGATAGATAGATAGATAGATCGATAAATAATTCCCACAAAACACATTGAGATACAGCAAGACTGCCTACCCAAAGAAGACTCCTCAATTGTTATATGTCCAATATAAAGAAAATTATTTACTCTATTGATGTGTTAATTATTGTTGTGGGAGGGTCCTATAGGGAGGACTGTTTTTATTGTTTTGTTTTTTGGTGTTTTTTTAACATATGTGGAAAGAATAAAATAATAATAATAATAATAATTATTATTATTATACAAGATTTATAACGTGCCTACAGTTTTTGCAGTGCTTTACAACTAGAGGGTAGACAGTACCAATACAATAAACCTTAATGCAATAGGAATCAGAAGACCCTGCTCCTTAGAGCTTACAATCTAAGAGAGGGGGTCAAGATATTCAAGAGGTAATAACTCTGGGAGATGTGCTGATGGAGAAAATAAAAGAAAACAGTTGTTAGGTGGGGGCCAGATAGGCTTCTCTCCATTCAGAAGAAAAGGCATATCCCGGGGGTGGGCTTTACAGTGATTAATCACTGTCATAGTCAATCAGAGGCTACCACAGCAATCAGGTAAACCAGAACCAGGATTTCTGGTTCCTGATTGTTAGTACAGGACCCATGGCTCTCGTAAAAGCCCAGGCCCTGTTCCGGGAGTGTGCCGTGCAGCATACTCCCAGCACAAACACAGATATACATATATACCACCTCCTGTTAAAAAGACCCACTTCAGTGAGGCCAAATATATGCATGCAGTCAGCAGGAAGGGGTTAAATCTACAGTATTAGTATATCTCCTGATTTGGATGATGGACATAAGTGTATTACCTCAGAGCCAACAACTAGCCAAACAACTAAACACACAGTCAAGCCGTATATAGGTGAACTATTGTTATTATTTTTATGCTGAAGTATGGTTAATTTTGTTTTGCCTGTTTTGCGTTGTTGACCCCCAACATACTTGGACTGCAATTGACACGGCTATTCATTCTAGGAAGCCTGTAGCTTCCAGTGTTACCTCTGTGAGAGAAAAGGACCACATTGGTGGAGTAGTCTCTGTACGTTTCCCTTCCTGTGGGCCTACTTAAACACTTTGCAGATCACCTTTGTTTAAAACAAACATCGCAAAGAGTGTATAATCTCCAAATGTCACTCTGATTATATGAAGCATATTTAAATTAAATGCATACTATGTTCTCTGTATTAGCTGTAATCTAAAATTGTTATTTCAGTCCTGTTGTTAAACCAAGGAATCCTTACAAAGTTAACATTTGTTTAGTAAAGTTCTAATTTTTACAAATAAAATCTAACTCTAAACTTGTACAACTCACTCCATCATAGTAACAATATCATCACATGTGTATATGAAGTAATCAAAACAAAGAAATATGATTTCTGGTTGTTTGTTGTGTGTTAGCATGCTGTACCTACTGTAATTTTTTGGATCATTACACTTTTTATATTAAAGCTGATATCTAGGAAATTAGATAACTAATATATTTATCGGCGTATAACACGCCGTATAACACGCCCAGGCGTATAACACGCACCCTAACTTTAAAGCGGTGGTTCACCCTCAGTAACAACATTCTACCATGTCATTCAGCATAGTAGCGCAAGCTACAGTATGCCTTTATTTATTTTTTTTGCCCCATACTCACTGTTTAATCCTACAGTGAAGATTCAGACTCCCCGCGGGGAATGGGCGTTCCTATCCAGAGGGAAGTTGATTGACGGCCGGCTATGGCACGTCACGCTCCCCGAAGATAGCCGGAGTAGGTCTCGGCTCTTCCCGGCGCCTGCGCACAGACATCGGAGCTGACTGCGCAGGCGCCGTGAAGGGCAAACACCTATTTTGGCTATTTCTGTGAAGCGTGACGTTCCATAGCCGGCCATCAATCACGAGCCCTTTGCATAGGAACGCCCATTCCCCGGAAACTTTACAACCCGATTAAACAGTGAGTACGGCGCTAAAAAAAAAATATAAAGGCATACTGTAGCTCACACTACTATGCTGAATGACATGCTAGAAAAAAAAATTTAGGTAGAACCCCGGCTTTAAGAGGGAAGTTTCAGGAAAGACTTTCCACAGCCCCCTGCGTATAACATGCAGGCACAGTTTACCCTCTATTTTCAGGGTAAAAAAGTGAGTATTATATGCTAATAAATACAGTATATAGTTAAAGTACATTTGTGGAATCTGTTTTACATGCCAAAGGATCTGCAATTCTGTTCGGTTGTACCTGTTATAAAGTACAGCCTGATCCTCGACCCTTATTTACAATAGAAATTACTGCTTAGACAAATACACCGGTAAAAAAAACACCCCCAATCTTATGATTGGACAAAAACAAGCTGCAGCACACAGATGAGGTCATTCTTCTGGTTTCTCTCCTTTTTCTGCCTGTCAGCAAGTTCCCTGTTAGCACATGTGGATTATGTAGAGCTTGATCTGCTCTTCATATTACTCTTGCCTCTGAAGTCTGTTTACTGCTGTACAGGGAAATACATGGAGCCGATATCAAGACTTTTAAAGATGTATTTTTTTTTTACTTATACATTCATAATTGCACTGATGGATATTTTTTTTTTTAAATCTACGGCACGTTCTGCTTTAGGTAAATGCATACATAAATAAAATCTGATGTGAATACAGTTCAACTTATTCAACGGAAAATATCGCCAATCTAATAAAAATAGATTTAGTAAAATGCACATGCCGGATATTGTTTATCTGCAAAATAAAGTGCTTAAATAAGTAGGAAGAAATGTGGAAATTAGAGTGGGTGGGTACCTAATTCTAACCAAAGTTTGTAAACTAAATCTGGAATGCAAATGTTTTATCCTCACTCAGATTAAACTATTTTCTATTTGACTTCAATGTGAAACAACACAACATTGCAGATGTGTCTTTTGCTAAAGGTCATTTCCTTTGCTGTGTTTCCTGTGGAAGCATCTTCATATTTACTCAGTTGCAGAATTTGTACAGTGTTTTTTTTATATAGTATGTCCTTCTTAAACGTCCTTCAGTATCTATTTTGCATGAAAAGACCTTCTAGCACCGTCAGTGAAATCCTGACTCTGCCTCAGTTGAACACAATGTCCTTATCGCCCCCCGAGTCAAAGTGTTTTTTTTTCATGGTAGGATTCCTGTAGTACCACATCTTATATTTCTGAAAACCCTCAGTAGTTGTACTAGCAGAAGTTTGCAAGATAAAGCAGTAGCTGAGAATTTCCCATTCTAAACTTAGGTTCATACTTCTGATAGCTGGCTGCAGAGCTTAGTAGTGAGATGGTTATCGTTTTATGAAGGCTTTTTTTTGTTTCCGTGCCAAGCCTGGCTGGTAGAGATCATTATTTTTCTCCAAAATTTAGCTAATGGACTTTTAACACAATTTAAAGTTCTTTGGGGATAAATTACTCATGGACAACAGTACTTCTGTCTCACTGTAACTTGAAGAAGCTGTAAGAAAATGTAAAATAATGGCCGTGCTTAATAAAATGGAACCACAGTACGAATAGAAATATAGCATAATGGATTTGGTTAATAGTTCATAACAGTGTCTAATGTATAGTTATGTGCTTGAGAAATAACAGAAATGTAGCTTATTTTTACTGTAAATGAATTTTACTGATTTATTTTTGTTTTTACTACTGCAAGCAACCTGTTTACATATTTCAAAGAGATGAACTATACCTACAAAAGGTCATGGGTATCCAAAGCAACATATTTAAGAAGTATTATTCAAAAAAAGAGCTCTATTATATTCTACTATAGTCTTCAAATTGTATTATTTCAATCAGCCTTTTGCTTTAGTTTTTGTTGTTGTTTTATATACTACTGCAATCTGAAAATAGTATTATTCTAATCAGCCTTTTTGCTTTTGGTTTCCTGTCGATTTCTGTTAGGCTTTTAAACCATGTTATAGCTGACCAAATAAAATCAAACAACATAAAATGGCATAAATCTATAAAAATGTCTGGGTAGAGACTCTGTGGGACAATCTTCCAACCAATCAGATTAAAGCTTTTACTATAAAGCCCTGTACACGCGATCGGTTCGTCTGATGAAAACGGACCGATGGACCGTGTGTGGGCCCCATCAGTTTTTTTCCCATCTGTGAAAAAAAATAGAACCTGTTTTAAATGTTTCTTATGGTTAAAAAAACGATAGAAAAAAACACTATCGTCTGTGGGGAAATCCATCGGTCAAAAATCCACGCATGCTCAGAATCAAGTCGACGCATGCTCGGAAGCATTGAACTTCATTTTTCTCAGCATGTCATTGTGTTTTACGTCACCACGTTGGGCACAATCAGATTTTTAACCGATGGTGTGTAGGCAAGACTAATGAAAGTCAGCATCATCGAATATCTGATGAAAAAATCCATCGGTTCGTTTTCATCGGACGAGCCGATAGTGTGTACAGGGCATTAGTCAGTATTTCTAAGTGCATGGTTATATTGGTGGTTTTGAGGCAATCTGGACTAAAGCTGGCCATAAATGGATAAACATTTAAGAAAATTCTTAGGAAAAGTCTTTGAATGTTGTTTGAAAAATGTCATTTGCTTTTAACATTTGATTTTGGACGGAATAAACTTAACTTAACAAAAAACACATATGCTATTATACATTTTTAGTTTAAGAACATTTTTCCATCCTGCTTCTTTGAATTTTCTTGGACTAAAATGAATGCACGTGACTACTAACCGCCAATGTAAGAAAGCATCTCTTTCTATATACATAATACTCCAAGCAAACAGCCAAATACACATTGGCCCGGATTTACAAAGGAGTTATGACGGCGTATCTCCAGATACGCCGTCGTAACTCTGAGTGTGAGGCGTCGCATCTCTGCGCCTGATTCATAGAATCAGATACGCCTCACTGTTGCCTAGATACGAGTGGCGTAAGTATATTTGAGCTAGATATGCCGATTCACGAACGTACGTGCGCCCGGCGTATCAAGATACATCGTTTACGTAAGGCGTCGGACCGGCGTAAAGTTTCCCCTTCATAAAGCAGGGGTAAGTCATGTTAGGTATGGACGTCGGAAACGTACGAACAGCGTCGTATTTTACGTCGTTTGCGTAAGTCGTCCGTGAATGGGGCTGGGCGTAGGTTACATTCACGTCGACTAAGCATTGAGCGGGCGTAATTTACTTTTAAAATTCAACGTGATACTAAGCATGCGCGCACATGCACCGTTCATAAAGCGCGTCATTTACGTGGGTCACCAATCATTTACATACAACACGCTCCCTACCAGCCTAGTTTGAATTAGGCGGGCTTACGCCGGGCAATTTACACTACGCCGCCGTAACTTAGAGCGCAAGTCCTTTCTGAATACGGGACCTGCCGCTCTAAGTTACGGCGGCGTAGTGTATCTGATATACGCTACGCCCACCTAAAGATAGGCGCTTCTTTGAGAATCTGGGCCATTATCTTTTGTACATATACGCATGTAAACAATTTTTTAATTATTCTCAACCAGTCTTGATATTTCGGTACCTCTGCTAAACAGCACAGCCAGCTCCTGGACTTCACTCCAGGCTATACTTCAGTTAACACAGCCTGCTGTAGGACCAATTCTAGCCTTCAATTGGATTATAAGATAGCAGGTGTATGCTGATGGCCTTTATTGTGTGAGGCTTGTAGGCTTATAACAAAAAAAGTCAGATACT
Source organism: Rana temporaria (assembly GCF_905171775.1). Taxonomy (NCBI): domain Eukaryota; kingdom Metazoa; phylum Chordata; class Amphibia; order Anura; family Ranidae; genus Rana; species Rana temporaria. Next base: position 462,077,055 of record NC_053489.1, on the reverse strand, counting down.
TATGTTAGTTCTATGTAATATACCATTGATAAAAATATACAATCACAGCAAGATTAAATGACATTTGTAATACGTGCCTGAAGTTCAGCTTTATGCCGTGGTAAGAATCTCCCATTTACTGAGATCTTATTTATGTTATATGTAGCCACGCATCATATTAGTTCTCTCTATTCATGCTCATGGGGTTTACTCGTATTATACAGTATATCATAAACGTTCCCTGTGGGCCCGCCATTTGCATCTTTAATAATACCACTGTATTTCAGTTTCATTTGTATTTATCATGTCTGAAAGTAACTAGTCTTTCAATATTTTAGACTGCAGATGTGTGGTCACTGCAAAGGATATTACATGTGCTGAGTAAGCACTTTCTCACAGCTCTGGCACAAGGCATGATAAAGGTTATTCCATAGTTTTTCAAAGTCCAAACTTGTATTACCACAAATGTCTGTTATATTTAACCAGCAAAATGTAAAATATGCTAATTTTCATTCAAAAGTAAATCAATACTTTCCCAAAATGTGCCTATATTCATTTAGAATCAGTATGATATGTATTAAGTTATCCTTTGTTAGGAATCATCAGAACAATCATCAGAACATTTATATATATATATATATATATATATATATATATGAATTGTGATTACTGCTTACATCTAAACCCAGAAAAAAGAACTATAGGGGAATGAATGAAAATGTTGTTAGGATATGATTGGTTGTAAAACACAAATTGTTGAGTAATCATTTGCATATATAAAAAAAAATTAAAAAAAATCAGGATTCTTTGTAAAGCTTCAAAGCACACGCTTTCTAGTGTAGGTAAAACCTCAGTATGTAAAGCACAGTGTGAGATCCTGTACAGTAAGACCATAGTCAATATCCATTTGGTCACTCTGCACAAGCATTTATTGTAAATCCTAAAGAGACTGACATTATTTAGTAACTTGGCCTATATGACTCCAGAGGCAAGCAACTTTTTCTGTATTCATATAAAAGAGGATTGACTTTTAGCCCAGTGGCTGAATCTCAATGTTTGAAATGTATATTCTCTATTAGAGGCTTGGGGTTATCAGATATCGAACAGGATCTATTCTCGCTCCATTCTATGTACATCTTTAATCAGATATTCGGATGCCGAGGCGGGTCACAACCATGCCACAGTCTCAGGGTTGATGTGTGATGGGGAAAAATGTCTAATACTGTATTGAAAGAGAAATACTATTCCTTGGAGGACTGATCATTCTCTGACCTTGTGTCATACATTATGACTGCTAATGGAAGCTAGTGTGTATGGATGTTTCAAATAAATCCCTTTATTACACCAGTTTGAAAGGACATGTATACGACAACCGGGAGAGTGAAAAGCAATATGGCAATCTGCAGTCTTGTGTAGGCTAAGCTGTATAAAACTTTTACATTTACAAATGTTCAATTATAGGAGGACCTTTTACCCCTTAGAAACAAAATTTCTGTGGAATCTCAAGAGATTTTAAAGGGAGAGGAAGGGGGACTGGGGTGCTTGTTGCGCATCTCTGGGGTCATGCATCCAGTGTTGGGTACGTCCTGCCATCTGCAGGCTGGATAGGGGAGGACAAAGGTTTCAGCAACTGAAGAGGTGGGCATTTTGTTAAGGAAATGGAGCACAGCACTTTAATGTATTTGGGACACTTTGGTGCATAGGCACCCTTCTGGTAATTGTGTGTAAAGGTAAAATAACCCTTTAATTAGTTGTCATACAAATAATGATTGCTTTGGCAATTACCAAGGGGACATCCAAAAAATTAAGTCTTGTTGTTTTCTTTCCGAGCTATTTAAAAAAAAAAAATTGATAACGTAAGTCTCTTCTTACACATCTATGTACAGTATATTTAGGCTAAGTTATATACAGTCAATTCGATATTTTTTATGGCTAAAACAAACATATCAACTAAGCATAACAGGTTTTTTTCTATGCCTTTAGATTTAAAGTAAATTTGAGTGCAAAAGCGCCGATAGAGCTGTACTAAGAGCGTGCGCCCTGCGGCTAACTGAATGCTCCCATTCGCTACTTTGCTTTGCGATCATGTGACCACCGTGACAGCCAATCAGGGCGGTCACATGTCCATAAGCCCTGTCCGGCATTCTGAAGCCCTTAAAGGGGCACTGGCTCTAAGGGGTTAAAGGCAAGACTTTTTTTTCCATTTAGATTCTCTTAGATTGTAAGCTCTGATTCCTACTGTATTAAAGTGTATTGTAGTTGTACTGTCTACCCTTGAGTTATAAAGTGCTGCTTAAACTGTCGGCTTTATATAAATCCTGTATAATAATAATAATAATAATTAAATGGGAGCGGGGTAAAAATTGCTGTCAGTTTTCTTCTTTTTCCCCACATCTATTTTTCCATATAAAGATTCCCCTCACTTCCTATTCTGTAGACTCAACAGGAAGTGACAGTATATCTTTCTAATGTTATTTCCTCTTATACAGTTGTCAAGGAAACAACCGTCAAGTTTTCCTTTCTATTCTTGTTTTGGGGCAACTCAGAATTTTGGATTTACCCCTTTTTTTATTGTCAGTGATGTTGGATGATCAAGACAATTAGAAAGACAGGATCTCCCTAATGGTGACACAGGCAGCAGTAAAAACCCGACAGTTGTTCTAACCCTCACCACTCTATGCAAATCTAAAATAAAAAAAATTCCTTTTAGTTATACTTAAATATAGATTTCTTCACAACCATTGTAGCTATTGATGACTGTTAAAAGGCAAAATTCTCTGGAGTATAATGCTTTGCACAAAGTTAATCTTTCCTCAGACCCCTGCTCAGCACAAGAAAAGCAGTTAATAAGTGGAAAGATAAAAGGTGAGCGTGGTTGTAAAACCAGCAGCACCTGCTCATACTAATTTCACAAGGTAATGCTCAGAGATTTTTGAATCCTAATGTGAATTAAAGTGTACGTGTAACTCACAGTTACCTCAACCACTGAGGATGCAGTGTGTCTCAATCTTCCTGAAAAGATGCATATAAAATTAGGTTTGCAGACATTCATTTTAAATTGAAGTTGAAGCATCACTCACTGTGTTCCATTTTGCAAGAATTTGCTTTATTTCCAACAAATGTAATAGATACTGTATTTTACTGTCTGAAGCTAGCAGTTATTTACTCATGTTATTTGGAAAAGGAGTAAAATTCACTCCGAGCAGACATGAAATGGCTCATCCTGTGCTGTAGGATGATGTACTGTGAATTATTACATAAAAATAAGACTTGAAAAAAGGTGTAGCAATGATGGACAGATTTTATGAACAAAGTTTCTAATTCCATGCCTAAATGTTATCTACAATAACATAGCCTATAACTTGTACACGTCTCTTGAATAACGGGAATGATTTGATCTCAGTCAGTATGGCCATAGTAGAAGCAATCCACATCTTGCATGTGAACCAGTAATATTTTAGCATAAAGGGCCAGATTCTCAGTGGAGATACGGCGGCGTATCTCCAGATACGCCGCCGTATCTCTGAGTTGCGCCGTCTTATCTATGTGCCTGATTCATAGAATCAGTTACGCATAGATTTCCCTTAGATCCGACAGGCGTAAGTCTCTTACGCCGCCGGATCGTAACTGCATATTTACGCTAGCTGCTAGGGGCATGTACGCTGATTTACGCGTCAAAATATGTAAATCAGCTAGATACGCAAATTCACGAATGTACTCCCGGCTGATGCAGTACAGTTACGCCGTTTATGTTAGTCTTTTCCCGGCTTATAGTTACCCCTGCTATATGGTGACGTAAGTGCGGCGTACCAATGTTAAGTATGGCCGTCGTTCCCGCGTTGAAATTTGAAAAAGTTACGTCGTTTGCGTAAGTCATCCGGTAATGGGGCTGGACATCATTTACGTTCATGTCGAAACCAATGACGTCCTTGCGGCGTATTAGGAGCAATGCACACTGGGAAAATCACGTTGGGTCACAGAACATTAACATAAAACACGCCCCCATGTCCCACATTTGAATTAGGCGGGCTTACGCCGGCCGATTTACGATACGCCACTGGCAAATTACGATTGCCCGTCTAATTTGCGGAGGCGTAACGTAAATTGGATATGTTACGCCGCCGCAAAAATACGCGGATCTACGTGAATTTACCCCAATGTGTATATAACTAGTCTCTCTGGATCACACAAGCAATACACCAATTTTCTGCCTTCCCTACGGCTCTGGAATTTGTCAAATTTACTTACAAAAAGGCTATTTGAATAACTATTCTTTTTTCATACAAGATCTTATATGTTGATATATTTATTTTTCTGTAATTTATCCAGAGAACAGGATATTTGATTTACTCTCCCACATCTCCTTAAAGTGGTTCTAAACTCAAAACTTTTTTCCCCCTAATGCACTCTCTGCATTAAGGTAGAAACCCTTCCAAATTCTTCCCCCATCCCTAACCACTTACCTGAGACGTCCCATGCTCCAGCATTGACCTGGCTTCAGCGCCGCTGCTCCCTCTTCCTGGTCTAACTAAAGACTCAAAAGCCTCGTACACACGATCAATTTTTCAGACAACTGAACGTCCGTTTCTGGTGCATGCTAGTCTCATGTTAAAAGTGAAGAGGTTACTCACCATATGAAAATTCTCATATGATAGAATACAACTTTAGAAGTGATACCATGTGTTGAATAGTTTTGTATGTAGTCTTTCGTTTCTGAGCATGCATCGTCTTCCGCTTAAGATTTTTACAAAAACGGTCCTAATTAAACAAAAATCGGACCTTGAGTTCACATATGACAAACATTTCCAGCTTTTGTCTGATGAAAAACTGAAATAGGCATTCGAAAGTACCGTACTAACGATCAGAAAATCGTCAGGTCATTCGTCAGACCAAATTTTCTTCCCATTTTCGTATAGTGTGTACAAGCCTTAAATAGGAAGTAAACTCTGGTGGGTTTTACTTCCTCTTTTGCTCCCTACAAACCCTGCAAATTAAAAGCATAATGGGCTATTATGCATTGCATAATAGCCCATTATGTGACACTTACCTGCAAACGAATCCCGCGCTATCCCCTGTGCAGGCCACGTCCATCTTCACCCCTCTTCCTTCTGGGCCCTGGACTCAGGCTATGTGACTGGCTGGAGCCATGTGACATCACTCCCATGCGGGAGCCATCAGTCATGGCACACGCTGAGTAATAAACAGCACAGAGGTCCATTTCTACACATCACATCACTGGCGCACTACAAGTGAGGAGAGATAATTAGGAGATATTTCCACTACATATAGGTAAACCTTATTTTAGGCTTACCTATAGGTAAAAGTCAGGAAGGTGGGTTTATAACCACTTTAAGAGGCTTCTGCTGCTGTCAGTCAACTCCTGTGAGAAAAGAGTAGGGTGCGTTGCCAAGCTGCACTGTGTGTGCGTGTGTATGGATGCATACAACCTGGCTCGAGAGCGTACCTATATGGGTGCCCCCATAGCATGCAGCTTGCTATGGGGGCACCTGGAGGAAGAAGGAGAGGACAGAAGAGGAAGTAAGAGGCCTCTTTGTGCAATATCATTGCACAAAGCATGTAAGTATAAAAACAATGATGTAACAAAACACAAATAACCTTTAATATCACTTTATATAATACTTAAAACCTACTTTTTTGAGAGGAAATCTTCCTGAGGGCAGGTGTAAATATTGCAACAATGTTAGCAAATGGCATTGCAGATCCTTACACTTGATTCCTCAAATTAAAGGAAATTGGCAGGAAGGTCTGATTGCTATAATCACATAAAAAGTTCCAGGGTTTAAATAGCAGAAAACTGTTGGGAAAAGTGGTGAGACAATAATGCAAGCAGGACCTTAAACTTCATCTGGACTTTGTGTTACACATTATTAAATGTAGTAGTAAAGTAAAGTGTATGTGTAATACATACACAGCTAGAATTTCATCCAAATCATGCTAAATATGTCATCATTCAAGCCATGGCTGCCCCATGAACACCGCCAAGCTTGGCAAAAGTAAATTGTTCAACTGACTTTTGTAGAAGGAGTTGGATGGAAAATTGTTGGCTGAACAGTGTCGACTGTCGCGGGTGCTAGACAGCAAAGGAGATTCCTCCAGCCATGCTGTTAAACACAAATCGAGGCATTTGTATGGACAGCGTAACAAATACAGATATGTATTATATCCCACGGAAATCACAGGTCCTGCATAGCACAGATAATTTTTTTTCTTTCACAGATTCTCCTTATTTTTAGCCCTACAGCTATTGTCACATTACCACCCCGTAATCATGTACGGTATGTTCCAAATTGTGCTGGCAGCTGGATCCTGAAGAAATCTTTACTGCAGGGCTCCAGGAGGAGAAGCTGTGACAAAAGCTCTCATCATGGAACCACCTCATCCTCCTTCCTTCTCTATTGAGAAATGTTCTTTTATTTTGAATTGCTCCCCCTGCCTGGAACATGAACTGTGAATAGGGGAGAGAATCCTCCGATTCACCAGACTCTCACACCATTCACAGATCATGTTGCAGGCAGTGAACTCAATCAAAGAAAACTTTCAGTGAAGGAAAAGGGGATAAGGGGATGGGTCATGGTTGAGAGATTTTTTCACACCTGTTTAGACTAGAGCCTGAAGCTAATAACATGCTATGCACTTGACAAGACAAGAAGAAGATGGGGCAACCCTGCAGTAAAGACTTCAAGATCCAGCAACCTGCACATCTGTGACATACAGTACTTTCCTTCTTGTAAGTAATGTAACTAAAGCCATAGGACTAAAATATTTTTTGAGCTTAATTTCAGCTTTAGCAGTATTAAGGTTCCTGATTGTGGGTACAAATTGCATCACACAGATCGGCCCACCTGTTACTGCCTCTTAAAGCGGTGGTTCACTCTAAAAAACAAGTTTCTACCATGAAATCCAGCATACTAGCGTGAGCTACAGTATGCCTTTATTTTATTTTTTTGCGCCGTACTCACAGTTTAATCCCTTAGTTAGGTTTCAGACTCCCCGCAGGGAATGGGCGTTCCTATGCAGAGGGAACATGATTGACGGCCGGCTATGGCGCGTCACGCTTCCCGAAAATAGCCGGAGTAGGACTCGGCTCTTCACGCCATGAAGAGCCAAGTCCTATTTCGGCTATTTTCGGGAGGCGTGACGCGCCATAGCCGGCCGTCAATCATGTTCCCCTCTGCATAGGAACACCTGAAACTTAACTAAGGGATTAAACTGTGAGTATGGCGCAAAAAATTAAATAAAGGCATACTGTAGCTCGCGCTAGTATGCTGGATGGCATGGTAGAATTTTTTTTTTTTTTTTTTTAGGGTGAACCCCCGCTTTAATTGAAATGTAACAATGTTTGCTTAGGCAGGCCATAAACCGTGCAGTAAATGATTCCTCCAGCAACACAGTGTTGACAGGGAAATCCCTCCTGACATGCAATTGTCTTCTCCCGGCAAGGAATGGGTTTGGGCGGTGGAAGCCCTCTCCACCAGGAGGAGACAGTCATTATTGCTAGCGATTATAGCAGACACTTAGCAGCGAATCCAGCAGGCTGGTTGTACTCAAGTTGATTGATCAATCACCTTGGTACATTCAGCTTGCCGATTATTGGTTTGAATCTCCTGCTGAAGCGGCTGCCTGCAGGAGACTCATGGCATCACTCTGCCAAGATGCTCCACCCAGACCTAGCAAAATCACTCGTCTGAAAAACTATAGCTGTTTTTTATAAAAAAAAAGGCACAGTTTTTTAATAACGATGCCTCATACACACGACCGTTTTTTATGATGAGAAAAATTAAATTTTTTAAATTGGTCATTAAAAACTATCCTGATTGATTTGCCAAATTCACTTTGAAGATAAAAGCAGTAATGTAACAAATGTATAAATAAGTGTTTGTAAGACATTGGGTACCCATGAAAGTGAGTCAAGGCAGCTTTTCTGAGTTATCACAACTGGGTCCACTGCACCTTGTACAGCCATATACACTGTACTATACTGCTATCATATTTATGACACATTATTTCCCCAACCCCTGAAGTAAATGATTAAAGGTATGGCTTTGCTTTAACTAATGGTCCCCTGCTGTGGTGTTTGAAATATACCAGGATTAAAGAAAGATACCAGCAGTGTACCTTAATGTGTTATGCCGGGAAAATAACTTTTCTGCAGCAGTCATAGGAAACAAAAATAAAGCAACGTGAGAGCAACAACTATCTTGACTGCAGAAGATTTGCTTCATTTGTTTTGTAGTAAATGTTTTCAACTAAAAAGAAATCTGCTTTTAAAGTCCTGCTGCGGTCGTGGATATATTTAATCTGCTGTTGCTAGGTATTTTTTTATATTTAAGTAACTGCTTCCTTAAAGTGAATGCACCTGGAACCTGGAACCCGCAAAGAACCAATAAAAATGGCGTCTGCCACAGATATACTCTTCCCCAGCATGCTCTGCGAGGGAAAACTCCTCTAATTGGCTGCTGGGGATAAGTGGCTCTGCCAGAAACCCTCTAGCGCCAACTGTCGCCCATGGGTGGGATCGGCACCCCTGGAGCGCAGACTGACCTACAGGACAGTTCAGGAATGACAGCAGCCCAAAATTTAACAAATTATGAATGGGAGCAAAATAACTCTCCCATTCCCCACTAACTTTAGCGTAGTGCCCATACTGAAAGTAAGGGGGCGCTACATATACATCTTTTGTCAGCTAAAACAGCTACTATATTTGCATTTAGCTGTCTATTTGGTTGTTTCCGTGGAGTCCCAATTTTACAAGGCTTGAATTGCACTAAATATTATGCCCCAATCTGTTATTGGTATAAATATAAATGTAATTTCTTCACGCAAAGATTATATTAGCCACCAACAAACCCATTTATATTGATTAGATTTTTATTACATATTTCATTCCTCTGATAGAAGATGTTAATAAAAGGATACAGTAAGCATAGCGCGATGCACCAAGCTAGACCACGGTGCAGAATAAATATAAATAAAATTATAAAGTGGTGGCTAAATATTTAAGGCAGTGTAATGTTTTACCTGCTAAGTGGTAAACGTAGCCAAGTCACAAAAGAAAATCTATAAATTTAATTATTAGTAATATATTCTCTTTCTCCCCAGAGAAGCATCACATTATTGGTGATGATTTACAAAACCTTTTAACTCTCAAGCCTGTGTGATTCTACTGTTGTAGTTTGTAGCATTGCTGTATACATTAGTGTTACCTAGGAACACAAGCAGTGTTAGTTATTGAATATAGCACTATGTTTCTGTCAAAGAAAAACTCAAGTATTCAAATACAAGATTAAGAAATCAGTGCATCCAGAAGTTAAAATAAGGAAATACTCTCATGCTGACCATAGACAAGACAAGACTTACAGTGGTTGTAGACTAAAAAAAAAAAAACCTTTAAGACAAAGACATAATGAGCTAGTATGCCTTGCATACTAGCTCATTATGAAATACTTACCTTAGATAAAAACTGGTGCAGAGGTCCCAGCACACCGATGTGACCGGCGACATGTCTCCTGGAACATTAATGCGGGAGCCGCCAGTCATGGCACGTTTACTGAAGAAATGGCTCAAGTGGGTTGTTTCTTCAGTGAGCATGTGCCAATGATGTAAATAGTAAATATCTCCTAAACTGCGCAAGTTTAGGAAATATTCACGGTACCTACAAGTAAGCCTTATTATAGTCTTACCTGCAGTGAAAAGTGGTGTAACAGGGTTTACAATCACTTTAAAGTGATTGTAAAGGTAAATTTTTTATTAAAAAAAATAATAACTAGCATGTTATACTTACCTGCTCTGTGCAGTGGTTTTGCACAGAGTAGCCCCGATCTTCTCGAGTCCTCTTCCGGCACTCTGGGCCCCTCCCCCTATTTGCTGTGGGGGCACTCATGCATGCTCACTCCCGAGCCGGCTCTCTGCGTCCATAAGACACAGGGAGCACAGTTTAGTCTCGCTCCCCGACCCTGCCTCACTGGTTGTGATTGACAGCCAAGGGTGCCAATGGCATCTGCTGCTGCATCTCAACCAACGAGGAGGGAGAGACCTGGGAGAGCCTTGGGTATTGTGCACATCACTGGATTGAGGTTGGGCTTAGGTATTAGTTGGGGCTGAGGGAGGAGCTGCACACTGAAGTTTTTTTACCTTCATGCATATAATGCCTTTACAACCAGCAAAATAAGGGGGGTTACTCCTGCGCTAATCAGTACAGAACAAAATTGATAAACAAATATTGACAAAAAAAGGCCCAAGCAGCAACATTAACATGTGATAATCATGAAACAAGCAAACACGAAAATAAATAGTTGCGCTAAGTGATACCAAAAATATAAAAAAGTAATGAATAACATTAATAACAAATGAATAAAAAAATGTATGAAACAACTCAGCAGCAGATAATTCAAATCACAAGATCTGCCAGTGGAAAACATATCAACAATAGTGCCATTTGACATCCAAGTGCAAACAATAACTAAACAGTATGTGATATTAGGTGTTCTAGGGCAAGACAACCGATGGATACAAAAAGGTTCAAATTGCATCCACATATAAGGAATAATCCAAAAATCAATGCAGTAAAAATAGTCCAATAAAAGGGGGGAAAGACCAGAACTTCAAGTGAACACTGATAGATGTGTCTGCAGATAGGAAGTAAGACTGTCATCCGCCACCACAGCGATGAAATATTCTCCAGTGCCACACAGAATAGTAAAGGGGGGACCCTTACCAGAACCGTAGGACCTCAGAGTGTAAGGTCTAAACTCACCTTTGCAGATATAAACCTCTGCAGGGGTTATGTTAGATCCTCCAGCCTCCAGGCTCCTCGGTATCTCCACAGGCAATCCTCCTCTGAGACCAATAGTGGAATGATGGTGATTAATCCACCGAATGCCAGTCCATGGATCATAGGAGATATAAGAAAATAAGCCACATGTGCATTATCTCCTTTCAAAATAGGTGGTTTATTGCAAAGCTAGTGTAGCGTTACAGCAATTAAAAAACGAGCAAGTTAAGAAAAACGAGCAAGTCACAAGATAAAAGTAAAAGCCGGCATGAGTATAAAAACAAAAATTTGCGAAACACCCGTGCTTCAGGGGTCACGTGGGAGCGTGATGACATCCCTGACCAGTTTCGACACACCTGTCGTTTTCAAAGGGGGCTTATCAATGGCAGGATGATCAGCTATATAAGGTTGGCTTGTGGGGTTATCTGTTCTATGCAATGATAGAATTGCTATTGTAACAACCTCTTCGGACACTAAAGGCCTATGGGTAAGGTAGTTCAGTGTATGTCTATACTAGAAGGGTGTCCAACTACAGTCCTTGAGGACAACATATAGGCTACAACTTTGAGAGAAACAGAGTAATATTGTATTCCTTACTTAATTTACTCTGTTAAAAAAGTACTGAAAATGTGTTCAAAACTTTGGACTCTGTACTAGAGAATTGGCTGTCATGCAACACTGTAAAGGCCTATAAACTATAACTAAAACCTTTAGTTAGGGCAGGATAAATCTTTTAGGTGTTAAGCAGACCTATCAAAGTGAATGGAAAATGCACATACATGCACGTATCGTGAAATATTGTGCTTTTATAACTCATCTGCAGCATTGAGAATCCATTTTTCTGAATACTTATATTCAACATTTTCTATTGTGTAAAAACAAAATGTATGAGTTGCAAAAATAACGTATACAATTCACACTAATGTCCACATATGTATGCAAAATTTGAACATCCGAACTGCTTGATACATGCATATTGTATGTAGAATGTGTAAAGACCCAAACTCATCAAACGGGCGTGGCAGCCAGTCATATTGCTAGACTACTGATGTTGGTTTAAAAAGACCAAGATGTATTAAAGGAGTAAGAAGGCATTGTTTTGTGTGTTATGAGTGGGCAAGAGGCCCCCAGCAATTTAGTTTTAGGCCAGGTTCACACCTATGCGAATTGAGTGCAGCTTAAACCACATCCAATACGCAGAACATTTCTAAATACATTGTTTTCAATGAGGCTGGTTCACATATGTGCGATGCATTCGCACTGCACATTGCAGTAAAACCGTGTGCGTCTTTTAGTCATTGCGGTGCGGCTCAGGTGCGAATTCAAGCCCATTATCTTCTATGGGTACGCAGCTGATTCGCAGATGTGTTCAGTTCTCTTCAGGAATTTCTCTCATTCAGCTTAATACACTTCTCCCCCACTCTCCTCTCACCCGTAACTTCTCCCAGGTCTCCAAATTTGCATCTAAAACGTTGCTAATCTGCTGAACACTTCTCTTATCTCTCTGCAGAGATAAGAGAGCTGAAATTCGCACCGCACTATTGTGATTCCGGTCTTACAGTTTTTCCTACACTGATAATTTGTACAGAAATAAGAGTGTACCAAAAACAGTATGTAAATGTTATTGAATGTTTACAATGCTATTGATGTACTACAATTGTTGTCATGCATTGAAAAAGCTTCCATAATGGCTTTAAAGTTAAATAATACTTTGCTTGTCTATTACAGATGATGATTTTTTTCATGAACTCCCAGAGACGTTTCCTTCAGATCCACCAGAGCCGTTGCCTCATTTTCTTATTGAACCGGACGAGGCCTACATAGTAAAAAACAAACCGGTGAACTTGTACTGTAAAGCCAGTCCAGCCACTCAAATCTACTTCAAGTGCAACAGCGAGTGGGTTCATCAGAAAGACCATGTGGTGGATGAAAGAGTGGATGAAACCTCAGGTACTATCATCTGAATATTTTTAATAATGCAGTCTGTTGATGAATAAAGATTTTTAATTAACCTGACCCTATTTAACCCCAAGTTGAGCGTGTGAAAGTGTTAAAGGCAAACCAAACAATAGTTTAGAGTCTCTTTGCCCCCTACCCTTTCACCTTTAAAATACTTGATGATAGCTAACAATTTGTCTCTATCAATATTTTTTATGACCAGTTGAACAATAGCAGAGCATAGGTGTTGGATCTTTGTCAGTTCCACATTATGTGGAACCTCGGTCTTCTAAACAGTTTTTTTTTTTTTTTTCCGTCGCATTTGTATAGGCCATGGTCATTCCATCATGGTCTTCTGAAGAAAGGGACTGATGCTGTGCTATGTGGGAGTAAAAAAGAGATTTAACAGTGACAGACATATTAAAAGACTATGAATTTGAGTTACCCTCAGATCACGTTAGAGGTGATAAGGGAAAAAGGAAACATAAGGGGTGCCTAATGCCCTGTACACACGACCTTTTTTTCTTTTCAATCGGAAAAAACTTGGATGTTTTTTCTGACAGAATTCCGCTCAAGCTGTCTTGCAAACATGCAGTCACACCAAATTCTGACCGTCAAGAATGCAGTGACGTACAACACTATGACGAGCCAAGAAAAATGAAGTTAAATGCTTCCGAGCATGCGTCGCGATTTTATTCTGAGCATGTGTTGTTTTTAGTGCGTCGGAATTTCATACAGACGAATGGATTTTCCCATCTGACTTTGTCCATCGGAAATTCCGACCGCGTGTACAGGGCATTTCATTCAACAGTGGCATTTCTTACATGGCCTTAGTTAACATGTCCAATTTTGGTGACTCACCTTTTTTCACTTGTTCGCCGAACAGCGAACCATTTGGGGTGTTCGCGGGAAAATTCCAAAAGCCGCGGAACACCCTGTAAAAGTATATGGGAGAAATCTAAAGTGCTAATTTTAAAGGCTTATATGCAAGTTATTGTCATAAAAAGTGTTTGGGAACCTGGGTCCTGCCCCAGGGAACATGTATCAATGCAAAAAAAAGTTTCGGGAGCAGTGATTTTAATAATGCTAAAAGTGAAACAATAGAAGTGAAATATTCCTTTAAATTTCGTACCTGGGGGGGGGGGTATAGTATGCCTGTGAAGTAGCACTTGTTTCCCGTGCTTAGAACTGTCCCTGCACAAAATGTAATTTCTGAAGGAAAAAAAGTAATTTAAAACCACTCGCGCCTATAATGAATTGTCGGCTCCCGGCAATACAGAGAAAAGTCAATGATAAAAAAAAATGCGTAATTCAATTACCAGGCCCTTCAGGTCTGGTATTATTATTAAGGGGAGCCCTGCGTCAAATAAAAAAAAATGGGGTTCCCCCCAAATATCCATAACAGACCCCCTCAACATTGGGAGGATGCTTTGGGGGTCCGTGACCCCTCAAAGCACCATGTCCCCATGTTGATGGGGACAGGGCCTCATCCCCACAACCCTTGCCCGGTGGTTTGGGGGTCTGCAGGCGGGGGGCTTATAGGAATCTGGAAGACCCCTTTAACAAAGGGGAACCCAAGTTCCCGGCCTCCCCTATGTAAATTGATAATGGGGTACCATTGGGGTAACAGGCATACTTTAGACACCCCCCCAGGTACGAAATTTAAAGGAATATTTCACTTTTATTGTTTCACTTAAAGCATTATTAAATTCGCTGCTCCCGACAAAAACGGACGTTTTTAAAACTTTTTTTGCATTGATATATATCCCCTGGGGCAGGACCCTGGTCCCCAAACACTTTTTAGGACAATAACTTGCATATTATCCTTTAAAATTAGCACTTTAGATTTCAAACGTTCAACACAATGTGGCACATAATTGTAAAGTGGAAGTTAAATTATAAATGGTTTTAATTTTTTTTAAATAAATATCTGTGAAAGTGTGGGGAGCATTTTTATTCAGCCTCCTTTACTCTGATACCCCTAACTAAAATTGAGTGAAACCAATTGCCTTCAGAAGTCACCTAAATAGTCCAGTGTGTAATATAGTCTCACTATACATACAACTGTTCTGTGAAGCCCTCAGAGATTTTTTAGAGAACCTTAGTGAACAAACAGCATCATGAAGGCCAAGGAACACACCAGACAGGTCAGGGATAAAGTTGTGTAGAAGTTTAAAGCAGAGTTAGGTTTCTAAAAAAAATCTCAAGCTTTCAATATCTCACCAAACAATTGCAAACTTACCAGGACATAGCCGTCCACCTAAACTGACAGGCCGGGCAAGGAGAGAATAATTCAGAGAAGCAGCCAATAGGCCCATGGCAACTCTGGAGGAGCTGCAGAGATCCACAGCTCAGGTTGGAGAATCTGTCCACAGGACAACTGTGTGCGCTCCACAAATCTGGCCTTTATGGATAAGTGGCAAGAAAAAAGCCATTGTTGGAAGAAAGTCATAAAGAAAGTCCTGTTTGCAGTTTGCGAGAAGCCATTCGGGGGAGACAGCAAGCATGTGGAAGAAGGTGCTCTGGACAGATGAGACCAACATTTTACTTTGTGTCCTAAAGAGCAAAACACTATGTGTGGTAAAAAAAACTCACACTGTACATAACCCTGAACACACCATCCATGCTTTTCTTCGGCAGGGACACGGGAAGCTGGCCAGAGTTGATGGGAAGATAGATGGAGCCAAACACAGGGCAATTTTGGAGGAAAACTTGTTAGAGTCTGAAAAAGACTTGAGACTGGGGTGGAGGTTCACCTTCCAGCAGGACAACAACCCTAAACACACAGCCAGAGCTACAATGGAATGGCTTTGATCAAAGCATATTCATGTGTTAGAATGGCCCAGTCAAAGTCCAGACCTAAATCCATTTGAGAATCTGTGGCAAGACTTGGAAATTGCTGTTCACAGATGCTCTCCGTCCAATTTGACAGAGCTTGAGCTATTTTGCAAAGAAAAATAGCCAACAATGTCACTGTCTAGATGTACAAAGCTGGTAG
The DNA here is from genome assembly GCF_905171775.1 of Rana temporaria. Taxonomy (NCBI): domain Eukaryota; kingdom Metazoa; phylum Chordata; class Amphibia; order Anura; family Ranidae; genus Rana; species Rana temporaria. The sequence continues at coordinate 462,061,348 of NC_053489.1, read as the reverse complement.
AGACATTCTCAAAAAGACTTGCAGCTGTAATTGCAGCAAAATTCAGTTCTACAAAGTATTGACTCAGGAGGGCTGAATACAAACACACGCCACACTTTTCAAATATTTATTTGTAAACAAAAATTAAAAACCATTTATCATTTTCCTTCCACTTCACAATTATGTGTTACTTTGTGTTGGTCTATCACATAAAATCCTAATAAAATATATTTATGTTTTTGGTTGTAACATGACAAAATGTAGAAAATTTTAAGGGGTATGTATACTTTTTCAAGGCACTGTATATCACAGCAGCTGCTAATATGTGTGCCTAAACACAAATGAATAGGCTCTTTTGAATACTATAATATCGCTATGGTCATTGGTCACATGCAGTGCCGGCCCAAGACATTGTGCTGCCTGGTACCAAGAATCAAATGCTGCCCCCCCCCCCCAAAAAAAAAAAATCACGCCCACCAAAATGCCCCCACATCCATTATTTTATATCATGATAACTAAAGTGGACCTGTCATGGCACTATACATGTATTTAATAGTATAAAGAGGACCTGTCATGGCCCTATACATGTGTATAGGAGTGTAAAAGGATGTGTCAGGGCTCAATACATGTATGTAGGAGCATAAAAGGACCTGTGTGTGGCCGGCTGCCGCAATGTCAATCGGCCACCCGCGATCGCTCCACAGAGAGCCAGAAACACCTCCCAGGGAACACATTTAACCCTTTTCCAGCCAGTGACATTTACACAGTATTCAGTGCATTTTTATAGCACAGATGGCTGTATAGATGTCAATGGTCCCAAAAATGTGTTTTGCAAACTCCGGCTCTGTGACTGGCCGGAGTCGCGTGATGGTGCGTGACGTCACTCCCGCGCGTACGTGCGGGAGCCGTCACTTACGGCATGAACCCATTCATAAAACGGCACGTAGACATCGGGACAGTCTTTTTTGCAAATATCTCCTAAACCGTGTAGGTTAGGGAGATATTGCAAGCACCTACAGGTAAGCCTTAATCTAGTCTTACCTGTAGGTGAAAGTTCTACCTGAGGGTTTACAACCACTTTAAAATCCTACCAAAGTGTCTCCTATTGGTAAAATCAAAGATGTAATGGTGCTATATAAGTACCATTGATTGGATGCAATTCAGTTATTGTGGTGCTGCTGGAAGTTTAATTATTCTGATTATACTAATCTGCTACAATTTGCTCTTTGAATACTGTTATGAAATTAAAGGGTACCTGTAATTATAGTGCAGATTCCTTAATTATCTTTGACTCTGCAGTCAATAAATAATACATTACACTACTCATCTTGTACGTAGGGATCAATGTGTAAAAGCCATGCCCTCCTGTTCACTACCAGAGGGCATAGTTGGGAGACAAATAAGGGGCTTTGAATTTGGATAGATAAGCATACCTTATTTTAGAACTGGCTTACTGTGGGGTAAAGCCAAATAAACAATCTGCAATACAAAGTTCCAAAAGTCCCAGTAAATAAGATGTGTGATAATTCATGTTGTGAATTTTCAAAAACAAATGTGCAGAGATCCTCCTTCACAATCACCACTATTGCTCTGCTGCAAAACTCCTTAGTGGTAATGACTCACCAGAACATTTTGCCTTACATAAAAGCTTGGCATAAACAGCTTCATTAACAAAGCACCTGGCATGTGTACTGGTTCATAGGTCCACTAGTTTATATGGTAGACTCCTAGGTTTATCAGGACATCAGGGGGACCCAAGGAGCGGATTCCTGCAGTGTTGCTTGGAATCCGCAGGCTCCAGTAATCATATGGCTGTGTCTAGGTCTCAGCTCTCCAGTTCTATATGTCGCCCTGCTGTTCTCCAGCAGGTACTAAGGTGTCTTGGGAATAGCAGAGCGATGTAAAGAACAGGAGAGACAAGATCTAGACACTCACAGCCGTATAATTACTGGAATCTGTGGACACACTAAGCAGCACTGCAGAAATCCTCTCCTTGGGTCCCCCTGCTGTCCTGCTAAACCTAGGAGTCCTAATCCATAAACTGCAACAGATCTACCATTTGAACTAGTGCACCATCTAGGGACCAGAGCACACACCAGGAGTTTAATGAAGCTGTTTATGCTGAGCTTTTATGCAGGGTAAACAGTTCTGGTAAACACTGATGTGAAGGAGGAGATCTGCATATTTTTATTTAGAAAATTCACAACATCAATTATCACACATCTTCTTTACTGGAACTTTTGGGACTTTGAATTTGAGGAACTGATATATATCCTGCGCCACCTGATCTATGCAAATTTGTGGTCGATTTTTGTGTTTTTTATTGCTATAATTGTGTTATTATTGTTAATTAGGAGTATATTCAAATACTCAATTGTACACAGCATTGTTGCTTGAGCGGAATAATCTGCAATACATGTATTGTTATACAGTACTTCGATTTATAGTACCTTATAAATGTATTCCTAATTAAAAAACATTGTAAGTATAAAAACTCTTTCTGATTCCTATACCATAATGATATGAGAAAAGTCTTGAAAATGTTTCCATCAAAAATACACTATAATACCAAAAGTATTGGGATGCCTGCTTTACACACACATTAACTTTAATAGCATCCCAGTCTTAGTCCTTAGGGTTCAATATTAAATTAGCCCACCCTTTGCAACTGTAACGGCTTAAACTCTTCAGGGAAGGCCGCCCACAAGGTTTAGGAGTGTGTCTATGGGAATGTTTGAGCATTCTTCCAGAAGCGCATTTCTAAAGTCAGGCACTGATATGAACGAGAAGGCCTGGCTCGCAGTCTCAGTTCTATTTCATCCCAAAGGTGTTCTATCGGGTTGAGGTCAGGACTCTTTGCAGGCCAGTCAAGATCCTCCACCATAAACTCGCTCATCCATGTCTTTATGGACCTTGCTTTGTGCACTGGTCCAAATCATTTGATGGTGTTGTTTTTCAGGGGTTGGGCTTGGCCCCTTAGTTCAAGTGAAGAGAATTCTTAAGGCGTCAGCATACCAAGACATTTTGGACAATTGCATGCTCCCAACTTTGTGGGAACAGTTTGGGAATGGCCTCTTCCTGTTCCAACATGACTGCACACCAGTGTACAAAGCAAGGACCATAAAGTCATGGTTGAGCGAGTTTTGGATGAGCAAGTTTGGGGTAAAGGAGACTGAATGTCTTGCAGAGAGTCCTGACCTCAAGCCGATAGAACTGATGAATTAGACCGAAAACTGTGAGCCAGGCCTTCTCGCCCACATCAGTGCCTGACCTAACAACTGCGCTTCTGGAATAATGGTCAAATATTCCCATAGACACACTCCTAAACCTTCTGGACAGCCTTCACAGAGAAGTTGAAGCTGTTATAGCTGCTAAGGGTGGGCCAACTCAATATTGAACCCTACAGACTAAGACAAGAATGCCATTAAAGTTAATGTGCGTGTAAAGGCGGGCGTCCAAATGCTTTTGGTAATATAGTGGATATTTATTTATATGAAAAGGGCATTGATTCTACTCCTGTTTATATTGGTTAGAAACTGCTTTTCCTAAAAACATAGGGACCTTTTGTATAGTATTTTTTGCACTCATATGTATTGATATCCCAGTAGTATATATAGTAGTAAATATATATTTTCAACAAGAAGCATTCTTGTCATTCAGTAATCAGAATTGCTTTTAAAATTTGACCATGGTTGCACGGTGGTGACAGTGAATTGAACACACATCTTCAGTTCTTTAAGCAAGTGAGCTTCAAAGTTTGTCTTAAGCCTTGTACACACGGGCCAGAATCTCGTCAGGAAAAAAAAAACATTGTTTTTCCTGACGAGATTCTTGGCAAGAATCTCTTGCCGCCCGAGTGTACAGACACTCCTTTCAAAAGAACCTTCTTTTGAAAGGCAAGAACGCAGTGACGTCATCGCGTATGACGAGCATGCGCTCGTCACATTCGTCGCCGCCATCTTGCTGCACCCTACCTATGCCTAGGAAGCTACCGCGCATGCATCAAAGTCATTTTGAGCATGCGTGAGTTTCCACGGCGACAGGTAAGTATACACACTCTCAGGTTTCTCGGCAGGTTCTCTATTTTTCTCGTTGACGAGAAACCTGAAAGCCTCGTACACACTCTCGGTATACTCGGCAAGAAAGCTCTGCCAGCAGTTTTCTTGCTGGTTCTTGCCGAGTAAACCGAACGTGTGTACGAGGCTTGACTCAAGGTTCTCCCTAATCCAACATAATCAAGGACAACTTTCTGAAATTTCTCTAAGAATAGGAGAATTATTTTAAAATTTACGTCACCCATTCCCTATTTGTTGGAAATCATTGTTCTTCAAAGTGTGGTTGTAGACCTTGGTTATTGTATACAAATATGCATGATTTTGCATTAAAAACATTTTGTTCAAAGTTCAAGGACAATATTAAGAGCAGAAGAGCAGACATAAAAAAAGTGAAGTCTCGTAACCAATTACGTGTATTACAAAGGGAGCATTTTTGCAACAGTTCCTCCTACTCTTTGTATTGTTGATAGGCTGCATACAGTATATTTATACAGCTATTGATTTTCTGCTAGATTCTAACTGTAAGAAAATAAGAGGGTACAGCTGTGACAAGGCTCTTGAGATCATAGATCACAACTATAGATGTTACTACCCTCTATTTGCAAGATATGTGCTCAAAATATTCTGCAGACTTATATTGGAACTCCAGATTGAGCCAGACATCCAATATGTACCAATATATTTACGAATGTTTATCAAAGTGATATTGTTGATACTTCTTAAAACATGAAGGTATACTCAATACAGGTTTCTATCTCTGGAGCCTGTGGACACACAGCCTTTGGCATTTAGGCCAACCCCCCCCTAATAGAATCACATCTATTACACAACATATTTTTTTATCACTTGTCTTAAGCTGGCTTGCAATATTGAGACATATGCCTTACACTATATGAGATAATTGTATTTCTACTGATGAAAAAATGTGCGGCCGTTAACTATACAGAGAATAGACTTCTAATGTGCCTTATGATAAATCTGGATGTGATAGAATCTACCAATTGTGCAACTTGTTTCAGTGACAACTATCAATAGTGGGAATTACTCCCACCTTGAAAAGTTGGTTACTTCCTGGTATGTCTCTGGTGCAATAAGTAAAGATAAATATCCCCAACGGAGACACAGACAAGAAGAAGAACCTACAAGAAATTCCAAACCTTTCCCAGTTTGCCCAAACCCGAAAAAAATAGTGTTGACTAAAGTTCCCCAATAGGCCCTATGTTGCATATGTACCTAACCTGAGAAAGGTCTGCCCATTGCATTAAAACATTATCACAACTAGAAACCCCTGGAAAACTACTGTCATTAAAAAACAAACTCTAAAATAAGTATCAGTGCCCTAGAAAACCAATGCACATTCCCAAGTTTGGTTTTTAATGTGTGCTGTTAACATCTTAAATAATTAACACTGTTACTTAATTTTCTGAGAATAACACTGTGTTTACAAATGAAAATCAATGCACTGTTGTCTTGCTATTTGCATTCTTTCCTTCAGAGCAGCCGCTGGTACTGTCACCTGCCAGGCAAAGACTAGGTGATTGTACTGTTTGTACACATCATAATCTTCAAAGGAACAGCAAGGAGGATTATGCCAGTGCCACCCAGAATCAAGAGAATATGAGAAAGATTATTTAAAGTACCATATAAGTTATTATTAGATTTGTATGTACATACATTAGTACAGATTCCCATAGAGGATTAAGCACATTTTTCATGTTAACCTACATATACAGAAACAAATTTAAGGGCCAATAAATCTAAAGAAAATTGTAATCCATTTAAAATAAAACATTTGCAGATATGCTAATATTGCAACAGATAAATGGAGGTTCCTGGGATCTTAGATGGAGTTCTTATTATTGGGACATGAGTGATGTTTTGCTACATGCATCTGATATGTCAGAGATACCCCTCACTTGTTAGCCTAACTACAAAGTAATTTGTGCTGTCAGATTTTGCTCAACCCTTCCCCAGACTTAAATGACCAAATATGTAAGAATTATGTCCCTATTCAACACTGAGTTTTATTGTTAAAGCAGAGGTCCACATAAAAAAAGAATATTAAAAGCCTGTAGCTACAAATACTGCAGCTGCTGACTTTTAATAAATGGACACTTACCTGTCCAGGGTGCCCGCGATGTCGGCACCCGAAGACAAGCAATCGCTCGTCTCTCAGCTGTCCCCGCCGCCATCCTTGGTGAGGGAACCAGAAAGTGAAGCGTTACGGTTTCACTGCTTGGTTCTCTACTGCGCATGAGCGAGTCGAGCCGTGCATTTTCACTGGTCCCTGCTGTGTTCAGGGGAACTGTTTCCCAGAACACAGCAGGGGGTGGGATTCTGTGGATATTCTGTGGATATCTCTTCCTGGAAGTGGGTGCAAATACCTGTATTATACAGGTATCTGCACCCCCCTCCCCCTGAAATGTGTTAATTGTGGCACCGGAACGGGGGGAGGAATCCGATGAGCGGAAGTTCGACTTTAGGGTGGAACTCTGCTTTAATTTTTAAAGTGTAACATTTTTAAATGCCCCCCCCCTTTCCCTTGCTGAATAGCATGCACCCTAATTTGCCAATAACATTTCTGTTTACTGCTGCAATTTACACCACAGCACATGCAAAACCACTGTGCATGTAAAATCTTTCTGAAAACCAAAAGTTACATCTTTCTGAAAACCAAAAGTTACATATTGGCATACCCCTTACATGGCAAGGCTGGATACAACTTGGCAACTCAGGCCAGAGAACAGCATTTTTGGACGCCAGGGGATGTGGTCCGTGTTCCCTACACCCAAAAGTATAAGGTCCCAAAATGAGTTCCTATCTTGTATTAGCATTTCTAGGGACAGGTTAGCTTTATAGCTGGAGTATACCTATAGCATAATTCATTCTGCTAAAGTCATACCAATAAAATATATTGATTGGTTGCTATGAGTTACTGCACAGAAAAATAACTATTTATTGAATAAAAGATAGAACAATGGACAATTGAATATTGGGACTTTAGATGGTGTTGAATCCTCCTTTTAATTTAATATTTTATTATAAAAATAATGTATGGCAAAAATAGACTTAAAAAGCAAAAAGTTTAAACAGCAATCTCTAATGCAAACAAATGTCCCCTGCACCCAGATAGGCTATGTTCTCTATAACCATGCACGTATACAGTCATGGGCACCCATGACATACACCAGAACACATATATGAGAGCAAGACCTCAAGGTTTGAGCTTCAATTTTCAATTTGTCAATTCAAATTTTCAATTTAATTAAATTGTCCTTTGTTCTATCATTTATCCTGGGATGTTGTACTGATCATCAACTGAAATACTTTTTCATTATATTCTTTATTGAATACAACTGCATTCACACTATTCAGTTAGTTGCTGCTTAAAAAGCCTCAAAAAGCCATAAATGTGTACTCTAGCCATACCAGTTTGTAGATAGTTACCAATTCTTCTATGCAAACAGTTGCAATACCACACAGCTTTTATGTTGTTAAATACCATTTTTTAGATAAATTTAGATTTACCAATAGTAAAAGGGCAGCCAGTTGTACACAATGAACAACAGCACATTCATTTTCATTCTCACAAAGATAAAGAATACTAACAGAAAGCTTCTAAAGAAAAGTTATGTCAAGAGGTTTGGTGAGCTATATAGCCATTTGAAGTATAATTAATAAAAAGAAAAGACATAAAAATCCCTATGTGAACAGTTTGTTTAATGCATGACGCATTGAAGGTCCTGTTGAATGGGAAGATTCAATGTTATATAGTTGCACTGAGTAAATAGAAGCACAATGGACATTTGTATCTGCTTTCAGTATGCGGGAAGTGGTAAAGAACTTGATGTAGAAACAATGGAAGCACACAGTGCTGCCCTCCTTCAACAGTTTTGTAAGTGCACATAATTACTTGTAATCCCATTTTACTGTGATCTGCAGCCTGCCCCGCATTACACAGCCTTTCTCATTTTTTTTTCATGTTATACAAAAAACGGTAAAACAATGTTTATATGTTACATTGACATATAAAAATAATTAATACTGCACCAAACAATGATCAACTCTTTTTTTTTTGTAGGCATGCTGGAGGTCAAGTATTTTGTTACTGAAAGTATTTGCACTACTCTATATAGAACTCTAGTTAGCTCACATCACCAGGATACTAACACACATGACACCATGTAGAGAGACATGCCTACGTGAGATACGTTGTGTAAATGTTCCTGCACTAGAATTTACTGGGGGGAACTGGTCCAATGAAGTGAGTAGAATTTGACCCAGTACTTATCTCCTCAGTTTCCCCAGCTTCAATGGTGTTTGCTGAAACCACAAGTTATTGAGCATCTGTACTTTACCAATAAACATAACGATATGAACAAAGTAGGGCGTGGATCGAGGCACGACACTTCAAAAGTGCTTAAGTGTATTAGGAAGTTTTAATACTTGGTCTAGTCTGGTAGGACTTCCTTCTGTTAGGCAGTTGGTTGTGTGTTATGTGTCACATGGATAGTTTTTATTATACCCCGTACACACGATCGGAATTTCCAAAGGAAAAAGTCTGACAGACTTTCCGATGGAAATTCCGACCGTGTGTGTTCTCTTTTCCTCCGATGGAATTCCGTCAGAATTCTGATGTGAATTTGGTCGGATAAAGGTCCGATCATGTGTACAGGGCTTTAGGGGTTAATTTACACTTGCTTCAACACACATTAAAGCACCTACTCCTTCAACATGCTTTTTTGATGTGTTTTTGATGCTTCTGCAATGCTTCTATGATGCATCAATGATGCTTCAATGGTGCTTTGATGATGCTTTGGTGGTGCTTGAAAGATGCTTGGATGATTCTTTGATGGTGGTTTATTGAAGCTTTCATGAAGAATGGCAGATTCCCTGCGTGTGTGTGTATATCTTATACCTGTAATTTCTCCAAAACAAAGCAAAGCTAAAGCTGAATAAAGCCTCTCAAAAGCTTTAGGGGCTTTAAGTGAGATTTGTCATAGATGGAGACTTTGAAGACACTTTAAAGCACCACTAAAGTGGCATGGGGTATAATTTCGAAGTGAAGCAAAGCAAACAAAAGGTGTAAACAGGACTGTAAGCTAACCATTTTATTTAGTGATAGGTGCTTTGGATGGTGTTCAGATAGCTTTAAAAAAAGTGTGTCCTGAGCCATATTATGAAGCTAATGTAAACAAGCCCTAATGCCCTGTACACACAATCGGTTCATCTGATGAAAATGGTCCGATGGACCGTTTTCATCAGACAAACCGATCGTGTGTGGGCCCCATCGTTTTTTTTTTCCCATCGTTAAAAAAAAATAGAACCTGTTTTAAAATTTTCTGATGGTTAAAAAACCGATAGAAAAAAACGATCGTCTGTGGGGAAATCCGTGCATGCTCAGAATCAAGTCGACGCATGCTCGGAAGCATTGAACTTCATTTTTCTCTGTACGTCGTTGTGTTTTACGTCACTGCGTAGGACACGATCGGATTTTTAACTGATGGTGTGTAGGCAAGACTGATGAAAGTCAGCTTCATCAGATATCTGATGAAAAAATCCATCGGTACGTTTTCATCGGATGAACCGATCGTGTGTACGTGGCATAAGAGAGATGAAACTGAAGGAAGAAACTTAACTAGAAGAAGTAATGTGAGTCTTGTATCCTGGTTTTAGTGCCATTTTGCCCCTCCACATTTTTGTCTGTAGTTTGTACTTCCTTTAATATGTTAGAACATCTCTTCCAAGGGGCACATATTTATTCTACAACCAAAGCTCAAAATAGCTTTGGTAATGTTAGGGTCATGGTTTCATTGGAACTTTATTTAAACATATATTAATAGTAGGGCTTCCTAAATCTACCCAGATTTATAGAGTTTTAAAAAATAACAAAAAACAGACAGTTCTAAGCATCTCTTATTCCCCACACAATGTTGTGTAACAGAACCACTTTAAACTGAAACTACTGTATGCTCTTCTATATTGTATTGAAACAAAGATTTAATGAGCAAAGCTTTGCTCTACAGCCCTCATTTTAGTGTGGGCACTTGCAAAGCTTTCATTCCTTAGTGGGGTGATTTCTTTTGCTGTGGAACTCCCACAGCAGATTTTTTTAGCTAAAGCAAAGTATAAGATAGCTGCAAGATACATTTAAGTTTTAAGGTGCAATTATGCTCATCAGTCATCATTACAGACATGAGTAGGCTGAAATCCTGGCATTGCAAGAAAAAAACAAAGTGATATATTATCTAATGTTAGCCTCAGGTGACACTTAACCACTTATTGTAAAACAAATATGATCACTTTCAACTTCTTACTATATAGTTAGATTCTTAGGGCCAGATTCTCAAAGAATTACGCCGGCGTATCAGCAGATACGCCGACGTAACTCCGAATCTAAGCCCGTCGTATGTTTAAGTGTATTCTCAAACTGAGATACACTTAAACATGCCTAAGATACGACGGCCTGTGCCGTCGTATCTTAGGGTGCAATATTTACGCTGGCCGCTAGAATATGCAAATGAGTCGTTACATCGATTCACGAACGTACGCTTGCCCGTCGCAGTAAATTTACGCCAGATTCTCAAAGAATTACGCCGGCGTATCAGCAGATACGCCGACGTAACTCCGAATCTAAGCCCGTCGTATGTTTAAGTGTATTCTCAAACTGAGATACACTTAAACATGCCTAAGATACGACGGCCTGTGCCGTCGTATCTTAGGGTGCAATATTTACGCTGGCCGCTAGAATATGCAAATGAGTCGTTACATCGATTCACGAACGTACGCTTGCCCGTCGCAGTAAATTTACGCCGTTTCCGTAAGAGATATGCGGCGTAAAGATAAAGCTGCCCCCTAGGTGGCGTATCCAATGTTAAGTATGGCCGTCGTTCCCGCGTCGAAATTAGAAAATTTTACGTTGTTTGCGTAACTCGTCCGTGAATGGGGCTGGACGCCATTTACGTTCACGTCAAAACCAATGACGTCCTTGCGACGTCATTTAGCGCAATGCACGTCGGGGAATTTTAGGGACGGCGCATGCGCAGTACGTTCGGCGCGGGAACGCAAATAATTTAAATGATCCACGCCCCCACCCGGATCATTTGAATTAGGCGGGCTTGCGCCGGGGGATTTACGATACGCCGCCGCAACTTTACAGGCAAGTGCTTTGTGAATCAAGCACTTGCCCGTAAAACTTGCGGCGGCGTAACGTAAATGCGATACGTTACGCCGCCGCAGATCTACGTGAATATGGCCCTTAGTCAGGTTAAAAAAAAGACACTGGTCCATCTAGTTCAACCAATCAGTTATTGATAACTGACACTATGGCATATAATCATTATAGCCGTATCCTTCAGTTCAGTAATCCCTATTTTTTTTAGACATGTGCACACTGAAATATTTAGTTTCGTAATTTTGTTTTCGTCCGAAAAATAAATTTATTTAGTTACTCCCGAAATTCATTTTTATTTATTTTGTTTTTCGTAAAAAAAAAATGCATTCGTCTGAAAATCCAAATTAAGGTCGAATCTGTCATTGAAGGCTTATGGTGTCTGTCGAATGTTCTAAGAAAGAAAAAAAAAAAAAAACGATTCGACAAAATCTTAAAAAAAATTTGACTCTTCATGTCTCTCTATGTCGAATCTTCATGTCTCTCTATGTCAAATCTTCTCTCTCTATGTTGAATCTTTTCTCTCCGTGTCGAATCTTTTCTCTCTATGTCGAATCTTTTCTCTCTATGTCGACTCTTCTTCATGTCTCTATAATGTCGAATCTTTTATCTCAATGTCGAATCTTTTCTCTTTATGTAGAATAATATTACACTAAGGCCTAGTACACACGAGAGGATTTATCCGCGGATACGGTCCAGCGGACCGTTTCCGCAGATAAATCCTCTCGAGGATTTCAGCGGATTTGGATAGGATCCATAGGATCGAAATCCGCGCCGAAATCCCCTCGCAATGACGTGTCGCGCCGTCGCCGCGCCATCATCGCGGCGACGGCGCGACACGTCATTGCGAGGGGATTCCACGCATGCGTCGAATCATTACGACGCATGCGGGGGATCTCTTCGGACGGATTGATCCGGTGAGTCTGTACAGACCAGCGGATCAATCCGTTGGGATGGATTCAAGCGGATAGATTTGAAAGCATGTCTTCAAATTTTTATCCGCTTGAAATCCATCCCAGGGGATAAAAATCCGCGGAAACAGATCCGCTGGATTGTACACACCATAGAATCTATCCGCTGAAACCGATCCGCTGAGATTTTTCAGCGGATGGATTCTATCGTGTGTACGGGGCCTTATAGAGTTAAGGTTAGACACATTCAACCGCAAGGAAAACGAAAATAATGCATTTGTTTATGTCGGTTCTTTCGGTTTTCGTTTTCCTGTGCTTTCGTTATCGTTTGTTAGAACAATAACGAAAATACCTGAAATTCGGACGAAAATGCATTCGGACAAAAACGAATGCACATGTCTAATTTTTAATACAGAACAAACCAATGTCTTGCTCATAATCACACCAGGTCTTGCTATTACTATTTTCACATTCTTAATATAATTGATCCTATCCAAGAAAAGGGGAGAATTTTTATTTTAGAATTTGTGCTTTATAACAACATTTTAAAGTGTATCTATACCCCACCTTTTTGAAGGTGTGGAAAGAATGGGAAAGCTTAGAACCCATGTTATGTACTGCTACTACTATGTGGGGCTCTGTTAGGTAGATTTCCCCTCAATTTCTGTTCTGGGGCAAACCTTTTACCAGATAGGAAGTGATGGCATATCTGCAACAAGGAAAAAAAACAACAATTAAAAGCTGATTGAGGTTATAGCATTTCCCTGTTTAACTTAAAAAAGGCATTTTACTTCTGTTTGCGTTGCTGTCCAACAAACAATCTTTTGTTACTGGAGAGAAAGTGAAGGTGTCTCACCAATGGGGAGAGGCTGTAAAAATAGCAGTAAATTCTGAGAGATTTTCTAATCCATCCCCACTTCATCCAAAACTTAAAGAAAGGTGTAGATGCACTTTAATTCTATTTCGCCTTTTCGAAAAAGGTATTTTGTTTATGGTAGGAATTAGCAACATTCAGAATCCAGTAAAGGGGTCAAATAAATAGATAGGGGTATGACTATGTCTTTTGATTAACAATATTTCCTAATTGAGTAAATTAAATCTCAGTTCCAGTTTTCTGAATCACACTAGATTTGCTAAAATAAAACGGCTAGTTGTGGCTTCTCAGCTGTGTGTGCACAGGAAGTAACAATGTCTGCTGTCATGCCACCCTGTATACAATTTCCTTAAGCAAATGTTTTTTTTTTTGTGAATCTGTTGTAGGTATTACTTGGAGATTGTGGCAGTAACATCACTTCTGGTTGCAGGCTGACACCCCTAAGCCATTACTTTGCAAAGCAGCATTGCTGTCAGCCTGCCATGTGCGCTCATTCAGTTGGCTGCTGAGCTGCTTATCAGGCTGACAGCGTTGCTGCTAATTTTGAGCCATTGGCTTAATGTTGTCAGTGCTGGTGTAATTACTGCCAAGATCTCCAGGTAAAAAACATTGCTGTAGATTTACATAAAAATTGCTTAATAAAACTGCTTACAATGGCAAACGTAAAGAAAAATAGATTTTGGGTTTACATAAACTCTAATGTGAACCAGTACAACTCAACGCAACAGGATCACATAACCACCTTCCTTCCCAGTTTTAAATACGTAAAGAAAATATGTTTAAACAACTACTTATTCTGTTTTGAAAAAAGCAGAGGAATGTTATTACCAACGTTAAATAGTAATGGCTGAGTCATGGGCTGATTTTGATATCATATCGAAACTGATGACTAGCCTTTCATAACTCTAAGGCCTCGTACACACGACCGGACATGTCCGCTGAAACTGGTCCGCAGACCAGTTTCAGAGGACAGATCCGATCGTGTGTACAGGCTAGCGGACAGATTTCCAGCGGACAAAAGTTTCTTAGCATGCTAAGAAACTTGTCTGCTGGAGAGCTGTCCGTCGGACATGTCCGCTGGTTAGTACTTCTAACCAGCGGACCGAAATCCAGCGCATGCGTCAAATTGATTCGACGCATGCGTGGAAGCATTGAACTTGCGCGATAGAGAACGTCGGTGTCGTCTACGTCACCGCGTTCTCTGTCCGCGGGGATTTCGGTTTGATTGTGTGTACAGCCATCAGACCGAAATCTCTGAGCGGACATTTCCGATGAAAACGGTCCGCGGACCGTTTTCATCGGACATGTCCTGTGGTGTGTACGAGGCCTAAAGGGTGGCTTTTCAATACTTAAATAAATACAATTAAATGTACATCTTAATTAACAGTTGAATTACATGATATACAGTGGGAAAATAATTAAGTGATCCCCTTCAGATTTTGTAAGTTTGCCCACTTACAAAGAAATGAAGGCTCTATAATGTTTATCATAGGTGTATTTTAAATGATAGAGACAGAAAATCAGCCATAAATCCAGAAAAAAAACACATGATACAAATGTTATAAATTGAGCTGCAGTTCAGTGAATAAAATAAGAATTTGATCCTCAAGCAAAACATGACTTAGTACTTGGTGGAGAAACCCTTGTAGGCGAGCACAGAGGTAAGACGTTTGTTATCAGGTTTGCACACACCTCAGGAGGGTTTTTTATGCACCCTTCTTTACAGATCTTCTGTAAATCCTTAGATTGGCAACTCAAAATTTCAGCTTCCTCCATAAATTTTTTATGTGATTAAGGTCTGTAGACTGGCTAGGCCACTCCATGACCTTTTTGTGCTTCTTCTTGAGCCACTTCTTTGTTGCCTTGGCGGCATGTATAGGGTCATTGTAATGCTGGAAGTCCCATCCACGACCCATCTTCAGTGTTTTGGCTGAGGGACGAAGGTTCTCATCCAATATTTTACAATACAGGGCCCCATCCATTGGCCCCTCAATGTGGCAAAAATCAGCCTGTACCTTTAACAGAGAAAAAGCATAATGAGAAAGCATAATGTTTCTACCTCCATGCTTTATCATAGGGATAGTGTCCTTAAGGTCATAGTCAGTATTTTTCTTCCTACAAACAGGGTGAGTTGATTTAATGCCAAGGAGCTCAATTTTTGTCCCATCTGACCACAGCATCCTCCTCTGAATCATTTAGATGTTCACTGGCAAACTTCAGCGGACCTGTACATGTGCCTTTTTGAGGAGGGGGACTTTGCAGGCATTGCAGGATTTCAATCCATAGCCAATGGTTTGTTTGGTGACTGTGGTCCCAACTACCTTGAGATCATTCACAAGCTCCTCTTGTGTAGTTCGGGGCTGATCCCTCACTTTTCTAATGATTATCCTTACCCCAGGATGCATAACCTTGCATGGAGCTCCAGACCAAGGGCAATTGATAATTATTTTGTATTTCTTCCATTTGTGAATAATCACTCCAACAGTTGTTTCCTTCTCACCAAGCTTCTTGCTGATGGTCTTGTAGCCCATTCCAGCCTTGTGAAGATCTATAATCTTGTCCCTGACAGCCTTTGACAGTTCTTTGTTCTTGCCCATGATTGTGAGGTTTGAATCGAAGAAAGATTCTGTGGATAGGTGTCTTTTAAACACATAACCCAGAAATATTGTTGGTTGGTAAGGGATCAAATACTTATTTTACTCACTGAGCTGTAACTCAATTTATAACATTTTAATCGTGTTTTGTTCTGGATTTTTGGTTGATATTCTGTCTTTATCATTTAAAATACACCTATGATTAAAATTATAGAACCTTCCATTCTTTGTAAGTGGGCAAACTTGCAAAATCTGCAGGGGATCGAATAATTTTTTTCCTCACTGTAGTTGGTACACATAACTCCAGATAACAAGCTAAGTTTCCTAAGCTAAAATGCTTGTGTTATTTACAATAGCAATCATGTTATTGAATAATTTTGCTCTCTAGCCAGCTCTGACTGGCTTTTATTGCTGTAAAGAATGTTGAAGTTTGGTGAACTGAGCCTAATGTTGGTTTAAAACTCCCCTAACTCCATGGAGGATAAAAGACTATGGTAACAGCTATTACACTAACCTGCAGACACGATGATGTCTAAACTATGTAATGGCATGTAATGTCCACACAAATATTATCTAGCTATAAAAGATACGTTTGTGTGTACATTTAAAAAAAAGGAAATACAACCTGTACACACAATCATATCTTTAACCGTGTCTTATGTAAAATTAAAGTGCTATTTTTCACGTTATAAATAATGCAAACATTTATTGACAACCAGCAGTGCTATTGAAATACTCTCAGATCAAGATGTCTTGTATTTGGCAACAATATAGAGGAAATGGTTTGCATGCATTCTTAGCTAAGAAAAAAAAATCCCAGATGTGCAATAACCAGGTGGTTCTCCTGGATCCATATCTGTATGGGTATTATGATTCAGAGAACTTGCTGCACTAAACATTTCACTTATATGGACTAAGTATGTTTCTTTTTACTTGTACGGAGGTGTCAGACACTGTGCTTTGTGTATGTTGTAGCTGTTCTCAGTTCAAAGCGTGTTGGTTCTAAACCGCTAAACTGTTTATTGTAATTGGACTCACAAAACGCTACAGAAAACTAGGAGCACAGTTAGACTGGAAAGCTTTCTCATGGTAATTTGACTTTGGGTGTTCAGATATGGCCCAGTAATAGTGAGCAATGCAAACAATTCAAGCATTGCTTGCAAAAACTGTAAAACTATTGTGCTGTGTACGAGTTTAAAACTGATAACAAGAGCTTCTGTAGAAGACTGCACCAAAAGGAGCTATGTGATATTTTCCTGGTAGAGTAAGTAAACTTACCTAAGTTTTGACTTACTGTATATATCAAAGGGAAACTCTAATAGTTTTATTTGCATTGCCTTTTTTAACTGTTTTATATTTTCATACTATATACAATGTACAGTCTTTGTTTCACAAACACCACATGCACGTGTTAAGCTTACTTTTATTTTTTTGCCTGCACTAGTCTAAACTAAGGAAGATGACATTAGGTTACTTTGACTTACTTCACATCATTGCTGTCTGTAATTTTTGAGGATTTTCAGAGAACTACATATTAACTGTTGAAATGCACAGTGGTTGCTGCTTGTTTTGCAGCTTTCTTTTTCTAATGCCCTGTACACACGATCGGTTCATCCGATGAAAACGGTCTGATGGATTTTTTCATCAGATATCTAATGAAGCTGACTTTCATCAGTCGTACCTACACACCATCAGTTAAAAAAACGATTGTGTCAGAAAGCGGTGACGTAAAATACAATGATGTGCTGAGAAAAATAAATTTCAATGCTTCCAAGCATGCGTCGACTTGATTCTGAGCATGCGTGGATTTTTAACCGATTGACGTGCCCACAGACGATTGTTTTTTTCTATCGTTTTTTTAACCATCAGATAATTTTAAAACAAGTTCTAAGTTTTTTCATTGATGGATAAAAAAACGATAGGGCCCACACACGATCGGTTCATCTGATGAAAACGGTCTGATGGACCGATCGTGTGTACGCGGCATTATTGAAACTCCAGACCAGCTGAAATAACTATGAATCAATAAGATGAGTTATTTTTTCCACTTGTCTAAATGTGAGTTGCTTCTGCATTGCCTCTTGTAAACAAGAGGATTTTTTTTCAATGGGTTGTCATAGATTGAATTACAGATGAAAAAAGGATTCCAATAAATCCTCATGTTGGTTAAAGCCAAAAAAGAAAATAATAATATGTAAGCTCTCATGACCAGGGTCCTCCTAACTGTTTGTCTTGAATTGTATTGTAAAGGTTCTTTCTCCCTTTTTTCTGTAAAGTGCTGTGCACACTGGTTGATATACATTATTACTATTATTTATAATAATAATAATTTCATAATTACCTGGCTAATAAAAAATGTTTTAAAAGGTTAATCTACAGTCCTCATAATAATGAGCTACAAAACAAAATATGTAAAAAAAAAGGGCAATTTCCCTTTTAAAAATCAGTTAAAAACCCAGGCATGCTCAGAATCAAGTCGACGCATGCTTGGAAGCATTGAACTTCGTTTTTTTCAGCACATCATTGTGTTGTACGTCACCACGTTCTGACACGATCGTTTTTTTAACCGATGGTGTGTAGGCACGACTGACCATCAGTCAGCTTCATCGGTTAACCGATGAAAACGGTCCATCAGACCGTTCTCATCGGTTTGACCGATCGTGTGTACGCGGCATTACAGTACCTGTCCTGGAGCCCAGCTAATGCGGCACCACAGCTGATGTTTACATTAGCTGTCAGGTGCTGCCGTCATTGCGGGTAAGGAAACCTGACAGTGTAGCATTACGGCTTCACTCCGGGAATCCTACTGCAAATGCGCGGGGACCGGCTGCACTCTCCTACTGGCCCGGCAGCGGGGTAAGGAGGAGGGAGCCAAGCTGTGAGGTAATTTGCCACGGGCCGTACTCCCGAAAGTGGGGACAGGATACATACCAAAGACAGGTATCTCCGGGGGAGACAAATGAGTGGAAATTCCCTGTTTGGGTGAAACTCTGCTTTAGCATGAAAAGATTAGCTCAGTTTAGTTATATGCTTTGTTTATTTAACTAAAGGGGAAGTTGATTTTGCATAACATGTCCACCTCCTGTTACCAGGAATTATAAGGTATCATATTTGCCAAATTAGATGAAAATCTGACGGCTAAGTGCTCTAATAGCACCATAAAGCAGCATATATTTAAAATACTTTGCAGAGATGTTTAAGAAGTTGTTTCCATTGCATATTTTATGTTTTACTGTACTTGGACTCCCATCTGTCATTCTTAAATCACTATGTGTGTGTTTTCTCCCTAGCGTATGTATAATGATGTAGTCATCCAGAATCAACTTAGGTCTCTTGGGTTTCATAGGTTAATTTACCTGCCAAGTAGGACAGTATTTGTTATCTGGCAGAATAATAACTTTATGAAAAAAAAAAGGATAAGGTTTTCCTAAACCAGTAAAGAATATGTAGATTCAGAGATTGTCATACACTGCCATCCAGTGCAGGAGAATAGGCAGTTTTACCCAATACTGTACATACATATATTGGAGACGTATAGTGATTCAATTAAATTAATTTAATAAATGCCAGAATTATTATTTCATAAAATGAAATATAGGTTGTACATATCAAACTAGGACTGAAACCAATGTAAACTAGAACGGAAGAATAAACCAACATTATAATGCATTCTGGTTTTCTGGTACTGCATCTGTAATTGTTTGGTTTGGTAATACAAATCTAAAAGAAAAATGGCCATGAGTTGCTGAAAGGTAAAGAATTACTGGTAAATATAAAAATAGTCTTTAATTTAGTTCTGCATTAATAAACAAATAATTCAGTACATTATAAAACTACTAGTACAAGTGCTTAAAATCTGTCTTTAAATTAGCTTTTTATAATCCCCTAAAAAAAACAGAAGGAGGTGGGAAGTCCAGCAGTGTGAACCAGCTAAGACCCTGTTCTAGTGCTGGTTTCAATCTAACACTGCGAGCTTGTATTACAGCAGGAGGCAATTTCTGTATCTATATTTCATACTTTTGCTTATCGGAAGGGAGAGAACTGTTACATTAAGGTATTATGTGAGTGTGTGTGTGTGTGCATATATAATGTGTGAGTGTGTGTATAACATTAATATCTTCAAATAGGAAATTGCATATAAATATAATAAATAAATAAATGAATGGAAAGTATGTATGCATTAAAATAATTTAAAATAAAGAATGCCAACTAGTTGTGAGTGATTATGTTGTAGGTTATTTGCCGAAGACAACATATGTAGACTGGCGTACACTGCCTGAATTGCCCCTTTACCTGCACTGTGATATATGAAGTGACAGAGACTAAGCTCTGCAACCACAAGAGACACATGGGGAAGGATGGTGACTCATAGCTCTATTCTCTGTCTGGCTCTGGAGCATCAAACAGCCACCAACCCGTAAAACATAGCTGCCTAGGGAATTACGCACTCACTCTCACATTCTCACAGCTTACTGGTTTCTCTTCTGGTTTACTGTGTATTTGTGCACAGCTATGAAGTGGTCTCTGGAGCTCTCGGCCTTCTGAACAACTGTGATTTCCATTTCCCTGCTTTGTCTTATGCTTATAAGTTAACAAATTCATTGTGGGCATCTAGCAGAGAAGTATGGTCCAAACATTTCCCTTATATAAGAAATTGGGTTTTCTAGTAATATTGACAATGAAGATTAAAGTGGTTCTAAAAGTCTAATGCCGCGTACACACGACCGTTTTTCATAACGTGAAAAATGACTTTTTTTTTTATGTCATTAAAAACAATCGTGTGTAGGCTCCAGAGCATTTTTCATGACGTGAAAAATGGGCATTAAAAATTTAGAACATGCTCTATTTCTTTTTTAAACAATAGTTTATATTACGTTTTCAATAAACATTCAAGAACATAGAAAACGAGTTACATTACAGTTTTTCGTCAAGAGTAGGTATGCGGTACATATAGCGGGTATACATGTTACTTTCTGGCATCGTTTGTTTATACATAGGACTCGGGTAACAAAAAAGAAAACAAAAAGGGCAGCAGAACATTCTGAGTACATTTCACAGCAAGGGAACAGCTAGAAACATTGGGAATAAAGTGTTTGCCAACATGGAACGCCCTTGAAGTCGCTGGGTTTACAGAAATAGTGCTGCTCCAGTCCAACGAGACCATTGGAGCCATACATGCTCTATTTCTTCACATCGTTTTTCACGTTGTCGTTTTTCACGTCGTAAAAAATGGTCGTGTGTAGGCTCAGAATCAAGTTATGATACGGGAGCGCTCGTTCTGCTAAAACTAGCGTTCGTAATGGAGATAGCACATTCGTCACGCTGTAACAGACTGAAAAGCACGAAGACTGAAAAGCACGAATCGTCTCCCACCAAACTTTTACTAACACGAAATCAGAAAAAGCAGCCCCAAGGGTGGCGCATCCGAATGGTACTTCCCCTTTATAGTGGCGTTGTACGTGTTGTACATTAAAAATGGTCGTGTGTACACGGCATTAGCATTTTTTAACTTAATTTATTCAATGCACTAATGTAAAAAAAAAAAAAAACTACCTGTTCTTGCCCCCCATAGGCTCCTCCTACTGTCAGTCAGATCCTGTGAGGGGGGGCACTGGGGTGTGGCTTAGTTACACTGTGTGTGTGTGTCTACGAACACATAAACAGCCTGGCTTGGGAACACGCTCAAATTGGTGCCCCCTCAGCGCACAGCTTTCTGAAGGGGTGTCCTGTCGAGAAATGCCCCCTATCGAAAAATGCCCGGCCGGAACTGTGCATGCGCAGAACGGACCCTCAGAACAGCTGAATTTACATCAGCTGTTGTCTTGCATTGCCGAGGCACGTTTATGTAGGAGAGGGGCAGATATTTACATGAAGGGGGTGGATATTTACATGATGGGCAGTGCAGGGGGCAGAATTTTTATCGATGGTCAAACAATTTATCTAATATAGAAAAAGCCGCCCTGCAATTGACTAAACACGTCCCGCAAGTGTTCAAAATGTATAGCAGATAAAGATTTATTTTATTTTAAAGATTTATTTTGCAGATTTTTTTGGGCCATCAATAAAAATTACACCCCCAGAACTGCCCATCATTGAAAAATCCGACCCCTTCAAGTAAATATCCACCCTCACCTACATGAACGTGCCTCAGCCACGCAAAACAACAGCTGAGTGTAAACTCAGCTGTTTTGCCACTCCGTTCCCCACGGGGCACTATTCAATACCCGGGCACTTCTCGACAAAACAGGGACACTTATAGGAAGAAAAAGCAGACATCACCAATGGGGGTCTCCAGAAGAGGAGGTAAGGGACTGTTCTGTGCAATACCATTGCCCAGAACAGGTTTGTATAACATATTTTCTTATTTTAAGTTTAAAAATAATATAATTTACAATCACTTTAAAATTAACCTTGCAAATGTGCATTGCTACTAAACATGTTACCTCATTAAAATGTACATGTTTCTGCACAAAACAAAGGTGTTCAGTGAACTGTTTCAACATGGCTTCAGTTCTCAGATGTGTACAGTGTAGGGCTGCCCCCAACTGGTACCAGTAGGACTTGATGCCAGTGTCATAGGATAGAGAAAAAGATAGTAAAGTAAGTATCTTTAAATACAAAGATAAGTGTGTTGGAATGGTAGTATTCAGTTTGTAGAGTAGAAGCTAACATCATGCTGAGCTTGTATGAGAACAACTGAATTGCTGGATGCTTAAATGAGAATCCCAGTTTATTAGCTAGATTCAGAAAGACTTAGGCTGGCGTATCAGTAGATACACCATCCTAAGTCTGAATCTGCTCTAATTTAAGCGTATTCTAGTAACCAGATACGCTTAAATTAGGCTCAGATACGAGCGGCGTAAGTGTCTTACACCGTCGTATCCTAAAGTGTAATTTGTAGGCTGACCGCTAGGTGGCACTTTCATTGTGGTCGGCGTAGAATATCTAAATCACTAGATACGCCTATTCACGAACGTACGCCCGGCCGACGCAGGACAGATACACCATTTACATAACGCATTATCAGGCCTAAAGTTATTCCATCAAATAGCTGGAATAGTAATGTTAAGTATGGCCGTCGTTCCCGCGTCGAAATTCGAAAATTTTACGTTGTTTGCGTAAGTCGTCCGTGAATAGAGATTTACGTCATTTACGTCCACGTCGAAACCAATAGGACCGTGCGGCGTACTTAGCCACAATGCACACTGGGATATGTACATTGACGGCGCATGCGCCGTTCCAAAAAAACGTCAATCACGTCAGGTCAACCCAAATTAACACCTGCCTACCTGAATCTAGCTATATGTCTTGTTTGTTTTAAATCTCTAAAACCACCAAGATTCCTCCGTTAATACATGAGCAACCAAATTAGGTGGATTTGAGAGGCATAACATACAGTACATGTAACCCATCTGTGATTGTTACCTGCCGCCTTATTTTCAGCCAGCTTTGTTTCAATTCGTCTCCCCTCATAAGGCATGGCAGAATTACCATTCGTTAGTCTCCACGGGTTTGCAAGAGATGACAGACCTGTAACTAGCTGAAACACTGAAATAACAGTTATTTTCCAAACCGTAACAAGTTTGTGCTGATCATCTATGGCAGGGGTCCCCAAATATTTCAGTAAAGTGGCCATATTATATGTTTTACAAATATTTGTGGGTCAAAAAAAATCCAGTTTTATAAATGAATGTTGCAAGAATTAATTGTATATCAGAAGCCCCCATCACATCAGAAATCCCCTTTCACATCAGAAGCCTTCCCATCACACCAGACCTGCCTCTTCACATTACCCCCCTTATTTCACTATAAGCTCCCCTATTCTTTCAGAGACCACTTACATATCAGATCCCCCTTACATCAGGGTCCCTATCAGAGCTTCCTATACTCCAAGATTCCCATCAGAGTCCCCTCTTTTATCAGGGTCACCATCAGAAGTGAAGACCAACTGATCTGAATCCTCAAACTGTGCAGGGGTGTACCTACATGGGTTGCAGTTGCTACTCGGCCCCATGCTGCAGTGGGCCCGTGCACCCCCCTCTCAGTATGCCTGTACAGGAGGAGCAGCAGGAGAGCCTGCATATAGAGAAATCAATCTCTCTATTTTCCTACTGCAGCCACTGAATGCCTGCAGGAGGGAGAGATGGAGAAGTGGGCATTCAGAAACTGCAGGAGGAGAATGAAGAGATACATTCTTCTATATGCAGTTGCCCCATTGCTCCTCCTATCTAGCTTCCTTCTGTTGCCCCCTTGTGCTCTCTACCCCCCATGTGCCTTTTACCCCCCATTTTTCCTGCAACTCTGCTGGGTTCCTTCCTCCCCTCCCCCTGGCTGCTGTGGGGGATCTGTCAGGATGTAGAGCGGGACAATTAGCCAGTAAATATGTCATTTACTGGCCCCTACCTTTTCTGAATGGAGAGTCAGTGATCTGTACCAATCATTGACTCTGTCCATTCAAAACTTAGTCATAATAGGCTGCTTCAGTTTGTGAATGAATAGGAAGCTCTGCACAGAGCTATTCCTGTCCATTTAGTCAGTGCAGCTGAAGCTGGAGAGAAGGATATTGAGGGCTGTGTTCTCAATCTCCTTTTTTTGTCTCAAAGAGGAAACATCAGAGGTCTGTTTAGACCCCTGATATCTCACCAAAGCTCCCCAACAGGGCTCCTAAAAAGTTGAAAAAAAATTATAAATATATATAAAAAAAACAAGAACTACTTACACCAGTGGCAGAACTACCATGGTCACAAAGGTTGCACTTGAAAACGGGCCCTGGTGTTCCGCCACCAGGCTCGGAGAGAAAGGTCCTGCCCGGGTCAGGGGGGTCCTTCATGGTTTCTTGCACTGTGGCTGTAAAGGTTTTGAGTCTGGAGATATGCCATTGACCCTACCTGCATAAAATCGTGTAGCAGTTCAGATGTGGCCTGCCATTGGAAATCACTGATCTATGACAATGCAAAAGAAATGTAAACAAGAAGGGTTTCTTTCAGAGTAAGTTATAGCTGCAGAAACCTGGGTTCTTTGCCGTTTTGTCCTCAAAGGATTAAACAAGGATTGGGTAATTCTGTACTGGAGAGTAAAGCAGAAATAATAGTTATCCCATTTCTGGAAAGCTTGGCACTCAGCCTAAAGTGAATTATTACCTTGTAAAACAACCCATTCAGTTTAAAATATTTTTGTATAGATATAAAAAAAACATTATAACTACCTTTTTTCCCCTTTTTTTTATAAGTGATCACATTTCTTCTGTGCTCAACTGCATAGGAGCTAGGGTAGGAGAAACAGCAGCACACTGAGCTACCCAGTGAAAGGCGGGGGGGGGGGGTGTCACCACAAGTCTGATCATTGGACGAGAGCAGCATAGCTAGAGCTGACCACGATGTGCTCTCCTGCTTAGTGTGGTCAGTTTTTATTAGGAAAGAAAAGGGACTATCAGGGATGCTAGGGATTTCACACAAAGGAAGCAATACAAAGAGAACTGGATACTTTCTCATACATACTTTATTTTCTGGATACTTTCTCATACAAGTACATGGTACAGGAGGCACATATCAGGAATATGTAATGTTGCAGTAACAAATGCTTTAAAACAAATCTTGATAGGAACGTGGAGTGCTTCAGGAACTTGGGCCAGACACTCCCATTTGTAAAAGGCGGCACTACAGAGAACGTGTGTGTCATATTATTATATATGTTTTATGCCAGTTTTGGTCAACAAATGCATGCACAGTGTCCACAGTAGAATAAAGAAATGAGAATAGTTTAGAACACATTTCTCACAGACAGTATCTCACAGTCTTTGTTCCGATTGGAGCCTTGAAATTCCAGGTATGATATTACTGTTTTTCAGCTATGCACTATTTCCTGGTTGGTATGTTTTTGTTTTAAATCTTGACTTGGGATTCTGAAAATTTCTATATAAGGGTCTTTTTCTTTCTTAGTTTTAACTAGAATTTGAAAATCATTTGACTGCCGGATTTATTTAGTACATGCATCATTATTTACTAAAGATAACATATTTTACACTGGCTCAGCAAAACTATGTTTATTTCAACAGCCTGCCAGATTTCCCCTTAACAATAGTGAGTCTTTCAAGTAAACACCATTCTAATAGTGTTGTTAGGAACATTTTCCAAGATTTCTTTTTACAGAACTCTGAGTACCAATATGATTTTATTTTAAAGGGTGATGGAAACATACATTTAGTGCATTATATCATTTTTGGGCTCATTAGCACAGAGTGAAATATAGGTCATATGAGTGTTTAGCTACTGCATGCATTCTATCTATAAGCATGTATATTAGTTATCTAAAATCAGGAAGGTAAAATTCTACCCAGCATTCTTTATAACACAGAGGTGCAAGATTTCTGCTTATATAACCAGTTGTCATAGCTATTGTCAGTTGGTGCCCCTGGAACAACACAAGCAGTTGCTTGACAAGAGGTGAGCCCTTACACTGAGTTTGGCAGAGCACCTGAAGTCCTTGTCAAAACGATATTTCGTTTGACAGCCACCTGGACTAAAGCTCCTTTGAAAATGATTTTGTGCCAAGCTCCCCACCGTGGCAGCAAGTTCTAAAGCAAAACTAAAAACAAAAACACTGCAATTGCTTTTATGCTACACGTATATCCCGGCTAGTTTCATAAACTTTACTGACGGTGGTTAAATGGTATAGGCAAACTGTTTTGTTACATTACTAATGGGCAGAAGTGGTGCTGTGCTGTATTTCCAAAAATAATACCACTACAATAAACTGCGAACCCTGAAGTCCATAAACAATATAGAATTACAAATTCCAGGTATTTATTTTTAAATAAAAATTAAAGGTAGTAGACTTGTGGTGTATATGTGTATTTTTTGAAACATATAAATACAACTCTGTTCTCATTCTCCTATTTTTCAAATATCTAAAGTAAACATGAGTTTTAGGGTAAAGACAAAACTGGAATCCCCAGTCCAAACTGAAAACTCCCTCACAGTAAGGGGTTTAAAGTGAAGTTCCAGTTTAAAAATAAACAATTATACTCCCTTAGGTGGATGCAGCATCAATCCGATGCTGCATCTGTCCCCCGCCGGCTATAAACTGTGAACTGAGCAAAGATCACAAGATCCGCATTGAGCACAGAGTAGTGGTGACTTGTGCTATACCCCTGCAGTGCTCACTGGAGTGCCGGCCTGTGGAGAAAGTGGGAGCTGCTGGCTCAAGCTCTCAGTAGTACGCTGAGAGGCTGAGCTAGATGCTAGTCTGGCATCTCGGCATGTCCCGGCCTTATTGTCGTGATCCCTGTAGAGCCTAGACCAGTTCTGTGATGTCAGGTGAGAGCAGGCTTTATCCCACTGTTAGCTCAATCTGACGTGCCCTCGTGTGACCCCAAAAGCGCTTTGTCAATATTTCTAATTTAAGTATATCTAAAAGAAAACACATGCAGTAACTGATGTAGGCTTTGCAGTTTATTATCCCTCCAGAATACTAGACTGTCATATCTTGGCCTTCAACCTGTCCTTTTAGAATACACTGTAATAGCTTTTCCACAATATACTTTACCAATATAGTGCCCACTCCTTTTGCCTTTCATGCAACTTTGATAGTTATTAAAACGGTATCACCAAGAGTTTGCCCACATGAGCACCAAAAAAGAGAGCTCTCAGCGTGTGTTCCTAATGTATACCAAGCACTTCTTGGCTACCAGTGTATAAAATAGAGTGCTAAAGCATTAAACAGCACTAGCACTTTTTAACACGTGAGAATACCCTTTAAGTATATGTGTTGACCTATACAATATCATTATTGTTGTTAATATCATTATTATGATTATTATTATTATTATTATTATTGTATTTGGTACGTGTGCTTGAAATATACTTGGGTTGATTAATGAAAGGCAGTTCACTTTGCATGGGAATTTTTTCCCAGAATGTGGTAAAGTTTTACTTTGCAAAGAATATCACATGCAAGGAAAAAACTGAATTTTTTCCTTGCACATGATTGGATGATAGAAGTTGGCACAGTTTCACCTGAATCTAAATTGTCCTCTTTGTTCTGTCACTTGGTGTTACAGATGGCATGAGTGCTATTATGTGCACCCTAATACCAGAACAGAAGTGTAGAGAAGCAGTGATATTTACCAGAAAGGGATGGCTGTTCTAGAAATTGAGGGCTTACCACAATATTAGGCATCCTCTGCTGACTTTGAAACTTGGGGTGTAGTAACTTGTCATTTATATCCTTTCCAGTCAAAGCCCACAGAGGACGTTTGGGGAGTACTGAGTTCCCAGAAAGGCCCTCCCCTTCAGGTTAGTAGTTCTGGTCCTTTACTTTTCTGTGCCAGTACTGGATTTCACACTTTATCATTCAAGCTCCCCACATCCTAAAATGTTACACAGCACAGTGGTAATGGAGTGGTTTCGACCCCCCCCCCCCCACACACACTGATTTTAATTTAGTAAACAACCCTTGCTAATGTTTTTGATCAACTGTAGATTGTATTGCTCTTAGTTGTCATTGCATGATTATTTTTTTATAGACGACCATCATTTTATCTCTGCATGTTGGTGCACGGAGACTTAATCTGCACCATTTTTAATGCTGGTCCTGTCATAATCCACAAGTCTCTAAATGATTCTGTTGTGCATGCTTAAAGAGTAACTCTTATTTTGTTGAGAAAAAAAAATCCCCTTTGGGTGATCAATGTACACTATATTGTCAAAAGTATTGGTACTCCTGCCTTTACATGCACATGAACTTTAATAGCATCCCAGTCTTAGTCAGTAGGTTTCTATATCGAGTTGGCCCACCATTTGATGCAATAACAGCTTCAACTCTTCTGGGAAGGCTGTCCACAAGGTTTAGGAGTGTGTCTATGGGAATGTTTGACCATTCTTCCAGAAGTACATTTGTGAGGTCAGGCACTGATGTTGAATGAGAAAGCCTGGATCGCAGTCCCCACTCTAATTCATCACAAAGGTGTTCTATCGGGTTGAGGTCAGGACTTTGTGTAGGCCAGTCAAGTCTCGCCACACCAAACTCGCTCACCTATGTTTTTATGGACCTTGCTTCGTACACTGGTGTGCAGTCATGCTGGAACAGAAAGGGGCCATCCCCAAACTGTTCCCACAAAGTTGGACGCATTAACTGTCCAAAATGTCTCCCTCACTGGAACATAGGGGCCAAGCCCAAACCTTGAAAAAGAACCCCACACCATAATCCCCCCCTCCACCAAATTATTTGGATCAGTGCACAAAGCAAAGTCCATAAAGACATGGATGAGCGAGTGTGGGGCATGCACAGAGTCCTGAGCTCAACCTGATAAAACACCTTTGGGATGAGTTAGAGTGGAGACTGTGAGCCAGACCTTCCCGTCCACATCAGGGACCTCACAAATGTGTTTCTGGAAGAATGGTCAAACATTACCATAAACACGCTCCTAAACCTTGTAGACAGCCTTCCCAGATGAGTTGAAGCTGTTATAGCTGCAAAGGATGGGCCAACTCAATATTGAACCCTAGGAACTAAGACTGGGATGCCACTAATGTTCCTGTGCGTGTAAAAGCATGTGTCCCAATACTTTTGACAATATAGAGAATATTGCCAGGATTTTTACAATGTGTATAATCGGTGCAGTGCTACACCAGTTATACACATTGCTCTAAATGTATGTCTCTATGAGGGGGATAAAGGATTTGTGATAGCAGCTACACCAGTATAAATCTATTGGTTTCCTTAGCATGGTAATGTACTAATTTAAGGATTTGTACAAAGTTTGTTTCAGAGTCCTACCTTTTGTTGCTCTGCAAGAAAATGTGTCTTTCACACAGTGAAAGTGAAAGGGAGTGACTTTTTCATTATGAGTGAGCTGAAGCGATTGCAGGGTTCTAATGAGGAAAACTGCAGGTACTAAATCCCTTTAGATGTGAATAACCCTTTGAGAATAACTCACCAGAAAAAGAAATGTTTGCAGAGGATACCTAAGATCTGACTTGTATCTTAGCACAGACTTCTCAGAAAATCAGTGAGACAATCACACAAGCAGCACATTTCTAGGGGGACATTCTGTATGCCAAAGGTGTACGGAATGTCTCCAGGTTACCACACTGCATTGAATTTTTGAGAAAAAAACAGCGGCTGTAGATTGAAAAGGAAAGGTCATTTTAAATAACATTCAATTACAATACGGTATGTGTAGCTATTGTATATGCTATATTATTTACGTATTATTGTTTGTATGGTGTGGTCATGAGTGAGCCAACAAGAATAAGCATGCAGTGGTAGCTCAGAGCAAATCGTATTCTTTGTATTTGAGACCTGGGTCAGTGACTCAGCCAATTGATCGGTATGACAACCAGGCAACTAGCATTTTCAGAAATAGATATCAGCAATGGCAGCCTACATATTTTTTAATACATGTTTTATTCTGGACATGGATAATTGAATTGTGTTTGATCCTGTTTGCTTAGTATTCCATTTAGCTTTGCCCTAAGTAGTGCCTTAGCTCTGGCGTCTTTAACACCAATACTTTCTTACCTTATCAGTTTAAAAATATATATATATATATATATATATATATATATATATATATATATATATATATATATATAAAGGACCAGGATCACTTAAACATTATCTGTGGCGTGAGCTGGCAAATTCTTATGATATGAATATGTTTATTTTCCAATAAAATCAGTACCAGTTTTTATTAATCCTAAAAAAAATATATGTAGGCAGAAGTGGCACAAGTGTCGGACTTGTATGATTTTTTATTTATTTTTTGCAAGCCACATGATTAGAGCCTAATGCCTTGTACACACGATCAGAATTTCCGACTACAAAAGTCAGACGGAATTTTTTCATCACATATTCCGACCGTGTGTGGGCCCCATCAGACCTTTTTCTGTCGGAGTTTAGAAATAGAGCATGTTTTATTTTTTTCTGATGGAAAAAAAATTCTATCGGAAATTCCAATCGTGTGTGTGGAACTCAAGTTGACGCATGCTCGGAAGCATTGAACTTAATTTTTCTCGGCTCATCATAGTGTTTTACATCATCGTGTTTTGGACAGTCGGAATTTGGTCTGACAGTGTGCATGCAAGACAGCTTGAACGGAATTCCGACGGAAAATTCCATCGGATTTTATCCCATCAGAAATTCCGATCGTGTGTACAAGGCATGAGGCTCTAATTGGCTTGAAAAAGGTTGGGTTCGGGGTGCAATATTTGCTATTGTCTTCCGGCTTCTCCTCACGGCCAATCAGGACAGGAGACCAATCGGGTTGGCTGGCAGGAGCAGCAGAGGAAGCGGTGCAGGGACTGAGTGCTGGGGGCCATCACCGTGGAGGGATGAGTGCGGCAGACCATCACCCGTCATTGATTTGCATGTCCTCAATAGCGTCCTCATTATGGTTGCTGCATCATCCCTTTAATCCAGGACTCGTATTAATTACACAGGTTCTGATGCTGATTTAATGCAGATAAGGCACTAAGCGAGTTTATTTTCTGCCTTAACCAGCCACAGTACCTGTGTAATTAATGTGTGTCCTGGATTAAAGGGATGATGTGGCAACCCTAGTCCTCATACATTATTATCTGAGTTGTGTCTAGTAATCTAAATGTGTAAAAAACACAATGAAGCTCCCCACAATGCTCCCAGGGCATCTGCAACTCTATTGTGGTCTCCAGGAGAGGATGAGTGCGGGTGGACCTGGGGGGGGGTTTGTTTTCCGTGACCCCCCAAAAAAAGTTTAGCACCAGCCGCAACTGAATCTAGGGCAATTTATGGGCAAGCCTCTTTATCTACAAATTGATTGTTTCATTGTTTTCTAATAAAACATTGACAATATTCTTATGCTGCTGAGCTCATCTTTTTCCTATCTTCAACTGACCATTGTATCTGTCACCAGACCTACGGCTGTAAAACTCTTTCAGGATGTAATGCCGCATACACACGATCATTTTTCATGATGAAAACGATTGTGTGTAGGCTCCAGAGCATTTTTCTCGACGTGAAAAATGGGCATTGAAAATTTAGAACATGCTCTAATTTTTCTTGTCGTTTTTCACGTCGTGAAAAACGGTCGTGTGTAGGCTTTAACAACGGGAAAAAACACGCATGCTCAGAAGAAAGTTATGAGACAGGAGCGCTCGTTTTGGTAAAACTATCGTTTGTAATGGAGATAGCACATTCGTCACGCTGTAACAGACTGAAAAGCACGAAGACTGAAAAGCGTGAATCGTCTCTCACCAAACTTTTATTAACACAAAATCAGCAAAAGCAGCCCAAAGGGTGGCGCCATCTGAATGGAACTTCCCCTTTATAGTCCAGTCGTACATGTTGTATGTCACCGTGCTTTGCTCGAGCATTTATTTTTTCACGATCATGTGTATGCAAGGCAGACTTGACACGAATCAAGTAGAGAAAAACTTTGATTTTTTCCATAACATTAAAAACGGTCGTGTGTACACGGCATAAGAGTTTGTCAGAAAGTTGAAGAGAGGGAAAGAAGGTGCTAGAAGCTAGCGGTAGTCTCATAAAGACCTGCGCAATTCCAGGAAATGAAGATCTACTCCTCAGGTCCTGATCAAGCCCAAGCCAAGACCCCCTCACGGTTTCCTATGTTAAATGTCCTCTTCACACCTGTGACACTTCCATCAAGGCTTTTTCTTTTTCTTTTAACTATCAATCAGCATCTATTCAAACTCTTGTTACTGTGCAACCCTTGTATCCACACAACTGTGGACCTTTTCCTTTGACTCCCCTATACCAACAACACTGCATCAAAGGCCGATGTACCTAGTGACTGCGAAAAAAATTGCATAAAGTTCATTTCTCCCTATTAGTTATTCATCCTGTGATCATGTAATTTTGCATGCTGTATAAATGATAAAAGTTCAGTTTTTCTCTTTTCTTCCCTCTGATTACCACCCTACATCTAACAACTGCTGAAGAACCATTACACCTTGTGCTTGCGCATTGAGATTCATCTGCAGCTTCTAACTGCCTCCAAAGTGCTTCAATTTTGCATGAGCAGTAATCTAGAGACTGGGAAGCATTACTGAGTGCTGACAGCCCAGATCATTAGAGAGAGCATGTAAATCCTCTGAACCAGAAATAAAGAGTGCACAGATTTTCTTTGTGAGACGGCTACCACCGATTTTATGCAAAGCTCAAACCTCTGGCAGCTATTAACCAGCCTATTATTTTTTATTTTCTCCTGTGCTTTTTTGTATAAAAGTCACACCTGCCAAAGTGTGAAAAGTACTTTAATTTAAGCCTTTTAAATGAATGTCAATTCTAGTGGTTATGACATAGTGATAAAAAAAAAAATAGTTCATGGGGTATGTGAACCATTTAAAAACATAGCTCTGGTTCACTTCTAAGGGAGTGATGTCTAACTAGGATTTAATTGGTAAGTTTCGACAAAACATCAAGTATTTGCTGAACAGATAATGGCTTGTATGTTGTGGTGTAAATGACTGGGTTACAAATGACAAGATCATTTTTCCTGCAGTTTGATTATGATTTGAAAAACACGAATGACCGTCATAACCTTATAGCGATAAAAAGGACTGCAAATGGTAAGAAAATTAGAAACATTGCTGGCTTCTGAGAAATGTTATCAATGCAAACAGCTATTCAGAGAGCAGGATAAAAAATAAAAAAATTCTGTTATTCATCCAGAAACCGTGATTTATCACCATGAAATCACGAGAGTTGTATAACCCAATCATTAAACACATCTATAAACATGTGCTTTCATTCATCCTATTAATGACCAGATTTTTTAAATTAAATCCGGGGACATATTTTTTTTTACTAGTGGCGGCAATCAGCGACTCTCTGCCCATCGCTACAGCCTCTCAAGTCTTAGGCTTCATTTCCATGGACGTTTTTGGACGTTTTTACAGCCACTTTTCTGAGCTTTTTTTGCAGCTTAAAAACGGCTCTCCATGTTGGTCTATGGCCTCATGCCCACCATGAAGTTTTTGAGCTGTAGATGGCTGAGCCGTTTTGAAGCTCCAGCCTTAGAGCTGTAAAAACGCCAGGCATTAAAAAACGCAAAAAAATGCTCAAAAACGAGCAAAAACGCTACTGCAAAAATAAAAAAATAAAAAAAACATGGACAGGCGTTTTTAAGCTGTAAAAAAGGCTAAAAAAAGTGGCTGTAAAAACGTCCATGGAAATTAAGCCTTACTCTTCAGGCCCCAGCTACTACTGGATGGTACAGAATCATACTCTTCAGGCCCCAGCTACTACTGGATGGGGAGTGGAGGAAGATCACTCTGCCAGGGAAGGCAAGGAGATAGGCAGGTGGCTGGCCAGGATTTGAGCCAGGGTAGAAGAAAATGCGAGCGGAGCTGTTTGGGCACCCGAAACTGAAGAAATATTCCCTCCGCTCCGACCAGCACATGTTCTTCAGAAAGGGGCACAGATAATGTAAAAAAAATACACCCCCCCTAAGCTAGTAGGAGCGGTGGGGGGGGGGTATAATTCAGAATAGTTTTTTTTTAATTCTGCACTGACTGTCTTTGAAATTGCTCCAGCCCCTGTTTAAATCCAATCCGGGGACAAAACTGGGGACAAACTTGTCAAAGAAGCTCAAAGAAGCAGCTCCTACAGGCTTTTGAGCTCTTATTTTTTATGCCTAGAAACTCCCCTCCATGTCAATGCACACTTTGGCTTTTTCAGGCACATGCTCTTACAAGCAGAAAAAACTTCCACCAAACTCACGTTTGCAAGTGCCCCAAAGAGCTCAAAAGAGCTCAAAGGAGTGCAAAGGAGTTCAAAAAAAGCTTGAAAACATTTGTTCCAGCTTTTTGTTTTGTTTATACAGTGGTTAAGAAAATACTATCTAGAAGGGTTTGTAAAAAAAAAAAGGCTTATGCTCAAAAAAGCTCAAAGGAGCTCGAAAGAGCCTGAAGGAGCTAAAAAAAAGCACAAACTTCTTCAATCTGAAATAAAATCTCAAGTGCCTGTAAAAGCAGCTTTTGAGCAGCAGTGTGCACGAGCCCTTAAAATAAACCTGTTAAAACTGCACATTAAACAAAGTTACAATGAGATGTAAAGCATGGTAGAAGTGTGTGACTTGTTTACATTCTCTGCACTCCTCTCCTTTACAACATGGCTGCTGCTTGCCCTCCTCTGCTGCTTTTACATGCAGTGAAGTGGTTTCCAAAGGAAGGGGCTCCTGGAGCTATAATGTTCACATAAGCAAGTAATCTATGTAACGAAATTAGCAGCAAAGGGGGAAAAACAGGCGGTTGGTGTGGGAGGGAAGGGAGAACAAAGAATGTAAACAAGGAGGGTTTATGGAGAGCATAGTAGGGTGGGCATTCTGTAGTGCAGCAGAGGATAACTGGACAGGGCTGATAATACAAACTTTTGTTGCACTGAAATCCAAAGCTCTATTGTAAGCTTAAACATAAATTTAGGAGCACACAGGATTTGAGGTAGATTAACAGTATTTTTTTTGTATTTGCAGCATTTTGAAAGGCATACAACATAGGTAAATTAGTTTATTGCAAAGATGAAAACATAAAAAAATTGCCAGACAGACATATACAGTATACTCATATTAACATCATAAATATAAATGTAGCGGTGCCCCCGTGGGGTCGCTGCATGTTTCAGCATCCACACATTTCACCCTGCTGGTCAGACCTCCACTTTGGCACACTTTCTCAGACAATGAACAGAATCTCGCTTGTTTTTGTAGTTTTTATTAGGGGATTAAACTTGGATGGGGAAAGGGGACATGGGATGCCCAAATTATGAATACTTCTCAATGAAATCAATGTTGGTTGAGTATAAATTTGCCAGTCTCTTCCTCTGCACCTCTCCTCCAGCGCACTACTTGAGATCACTTGCTTCACTTCACTGTCCAAACCTAGGTTCCTTTAACCATTAGCACATGACTAGGCCTCACTCTGAATAAGTAATAACGTTTTTTCTAGTAGCCCTTTACAGGCAGGGGTCTGCAGTCCCCTTTGTGGTAGCAACCGTTTTACTTGAGCAGAATAGATGTGCTAACTGACACTTGGTGGACTACTGATCACAGCACGTCCAATGCAAATCCTGCCAGCCCACGTGGCTGCCACGACCTGGCTCCGTAACAACCCCCCAGTCTCTCCCTCCAAATCCTGGCATGTCTCTCCCAGAGCTTCACACTCGGTTTTCTTCCTGCTCCTGTTCCAGGACACCTCTCAATGACCATGTAGAGAGAGGCTCGCTCCCAGGTCCGGTGCTTCAGGCCTGAGAAACCCCCAGAAAGGGTGTTCCCTCAGACCACGATAGTCTAACACTCCATCATCCAGTTCGTCCACCCAACAACTCCTCCCATAGCAGGCTGACAATGGGTATATATAAGAGGCCTCCCCCTGCCAATCCAAGTTGGGGATTGGTCAGGGCTCCCACATGCACTGCATGTCACTCCAGTTCTCTGCCCTGCCTCTTTTCCAGAACCTTCTGAAAACCAGAGGAGGGGCCCAAAAGCTGAAGCACATGTCAGTCACCTGCTGCTACACTAAACCACTCCCCTGCTGCCAGATCAAAAACAAACAGGCCTAGCTCACAGTAAAGGCCTGCCTAAATTTACCTGCGCTGACAGTACAAAACAAACCCAATACTCTAGCACCCACCTAAGGTAGAGGGTGCTACACCTTATATATATATATATATATATATATATATATATATATATATATATATATATATATATATATATATATATATATATATATATATAGTAATTTAATGCATCGTGTGTTCTACTTGTTAAAAAAAAATCTTGTTTCATTGTCTAGCCTGTTATTATATGTACATGGGGCAGTATTCCATGTGTCAACAGAATCAGTTTATAGATAGCTTAGCAGGTAGATTTTTCCATGCTAAAAATGGCTCCTCTGTGGATTTAGACTGTCATCGTTGCTTCTATCTGTTAACTATCCAACCAAACTCAGTGTTGTTAAGATCCAGGTTCCGTGGGACCATCACATCTCTTCTGGGTCTCCTTGTTCTTTTCACTGAAGATCGTTCTTAATGCCTTTAGGTGTATGTTTGGGGTCATTGTACTGCTGCAGAATAAGATAAGATGCCTTCCTGATGGTACGGCATGACGCATAAGTATGTATCTGTTTGTTTAACCATTAGTTCAGACCAAATGACTAACTTCTAGTGCAGAAAGTCAGCCCCAAACCTTCAAGAATCCTCTGCCATACTTCACAGTTGCTTGCAGACATTCATCTGTACTATTCTCCTTTCTGTTGAAAAAACTACCATCTGTTACAGACAGTATTCCTAGCTGACCACTGCATTGTCACTGTTGTGAGAGGCCTTGTTGATACAGTAAGACCACCCTGTGTTTTGGTGCTTTGCTCAACCTTGCCATTGTTTTTATTTTTTTACATTGGATATTATATTGAATATAATTTGTTAGTAAAGCAAGACTTTTTCTAATGTTTAATTCAGGTTACCTAGCTGTTTCTGTGGTAGTATTTTAACCTACATGTCACCATGTTGATCATAAGTACCTTTTTGGTACAGTTGTTTAATCATGCACCGGACCATATGCCTGCAAAATCTGTAATTTTATTCCATTAGTGATGGAGGGTAAAACAAATCTCAAAGTGGTTGTAAACCTCAGGCATGAAGTATGAGCAAATCATATCCCTCTATAGCGCGTACTTGTCTTAAGTAAGAGCACTAAGTGTCACTTTTGTCTGCTGCTTCCTCTGAATCACTTCTGGCAAGTTTTCCTGACAACCTATGGTGTGTATTGCCTCGTTTCCACTGAGCGGATCGGTTCGGTACGGTTCGGTTTGGTACGCTATTTTGGGTGTTTCCATTATGAAAGTGTGCCATTAAACCGAACCGTACCGGACCATTCTGGGTCCTGCTTCAGATGTGGGGCCATAGAAAATGGAACGGTTCCATTAGGGGAGGAGATGCAATACATTCCACTGATTGGTGGACGCGCTAGGCATTTTTTCTAAATCCTGTATGGTCCCCGACGGTCCGATTTGCAGTGGAAACGCTCCCGAAAATAGACCGGTCCATTCTAAACCGTTCCAAACTAACTGACCCGAACCGTTCCGTTCAGTGGAAACAAGGCATAAGTGAGCCATTCAGGCTACTAGAAAATGTAGTCCTGTGCCTGCTGCTGTGAGTGCTGGCTGGAAAGGAGTCCACCCATGCTCCAGACAATGACAGATAAGAGCAGAAGATTCCAGGAGCCGCACATCAGAACAAGACCTGCTGTGTGTAGACAAATGGCAGTCTCAGCCTGGACCCCCACCAGGCCATGCCTCCAACATGTTTCACTCCGCCTACTGGAGCTTACTCATGGGCACCATGAGTCCCATTCATTACTAGGGGACCCCTGGAGACTTTCATTATTTGAGCTTACTCAGCAAACCATAGTTTGGATGCTGCTGGTCAAAACAGAGAGGCATGATGCCAAACAAATTGGAAAATTAATAATGGGTTTAATTACTCATACTAGGCTCACTTTATGGATACTGTATTTAAATGAGCTCTGCTTTGGTGCAAACATTTAACATCAAGAGTATAGAATGTCTGCCCCTATAGTATATATAGGTTTCTCCACTGAAAAAACATTGATTTAAAAGACACATTAACTCTTTACTTTTAATAGCTCTCTGAGAATTGCTGGTGTCTTGCCTGCCATGGTGTTTTCTAGGATTAATGGGCTGTAGTCGTAATGCTCCTTTATGCGGTCTTAATAAGCTTTTTTTGAAGCCTTTACCCATATTCTTTTATTATAATGGTTCATGAGGGATGACTATGGACTTAAATAATAACATAAAATGCCAAAGCTCTATATACAGGGGAATCCACTCAGCTGTATTTTGGTTAGTACTAGATAAAATATATATTTTTTAAGATGGTACTGTATTTATTTAATAAAAACAAACCCAAATGACAAATAAAATGACCGGCCTCTGTAGAGCCAATTTAGAAGTTGTCCGCGATCAACTGACCCAAACATAATGGTTTCAATTTGTTTGTGCCTCATCTGCTATTTACACTCCCTGAGATATTGATCTTAACAAGTTAACACAACTTTCCGTATAAATAAAAAACCAATACTAGCAATAACTACTGAACTACCTTCAGTAGAAAATAATTAAAAACTCAAGCTTTTCCAAGAACCTTGAAAACTTGAAAATGTTTAATATTTCTTGTTTTACATATAATGACCTTTATGTTTATGCAGTGATATTACCAGCATCTCAGCAGATGGTATCTCCGTCTCAAGTGTTTAGAAAAAAAGTTCTTGCTTAACCTTGGGTATGCTTTTTGTCATATTCATTGGCGCTCAATAGCTAAACTCTGATGAACTTTGCTTGAATTGGCAGTTATGTCACTCCTTTTTTTCCTCTGTTCATGGTTTATTATGTAGCCTTGAATGGTAGAAGTAGATTTTTATACTATAAGATAAATAGAAATAAGGTGTATAGAAAGTACAAGCCAGAAGAAAAATACAAACATGTTTCTAGATGCAGAGTATAATTAATATGCAATATTTCATATCTACCTGACCCAATAATGAAAAATATATTACAAAAAAAAACCTGTTTAGTTCGAAATATAATTATAATAATAGAAAGTATGTACAAAACCACGATCCATTCCCTTTATATTTTGTAGTCTATGTTAACCACTTCCATACCATACACATTCCAGCACTCCTGCATGTAAAATGTATTACTCAGAACCCCCAAATATTATATATATATTTTTTTTTAGCAGCGACTCTAGGAATAAAATGGCGGCCATTGCAACTTTTTATGTCACTCGCGGTATGGCGCCAAACTTTGGTATCATCAGATTCATTTTTATCTCACACATATAGGGCAGTTTTTACTATACTCCTAGTCTGGAAAACCTGGGGTTGGGATCCCAATTTCATGGTCAATGCAGGTATATTGCTACTTTGACATCATACATTATCCATTTGGCTTTATCAGTTTGTTTTCACCTGACAACTCATGGACTGCTCTGTGGAGCACTGTGGTCTCATTTTACTACAAACTGCTATCCCCACTGACATTGGTATTTAAAATTCATCCAGAAATAAAAACGGTGGTTGCAAGCTGTGATTCCTTTACTGACTGTGTCTCCTGAATTTCCACCTCTCAGCACCTCCTGTAGTTCAGAACAGAAGGCTGGCCCTGTGAGATGTTTGACACAGCAAGTTCATGTTCACAGGTTATAGAGAATATGTTTCATTAAATTCATGGAAGTAAATGTGTGGGATTCTTCAAAAAGTACTTAACAAAATCAAAATCTTTCATAATATTAGCAGTTGGCTATAAAGTAGGCCTGTGGGAAGATGCAGCTGCATAACTGAAAAAAATATATATTTTCCATTCGTAAACTAGAAAGTGTGGTAGAATATGGGGCCAAATTGTGATTGGGGTTATTCAATTTTGCAACGAAAGTGAGACATCATTTATACCCTCTAGGTCATAATATTACTAAATGTACTCTAAAAAAGTAAAAAAAAAAAAAGACAGGTAAAAGTACTATTACGTTTACCTGCACCATCCCCAAAGAATCCAATCTTCTCCGTTGGATGTCTGCATTTTACGTCAGTAGCAGGAACACACTAGTGATATAGTGGCCTTTAATGCAGGCTTCTGACACAGTTGGATGTGAAGATAGTATTAAAAAGATTTTTTATTAAACAAAACAAATTACAGTTTTAACATGCTGTCTTTTTTCAGTGTAATTACTTTAAGATTTGAAAGCAAAGTAGACAGTATACAATTTTTTTTAGATACACAGCTAACCTGGGTGATATTCTGTGTGCAAGATCTATGTATAGGTGATGATCAGCACCTCCACTTAATTTAAAAGTGATCTAAGAAAAATATCATTGACCAGAAAGGATTAACACTCAGTCGAAATGCAACATGCACAAATTAACTTGCCAGTTGAATACCCATCAATGACATATTAAATCTAGGCAGCTAATATATTGCAAAGTCCAAGCCATACACACACACAGTGCTATTCAGATACCATGTTTTATTTACCAAGGCTAAGAATTATGTTCATAGCTTTTGAATGTCTTTATTTTTTACAATATAAAAAAACAACTTATACTGGGGTGAATGCAGTTAGCCCACGTTTTCTTTTCTTTACTGCAGTAACTAAGAGTAGGGTTGATTTATATATATATATATATATATATATATATATATATATATATATATATATATATATATATATATATATATATATATATATATATATATATATATATATATATATATATATATATATATATATATTTATATATATATATATATTTATATATATATATTTATATATATATATATATATATATATACAGTATCTTACATTTTATTATATATATACATAATTTTATGTCTTTATCTTTTTTTTTTTGCACCAAACAATAAAATAGAGTTGTCATAAAAGCACAAACATATTGAGCACAAGCTCTACTTTCTTTTTTCAGCTGGCGACACTTTTCGAGTTTTTCAGTTTTATGTAAATGTCTGATGCAAGGTGACTGTGCATTCGACTGCTGCTAATGTAGCTCTGATATTTAAGTACCTCAACTCCCAAACCACCAAACTGCTTTGAACTTGCTTGTTACCCTCATTATTAAAACATTCCCATAGCATGCTGGAGAGGCTTGTTTCTCATGCTTGCTGTTAGAGAGGTTGGCAGGTTAAACACACATGCACTTTGAATTTGTATTTACGATATCAAGGCTTTTTTTATTCTTGTTTTTTTCTTCACAACAGACAACAAATTGCCTTTAGTTTTTCTCAGGGGTATGCAAGGACCCACATTGCACAAGGCTTTTTCATTTTTAATTTCCGCTTTTTGTCTTGAGCTACAGGATATTTTAATAATTTGTGGTAATTACTCATGATATTATTATTTATTTATTTTTGAGTGGACATGGCTCATTATTTGCAGATAAACTGTAATGGGTAATTAAACCAAGGAGGTGATAGTAGAACACATCTCATTAAAATGAGTTCCCACCAGAAGTCTTATAGATATTACATGCTCCACCGAATAGTTATTATATTTGGAAGTGGTCTTTTTATGTAAACAGTGTGCGATGTGAACAACAGCGCACAATTGTGCACAAAGTGCAATTAATCGTCCACTTTGTGAATGGAAGTTCTCTGTGAAGCTTAAGAGAAATCCAAGACTTGGCTTGGCTTTTTAGGACTGTTAGGAGTCTCTGTATATCACAAACAGGAACATTCATAGCATGTGTCTAGCTTCATATTTGTGTAGCTCTGGCTTTAGGTTACACGATGCTGCCTTGCAAAAAAGCAGTCAAAGAGGCCTTTCATGTCTTGTGCATATCTCTGTTTTTTATTTCATTTCATATTTAGGGATATGATTAACAGACTCAAAGTGTGATGTATAATGGGGTTGTGTCCACACCATGATTTATATCTCTTTGGTAATTCATAAAAGGCTCATTGATATAAAAAAAAAATATCTACTGACCATTTATTGATTCGTACTGCCAGCGGTATAACACTTCTGTGCTTCAGAAGCTAGATTTTTCCACATTTTAAAGAAGTCCAGCAAAAATATTTTTCATCCCATGAACACCCACTCAGTAGAAACACAATTTTCTTAGTCTTTAGTAGAGAATTTTGTGTAGAGCTGCTTTTATTGTCGCTGGTGCATTATGGGAGTTTGTAAGCCAGCAGGGGTTGATGACATTGTCTGAACTCCAGGCCATTTATTTTATCTCTCTCTTAATTAAGTGCACGATTATGCCTTGTACACACTATCGGTCAATCCGATGAGAACGGTCTGATGGATTTTTCCATCAGTTAACCGATGAAGCTGACTGATGGTCAGTCGTGCCTACACACCATTGGTTAAAAAAACAATCGTGTCAGAATGCGGTCACCTTAAACCACGTACGACGGCACTATAAAGGGGAAGTTCAAATCCAATGGCGCCACCCTTGGGGCTGCTTTAGCTGATTTTGTGTTAGTAAAAGACGTTTCGCGCTTTTCTGTCTGTTACAGAGTGATGAATGTGCTATCTCCATAACGAACGCTAGTTTTACTAAAACGAGCGCTCCCGTCCCCTAATTTAGTCTGAGCATGCGTTAATTTTAAAACAAGTTTCACATTTTTTAACCATTGGATAAATAACCGATGGGGCCTACACACGATCGGTTTGATCTGATGAAAACGGTCCATCAGACCGTTCTCATCGTATTGACCGATCGTGTGTACGCGGCATTAGGGTTTATTCTTTTACTTAAATAAAAAGTGTAAAGCTGACCATACATTATTTTATTTTTATTTTTCCATCTAGCCATTAGGCTGAATGAAAAAAATGGATTCCTCTGTCCACACAAATAAGGTAGATAAGTCCAACTCAATGGGACGTTGGGGTTCATTTACTAAAGCAGGAAGGTCTCACTTCTGCATAAAAAACAGCTTCCAGGTTTTATTGCCAAAGTTTAAAGGTTAGTTAAATCAGGCTCACTTCTGCATAGTAGCCAGCCAGCTTCTAACCTCAGCTTGTTCTCAACCCCAGGTTGTAAAGGTTCATTTTTAAATAGGTTTCTTTAAGCTAGTGCATTGTTGGTTCACTTACCTTTTCTTTTAATTTCCCTTCTAAATGTTTTTTTTCTTTGTCTGAATTACTTCCTGTAAACTTGCCCCCATCATCCAAACTATTCTGGCTGAACAGCTTACTGAGAAGGAACAGGAAGTGATAAATTCAGACAAAGAAAAAAAAAACATTTAGAAGGGAAATCGAAGGAAAAGGTAAGTGAACCAAAAATGCACTAGCTTAAAGGAACCTATTTAGAAAATAAAAAACAAACCTTTACAACCCCTTTAATTGAACAAGCTGAGGTTAAAAGCAGATTGGTTACTATGCAGAAGTGAGCCTGATTTTTCACTCTCCAGCTTTAGTTAATAAACTCCATAGTATTCTGACAGCGACACTTGCCACTGTCAAAATATATTGATCGGTAGCTTCAGTTAATTGGCTGCAGCTGCTAATTGACATACATTTTTCCAACATATTGCTTTGGCCCCTTTCACACCAGCGGACCGATCGGGTCCGCTTGTCCGTTTTTCAAGCAGACTTGATTGAACCAACCATTGTTCTCTATGGGGCGGCGGATGTCAGCGGACTGTGGCCGCTCTCACCCACCGACATTTAATCCCGGTCTACAAAAAAAGAGAAACGGACGACATTCCCTATCCATTTGGCAGACCGGATCGGATGACAATTAGATGGAAATGGACAGTGGAGTGGACACAGACCTGTCATCCAACTGCTCAGTGGGGATCAATGGAGAGATCCCCCACTGAGCAGGCAGATCCGCTTGGATGGATTCCGCTCCATCTGAAAGGGGCCTTTGACAGAACTCAATTAAACAATTGACTTTTGTCAAACAGGGAAGTCCACAAACTGATCATAATTTGGCTGCTCCAAAAGGGATTTCATTCAGTGTAGATCCAGCTTGAATCTAATTATGCAACTACATATCCACTAAGGTTATCTGCGTGACATTTTATAGTTTAACTACAACCATTTTTGTTTTTTAACAGAAATAACTTACAGTTAGAACAGTTAGAACTTCTGTTTAGTGTGTATTACTGTCTGTGCATCCATTGGTATCCTGGTGACACAGCAACTTCTCTTTTTATGTCAGGACATTAAGTAGGGGGAACATTTCCCCATTTAAGGACACAAAACATAACAATGTAATACATTTTCAGCTTTCCAGTACTTGGGTGTGGTGGTTTTCTTTTTGGGGCTTTTTTTCTTTATTTTAACCTGGTAATCCTGCAAATGACACACTTCCTGCCCTTGTGTGGCTATACTGCACTGTATCTATGAAGGGAGCCATAGTTGTCACACAGACTTGACTTAAAACATGTTTGTTCACCAAATGTAGGTTGATGAAATTACCAGTTTAAAAATTAAAGATACATTTTTGCTGTATACTCAGGGCACAAGTGGTGACAAGGACATTGAATTTCTGGCAAGATCAAGAAGTATTTTTTGTACTTGCTAAAATTGTTTTACAGCCTGACAAAAAGAAAACAAATGTAGTCACTGCATCTAAAGTCTGGTAAGCTGCAAAATATGTTTTTTTTGGGGATTTTGGGTTTAAATACACTTTAAGAACACTGACAGCTATAAAAAGCTGGCAATGGTTCAGACTCTCACCCACTGTATTGAGAATAATACAAAATAAGGCATCATTTAGATTATAGGGTC
The DNA here is from genome assembly GCF_905171775.1 of Rana temporaria. Taxonomy (NCBI): domain Eukaryota; kingdom Metazoa; phylum Chordata; class Amphibia; order Anura; family Ranidae; genus Rana; species Rana temporaria. The sequence goes on along the minus strand of NC_053489.1, from coordinate 462,016,487 downwards.
TGAAATCAATGCATAGCAACAAGCATTGGGCTCATTTCAAGAAGAGTTATTTGCCTCTTTAGTTCATCAACAAAATAGCTCATAGCATTTTTCAAAAATTGTTTTGCTAGTCACAACATAAAGAATTTGTTATTTCATTGAAACATGCAGTATTTTTCTCATGAAACCACTTAGGCCCCGTACACACGACCGGTTTTCTCGGCAGAATTCATCCAGAAACTCGATGGGAGACGTATTCTGCCGAGAAAAACGGTCGTGTGTACACTTTTCGCCGAGGAAACAGACGAGGATCTCGTCGGGCCAAAAAGAGAACATGTTCTCTATTTCCTCGTTAGTCAATGGGAAAAGTTGGCTCGCCGAGTTCCTCGGCGGCTTCACAAGGAACTCGACGAGCAAAACCATGTGTTTTGCCCGTCGAGTTTCTCGAACGTGTGTACGGGGCCTCAGTATTTTTATCTCATGATGTGATATCCAGTGGGATGGATACAGTGGAGAGGGATTATAACCCCTGTCAGTTTTTATTGCTGTCTATGCCCACATTCGGGAGATTCACTCATGTTTACGATTTCTCCTTATTACTGCAAGTGAAAGGAAAAGAAAATTCCCACATTTTGGGTTGACATCAGAACACAAAAAATGGGGAAATCTCCCTAATGCGACACAGATGACCAAAAAAAAAACTGCCAGGGGTTCTAACCCTCCATTACTCTATACAAAATAAAAAGGAGTTTTGTCATTAGTTACTCTTTAAAGTCATTTTTGCTGTGATATTTGACAAAGTCATTTCTATATCTTTGGACATGTCTACTAACCCTTCAAATTGATGACACTCCTCTCAAGTTCTACACCTTTGTAAGAGTACCTCTCTATTCCTAATCTGGTTCTGTTTTGTGAATATTTGAGCCAAAGTTATCTTTAAAAATAATTGTGAAAAAGAAGAGTAGCCCCACTACAGGTGATAGAGTTTAGTAAAAAAGGGGAGCTCTGCTGACTTCCTTTATCTAATTGAGCAAAAATGCTGTTTTTTGTCCTTGCATGTGACTGGGTAGTCTTTGTAAAGTGAAGTTTTACCTTGTTTCCAAAGCTCTGAAGCAACTTGCTAAGTGCACAGTCTATTTGCCTTTAGTAAATCAAACCCAGTTTTTCTGTGCTTTCCATATACAGTAGACGTTTCTATGCATTACTTTTAAAAGAACTGATCCAAAAAGGTAGAGACTAGTCAAAATTGGCTATTATATTTTTACACTCCTTAAATACCATGTGTCTGAACCACTACTTATTTAACTCATGCATTTATTTATTTATTTCCTTTGGTGAATTGACTTTAACACCATTTTAAATGGAGTATTTTTCTGAGAATTTTTGCCTTTTAAGGTAAATACCGCATAAAGGGATAGTGAATCAACATTTTTAACCCCCCTGACGGTAAACCCGAGCGTGACTCGGGGTTGGTTTTTAATGCTAAAATCGGTATACCCGAGTCACGCTCGGGGTGGACGTGCAGCGGCGCGGCTTACCTTTTGCTGGATCCACGGGCAAATTACTCACCTTGTCCCTGGATCCAGCGATGCCATCCCGCTGTGTGAGCGAGCGGGACCTCCTCGCTCGATTCACAGTCCCCGTGTGATGCCGATCTCCGCTCCCTGCGACGTTACGACGCACGGGGACGGAGAGCGGCGCCAAATTCAAAAAAGTAAACAAACACTTTACATACAGTATACTGTAATCTTATAGATTACAGTACTGTATGTAAAAAATACACACCCCCCTTGTCCCTAGTGGTCTGCCCAGTGTCCTGCATGTACTTTTATAAAAATAAAAACTGTCATTTCTGCCTAAAAACTGTAGATTGTCCAAAAGTGTCCCTTTATGTCAAAAATGGTTTTAGATCAGCTAGAAAACAGCGATACTAAATTATAATCACCTGCAGAAATGTGCGATAGCGATTTGTGGGGAAATTCGTCATAAAAAAAAAAAAATAATGACAGCGACAATTCTGCAACTGAGCAAATTTCAGTGATTTTAAGGTTGATTACATTATTGAATAATTTTTATTATAATTATATTATTATTTGTTATAATTATTTATAATTATTTATTATATTATAATTTATAATTTTGTTTTAAAAAAAAATCATACCCGGGATGCCTACAAGACTCTTGATTGGTCAGATTTAAGTGAGTTATTTCTAAAAATTACAGGCCTACAGTATAAAACGCCAAATTTCCTTGCAAAATAAATGTACCGCTTTTGGTACGTAATTCCAGACAGAATCATACCGCCAGGGAGGTTAATATTGCATGAGATATTTGGGGAAAAATGTGTCAGAACACCTAAATATCTCATGGGATATGATTTAGTGAATGGAGCCCATTGTGCTCTGGAGTTCAATTCAGATTGTGTATTTATTGTGGTTGATTTACTAAAACTGGTGGAGCTCTGCATAGAAACCAATCAGCTTCCAGGCTTTTTTTGTCAAAGTTAGAAGCTGACTGACTGCCATGAAGAGCTGCAACAGATTTTGCACTTTTCAGTTTTAGTAAATCAACTCCATTGGTTAAATTTCTAACGCTTAACAAATGCTCCTATAGCATTAGTATGGGCATTAGACTGACGTTAATGAGCTTTAATATGGGCGTTCGACACGTTAAAAATGCTTATTCCATTACAGGAAATAAACAAATCTTAATGTCCCACAACTGCACCGCAACTGCCTGCCAGAGCGTTTGACTCAACACAAGGCTTTGATTTTAAAGTGACGCAACGCTAATGCTTCATGTTTTGATAGTGTGAGCAGCACTGTGTGCTGTCTATTGTTTCATTTGCATAGGCGTTTGAGGGGTGTTTTTATTGCCTGCTTTTAATACCAGTGCGAACTGTACATTTTTCTATACATTTTTGATTGAGTTCCTCTCTTTTTTCCTGCTCCCCTTAACATAAGACACCTTTTACAGCATGAACTTTTTGATTACACCTTTCCTTGCAGGAATAACTTGATTATTTACGTTATTTGGTGGGACAGGGATATTTTGTTACTTACTGCACCAGGTACTCAGCTTTACCTTCTACACGATGCAAATAATTATCAGTCATCCTGTTTTTTTCTCTTTTGTAGGTTTAATAGTCCGAGAAGTAAGCATTGAAATATCACGACAACAAGTAGAGGAACTGTTTGGGCTGGAAGACTACTGGTGTCAGTGTGTTGCCTGGAGTTCTGCGGGAACAACCAAGAGCAGAAAAGCCTATGTGAGGATAGCATGTAAGTATATATTTATCATCTTTTCTTCAGTAAAGTAATTCATGTCTTATTTGTTATCCAAACAAATGCATATTTATCATATAGGCATGACTTCATTTATCAATGACAAGGCCATATGCAGAACAGCTTTGTTTTATACACTTAATTTGTCAAGTAAATAACAAATATGTAGATCAGTTAACCCTGTGTATTCTTGATCTCCAGAAAGAGCTAGCAGAACAGGCTTGGGGCTTTCTAAAGATAATTCCCTTACCGTGTTAAATTATAAAAATGTTGCCAATTTCCTAACAAGATGCAAAAATTCAATATAATAAATTGTTTTTTTCTTAAATCTAGTAGCCCATGTTGTAAGCTTGTGACTAGCATATGTCAGATGATAGTAGTACTGCACTCAGCCATGTTTTTCATTTTAGGGATATTGGCTTTCCCTGGCTAAAGGGAAGCAAATTACAGTCCAGTGGTAGAATTAGTTTTTTAGATGATAGAGGTGCAACACATTCTAAAACAACATATAGGCTGTATTCGGTGATCTGATAAGCTGTGAAAGATTTTGTTTTACAAGTGTATGTATCTTGACAAAAAATTGTTCTGTGTAATTAAGAAATTTATGTTTATAAGCTGGGTTCCATACTGTATGACCAAATGCAACAGCATATTCCTTGCTCTATGATTAAATGAATCCTGATATTTTACATATTGTATGTCTTATGTAAACTGTAATGAGGAGGACTAGTGCTGGAACTGTATGCATATTGTATTTGCATCTAACTGCAATAATAGACTCTTGTGTCATGTTAGCCAATTCTAAGTGCAGAATATTTGGAGTTTAGGTAATGCCCTTTATTGGTTAACTTAAAGAGGAGTTCCAGAGCCCCCCCCCCCACAAAAACGTCAGCAGCTACAAATACTGCAGCTGTTGACTTTTAATATTACCTGTCCAGGGAGCCAGCAATGTCAGCACCCCAGTGATCTTCCTGGTAAGGGAACCCAGAAGTGAAGCCTTTCTGGCTTCACATCGGGTCCCCTACTGTGCATGCGTGAAGCACGCTGCACATTTTAATTGGTCTGGCAGCCGAAGAAGGTGGAGGGAGCCGAACCTCAGAGAGACCGGGCTGCGGCCTTGTCTCTTGGAAGTAGGAAACAGTACCTGTCAAAAAAAGGTACCCGTTCCCCCTTCCCCTAAAGGTGCCAAATGTGGCACCAGGGGGGAGGAGACAGATAACCAGATTAGGTCCTTTCTTTAGGCCTCTTTTTCTTCTAAATTGTAGAAGAAACTGACTAAAGAAGGGACCTAATAAGTCCCAAAAGCTCCCATCATTAATAACTAGTTCCAAAATAAAAAGCATCATTATGGATGAACATGTTAAATTCTTATTGTGGCATTACACAGTATTAATTCCTTCTAATTCAAACCATTATTTTTAATAAAAACGTGTACCGATTGTTGATGCCAACTGTTAGACGATTAAAAACAAACTGCACCACTCCAGAGACTGAGCCTCTTATCCACTATTGACATGTTGGTGCTGGCAAAGGAGCCCATTCAAGCTCTTGACACCAAGAATGTAAGACACTTTATTTGAACCACAGATAGCATACAGCTTGTCCCTGCCTGAGAACTACCCTTGTGACACCTTTCATCCCAATGGGCTTAAAGTAGAATTCCAGGATAAAGCTAACTTATCTTAAAAATGCTCCCTCTCCCCCTCCTGATACATATTCTGACTAACTTGGGAAATCAAAATCTTTATATTTACCTATTTTTAGGCTGCTCCAGTCCAGTCCATGTGACCCGTCTCCCCTCTGTCAACCAGCAACAACTGCAGGGGAGTAGAGGGTGTGTCAACAACTAATGGGCCCTAGAAGCCTATGGGTGACATTACCACTCTAAGGCATTGACAGTCATTGTCGACCACTGTCTCTTCACCCCTACAGCTGGGGCTGGCTGATAAAGAGGAGATCACATGACTGGACCAGAGCAGCCTGAAAACAGGTAAGTATACAGATCTTTCGTACACAGATTAGTCAGAATAGGTGTTAGGAAAGGTAGCATTTTTAAAGGATAAGTTCACATTTAAAAAATATATATAATAAATGCATTTTTTTTTGCAGGTAAAAAAAATGCATTTGTTATTTTTTTCTTAGGAGCCTGCAGAACATTACACCCACAATCAGAAGATCACTGGAACAATGTTAGGATCTTACAGACTTTCAGTACAGCTGTTCACCGTACCTCCCATATGGACAGATACTTACTTATCAGCACCCTCGCAAATAAATGACAACCACAGGCCATCTGCCTCGGTGGAAGATGGTACTTGTAGTTCATTCATTCACAGATTGCTGTGTGGTCTGAGCTGTTTTTAAATTGTTATAGAAGGTGCAAAGAGAGGATCACAATAAACGATCAGGTGGAGGGGGTTTGTTGCTTTAATGTTACTAATGGTGAACTTATACTTTAGGATTAGTTAGCCTTGTCCTGGAATTCTACATTGATCTCAACAACTAAGCCCATCAGGGTGAACTAACTTAGAGAAGACGAGTTCTCAGACAGGGGCATTCTGTATGTGGTTTAAAAAAGCTTTTAAAAAGTTGTGATGTCATTGGTGTGCGGCACACACTGTTGCACAGTTGATACAGACTGTTATCTTTTTTTAGCAGAGCTGTTTTTGTTTTTAAATTTACAAATAAATTGCATTACTTATTCAATCCAAGGACATATTACCTCTCGCAAGAGCTTAAGAAACATAATTTTCTAGCATTCTGTTTTCTTAACAGCCATAATGTTCTTATTTGCATTGTTATTGTCCCGTGTCCTTTCTATCTGTGTAAAACAATGTCTTTGTCCAAATTCTTTCAAGTGTGGGAAAACTTAAAGAAATTAAATATGAAAACAAGTTCTATTGATGCAAAAATGCAGCAGTAATAGGAAAAAATGAAATCACCTATTTAATATTTTATTTGGAAGGAGATACTAAATAATAATTTTGAAAAGACGCTTACTCAATGGCACCTCTCTCATCTCTCTCCCTAGTATGAGATATTGTAAATGATACAGTGGAGGTGTAAGAAAATTAAGGCAGAAATCATGGATCTCTAAGGCAATATCTAATATCCTACTTATTTTTCAATAGCGTAGTATAACTTCATATATTACAGGTTTCATGATAGCTAACCTTACTACTTCCCAAACTGAAAATATCTAATGTTTTAATACATTTTCTGTTATTGTAAACACATTGGACACAATATGGGAAATTTTGTTAGTAGCAGCACATTCCTGAGAAATAAACAACTTGGCTTTTAGTTTCTATTTTAACTTTGCATCCTAGTATCATTGAATATTCAATTTATTATAGATACAGAAATAATATTTGACAGATAAACTGACATAAACAAATAATGTATAAGCCACACTGTTTAATTGTGGTAATGTGAACAATATGAATGCACTGTTAATTTATACTTAACAACAGGACATCCAAAGACGTCCACTCGGCACTTGAGAGCTGCGCTGTGGACGTCTTTCGTCCATAGCGCGGATCCCAAGTGGTTAAGACAACTTAAAAAATTGTTATCAATTTATAGAAATGTCAGCGGATCTGATTTACAAAGTCTTTAATTGTATTATAAACTTACTATATTTTCTTATTTTTAATAAAAATAACAAACATGCATATACTGTACTTATCTGCTTTGTGCAATGGTTTTGCACAGAGCTGCCTCGATTCTCTTCTTCTGGGGTGCACCACCAGTGCTCAAGGCCCCTCCTCTTCATCGGATCCCCCCACAGAAAGCCACTTCCCTAGGGGCACCCTACGGGCTCACTCCCAAGTCCTGCTGACAGACAGCGGGACTCAGCCCTGCCCCCCACTCCCATGTCACTGGATTTGTTTGATAACAGCGGGAGACAATGGCTTCTGCTGCTATCAATCCATCCAATGAGGAGAGATACAGCAGCTGGAGCTGCTGCGCTCGTGCACATCACTTGATTGGATTGGGCTAAGGTAAGAAAAAAGGGGGGGAACTGCAGTACAGACATTTTTTTACCTTTATAAATAGAATGCATGAAGGTGAAAATTTTTGAGGCTTTACAACCCATTTAAGGCATAGGCAAGTGTAGGAGAGTGTAGGTACCAAAAAATCCTTGTTCCACTAGTTCCAGTGCGATAAAATACAGAACAAAGTTGTCTCTAACATGTTAAACCCTTGAAAATACTTATTTTAATGAGAAAAACAGGATTTTTAAGCTCAAATATGTGAGATAAATATGTCTCATTATATTTACTTTACAGTTAAACATTCTACAGTATTAACCATGTTAAAACGGTAAGCTTTTGCTGACAATGGGGTACCCAATTGATGCTTCTGCCTGAACATAGGGTCAAACTTTTCTGAGCTGCCACATATACCCACTGCTGGGCTGCCCTTAAGTACCAGATCAACTAAGAGATTTGTATGATATGCTTTTTATTAGATGTTTAGGTGTCAGAAGGCAGGGTAGGGAGATAGCACTGTATACATTTATTACATGGTTATTGATCTTCTTAAAGCAAAGCTGAAATTCCCCATTTTCAAAATCCTGTATTGTCCCTTTAATGCTCTATATTTCTAAATGAGCAATCCATAATCTGCTTTTCTGTGGTATGCTAGTGTAAAAATAGGTTAGTGATAAAATCATTTGCAAATCAATATATAAATAAGAAAAACAATGCATATGTCCTCCTAAGCCAACCTTAGAACAATTCCACTTCAGTAAGATTAATGATCAAGAAGCAACAGGCACAAAACAATGTCAGGTTTTTAGTTCTGTTATATTCAATATTCAATATACTCACATTTTATTAAAAAAAATGTAGACTTGCTAACTTGATAAATAATGAATAAAATACAGGTACTTTTCTGATACTAAATAAGTCATATCATAGCTTACTGTCAAAAACATATACTTTATATTCCAACATGAAAAACATGCTCAATCTAAAGCTATTCATAAGATGTAATGATTCTAAACTATGCATAAAACATTTCAGTGCTATTAGTTAAAGTGGAGGTTCACCCTAAAAACAAGTATATACCATTCAATCCAGCATACTGCCGACATGTACAGTATGCTGGTTTTTTTTTTCCGGTTTACATACCGTAGTATAGGTATTTCTTCCCCCGGCTTCCGGGTAGTGAATCCCGCGGAACTGGGCGTTCCTATTCGAGACTAAGTGATTGACGTATGACAAAGGCGCGTCACCAGTTTCCGAAAAAAGCCGAACGTCAGTGCGCAGGCGCCGTATAGATCCGACTCGCAGTTCGGCTTCTTTCGGAAACTGGTGACGCGCATTATGCGCCCAGCGGCAAGCTTTTGTCATACGTCAATCACTTAGTCTCGAATAGGAACGCCCAGACCCGCGGGATTCACTACCCGGAAGCCGGGGGAAGAAATACCTATACTACGGTATGTAAACCGAAAAAAAAAAAAAACAGCATACTGTACATGTCGGCAGTATGCTGGATTGAATGGTATATACTTGTTTTAGGGTGAACCCCAGCTTTAAGTATCACAGCATTGATATGTTTATGCATAGGTTGGGATCACTGCATTGGATTGCAAATGTTTTTACTGGGATTAAATAAATACTCTACATTTTAACAGTAAACTGTGATACCTGTTTAGGATTGCTACAGAATACTGCCCATTAATACTTTTGGTACTATGTTATTAAACCCTTTGAAAATATTTATAACAAGAGCAACTAATATACGAATCATCTTTCTGTTATGCTAAAAATGTGTTAAATTTTTAGGAAAAATTTGATTTCTATAATAATTAAAATGCACCAAAACATATCTGCTAGCCAAATTAGAGGTACCCGTGATTTTTCAAAAATAGATTTGCTATGCAGTGTAAAGCATAAGTCATTTTAATAAGTATAGAAATGTGCTAAAAATGGAATCTTCCTATTCACAGCAGTTTCTCCTTCAATAATTGCAAGGTCTGGTCTTTCTGTGCAGACCGTACTCCAGGTTGATGACATAATTAGCTAACTTTACCATATGCTATAAAACTTTTCCTTTCCTTTACTGATCACCAACTATTGTTGTGCAGGATTTAAAAAAAAATGATTTCATCCTCCAGAGAGTCGGCACTCTACAACTATAGTCCATTAAAACAGAAAAAAGTATTGAACATTTCTGTTCATTGAGCATGTAATAGAATTAACTGAGGAGTAATTTGAATGTGTGAAAAATGTGTCTGCCACAGAAGATGCTTATATTTATTTAATAGGAGGTCAGCCACATGCCATGAAATACCTCTCTAGGCACTTTTAACCCCTGTGGAGAGTTTGCTGGGGTTATTTAAAATGCAATTTTATCCTAGAAATGAAAAATTTTAATGCCACATTAAAAGAACACACACTCATGTTTCCAAGTATTTTGATCAGCACTATGCCATATTTCTTATCACATATATGTCCTGTTATATACAAAAATAAAAAAGAAACCTGCAAATTGAAAAGGTTTAACTGGCTTATAAACATGTGATGAGGGCATCACTGGAGAAACCATATCTAGATGAAAGATAGATCAAGAATATTGGAAATCATACCTACTTCTCCAAAGTTCTATATTCACAGTGAAGATTATAGCTTAAAGGCACACTAAAGGCAGAATTTTTTTTTTTAAATAACAAACATGTTATACTTACCTCCGCTGTGCAGTTCGTTTTGCACAGAGTGACCCGGATCCGTGTCTTCTGGGGTCCCTCGGCGGCTGTCTACCTTAATAGGATGCATTAAGGTAAAAAAACGTTTACCTTTACAACCCCTTTAATGTCACAGGTCACATACATATCATTTGTAAGTGTGTATGGAACAGAATTTACAGGCTTTAATTGGTTTTAAGGTCTGCCTAACAACTAATATGTAAAACACAGGTCCACAAGCTTTCCAAATCAGTTTCTTTCAGCACCAACATCTGCTTCCCCGCAATACACACCTCTTCTGCCCTTTTCTGCTAGTCTGTTTGGCCATTTGGAGAAAAAAAAAATATTTGTTGGTATGGTGGACCATGTGTCACATGCAAACCAGTCTAGAGTCACCATAAACGTGGTTTTTCTTTCCCAGCCCTCCCCACGCAGACACAATCTGTCAGCCAGCAGCCCGTCAGCCATCCCGCGCTGGAAGGACAGACCTCAGCCTAAAACAGCCAGCCTTCCCACCTTCTTTCCGAGCTTCCCCCCCCCCGCAGGTCCGCCTACCACTCACCATCTACCAGCACGATCCCCGGAGGACACAAAGGATCCCCAACACCAGCAGGAAATCACAAGACAGGTATGCACCCCCCCCCTCGGCAGTCTGCGGCCCCCCCTCAGGAAACTCCGCAGTTGCGGCCCAGCTCGAAGGCTGATTTGGTCCCCCACCGCCTTCAGCCCCGAAATCTTCCTCTTCTCCCCACCATCATACACCCATAACCGCACCCCAAATGGCCGCCTGCCCCTGGAGCTCCTCACGAGAGGACGATCGGCCATCCACCGCAGGAAAGTCAGCGGCTCGGGCCTAGTCCCGTCCAGCGGCCATCTTGGTCCACCCAACTCTAGCTCTCTGAGCTCTCACCTCCTCTTAACCACATAAAAGTCAGAATTTAGTTAATTCAACAATTTTAGCAACCACCAGAGATCCCATCCCTCCAGGGTAATCAGAAATACAGAGGACAGGTGGGCAAGGAGCAGACATAGTGCTATACCCAGCACTGTCACTATTGTAGCACCCCCTCTGTTTCCCCCCCTATTAATAATCCCCCCCGCCACCGCATTGCCGAATACCTCCATCTAACGATCACTGCCAGGTCATCTCGGACCAGCGGGACCCCTGGTCAACTGACCAGCTGGCAAGACACCAGACCACTGTCATCTTTAGCAAGTTGATCCATGGTTCATCTGATAGCCCATAGAGGGATCAGGAAGGAATTTTTTCCCCCGCCGCAGCATATCGGCACGCTTGGCAGTTTTTTTTTGCCTTTCTCTGGATCAACTAGGAGGGTAGATCGGGATCCTGCTACTCGGGGATTTCAACCTCTGAGCCAACACCACACAGGATCCCATAGCCAACGCCTGTATTGACCAATTGGAAGGACTAGGTCTGCAGCAACTGATATGCGCACCCATGCATGTCTCAGGTCACATCCTTAACCTGATCTTCAAACAGGATATGGACGTAAACATTTCAGAAAACAGACCCCTACCTTGGACAGATCATCATGCAATTAAATTTAAAATAACCTCCAACATTATCCAAAAAAAACGCGAAACAGGCAATGACATACTGGACAAGATCCCCCAAAAAAACTCCACTCAGAACACTTTAAAAATACATTATTAAATAAAATGACAAAAATTAAACAAACGCTATCAGCAGCAGAAACGCTTAACTCCATAAACAAAGCTTTATTACAGACTGCGGATATAATCGCCCTGAAACGTAGAGCGCGTATCCGTAAAAATAACTCCAGCTGGCTCACGTCATTGAAGCAAGAATTCAGCAGAGCGGAAGACGCCTGGAGAAGAAACTCTACAAAGGAAAATCACGTAAATTATAAAGTAATCACTAAGAAATATCATAAGGAAAACTTCAAAGCAAAAAAAAATTTTTTTTCAAACGTACTCACAAAAGCTTGAAATCTTCCTCGAGAACTTTTCAACCTAATCGCCCAGACCATGAACCCAGCCTGCCTAGAGGCTCCAAAAAATTAAACACAAGAGTTTTGCAATAAATTATCTGATTTTTTCATCAACAAAATTGAAAAAACTTGTGAAACAATTCAGCAAAAGAAAATCGCTAACCTCACCCCTACCAATCAAAAAGAGAATATTAATACAAATGCTCCTCAACCAACAAAATTTACATTAGAGCCAATCTCCATCAAAACCACTAAAAACATCATCGGAAGCCTTCGAGTACACCCCCCTTCTAAAAAACAACAACCTAGACCCAAAAGACCCAAACAACCGCCGACCGTTAACCTCCCTCAACATCTTTTCCAAGGTAATGAAAAAAGCAGTAGTACAACAACTACAACATCATTTAGACACCCACAAACTGCTGGATCCACTTCAATCGGGTTTCCACCCAGGTCACGGGACGGAAACAACGCTTCTCAAAATATGGGATGACGCTCTCGAAGCAGCAGACGAAAGAGAATCCTGCTGGACCTTAGCGCTGCCTTTGACACAGTAGACCACAAGCTGTTGCAAAACCGCCTCATAGAGGTAGCTGGAGTTGCAGACTCGGATCTACCATGGTTTTTCCTAATTCCTGGATAAACAATCCCAGACAGTGAAACTAGGACCTTTCACGTCTGAATCTTGTACCGTGGCTTGCGGAGTCCCCCAGGGGTCTCCCTTATTGCCCGTACTTTTCAACATTTACCTCCGCCCACTCTTAAAAATTATTAGTAACCAAGGCCTTCTCTATCATTCTTACGCGGACGACACAACCTGATTTTCACATCAGCGAAAAAAAGAATCAATACCCCATATTAGAACAATGCCTTAGTCAGATAGACAACTGGATGACAGATAGTCACCTCAAACTTAATAGAGCTAAAACAGAACTCCTTCAACGTCACGCAAACCGGAAAGGACTGGCCAGGACTACATGGACACCACCACCCATTCTAGGACAAACCATCACCACTAGCACCAAAGTCAAAAGCCTCTGAGTCATTTTCGACTCGGACATGACAATGGATGCACAAATAGGATCAGTAGGTAGCGGATCTCATCATCTGCTACGTCTCCTACAAAGAGTTGTTCCCTTCATCCCCAAAAGAAGACACAGCAGTAGTAGTAGGAACAAATATTAACTCCAGATTAGATTATGCAAATTCCCTCTACCTCGCACTCCCAAAATACCAGATTGCCCGTCTCCAAGTCGTCCAAAACACAGCGGTACGGCTGGTAGCAGGGAAAAAACCCTGGGAACCAATCAGCCCATCTCTGAGATCCCTCCACTGGCTGCCCTTAAATGACCGAGTCACATTTAAGGCCCTTTGCCTGACGCTCAAATGTGTACACGGAACCGCCCCACAATATTTAAGTGAGAAAATAAAACTCCAAAACCCCAATCGCGTTTTGCGATCAACTATTAAAAAACGACTACAAATCCCAAAAGCTTGCTACAAAACTAAAGGAGAACGACGATTTGCAGTCCAAGGACTGCGATTATGGAATGCATTACCAACTAACATCCGAATGGAAATTGATCACCTGGCCTTCAGGAAAAAACTCAAGACCCACCTATTCTGATGGATTAACAGAATGAAAAAAAAATAGATGCCAAGCGCTTTAAGGCGATTTAGTTTGCATTTGTAGCGCTATATAAGTTATTCACTCACTCACTCACATGGGGGTGTGGGGGTGCGGCCCACAGCCGGGTGACACCCGCCAGAGGTTGACACCAGGCCCAGACAGGCACGGAACTGAGAGGGGACTGCAAAGTTTTGTTTTTAGTTATACTTTATCAAATCACATATTTACTTTTTTTTTTTAAACTGTTTCGTTTTGAGTAATTTAAGAGAAAAAACATATTACATTTTTTTTTCTATCTTTCACAATTTTTTTAACACACTGTGACCAGAGCAATATAATGTTACTATAGTAACATTTTACTACTCTGGGTCAGTGATAATGTTTTTTTTTACATATTATGTTTCTTATAGCAGTGCATTACATTGCTATAAGCAATTATTTTACTGACTGAAACTGATTAATTTAGTTTGTTTTGTTGTGATTAGCTGTTATTGGTCAAAGCTAATCACATGGTATACATGGGCTGTGATTGGCCCTGTCTGTACCATGTGAACAAACTGACCAAATTTAGCTAGTAACACAATTATACGCAATGGATGGCATGAAAGAAAGCCATCAATTGTGTACAACTGTCATGTGGCCTGCTGTGATGGGTCAGGTTAAGGTGTTAAAAAAGGGACTACATTGAAAGATTTCTTTATATACCGCATTTATCTTCATATAACGCCCCCCTGGAAAAAAAAGAAATACTTACCGTTTGGATGCCCCTCGTCGGTGTCTTGCCCGGCGTCCATCGGCGGCCTTGTCCGGTCCGGCGTCCTTCTGTGGCCATCGTGGTGTCCTCCCCGCTGTGTTTTTCAGCCGATCCCCGCTTCCCGTGCTGTGTTTGAACCACTCCATCGACATATACCTAACGCAGTACACTCGGGTATACTCGGGCAGGCTCGGCTCCTCTCGCGTAAAGGACATACAGAACGTGAACGCGATCAGAGCCGAGCCTGCCCGAGTATACCCGAGTGTTCTGTGCTCAGTATATGTCGGCGGAGTGGTTCAAACACAGCGCGGGAAGCGAGTATCGGCGTATATCGCGCACCCACGATTTTGCCCTGATTTTAAGGGCAAAAAAGTGCGCGTATACGCCAATAAATACGGTATGTGTAATTTGAGGGAATATAAATGTATCCATTATGTGAAAGGAAAAGCTAAAATTGAATCACAGTCCCATTAAACACAAATCTTGTAGTTACTGATGTTACTGATAATTATTGGTGTTGACTATGAAGCATAAAACCAGACTGCTGATATCATATGCATAATGGATGAAGGTAGTTAAGAAAGTATTCTCTGCACCAGTAAACCATCAAAAATCCAGACAAGAAGAGGTATCACATTTCTTAGCTCCTGAAACCATGTGCATATAATGACTGGAATTGTTAAGATCTTTTATGGTATGACTCAACTAGAATAGAAGTGCCAGTCACAGGTCAAAAGGTTGTGCCTTTATTATATAAATCAGTGACATGCACAAGGAGGTTAAATAAACAGACGACTGTACTGAAAATCTAATAAATTCGTAAATAAACTACTGGAATTTCAAAATGCAAACTCTAAATTAATACCATCTGGCTTGGCTGCAAAATGACTGAATGGAAATATGTGGTCATTTTATTTAATCTGTCAGTGCTGAACTGGGTGTGATTTCCTAGCATTGGATATATGACAGATAGGTTCATTCATAAAATGATTGTGAATGAACACCAAACTATTCACAACAACTGAATTATGTACAGGGACCAAAGATCACAGAGCTGTTTAAAATTTGCCATACATTTCTAAAGTAATAGCTTGCAGATCCCATTGCTCAGAAGTTACCGTACTGGAGAGTAGCAAGTGATTAAATAAAAGTTAATATTGAACGTTTTAGAATATGTTGGAAGAATCAGTCAATTGAAACTCAACCTTTCTATAAAATGTTAGGGAAGGACTGTAATAAAGATTTAGACTTTCATCTAACTATGCAGGCTTTTAAGCGTACTTGTACTTATTAGAGGGGCACTCTTTTCAACTTGACTAACTAATATAAAAGCTCAAGTTCGGCTACATTTTAAAGTTACAGACATTGAGACATTGTACAGACATGGTGACCCACAAAAGGTTGGTGTTATGCTCAGGCTTTATCAACATGGGGAGTAGCATGGGGGCTCCACATTCATTGTGGGAGTGCCGGCAAGGGATGGAGATCATCCCAGTTCCTGTGATCACTGATGGGAAAGAAGGAAGAAATCCCAAGTGTCACACATCCACAAAATCCTTTAGTGGTATTGAGTGGCAATTTCAGCCTGGGCTCCTGCCAGGCCACACCCCCAATGTGTTTCGCTCTGCCCGCAGAGTTTTGTCATGGGGTGGAGATCCCATGCATGTGGGGAGTATAAAAGCATCACCGGTAGTCATAAAAAGTGTATATAGGGCTGGCAGGTGTGTGTAGTTAATTGTTGTGGCTGTTGAGAGAGGAATGATGAGGTAAGGGAAGAAAAAAATTAAATAAACATAGGTAATGTGATAGAATCTGAAGAAAGATAGACTGTAGGAAAATAAAAGTGATGTGAATCATGTGGAGAATTAATGATGAAGGATGAAAAATAAATCATCAATAAGTGATGAAAAATGAGAAGTAAAAGTGACGATAAAAAATAAAAAAGTAAAAAAAGTAAGGAATGAAAAATGTAAATGAAAATAAAAATAATGATAATGATAGTTACAATAAAAAATAAGATATTGAATAATGTGTATATGTCAAATGAAAAAAAATTGGATGTCCAAAAAAAAAAAATGATGAAAAATGATAATGAAGTGTGTGTTGCTGGAGGATGAGAGTGAGTGTGTATATGTGTGGAAAGGTGTATTGGGTGTAAAAATAAAAGCAGTGAGGCGAAAACAGCTATTGAGAACGGAATAAAACAACCCAGCAAAATATATAAAATCAAAAAAAGAGATTAATCAAAAAATCTTAACTTGTACTCCCTAGTTCTTCCATTAAAAACAAAAGATTTTATTCTAATAGTTATTGTACATACATGGGCTACTTGGTTACTTGACCATCCCTTACACCAAATTAGTTAAATTCCCTACAGCCTTTTTATGTGGGTTTTTTGTATTATTGTTTTCTATGAATATTGTGTGTCTCCATTAGTATATTTCTTCTTTTCACACAATAATAATATTGATGCTTAGAAGGTTAGGTTTAATATTCAGGGTTACAATTAGGATTAGATATATGCTGGCAGTTTAGAGTTAAGGTGCCTTAACACCTATGTGCTTTCCCAAAAGGTTTCACTACCTGGGAAACTGCACTTAAATGAAAAATGAAATGCTCAACCAGCTTCAAAATCAAAAAGCAGCTTTGGCTACAATTTTGCCCTTCCCTCTACTGAATCTCCTCGAAGACTTACCACTCTATGATAAAGTCCTCTTTTGGGTCTGAATGATACCCAGCATCATATAACCCACTTTCTGTGAGCCTAGGGCCCCGTACACACGAGAGGATCGATCCGTTGAAATTGATCCGCGGATATATTTCGGGCCGACCGATTTCCAGCGGATACATTTTTTTTAGCATGCTAAGAAATCTATCCGCTGGAATCGGTTCCAGCGGATCGATCCGGTGGTCTGTACAGACTCACCGGATCGATCCGTCCGAAGCCATCCCTCGCATGCGTCGTAATGATTCGACACATGCGTGGATATCCTTATATGACAGCGTCGCGCACGTCGCCGTGTCATCATCGCGGCGACGGCGCGACACCTCACCGCGGACGGAATTCCGTGGGGATTTTGATCTCCTGGTTAGTACAACCAGGAGATCAAAATCCGCCAGAGGATTTAGCCGCGGATACGGTCCGGAGGACCGTTTCCGCGGATAAATCCTCTCGTGTGTAACCGGCATTGGATGTCATGGAAGTACATTCTGGGGTGCGTTGGGGGGCTCATAGTACTCCTGGACAGAATGCTGCTCACACATTTGCGTCTAGAAGCTTTTTTTGGGGGGGGTTAGAATTAAAAACGTAAAAAAAATGTAACCGAAACGCTGCTAAACGTGAGTTACTGACATTTTTTTGGGTTCCAGAAAAATCCTTTAAACTCAACTGTCTAGAAACGACTATAAACAACCCTGTGTACATGTACTGATAAGATAACATAGAGGAGAGTTAAGGAGCAGTTGAAAAAAATACCCAACTGCTCTTAAACATCCGTTTACCAGCAGCAGTGTACATGAGGCCTTAGGACCACCCACTGAAACCAGGAAAAGAGAATGGACCCACAGTGTCACATGACTTGTCTTAAGACTGCAAGTTTTAAAGTATGTGCAGTGAGATGTATAAAAAAAAACAGGGTTGGCTTTAGGCATGCACCCCAACAAAAATAAAAGTTTATCTAAAACCCAGTGGTAATTATCCCCTTAAGACACCATGGGACACATATTGGGGTTTCAATTTGATTCTTGGGGTTAGGTTAAGAGTAGGTGTATAGGGTTAAGGATCTGATTGAAATTTGTGATTGGATATTATGTTACTATTTTAAAATAGCCCAATTATTATGCAGTCATGTAATAAGTTAAATACTTTCATCTCAATTCTTAGTGTATTACCTTTTTCATCAAATAATTTAATACAATAAGAATTAATTCAAATGATTGTTAGTGGTGGATGTATTTAAAAAAAACTGCAGAGCTATTTATCCTACATGTATATTTGTTGTGCACTGACGAAAGACAAACAAATATTACTATGCTAGTTTCTCTCTATGTTAAAGGTGTTAAAAAAATGAGATACGTGACCATGTTTCTTCACATATTGTGCTGAAAGAGTGTACTGAGATGAATGACTTAATATGTAAGATTTCTCTTTGTTTCCCACCAAATTTCTGGTGCGCGCAACATTTGCCTGTCATTGAAACTCCAGCACTAGCTGTTTCTGAGTAGCTAGCCGGAAGCCAACGCAGTAGATTTGGAGGCAACTTTGGGTACTCAGGGCTCAAATGCATGAGCAGTAAAAGAAGTACAGCATATGCAGTGTTTCTATCTATCTAACTCCCTATTCATTTTTAGATTTACGGAAGACTTTTGAACAAGAACCTCTTGGGAAGGAAGTATCTTTGGAACAGGAAGTTCTTTTGCAATGTCGTCCACCAGAAGGGATCCCAGTAGCTGAGGTCAGTAGTTTATGACATGCAGTTTAGTTATATGAAGCAAGTTGCGCTAAGAGTGGAACTTTAATTAAAAAAAAAATAATAATTACGAATATGATGTTTTTATTGTAGGGGGAGACATACTATGCCTCTTTTGTAATAAAGTTTCTTATCTGCCTGTCCTCACATACACACAGCTCAGTGTACAGTTTTTAGTAATGCTGGGATGAAAAAACGTGGTAGCTACCTTTCAAAAAGAATCACTGGCAGCCCTTCTGTTTTATCCAGGCATAATGCACTCTGTAAGTGATTTTTAAACAAAGCCTCTAAATACAGTTTTTCATCTATATCCATTTGTGTGACTCCCAGCCGCTCTGCTACTCTGATCCTAGGGCTACGGTGGGAGGGGATGAGATCTCCCTCTGATGTCAGCCAGGGTGGTCACGTGGCCACTCAACCCCTCCCGCTGTAGCCCTGGATCGGAGCGGTGTAGCAGACCGGCCAAGAGTCACGTGAGAGGCCTGAATATAGCTAAAAAAAGTTATTTGTTTAAAAAAAACACTTACAAAGTGCATTATGTAAAAAATGGTGTAGCACTAAGTAGGAACTATATCAAAGTCCCACATAAACTTTCAGTGCAGTAAATGAATAGTAAACAAATACATCTAAAAGGCCGTGATAATATTGCTGAAGCTTGCAAAATCCAATCGTAAGGACACCACCACATCACCAAACACACTGCCCCTTACCCTCAGGTAGATAAAACAAGCATAGGTATTTTTTCTGAAAAACGCTCCTCAGCAGCATGGGGGATAAATGGCTCCAACTCCTTTGGATAGATAACAGCAAGACTAGTTGGCAGTAATCAAAACAGTTCCTCTGCGTCATGTAGTACCCAACAGAAAGAAAACACACTCATAGTGCAGACATCCCAGCAATCATTTAATTAGAAGAATTTTAAAAATCATTATACAGTTAGGTGAATATTAACAAGCAAACAAAACAAACATAAAACCAGTTCTTTGGATGCAGAGAGGGATTGCAGAATTGTAGGTATAAATAGTATATTCTGGGAGTGAACTTCTGCTTTAAAAAAAAAGAACAAAAAGTGTGCCAATTTTGGATTTTTTTTTTAAATGCTGTGAGTTAAAAATTGTATGAAAGTCCTACCATTAATATCAACAGTCAACAGTGGATAAAGAAAGCACAACATCACCACTATTACTGTGAGCGTGACCAAAACATACATTATAGTGACAACCAAATACATGTTCTAAATGGAAAAAAAATTATGGGGCGGAATGATGGGGGGAGTGGGATTGGAAAGAATGAGGCACTTGGTAGTTGGCTGTTACAAGTGTTTGTGAGCAAACTGATGACCAGCATGCTGGTTGTGATTAAATGTTTTTCCTAGTGAGAAAAATAGAATATGAGGCATTAAAAAAACATGTAAGCTCAGTCTACAAAAAAAAGAGTTGTGCATTAAATATATCACATGTTTTGTACAGAGTGAACATGATGTACAGTAAGGCAAAAAAACACACTTGTACACTTGGTTGTTTTTACTTTATTTATTAAAACTTGTTTAGTAAAATAAAAAAAGTTTAACTGGTACCTAAATATGGTATTTTAGGTAAACACATGCTGCTATAGAAAGTTATCGCCATCATTTGCAAAGTCGGTTTAACAAAGCTGTAACTGGGTTATAATTACGGATTTTAACAACTTCTTGAAAACACAATGCTACTTTTTATTTAAATGGAAATCTTGCTATAAACATCAATACAAAAAAAAAACATATGGTATACTAATTGAGAAAAATAATATATATTTGCCAATTAAAGAAAAGGTGTTTTTGTGGAAATTATCAGATTTTTTACTTAAGTGTAGCCGTTTTGTGTTGCCATTTTGATGTCTTATATTTGCTTTTTGCTTTGAATGGAAAGTATTTTTCTGCTGATAAAATAGGCTAAATCTCTTATCTAAGAGCTTGGATTAGAGGAAAATGTAAGAGAATGCCCCACAACAGCTTACAGATATGCAGAGTTTTTTTTTTTTCTAATATTGTCGCTGATCCTTTATACATATTGTGGAGCAGGTCATCATCACAACAGCTGTAATATTAATCTCTTCTGTAGTCTTATCTTATCAGTTTCTCAGTTTATAAGGACATTTTCACCTGTTACAGAATACAAATGATGCTGTTAGAATGAAATAGGCACACTGTCTGCTGCACATACTTTATGTTGTAGCAGTTAAATTATGCACTGAGAGTGTTCTGTAGGTCCCCCTAAGGGGAGTCTAATGGATTTATGTAGAATAGTCATACAGCTCAAATTTCAATAGAAGACAATAGAAATTCCAATGTAACCTATAAGGTACAAAATACGTGTTCCTGAACTTCCCACTACAACAATAATTGACACAATATACTGTATGGGATTTTAAGCAGACGTATAGAAAAAAGCGATGGGTAATTTAAGGTGCCAGGTTTAAGGTTCAACTCAGTTTGAGATACAAATAAGCCATAGTCATCACTGGTTCATTTATTGTTTTGTTTTTTTGCTATAATTGTGATATCACATTTCTCCCTAAGTTGGTCATATTGGGTGGTATCCATATGTGACCAAGAGGATTCAGACCTATCCAGCACAGTCTGGGTGCTTCAGGAAGGGTTTCTCCAGGCAAGAAAGGGCCTAATTTAAAAAAAAAAGCCTGGTACTAATGGACACTGGACTGTTCTTCATTGCCAGTGTCTCAAGAGGTTGCACAGGATTTGGGAAGTTATACTGTAACTTGTTTGAATGATTTACAGGCAGGAATGATGACAGCTTCTTCCTGGTGGACTGTTTAAAGCGGAGGTTCACCCATAGAGAACACATTTTCCCCTTAGATTAATGCTCGTTTTGTCTAGGGGAATCGGCTAGTTGTTTTAAAATATGATCCGTACTTACCGTTTACGAGATGCATCCTCTCCGTCGCTTCCGGGTTTGGGCTGTGGGACTGGGCGTTCCTTCTTGATTGACAGTCTTCCGAGAGGCTTCCGACGGTCGCATCCATCGCGTCACGATTTTCCGAAAGAAGCCGAACGTCGGTGCGCAGTATAGAGCCGCACCGACGTTCGGCTTCTTTCGGCTACTAGTGACGCGATGGATGTGACCGTCGGAAGCCTCTCGGAAGACTGTCAATCAAGAAGGAACGCCCGCTCCTGAAGACCCATACCCGGAAGCGACGGAGAAGATGCATCTCGAAAACGGGTAAGTACTGCTCATATTTTAAAACAACTAGCCGATTCCCCTAGACAAAACGAGCAGGAATCTAAGGGGAAAAGGGCAAAAAATAAATAAATGGGTGAACTCCCGCTTTAAGGGATGTTTTAACACCCAAAACTGTCATAATAGCACCACTAATGTTGATTAAGAAAAATGTACATTAACCGCTTGAAGACCAAACCTTTTCTGGTATTTGTTGTTTAGAAGTTTAAATCAGTATTTTTTTCTAGAAAGTTACTTATAACCCCCAAACATTTTTTATTTTTTTTTGCACAGACCCTAGGTAAAAAATGTCAATTGTTGCAGTTTTTTATGTAACACAGTATTTATGCAGCAGTTTTTCAAACGCTAATAGATAAACTTAAAAATCTCCATAGGCTACGCTTTAAATGCCTTTACAGGTTACCTGTTTTGAGTTACAGAGGATGTATAGTGCTAGAATAATTGATCTTGTTCTATTTTTTGCGACAATACCTCACATGTGTGGTGCGAACACCGTTCACATATGCATGTGAAACTTACATATGCAATTGCGTCAATATTAAAAAATGTTTACACTGTCTCTTTATTTTTTTATTATCACTCTTATTGCTATTACAATGAGTGTAAACATCCCTTGTAACAGAAATAAACACGACAGGTCCTCTTTATGTAGAGAGATCTGGGGTCAAACAGACCCCAAATCTCTCCTTTACCCTTTTTTTTCGATGTTTTGCTTTAAAGAAATATAGTTTACTTCCACCCTGGACCAGAAGTGACGTCATGACAGGTGACACATGGTGGTCCTCCAAAGACCTAGAGGTAGTCTATCTATGTCTCTGACCAAGCCATTGAAAACGATAAGCTCAAGAGACAACGGTGCTACAGAAAGTGATTCAATGGCTAATGACAAAAAAAGATACCGGGGTTATGGCTGATAGCTTCAACCATAACCCCAGTAAACCACTTGCAAACCACAATGTATATATATATGTATTGAGGTTGGCAAGTTGTTAAAAATATAAAATGCTCTCCTTTAGCATCTTACTTGGAGAAAAATACAAAACATATCTATTGGTGTGTGCAGAGTTCTCTGAGTGCCCTTCTTCTTTAGAAAAAAATAACTAGGGTTCAATTTATGAGATTCTCTGTTGAGAATCATTACAGTCATACTGGATTTGGGGATCTTGAGAGATTATTCCCATACTGTCAATGTTAGTTTCCTAATTTGTTTAATAGTAACTGTTGTGGTTACATTATATCTGCAATAGTTCTTGTGAATAAAGTCATTAGCTAGTTACAGTCCACTATGATAGCATAGTGATTAACGTTAAATGCTAAAGGAATTTCAAGCATAACAGTCCTTCAAAATGTCAAGAATACTTAAACAGTTCAGTGTACTGACTAGACAAATTAAACATATGGCATTCTAAATCATACTGAAAAGCAGAGTTTAGGAAAAAAACAAAACTAAAAAAACAAGTGTCTGTAATTATTTCAAATGTTATATGTGTTATTTGGCTGAATTTATAAATACTATGTTTGTTTTTACTGTGCAGACATTACTTCATGCAGTGAATGCAGCCATTAATCAGCCATGTTGAATGATGAGCAAATATTGATTATATTAAAATCTAGTAAAACTAGTTTGTTTTTCCACACTGGATTCACACCTCTTATATCTCAATAATCTAAAGACACAGCATGTAATTTATTACAGTTATTTATACAGTAGAACACACTGAGATGTGAAGGATTGAACATTCTCTTTCTATTTAATTCCTCTGTGTACATGATACAGGTGCACAGAATGAAAACCTTGTTTAAAATGAATAGATTCTAGAGCCATACCGAAGGATCGACTTAGAAGCCAGCATCCCAACTCTTTGATAATGAAATAACAAATGATAGCAACTTTCCTTTAGTGTGATAATTAGTCAGCCAGGCTAAGATTGCAGAGCGTGGCCCAGGTGGCTGGTGAGTGCATCTTAAGAAGAAGAGGTTGTAAAGATTTTTATGAGGTGGTAATGATTGTTCCTTTAATACTTTATAACATACTAGTACACTTTGTCAAGAAGCAAGGGTTCCTGATTGCTAGCTAATTGACTTAGAATTGCATTTGTACCAGGGCTTAGAGCATGCACCAATTAACACTTGGCAAGCTAAAAAATGCATGCCCATTTGACTTTCAAAAGAGCTATTCTCTCTTTTTTTAACTTTTGAAGTTGTTCAGAAGATCAAACATTGAGATTTAAGAGCGGCTTAATGGTTCTTCCTTGTAGAATCTTTTCAATTTTATTATCAACACAAAGGACAGAGCACTAATGAATATATGAATACTTTAGCTTGCCTCACATTAATTCAGTATGTTCAGACTAGTAAGCTAATTTGAATATAAATGTATAGCAGATGACTTGTTTATTTGCAGAGTCTATATAGCTACTTCATATGTACTTATGCTTATGTTAGCGATCTTGTACATAGGTGCTAAAGTCTGAGCCTCAAGGGCCATAGAGAAAACGTATATTCCCTACTTAGAATCACTCTAATTATGTAAATCTAAATATCTATGTAAAGTCAAACAACGAACATATTCTTTTGGAGCAAATCAGCACCAAATAGAACACCACTGGACTAACATCCCCGAATTTAGCAGCAGTGATAATTATCATAAAGGGAGTAGTGATGCAGTGGATACAAGTGGATAATTAGACAAAAAAAGTCCCACAAAAGCCAAATTGGGAGGAAATTAAAGAAATTATAATGACTTCTCTGTTAGCATGCAAATAGCAATGGTTAGGTAAAGCATGATGACTTCTCTGTTGACATGCATGTAGCAATGCGTGTTTACTTATTTGCTAAATGCATTTTTTTGCCTTATGCCCTCCTGGTATATTCTAAGCCATTTTGCTTAGGACATGTTTTGTGACCCAGGGATAGTGAATACTATGTGGGTGTCAATAGCGCGTGTCAAGTTCCCCTTTTTAGCATCCATTTGAACATATCCTTAGAGGAATTTTCACTGTACCTTACTAGCCTAACTGCCTTATATAACTCAAATGTCACATTACTTCACTCTCCAGGATATTGACAAGGATATTGACTTCTTACCAAACTATCCAATAGACCAGTGGTGCTCAACCCTGTCCTCAAATACCCCCAATGGGCCATTTTTGGAAATTTCTCTTAAATAAAATAGCTTTCCAAAATACCAAGCCATTGACTCTGATTTAGGGCACCTAAGCAAGATAAAGGATAACTTGCAAACATGGCCTGTTGGGGGTACTTGAGGACAGGGTTGAGAACCCACTGCAGTGCAGTAGACCACACATAGCATGAAGACAAGAATGTACAATTGGCTGAGATGAAGGACTTTTAAGTACCTACACACAAAATATTACTATATATAAATATACATATTATAAAAAAAAATGTTTACAATATTTTGTGTGAAAGTGCCTACAAAGTCCTTCATCTCAGCCAATTTACAACAATTCTATACATGGGATGTGGCACCCAGCAAGATCATACAGATATAATAACCTAGCATGAAGACAAGACACAGTGAGGGGGATTTACTATGACAGAAGCAGACTGAATTGGAGCACCTGTGCTTAGCAACCAATCAGCTACTAGCTTTCCTTTTTAAAGCTTCACAGAACAAGGTGAAGAAAGAAGCTTATTGGAAACTGTGTACAGCTTCTCCAGATTTAGTCTGCTGCAAATTTAGTCCCTTAAATCGCTCACAGTATTTGAATGAAGAGCAAGGTAGCAGTTTAGATGTTCCTCGGAAGAAGAAACAGACAACATCATAAAAATGTGGGCTTGGAACAGATGACTAAAGTTAAAGTCAGGTCAAAGCAAATGGCAATAGTTTGATAGAGCCACGCATTCTAAGATTGAGGCAGGTGGAGCATGTTCAGAGTCAAGTGTCAGAAGATTTATCGATCTAATGAATAAACGGGTCAGGTCAGGTTAACAAGCTAGTGGAATGTGGGTACATCTAACTCAAGTTCTAAGCCATAGTCAAGATCAAGAACAAGCTAAGCTGATGAACAGCAAGCTAGCAGGAAAGCTTTCAGAGACCTAGTACTGTACCCAATATCCAATTTCATTTGAATCTGTTGCATTACTTGGATGTCAATAAGTGAACCCTTCATTCTTTAGATTAGTGATGATGATGAGTACTAATAAATTATATCTTTGAAGTACAGTAATACTGCCATGATTTCAAATGGTTTAGATCAGTGAGTATAACAATATGAGTTTGTGTGGCCTCTTATCTACTTGTAGTTACTAGTTTTATTTTATGCATGCTACTGACATTTGTCATGTAGGTATACTAAAACACAAGATTTGTATAAATGTGTTATAACTGAAGCTGTCTTGCTGTGATCTGTATAATATGACAGCTTGCTAACACTGATAAACCAACTTAATAACCATATATTCAGATAGTTGTAGAAACAAAACATTTTTAAACATATCTTAAGCAGTTCTGCAGATCTACCGCTTATTGCCCTGAGGGCCCTTTTCTTGAAGGAGTTGATCAGGGGCATTAGTAGTTACTCATGGTAAACCCGGGGGATAACAGCTAGTGTAAGTCAAGTTATGTCTTCTTCTTCTGAACTATGCTTATTCATCCAAGTGACTTGAATCAGTTGGTGGATGTATTTCAGATAATAAATGATGTTGGATCAAGTTATAAATGATTCAAGTCCAATAGTACAGTATGTTGATACTATGGAACAAATGTAACCGCTTGCCACCCACTCACAGTAGATAGACTACCAGCAGGCGGCATAGGCAGCCTCTGGAGTGTACCCAAGTTCAATTGGTGTATCAGATTTTTTCTGGCAGTGGATTTGGACCAAACTCTTTACATCAGATTTGAGTGTAAGTACCGTGTATTCTAGCCGGGTTTTCTTTGTAACACCAGCTGAGTACTAATTTTAATTGGTTAGTTCACCTGTAACCTAATGATAACATTTTAGAGCAGTATACAGGTGATTGTGTTGACTAGCTCCAATAGGTAATGATTAAGCGCTGATATTTGCGCGAAACGCATCTACCTCTTTGTCCCCCTGCTCCATCTGTCAACCACTTGTCATATGAAGCTTCAATAAAAGGATTTTTGGAAGTGCAGCCGTCTGGAATTATTTCTTCACTTTACACAGCATGCGAGCTGGGCTGGCACCTGACTAGTGTGTGTGGGCAACAAAAACTCACTCACCTGGAGCAGCTTTTCTTGTTCCCAAAAATGTAGTTTGGTTTTTACCAAAGACATTTAGCAGAATACATTTTGGCCTAAATTAATGAAGACATTTGATTTTATTGGTTATGTTTTATAACTGAAAGTAGAAAATATATTCTTGTTCAAAATTGTTGGCATTTTTTTTCATTTATATAATAAAAAAACAGTGATGATCAAATACCACCAAAAGAAAGCTCTATTTCTGTGAAAAAAAAGTAGATAAATGTCATACGTACAGCATTGCAGGAATGCGCAATTAGTAGCACAATACCTAACAGCAAAAAAAAAATGCCCTGGTCATGAAGGATGTAAAAACTTTCAGCGGTCAATTGGTTAAAATGTACCATTTTTTTAAATTACTGTTGAACCTGTTCATACATTTGAGCTACAATACGCACCTACAATTCATAGTTCTCTTCAATTAATATAAGACCTTTGAAATAATCACATTTTAGGCTTAGCTTTGAATACATTATAGAAAGAATAGTACCATGCATTAATTAGTGTTTTTACAAAATGACATAAGTAAAAAATTGTCTGAGATGGGAATTTCTCTCCCTTTGGATAGATAGCCTCTCATTTCCTGTTGTGTCTCCAGGATACAAAGTGAAGGGAATTATCCCACTGGGACACAGGCAGCAAAACAAATCTAAAGCTAAAAATAATAAAACAATTCATATAGGCCCAGATTATCGTACAGCGGCATATCTTTGAGCGGGCGTAACGTATCCTATTTACGTTACGCCTTCGCAACTTAGACGGCAAGTGCAGTATTCTCAAAGCACTTGCTCCGTAAGTTGCGGCGGCGTAGCGTAAATAGGCCGGCGTAAGCCCGCCTAATTCTAATGTGGAAGATGTGGGCGTGTGTTATGTAAATGTTATGTGACCCCACGTAAATGACGCTTTTTACAAATGGCGAATGCGCCATCCGTGGACATATTCCAGTGTGCATTGCTCCAAAGTACGCCGCAAGGACGTATTGGTTTTGACGTGAACGTAAATTACGTCCAGCCCCATTCACGGACGACTTACGCAAACGACGTAAAATTTTCAAAATTCGATGCGGGAACGACGTCCATACTTAACATTGTACGCCTCATATAGCAGGGGTAACTTTACGCCGGGAAGAGCCTAACGTAAACGGCGTATCTGTACTGCGTCGGCCGGGCTTACGTTCGTGAATTCACGTATCTAGCTGATTTACATATTTATAGGCGTAAATCAGCGTACACGCCCCTAGCAGCCAGCGTAAATATGCAGTTAAGATCCGACGGCGTAAGAGACTTACGCCGGTCGGATCTAATACAAATCTATGCGTAACTGATTCTAAGAATCAGGCGCATAGATACGACGGCTCAGACTCAGAGATACGACGGCGTATCTGGATATACGCCGTCGTATCTCCTTTGAGAATCTGGGCCTTAGTGTTCAAAACATTCATACAAAATTGATGTAGCAGTTTTGTATATCAAAGAATATACATTATTCTTTATCACTTCTCAAATAACCAAAGGCATTTGTTTAGTGTGAGTCAAATGTTGTTTCATGTCACAGTGTTGTCACTAGTTCCTAGGGAATAAAAAGGCACATTTTTAATTGCCAACAAGTCGACTTTAAAATGATGCTTCTTTTGTTTGAAAGAAACACAATACTAAACAACTCTGTGCTTGGTTGCTAAATTTGCTGCCCCATGCCTTGAATTCAGTGTACAGCCAAGTCTGTCCTGTTATATCATCTTTTTTTGGATTCCAACAGTGTGTTGTTGAACGGATTTTACTAAAAGCTACCCATAAAGAATTTAATATTTGTTAGGTATAAGCATAGACAGTTAACATTCATTTTAGAGAAGAGAAGTTCTTGTCTCCTTTCCAATTTTCCTGGGGAAGAAATTGGACAGCTAGAGTGTACTTTTCTGATGGCAATTTTTTAGTATAAAATGCCACTGGCAGATGGTAACGCCTCCAAACAGGCAGTGTCAGGTGGCTCTCATGCCTAATTGATTATTAATTTGACTTATGTTAGATTTGTTTATTAAGAATAGCTTATGTATTCTTCCAGTTAACAGACTTTTAAATGGAAAGTCTGCCTTTCATCACCTACAGGCAAAGACCCTGCTAAGCCAATAAACCGTTCTCTAGTGATTTGGTACCTGTCATACTGAGTGATTGCTGTTATTAAGGACATATCTGTCTTTTAATCAGGGTTTAGTTTTCTTAACAGCAAAATTATATCACTGTATTCTAAGGATTAGGGATTTAATGATTGATCCAAGTGATAAAATAGCTTCTTTACACATTCCCATCTACACTATTGTAGCCTTGTTACAAAACCCAAAGGCAGTGCAACTGAAATGTTGACATAATGATGTCATCAGACAGGGAGGGAGCCTATATATTTTGGATAACAAATTGGTTACAGTGTTTGTTATGACCTGAAAGGGACATTAGATGAGCAGCTTTTGGAATCAAGGTTGTTTCCTGTTTGACAAATATCTTTCCTGCATTAATTTATTGTTAAGTTAAAGACACTTGTACTGTCTATAATAATGTATTTATTTATATTTTTATGTTGGGTATCAATACATGTATTAGTCCACAATCTGTAAAGATAGTCTAAACCTGACCCCTGTAGTATTTCTACTTGCATTGCTTCACTGTACATGCAGTTATAAAGGTGAGTAGAGGCTCTTTAATGTCTATGCCCTGGTGCACTTTAATATCCATATTGTTTTTATGTTTGTTTGTTTTTTGCACACTGTTAGGTAGATTCAGGTAGCAGAACCTATAGTTACGGTGGCGTTGCTTAGCGTGTTTAGGCTACGCCGCCGTAAGTAAGCTAGGCAAGTACATGATTCTCAATGTACTTGCCTGCTATGTTACGACGGCGTAGCCTAAATCGGCGGGCGTAAGGGCGCCTAATTCAAATGTGTTGGGGGGGGCGTGTTTAATGTCAATGAGGCTTGACCTCACGTTTTTTAAAAAAATTTTACACTGCGCATGCGCCGGGCGCCTACATTTCCCAGTGTGCATTGCGGCTAAGTACGCCGCATGGGCCTATTGATTTTGACGTGGACGTAAACAACGTAAATCCCGATTCGCGGACGACTTAAAAATTTCAAATTTCGCGGCGGGAACGGCGGCCATACTTAACATTACTATTCCACTAGGGCCTAGCTATAACTTTACGTGGCCTATCTCTTACGCAAACGGCGTAAAAGTACTGCGTCAGCCGGGCGTACGTTCATGAATCGGCGTATCTCCTCATTTACATATTCTTAAGCGTATCTCTGTTTGAGCATACGCTTAAACATAAGTCGCCGTAGATTCTGAGTTAGGTCGACTTATCTACTGATAAGTCAGCCTAACTCTACCTGAATCTACCTATGTGTTTTTTTCACATATAAAACATTTAAATCCATAAGCCTGGTAAAATAGCATACAAACATATACAGTATGCTAATACCAACTGACTTGTATTCCTTTTACATTTTATGAAGTTATGAATCCTATTTTCTTTTGACTATCTAAAGACCAGTATGGTTGACAGGATCAGGTGAGTAGTAAACCAGCAAAAACAGGGTTAGTCTTATCATTAGGCACATTAGTCCTGGACCTATAGTCAATATTTGCAATGTTGACCCCTTTTCAAGACCTCTGAAATTTGCCCTAGCATGCTGTCAATCAACTTCTGGGCCACATCCTGACTGATGGCAGCCCATTCTTGCATAATAAATGCTTGGAGTTTGTCAGAATGTGTTTTTTTTTTATTGTTCACCTGCCTCTTGAAGATTGACCACAAGTTCTCAAAGGGATTAAGGTCTGGGGACCCAACATGTTGATGTTTTGTTCTCCAAGACACTAAGGCCCTGTACACACCATAGAATCCATCCGCAGATAAATCCCAGCAAATGGGTTTCAGCGGATAGATCCTATGGTGTGTACACGCCAGCGGATCTGTTTCCGCGGATATATCTCCCCTGGGATGGATTCCAGCAGATCGAATATTCGCTGACATGCAGAACATATCCATCTGCTGGAGTCCATCCCAACGGATGGATCCGCTGGTCTGTATAGACTCACCGGATCCATCCGTCCGAAGGGATCCCCCGCATGCGTCGTAATGATTCGACGCATGCGTGGAATTCCTTATATGACAGCGTCGCACACGTCACCGCGTCATAATCGCGGCGACGGCGCGACACGTCATCGCCAGAGGATTTCGGCCCGGATTTCAATGCGATGGTGAGTACACTCCATCGCATTAAAATCTGCTGAAATCTTCGAGAGGATTTATCCACGGAAACGGTCCGCTGGACCGTATCCGCGGATAAATCCTCCCGTGTGTATGGGGCCTCAGGCCCCATGTACACGGGATGCTGCTAAACATATGTTCAGAGGCAGTTGAATGCTTTTTTCAACTGCCACTGAACTCATTCAATGTTATTCTATGTGACCATGTACACAGTCTAGTTTATTGCCGTTTTTAGGCAGTTGCGTTTAACAGCGTTTCTTTAAAAGCAAAAAAAAAGGGTTCAGACGCACAAGATTTTCACGTTTCGGATGCCAAACGCGGCTAAACGCGATAACCCCCATTTAGCAGCATTTCGTTTATAGGCGTTTTTCATTTTTTATTGAAACGCTTCTAAACTTAAACGCGACTAAACACGGCATGTAAACTTGGCAAGAGGATGTTTTTGTATCATTTGTGGCTGTGTTCTTAGGCAAAATTATGTGAGCCTACTTGCTTGGCTGAGAAGCAACCCCACACATGAATGGTTTCAGGATGTACTGTTGACATGACAAAGGACTGATGGTAGCACTCACCTTTTCTTCTCAGGACAAGTTTTTTTCCTGATGCTCCAAACAATCGGAAAGGGGATTACTCAGCAGAGGAAAAAGCAGAGGATTTTTTTTGGGGGGGGGGTTAAGTTCATTTTCATGGCAAAGAGGGACTTTGCAATTAATTGTAATTCATCTTATTACTCTTTATAACATTTTGGAGTATATTAAAATTGCCATCCTAAAAACTGAGGCAGCAGACTTTGTGAAAATGAATATTTGTGTCAATCTCAAAACTTTTGGCCAGGGCTGTAGTATAGCTTTGGATGCCAGGAGTGGGTCCCGGAGCATGCTGGGACTGTGACGTCATAAGAGGCCTATATTAATCGTTGGGCACCGCACACCCGGCATTACAGCGGGAGGGAGCGTTGAGTCAACATCGGAAGAAAAGAAGAAAAAAAAAGGAAGAAGGCGACAAAGAAGACCGGGCTGGCCGCCGCTAGTAAAAGAGCTTCAAAGAAGATAGTGGCGGCCAGCCCCGAAGAAGGCACCGGAGAGCGAGTGGGAGAAGAACCAGGGAGCGCCGAGACGACACCGGAGAGTGGAGAAGACGAAAGAAGACCCCCAGAAAGTGGAGAAGACCCCCGGAGAGCGGAGAAGACCCCCGGAGCTGACTAATAAATTATTTTTAAAACATGTGTTGTGTGTTGACACTTTTCCTCCAGGTGAATGGGTAGGGGTACAATGTACCCCATACTCATTCACCTAGGGTGGGGGGCTGGTATCTAGGGGCCCCCTTATTAAAGGGGGCTCCCAGATTCCGATAATCCTCCCACCTGCAGACCCCGACAACCAACGGCCAGGGTTGTCCGGAAGAGGCCCTGTCCTTATCAACATGGGGACAGGGTGCTTTGGGGTGGGGGGCCGCAGGGCGCCCCCCTGCCCCAAAGCACCCACCCCCCATGTTGAGGGCATGCGGCCTGGTATGGCTCAGGAGGGGGGCGCTCGCTCGTCCCCACTCCTTTTCTAACCGACCGGGCGGCGTGCTCGGATACGGGTCTGGTATGGATTGTGGGGGAACCCCTATGCTGTTTTTTCGGCATAGGGGTTCTCCTTACAATCCATACCAGACCTAAGGGCCTGGTATGCTCCTGGGGGGTAACCCATGCTGATTTTTTATTTAAAATTTGGCATGGAGTTCTCCCTCATGATTCATACCAAACGCTGCGTCTAGAATTGGCGGGAATCCAAGTCGGATCCCTGTCGCTTCTGTCACGCTCGCTGGAATGTGCTTTTCCTATTCCAGCGAGTGCGAGATGTCTGCACCCTGTCGCTGAGAATCAGCGCAATGTCGTCGTGCTGGAAACACATTCTCACAGACAGCACCAGCACCATCTGCTGCGCCTACTACGCAGACTCACCCCCTTTATCCCGAAAGAGAACATTCCAGTCGTGGTGGGAACAATTATTAATTCCACACTTGACTATGCGATTGCCCTCTATCTCGGACTCCCCAAATACCAAATCACTCATCTGCAAGTCGTCCAAAATATGGCCGCTCGACTCGTGACTGGGAAAAAAACATGGGAATCAATCTCACCTTCACTAAAATCCCTTCATTGGTTACCAGTAAAAGACAGGATCACTTTCAAGGCACTCTGCCTAATGCATAAGTGTATTCAAGGAAACGCCCCCCAATATCTATGCGAAAAAATAAAAACTCACAACCCCAATCACGTTCTGCGATCCACCAATCAAAATCTAATTCAGATACCCAAAGCCAGGTACAAGTCCAAAGGAGATCGAAGATTTGCAGTCCAGGGACCTTGTTTGTGGAACGATCTACCAACCACCATTCGGTTGGAGGTGAACCACTTGGCCTTCAGGAGAAAGATTAAAACCTATCTCTTCTGAGGTCAAGGGGTCTCAACACATGGAATCGATCGATTCAGCGCCCAGAGGCGATTCAGTTCGCATGTGCTGCGCTATATAAGTTTCTCACTCACTCACTCACTCACAGGTACTGTAGCTTATGTCAATGCACTTCTTCCAGAAGTTCAAAATAGAAGGCAATGACACAAAAGTCTTGTCCCTGCTAAAACCATAGAATGTATGCCCTAAATTATTAATTTTAAATACTTCATCTGTGAAAACTCTGTCTTAACCATGTTTTTTACTAATGGATTTGCAAATAATATCCAAGAAGCAAAACCATGATTTTTCTGCTTGCAAATCTTGTTTTGATGCACTTATAAAACCTAGAAATGTCTGTTGGTGAAGGGCTAAAAGCTGGCTAATTGCCACTTTGCACTAGTTTGCTGCTCACCCATTTGACATAGTGAATGTGCTTTTTTTCCTTGACTTTCTCAGCTGTGCAGCAATCATTATTTAGTTCCTGTGACAAGTACAGAAGCTTACAGTTGTTATCAAAATGACATCCTGTCCAAAACTGATTACCGTACTCATTTCCAAGTCATCAGGTCCCCCCCGTGTGCATATGATTGCACTCGATATGCTTATCATATTTTAACGTAAAGTAGCATTCATATTTTTTTTGAAGAATGTGGCAACCTTTGAGGTTTTTACAATAAGTCAAGTGTATTCTGAATGCTTGTAATATGGCACAGGAAAGGAGAGGGTAGAAAAGACATCTTGATGTATTCCAAATATTATGGTTAATGTATACAAGTCATCGTGTTTTCAAACTTGACTGACAACTAACATCATGTATTTTGAGGTTACACAGCTTATCTTCTTATGGGCATGGAAAAGGATACACAGTAGTTTGCTGATATATATATATATATATATATATATATATATACATACACAAAGAGAGAGAGAGAGTAGTATTTACTGTGTGTCAGCCAATATCTCTAGCACAGCAATTGCCTTGAATGTGGGCAATAATGATCAAATACAGCACTGGCTGAAAAATAAACATGGCTAAGTTTAACATTAATCTATTGTATTGGCTATTTATTCTATTATGAACCTATTGTGTCATATGTTGCAAAAGGCATGCAATTAAATGTTTGATCTTTAAAAATGTGTATTCCTGAGCTTGTAAGCTAAAGGAATATCTATGGTTAATGTTTTTTCAACTTAATGTATCCTATGCATTAAGGTGAAAAAACATCCGATGCTTACTGTCTCATCAGCCCCCCCCCCCCCCCCGTTTACTTACCTCAGCCCTCGAAACTCCCACCTCGAGAATTTGCTGGATTTCGGCCCGGTCTTCTCGGCTCTTCATTGGACTTTATCTGTCCTTCCAAACTAACCATACTTTTAAATGCAGACACTTTGTGGTGTCTACAAGTACCTTTAATAACCCTAATTGTTTTTTGTGTGCCTGGGGAGCCAATTCCGAAGATAAGCTTCTCCCAAATGTCTAACAAAGTAAGAACCACTACTGAACACTGAGGCTCTGTTAAATGTCTGCAGGAGGGTTTAGTTCCAAGTCTAGCAAAAGTTTAAAACCTTTTTATGGTCCACACCTGCAATGTGGGAAATCTCCTGATGCACAAGAATTGGGTCAAAGGTTGTTAGAGTTACTCTGCCTACCTTTAAGTAGTATTTTCTGTTTATATATAATAATTTAAATAACAATTTTGACTTACTTATATGGTTTTAGGCCTTAGTTTATTACAATCATCACATATGCATGTCAAATTCTTAGGCCGCGTACACACGGTCAGTCAAAACCGATGGAAACGGACTGAAGGACCGTTTCATCGGTCCAAACCGATGGTGTGTGGGCCCCATCGGTCAGTTATCCTTAGGTCAAAAATGTTAGAACTTGCTTTAAAATTGAACCGATGGACTCCTAACCGATAGGTCAAAACCGACGGTTAGTATGCAAAAGCATTGGTTAAAAACCCGCGCATGCTCAGAATCAAGTCGACGCATGCTTAGAAGCATTGAACTTCATTTTTTTCAGCACGTCGTTGTGTTTTACGTCACCGCATTGGACTCGATCGTTTTTTTAACTGATGGTGTGTAGGCACATCAGACCATCAGTCCGCTTCGGACCGTTCTCATTGGATGGACCGACCGTGTGTACGCGGCCTTATAGGTACTTGTATAGTGCTGTCATTTTAAGCAGCACTATACATATATAGATGTGATTGAATGAAGTTTTATCCATTAGGAAAGACAACAAAATTAGTTAATCAATCTGTACAAATAGATGTTAAAGTGTACTTCTCACAGAATTAATTTACAGTTTGTAAAACTATGAAAAATCATCATTAATGTTACTCTATAAGAATTATGTCTGGCTTGCTACATCCTTACATGCAATTTAAAACATGGCATACCCAAACAGACGACATTCTTAGTAGTGCTGCTGCTATTATCAGGTGTTAATGGTTAATGGACATTTAAATGGCTGTCTTATAACAAGTGATAATGGATATCACACTTAACCGGAATACACTACATTGTTTCCTTCTAATGTGATGCCCCAGAGACACTAGGTGCAAATACTTGGTGTTCAGACAGAAAATGCAAGACACTGTCTTGAAAATAAAAAAGACTGTAGTTTATGTAAATGCAGTTCTTGGAAACTCATATTGTTTATTTATGTTCAACAATTGAAAACAATATAATGCAATCTATATTCATACACCTTTCAGCAGACTTACTGGTAAATTCAATGTAGGTAGGCATTAGGTTACATGAGCACAATGCCAATGCAACATTAATCTGCCAGTGAACTTATTTGCTTTTTGTTGTATGTGTTTCCTCATCTTGCTGTTGGGCAAAATCATTGGATTTTCTTTTATTTGGCAAGAGAGAACTTCTTAAGCACATTGGTTCAATGATATCCAAATAAATAACAGCTCTTCCTTGCAATCAAACTTGTTAGTGCCTGCTGGAAATTACCTAATGCAATTTGGTTTGTGATTGTGTTTAGACCTGGCAGTGTTTCAATAATTATTGGTCGAAATTGAAGAAGCAGGAAAAACGTAGCAAGAAGTGCCATCTTTACATTGCATAAAGAACTATTTCAATTAACATTAATGTAGAAAATCAAATTCTGTAATTACTCATAAAAATCCTACAGGTCTCTGTTTCCAAACATGGGGTGTCTGCCAAAAGTGTTCAACTTCAAGATGACATTAGCTTGGCATGGTTGCGCTTACATCTGATAATTGCTCAGCAATAGCTTTGCTCATTCATATAATCACTTGTTTGATTAATGTACTCTGCTCTCATTTATTTATATAATCAAATTATGTTCTGGAGTGCATTTTCACTCTTGTTTTATTCTTCTTTAGTTCACTGCTGTATTTTGGCAAGATGTCCTAGGGCAACATAGGGCTGTTATAGACAATTCTTTGAGTAGTTGCCTCTCTTGCTTCTAGTACATGCGGATGGTTACTTATGCTTATATAACACTTCAATTTTGTGGCATGTGGCAGTTTTCCTTTGTTAATTGGAACAAATGTGCCAATTATGGAGATTCATCTCTTGATACCAATCAATGAATAATTAGACATAACACATCTGTCTCTGAATAGAGGAAGGAGGTGAGCACAGACAAATGTACTTGGAACAACTGTGTAAAATGTGTTCTTCTGTACCCATCACTTGCCAGAGAGATATGCTACGTACTAATCTTCCCACGTATTTTGATTTATTTAATGAGAACTTTTTCTTGTTTCAAGCTTTGTTTGATTTCCTTGTTCAATTAAAAGGTTATAGCAAAAGAAATGCTAGTGAAAAAAAAAACATTGTTGTTTCATTCTTACTGACTAAAGCAGGGTGATCACATACATTATGAATAGTTGTGGCGTTGTGGAATTTTACATTATCCATATGAATGTATCCAATGAATAGCAAATCAGCCATATGGCATATGGCTTCAGCTTTGTTATATCTTAACCACTTCCATACAGGGCACTTATGCACCTTCCCGCCCAAGCCAATTTTCAGCTTTCAGTGCTGTCGCACTTTGAATGGCAATTGCACGGTCATGCTACACTTTACCCAAACAAAATTGGCGTCTTTTTTTCCCCACAAATAGAGCTTTCTTTTGGTGGTATTTGATCACCTCTGCGATTTTTTTTTGCGCAACAACTAAAAAAAGACTGAAAATTTTGAAAAAAAATTACGTTTTTATTTTTTTCTGTTAATTTTTTTGTAAATAAGTAAGTTTTCTCTTTCAATTATGGGCACTGATATGGCGGTACTGATGGACACTGTGGGGTGGCACTGATGGACACTGTGGGGCGGCACTGATTTACCCATGTTGCCAGTCAGTGCCCATTTGTGGGCACTGATTGGCATCTTTTTTTTTATGTATTTTTTTTTTCCCCCAGACTTTTTTTTTGCTCTTCCCTGGTCCAGGGTGGGCTTCCCTGGTGGTCCAGTGTGGCGATCCGAGGGGGGGCTGCGCTGATAAACAATCAGCGTGAACCCCCCCTGTCAGGAGAACCGCCGATCGGCTCTCCTCTACTCGCGTCTGTCAGACGCGAGTGAGGAAGAGCCATCAACGGCTCTTCCTGTTTACATCGTGATCAGCCGTGGTTGGACACGGCTGATCACGTGGTAAAGAGCCTCCATGAGAGACTCTTTACCTTGATCGGTGTTGCGGGGTGTCAGACTGACACCCTGCAACAACGATCGCCGCGATGCGCGCCCCCGGGGGCGCGCAGCGGCTCAGAATCCTGAGGACATCATATGACGTCCAGTCAGGATTCTACAACCACTTTGCCAACATCAATATGTCACTGGCGGGCGGCAAGTGGTTAAGCAATGATAGAGAGATAAGGTTGAATAGGGTTTTTAGTCCCAACATGATACCTTTATTATTATTCCTTTAAAAGCAGTTCTATATATGTATATAAAAAAATACTCCTGGAACATTCCAGAAAAAATTAAGTACATACAAATATAACCCAATCGGTGTTGTATATGCCATTTTATAGTTTTGGGATGCCAATAATTTAAATGATGTAGGTTTAAATAAGAAGGGTACATGTAAAAAAAAATTGTCTTCTGTGCACAATTTCAAGTATCCATTGGGGGTTATTTACAAAAGGCATATCCACTTAGCACTACAAGTGCAAAGTGCACTTGAAATTGCACTGAAAGTGCACTTGGAAGTGCAGTCGCTGTAAATCTGAGGGGAAGATCTGAAATGAAGGGAAGCTCTGCTGATTTTATTATCCAAGTATGTGCAAGCTAAAATGCTGTTTGTTTATTTTCCTTGCATGTCCCCCTCGGATCTACAGCGACTGCACTTCCAAGTGCACTTTCAGTGCAATTTCAAGTGCACTTTGCACTTATAGTTTGCACTTGTAGTGCAAAGTAAATTTGCCTTTAGTAAATAACCCCCATTTTGTTGCTGTTTGCGTCACATGGTGAAGTATTTTCATAGCTTCAAGCAATGTGCTCTTTTTGAGCATGATATTATATTTGTATTGTTGGTTCAAATATAGCCATATATGTGGAAGAGTCCAGAATACAACAGTTTGTACAAATAACCATTTATAACAAATACCCACGTGTCTAGTTGGGCTGAAACTTGGACTGAAAGTCCTAGAAACATTGAATAATTGTACTCTACGAGATATTTTTTTGCATACAATATTAAGGACTACAAAGAGTACAGTATATGTGTTTTACATTGGACCATCTCCCAAAAACACAAAGCAAAGTGCTGTTATAAGTATTGATGCAAAAGTCTAATTAAACAAATGAAAGGACCTATACATGTATGGATCAACCCTACTTTTTCTAATCTATGCTTTTAAATTATTCTGGGGAATATCTTTAGAATTTTGGTGTGGGCAACAGATCCATGTACCTGTTTCCAACAGCATTGGGAGGACCCTTAGGCCAGAGCGTCCATATGGGCAGTTCATTTCCAGTACAGCTGAGCTGCCACGGCAGCTGTCAAACACGCATGGCAGCAGTCAAGGAGATTTGTTGCTGGCTGGCGGAGTCTGATGGGTATTCAGGGACACAGGTTCCCCAACAGGTCTGTTCCACTTGAGATTGAAAGCAGGCAGTGGGCAGATTCTATAGGCAATACAATGAGTATTATTGGCTATAGAATTCACTGACTGCTTGTTGTCAATCACAAACCCACATAGCAAGGATAACTTGTCATAAATTTGTGTCAGTGTTGAATTGTAAGTCTGTTAACTTACTGCATATTTTCACTGGGAAGTTATATACTTGCAGAGCATTTGAAGCACACATTCTAAATTACACTTTTCCAATTTGTAGCAAATTTGCATGTCAAGTCTCCAGCAAGAGCAAAGTTGCAGTGGTGAGTCTACGGCAAAAGCTCTGCAAGTCTACAGCATCAAAATTAAGCCACAGTGACCCCTGTGGTGGGATGATTGCACAACATAACTGAAACAGAACTTGCAGCAGACTTGCAGAATGTTTGTAAAGAAAGTTGATCTGGAGTCATACAAAATGGCTTGTCTCCAGCTTAGCAAGTCATTTTCAAACTTGCAGCAAAATTGCTTGCTACCTGGGAACAAAGCTAGCCCATCATCCTCTCCATCAGGCTACATCTACTATCAGTGCCACTGGTTTCTAGTGGCTTGTTGGTTGTGAAACAAACAGTGTCCTTGATAACCAGTGGCAGGTAGGGAAGGGGTAATGGTGGTAAACCTGATACTCTATTATACAGCATACTGATACAGGAATTCAGCCTGTATTTGTATGTCAAGTGTGAGTTGGTCTTAATTACACCCAGTTTCATTATCTACAAGCTGCATGTAATTATTTTTGAATTTAATGCAGCTATAACAACACTTTGTAAAAATTGAACTATTAATAAGAGCTACCTGAATCTGTTGTATGTGCTACCTAAAATGGTGGCAGTTGCTGTATTTATCCTCCTAATCTAACATTGTATTTGTAACTAAAAACCTTACTCAGCCTCATATCTCTCTTACAGTTGCTTTTTTAGGAGTACCGAATAGAGACTAGCTGATGTAGAATTTTAAGAGGGAATAAAACTGGGTACACACAGTGGGCTGGGTAAAAAGAAACAAAGGGATTCATCCATACACACAAGTGAGGTGGTTGGGGGAAATCCTCTTTGCTGTGTTTTTGTATTCTGACAGTAAGGACACCTTCTCTGTCAAGCCTTGTACACAAGGCCAGGAATCTCTTCTGTTTGAAAACCGCCAGTTTTCCCGACAGGATTCCTGCCAAGCTTGCCTTGAAAAGCCA
Source organism: Rana temporaria (assembly GCF_905171775.1). Lineage (NCBI taxonomy): Eukaryota > Metazoa > Chordata > Amphibia > Anura > Ranidae > Rana > Rana temporaria. Next base: position 461,975,256 of record NC_053489.1, on the reverse strand, counting down.
TGTATACACACGGCCACACAAAAGACCCACCGTTCTTATTTCTTTGCACGGTTTATTTCTCCTTCAGGTAAGCATACAGACGACCGGTTTTCTCAGCAGGAAACACTGCCGGGAATCCCGACGTGAAAATAGAGAGCAGGTTCTCTATTTTTTCCACCAGTTTTTCTGCTGGAAAAAACAGTCATGTGTACGAGGCTTCAGAGTACATTGATCAGTGAACTGAGTCAAAGTGGGAGCAGGTACTTGTAAAAACCAGGTACTCAACCCTCCCCCCCAAAAAAATATGATGTGCCAAAAGTTGAAGAAGAAGGAGGTAGAAAAGTGGAACTTCCCCTTTTGGGTGATAACATATAGGGCATATATTGCAGAGAAGTCCTGCCTATTTGTTTTTGACCTGACATGCTTTAATTAAATTCTCCACCTTGTGAAACCACTAGCCACACTAAAGATGGTACAACAGCATTTGTACTAGAATGTGTAATATTAAATGGCTTTTGAGATTTTTAGCATTTCTAAGTTGAAATAACCCCAAACTATAAAAGTGTACATATTGCTCATGACTGGTTAAGCAGGGAATGCTTTAGTCAGTTAAAAGTTGATTTCAATTAGCATAGCTGCAACTTTCATCACATCCGTTCACATAAAACATGTTGGCTGGAATGCAGTGTTCAGCAAGTACTATATAACAGTAGCATATGACACTCCATATGTTACACTCTGAGGAACTCAACAGAAGCTTTAGGCAGAGATTTTCCAGTGCCAGCTACTGAAGTTCATTCACCGCTCTGCTGTTGCCACTGGCAAGGGCTGCCTGACAAAGGCATGGAAGGAAGCATAATATGTTAAATTAATGGAGTTGCGTTGAGCATTGAAAATAATAGGTTGTTTATGTGTACACAATCCATGCTATTTAGAGATAACAAACCCATTGCTTAAGTTATTCTTATTTGATTTGAATCCTGTTGTCATTGTAGCAAACACATTGTGGGTATTGTGCAGTTTATATTAGAGAATATTTATAAAAGCACAAAAGGTAGATGCCTTTTAACTGTCATAGCAATTATTACTTATGATTTATAAAATACTTTCAGAGGCAGCCAAGAGACACAAGTGGCACCTTAGCTCCTCAGATATCATGCTTTTTTTCTAAGTATTAGTTTGCAAGAGTAATGCAGACAACACACAATCTTCTATTGTTTTAAATTTAACCTAATAAATCACCAAATTGTCTAACTTCTGTGCATAGTGCGATGGTTGACATCTTTATATATACTAATTGGACCACCATCAAACTAGGTAAATTTTGATGAACTTTGTTGATTTAAAATGGAATCTGAATGTGTGTCCCTGTTGAGACATGTTACCATAATCCTTTATAGGAACTCATGGTCAGAGAAAAATTAGCTGTAAGCAGTTGACTGTAGTGCTTGTCAGAGTGATGGCTTGTGCAGCAGCATTTACTAGACAATCTTGCCTTACCTTACAATAAAGGAGGGCTACACTTTCGTGCAATAGATTGCTTGAGATCACAATAGGCATAAAACTAACAGAAAACTGTACACTTTACCATCTGAAAAACATCGAACCTTCTGGCTGAAATCCATCAAGAACTTTACTGTATATGTTTCAAAGTTCAGTGCTATGTTTCTGAGGTGTAAAATCAGTACAATGTATCACGTTACTTTAGCTGAGATCTGTAAATATGCAGAGAAGCAAAGGCAGATCATGTATTGTATATTCAACCCAATAGCTTGCTATTAAACTATTCAATGGGATTATTTAAATACGTGTACTAAATAAAATAAAGGCCAACTCCGGGAAAGTTGACAATTCTCCCATGCAGTGAAGCTGCACCCACACTAAAGGGGTTAGCTACACATTTAGTCTAGGGCAAGTAAAAAGCACTTTTATTCACCTATTCCTTCGCTCCCCCAGCAGACGGTGCTCCCCTGTGTTCCAGCAGGGGACTGTCCCTTGACATCCTCACGTCCAATGCAGAGCCATGGTCCTGCATTAATATTGATGATGTCAGGACATTGCACAGCCCCACTGCAAGGGATGACTTTTTAAGTTTCCTGGTGTCCAACATTAAAGCGCAACAACTTTTGTTGAGGGAGGATTAGAACCTATGAGTTTTTTTCTGCTTCTGCCATACATTCTATGGCTGTTTGTTTCACAGGTGTCAGGGCCAAATAGCAAGTGAGGGCAAATCTCCCCAATGATGACACAGACTGCATTACAAAGCATATTCTTATACAGTAAGCAGTTTATACATGCTGTTAGAATTATGTTCTTGTTACTCCTTGTGAGATATTTACCTCACTTTCTGAATAGGTGATGTGTCATACAGGACAGGAGGGAAAGAGAACAGACAGTATTGAAATCCCAGCAGAATTCTGGTAAAAAAAAAATGTTGAAGTCATGGGGAGAAAACACTGTAGGCACGTGTGCCTTTAAATTTTCAGTGTACCCAACAGTCTGTAAAACTCTACAAAAGGCATACGAGAAATAAAAATAAAGGAATGTTCTCATTATACAAGTGAGCATCCTGCTTTTTGCCTCTTTTTATTACTCTTTGCACTTTGGATTAATAGCTTCATCTATTGCTAATACTAAAACATTCTATTTAGGTGGCAATTTACATAGATAGAACCTTTTCAGAGAGCAGCTGAACTGTCACACAGCTCAGCAGATAATATATAAAATTAACCAATTTGCAGAAAGGAGAGATCTTTATTTATGACACGGCAGCTCTGCATCTATTTGTTCTGCTTTTTATTTGTGCTGCTAGTATCAATCTACTTCAGGACACTGGCTTATTATTAATGGCTTATGACAAGACTGAAGAAGCAGCTTATGTATTTCTGCTCACCAGTGCACTTTGGCCACCTTTCAGAGCCGAGAGTCATTCAGCTTAGCAATTACATGCACAGTAATCATCAATTTGTTTCCAAAATATAATATTCTTACAAAGTGAAAAACCTGCAATAAAACTTACCGAGATAAGAGTCAAAATAAACAATGAGGAAGAAATCATACATTTCAAATGCTTTCTTTTTATTAGGTGGAGTGGTTGAAAAATGAGGATATCATCGATCCTGTGGAAGATCGGAATTTTTACATTACAATTGATCATAACCTCATCATCAAACAAGCAAGGCTCTCAGACACTGCCAATTATACATGTGTTGCCAAAAACATTGTGGCCAAAAGAAGAAGTACGACAGCTACAGTAATCGTATATGGTAAGACAGTGACTGATGGGCAGTAGTAGGATTTGGAGAAGTCTGGAAAAGAAATACCTTATTGACTATTAAATAACTCTATTGCATTTGTAGGCATTGGTGGATGTCAGTAAATATATTTTCTATTCTTCCATGGCCTTGACTAGACATACTAATGAGTATTTACTAGCAAAGTGCAGATTAACTGTAAATCGCACAAATAAATCAGCAGTTGGTCAGATAACTCTAGTGCAGTGTTTCCCAACTCCATCCCTCAGTTTAAAGACCCAAAGGCATTCATTTGATATCTACAATTACAACAGGAATGGATGATAATCAGACTGTTTATGGAGCGGTAACAGATAATTTTCTCACTCTTCAGTTACTGGAAATGGCTGGAAGCCATGTTGAAAATGAACTCCAGGCATTCACATGGTTGAAATGAATAGAACAGCATTAGAAATGTTTGTTTGTTTTTTTGCAATTTTTTTGCTTTCTATGCTAATTCTGTGGAGAAGTCCTGGTGACAGAGTGTCACAGGGGAGGAACCAATATGAACCCCCTACAAAGGAGACAACTTTTTTTTCTTAGCAATTTCATACAGGCCATTTATTGTACTTATAGTGATAGCAAAAGGATAAAGTGAAAAATCTTCAATACAACTCCTTCACTGACCGATAAGGCTCAATAGGAAAATGAAATAATCTTTTTTTATATAGTGGCATATTAAAGTGATATAAAGGTTTTTTTTTTCACTTAAAAATAACAAACATGTTATACTTATCTGCTCTGTGCAGTGGTTTTGCATAGATCAGCCCAGATCCTCCTCTACTCGCTGGCACTCCTGGCACCTCCCTCCTGCCAAGTGCCCCACAGCAAGCAGCTTGATATGGGGGGCACCCAAACTGAGCCACTGCTCTGTGTGGCCATTCAGACATGGAACCACGGCTCGGCCTACCCCCTCTCTCTCCTCATTGGCTCATTGACTTTGATTTAGAGCAGAAGGAGCCATCGGCACCTTAGCTCTTAGCTTACCTCTTAGCCAATGAGGGAAAGCCCCCGGACAGCTGAGGTTCTCGTGCAACATAGCTGGATGGAGATGGGGTTTAGGTAAGTATTGGGGGGGGCTGCTGCACAAAGAAGGTTTTTTATCCTAATGCATAGAATGCATTGTGATAAAAAAAACTTCTGGCTTTAGAACCACTTTAAGTGAATGTGTACTTTTCAGAGTGTATGATCACTTAGGGATCCACTTAAAATGAAGGGCTGATACCATTGTCAACCAGACACCAATTGTTTACACCACACTACACCTGCATTTTATGAGACTTATATAAAATGCAAGCCAATGCCCTTCAGAATGTTCTTTGCATAACATTCCAATGAATGGGGCTTGAAGCAAAGGACATATTTTTAAAGCACACTATTATGCCTTTCCAATGTTCCTTTAGTCTATACTTCTGCTATATAAATAAGTTCCTTAGCTTAGGTAATACGATGAGATTGGGCTTTAACTTGAATGTCTAGTCATATACAGTGGAACCTTGGTTTACGAGTAACGTGGTTAACAAGCATTTTGAAAGACAAGCAACTTTTTTTTTTATTCTAACTTGGTTTGCAAGTGTTGTCTCGCAAAATGAGCAGAATTAAAGCTAATGGGGTGTGCAGTTCTGCATTTGGCCTGAGGTGGGGGGGCGCTGGAGCTGAGCAGAGTCGAGCGGAGCTGATCGGAGCCGGTCTGAGCTGTTCGGAAATGCTCCATTCTCTGGTATTTCCAAGCCTTTCCAAGGGTTTCCGAGGTCAGCCAAGCTGTCCCCGATCATTTCCGAGGGTCTCCGGCACCCCCCACCTCTGGTCACATGTGGTATTGCATGCCATTGAAGTCAATGCGGAATGAATTATTTTTGTTTACATTGACTTCTATGGGGAAACTCGCTTTGATATGCAAGTGCTTTTGATTACGAGAATTCTCCTGGAATTGATTATGCTTGTAATCCAAGGTTCCACTGTACATGGAAAGTTTAAATAAAACTGGATTTGTACTTGCGTATAGTAGGCTGATTGAAGTGAACACCATTTTACCTATCAATTACCTTAAAGTTTTACTAAAGCCTAATTTTTAAAAAAATATGAAAATAACAAACATGTCTATATTTACCCGCTTTGTGCAATAGTTTTGCATCAAGCAGCCCCGATCTTCTTCTTCTGGGGTCCACAGCCTCTCCTCTTTGGCGGGTGACCCCACGGAAAGTTGCTTTTGCACAGGAAAGCCGCTTTCCAAGCTGCTTTCTCATGCGTTTTCACTCCAGAGTCCCGCTGCTGCATCCATTGACACAGACAGCGGGACTTAGCTGGGGGGGGGGGGGGGGGGTGCTGCAGTACAAAAGGTTTTTCATCTTAATGTAAAGGCTTTAGAACCACTTTATTAAATTAAAGTGATTTTAAACTCAAAACCAAAAATGTATTATATTACAGCTTACTAATCATTAGATGTCCTGGCTATATTAGTTTTCTTTTCTTCACCTTTTTTCCCTCTGTTTTCGCCTGATGATCTGGCCAGTAACACACCTCCTGTATTAGTGAGACACAACTCTGGATTAATGAGAACAGGGTGCATAGTAGACAGCAACATTGTCAGCATGACAGCCATACAATAAACATTTTCAGCAGAGGCAGCCACCAAGTCTCCTTTTGGTTGCCGATATATTCTTCTCTGTTCTGAAACTGATAAACTGGTTTGCTTGCACAATGGTCTCAACACTGTTGTGTTGAAATTCAGCCTTCTGTTTTTCTATTCTCCCTCTGCACTCTACACTGAAGGCATGCACATCTTCATGGATGTGTAAAACATTTAGGGTTACATAATATACAGCTTCATCCAGCCCCTTCCTCAGAGGAATGGCTGTCTAAGACAAGTCCCCCGTAGTCCGGAGCACCATTAGCATGGCAGAAGTGGTGCAAGTGACCAGTGCATGGATCTGTCTGAATGCTAATGCAGTCTACCCAGTAACATCTGTAGTCTGCAGATGGACACTAGCAGACTACCACTATTAGGAGACATAAGGTGTTAATTACAAAACTGACACAGTAGCAGAAATCCTCTACCATGTTTGGTGCAACAGCAATCATAGATAAATTCTATTATCACCCAATCAGCCTCTGTCAGCCTTGACCATACCTCCACCTACACTCTGAAAAATACAGATATCTTTGGTCTGCAGCAATGTAATAAAAAATATAATTTAAAATTAAATTAATAAATAAATATAAATTTAAATAAATATAAATAAAATGTATATAGAATAATGAGGGGCACATGTTGCCTAACACAATTGGTTGCGTGGAGTTGGGATTATTATAAGATGAAATGTATGTTCATTCACTGATAAAATACTATGCTTCTGTTTGTGGTCATTTTTAGTGAATGGAGGGTGGTCTACGTGGACAGAGTGGTCTGCATGCAGCAACCGCTGTGGAAAAGGCTTCCAAAAGCGAACAAGAATGTGTACAAATCCTGCACCCTTGAATGGCGGATCTGTCTGTGATGGACAAAGTGTTCAGAAAATAAGCTGCAACACAATGTGCCCAGGTATTGTTCTATGATGACACAGGTTTGAGCAAGTGATAGCAATGGAAACACTTTTCTTATGTTGACACAGAAAAAGAATCTACTACATTGGCCATCAAGATCCATAAGCCTGGCATGCATACCTTCAAAACATCTCAAATTAGTACTCATTTTAAAAGAATGAGGGTGACCCACCTTGCTTAGGTACAATGTGGCCTTATACTATGCTCCGTTAGTCAATGATGTTCAATTGCCTCCAGCCTCTCAAGGCTCAGAGCCTCACCCTAGGGGCTCATGGGTTGAGCCTACAATTTAACTCCATGCTCGCAGTGCCTTCTGCCTACCTGAGATATTGGATACACTCTGGGTGTCCTGGAGTGGCTGTCCCGGCACAGTAAGATCCCTTTAGGGGTGTTGGGGGATCTTCCCGGGGCTTCTGGAACCAGGTATAGCCAGGCAGGTGCATTGCGAGATACCCTCTGAACTACCTTGGAATTTGTACCCTGAACATATGACAATTGTTTTTCATATCTGTAAATGAGTATGCATATGGGAGGCATTTTTAATTAATATTTTATTTTTTGTTATGATCTGGTACATTGTATCTTGTTGTTGATGTATCGCATGTCTCTTGTTTTTCGTTTTTGAAAATAATAAAAAATAGTAAATATTAAATATACAAAAAATACTAATTCATAAATCATTGCTCATGCACAAATAATAAAAAAATGTGATCGAAAATATTCATATGCATAATGGTTGTTTCAAAGAATTCATATAAACACATATTCGATAATGGGTCAGATGTGACTTAAAGTGCTCCCTGCTTGTAAACTTCCATTAAAAAATGCTCCAGTGCAAAAAAGGTGCTACTAAGGAAAAAAGGGCTGTTACCAAATTAGAATGATCTCGAGCTACAGAGATCAGAGGTGCTTATAATATCATAGAGAACTCTCACTGTCAGACCCACCAGATGGCATCAATGGAGAGCATTGAAATAATCTTCATATCACAGCCTCTGTTCCAAATGCCGCTCAATCTTAATCATATATGTGAAGCACAAACAGGGAGAATCTTCATAGTGCAGTATGAACAAAGATTCTTTATTAAAACAAGTATTGCACTTGCATGTAGGTGAATGGAATGAAGCAGTATAATATTAAAAATGTTCGGCTGCAGTACCAGCCGACATGCAGGTAAATGATGACGTCACACTAAAACTCCGCCCAAAGCATTTCCCCACAACTGGCATCCTCTGGGAATGGAGTACACTTGTTGTAGGGAAACACCATCTGGGGGTCTGACTTTGAGAGTGCAGCATTTGGAACAGAGGCTGTGCTATGCTTTTTCCCATATGAAGATTATTCCAATGCACTCATTGATGTGAGGACTTCATCTAGGGGTTTGACAGTGAGAGTGCCAACCTTGCTCTTGGATATTATAAACACTTCTAATCTCTGTAACTCAAGATCTTTCTGATTTGGTAAGAGGCCCTTTGTGCTTTAGGAGCAGCTTTTTGCACTGGAGCACTTTTTAATGACAGTTTACGAGCAGGGAGCACTTTAAGTCACATCTAAAACATTATGGACTATTAGCCAGATTCAGAGAGACGGGCGCATCTTTAGTTCGGCGTAGCACATCCCATTTGCACTACGCCGACGTAACATAGTGAGGCAGGGCCAGTATTCACAAAGCACTTGCTCCCTAAGTTACGTCGGCGTAGCGCAAATGGCCCGGCGTAACCCCGCCTAATTCAAATTAGGCAGGTAGTGGGCGTGCTACATGTAAAGTTCCGTGACCCCATGTAAATGAGGGCCGTTGGTACGGCGCATGCGTGCGCATGCTCAGAATCACGTCGCAAATACTCAATGCTTTCGAGGTTTTTACGCCCAGCCCCATTCACATACGCTTATGCAAACGATGTAAAATACGACGGCTGTTCCGTCGTCCATACCTTGCATGGGCTGCACCATCTTTTTGGTGGTTTATCTTTACGCTGGCGTATGTCTTACGTAAACGGCGTAGCTTACTGCGACGGGCGTACGTACGTACGTAAGTTCGTGAATCGGCGTATCTTGCTCATTTACATATTCGATGCGTAAATCCACGTACACGCCCCTAGCGGCCCAGCGTAAATATGCACATAAGATACGACAGCGTAGGAGACTTACGTCGGTTGTATCTTAGCAACAGTGAGGCGTATCTCATTTTAAGAATGCGCGCAAAGATACGGCGCTCATTCGGACTTACGACAACGTATCTACTGATACGCCGTCGTAAGTCTCTCTGAATCTGGCTAATTATGTTTATATGAGTTTTTTATTATTTCACTAGGTTATTTATTATGCATATGCATTTTTTGGATCACGTTGTATTTATTATTTATGTTTGAGCACTGGATTATGTATTAATATTTTTTGTATATTTATTATTTAAATAGACAGTGCACTTTTTTAATATAATATGTATATAATATGTATATTGAGTCCAGTATTTAGGACATTTTAGTTCCAGCAGGCTTGTTACCATCTTTTAGCCGAGAGCAGGGATCTATTTAATTTTTTTTACGGATCAAAGCCTAAAAACTTCCATTTTACAACATGATATTCAGCATAATGATAGTTGGTCAAACAGTTATTGTTCAATAGTAATCTCCTAACAGATGAACAGACATACAGTAACCCTCTTCTCCCCAATGAAGTCAACCAACATGTACAGACCAGTGAATATGAATTCTGTGTGATCATTTGGTGGTCTGATTGGTTCCAAACTACCAGCTCTCCTTTAATCTACTGTTATGTTACTTCTGCTGCCTGAGTGGCCCGTATGATACACTTAATTTGCCTTCTGGACAATAAGTTCACCTAAACCTAACCTATGTTGGCTTCTATCTTGGCATCTATCTTATATCTCTTACAAGTAGAAGATAATGGCAGGACAGCACAGGATGAATCTACTGAGTCTAAAGAAGTACATTGTGGGATATATGGGTACATAGAACGCCTGACACTGATATAGCAATGGTGTTTGTAAGGTCTTGTGGTTTCTTATCTATTTTTAGATTTTTGTAAGTTATAATTAGAAGTTTATAATTATATTTACACAATATAATAATTTCTCTGTATCTCAAATGTATTGCATTATATAAAAAAATATTCTTATTCATATATATTTCCTTTCTCAGAGGATGGAGAATGGACTGCATGGAGCAAATGGTCTACCTGTGGGACAGAGTGCACACATTGGCGTCGTAGGGACTGTACAAACCCCCCACCTAGAAATGGAGGAAAAGACTGCGATGGTCCTGTTTTACAGTCAAAAAACTGCACTGATGGATTATGTATGCTAAGTAAGAGCAAGTCTGTATAACTGATAAATACTAGCTGCATGCTTTGTTTGTTCTTTGCTAATGCCATAGATCCTTATTAATCTCTGGATTTTTACTTTTCCAAGCCTGAAATCCTTATGTGCATTTGTATCTGTGCTATGTGTGTATAGTATATTATGCGTTTATTCAAAAGTCTGTGAAAATGACGTTTTCTTCATAGAGCTATGAAAGCGGCTGCTGGGTTTTAGGTTTACAACTGACTGCAGGCATAAAATAATGAGATCGGTGTTTTAACAAATATTTGTGTACTTATGATGCGTGTAGTCACATAACAATGAGACATGCTGTATGCTATTAAATGCATTTGTTAAAACAACAGCACAATGGCCAATAATATAAAGAGGAAATGTTGAGTTATTCAGCTAGAACAGAGTAAACAAACCATTGTTCCAGCTATGGTCAGCCTAACGCATGTCAGGCTGCTGGGTACAAATCACCAAGGTGCGTCAGTAAAAATGCTGCGATGCTCTCCTGTGAATGAGCCTTAGCCACAGCTCATAGGAGATTATGTGACCAATTCCACCTGTCATTTTAATAACTATCACATGATCCATTCCATATCTTGGTTCAATATGTCCTCTTACTGTTGAAAACAACACTTAGTTGTTGTATATCAAGAAGGATCTCAGTGGTGGATATTTAATTGGATGCAAAATGACAAGTGCACAATGCTGTGAGTTCACTATCCATTGAAGAGTCACTGCAATATGTCTGATATATAGATGGCATGCCCAATGCAGTCACCAACTTGTTCTCTTTTCTCAATTTGCTTTTTTATCTGACTGTTCAATTTGTGGCACATGCAGCGCTATGGGCCATGGCTTTGTAAAGGCTTTCCATTTGATCTAGAAATCTCCTTTAAGCTATATTGTTTTACTTACTTTTTTTCCAGAAGCCATTTTTAATGTTATCTTTCCCTCTTGTATGGAAGATGACACACTCCATAATTCAGTAAACTCAACAGAACACATATAAGCGCCACTATTTATGGAAATAGGATATTATATTGTAGATGTATTTTCTAGATTTGCCTGTTTCATCGAATGCATTTACATGACATGAGCTCAAGCGAGATTCCCATTACCATCATTCTTTTATAAAACTCTGCAGCAGAATTCAGTAATGAAAAAACACAGTTGAATATTGACATTTATAGCCCCAGGGTGTTTCCAGTTCCTTAGTGTCTGAGTTTAATGGTAATATTTTAATGGTTTCCTATATACAAGTCAAAAAATGTATAATCCTGCTCCACGATTCATCACTGCTGAGAAGATTGATTTGTCATGCTTTATAGCTCTGTCTCAAGCTAACAAGTTGCTTCACTCTTTCTCTGTCTTTATTTTTTCCTCCTCTCTCCATTTCTTGATGCTGTCATTAGTTTTGTCACTTTTATATAATAAGTTGAGCATTTCATATTTACTCTTCTCCTAAAGGGGCTAACTGGTGATCATCAAAAATAGGTTAGAGAAAATCACACATGCTGCTGTGCTCACATCAAAGAAAAGACCATTCTATTAAATTGTATTTTTTTCTTCATAAATAACAGAAATATAGGGTTACTAAGTGCACTGACTTTTAGAAAAGAGAAAAGACTAAAGATGGTTTTATATGAAAGACCAATATTTTGAATAGGGGATTTTAAAAATGTAAAAAAAAAAAATATGCCATACAGACATCATCAGAGATATGCTTTCCTTAGCTGAAGTAGGGTGACACCATCTAAGAAAAAGCATGGTGACATCAATAAGCTGCACTGAAAACACTGTCAATCCTATAGCTAAAGCTAAGCAGGACTTAGATTGGGATAAGGTAAAGCATTGGCACGAGTCAGTCAATTGAGCAGCATTGCTCATGTGCTAACAGTTACATGCAAATAAGAGTGAGAAGAGAGATTAGGAACTGGCAAAAAGCGGTACTTTTAAGGTGCCAAAACACATTTATAAATTTTTTTTTTAAATATCAATTTCTTTAAAAAAGACAGTAAATGTTCAACGGACATATAATTCATTTAACAGTACAGCCACTTCTTGCTCTACATGTTTCGCCCTAAGGAGCTTCCTCAGAAGCTTTAAAAGTACTGCATATAGTAAATACTCTGTAAGAAATAGATAATTGTGAATATTTAAGCAATAAAGTAAGTTTGAATTATATGTCTGTTGAACATTTACTGTAATTTTTAAAGAAATTTATATTTAATAAAATTTATAATTTTTTGATAAAAAGTTGTACATGTGTTTTGGCACCCTAAAAGTCCCGCTTTTTGCCAGTTCTTCCAATTTATCTAATGGGATGTAGTGCGTGTTTCAGTTTTTTCATTGCCCTTATCTTCACTCAGATAAGAGAGATTAGTTTATCACCATATCTTCTTCTCCTTCGCTACCCAATCACAAGATGAAGGCAGGGACAACATTTGTGAGTGTTATCTGTAGCAGAACTGGGTTAATCTGTGTGGCATAGCTGTGTAAATCTCAATAATGGATGGGCAGAAATATATATATATTTTGGTAGGTAAAACAACTGATACATATTTGTTTTATCTGTCGTTAGTTTGCCTGAGGTTCAGCTAAATTATTAGTAAATATAAAATGATTTCATTCTTTTTTTTTTTATCCTAACGCATTCTATACATTAAGATAAAAAACCTTCTGTATGTAGCATTCTCCCCAGCCCCCCACTAATTACTTACCTGAGCCCCATTTCTCTCCAGCGATGTCCACAAATGCCTAAGCCATCCAGGACACTCTTCCTGATTAGCTGAGAAACAGCAGAGGTGTCATTGGCTCCCGCAGCTGTCAATCAAAGTCAATCAGCCAGTCGGGAGAGAAAGGGGGTAGAGCCAGGTCGGGGCTCTGTGTCTAAATGGATACACAGAGCTCTGGCTCAGGTTCCCCCCATAGAGAGCTGCTGGCTGAGGGGGCACTCGATAGGAGGGAGGGGCCAGGCTGCACTGTGCAAAACCGCTGCACATAGGAGGTAAGTATAACATGTTTGTTAGATAACAATAAAAAAATAGGGCTGCCAATATGAAAGATAGATAATATCCTATTACCCAAATTTGTGGCATGTGTCCACAGTTTTAAGGCTTCGTTCTCAGGCAGAAAGTCGCGCAATTTTGCTGTGATTTTACAGTGATTTTTGCAGCGATTTTGCACAGGTCAAAAGGTAATCAATGTAAAAGAATGAAAAATGCCTGTAATCTGTCAAAAACTAAGCTCCTGTACTTTTTTTGAGTGACAGGCTTTTTGCTTTAGGTGACAGAACACTCAGATGTGAACAAGGGCCATTGAAATAAATGGGATTTGTCTTGTTGGGTGTTTTTAGAGCTGAGGCTTATAGCAGAAAAATGCCCAAAAATGCCTAGGTGTGAACAGAGCCTTACATCACTGGGAGTCATTTGGACAATCCTCTCAAATGACAGACGAGGCATGCTAAGGAAGAGGAGAGCGTTCACACAAACCTACTCAATTGTTAAAATTCTTACCCATGTACAGGACTATGAAAACCGTCAAATTACAAAAAAGGCTGAGCATTAATTAACACACGTGAACTGCAACATACATGTACAGGATACCATACATAAAATGATTCAGTAAATAATAGGCCACGCTCACTAAAATAATGAAGTGCAATACACAGAAAACTATAATGAATCCTTAAAAAATCATGCAGACAGTGTTAAAGTTTCAATCAAAAGAATTTTGCAGCCTAAATGTACAGAATTGAAATACATAAATAATTCAGTAAATGCTAAGCCTAACACTCACTAAAATAAAGTGCAATACATGGAAAACAATAGTGAATCCTTAAAGAGTCATGCAGATAGTGTTAAAGTTCCAATAAAAACAATAGTGAATCCTTAAAGAGTCATGCAGATAGAGTTAAAGTTCCAAAAAAAACAATAGTGAATCCTTGAATAAAAAGTTAATATAAATAGTGTCAAAAAGTCCAACACCCTTGAGATGACTTCAAAGTATATCAGATGGAATCTCCTTGGGTACTAACTTCCCTCATTGAAGAAATATGCCACAAGTCTTAACAACCAGTAAAGATGTCAGCTTACCAAAGGACGTGTGACTATGTCATAGAAATGTTGAAGTGCGCTTGTTGTGGGAAAAACAAAGCACCAAGCTTGCATAGTATAAAATCCTTTGGGATACTTTATTGCATTAAAAATCGCTAAACCATGGGTGCCGATCGGTACAAAGACTACAAACCCCACAATGCAATGTGAGGACGTGGTGACATCACAGCCTTCTGTTACGCCCTACACACGTTTTGTCATAAATCAGAGCCCCTGATGGTGTCATTTATGACGGAATGTGCGTACATGTACTTCAATGCAATGCATGCATTTGGCTGTGAGTTTAGCCTTACATTTATAATAAGGCAGCTTACAGTAGTATAAAACCAAAAATTATGTTAGCACAGTATATAACCTGCTTACGATGGCTAATTTCATCAATGTTTGCCAACTGCTGTCAAAAAGTATTTACAAACGATATGTTCCAGACACAGTATATCCCTGCACTGTAGTACTATAATTGGATGTTTAATGAATTTATACCAGCCTGGTGCTACTTCCTCATCGTTTCTTCATACAAAATAACACAGGCTTGGGACTCATTTCTCTATACACTCAAATTAGCTGTGTCTTCTCTTGTAGTCTGTTTAATTGCACAGTATGTAAATTACACCAGTGTGCACTATTAATTTTATATCTGCAAAGGATCAAAATCCAGCTAGAAATACAAAAGTTTATTTCTGTTATTTATTGATGCAATTGAAATTCCTGATGACTGGGTCACCAGCAGGGTGGAAAACATTAATTCTAATGTAGAATATATACATGTCATTTAAAAATATATACAATTTAATTGGATTGTGTCTGCAGTTTGACTTCCTAATTGATTGATCCATTGGTTCATTGTTCCATTGTTACATCTCCATAATCTGCACCAGCCCATAACTCAATATAACGCCTCTTTTATGTTGGCTATATATTGCTATGGATAATCATGGAGTTTATTGGCAAAACTAAGAAAAGCAATGCACCATTCAAGAAAAAAAATACACTTGGCATAGGTCACAATTTTCCAATATGCTGGAAAACTCTGATGAATATTTCATGCATTTTACCTTTTTTTATGTATGATAAGGGAATCACCCTTTAGATATATACACTTTTCATTTGCTCTAATCCAAAGAAAACTTTGTGAAGGATGGCAATGGCAACCGAGGGCTTTTTACAAAATTAGAGATCTGACAGTTTACATCCTGTCTTAATAAGAAGATGTTGAGGCATTCACTATATCAGGTAATTACAGGATGTTACAGAGATTTAGCTTCTGACTAATGCTCACCACGGTATTCATGCTAAGCTGGACTGTCACGTTTATTGAAACTGATGTTCTTTCTGGAATAGTCTCTCTTAAGCAGTAGTTCATTTCTGCTACTTAGGAAGGCCAGAGTCATTTAATCTGGAACTTCTATGGGGAAGTATATAGATTGACTAGAATAACAACAAATGTTGACAAGATGCCATTCTCTTCAGAGAGACTCTTGAACACATTCAAGCATATCTATTAAAGCTGTCAGACTCTAGCCTTCCTTTCTGCAGATATATAGTTCTTAGGTCAGAGCACGTTATATGCAGGTTAAGTCTTTTGCTGGGTTTGCATAGCCTGCCTTTTGCATTTATCTTCTACTTGCTGTGTATAATCAGCATGTTTACATTGATAGGAGATGGAAGCAGAACTTCACAAAAGCAACAGACAACTTTTGTGGAGCTAATATATGGCAATTTCTGACCTAGCCACTGAATAATCTAAAGGATGTTTGCTGAGACTGAGGGCTTACAAGCATGAAACATTGTCCAGTCCAACAATAGACAGCTAGAATAAGTCAACATTTGCTGAAGTTTGTAGGCATCTTAAAGCCTGGTACACACTTACAGCTGGGTTGCATGGAAAAAACCTGACAGCTCCGAGGGGGGGGGGGGGTTAGTTCATAAATCTCCCCTGCTAAGCTGTTGTGTTCTGACAGGAGGATGCCCCCCACCAGAACACTTTGCTCAGCGCTCTTTGCCATTGGCTGAAAGCGCTGATCGGTAATCAGACGGCTGCTGGTTTTTCAGCATGCACTTCCAACTGAAGATGGCCGAACGTCTGGCTTCTGTCGGACAGAATGACATACACACGGGTCAAATGTCGGACAATTTTAACCGCCCGTTGTCTCCCAACATTCGGCCCGTGTGCACCCGGCCTAAGAGATCACATTTAGTAAATATTCAAAATATTTCCCAGATAGCAAGCAATTGTGCTGCAAGTTTGAAAATTACTTGCTAAGCTATTGCTAGACTTGCCAGGCTTTACAAGTTTGTTGCACAATTGCAGCAAGTCCACATTGCATGACTCCAGATCTACTTTCTTTACAAACATTCTGCAACTCTGCTGCAAGTTCTGGTTCCAGTTATGTTGTGCAATAGTCATCCCATCACAGGGTTCACTTTGGCTGAATGTTCATGCTGTAGACTTGCATAGCTCTATGCTCTTGCTAGAGACTTGCCATGCAAGTTTGCTATAAATAGGAAAAGTATCAGCTAGATCTTGTGCTTCAAATGCTTTGCAAATGTACAATATGCCACGGAAAATGTGCAGCAAGCTAACAGACATACAATTCAACAATGCCACAAATTTGTGGCAAGTTATCCTTGCTATCTGGGTTACTGTAATAAACGGAATTAATGGTGCATATATTCTTTACAATACCAGTGAATATGTACATGTGGTGTTGGATCGGCTATTAATCAGATTACCAGTTGACCCTGACATCTAGACAGCAGAGGGAAATCACGTTTGCAGATATTATAGTAGCTTTCAAGCTTGGGGTAAGAGGTAATTGTGAGTATCCCACCAAAATCAGGAGACTTGGAATGTATGTATCATATACAAGTAAAGCTGTGACAAAAAGTGTCAGTTGAAATTAAACTTATAATGAGAAAATACATAAGAAGAGATTACCTTCAGTGAAAACAGCATGTAAAAATTATCAATAGATGCAGAGAGGCAGCTGGAGGAACCTACAAATCTCATTTGGTAAAGTCAGTCTTGATCTAACCCCTACCCACCTCCTGAGGCTCCCTGACAGTCCAACGCGATAGCCATCCTTGACAGTGGGACAAAAGGATGGCTAGGGATGTATATGGGAATGGGGGCAAGCTTCCCTTAACAGAAAAAGTCAAGATTTACATATGTGTTTAGCACCAGACATCTCTATTATGTTGATGCACAGTTTTTACAAAAATGTAACTTTGGACCTTGTATGTAAGTGTGGATGGTCCAGTTCTGTGACAGACTTTCTTTAATGAACATGTCAAGATATTGGAGATGATTATTGACTGATAAGTACAAGTTGTTGCATTGTGATCTTATTCTATGTTACAAAAAAAAAAATGACAAATGCCTTTGCTCTCTACCTCTTGAATTTTTAACAGAAGGTTAAAAACCTAAAGCTACAGATCTGTGGATGTTGTGTTCTGCTATTTCTTTTGAAAATCAGCTTTCTCCTTAGATTTAGTAGTCATTTAATGAACAAATGTTAACATTATTAGTTACCATGGAAACGTGTAGCCTATAATCACAGATAGGCTGCATATTGGTGATACTCAACAATAGACCATACATTTAAAAATGTCTAGACATGCATAGTGAAGCCAATATATATATATATATATATATATATATGTGTGTGAGCTTAAGTAACAGCACAATAACAATGACTGGCACAACTGATCTTTGGAGAACTAACCTCAAATGTCTAAAACTTTTTTCTTTTTATAATGATAATATTTGGGGGAAAAAACACTTTAAAGTAAAGCAATGTAACAGCAGGTTTGTTATGAAAGCACAGCAACAATTCTTTACTATTATGCGACAAAGTGAGAATTCTGTTAAAACACCCTCTGCTTTATTCACGGAATAATATCAAACATTTTTCTTTTCGTTTTTGAGACAACTAAGGAATGGTTCATAGCCTGTTTAAACCATTGTGTTGCTGAAACATGCAGGTTATCACAGTGCACAGCAATGTACATTATGTGCATTAGTGTGCTGTGGTATCCATTTTGATTGACACTCTGACACACCTCCACAATGAACCTGCATTGCAGTGAGCTGCATTACCAAAAATGCAGTAGGTATGATTCTGGATATGTTGTGGTGCATTTAGCAGTCAATTAATTAGGGGATATCCTGATGTAATAGACGTTAATGTGCATAATACAGTGCATATGTTAAATGCATCGCAGTGGGTTGCACTGGTGTAGGTAGGCCTTTAACCACCAGGTCAGGGAGATTTACCTTCAATTCTTGTCCCATAGACAGGACTGGAAGTAGGACAAAATCCCACCAATATAAGGGAAATTCCCCTTTAGGCATTTGTAATTGAAACTAGTGAACTAGCTTTGCCATTTGAAATGTTCCTTTTCCGTGACAGCTCAAAATTTAGCATTTTCCCTCACTTTCAGTTCTGGTGACAATAGTCATCAGGGAAAACACCAAACGTAAACAGTGTCTAACACCTCACAATTTTACTCAAAACTAGGAAAAGTGGCTTTAGATAATTAAAAAAATATATATTAATTTTTTTTATTATATTTTTAAATATCGGTAGAATAACAGTCTGAAATATATCTTTATCTTAGCCTCCCACAGTCCCTTGCCATCCCAAATTAGGTTTACAGTAGAAGCTTCAACACTGTGAATCAAGTCAGGTGCTACTGCATTACACATTATGTCAGTCTAACATGCTTCAGGCACTAAGGGTTGGAGAAAAATATGCTAGGGCTGATTTATAGAGAAGGAAGAGAAGCCCAAGTAGGTCCTCTCCAGAGTTTGAGGCTTTCTCATAACCCAATGAGTAGGCTGGGGTAATGCAAGCAGGAGAGTTGCAGGGTCTGTATAGTGGACTTTATAAACGTTTGGTGGGAAATCACCAGGTTGGTGAGTTGACCATATAGCCTTTCTGGAACTTACAGAAGACACATCCATAACCTTAAAAAAGGTTGTCTTGATCTGGAGGGCAGAAACCATCTGGTTGATTTACCTAAAGGTAAAAGGGCTGTTTAATTTGCAAAGGGATTTTGTCTTAGTTTAGTGAATGTGTAATGCTGGCTTCCATTATGCGATCATAAAGAAGCAGAAATACTCATTTGTTTTATTTACCTTGCACGTGATTGGATATTCTTTTCAAAGGGAATTTTCACGACATTTACTAAACTTTAAAATTGTATTTACATTTACTAAACTTGCAAAGTGAATGGCCCGTTTGCCTTTAGTTAAAAATTGTAGGCATTGTATATTTTTACAATCTGGAAAAATGTACCTATAAATAATATAACCATGCCTGTAATTATTTATTAACCCTTACAAACCAAATAGGGGGGACTAAAGTAGGCCATAAGTAAAGAGCTACAGTAAAGTTATAAAGATCTGTGCTGCTTTTGTAAAATTGATCTCTAAGTTTTACTTTTTGGGGGTAACCTGAAACATTTACATTATGTACTGCATTTATACACAAGAGGGCATATTTATCAGGCCTTGTGCCAAAAGATGTTTACACACTTTTGAGTCTAAAAGCATAACATGTTCAATGCTTTCCTATGCCCATTAAGTTGCGGCACAGCGCACAGCCACCAATACAATAGCTGTATGTTTTTTCACCAGGCCGCTTTTACGTTTAGCAACTAAAAGCATCTGGCCACCTATAGCCATTCACTTGTATTTGGCAGCTGTATGTGGCACAGAGGCTGCCTAAGTGCAGTAGAGTGACAGATATTTTACGCTTCAAGACTCAGGAGTGTGTATTCATCAAAATGGATGGAGTCTAAAGCTGTGAATGTGACATTCACAAAACATTCACCGGTGGTGAATCAATCACTGTCAATAAAAGCATGTGCACCTGGAAGATACATACAGTATGGAGTGAATGTTTGGTGAATATCAGAGTAGCTGATTTATAAATATGCCCCTTGGTTTAATTTAGATCATAATGCAATCATTCTTGAATTCCTACGCACATGATGAGTTTGCAGTTTATACTGAGAGATTGTATTTTCCGCCTGCTGCCACATCAAAATCAGCTTGTGGCACTCTTATCCGCTTTATAGTCTTTGGCCAGTTGCATGCTGCAGTCATGCAGAGAACAAATTTGAAACTGGATATCAAAGAGTTTGGAATGAACTTTAGAAATCCATGCTGAGTACTCTGGGGTTGCTTGAGCATCCCAGTCTATTTATTGCTGCCCCGGGGAGTCTGACATTTTTAGCTTTTTATTATACTGAATTGTTATTACTGTGCATTCTCATTATAAACATTTGAAGTAACTCCAGTGTAAGCCAGTCAAACTACTGAATATTTAGCTAATCATCCCTGATCAGGCTGCAGTTGTACTCATGTATAATATTCCAGCATTTTCTTGTAATTATCACACAGATCTAATAAGGCAGGTAAAAGGATGCAGAAGCTTTGTTGAATTAGGTATTACAACGTAAATACAATGTTATTCTGAGTTTGTATTCTAGTATAGCACATCTTATTCTAGTATATTTCATAGCACACCCCATTGGGAAAGCTAAAATCCAGGCAGATAGCCAAAACACCAATTCGTGCAGAAATGTGTTCATTAAAACATTTTTATGGTAGTTTTTGAAAGCAACTAGTGTAGGTACCTGAATGTGACTTGGTACTGGCTACTTGCAACCCCTGCATGGGACACTCAGACTGGGAAAAGAAAGAAGCAGCACAAGGAGCCAATTTGATGTGCTGTAGTGCTCATGTGCTAACAAGGAACATGTCAATGAAAGAGAGTAGAATGACAGAGGATGGTTGTGCTGCCTGACAAACCCCAAGAATTATACAAATAAGGCCTCATGCACACTGGGTGTTTAGGCTCTATGACAGTCTGACAGCTGCTGTGTCTGGACTTGGCTGGGCAGTGCATGTATATTAAGGGCAGTATGTGAATGCAAGCAGTGTCCTGGACAAAGCAGTTTTCACACTCATAGAGTTTGACAGACTGCTGGCAGCTGGACTGGATGGTGCACCTGTGCCCTCCAGCTACAGCTAAACCCCAAAGCTTCATGCACCAGGGCTAAACATGCAGTGTAGATGAGGCCCAATGATACAAATAATGACACAAAAAATATAGCTCCTTTGAGAAACTCTTATTCTCTTTACTGTCTATCAGCTCACCAGGAAGATCTCCATCTCCTCCAATCTCATTGTGATAGCCAGGGCTCTGCTGTTGGATGAACTTCCCGTTCTCTAGATATATGTTCTCCATATGATTCTAAGCACTATTTTCTAGAAGACCAGTGACACCAGCATTATGCCCTATTGTGGATTTTTCATAAAAGGCAAATGCACTTCGAAAAGGGTTAACGGGAAATGATAAAACATGCTAGATTGTGTACTTTCAAACAGTCATACTTTGTGTTAATTCAATAAACACAAAATCTTTTTTATCCCAGCCTCCTGTGCTGTCACCCTTTTTATAATTCTATCTATGTGGGCTGCTTGTGGTAGTGTAAGTAAATACTGTACATGTGCTGTATCAGTAGGCAAAAATCATGTTATGATTTTATATCTTCAGTGGTTCTTCTGCCTGGAATAGCATTTGAGATTTGTTTTTATTATGCCACCATTGCCAGAAATAGTAAATATGTTTTTTGTTCAAGGTGCTTGATATTTGAATTAGAAATTCTGTACACAATGCTTTTCCAAGGTGAAGAAGCATTTCCTTTTACTTTGTCATATAGAGCTTAATGATAATTGGTGTACCTCTTTGAGGTATAGCAGCCCATTAAAACTTATGTTCTGTGGTTCAATAACAAATGATTAATAGCTGCTTTTTATCTTTTAATCAATTAAAAGCTTAGGTAAAGCATTTGCTAAGAAACATATGTCAACCCACTGTATGCAAGTCAGTAATCAGGTAATCAAATACTGCAGTGATCTTTTGAAGTAAACTAAAGCACTAGCTGCATCACTGAAGCAAGAATAAAATACAATGCTGTCTTAAATATATCACCCTGTAAAATGTAAAGAACCATCCTTTCCTAAGAACCCATCTAATTTAATAGTGTCAAACTGAAGACCAAGGATACATGGTTTAACCATTATGGACTAGAAATTTGCATATCTAATACCATCATCACAAAAAATATTGCCAATGCCAAAATACTGATTATGAATTATTAGGACACTTTTATGATGCCTCTTCTGTGGCCTCAAATGTGGCTGAACATTTTTCAACACCTTATATATAAGCATATAAAATACATAGATTAAACTACAAAAGGTTCACTTTAAAACATGGATATGGATCTTTATTTTTAGCCATGTGACTTTTCAAACCTCATTGCACTCAATAATAATAGCCATTTTTTTAAAATAAGGATTCTTATTCTGGTCCATTTGCTTTATGAATTGGGTTAATGTTTTATTTTATGGTTGCATTTTTACAAGCAGTGATAAGGTCAGGCCAGTTCGGACAAAATGTGCATTTAATGTGCAGCGCTAACCCCAAGCTAAAACTATAAGACAATGTATATAAAAAACACACAACCAATATACCGTACGTAACAATTGATTGTGCACAAATGTAACTGTGTGAAAAAAGCAAATAATAAAACAATTACAAAAATCTGTGTAATACAATGTGTGATGGTAACCACTTGTCAGTTGATTAAGTAAATTAAGTGAAGTAGATCCTCCAGCACATGCCCAATGTACAAATATGCTCAAGAAACCAAGCAAACAGAAGAAGCTCTATAGAGTAAAATGTCTGGGTTAACTTTATTAAAACCAAGGATTAAAAAGACTCACGTTGTGCAATGTAGTAAAAGGCAACAAGACATAGATACCAGAGACCATGTTCAGTGCAACAGACAGCCTCCAAGAGGGCCTCTGCACATCCTAGCTTCACCCTCTGCATTTTGTCATACATGGCGTTATCAGTAAAAGGGTGCAAGCCACCATTTTACTACCCACGGGGAGGGTATAAATGCTTGCGTTTTGGTTTTATTGAGGTTTTTACTTATTTCATGACCTCAACATGGATTTCTGGAAGAATATTGCGGGGTTCGAACAAGAGTCCTAAACTGTCCTGCCAGGAAGCTTTCAAAGCCAACAGGCAATCATTCATTCCATACATACATGCGCCTGCAGGGCAAGGAAAGCCTAGCTTAGCGTTTTAGTCCACAAATCCCTTTGGTTTTCCTGTTTAAAGTTTATGCAAAACAAAAATATTTTTTAACATTTTTGGATAGAGTATGAAAAAGTTAAAACACTAATAATGTTATTTTTTGCTTCCTTTGCTTTCCTGCAAGAATTCAATGTATTTTCTATCCAGAAAAGACAGACGAAATTGTGGATGAAATTCCTATCTTAGAGAGTTGTCGCAAGAACTGCTGTCCCCATAGGTTGATTTTTTTCCTCACCTCTCAACTCAAAGTTTTTTTGGTTTCCCTTCATTTTTATTCTTATTGTGATGATATAGGGGTGTATTATTGCAGTGGGGTCACAGACAATAATAATAACATGACAAAGGCTCTAAATTCCTTCTCTATTCCACTGTGCCTTATTATAAATCACTGAGGTCCCCAATAACAGCGATGAGAAAATAGTCAAAAAAAGTATGAACGACTCTCAGCCAAAAATGTATTTTGCTTGCATTACCAAGTACTTACTCAAAGATATTTTGAAAGATCACAAAATCTAAACGACTTAATTTTCCAAAAATGGATATAAAGGTCACAGAGGAAGATAAAGTAAATATGCAAACATTTTAGAAGATTATCATAGCAAATGTCATAGCTAGTTAAGTTGAAAAAAGCCAAATGTCCATTAAGTTCAATAGCAAGTAATTTTTAAAATCAAGGGGGCACAAAACTGAACAAACTTTTGTTGAAAACCAATTAGCTGCGGAGTTACATAAATACGAGAGATCTCTATACAGTTTTTCCTACACATATGACTGCTAGAATCAATTGTATATAGTTTTCTATAGTGTGGAATGGGTTCAGAAATACAGTAATGTACAATTTCAATACATTGGCACTGTGTATATCAAATGATACAGTGTGATTTTTCTGATGAGTATAATGCATAAAGTGGATCCCTATTACCTGCTGCTGGAATGCAGTGTGGCAACATGTTCCCTAACTTCATTATCACAGGAAGGCCAGCTGCTACTTTTTTTATTTAATTAGCACAAATCAATTAGCTGTTAGTTTGTCATACTTCTGCTAGTTTCAAGATGACAACCTTGTCCTAGCTAGTTCATGAATTTGATAAAAAGATCGCAAAGGAATTGTCAAAAATCTCAATACTCTCCCGATTAGATTATTTTGTTCATGTGTGTGATTAAGGCACTTGCCTGTCTTAATTATCATTTAATTATTATGCAGGGATTAATTATGGATGTGCACACCACATGTGCTCCTTTGATGATTAAACATATATTTTTACAGCGGCAGAAAAGAGCCCGACACCTTTAATAATGGTATAATCATGCTTAGCCTTAAGCTGAGATGAACGGATATATCTGTTATCTAGCAACAAGCTCTATTTCTGTTCATGAAAAACCATCTTAATATTATAAAATGATTTTCAGCTGGACCTAGAAATCAAACAACTGGAAACTACATGGGGCTTTCTTTGCAGTTGTGTAATGAATACTGATAGATTTTGTATGTTTTAGGTTTATCCATGGATAAATATAGGATTGATTGTAAGGTACTTAAGTTGTAGGATTTTAGCTGTCATCTTTCCAAAACAGGTTATAAAGTAAAAGATATTGAATTCATGACTTTACGGTGACTAAGAGGTCCATTTTAAACAATCAGCAGTATGGCCTTGCCATGAACAAACCACTGCTTTAAAAAAAGGCTCATTTATAAAGCGCACATGAACTTTACAAATGTGCTGAGCACATCAATCAATTATTTCTAGCCTATGATTATTAATCTGAACAATCTTTAAGTGAGAAAATGTACATTTTAAAGAATTCCACGTATTAGCTCCTTGAATTCTGTGGCATGCACTATAACCTGTGAGTATGCACTGCTGTGCCATGTATGTCACAGAGCCTGCGTTCTGAAAAACAGAGTTGTTGAGAGGAGGCATTTAAAGGCTAAGTTTTTTCTAAATGTCACCATTACTTCCTGGAAACACCTTAGGATGGGGTAAACAACCTCAGGCATCCAGCTGTTTTGAAACTACAAGTCCCATGAGACATTGCAATGCCCTGACATTCCAAGGCACGACTCCTAGAGGCAGAGGCATGATGGGATTTGTAATTTCACCACAGCTGGAGGACCGAGGTTGCCTACCCCTGTCTTCAGACATGACATGAAAAGGAGTTCACCAGCTGACATCATTAGCACCCATCCTGCATCTGTTCTCCCCCTTCCAGCAACTCACTATCACCCACCTCCTCAGATGCACATTTTACCAATGCAATCAGTGAATATTGTTCTCACAAAATACACAGGCAAGTTTACCTTACTTGTAGTCTTCATTTATTTAGCAGAGTGTGCAGGAGCTGAGCAATCAGATAACAGCCTATGTGGATAGAGCTTTAGTATTGAAAACAGGAGAAGTATGTCATGGATTCTCTAAAGATCACCATACAATATACAATCTGTACAATCTCCTTTATATCTACCATCAACTATGTAGTGCAAGGGCCTGCCTGACTGGATACAGAGTTATTGGATAGATAGGTGCTTTCTCCTTTTATATAGTTTTTGGTAAATCTAAAGGAGATTGTACATTCTCTGTACAATCACTGTGCAATTTTCTTTAGATTTACCAGAACGATGGAATAGGAAGACTCCCCTGAACAACCTATTTAATTTGTATCAAATCGGGGTAGACCCTTGTACTACTTTGCTGATGAGAAATCTAAAGGAGCTTGTACAATCCTATTGTAATGTGTATGGTCACCTTAAGGGAAGAAGTAGAAAAGTGGGTGGAAATAAAACAAGAGGTGATGGTATAGTAATAAGGAAGGTATGGTCAAGACTGGTAATAAATGCCCTTTGACACCCTTTTCTGTGATGCAACAACACAGTGAATGATGGGAGATAAGCAACAGGAAGTGATGCAAGCAAAAAGATTGTTTTAAAAACTCAGACAGAAACATGAAATGTCAAAGCTTCTGTAGATCAGGTAGATGAGAGATAACATTGGGATGATCGGGTCTGAAATGATATTACAAAATGATTCTATTTATTATAGAAAGTAAAATTCTGTCCGAAAAGGTGAACTCCTTTAAGGAGTCAGTGCAGGGATTACTCTGCCTACAGGCAGAAAGGTGCCATAGGTAGTAGTTACCGGTACTAAGAAAACCAAAAGAGGCAGAGGGGAAGCTGCAAAGCATACAGGGAACCACAGAAGTTGAGGGAAAGAGATAGCAAGCAGACAGGCAGCACTCACAACATGAAAGGAGATTTTTCAAGTAAGCTTATATTGAATTGTCAAAAATAACTATTGCTTGTATTGCTATTACCTAGCTGTAGTAAAATGAAAGTGTATGCTGTGATCGTTGATTTCCATTCATATGGATGAATGTGCTCACAAAACTCCCAATAGATTTGCTACAACAAGAAGCCATAAACAATGCCGTATGACACTTTCTCAAATGGTATTCAACCAAAACTCCATCTACATAGTGAAACTGAACACATTTATTACCACTCAGGCATATGGCAAGCATAAAAAAGCCTTTGACATCCTAAATAAAATAGATCCATTAACGCTTATGTTCCACAGTCGAAAGTATTTAGGCTTTCCACAGCGAGTGAGTTTAAAAAAAATGGCTCTGCACTTCAATCTGCTTGCTTAATAACTTCAGAGAAGCAGACACTACCAGTGCAGTATTTAGCTTGCATAGTGTCTGCAATCTCTAATCCCTGCTTACCTTTAATTACACCATATTTATACCCACGATTATTTTTATTATTTTACATTTGTTCATTTCATTTATTTGATTTTTGTTTCCTCTTCTTTTTCTTTTTTTTTTTTGTTTTGTTTCTTATTTGTTTTCTTTTTAAGGCCCAATTTACCCTCTTTCACCCAGAACCCATGAGCAGAAAACAGAAAAAGAAATTGGAAATCCTTGTAAGTTGTAACGTTTATTTTTGTTCTTGATATACATTGTTTTATTTCTCTGTTGGTATTCTTTGCCTAACTCCAAGTTATATTTAATGTCTGCACCTGGTAAACAAAAAAAAATCTGATTTTGCTGAAAAAACACAGATCAGCTCTGTAATGCATTGTTTCCTATATTTGCTTTTTTTGTATTTATTTTTATAATAATTTAAGTCTTATTCTTTTTTTTATTTTTACACAGCCTTTTACTGCTGTATGTTTTGATTTTTAACGGATTTTTGCTTGTAAATTCCTTACAATAATTTTTTTTTGTCTTAGCAGATTAAAAACATTTATCCTACCACTCCAGTGCTGTTGCTGGTATAGCTAAGTAACAGCAACACCCACATCACAAGTATCCTCATAAGACTTTTATTACCGAAAAAATCAGATACGGATCTGACCAGGTCTTTAGGATTATGGAATGCATTAAGCAACCCATCCAAAATCCGGTGCCTATCAAACTGCACATTCATATTTAGACACACTGTTCAACTTCCATAACTGGAGCTAGTGGTGATGGTACTATGAAAGTTAATTCTTTTGAAGTACCTATGACTGTGACTTCTGTTAGGCTTTAATGATATTTTATTTCTTCCTCCAAAAAATGTAAATCCTGTTTTTAGTTGGAAGCCTAATAACCACTTCCACAGTAAAACTGAATGCAGCTACAGGCCAGGTGATGTACCTGCACGCCAAATAATATAACACAACATGCTTGAGCTGTGAACTCAAAACAACATAAATAATAAATAATCAATGTGCAGAAATAACTAAAAAGTTCATACACCAGAGAAATGCGTCCCAAAATATTTGTTGCACCAGTGAAGATTATTCATACAAATTAAACACTATGGCCCAGATTCACGTAGGGCGGCGTAACTTTAAGCGGGCGTAGCATATTGTAGTTACGCTACGCCACCGCAACTTAGAGAGGCAAGTGCAGTATTCACAAAGCACTTGCGTCCTAAGTTACGGCGGCGTAGCGTAAATGTGCCGGCGTAAGCGCGCCTAAATCAAATGAGGAAGAGGTGGGCGTGTTTTATGTAAACTAATCATGACCCCATGTAAATGAAGTTTTTACGAATGGCGCATGTGCGCGCATGCTCAGAATCACGTCGAATTTTCAAAGTAAATTGCACCCGCTCAATGCCTAACCTACGTCCAGCCCCATTCACGGACGACTTACGCAAACAATGTAAAATACGACGCTGTTCGTACATTTCCGACGTCCATACCTAACATGACTTACCCCTGCTTTATGAGGGGTAACTTTACGCCGGCGTATGTCTTACGTAAACGACGTATCTTGATACGCCGGGCGCACGTACGTTCGTGAATCGGCGTATCTAGCTAATTTTCATATTACACGCGGAAATCTATGGAAGCGCCACCTAGCGGCCAGCATAAATATGCACCCTAAGATACGACGGCGTAGGAGACTTACACCACTCGTATCTAGGCAACTGTGAGGAGTATGAATCAGGCGCCGAGTTGCGACGGCCCGCATTCGGAGTTATGACGGCGTATCTGGAGATACGCCGTCGTAACTCTTTTGTGAATCCGGGCCTCAATGTTCAAAATATTCATACGTGATCCACCCAGTGCTCAAACCACATCTCCAAGCATTTGCATTTACTAGATCAAATGTGACTCTCAGTGAATGATAAGTCAATCAACGCAATCAATATCTATCAATCTATAGTCAGTACATGGGAATAAATGGACAGCACCTCACAGATGTAAAGGAATATCCCTGAATGGATGGTCAGCAAAAAGTAGAAAGGTAGAACACCACGCTTACATAGTGTAAAACCTTCCATACACAATTTTTAGAATTGCCTGGTGATGTCACTTCTGGCTTTGCCCTGCTCGTTTCATCACATATCAGGGGCACGGAAGCGATGCCAGTCACCACATCCTTAAATATACTCAAGATGGGTAAAGACATACAGTAGGTATCTGTTCCAATTAATAATATAGGCCATTACTCACAATGCCATCTTGTGGTACTTTATAAATATAAACACTTAAGATAATAAAAAACAAGGATGCGATCTCTAGGAGCTATTAATTTCATGGGACATTATACCGGCCATTATACAAATGAAAAATTATTTAAAATAACAATATAAATAAAACAAATAATGTTTTTATTGAATTATTATTTTTATATTTAAAATTCTGGAATCTTGTGATCTTTTAAGGTATAACCTAAAATCATACAAATTCATCACAAATATTACAAATAAAAAAATTACATAAATACATAAAAATTTAATAAATGCTATTTTTTTAAATAAATAAGGAACCTAGGAACTTTTACATCACCTGGCACACTGGTGCACGGTTTCCACAACCACAATGTCCACCAGATACAGCGGATTGCGGCTCCCGTTATTCAAAGCGGCAAGGGTATTACGTGATCGCTATGCAAACAATTGATCAACATGTAAGCACAACTGTTATGAATGTGTTTCATTCATAACTGCTGTGCTTAGAATTTTGATGCTGTGATTGGCCCACATCTATCACATGGTACCTGGTCAATCACAGCACCATGTGATAGCAGCAGGCCAATCACAGCATTTTTGAATGAAATCTATTCGTGACAGTTCAAAACATTTCTGTCACTATGGTGACACTGAACTGCTCTAACAACAGGATGTAAAAAAAAAGTAAAAAAAAATATATTTTTTCTTTCAATAATTTAATATTTAAAGCAAACTCCCCTATCCATCCATGTCTCCATGCTTAATTCTGCTAATAAATCATGTTAAAAAACATTCTATAGCATTTTTGGCTGTGGCTATCTTGAGTAAGGGCAGATGATTCATGTAGCACTTACTTCTTGGAATTCATCTGCCCTGAGATTAGGCATGTAGGCAGGTGGGTGTGCTTAGCTAAGAAAACCCATTCTCCCCTTATGAAGAGTCCTGGGATGTATGACATCATTTTCCTAGGCAAAAGAAATGTAAAAAAAAAAGATTAAAACAAGTAAATATGATATACTTTCCTATATATTTACCAATGCTAGCAGCATAACAATTAAAAATAGTGTTGACTGAGAGTGTGAAGTTCCACTTTAAGGACATACGGTAACTATAAAGCATTGAACAGTCAGTGTGCTGATCATTTGCCACCAGAGCTACATCATATCTTTTGCCATAACTATAAAGAGCACACATGTTTATTTAACAGATTAATTAATTTTTTTCTGCCACTCACTGTACAGTTAAATTTCCATTTTCAAATAGAACTTATAGGTATTAGTAACATCTACCACATTTATTTAATTAAGGTTTAATGTTAATTTTTCTGAACATTAATGTCCATCAGTGCTTTTCTATTAACTGAATTTACACTTGCTACACGCTGCAGACATTCACTACATCAGGCTATGGCAACCCTCCAATTCAGATCTACTTGGCAATCATGGGCATTTGATGGGTAGATCACAACTGAACCCACTATGTTTCCAAAATCTGATCTGGGTGGATTTTCCTCACTCTCTGTTAACTATTACTGACCTCTACACTGCATTACTTACTACTGACTTCTGAACTTTGTGTTACTAAATTTTCACTCCTTCACCCAGCATTATGCACTGCTGACATCTGCTTTACTCATTCCTGACCTCTGAACTCTATGTTGCTCGTTCCTGACCCCTGCACTGTGTATTGCATACTACTGACCTCTGAACTCTTCATTACTTAGTCCTGACTTAAGTTCTGTATATTACTTATTACTGTCCTCTGATTTATGCATTATTTAATACTGACGCTGTAGCTCTGAAATACTATTGACTCCTGAACGCTTTGTTACCTACTAGTGACCTCTGAACTCTGTATTACCTTCTACTGACCCTTGCACTCAGCTTTAAATATTACCAAGCGCTGAACTCTATATTACCTAATACTGACCTCTGTACTCTGCGATACTTAAAGCGGAGGTTCACCCCTACAATATACTTTTTCCCCTTAGATTGATGCTCGTTTTGTCTAGGGGAATCGGCTAGTTGTTTTAAAATATGAGCAGTACTTACGGTTTACGAGATGCATCTTCTCCGTCGCTTCCGGGTATGGGCTGCGGGACTGGGCGTTCCTATTTTGATTGACAGTCTTCCGAGAGGCTTCCGACGGTCGCATCCATCGCGTCACGATTTTCCGAAAGAAGCCGAACGTCGGTGCGCAGGCGCAGTATAGAGCCGCACCGACGTTCGGCTTCTTTCGGCTACTAGTGACGCGATGGATGCGACCGTCGGAAGCCTCTCGGAAGACTGTCAATCAAGAAGGAACGCCCGCTCCCGAAGACCCATACCCGGAAGCGACGGAGAAGATGCATCTCGAAAACGGGTAAGTACTGCTCATATTTTGAAACAACTAGCCGATTCCCCTAGACAAAACGAGCAGGAATCTAAGGGGAAAAGAGAAAAAAATAAATAAATGGGTGAACTCCCGCTTTAATACTGTTCTCTGAACACTGCCTTTCTCCTGACCTTTGCAATATGCTCAACAAACTACTAATCTTTGAACTCTGCGTTACCCTACACTCTGAGTTACTCACTACAAACCCCTGCACTCTGCGTGACATACTTCTGACCCTTGCACTCTGTGTTATTTATTATTGACCTCTCAACTCTGCATTCCATACTATTTTTTTTTTTTTTTTTTTTTTTTTTTTTTTTTTTTTAGTGTATTTTTGTGCGTGTACTCGAGAGAGGAGCCGGACTGCAGGAGTTGGGAGTAGGCAGGCCTCCCCCAGAGGCAATCTGCCACCTTTCTCCATGCCCCGGGTGGCAATGGCGGGTGTGTGAGGGGGTCCTCCCACACAGCCCGCCCTACCTGCTCCGCTTTGAAGCCCAACGGGGCAGAGGGACTCCCTATAAGGGAGTGAGAGGATTAGCCCGCTCAACCAGCCCCATTAGTCCTTCGCCTCTCTTTTAGAGACCGCGTGGTCAATGTGAGTGTGTTAACCCAATTTAGAGTGCGTGTGTAGGTGTGGTGGTTTTTGTGGGAGGGGGGTGGGCGTACTAAGCACAGGCTTACCTTGCATAGCACACCCACCGGGAGCCGGGCTGAGACCACCAAACTCAATTCACATGAAGCCGAGACCGGGATCCGAACCTCTAGCTGCAGAGGTGAATGGCTTGTCAGCGCAGTGCCAATCGCGTTGAGCCACCACAGCTCCTGCATTCCATACTATTGATACCCTTGACTCTGTGTTACTATTGACCCCTGAACTCTGTGTTACTTACTACAGACCCTTGAACTTTCCAAACGTCCCTTACTTTTTATTGGGACCTTGCTAGATTATCTCTCTTTAAAAAAAAATGTGCTGCCCCCTGGTGATCGTTTCCATGTTTTTCACATAGATTCCATGCTTTCCTATCCCCGCACTACACATTTGATACCATATAAATTAGATTTTTAGTTGAAAAAAAAAACATTTTCATTCACAATTCTTTGCCTTCTGCATTTGCTGCAATTTCTAATCATATCTATACCTACAATATGTGTATCGGTCCTTACCGAAAAAAGTGTTGAGAGAAGAGAGAGAGAGAAAATGGCCTATAGTCAGTAGAATTGTGTGGATATGTGGTAATCCGCACACAATATTGTGGATGGTGGATGTGCATTATAATGGATAGCATTCAAGATCTCTTTTTTTAAACAATAACTGCAATAGTAATACATGACTATAAAGCTGCTGTAGGATTTTTAACAGATTTGTTACTCAACCTCAAGTTCGGCAGGGTATGCTCTCCACAGAAGTAGAATGTCTTACTGTTTCTGTAAACACAGACTAAGTTAAGTACAGAATGGAAACTGTAAAGCTTCTAGCTGTTTTTATTAGCTTTCAACAAATATAAAACAGAACTCATCTTTCCCTGTCATCTATAGTGTTATCAAACTGACTTTAGGGTGTGGAGGGCCAAGTCTGTTAAGTGAAACAAGCCTTCCAGTTTCATATATTATACTGTAAATTACTTGCAGCAAGAAAAAAATCTGCAAAGGCATAAATAAAAAAAGTCATGAACTATGAGTATACTTTTCTGCTTTCTGCCTCTAGACTATGGTTAAATCATTGTAATCTTGTGAACTTTGCCTAGGAAGACCTTGTATGCATTAAAACCCGATTATCAAGCAAACTTTCCTATGCACACTAAAAAAAAGTCAGCACCTTAGCAAGAGGCCATCCATATATATAGGGCAACATAAAAGGCAGTGAAGGGAAATCAGTTTTCTGAACAGAGACATTGTTCAATTGAAGTATATTGCAGATTCAGTGATAACTAAAAAGCTATGATATTACTTAGACCAGTGTTTCCCAACTCCAGTCCTCAAGGCACACCAACAGGTCATGTTTTCAGGCTTTCCATTATTTTGCACAGGTGATTTGATCAGTTTCACTGCCTTAGTAATTACCACAGCCATTTCATCTGAGGGAAATCCTGAAAACATGACCTGTTGGTGTGCCTTGAGGACTGGAGTTGGGAAACACTGACTTAAAACCTCTTTCACACTGACACGTTTTTCAGGCGGTTCAGCGCTAAAAATAGTGCTTCTATACCGCCTGAAAAAATCGTGCCCTGCAGGCTTCAATGTGAAAGCCCGAAGGCTTTCACACTGAAGCAGTGCGCTAGCAGGACCGCTACAAAAGTCCTGCTAGCCGCATCTTTGGAGCCGTATAGGAGCGGGGTGTATACCACTCCTTTCCCATTGAAATCAATGGGAAACCGTGGTGATACCACCCACAATGCGCCTCTGTAGAGGTAATAACCCTTTTTCAGCCGCTAGCGGGGATTAAAACCACACCGCTCGCGGTCGAATATCGCTGTAAATACAATGGTATAATGGCGCTAAAAATCGCGCCACTATACCATCACCGCACCTCCACTGCTCCGTGTGAAAGGGGCCTAAGAGTCTTACTGTCTCTAAAAACTAACAATCTAATGTAAAGATGTTTTAGTTCTACAAAATGTGTCAATGAAAGACTCAAACACATGGGCATTGCATCTCTTAGTGAGAAAGACCCACTTATACACCTTTGTAGCCAGAGGTTTTTGAAGATTAGAAGCCCAAACCAAGTTTAGAAGCATTGGTGTGTGTCAATTAACTTAAAGTGATATTTAAGTCTATGCTTTTTAATTTAAAAATAACAAACATGTTATACTTACCTGCTCTGTGCAGTTGGTTTTGCACTGAGCAGCCCCTATCCTCCTCTTCTCAGGTCCCTCGCCAGCATGCCTGGTCCCTCCCTCATGTTTTCTCCCCCCCACAGCAAGCAGCTTGCTTGCTGTGGGAGCGTGCCAAGCTGCCACTCTGTGTGTTCAATCAGACACAGAGCCGTGGTTCGACCCCGCCCCCTCTCTCTCCTCATTGGCTCACTGACTTTGATTGACAGCAGCGGGAGCTAATGGTGCCACTCAGACAATGAGCAGGGAGAGTCCAGTCTACTGCAACAGCGCTGGATGAATACGGCTCAGGTAAGTATTAGGGGGGCTGAGGGGGGCTGCTGCACAAAGAAGGTGTTTTATCTTAATGCATAGAACTGCTGACTTTGCAACCACTTAAAAAGTTCAGTTTTCTGGTGCAAGGTTAAAGTGAATCTAATAGATCACCTTGTAAAACAACCCATTCAGTTTAAAATAGAAATTATAGTAAAGGCAACATATTTTTTTTTTTGTATAGAGATAAAAAAAAACATTATAAATACCCTTTTCCCCATTTTTTCATAAGTGATCACGTTCCCTCTGATCTCAGCTGCATAAGAGCTGGGGAAATGAAAAGCAGCAGCACACTGAACTTCCTAGTGAATGGCTGTGCGGGGAGGGGGGGGCGTGTCAGGACAAGTCTAATCATTAGAGGAGAGCACACTGAGTTTCCAGCACAGCTATAGAACTGGCCATGATGTGCTCTCCTCCTGAGTGTGGTCAGTTTTTAATAGGAAAGCAAGGGGACTATAAGGATCACCAGGGATTTCACATAAAGGAAGCAAAACAAAGAGAAAAGAATACTTTCTCATACAAGCACATGATCCAGAAGGCAGATATCAGTGTTGGGGTAACAAACACTTTAATGTTCTTATGGCAGGTGGCATTTTATATTTGGACTTATAAAGACTTTTGACTTACTCATCTGTATAGGAGAGACACCAAGCAGCATATGTTTGACAATGGCACCCCTGTATCACAAACAGGGGTTCTCAAATGGATTTGGCTTATTTGTCACACTACAATCATGTCCTGATGAAAAATAAATGTACATAAGTAAGCTGTGCATTCTGTATGCATCTCAAGGCTTAGTTTTCAACTTTGACTGGGATGTACCTTAATCTGTTTGTTTATCCTCAATGGAGAATATTTGTCACCGTGCCCAAGGACCTGCACAAATAGAGTGGAAAAATCCATTAATAAAAGTGGTATTTTTACTTTAGAGATTTTTTTGTCTTTCAAATACACAAGCTACATTATTAAACAATGCAGGCAGGCAATATTTTTTTTTGCTTAACACTAATGTCAGTAATTTAACTGTTGGAATGTGAATTACTGTATAATGTCTTTTTTTCAATGTTTTGAAAACGAAATTTGTGATAATTTCCCCTTTTGTTTGTATTTAATCTACTGTATTCAGCATGCAGCTTCAAAACCTTGGTTCGTACAGCTGCTAGCTGTGGTAGGCCAGTTCATATTCCTGGCTTATCAATAGTCTGGTCTTCAAATCTCACGGCAGGGATAGCCGTCCAACAGAAATAAACAATATCATGCCAGATACAGTTTAGGGAATGCTTTTAAATGTATCAACACATGGATGTAGAAAGAGCCAGCTGCCATTTCTAGTGAATTAGATTTGGAAGGATATGCAGTGTAGAGTAAGAGCCCTCTCATAAAATTCTCCAAGGGATGGCCATAAAACAGCCATAAATGCTATTGAAATGCCTTTCACTAAGCACCGGCCATCTACTCCTGTTCCCTATTGCACAATGCATTCATTAGTGCTACTTGTGTCGTATGTTTTTATCCTCTTCAAAATTATTGCTCACATTTATGATTGTTTGAGCCATGCTTTGAGCTAGATCAACCAAATTTAAACTGCATTGTTAGTGAAATGCAGATTAAAAAAATATATATATATATATATATATATATATATATATATATATATATATATATATATATATATATATATATATATATATATATTGATTTGTATGTTTCAGGGTACCATTTATGTATGACTATATATGCTGATATCAAAATGATGTTATAGTTAAATGATAAATAAACATATATCAAAGTTTCCTTTTAATGAAAACATGTTTATTGAAAATTAGGGTAGTTGGCTATAGCAACCAGATCTTAGATTCTATGCTTAAATCTGTAGCAGCCTGAAACAAGCTGTACAGATGTCCCGTTGATCCCTGAATATGCCTAAATACACATGAATTACACATGTTGTGTAACTGAATATTGTTTTTTTTTGTATGTGGCTCAATGAAGCTGACATCATCTAGGTACAGTTAAAAACATTTTGGCAGTTTTTAACGGAAATGCTGTTCAGATCTCTAGCTTAGGTCTCTCATACTGTGGTGCTGGAAGGGCTTGCATATGCACACTAGCTTATCTAAAGTGCAAGACATTCAGAAAAATCTTCTTGCCTCAACTGGGTTAAGCCTGGTACACACTAAGGCCCCTTTCACATGGGCTGTCCGATCATGTCCGCCTGTCAGTTTTTCAGGCGGACCTGATCAGACCGTGCATTGTCCCCTATGAAA
The DNA here is from genome assembly GCF_905171775.1 of Rana temporaria. Lineage (NCBI taxonomy): Eukaryota > Metazoa > Chordata > Amphibia > Anura > Ranidae > Rana > Rana temporaria. Next base: position 461,938,086 of record NC_053489.1, on the reverse strand, counting down.
CAGCGGGTTTCATCGGCCACCATATGATCCGATCCTGTCCGCCAAAAACAGACGTATAGTGTCCTTTTTTCTCCTTCTGTCCGGCAAATCGGATGACATTGGACAGAAACGGATGGGCATTTCCATCCGATTGCCCCATAGAGGCGAGCAGGACTGTGCATAGCGTACCAGACATGGACCAGTCATCCACCTACTCAGCAGGTATCAGCGGAGAGATCCCACCGCTAAGCAAGCAGATTCCACTTGATTAGCAGAGGGGCCCATTTGAAAGGGGCCTAATAGTTTTTTTTTTCATGCAAGCCAGTGGGTTGAAAGCAAAAAAATCTGACAGCTCCAGTCAGAGCCACGGTACTAACGATCCAACGTTAGTACAGGTATTACCCCCACTGATCTGTTGTGTTCTGACAGGGGGACAGCCTCTCCACCAGAACAGTTCGAACAGTGCTCTCAGCTATTGGCTGAGAGTGCTGATCGGAGACAGTCTGCTGCTGGTCTTCCAGCATGTTTGTCCAACAGAAGACGGGAAAATGGTTGGCTTTTGTCAGACCGACTGACATACACAGAGGCCAAATGTCGGCCGGTTTTTATTGAACTGTCTCCTGAAATTCGGCCCATGTGTACTAGGCATTAGCCAAAGCCACCAATGACAGACACAATGGGGTTGATTTATTTAAGGCAGATAGACTTAGAAAAGGAATTTGCACCTTGCAGGGGGAATTTTCCCCAGGCTTTAATGAACATGGTAAAATGTCACTTTGCAAAGAATACCCAATCACACAACACCAAAATAAAACTACAACTTTTGCTCGGACATGATTGGATGATGAGCTCCACTCGATTAACTAGGCTCTGAGAAAATTCCCTAGCAAAGTGTATCTTTCCTTGCAAAGTGAACAGTCTATCTGTACTTAATAAATAACCCCATAATGTAGAAGATGAAAAGGAGAAGTGGTCACACAACTCCAACATTTTTTTAATCTTCATGTATGACTCTGTAAAACGTTTGGGTCCCAAAAAGACAAATGCTGATCAAAACAGCTATTTAAGTCAAATTAAACCAGCCTGGAATTGCAAAAATAACTGAATAGATCTAAACAGCCTACCACATATGCTTTTGGTAAGTTCATATTGATAAAACTTGTTTTTAGTAGCTTGTATTGCTGTTTGTGCATTTGAACTAAAAGTACCTGAAATTGTGTGTAGACAGACTAAAATATTTTTTTCAAAAAGGGCTTTTTTCACATTTATTATGACAAAAAAAGTCGCATTTTGTTGCCCACCATGACTATTTTGTATCTAGAACCACAATAAGCAATGTAGGCAAATGTTGTTGCCCACCATGACTATCTTGCATCTAGAACCATAATAAGCAATGTAGGGAAATGTTGTTGCCCACCATGACTATCTTGCATCTAGAACCATAATAAGCAATGTAGGCAAATGTTGTTGCCCACCATGAATATCTTGCATCTAGAACCATAATAAGCAATGTAGGCAAATCGCATAAGGCACCACTAACTAAAGAGTGAGTTATAACGAGTTAAGAATTATGTTGTTATTTTTTATCTGTCCCCGTCAGTATCAAAAAGGCAAGACAATCCAACTTCACTACGATCACATCTTTAAGTGAATGTTATTATCCTACATTTAACATTAGCATTTAAGTTTTAATATTATGGTATTATAGAAAGTTGGTTTAAGAAAACTTCAGATTTTATCAGGTAGGTGGGTCTGTGGGATACCCTGTTAAAAATCAGGTTAATTTATCCAAAGCCTATTAGCCAGCTTGATGTTAAAAGTGACTTGTCCAACAAGTATACTTATTATAGCTTTGAATCTATAAAGTATAACGATTATTGTATTTAACTCCCTACTTTAAATAAAGATAGGTCTTGATTTAATGGAATGATTGGAGCTGCTCTTTCAGTTTGGAAAATGCAAAAATTATGTAATATTTTAAATCAAGTAAAAGTAGTGAAAGTAGAAGCAAGTAAAAATATGGTTCTCTATTGTTAAGATAAAGGTGTGTTTTTTATGAAACATTGGTGCTCACAATTTATTGGAAAGTACACATAGTTTCCCTCCTGTAACTCATAGACATTCCGCTATATCTTTTTAGCTGCTCCAAGCTCAGACAACGTAGCCCTGTATGTTGGGATTGTCATTGCTGTCATCGTTTGCCTGGCCATCTCAGTCATCATTGCTTTGTTTGTCTATCGGAAGAACCATCGCGGTTTTGAGTCTGACATCATTGACACTTCTGCACTAAATGGCGGGTTCCAGGCTGTCAACATTAAAGCTGCAAGACAAGGTGAGTCGAACATTATAAATGAATGATGGACAATGGCAAGAATTAATGCCATCATGGCTCTGTGAGTCATAACACTGTAGCAGTATTGCCATTACAGTACAACCTGTAGCTAAATCAAATAAGAAATGTGTTCAAATGTTATGCTTGTGTTGTAGAATGTATTATGAGATCATATTATACATTTTATGTTGCTAATAGGGTTATAGAGTGGGTCCGTGGCACTTTATTCAGTATTCTTGGGCTGTATTCCCCTAAAGTAACAACTATTTGACTGCACATATTAATTCCCTAATAACATTGTAATTAAACTATTTGAGTACAATCATATTATCCCAAACACTGGCAATGCTACCAATGTAAAGGTTTTTTTTTTTGGTGCAGCTGGCTCATACAAATAACATACAGATAAGGAGTACTCAACCCCTTTTTTTCCCCATCGTTGTTTAACACCAATGAATAACATACAGATAAGGGGTACTCATCCCCTTTTTTCCCATTGTTGTTTAACACCAATTAATCACTAGTAAATATTTCTGGTCTCACTTTCACTTGTTCTCATATGCTTAAAGAGGAATTTCTCCTTCCCCATATTATTTTTTTGTTCCCCCGCTTACCTCATGCTGAACTGGCCACACTTCAGATACTCACCCACATAGACGATCCAGCATTGTCCTGCTGCCACTGCTGGGTCTAGCGCTTGCCTCCATGCTCATCTGTGACATCATCTGGAGGCTACGTTGGCTCTTCTGGGTTCTAGCGGAGCCTACCTTTGATGCTCCGCCACGCCCGCTCCCTCCCCCGTTGGTGAATGGGTGGATGTGCGTGGCTCCCAGTGACTCCTGAGATATGCACATCATATATCCCAGGAGGCACTGGGGGCACTGACATAATTTTCCTAGGCAAATGATGGAGACTGGGGGGGGGGCTGTCCGAAAACGAAATAAAATAAAAAAATACAATATATGTGCAGCAGAGGGTGGGCGGGATGCAGGGGGACTCCTTTGAGTTCCCTCAGCCAGAAGCTTGTTACAGGTTGTTACCCAAACCGAGTAAGAGCTCTGTGTATCTATTCAGATACAGAGCCCTGACCTGGTCCTGCCCCCTTTCTCCCCTGATTGGCTGACTGACTTTGTTTGACACAGAAGCCAATAGCGCCGTTGCTCTGTCTCAGTCAATCAGAAGGAGTGTACTGGATGGCTAAGGGGATTGCTGTACTGGATGGCTAAGGAGACGTAGACATTGCTGGAGAGAGAAGGAACTCAGGTAGGTAATTGGGGGGTCCTGGGGGGTTACTACACACAGAATGTTTTTTATCTTAATGCATAGAATGCATTAAGATAAAAAAACGTTATGCCTTTAGAACTCCTTTAAGATTAGCCTGCACAGTACAGACAGGAAAACAAAGCTGAGCAGCTCCCTTATAAACAAAGAGAACTAAGTGGGATTTTAGAGTGCTAGAACAAAAAAGTAAGCTGCATTTTTTAACTATTTTTAAAGCTATGTTATGTGAATAGGAACTTTTAACAAATATAAAGTAGGTGTTATCCCAATTTGGCTGCAAAAGTGGAAATACACTTTAAAATGATTTTGCAGCAACAGCAGCATCAAAATACATAAAATATTTATACCATATACTGCATTTGGCTACATGGAAATTATAACTGCCAGTCTCCGGCTAACGTGCCAGTTTTAGCTCTGAAGTAGGCCATGCAGAAGCTTTTGAAAAGATTGTTTGTGCAAATTATTGGTGTTGTCTAAAGCCACCATGCTGTGTTGTTGCGATGTGTCACTGAATTGACTCTAGTTTTGTCAGATTTGACAGCTAGATTTTTCCCACAGCTGACAGAGCCATCACTTGGTCCTGCAATCTGAATATGATTTTTTATTTCTTTCAACTACACTTCGATATTTTGTATGGATATGTTGTATTCACAGAAAGCAGGCACACACCATTACAACGCCTTCTTTCTTTCTTTGTACGTGAAGCAAATAATCTTCACGTGCCTTAGATTAGCTCAAATAAGTATGCATGCCATTTACAGGTGCTGTCATATAAGTGCACGTGATTATGCAGAGAACATGTTTGCATGTGACATGCTTCATTTGTGAAAGATTTAAATGACAAACTAAATTTCCTCATCACATAATAGCTTTTCACAGGAAGTACGGTAAAATACTCTGAGCAGCAAGCACTAAATCTGCTTGATGGATTTCCCTCTTGTGCAATATCTGATGACTGCCTATTGCATTTATCCATGTGCTGTTTACTTACAAATTAGGATACTGGAAAAACATGAGCGTTAGTGAAAGAGAAAACATAAGACATAACATAAGACATGACACCTGCATTACCTGCATAAACAGTACACATGATAATGGAAATGAGACTGGAGCAGACAAATAAGCAGACAGCATAACACTGGCCATACATAAGGGAACCGCTATAATCATGGTACAGATTTATCTCTGCTCTACCAGCATTGGAGTTGGGATTATCCCCTGCTGTTGTACTCTATTCTCCCGAATTTTTTTCTTTATCTGTTTTGTGCTTCTCCCCAATTACTTTTTTTCAATCATAGAATTTTTATTTGTTTTTTCACAATACGACAAAACAAAAAACATAAAAACATTTCCCACAAATAACCCCACCCATACACACTTCAAAAAAAACAAAAGAAAATACCACACACTTCCGTGTTTCTGCCTACCAGACTACGCTTCAATCTTTACTCAAGGCCCTTAATCTCATTAATGCTCCTTAATGGGATATATATACTTATCTCCCTCTTCTGACAGTATCATTGTTTCACTCAACTAAATGTTCAAACAGATTGGAGGCTAACCACCAATGCCACATTTGTTTTTGTTTTTTTTAGAACTCCTCCTATGTTTATATGTCAATTCCTCACATCATAGATTTTTATTAATTGCTCTAACCCATCTTGGTGGGTATTTTGGTATTTTGATATCCATTTTGGTAATATAATTTTACGAGCCATATACATAGTTCTCAACCACATCACATGCATTTTCTGCTGGCAGGGTGCCTTTTGATATGATCCCTAGCAATGTCATTTTAGGATCAAAAGGAATCTGTGTAAAGCATAACACCATATAGTAAAGGAAGGTAGTATCAAGCTGCCTTTTAAGTGTCAAGGCATGTTAAATGTTATATGTAAAGAAAACATTTAATAAAGAAGAGATTAAACAAAAAAAAAAGCATAACAGATTTAAAATATCAAATACACCCTTCCAGTAGCAGTTTAGGACATCGCCACAGCATATGTATAAGTGTACCTGTATCAGTAATGCACCTTGGGCAGTTTGGTGTATCTACTTTACCCCAAGAGTATAGCTTTAAATTGGTATAATGGGATCTATGAATGATAAATAACTAAGTTAAGCACTATGAAGATGAAAGGGATACTTTAAATAAATTCTTCAATGTGTGTTCCCACTCCTCGTCGATAAGTGTTTCTAGATCCCTACTCCACCGCCCAAAAATATTCACTAGTGGATTTATATCTAGCTGCCGTTTGAAAAAGAGTATATATACTCCCTAAAAGTCCCTGTTTTATAGTTACTGCCAACGTTAAAATTGACAGAGGATTATAAATTAAAAGTCAGTGCCTGACCCCCAATTGTTTGAGAGACATTTGCCCCAATTTATGGACAGCCAAAAGCTAACCTTTAGACAGACAAAGGGGAAACAGCATGCTGATGTGCTCATACCTTTTCTTAGTCTGCCCTTACCTCCAGTTAGCATGTTCACTGTAAGCATACGTGAATGTCTGCAAAGTTTAATTTGCTTTTAGTCCTGCAACCTGGGTACTGTTTTGAGTTCAGTCTTAAAGCTAAGCTAAATTGCACAAAATACTCACCTTCCAGCTTAATGATGGTTTCTTATCTTACCGGCTGATGTCATCTTCTTCTAAGGCTATTTCAGAATTTTTCAGCCTCCAAATTGGCCAGTGGGGGATGATGTCATTCATTCTGGCACAACTGGAGTTTTCTGGGAATGCATCCTTAGCGGTGCATGTGCCGCTCAGTGTACATTTATTAGTAGACTGTGATCAGGCAGGTTAGGACCCACTGGGGGGTGATAAAAACAGGTGGTTAATCCACATTGTTACTGCTCTTCCCCAAACATCTACCTACAAGCAGACCTGGCAGCGCTTGGATGGGAACAATTGGATGCAGCAATTTTAGCACTACATGCAGAGTTTGACAGAAATCGCCACCTGTTAAACTCTCTCATATAAGTAAAGAGGGCCATGCTTGCAGTTGTAGTGTGGTCCCACATAATAAAATTGCTGTTTGGTAAAAAGGCCAAAAAATGCTGAGATCAGAAGTCAAAATATTGCCTCCTGAATGCTTGCAAACCTCCTTTCACAGTTTTCTTAAAAGCAATCCACCACAAAAAGCGGTAGACACAGCCACAAGTGTGAAAGGAGCTTATGTGTGTCTTATTGTAGAATAGATGTAGCACCTGCAATAAAAAGATGCTTGCTGCCAATTTGTATAATTTTAGATGTTGTCCCACTTTAAGGAAATAACCTATCAAACTTCATGGGGATGCTATACTCACACCACAAAAAAATATCTATTGAAAGTATTGTCCATAGCAACAAATCAGATGTTTGTGTTTGTATGAATCCAAGAAAAATGCTGCATTTTCTTCATCTAATGATCATAATAATGACTTGTTTATAGATCTCCTGGCAATTCCTCCAGACCTAACATCAGCAGCGGCAATGTACAGAGGACCTGTGTATGCCCTCCACGATGTATCTGATAAGATACCAATGACTAATTCACCTCTCCTCGACCCTCTTCCCAATTTGAAAATTAAAGTGTACAATTCATCTGGTGCCGTAACGCCTCAAGATGATCTTTCGGATTATTCATCAAAACTTTCTCCTCAAATTACTCAGTCTTTACTGGAAAATGACACTCTAAACACAAAGAACCAGAGCCTAGCAAGGCAGACAGATCCATCCTGCACTGCTTTTGGAACATTTAACTCACTGGGTGGACACCTGATCATACCCAATTCAGGTATGTATTTGAACATAAATTGACATATATGGTATAACAGGGCTGGGATGAAAATAATGGGGGTGGTTTATGTGTTTGGCCAAAAATGTGTTTTTTAGAATGGGATGGTCAAAACTCTGCCTGTTTAGAATAATTCTCCTTATCCCTGACTATTTGGCAAGTGTTTAAAAAATAAGGACGTGAAGGAAAATCACTCAATTCCCTTTGTTAGGCTAAAGAGAAATTGGAAATTCCATCAATGGGCTGCTGGCAACAAACTGAGCAAAATTCTAGTTAAGAGGATAGGTTTAGAGCCCTAATGCCCAACATACAGCTTTTTAGTAGTTACTGTGTGGCCCTCGATCCTCAGAAGCCCATAGTCAATATTTACCATGTCTTGTTTCTTACTCAAGGACAAAGAAGGAAAATATTAAATGGTCCACTGTGTTTTAAAATTTGCACATCATTTTGTAAATTGTTTACTGGTAGTGGAGATTTTTTTATTTGCACTTTAAAGTGTATGAATACAATTATATTTTCCTAAAAATATATGGTGCTGTGTTGGCACAATGAAATCCCCATTTCCAAGTGTGTCTTGATTGGTTCACTGGAAACATATATCCTCTTGTATTGCTTAATGACTAGGGGATGGTGCCTTGATATTTTTCCATCTGAGTTTTCTACCTTTCACTCATTTTAGAAGATATTAAAGAAGAACTTCACCAAGTCACCACAATTAAAAGTCAGCAACTACAAATACGGAATACAAATACAGCTACAAAAAAACAGTTGTGGATTTTAATTTTGTCTCCCTGCAGCTGATCCTCCTCACAGCTGCAGGTCCATGGCCCGACTATCTTGGATTTGGAAGCTGGCTGTGACTTCCTAATGAATCACAGCCAGCTCCCATTGTGCATACATGAGATCACATAATAGAGGGAAATTAATCCTGCAACCTCCTAGAGGTTTGCAACATCATCCTCACCTAGGTGAAGATAGAGGAAGAGAAAGTGGGTATCATCAAAAAACGGTACTCGCCCTCCACCAAAAAAATAAATAAAAAAACTGCAACTGGCAGTGTAAAGTTCCACTTTATAAGGAAGGTTTGGTGCCCTAGTGCCCAACCTGCAGCCTTTTTTTAGTTACTATTTGGCCTTTGGTCCCCAGCAGCTAGTAGTCAATGTTTATCTTGCCTATCTTACTCATGGATAGTGAAGAACATTTTTAAAGAATAAGTTCACTTTTTAAAAAAAGTGAACTACACATTTTGTTCAGGTAAAAAAAATTTAATGCATTTATTATTTCTTGTTGCAGGAGCTTGTAAAGCATTGCACCAGCGTAAAAATATACCCTTTAACGAAATGAGTTTCTATTAGATAAAATCATTTTGTTTATTTCTTTACACCTTCACACTTCTTCTATAAAAATGTATTCTTTTTCTCTTTCTTTGTATTGTTTTGAGTATTTCGGTAGACTGAGAGGTGCCAGCACTGCCCGGTGTCTTTTGTTATACTGCTCAACTAATCTCACTCCCAGATCTCTATAACATAAAGGCTATAGTTGAGTTAATACAAGATGTGGGCCCCTTTTAAGTGGGCAATCTGATCAGGGCTGCCTGTCAGTTTTTCAGGTGAACCTCATTGGATGGTCCAAATTTTCCTATAAACTGGCAAGTGTAAACTGACTTGTATCCATTTACATCCGCCTATCTCTGATCCGTTCTGGTCCACTAAAAAGAAAGAGAAGAGGATCTGTCTTCTTTTGTGTAGTCAGATCAGAGGTAGTCATGTGTAAACAGACAGCTGATCCATTTACACCCGACCACCCATAGAGCATAGCGGACTCAGTTCATGTCCACTCTGCATAAACTGGGCAGATACGGACCTGTCCTCTGCCTCCTCTGCTCTGCCCAGCTGGGGATCAGTGGATGAATCCCCTGCTGAGCAAAGTGGATCAATCCCATATGAAGGGGGCCTAAGTGTGCAGAGAATGCAAGGCAGCTCTCAATTTTCTGACAAGTGCAACTGTTTTCTTGCATTTCAGTCCCAAACAGCCAGTAGTTAATATTTCTCTTGTCTGGGTCGCTACTTAGGGAAAAAAGAAAGTTACTGCTCCTGGTGGATTGTGTTAGGATGATCAGTATGGTCTCAGAAGATCAAGGGTGCTGGCAATGCACAAGGCAACAAATGGAAAAAGAAAATATGGACAGCCGCACTCCAAAAAACCTTGATGGTTGTCTTTATTTAAAAAAGGAAAAATGCACTACAAGTCACAGCTCACAACACAGGAGTAAAACCACTGACGCGTTTCACAATATAAATTAGTGCTTAATCATAACTTGATTAAGCATTAATTTATAGTGCAAAACGCGTCAGTTGTTTTACTCCCGTGTTGTGTGCTGTGACTTGTAGTGCATTTTTCCTTTTTCCTTTTTTTAAATAAAGACAACCATCAAGGTTTTTTGGAGTGTGGCTGTCCATATTTTCTTTTCCCTACTTAGGGACAGTGAAAAAAAAAATGTCAACTACATTAGTTTCTATCAAACAGATATAACAAAATGCTTCCAATGGTATACTTTACCAGACCAAATAGAACAAATAAGAGAAGTTCATTGTTAGGATTTACATACACTTCACAAATGCTCTTTCCATTTACTGCGAACTAGAAACATTATGAATACTAATTAAACAAATACAAACCTTTACTTTCAGTTGCGTGTATCCATCCTTTTTGTGCTGGTATAACTGTCGTTGACCTACATAGTATGTAATCCATTCAAGGCTTTCTGTGGTTTGCACAGTTCCATAGCACAAAGTTGTATAATGTTCACATTAGAGCTTTGATTGTACAAGTAGTCTAAAATACAGCACATTTTTCTCTTTCCATCTGGAATGAATATTACTCAGAAATTGGACTTGCATTACTTCCAGATTTCTATTGTGTATTTCCCTAATACATATGATTAAATGTTTGTTTTTCTAAAAAAGAAAAATAAATAAAACAGTCTTTCAGTCTTTTCCTACCATTTCACCTCATACCAATTATTTTGCTTTTGAGAGCCATAAGTAGAGCTTCAATCGCCATGGCAACATATCTCATATTGGCTTTGAGGACTTTGAGGAATCCAACACTGGCCTGTAAAATGAATTATTTTTATGAAAACATAAATGCAAGCTTGAAACATGAATTGCCTGTCTTCCTTTTACAAGTATTATCTCCTATTATTTAATTGATTTTTTTGTTTGTTTGTTTTTTTCATCTTCATATTCTTTAGGCGTGAGCTTGCTGATTCCTGCTGGGGCAGTACCTCAGGGAAGAGTGTATGAAATGTATGTCACTGTTCACAGAAAGGAGAACATGAGGTAACTGTCTGTGTTTAACATCTGCTTACTCTTACACAACGACATTGGTGGTCAATTGTCGCTCAAAGAGAAACAATACCCTCTTCTGATTTAAAGCACAGAACAAAGTATTTTTGTCTCTTTTATATATATATATATATATATATATATATATATATATATATATATATATATATATATATATATATATACAGTGACTATTTTAATTTATATACTGTATGATATAGTGATGACAGTTAATCCACTGCTGGGGCACATTATCACATTGCTGTTGTCTTTATGATCCCCACCGCTGGGCAGCCAATAGGAAGTTTCCACATCACTCAGGAAGTGATGTAGCCCCCCAGAGTAAGGACCCTCCTCCTCTGAGAGGATAGAGGTTTCAGGACCGAGTTCAGCTTTAGACCATTGTTTTTTTGCGAGTATATGAGGCTTTTAGATTAGTTTTTTTCTTAACTCAATTAGAAGGATGGGTGGAATAAAGGTTGGATGGAGCTCAGCTTTAGTTTTTGATAAAGCAAGGATAGTTACAGTAAACCGAATCACATTTCTTGTTCTCATTGTGGAGATTTCTCTTTATTTTCCTGTCTTCTTGTAGACACAACGGGAAGTTAAGAGTACATTTTAATCTTAAACAGTTTCCAATAGAATGGTATTTTTATTAAAAGATTGTGCACTTTATTTTTTATCTGGTGACAACTAAACTCAAAATCTTTCGTTCTCTTATGCCCTGTACACACGATCGGATTTTCCGTCCAAAAAAGTTGGATGTGAGCTTTTGGTTGGAAATTCAGATTGTGTGCATGCTCCATCCAACATTTTCTGTCAGAATTTCCACCAGCAAAAGATTGAGAGCAGGTTCTCTATTTTTCCGACGGAAAAGGTTCCTATCGGAAATTTAGTTCATCTGTATGCAATTCCGACGTGCAAAAAAACATGCATGCTCAGAATCAAGTAGAAGATCCGAACTGCCTATTGAACTTCATTGATCTTGGCTCATCGTACGTCTTGTATGTCACCGCGTTCTTGACGGTCGGAATTTCAGACAAGATTTGTGTGACCGTGTGTATGGAACACAAGTTTGAGCCAACATTCCGTCAGGAGTCGGAATGTCCGATCGTGTGTACGGGGCATGACACATTTAGTCTTTCATATTAAAGCTCTAGTCATTTACTCAATAGATAATACAAACAAGGAGTACATTACAGAGTCTGTACATATAATTGGAAAGATTATACATAGAGTAATAAAGATTTGTAGCGTAAGGTGTCCATGGGAACTGAGGAGCATGAGAAAGGAAATGTTCTCAATTAATTTACCCCATAGGTCACCTTCACAGTCATTGACACAATGTACTTGTGGATTAAAGCATGTCTTCCAATAAAAAATAAAAGTTTTAAATATTTTCAATAGTAAAGCATAATGAAAAATGACATTTAGTTTGGTATGTTTATTTTAAATTGGGATATGTTAGTTACTTGCAATATTCTTTTATATTACATCTCTATTATTTGCAGCACTCAAGTTAAACATTTAGGGCCGGATTGAGAAAGGAGATACAGCAGCGTATCTCCAGATACGCCGCCGTAATTTAAAATGTGCGCTGTCGCATCTTTACGCCGATTCACAAAGCTAGATACGCCTGAAAACATGGCTTCAGCCGACCGACGTAACTTGCTTACGCCGGCGTATCGTGGTCGCATAGTTACGCTGAACGCATTCGGCGTTCCCATTAAAAAATATGCAAATGAGTAAGATACGCAGATTCACAAACGTAGTTGCGCCCGGCGTATCAATATACGTCATTTACGTAAGGCGTCTGACTGGCGTAAAGTTACCCCTGCTATATGAGGTGCAGCCAATGTTAAGTATGGACGTCGGAACAGCGTAGAATTTTACAGGTTTTACATCAGTTGCGTAAGTCGTCCGTGAATGGGGCTGTGCGTAGGTTACGTTCACGTCGACTAAGCATTGAGCGGGCGTGATACTGAGCATGCGCCGTTCGCTAAGCACGTCATTTACGTGGGGTCACGAGTCATTAACATACAACACGCCCACTACCAGCCTAGTTTGAATTAGGCGGGCTTACGCCAGCCCATTTACACTACGCCGCCGTAACTTAGATCGCAAGTTCTTTGTGAATACGGGACCTGCCGCTCTAAGTTACGGCGGCGTAGTGTATCTGGAATACGCTACGCTCGCCTAAAGATAGGCATTTCTTTCTGAATCCGGCCCTTAAATTGGGATGACATTTCTTAGATGAGAGAAAAAGCAGAAATAAGTAATAATGTCAAAGCTGCAGTCTTCCTGCATGTGTCGTTGAATGCAGGTCTAATAATCTCAGGCTTCAGGTACTGGGGGAAAGTCTTATGCCGCATACACACGATCGGTCAAACTGATAAGAACGGTCTGATGGACCGTTTTCATCGGACCAAACCAATCGTGTGTGGGCCCCATCGGTTATTTATCCATAGGTTAAAAAAAAGCAATCTTGTTTAAAATTTAACCGATGGATACCTAACCGATAGAACAAAACCGATTGTTTGTAGGCACGTCCATCGGTTAAAAATCCAGGCATGCTCAGAATCAAGTTGATGCATGCTTGGAAGCATTGAGCTTCGTTTTCTTTAGCACATCGTTGTGTTTTATGTCACCGCGTTCTGACACGATCATTTTTTTCACCGATGGTGTGTAGGCACGACTGACCATCAGTCAGCTTCATCGGTTAACCGATGAAAACGGTCCATCAGACCATTCTCATCGGTTTGACCGATCGTGTGTAGGCGGCATAAGTGCTTAGACAACACACAAAGGTTAGTTAGAGTTCAAGTATAATGAAGAATATAGGTGTAGTTGGTGAATGAATGTACAGTATCTCCCACCCTGCACAGCTAGACAGAGTATTTCACCACCCGCTGGAGACTCAGTGCTTGCAGCATTGTTTTTGTATTGTATTAGGGGAATTGAACTTGGATGGGGTTGAGGGAATTATGGGACGCCCACTTGATCAGCAAATAATTTTTCAGGGACAAAACTTGTATATACATTTATCCTGTTACCTCCAGCACAATCTTGCTTGTAGAACAAGACCCAGACTACGGGCTCCCTCAATGGCCACTGACAGCCTAAAACTCTATCTCCAGCTTCCACCAAAACTTCATTGCCACCAGCTGGGCTGACCCCTGCCAGTCCAACTATTGGGGATTGGTCAGGGCCCTCTAAATACTCCAAGCAGCTCCTTCTCACCTCCACTCCGATTCTTCTAGAATCTTCTACCAGTTTATAGAAGTAGGGAGAGGTCTTAGAGACGCTGTCTATGAGTCATACCAGCCTCCCTGATTCACTAGCCCCGACCCAAATAAAACAACAAAGTCTTGGCTGCCAGACAATTTACCTACACTAACAAAAATACTTGCACGTTAGCAACACAGGAAATTTGGCCTTAGTACTTAGTACTCCTCTATAGAAAAGGGTGGGTGGATGAAAGTAAAGGCCTTGTCCATTAATCAGTCAAGTGTTTTTAGTAGCTATGTCAGGTGTAGATGGAACGATGGATGGAATGAAGGTATTTAGATAAAACTGAGGGTTCTGGGGTAGAATACCTGTTTTTACAATATTTGCTATCATATTACTCCAGAAGAGCACATCACAGGTGTCCGTGACCTTCTCCACTGGTTCCATGCAGGCCCACACAAATGTGGAAAAATGTCTGGAGTCATTAAATGGTAAAATGATGCTTTGCTTTATTTCTCTTAAATATCAGCTTGCAGATTTGTCAGATATTATACAATACTTTAATTGCCATGGCAGGTGGTATAGGACTGAAAAGGACTCGGGGGAGGGGGGGTGGTAATGAGGTAAATACATATTTGTGTACAGAAAAGCATACAGAATAAGGCAGTGCAAAATAGGGAAACTATGGCATTCAACACAGAGTGTAACACTACAGCATTACCTCATTTTGTAAAGCTATATGTTCCCTATTCTGCAATACCTCATTTTGTGTACAATGCTGTATGTTATCGATTTCTCACCGCCTTATTTAGTATACAATATTGTATGTTTCCTATTTCACACCTCCTAATTCCATATGCCATGCTGTACATTCTGTATTCCTTGCTGCCTCTTATCATATTCCATGCTGTGTGTTCCCTGTTATGCACTTCCTTATATCCTTCCTTGTAGTTTTCTATGTTTCACACTGCCTCATTCTGTATGCTGAACTGCAAATTCCATATAGAGCATTGTATAATAAATTGAGTATTGTGGAATAGGGAACATACAACATAGTATTTAAAATGAGGCATTGCAGAGTATGGAACTCTCAACATGGTATACAAAATGAGCCAGTGCAGAATGGAGTATGTACAGCATGGCAATTGAAATGAAGTGGTGGTTAAAAGGAGCATACATTATGGCATACAGGATGAGGCATTGTAAAACAAGGAACATATAACATGGTATGCAGAATGATGTGTTGAAGAACGGGTGGCATAATGCATGGCAAACAGAATGAGGCGGTGCTGAATAAGGAAAGTACAGCATGTTTTACGGAATTATGCATTGTGGAATAGGAAACATACAGCATTACAAACTAAATGAGGTATTGTGGAATAGGGAGCATAAAGCATGGGGAATGGCATGAGACTTGGTGGCACAGAGCATATACAGCATGGCAAAAAGAACAAGGATATTTCAAAAGGAATGTGGAAGTAAAGAATAGGGAATGTACAATATAGCATACAAAATAAGGCATTGCAACAAAGGGAACATATATCAGAGTGAGATAGTGAAGAGTAGTTACAAGGAACCTTAAAAATGGCATACTTCTGCTGCTTACTCTAACCCCATCCAAATCTCAATCAATGTGGGAACACACACGATTTGACAGCTCACCCGATCATCACTTTCACTTGTAAACACAGAAGCCATTAGAGGAAGTCTACCGCTACTTGTTTCTTTTTCCACACTTTGCAATAGATGTCATCTGTCAGAGCCACTGAGGAAGCACCCTCACCCCCCCGCTGGCTCTGTTCTAGAGTCCTGAATTAGCCTCGCTGACATGGTAGAGGTAGAGGAGGGGGATTATCTTTCACCTAAGCACCTAAACAAATGCATTTTGGGCAGCCAAAGAATAAAAAGTTCAATTTTTTCTACATATTTAAGCTAAAAAGAACTTAAAATATAACTAATACTTTATATGTACTATTTTTTTCTATGTTTTAAGTTCTTTTTTTTGCAACATGATCGTCTTTACAGAACAGCTTAAATGCTGAACTTTTTTCTTTATTTCGTCAATGTATACTGTCCAGGTCCTTTCATGTTCACAAGCAGAATCATGTGCTTGGCTATTCTTGTCGACTAGATCAATGCGGCAAATTATTATTCAAGTGGCAGTGCTGCCAAAACTTATTATTTCATGTGACTGTGTAGTACAGATGCATTCTTCACAATGAATTGGTTTATGAACACAGTGTAATCTTCTTACATCTCTTCGAGTCATGTACAGCACTGGGAGGGAATCCATCAGTGAAAGCATGTGATTCACAACTACCACTGCAAATGTTCCTGTGACCTACTTAATTAACCAGTTCTACTTGAATACTTCCATATTTAACGAAATGTACCTGCTTAATGAATACCTTAATATTTTTTTTCTCAAACAAATATTTTAAAAAATGTTGTGGGGTGAGAATAAAATCGTAAGGCACCAGTTTTGGATTTTCCATCTAACATTGTAAGTGTGGTATAAACTCAAGCCAGCACATTTACATGATAGTAAAAAAAAAATAACTTGTTTTCCTTAGCATTAGCCTGGGTTACCTTAAAAAATACTTATGTAATAGCACACAGCTAAATGCAGATTTCCATTGGGGGCACAGTGAATATGCCACAAGGGTGACAGGGGGTTCACAACTCTTTTGTTCATCAACCCCTTCATGATGTTTCAGATTGTTGTTCTTCTACCCCAAACATTTGTTATAGGAAAATAATTTTATAAAAATAAATTTAAGTTATAGTACTACAAATAATAATAATAATAATAATAATAATAATAATAATAATAATAATATTCATATTCATATTCTTGTAAATAGTGTCTATATTTCCTCATGGTGTCGGAAGATTAATTTAAGTTGATGGCAGTGCTGAATTGTTAATGAATACACAGCAATAAGTTTATTTGCACCACTCCTATTGCTTTGGGTTTAAAATATATCCACTGGCTCTCCAAAAGTGGGTATACAGTACTTACTGGTTCTCCAACAAAGTTTTAGGTGGATGTATTCATCAGCTCTCCAACAGAATCTGAAGCGAGGGAGTATGCTACATTTGAGAAGAGAACATGTTTTTATATCCTTCCCTAAGGGGTATGGTGAATGGTCACAGGCCCCTGGGTAACACTGCTTCATCACTAGCCACCTCAACTTCAAGGTTAAAGCCTGGTCCACACTATTCCTTTTTTTTTGTTCAACCCAGAGGGCTGAACGATAAAAAACTGAAAAGCCTAGGAAAAGCCAATGTACTAACTATGCAATGTTAGTATAGCGATTTCCATCACCATTGGCTAAGAGTGCTGATCAGATGATGATCAGCAGACCTTTTATGGTCATCTTCATTCTTACGGACTGGATACCGTACACATGGGCTGACTGTCACATCTGATGTGTACGGCCCTTTAAGGGCTGGCATGGAGCTCTACAGAGATCTTTAGAACCTTGACCATGTTATAGACCACTTGGACAGTCCCATTGACCCTTGGGAATTAATATTGACCACTTTAGGATATAGAATGAACTTGCAGAGGGTGTGAAATACAGAACCAGCAGTGTGTTTTTTGCAAGCAGTTTGGTGTGTCTCTCTTTGAGTTCAAAGCTAGACATCATCACTAGTTAGCTGCATCTGTTTATTTCAAACACTATTAAGAAAATAAATAAAAACATCATAAGCCCACTAAACGTATATATCAAGTTTAACTTGAATTATACTGATTTGACACAGCAAAATATAATAGAAAAAGTAAGTGTAAGACAGCTTTTGTTTTATTTTGTTTTTAGAACAACCAAAAATGGCTTTTGGTCATTCTAAACTTTTCTTTATTGCAATTAATGTATTATTCATACAAGCAAGTATTTTTTTTCTAGGTTATTTAGGTTATTGCTAACTTAAAAACAAGTGTTTGATATTAGCTTATGTTTGAAGGGTCCCTATTTTATTCCACATGGAGCTTCTGACATTTTGTTGCTGAGTCTTATCACTGTATAATTTTATGTTCTTGTTGTAATGTGTAGCTGCCACTGAATTCGATCCCTGGTGATCTTCACTTTGCTGTGCACTTGTCAAGATGATCATACTTCTCAAGTGGCTGTCTCCACTTTAGAAGTGGCATTGAGGTCATGATAGCCTTTAAAAAGAGACTGTTTGGATTGCAACAAAGGATGCTACTTGAGTTAAGCAAAGTCATAAAATACGCTCAAAAGTGAGGACGTGAAGAGGCAGTGTAAAATTATACTAGATGCTGTAATCAAATACAAACCCTATGGATTTTCTTGCTTTGAGAATGCATTTTATTGGATTACAAAATAGCCTCTGTAATAATCATTGATTTAGAGTTAATTATTGTTTTCAAGAAAGAAATGTGTTTAGCACAAGTACTTCTAAGGCAATTCTTAAAAACACACGTGAAGTTTTCAAAAAATGTAGCTCAGATGATTCACATAGTACACATCACAGCAATATGCAGTAACCCACAGAAGCCAATCTACTGATAATAAAGGTTTCAAAGCAAGTACCAAGCCAGTGAAGATTCTGACCTGCATTCCAGTTCCCTTCTAAATTAGAATCAACATGACAGCCAGAAAACATGCATTTTTAGATGTGATCAAAATGTATTTCTCTCATGAAAGATTTTCTCTGTTTAGACAACCATGGTAATGGCCACCATGAACTGAATGTAAATGATAAAACCTGACATGTGTCATCGCAGAACCTAAGTTTTCGTTGAATGCTTGCATGAAGTTGTGCCTTTCATACACTGTCAGCACAGATTTTAGTTACTGATGTTTACTAGAATTTGGAAACCTTGTTTTTCTTTTTTGGTATCATTTTGATGACCTTGGGGATATGATGATGTTGTTTTGAAGTCTAGTGCATCGGTCACAGTTCATTATGGCACAAAACACTTGCTTTCTGTTCATTAGAGTTGGGTACTGTATCCATCAGAGACTTCCGTGACGCTAAACTTTTTGAAGTTTAGACAGAATGCCACGTGATCTGTTCACATGGGCAAAGACTGCGTTAATTAGTGTCTAGACAAGACAAGTTAGTGCAAGAAGGCTTGTGCGTGGCTCCCACAGGCTTATCGGGCTAAATTGGTAAAGAATCTATTTGAAAACCATTCATCTATAATTTAAACATTTTCAAACAATTACATTTTTTTTATTAGCAGGACCGCTTTGTAATTCTGAAATGCATCATTAAACAAGTGATGGCAGCTCAATAAATATCTGGTCATTTTGTGATCAAACTAGTAAAAGATGACTTCTGATTGGCTGCTATGGGACAGTTGCTAGGACTTTTTTAATTGAAGCTGTAAATACATTACCTCTGCTAATAGAGTTTGTACCACTAGGGTATATCTGTTTATTTTTCTTTGTTCTGTTTCAGTTTTTGCACGTTAGTCTCTAATGTCTTGCCCTACAAAAGCATATTACAATCTGCTCACTTGGGGCATGTACTTAAACATAGCTTATTTGAGCTCTACTATACATTTTGGTTGCTTTTATTCAAAGGGCAAAACAAAAACAGGGCTTATTTCAGTAAATGTGTATAAATTTGATTCTTTAACACAGAGAACATAAACCTGATCAGAACCTTAATGAAAAAAGCAGTCAGGATAAAATTGCTAGTAAACCTACATGATATAAGGTTGTGCACTCTTGGAATTGCTTTTTTAAATTGTGAACTGCAGAAGTTAGTGTGCTGAAGGTTTGAGTCTGTCGCTAGCAGGTGAATACAGGTTTTTAACAGTGAATGAGAACAACTGTCTCCATTTGATGGGATAAGCATTGTTTGTAATCACTAGTCAGTGCTTGGAGCACATAGAAGCTCAGACAGACCTTTCCTATTCAGGCCCAAACTTCATAGACTTTTTTTTAAAGTTGTGTATATAAAACCATTATGCACACTGCATATTTATTTATTAATGAATCAAGTGCTTTTCTCAGGATTATGTTTTTAACAGAATCAAAACTTTGGACAGTTAACATAAACCTGTAAAGTATTTTTATATGTGCAAGAAGTACTTGAAACAAATTTTCTCCGCTCACTAGATCAAATAATAAAATGCATCAATTTACTAAAAGTCTGAGTTTCTCATTTTTTTTCTAGGCCACCCATAGAAGACAGTCAGACACTTCTAACTACTGTCGTAACTTGTGGGCCACCGGGAGCACTGATGACTAGACCAGCCATTATTACGATGCATCACTGTGCAGAGACGGATTCAGAAGACTGGAAAATCCAGCTGAAAGAGCAAACTATACAAGGCCAATGGGAGGTAAGTGATATGCTAAGGTAACATGAAGGCAGAATCCATTCCTCAAGGCAAAATGGTTTATAATATTAGATAAAATAGATATAGACCAACTAATTTTAACTATGGAAGAGTTGTAAACACAAAAATCGTATTCAATAGAGCGCTATAAAGTGATGTAACAAATCGCATACTGGTACATTATATGAAACTTACATTAAAATGAAGCCCTTCAGTGGTGCGCTGTCACCGCTGACAGGACTTCAATCTTCAACTGGTCTTCCTTCCGGGTTGACGGGATCCGATCCTTTGATTGGACGAGCTGTGATGATGTCACTCTTTGTGGCACATGACTGTGAAGGAGCAGCACGGGCATGCCGCTCCTTCAGAGCGCAGTCGCGTGTGACTTCACCGGTGGCTTCGCAAGCAAATATCTCCTAAACGGAGCATGTTTAACCCTTTTGCCGCAAGATCCATACGGACCTAACGGCGGGGGGTATTGCACACAATCCAGTGGCTGCAGCCTGTGGAAATATTTGTGAATCTGACAGGCAGACTACTGCCTGTCAGATGAGAGCATTCGGGCGGCGCTGCTGCCACTCGATCACTCTCACACACCCCCGGTACCTGCGCTCACACCGCTGACGCACTCCCGCCATGCTTACCGGGCTCAGCTTGTCCATCAGCGTACCCGGGACAGTCATGGCGGGTGCCGGCGTGTAGAGGGGAAGGAGAAAAGCGGCTACACGTCCGCTCTCCTCCCTTCTTGCAGTGACCCAGAAAGTGACGTCTCTGACGTCACTTCCGGGTCACATTCTCGGTGTCCTCGGCTCGCTTTGCCGGTGTAGGATATTTTGCAGTGCGATCTGTATTGCAAAACATTCAGTGGAATACAAGGGAGACATGCAGGGTCTTTTCAATGAAGAGAATCTGTCACCAAAAAATCATCGCCTAGGGGACTGTTTTGCAAAAAAAATAAAGTTGCACCCAAGCACATAAAATCCCCCCCCCCCAAGTTTTATACACATGTAAACGCATGAGTCGGGACACCTACACGTGAAAACGTTGATTGCAATACACATGCTACATATTGCCGTGTACACCAGAGTGAGAGCTTTAATTCTAAGGCCCCGTACACACGATAGAATCCATCCGCAGATAAATCCCAGCAAATGGGTTTCTGCGGATAGATCCTATGGTGTGTACACGCCAGCGGATCTGTTTCCGCGGAGAAATCTCCTCTGGGATGGATTCCAGCAGATCGGATATTTGCTGTGATGCACAACAAATCCATCTGCTGGAATCCATTCCAACGGATGGATCCGCTCGTCTGTACAGACTTACCGGATCCATTCGTCCAAAGGGATTCCCCGCACGCGTCGTAATGATTTGACGCATGCGTGGAATTCCTTATATGACAGCGTCGCGCCCGTCGCCGCGTCATAATAGCGGCGACGGCGCGACACGTCATCGGCAGAGGATTTCAGCGCGGATTTCAATGCGATGGTGTGTACACGCCATCGCATAGAAATCCTCTGAAATCCTCGAGAGGATTTATCCGCGGATACGGTCCGCTGGACCGTATCTGCGGATAAATCCTCTCGTGTGTATGGGGCCTAAGACAAGACCTCCTCCGTAACACTAAACTGATACCTATAGGGGGTCTTTGAAGCGTTGCCTATATAAAATAAAGCGTACTAAAGTTTGACGCCATTTTACGGGTGCAATTTTTTTTTAAGGTTTGGCATGTTGGGTATCTATTTACTTGACATAACCTCGTCTTTTATATTTTGCCAAAAATGTGGGTAATGTATTGCGTTTGTTTGCCCTAAAATTCACATTAGTGTGTTTTCTACTAAAATATTGGGCTTCCTAGACCTTTGCAGTAATATCGTGTTACATAAAAAATGTAACTACTGCTATTTTATTCTCTAGAGTGTCTGCTTTCCGAAAATATATAATGTTTGGGGTTTTGTGTAATCTTCAGGCCTAAAATTATTTTTTAAACATGTGTGCAAAAAACACCAAAATGGCCCTGGCAGCGAAAGGGTTAAGAGATATTTATTGCAAATACAATAAAACCTTGAACTGCGAGCATAATTCGGAAGCATGCTTGTAATCCAAAGCACTTGTGTATCAAAGCAAGATGATTCGTTCCACAACCATTTATTCATAGGTCTTTCAGTTTATAGTCCATATAAAAAGATTATAGCAATGTGACTAGGTTGTGTAACCATGAAATGTCCATCCACAAATGGAAGCCTCCACAAGGGGATTAGAAGCAAAATCCAGCAGGAGCTACAGAGTATAAAAGAGAAGAGGCGCGCCTCTAAGTGTAGCAATATGGTTAAATTTAATGAAGGTACAACATTTAGCAACTGACATGGATGATGATTAAAAGAGGCACATCTAAGTATACAGACATCCGTGGTAAAGCTGTCTGCAATCGGGAACACTACACTGCAGTAGAGCAATCTGAAAGCGAGGCTTGAACCACTCGTGGTGCGCAGCGTGGAAGGAACGAGGTCAATGGTGGTGTACAGAATGGTCTATGTGGACATCTTTACCCCAGATGTCTGTATACTTAGATGTACCTGTTTTAATCATCAACCATGTGAGTTTCTAAATAGTGTACCTTTATTAAATGTAACCATATTGCTACACTTAGAGGCGCCTCTCTTCTCTTTTCTTCTTTCAATTGGTTTTTATTGGTTCATAAAAAAGAGTGACAGTACAAAAATTGCAGTTATCTATACAAGTGCATACAATTTTTCAACATTTGTCAATGCAGAACCAACGGATATTTGCGTAAAATTAGTAGTGGGAATTCTCTTCTCTTTTATACTCTGTTGTGACATGATGCCCCTTGTATATCAAGACATCGCTTGTATATCAAATCAAAATGTATTACAAAATTTAGCTTGTCTTGCAAAACGCTTTCAAACCAAGTTACTCTCAAACTAAGGTTTTACTATATAGGTAAGCTTTATTATAGGGTTACCTATTGGTAAATATTAAGCAGGGGAGTTTACTCCCACTTTAACTGCTATTTATTAAAATATTATCTGAAAAAATATGGAATGTACTTATGATTTTAGAGCAGGGGGTGGACTGACCATTCAGGCACTGGACACTGGGGGCCCCATAATCTCCTATTGCTTGAGGCCCCATAATCTCCTATTGCCTGAGGGCCCCATAATCTCCTATTGCCCGAGGGCCCCATAATCTCCTATTGCCCGAGGGCCCCATAATCTCCTATTGCCCGAGGGCCCCATAATCTCCTATCGCCCGGGGGCTCCATAATCTCCTATTGCCCGGGGGCCCCATAATCTCCTATTGCCCGGGGGCCCATAATCTCCTATTGCCCGGGGCCCCATAATCTCCTATTGCCCGCGGGCCCCATAATCTCCTATTGCCCGGGGGCCCCATAATCTCCTATTGCCCGGGGGCCCCATAATCTCCTATTGCCCGGAGGCCCCATGAGTTGTCATAGGGTTGCCACTTCATCCCTTTAAACCAGAACACATATTGATTACACAGGTTCTGTGGCTGATTAAGGTGATAATTAAACTCACTTGGTGCCTTATCTGCCTTAGAACCTGTGTAATTCATATGTGTTCGGGTTTAAAGGGATGAGGTGGCAACCCTAAGTTGTCAGTCCGCCCCTGTTTTAGAGGTATGTACTTGTATTCTGATACTAACTGAGGAATTGCGCAGCCGTAGCACCTAATTACTGAAATAGGTTTGTATTAGCCTTGCAGACCCTGGGTCCTGGCTTCAAATCCCATGAAGGACATGCATGTTTGTATGCTCCCACTTGTTTGCATAGGCATCCTCTGGATACTCCAGTTTTCTTCCACATTTCAAAAATGATAGTTGAATTGACTTCCTACCTACCTGGGCCTGGTGTGTATGAGTGCATTAGGGGTATTATTTTTTATAAGATCCTTTGGGGGAAAGTAATGGATGTATTGATCTGTGTATTACTTAAAATCGCTATGTAATATGTTTTATATAGCTAACAGATAAATGCATAAATAGCTAATATCTTTCATCAAGGAATGGTTACTAAACATTCCCTTAGTGTATTGGTGGCCACATATATTGATATGTTTGAATCAATCATTCATTGAAACTAAACTGACCGAGTTGAATAAAAATTGTGAACCAAAAAGGTGAGCTTCTGATTGATTTAGGCTCTGTCAAGTTGGTCAGCCTATGGTGGAATTTTGATGATTTCTTTTGAGCCATCGAAAAAACATCTGCACGTACTGTGTGTTATAGAACCATTCATAATATAGATTCAGTAAGCAGTCTTTTTTATAGATCGCTTAGATTTATTACCGGTAGATAAAAGTTTTGATCAATAGATTTGGTCAATATATTTGATCAATATATTCTGCAAAATGCATAACTATATTGTATCATTGAATAATTTCATCAATGATAGATTGTTTGTTTGAGATGATTTCGTAGTAGGTCAATTACAAAGCACTTCACGTATGGCCATCATGACATTATCGGCACAGAGTTATGTGCGAAGTGCCATATCAATCAGTCCGAAATCATCTTTGATAACTACGACAACTTAATAGGTGAATTATTATTTATTACTGTGGGTAATCGCATAGTAAAATTATTGTTAACTCATCTCCAGTGCTGTTTCACTGGTTCATATCATCCCATGCTTAAATTAGCATACAAACTGAAAATATATATCTTAATATTTAGTTATAAACATGTGACCAAGCATTTTATCATTAAATTTATGTAATGTCCTCATTGTAACAATTAACATCGCTGCCTTGGTGGGGAATAAATGAGTTTAAATGACTTGCTGTTTAATGCCTCTAGTCAGCTAGTTGTTTTCTTTTCTCTGTAGTACCGTTTGAAAGGAGGAAATAAAAAAATTGCAGCATGCTTTTGGCAATAGCACCCCATAGTGGCGAAGGTGCAATAGTGTAGTTTGATTGCCTTTGGCCATATTAATGTCAAGGCTTCTTAGAAATCAATAGTCATTGTCAGATTTATTTGCTCACATTTCAGTCCAGATACTTTCCGCTGGGTAAATTTTAGCGTTTTTAATAAAAGCGAGAAAATAACACCATATTTATTTGTACTGCGCCAACACAAACACAAATATAGTGAAAATGTTTCAGACATACTATACAAACAAAGAACATTTTTCTCAAAATAATGAGCCAAGATGATAAAATCAGATAAAAACAATTTAGAGGTAACAAAAAAAAGCAATTTTATGAGAATGATCATCCGTGGCTTTTCGGCTAACAACATTTCAAATGACTACTGAATGCATAAAACATTAATTTAATAACTTTTTTTATTTTATCTAGTTATGAAGTTGGGGTCTCCTTTTTTCTCCTAAGTTTATATATTTTTTAATTGGTATAGGGGTTCTGCATTTCAGTGAGATACAAAATTAGGGGTGACCCAGTGAACTTGTGGTCATTGCAAATGTTCAGTCAGTTTTATAGAGGGAGAAACACAGAGGTGACCTCTTTCTAAAAAGAGGCTGCATAGCTGTCTCTGGCCTCTTTACTCTCTGGGTCAGCAGCTAGTAGAGTCAGAATATTGTCAGAACTCCTGTTCTACCTATTTGTTGTCAATAAATCAGAACATAATGAATCCTTGGACCATGGACCATGAATCCATGGACACACGGTCCGAATGTTGGGTGGCATCAGCCGGTTCAATAGAAACCATCCAACCTTTGGCCCATGTGTACGCCAGGGGCATGACCGAAAAAGGTCTGCTAACCGACATCTGCTCAGTGCTCTCTGCTGGCCGGTATGTGTTCTGGCAGGGTGGGGCATCCCCCTGTCGGAACACAATACCTCAACAGGGATATCGCTTTTCTAACATCGGATTGTTAGTACAGCAGCTCCTCCTGAGCTCTTCAGTTTTTTTCTCATTTAGCCCGCTGGGTTGAATGAGAAAAAACTCTGGCCCAGGTTCTCGTAGATCGGCGTAAAAATGGGCGGGCGTAACGTATCTGATTTACGTTACACCGCCGCAAGTTTTTCAGGCAAGTGCTTTATTCACAAAGCACTTGCGTGTAAAGTTGCGGCGGCGTAACGTAAATCACCCGGCGGAATTCAAATTCGGCGGGTAGGGGGCGTGCAGCATTTAAATGAAGCACGTTCCCGCGCCAAACGAACTGTGCATGAGCCATCTGTAAAATATCCCAGGGTGCATTGCTCCAAATGACGTCGCAAGGACATCATTGGTTTAGTCATGAACGTAAATGGCATCCAGCCCCAAACGGCGTAACTTTTCAAATTTTGACGCGGGAACGACGGCCATACTTAACATTGGTTGTGCCTCATAGACCCAGGGGAAACTTTACGCCGGGAAAAGCCTAACGTAAACGTTGTAACTTTACTGCGTCGGCCGCGCGTACGTTCGGGAATTCGCGTATCTAGCGAATTTGCATACTCGACGGGGAAATCGACGGAAGCGCCACCTAGCGGGCCAAAAAAATTGCAGTTAAGATCCGACGGCATAAGAGACTTACCTCAGTGTGCACCAGGCCTTAGAGCAGGGGGTCTCCAAACTATGGCCTTCCAGTTTTTCAGGTACTAAAATTCCCATCATGCTTAGTCATGTCTGTGATTGTCAGTGTTTTACGATGCCTCATGGAGGGCTGTAGGAGATCTCAGCCTTAGAGCAACCAGGCATCTAGGATTCTCAACCTGATTTGTTGAGCTATGCTCAATAGTGGTACTTTATGTTATGGGTGGGCACCAGCAATTCAATAGCCAAATGGCTTCATCCAGAAGTAAGATTTCTCTCCCTTTAGTTTGTGTCACTTCTTTCCACAAGGTCATTAAGAAAATAACACTGTCACTCTGACATGGCAGTAAACAAATTAAACTGGTGAGGATAATTTGTTATTGATCATGTGCCAGCAGCTCCTAAAAAAAAAAAAATAGCATTGGCCTCTGTAACCACCCTGGCAGTATAATTATGTCAGATTTTTGCATCTCAAAGTGGTATATTGTTTTGCATAGAAATGTGGCATATATATTGTAGGCCTGTAATTCTTAGTAATAACTTATAATATAATGCAGGGGTCTTCAAACTATGGCCTTCAAGTTGTTTAGGAACTTCATGCCTAGTCATTTCTGTGAACGTCACAGTTTTACAATGCCTCATGGGACATGTAGTTCTGCAACAGCTGGAGGACCGTAGTTTGGAGATGCCTGATATAATACATAACTATAAATAATATAAAAAATAATAATATCATAATAATAAAATTAATTACCGTATTTACCGGGGTATAGCGCGCTCCAGCGTATAGCGCGCACCCCTAAACTTGACCCGAATTCCTGTGAAAAAAAGATTTTTTGTACTTACAGTTTTGGTGTCTTCTGCGGTGTCCATCGGCGGCCTCGTCGGGTCCGGCGTCCGTCTGCGGCTTCGGGTGTCCTCTTCGTCGGGTCCGGCGTCCTTCTGCGGCATCCTCGCGTCCTCCCCGCTCGTTTCCCGCGCTGAGTTTGAATACTGCGCCGACATATACCGAGCGCAGTACACTTGTGTATCGTCGGGCAGGCTCGGCTACTCTCGTGGTGACGTCCTGTATGTCCAGGACGTCAACGCGAGAGGTGCCGAAACTGCCCGAAGATACACGAGTGTACTGCGCTCGGTATATGCCGGCGCAGTATTAAAATTCAGCGCGGGAAAGCGGGTATCGGCGTATACCGCGCACCCACGATTTTGCCCTGATTTTCAGGGCAAAATAGTGCGCAGTATACGCCGATAAATACGGTACTATTAATTCACTATCGCTCAATTCTGCAAGTGTTCTAATTTACTATCGCTGTTTTCTAGCTGGTCTAAAACCACTTTTGACATAAAGGGACACTTTTTGGCTGTCATCTCAAGTTTCCAGGTAGAAAAAACAGTATACCGTATTTTCCGGCGTATAAGACAAATTTTTGGATGCAAAAAAATGCATCAGAAGTCTGGGGTCGTCTTATACACCGCTGACATTCTCCATCTGCTGCGGGCGTCCATGATTTGAAAGCCGCCCCTTCTTCTCAGACTGTCCTGTGATAGGCGGA
Organism: Rana temporaria; assembly: GCF_905171775.1. Taxonomy (NCBI): domain Eukaryota; kingdom Metazoa; phylum Chordata; class Amphibia; order Anura; family Ranidae; genus Rana; species Rana temporaria. Next base: position 461,909,754 of record NC_053489.1, on the reverse strand, counting down.
ACACAAATTTGTGCGCCTCTGTTCTGTGTTCCTCCTATCACGGATGCCTTCTCATCCTCGGACGAGAGGACGTCCGTGATAGGCGGAACACAGAACAGAGGCGCTGCTGGGAAAATTTGTGTTCCACCTATCACAGGACAGTCTGAGGAGAAGGCGCTGCTTTCAAATCATGGACGCTCACAGCAGACGGAGACAGTCACTGGCATGGAAGCCAGAAGCTGCAAAACGTGAGTGATGGCACAGTGGGGGGGAAAGTGATGGCACAGTGGGGGCACAGTGGGGGCAAGTGATGGCACAGTGGGGGCAAGCGATGGCACAGTGGGGGCAAGTGATGGCACTGTGGGAGCAAGTGATGGCACTGTGGGGGCAAGTGATGGCACTGTGGGGGCAAGTGATGGCACTGTGGGGGCAAGTGATGGCACAGTGGGGCATGTAATGTAATGGCACAGTGAGGCATGTAATGTAATGGCACAGTGAGGTTTGAAAAAAGCCTGTTTCTGTCAGCGGTTGTTTCTGTCAGCGGTTGTTCTGGCTACCCCTCAGCTTCCAGAAAGACTAGAAGGAAGGGGGTAGTCTTATATGGCGAGTATATCCCAAAACCAAAATGTTTCCTGGAAAATTAGGGGGTCGTCTTATACGCCCAGTCGTCTTATACGCCGGAAAATAAGGTATATAATATAAAAGTGCATGTAGGGCACTGGACAAAGCACTAGGGACAAAAGGGAGGTGAAATGATTTGATACAGTAATGTAATCTTACAGATTACAGTGTACTGTATGTGTTATGTTTTGTGTACTTCTTGAATTTGCCGCCGGGCTCCGCCCCCATGTGCTTGCAGGGAACGGAGCCCAACACACAGAGCATCGGGCGGAGGACACAGCACGCATATACAGCAGGGGGACATCGCAGGATCCTGGTGACAAGATAAGTACACTGCACCAGGATTCTGCAATGCAATCCCGAGTGTTGCTCAAGGTTACTGCTAATGATACTAAAATTTAACCCAGAGCCACACTCAGGAATACCGCCAGGTAGGTTAAAAAACGAATGTAAGGTTCCTGACTAAGGCTCGGTTCCCACATGCCTGGCTGCAATTTCAGCGCGATTTTTAAAAGGAGCCCGGTGTGGCTTTGTTCAGGTGCGATTCGTGTGCGAATTTGTACTTGAAATTGTACCTGAACCAGACTGAAAAACGCATAGGACTCTTTTTAAAAATGTACCACGGCTGGCCTGCAAATATGTAAACCAGCACTATAGAGAAGGCTGCTGGTTCACATGTCATGTGAATTGGATGCAGATTCAAAACGCATACAGTTCGCACATACTGTATGTGAACCCAGCTATAATATTTAAAATGAAGAAATGAATCCCTGACCAGCTAAAAAAAATGTTTTACCTTGCATAGTTATTCTTGTCTGTGTATATATGTTTAACTCATGGTATGTGTGTGTATATATATATATATATATATATATATATATATATAATATATTTATACACAAACTGTATATATTACCATCTTTTATTTTTATTAAAGTGAGTACCAAGTTGCCTCAAGTAAATTACATTTTCTGAAGTGCGTTTATGCAAAACATAATGGATTTTAAGAAATGTGTTCACTTCTACACTTCACATTTAGGAATGAATTAGATATGCGCCTTTCCTGCAACTTGCGAATGTTATCTTGTTTCCTAATGTTTTCTTGTAAGCTAAATTTAATCTGAAAAAAAAAAAACCTCTTGCAGCAGATACTTATTGACTTGCGAGTACATTGTTACTTGTGATATATTTCATGGATAAATACAGTGAATCTGCCAAAAGAAAAAAATAGTATCTATAAGTAATTGGCAGACTTCAAATCAAAGGGAATTATATACCACATTGCTTTTGTTAAAGAAAATATGCCACATGTGAGCCAAAGTCACAGAATTGGGGAGCAAGATAAGGCACTGTAAAAGCATGTTACCAGTTAGTTAGTAGTGGAAAAGCAGGTCCTGCCAACCTTTGGTTAAATAGTTGGCTGCACAGAATCCTCATGGGGACAGAATAATCCTACACCATGCTGTGCTTAAACACTGAAGACAATTCTTCCATATAGTAGCCCCAAAATAAAACCTCCCCTTCCCAAGAAGATTTATTTTTATTTTTTACTTTCAAACTTTTGTTTATTTGATATATCCCACACCACCATTCTGGCCTAGGTTGGATTAAAATGTCACTGGTCCCGCAGCCTCCTGGGATACTTACATCACATCTCCCAGGAGGCTTCAGGATTGGCACACGTGTGGTCTGAAAGGTAGGCTCAGAGCATCATCAAATCTGGCTGAGGTGGTTTGTAAGCAAGTGTTAGTTATTAAAATTTGATATAAGTCACTGCAAGCTTAAGTGATATTTGAGATAAAGGTGGTATTGAAAGCTTTATTTTTTTTTACGTGCCCATACATATCTATTGGTTCTATGGAACGCACCAGTATAAGGTAACAATCTAATTCCTTTCACTGCCAGAGCAGTTTTTGCAGTTTTAGCGTGTGTTTAAAAAATAATTTTAGGCCTGAAGATTACATTATTCCCCAAATCATTATATATTTTCTGAGAGCAGACACCCTAAAGAATAAAAAAGTCGTAGTTCAAAATTTTTATGTTAGCACAACAACTTGGGAAATGCAACATTTTGTTAAAGATTACACTAACGTTAATTTTAGGACACAACAACAAAAAAATACCAATTTTTGGTGCACTATAAAACATGAGGATGCTCCAAGTAAATAGATACCCAACATGTCAAACCTTAAACTTGAGTGCGCCTGTGAAATGGCGGCTAACTTCAGTGCCCTATATTTTTTTTACGGGTGGCGCTTTAAAAGCCTCTACAGGTCTGAGTGGCGATATGTAACATGTATAGTGAAATCCAAATTTTTGTGCGTAGGCTCCCCCAGCTCATGCACTTACCTTCGTACATGCATGTATGTGGTGTAGGAAGGGCCTTGACAATTTTTTTTAGGGGGGGGATTGCTTGGGTGGAATCTTTATTTTTACAATTAGTTTTGTTCTTTTGTTTTTATTTTCATCACATGTTATAATTTTCTGGTAAATGGTTCTCTTTAATTAGACACGCAGAGCCTGGAATACAGGGTGCGGGCATGTTTGGGGAGGGTCAGCCATTATCGGAATGTGTTTGGCAGCTGCACAGCCACCATCAGATATACACAGTGGCCCGGATTCACATACAGCTTACGCCGACGTATCTGTTGATACGCCGCGTAAGTTCTAAGATGCACCGTCGTATCTATGTTCCGTATTCAGGAAAGCAGATACGCCTGAATTTCGGCTTGATCCGACCGGCGTAAGTCTCCTTACGCCGTCGTATCTTGGGTGCATTTTTACGATGGCCGCTAGGGGTGCTTCCGTAGATTTACGCGTAAATGTAAATGACCTAGATACGCCGATTCACGAAGTAGTTGCGCTCGTCGCAGTAAGCTACGCCGTTTACGTAAGGCGTACGTCCGGCGTAACTTTACCCCTCATAAATTCGACGTGATTCTGAGCATGCACCGTTCGTTCGGCCATGCATTTACATGGGGTCATGCTTCATTATAATACAACACGCCCACCTTCCACCTACTTTGAATTAGGCGGGCTTATACCGCCCGATTTACGTTACGCCGGCGCAACGTTGTCGGCGAGTGCTTTGTGAATACAGTACGAGCCTCTCCAAGATACGTTGGCGTAGCGCATATGAGATGCGCTACGCCCGACTAAAGATACGCCGCTGTACGTGAATCTGGGCCAGTGTGTGTAAAACCCCCTGCTGTCATGTCCATAGGACGTACAGACCTGGCAGCAAAATGTTTAAGCCTAAAAATATTAATGACAAAAAATAACAAATACAAATCTTAAAATGTATCCAAACCCAAACCTTCTGTTGTGGTTTTGGGGGGAGAAGAGAAGGATTTAAGCCTCTTATAGGTCTATATTGCCATGTTTAGGGGTTTAAACCATTCCCAACTATATCCAAAACTTGGCTTTATTTGCCAATAATCGCTCCAACAGTTGTCTCCTTCTCACCAAGCTTCTTGCTTATGATCTTGTAGGCCATTCCAGCCTTGTGCAGGTCTGCAATCTTGTCCATGATGTCCTTTGACAGCTCTTTGGTCTTGCCCATGATGGTGAGGTTTGAATGGAAGCAAGCGATTCTGTGGACAGGTGTCTTTTTTACACATAACAAGTTGTCGTTTGGAGCACCTTCTTAAATTGACAGGACTAATCCGTGTGCCACATGAGCACATACTATAGCCAGTCAGTGGGAGCCACAATTATTGTTGGTTGGTAGGGGATCAAATACTTATTTTAATAATGGAACTGCAACTCAATTTATGAAATTTATATCATGTGGTTTTTCTTTCTGGATTTTTGGTTGATATTCTGTTTCTATCATTTAAAATACACCTATGATAAAAAATTATAGACCCTTCATTGCTTTGTAAGTGGACAAACTTACAAAATATGCAGGGGATCAAATACTTATTTCCCCCACTGTATATGTTACATTTTGAAATTGCTCCATGTATATAGGCATTTTCCCATTTGTGACAGCACTTTCATATAAAATGACCTATACAGTGTGCATACTGGCCTTTTGATAACAAAATCTTTTTCTTACAGGATGTTGTAGTTGTGGGAGAAGAGAATTTTACCACACCTTGTTACATCCAGATGGATTCAGAAGCCTGTCATATCCTCACAGAAACATTAAGCACCTATGCACTGGTGGGACAATCTACAAGCAAATCATCAGCAAAGAGACTCAAATTAGCTATATTTGGGCCAATATCCTGCACATCTCTGGAGTACAACATCCGGGTTTACTGCTTAGATGATACTCAGGATGCACTTAAGGTATGCACTGTTCTATGTATAAATGTTTAGTGTTTTTAATAAGAAAGGGGTCTCTTTTAAAACATCTTTAAAAATGATACCCCATTTTTACTTTTTTATGATGTGTGTTAATCCAGCTATACCAGTCATTGTAATATTCAGGGCTCTTTCACACATCCCTTCAGTTTCTTTCGTCCGCTCCGTCGGCTCAGCGGGGATCCCCGCTGAGCTGTCGGCGGATAGGGCGGTCCCCGCACACAGTGCAGGGACCGCCCTGTCTGAGCTCCGCTCTGCCCTATGGGGAACCGGATGCAGACGGACCGTCTGTCCGTCTGCATCAGTTCCGTTCCGCCGGACGGAAGAAAAATAGGGTTTTCTTCCGTCCGAAAACCGGATCCCGACGGACGTGGACGCTAGCGGATGCTCCATCCGCTAACGGACGCGTTCCCTTAGGGATTCATTACAAGTCCGTTAACGGACTTGTAATGAATGGACAGGCGGAACGGACGTCTAAAAAGGGGCCTAAATGTTGTCAGAATTATGTCACGGTCATAAACACGGGTCTGCTGTTAAAAATCACAGGGCCCCATACAGCCTGACTGCCCCACTTCCCTGCAAATATCAAAACATTGCTTTCGATATAAATACACTAAAGTTATTTATGATGTACACAAACACAACATAACTTACACAATTGCTGCTAATTCTAAAAGAAAAAAAACCTGTATTGATTTAATAAATGTGTGAGAATGAGGTCTTGGTGCTCATTTGCTGTGGTTGCAGTGTGAATCAGTGCTTTTTTTATGTGGCTGTGCAGGCAGCCAATGTTACTCTATGGGGACACAGCAGCTGTATTTGACAGGTGTGTGGGTGCAGGGGAACGGCCCCCCGAACACAGACAGTGCGCATTTGGGGCTACTCACCTGCACCTGCACACCTGTCAAACTAGGACCTGTGGCTGAGTTTGTATTGGCGTTACATTACCTATAGAGTAACAGGCAGCTCCAGCAACATAAACAAAGCGCTCATTCAAACTGTATTTGTACTGTAAATCATTCAGTTTAAAAGATTTGAAATAATGACGTGACTAGTGTGACAATTGTAAAAAAATAATAATCCAAAAAATAATCCAAAAATAATCCAAAAGTCTCAAAATCTGTGCAAAATAGTGGTACAAAAAGTGATTTTTCAAAATTTGATGCAATAGAGGTGTGCAATAGTGCGCCAAGGGATGAGGGCAAAAGACAGTTACACATTCTACTGTGCACCAAATAAACTACACATGCTCCAACATAATAGTTTGACATGATATGCCAAAACAAGATGTTACGTGTGGCAATTCATATTGGTCAACAACCCAACCACCAATCATAGTTTATCTGGCTCAATCTGTTTATGGGAATACAGATCGGAATCTATCTGATGATAGCAGTGGGTTTAGAACAATATAAAAATAATGCACGATTTCCACTGAGTATAACATTTTTACATTGAATTACCTTATTACATCCCGATCAGAAATACAAACCTAACATGAAGGTATTGTGTTGCACAAATGTTCCACAAACGACTATAAACAGAATGATAATAATGTTTTCCAAAGTAGGCTTTTATTAAATTTTATGTTTCAAAATTGAAGATGTATGATTGTTTGCTATCTATATATATACAGTCCTGATCAAAAGTTTAAGACCACTTGAAAAATGGCAAAAAATCATATTTTACATTGTTGGATCTTAACAAGGTTTCAAGTAGAGCTTCAACATGCAACAAGAAGAAATGAGAGTGAGACAAAACATTTTTTGAGCATTCAATTTAATGAAAACAACGAATAAACTGAAACAGGCTGTTCTTTAGCTGATCAAAAGTTTAGGACCACACCTCCAAAAAAAACGAAACCCCCCCAAAACAGAAATCCAACTTCCAAACATGAACTCAGTAATGAGTAGCTCCGCCATTATTGTTGATCACTTCAAAAATTTGTTTCCGCATGCTTGATGCAAGTGATGAGGTGAGTGGGAACATTTCTCCAAGTGGTGAAAACAGCCGCACAAAGGCGATCTACTGTTTGGATCTGTTGTCCATTTTTGTAAACTTCCCTTGCCATCCATCCCCAAAGGTTCTCAATTGGATTTAGATCAGGGGAACACGCAGGATGGGCCAAAATAGTGATGTTATTCACCTGGAAGAAGTCCCTTGTCCTGTGGGCATTGTGTACTGTAGCGTTGTCCTGTTGAAAAACCCAGTCGTTACCACACAGGCGAGGGCCCTCAGTCATGAGGAATGCTCTCTGCAACATCTGGACATAGCCAGCGGCCGTTTGACGCCCCTGCACTTCCTGAAGCTCCATTGTTCCACTGAAGGAAAAAGCACCCCAGACCATTATGGCGCCACCTCAACTGTGGCGCGTAGAAAACATCTCCGGTGGGATCTACTTGTCATGCCAGTAATGTTGGAAACCATCAGGACCATCAAGTTTAAATTTTTTCTCATCAGAGAATAAAACTTTCTTCCACCTTTGAATGTCCCATGTTTGGTGCTCTCTTGCAAGTCCAAACGAGCAGTTCTGTGGCGTTCAAGGAGACAAGGTTTTTGAAGACATTTTTTGTTTTTGAAGCCCTTCAGTCTCAGATGCCGTCTGATGGTTATGGGGCTGCAGTCAGCACCAGAAAGGGCCTTAATTTGGGTCGAGGATCTTCCAGTGTCTTGATGAGAGACCCTGCTTATGCAGTTCAGCAACCCGACCACGTTCAAAAAGGGATTTTGTTTTTGCCTTTGCCATCACAACGTGTGACTACCTGACAGAGGATGACAATGAATCCACATCTTTGCACAGATTTGGCCTTTTAAAGGCATGTGGTCCTAAACTTTTGATCAGCTAAAAAACAGCCTGTTTCAGTTTAATCGTTCTTTTCATATAATTGAATGCTCAAAAAATGTTTTGTCTCGCTCTCATTTCTTCTTGTTGCATGTTGAAGCTCTACTTGGAACCTTGTTAAGATCCAACAATATAAAATATGTTTTTTTGCCATTTTTCAAGTGGTCTTAAACTTTTGATCAGGACTATATATATATATATATATATATATATATATATATATATAGAGAGAGAGAGAGAGAGAGAGAGAGAGAGAGAGAGAGAGAGAGAGAGAGAGAGACAGACAAGGTTCAAGAGTTTCTGCACTTAAAATGGTTTTATTTTTCCAAATATTCTCGTAAAGGTTACATACCGTCCGTTTCGGGCTTACATGCTACCGCCCTTCTTCAGATCAAGTCAGAACATATCTTATTAGAGATATTAGATATGCTCTGACTTGATCTGACTTGATCTGAAGAAGGGCGGTGTGTGCAGTTCTCCTCCATTTCTTTGTATATATATATATATATATGTAGTTTATATACAGTATTATGTTTTTTTATAGATTGTTTAGTTTATATCAAATAACAGATTGATGTAACAATGTAAGTAAGAAGTAGATGGAACTGATCTAAGTATTAGGCCTCGTACACACGGCCTGGAGGAACTCGACGTGCCAAACACGTCGAGTTCTTCGGCGAGTTCAGCCCTGAAGCCGCCGAGTTCTCCCATAGAACAACGAGAAAATAGAGAACATGTTCTCTATTTTCTCGACGAGTTCCTCGGCGGCTCCATCGGGCCGAAAGTGTACACACGACAGAGTTTCTCGGCAGAATCCGGCTCTGACCGAGTTTCTCGCTGAATTCTGCCGAGAAACTCTGTCGTGTGTACGAGGCCTAAGAGTGAAGTCATTTCTAGAATGCCTGAATGTACAAATGTAGAAATGAGCTGTTAATTTGGTACAGCAAAGTAATTAACTCTGTAAAAAGTATGTATAACCTGATTTGTACCATTGGGATTCAGCATAATGCCTACTTTTTCATGTTCAAATTTGACTAATCATCATATGTACACAAATGTGGTTGATTTACTAAAGGGAAATAGACTGGTAATTTTGCAAGATCATTTTTCCTTAGCTTAGTGAACAAAAGAGTAACCATTGATGTCTGCTGTAAGGAAATTTGAGTATATTTGGTGAATTGGGTGACATTGTCTATGGGAACCAACCTGTAGTAAATATTTTCACACTCTTCCATTACATCTAATCCTATTTTCTTCTACAATTAACAGGAAGTGTTACAGCAGGAAAGGAAAGTTGGAGGACAGTTACTTGATGAGCCTAAAACTCTTCACTTTAAAGGAAGCACCCATAACCTCCGCCTGTCCATTCATGACATCACACACTCACTCTGGAAAAGTAAATTGCTAGCCAAATATCAGGTAAGCATACCTCAAATATGGTGTTTAATATAATTGTAAATCTTTAGATGTCAACCTCAACATGGTCATATGATTAAAGCAAAGCTAAACTTACCTTTTCTTCAACAGTCCCCATTCCTCACTGGCACCAGCATCTTCTTCTGGGTGCTGGTCTTCAGCCATCTTCATTGGCCATTGCAGGATGATGTCACTACTGCTCACGTGCAGGAGTGGGTTATCCTGTCACACAAGCCATGGCCATGCACAATTCAATTTACATGCTGGAAAAAGCTGTGAGAAGGTAGGCAGGTATATTTTATTGCAGAAGAGACATTGCATTTTTTTTTTTTGCAATAAAGAGCCTGCATGTTTTTGACAGCAGAACTTTAGTTCCACTTTAAATACACCATTGTTCCAGTGGTTACTTTAAAGCAGAACTAAACCCATCAATTTACCAGTTTCAAAAAACGGTCACATCCCCAGCATGCCTGGAATACTAATTGTCACATTTACTTGTGTTCTCAACCAAACTGTCAAATTATGAAGTGGCTGATCTCATAACTGATCAGATGTGCAGCATAATGGTAGGTGTAGAACAAACAGAAGCTAAGATGTCAGCTTTCTTGCCTCAAAGGGATAGAAAGGTTTAGTTTTGCTTTAAAAGGACAGAATCATTTCCTCTGGGAGGATTTGGTTAAACTCAGTATAGCCAATTAGAATAGACGTCATATATACTTTCAGTGGACTGGTACTTCATAAGAATAATCAGAAGCAAATTTTGGAAAAAGTCTGTGCAGATCTCACAAATATTCCTCAAATGTACATTAAAAATGAAAGACTTCACGATTCTGTGTACAAAAATGATGACTGACAAACTATAAAGTTTGAGTTAACAGTTAAATGATTTTCCAGCTTGCTGCATATATTCACTTTAAGAAAGTTAATGGGTATATGTGGTCTTTTAGCAAACAGGGCAATAACACACAGTCGGACCTTTGTCCTACCAAAATCACATTGGAATTCTGACGGAATTCCATTGGAGAAAAGGAGAACTCCGACGGAATTCATCAAAATTTCCGATGGAAAAATTCCAATGGGGCATACACACGGTTGGAATTTCCAATGTAAAAAGTCCGTCTGACTTTTTCAATCAGAAATTCCAATCGTGTTCACAGGGCATAAGGCTACGTTCACACTGCTCTAGATGAAAAATGTATATGCACTTTTCCTACATTGCGTTAAATTTAACACAAGGCGCAATGCATTTGTGATGCATTTTTGATGCATTTGTATGCAGTTTCCACTCATTTCATTGAAGGGATGCGTTTTTGGTGCTTTTTTTTACCGGACCAAACATGCACCAAAAATTCCAAAGCAGGATTTTTTTTTAACCACAAATGACGCGCAAAGGGCGAGCTTCATAGGATTTAAAGATATGCAGTTTTCTTCCACTTTTATTAACTGAACAACAGAACAAAATGGATCAGTAATGAAAGCAGTCTAAAACACAAAACAATTAAAAGGATCAATTACTCTAAATATGCACATGACATGCATTTCTGTTTTTTATCGACTTGCAACTATTTTAATAAATGTTATTCCTTGGATATAGGAAGAGGGTTTTTTTTTTCTTATATCATTTCCAATCTGTGGCCAGCCTAAGATCCTGTAAGAACAGACAAAGTTATTGGTAACTTTGTTTTTTTTTCTTTCAAATTAAATATTTATTTGCAGTACTGGATGACAAATTTGCAGTATAGGTTTTATTGTTTGGTTGCACCATTGACATGTATTGGAAGTATTGTGAAATATTTTATAATCATATGGAGTGAAGTACTGGTAACTAGACAGTTTCTAGTAGTTTTTTTTTACAATGGTTTTACTCCTTATTTAATCAGAAAATAAAAAAAAATGATGGTGTACAAAGAAACCCATTGCAAGCTATTATAGAAACAATCATTTAGCTGATCTGTCTCTGGTAAACTTAATACAAGGGCTTATTGGCTATTGCCCTTTAGTTTTACAGAATAAACCTGCTTCTATGGGTGTCTCAGTTAATAAATCACAGAAATGCTGATTCTCCTTGGAATTCATGTCTCAATTACATGTAATCCTCTCCATCAGCTACTTTGTTCCATACTTCCCACAGTCATGTTTCCTGATTCCGCTGGCCTGACCAGGGCTGTTACCCTTGGCAAGACTTCAGCAGCATTGTGCAAGCTGCTCAGTATGGATCGGATAGAATGCTAGTTCAGCACCTTTTTGCCATTGCCTGCAGGCTGAACAACCTCTCTTCAGTGCTTTCAGCTTCCATTAACCAGGTTTCACTCCATAGCCCATCTCTCCCAGGGGAGCTGAACACTGCGCTCATAATTTGCTGAACTAATACAGGCTGAAGGAAGCAGTAGAAGAGTGTCTCTACTGCAGAAGAGCAGACTTCTTGTGAATAACAAGAGCTGGCTACAAGCTGTATTTTTATTGGCATTGTGTCTTCCACTTAGTGGCTTGTGTAATACAGGAATCCAGATTCCTGGTGACTAGAAGGGAGGAGGAATTTCCCAGAGACAATTTTTCTTCTCTCAGGTCTCTCCTTTACAAACTGACATCCATATTGTTAAACTGTATCTCCACCAGTCTAATAAACGTTGGAATGTAAGGTAGGCCAGTGAAAGAACACACTTTCTATATAATACTAATTATCTAAGCTGTTCCACTGAGCCCGCACGGGGATCAGAAATATTCACTGTGCCCAAAAGGAGACATTTTGTTTGTTGCCTTGGAGGTCTGTCTACAGCTGTGTGCGGTTAGCAACTGAATGCTTATTTAGACATGACATTCTACTAAGTGTAGATCCTGCATGATAGCAAGCAAAACACGAACATTTCATGCCTGGCACAGGAAATACTTCAAACGCTGGTACAAGTAACACGGAGTAAAGCCCCATACACAAGATCGGAATTTCCGATGGAAAAAGTCAGACGGACTTTTTCCATCGGAAATTCCGACCGTGTGTATGCCCCATCGGAAATTTCGATCAATTCCATCAGAGTTTACATAGAGAACATGTTTTCTTTTCCTCCAAAAGAAATTCCGTTGGAATTCCGATGTGAATTTGGTCGGACAAAGGCCCGATCGTGTGTACAGGGCATAAGGGAAGTAACTTGCCAGGAGCAATACAAAGATGAAGACATAAAGATATTGCATGAAAAGTGAGCTGGTATATTCAGAAATGTTGCTGGTTTAGCTAATAATGATTTATGTTACTGTTCCAGGAAATCCCATTCTATCAGGTTTGGAGTGGGTGCCAAAGGAATCTTCAATGCACCTTCACTCTGGAACGCTTCAGTCTCAGCACTGTTGACTTATCCTGCAAGCTATGTGTCAGGCAGGTAGAAGGGGAAGGACAGATTTTCCAACTAAACTGTACAGCATCAGAGGTATGTATGAAATCCGTCCATAGAGGAATTCAAATGCCACCTAATTAAAAGTGATAATCCACAGTTATAAACACTAGAAACGTCTCATTCTAAAATGTAATATCTACTAAGTCAGAATTAAAGTGACTAATGCCAATTTAATTGCAGGCAATGCCTTTATTTGTTCCCTCGCTTGTTATAAAAGATTGTGTGTATTGTACATGCTGACCGCTGTTCTCTTTTCTACTAGGCTCTGTGTGCTGCAGGCTCATTGTGGCATGATTTCATAGAATGTCTTATAGTCATATGGACATGAAATGTTTAAAAAAAATTATCTAATATACTTCCTGCTGTAAAATACATAGTAGAGGTTATAGGGTTGTTCTGTAATCATATAAAAGCAAAATGCTGCTCGCCAAGTGCCTTCACACAGTTCATTCACCACCAAGATGGATTCTAATTTTCCTTTCTTTTCGCAATATAAGAGGGAATAATTTCCCTTACATAGCACATGCGACTTAAAAAAATAAAAATAAGAATGACATTTATATCTAGCGTATCTAATATTCACAGATTCACACTGTGATTTGGTAAAGGAGCCAATTGTGCGCTTTGTGTGGAGGACATTAACAAGAAGGCCTTGATCCTTTACATATTTACAGTTAGAGAGCATTATATCTGGATTCTCTGCCCCCTGCGATGCTAAAATTATAATAAAAAAAAATATTATGTTAAGTTTTAGACATCATAGAGGGTCGGAAATCGCATTTTTTATTCCATGTGCCTTCTCCAACTAAATAAGGACCATTAAGAGGCCATCAAATCGTCGTTAACATCTGGATGCAGCTAGAGAGCCCTCCTACCCTCTTCTTTTAGGCTTTGTTGAAGCCTTCAGAATGCAGTCCCATTGGCTGTTTTTCCAAACTTAGTGAAAAGCATCACAGTAGAAATATATCATTCTTAAATGTAGGACAGTGTACTATGCAACAAAAACACTGCCCAATACAGGCTGGGTGTGGGTTGCTTCATAAAAGGTAATTTACATTGGCCCCTCAAATAGGATCCTCAAAAGATCCTGCTCACTTCCTGAACTCTGGGAGAGAGCACATGCTCCTTGGGCTAGCAAGTAAAAGGACCGGTATACTTCTTTGCAGTTATATTATATACCAGAAGGATTTTAAATACCCCATTGGAAGAGAAAATACCTCACTCTGCTGTGCTTAACCAATGATAGGGAATTTTGTGCTTGCTAATCACGCGTTACTATTTATCAACCAATATACACACTACATATAAACCCAGGTTCACACTGGGCTGTGGGAATGAAGCTGTGCGAGTTCAGCTGAACTCGCACAATTTTACTCTGGCTTGTCAGCTCCGATTTCTGCCGTGATCTCTGCAGGTTTCTATCTTTTTGAAAACCTGTGCAGATGCGGCGTCGCACCGATTAGGACGGTGCCATTGCTGGCATTTGCCGGCAAATATCGCCAATTTGACATTCAATTTGACATGTCAAATTGCATGTCAAAATGAACCAGTGTGAACCAGGGCTCAATGTACACATTTGACGTCAAGTGATAATGCCATAACTCAACAAATCAATAATTATATTTTACATGTTATTTTATATTTTCATCCTTGTTTGTATCATATCGCAATTATGCAATGTTTTTTCTCTGTAAACTACAATATCTAATCTTGCAGGCATGGCATAGGCATAGTTCATGAGTCCATGAACTATGCAAATTAAGCTGTTATCCTTTTTTTAACATTTATTGGCCCATGGTAAAGTTCTTGTAATTAGTTATAAAAAAAGCAGGCCAATGTTTTGAATACTGAATAAAATATATGAATTGCTTTGAATTAGCACAAGTCTAGTTTACATACATTAGTTCAATTAACCCCTGCAGCAAGTTGGCTTGATCTAATTGATACAGGTCTGTGTTCCAGACATAGACTAAACATCCAGGGACACAAACAGATGTACAATTTAATGGTAAGCTAGTTATGAATATTTTATTTCAGCTCATGAGGCTAGAAATGACGCCGGCAAAGAGAGTTTGGGAATTTACTTCTAGTCTGATAAAGTTTGATAAAGTTAAAACAAGCTGTGTGCACCAATCCATACATATAAATTATCTCCAGTATATAAGTATTGTTTTTTCTTTTTGCAGGAACCAAGCTGTATTATTGAGTATCCTCTCATGGATTCAGCGAGTACCATTACCACCATTGTAGGACCAAGTGCTTTCAGTATTCCTCTAACTATTCGGCAGAAGCTCTGCAGCAGCCTAGACGCTCCCCAGACTCGAGGCCATGACTGGAGGTTGCTGGCTCACAAACTCAACTTAGACAGGTTGGCATAGCAATGCAACTGAACATATCAATCATAATGTAACACATTGCTCTAACCAGGTCTTTCTACTGCAGTCACTGTAAAATATTTAGGAGAAACCTTCAATCATAACTTTAAAGGGGAAGTATAGTAGATTACCACATTTTAGCTATGCCTTGAGCACCTTAATGTAAATCAAATTATCAGTTGAGTATCAGTTTACATTTACAATGCTTCTGTGTGTAAATTGTAAATATACTAAGCTGTCAAAAGTATTGGGATGCCTGCCTTTTAACGCACATGAACTTTAATGGCATCCAAGTCTTAGTCCGTAGCGTTCAATATTGAGTTGGATGACCCTTTGCAGCTATAACAGCTTCAACTCTTCTGGGAAGGTTGTCAACAAGGTTTAGGAGTGTGTCTATGAAAATGTTTGACAATTCTTCCAGAAGCGTGTTTGTGAGGTCAGATACTGATGTTGGACGAGAAGGCCTGGCTCACAGTCTTTGCTCTAATTCATCCCAAAGGTGTTCTATCGGTTTGAAGTCAGGACTCAGTGCAGGCCAGTCAAGTTCCTCCACCCCAACCTCGCTCATCCATGTCTATATGGACCTTGCTTTTTGCACTGGTCCAAATAATTTGGTGGAGGGGGGTTATGGTATGGGGTTGTTTTTCAGGGATTGGGCTTCCAGTTTAGGTAACTCTTAAGGCGTGAGCATATCAAGACATTGTGGACAATTTCATGCTCCCAACTTTGTTGGGAACAGTTCGGGGATGGCCCCTTCCTGTTCCAACATGACTGCACACCAGTGCACAAAGAAAGGTCCATAAAGACTTCAACCCGATAGAACACCTTTGGGATGAATTATAGCGAACACTGCAAGCCAGGCCTTCTCGTCCATCATCAGTGCCTGACTTCACAAATGTGCTTCTGGAAGAATGGTCAAACATTCCCATAGACACACTCCTAAACCTTGTGGACAGCCTTCCCAGAAAAGTTGAAGCTGTTATAGCTGCAAAGGGTGGGCCAACTCATTATTGAAACCTACAAACTAAGACTGGGATCCCATTAAAGTTAATGTGCATGTAAAGGCAGGTGTCCCAATACCTTTGACAATATAGTGTATCTCCATATGGGGGGGCGCAGCCTCCTTAGCCCATTATACAATCCTGATTTGTAGTCTTGTTAAATATCTATTCTTCAGCTGTCCCGGCTTTCAGTGGATGTCTATGCTGGGGTCAGGTCTGATCTGATTGCAAACAATACGCTCCCCTTTGGATCAGTACAAAAAACTTGTCACACAGGTCCTTAAAACACAGTTAGCATATAAACAGTGATTGCTATGTGGTTCTTCAGGTTCAATTCACTAAGCTATAATGCACATACTATTTGCCATAATAATTATTTCAGCCATTTGATTATAATTATTAGCTGTCGTTTGCTCACATTGATGAAAATAAGTAACCATCATTATAGCTGAGTGAATTGAGAGCTTTATGATGTGCCCATTGATGAGAGTAGACAACAAGCCACTTGAAATGGAATTAAAATAATGCTCCATTGCATTAATTACCTGGTTATAATAAACAGAGGCCATCAATAGTGAAATGTCTTTTTTTTACAAGCTAAATGGATGTGTTTGGAAAATCTTTCAAAGATAAATGGCAAAAAAGAGAAACCAACACATTGATGAAAATTATTAAACATTAAATTTGCTACTGGATGTTTGTTAGTGGAGATATACTTTAAATAGGATGCCTGTTAACCTATACATTGTTAACTAAACTCTACTTTCCTAATAGATAATTTGAACAAATAATAGGATGCATATTGTTGTAACTGTAAGTCTAGCTATGCATCCTTGGGGATGATTAAATAGCTGATAGATTAGTGAATTGAGAGCTTTTTGATGTGCCCATTGATGAGAGTAGACAATGAGCCATTTGAAATGGAACTCAAATAATGCTCTATCGGATTATGAATCTGGTTATGACAAACAGATACCATCAACAATGACATGTCTTTTTTACACGCTAAGTGGACATGTTTGGAAAATCTATCAAAGATAAATAGGGGAAAAAAAGTGAAACCAATATATTGATAAAAATTTCTTAAAGCCCGTACACACAATCGGAATTTCCAATGGAAACAGTCCGACTGACTTTTTCCATCGGAAAGTCCGACCGTGTGTATGCCCCATCGGAGTAATTCCATCGGAAATTCCGATGAATTCCATCAGAGTTTACATAGAGAACATGTTCTATTTTACTCCGATGGAATTCTGTCTGAATTCCGATTTGAATTTGGTTGGACAAAGGTCCGATCGTGTGTACAGGGCATTAAGCTACATTTGCTACTGAGTGTTTGCTAGCGGAGGTATACTTTAAACAGTATGACTGTTGTTGTAACTGCAAGTTTAGCTATGCATCCTTAGGGATGATTCTGCAATTACACTTATCTAATGATGTCTTTCTAATTGCTGCAGGTATCTCAATTATTTTGCTACCAAACCTAGTCCGACCGGAGTGATCTTAGATCTGTGGGAAGCGCAAAACTACCCGGATGGGAACCTGAGCACGCTGGCTGCAGTCTTAGAAGAGATGGGCAGACATGAGACTGTGGTATCTCTGACAACAGAATATTGATTCTACTTAGAAAAATATCAAGACAGAGGAGCTAATAAAGACAAAGTTACCAAGGGAAAAAAAGGAACATACTGAAAAGAAATACTGACCAATGAGTTTTACTACTTATATTAAAACAAAGACTTTGATATAAACCTTCTTGTATATTAACACAGAAATGAAAAGGAAAACAAAAACATGCAAAGCTGTATTTCAAATATTATAAACCAACCTAATGCTCATTCAGTGTGTGGCTTGGTATAGGATTTTACAGTTTCCTAGGAAACGAAAATGTATTGCTATCCAGATACATGGATAAACGTTACTATACAATCCCAGCTCCAATGGACACTGTTTACATCCACAAATGGACTGGGGTTATTGATGCTGTCCAATGACTATTTATATATTTTGTGCAAGCCATCTAAGTGAAATTTTTGTGCCAGTCCAGGGTATTTTTTTAGGAAAGCTACAGTATTTTATTTTCAGTGGAATTAAGAACGATTGCACTGATTACACCATCAAGTGTCATGTTTCCTGACTCTCCCTGTCCCATTGCAGGGTACACTACGTTATGGCTAAGCAGATACCAACTGAATTAATGTCAACACCATCTTTTGTTCATCAAATAACAATTCTGATCTTAAAGTCATAATAATGTGGAGAAAGATACAACTTGGTACTGAAAGATATGCCTTTTTTTGCTTTTTTTTTTCATTTGATTACTTTTTTACATTGTCTTGGTAGACATTCAGGATCCATTTGGGAAACATCGTCTACCATTGTCTGACTATTATTTGAAATTTTTATCCTACACTTTATGAAATATAAATTCACAATGTGGTACTATGTTTTATTTACCTGCTATGCTCGTTTGCTCCATTATTACATGCATTTTTCAACATTAGGTATTAAAAAGTCATTTATTTTAAAAACAGGGAATTTTAACAAAATGTGTTTGTGTCTAAGATGGTCATGTGTGATGCAAAAAATGATCTTCTGTTTCAGCAAGCAACATGCTTAAAAATAGTTAAGCCTGCTTTAAAGCTTGTCTAAAGATAGAGCAAGCAAATTCATTAAAGTTGGCCTTTACTGAAATGTTGAACTACAAATTTTATAACAGCCTTTCTGAGATGGATAGATAAAGTATATTACAGAATCTGAAATACACCTTCCTGGAAAAGTACTGCTATAAGCTCCAACCCATTCTGCTTATATAATCAGTAACGCAGGCACTTAGTTGGGTAATTGATGAATAAGCGGAGGATCAGCATATACATGGGTTGATCTTCCTCTTATGTGACCAAAGGCATGAGAGCCTGGAGGTATGCTAGAGCAGAATTTTCTCCATTACCATTCATTTATCCACCCCTACAAGACTATGACATACCTTTAAATTGATAAATACGGTAGGTGTGGTTTAGGATCAGCATTCAACACACCTAGACTAACAGCTTCTTAATTTGTAAATGCTTGATGAAGCTAATACTGTTTAAAGAAGCCTTTATAAACTAAGATTAAACAATCCCTGAGTTTTTCAGGCCCGAGATGGACAGACTTTAGGGAAGGAACACATACTTTAAAATGCAGGCACACCTTTTGTGTTATTATGACTGAACTTGCTATGTCTACATATATGAATCAAATATTAAATAGCTGCCATAACAGTTATCAAGACCAGGCTTTTACTATGACTTGAATTTGGCTGACCATGTTTAATTTATTTTATACTATCTACTTATTTTTTTATTGTTTATTGGTTTTATGCCTCTTATCTTTGCTACGCCATGGTTATTTTACTATTACACGTTTTTGATCATCTTTAAAAAAAATGTGTACTAGTGAAGTAGGGTGATTAAATCTTGCATCATATTGCCATAATATGGTCACCTAGAGCTTTCTTGTAGCTGTATACAATAGTTGCCACTCTTTTTCTGGGTCATTTTTGGAGAGGGTGCAGATTTTATTTTTGGATTTATACTGTTTGGTTAGCAAGACACTGTCAGGCTTCGTACACACGACCGAGAAACTCGACGGGCGAAACACATCGTTTTGCTCGTCGAGTTCCTTGTGAAGCCGTCCAGAAACTCGACAAGCCAATTTTCTCCATTCCCATCAGGGAAATAGAGAACATGCTTTATTTTTGGCTCGTCGAGTTTCTCGACAGTTTCCTCAACAAAAATGTACACACGACCGATTTCCTCTGCAAAAAAATATCTCCCAGCAAGTTTCTTGCTGGTTTTTGCAGAGAAACTCGGTCGTGTGTATGAGGCCTTAGGCTGAACATCAGGCAAACAGTTATATGCATATTCGACATACATCATCCAGAGAGCACATTTCTGACATCACTTTCCTTCTAGGCAATTAAGCAGTACAGCTTAATCAGTAATTTGCCCACAACTTGCTGACTGGTCAGCATAGGAGCATAATTTCACCACACTGATGAACTGATCTCTTTGCTCAATCTGATCTCTTTGTCTGTCGGCAAACTCCCAGTGTTGCATTTACTGTGCAATGCAAGAAAACCTTATCAGCTTATGCAAAGTGCCCTCCCTCTTCTATTCTAAGAGCAAAATAATATAAAGATTTGTCAAGTACTTTTAAGATACGTGACTTGTAATGAGTACGTCATCATTTAAAGTTATCTGCTTGGATTTCAGCTTTAATGTAAAACTCTACTTAAAGGGAAGTTCCGCCGAAAGAAAAAAAAAAATCAGCAGCTACCAAAAGTGTAGCTGCTGACTTTTATTAATCAGGACACTCACCTGTCCCACGGTCCAGCAATGTGGGAAAACAAAGTCCCGCTCCTCTCCCTCTCCTCTCCACGGTACCGGAAATTCTTACTGTGGGTGCCAGGCTGTAGCTTCACAGCTGGGCTCGCACTGCACATGCGAAAGCCGCGCTGAATGCTGTGAATGGTCTGGCAACCTTCTGGGACCTGTGACATGTCCCAGAAGATTGCAGGGAGGGGAGAGAGGTGAACTTCCTTCCAGCGCCGCTTGAGCCCTAAGAGGAAGCGGGAGCTGGATGCCTCTAAAAAGAGGGTATCCGCTCTCCCCCCAAAAAAATTACATGCCAAATGTGGCATGTCAGGGGGTCACTGTCACTTAAAGTGGAAGTTCATTTTTGGGTGGAACTCTTGAAAACTTTTACTGGGCAGAGATCAGTAGTGGTCCTAGTTTTACTGCTGGTTGTAAACCCCAGAGGGAAGGATTTCCTTGACCCTCTATCCACCCATTTCAGCTACTGCTCAACACATTTCTGTAGCTTTAGTCCTCTGACAGACTCTCCATAGGATTATGTTTATTATCTGCTTCTACAGTGGAGCCTCAATCTACTCCCAACCCACTGCCAAGTTGTAATTGATATTGCAATGCTATGGTAAAGGAAGAAATCCCCAATGCGGTAACAGAGAACAGTAAAAACCTAGCAAGTGTTTGATACCTGACATACTCCACCAAAAGTAAAACCTTCTGGAATGGTACGAGTAAACTTCAAAAGTAAACATCAATACACATTCTCCTTTTTAAACAAAGTTCTATCTTGGTATTGGTGTTTGCTCTTTTTTTTTTTCTAAGGATATCATAACATGTCCCTAATTCTTCCTTTACCTCTCAACTGTTACCAAGATTTCCTTGGTCAAGAAAAATAAATATCCCTTATTTAAGTGACTAGCAGTGTCTTCTTGCAAATATAATAAATCAATGATCATCTCTTTTGCCAGGAGCCAATCCGCTCATTACTTTATAATCAAATGATCAAACTATTTCTGGAATGCTTATTCTTAGTATGTTACCAATGATATCGCTGTAGCCTGCAATTTAGATACTACTATATAAGGTTACGACCCTCTGAGGTGTCCTATAGGGAATACATTATTTTAGTAGTTTGATTTTCTACTAAGCTGTTAGTAAATAACAGAAAATGTATTATTTCACTAGTACATATATTGCTTTTGGAGCACTTTCACACATTGCTTGCCTTTTGTATCACCAGTTGCTTGTATAAAAAGGACAAACAACAGAACAAATATTTTTACAAAGATCCCATATGGCCAATATTCAAGTATGGTTGCTTATTTTTATATGCTTGATTGTACCCTAATTTACCTTTTAGCATATTTATCATCCCTATCCATTATTTAAAGTGTGTATTATATTAGCTTGTGTGCTTTTAGATATTGATTTATTTAACTGTTATGTATTCATTTCAACCTTCAACGTACATTTAGTTATTCCTTTTTGACAGCCACTGCAAGAACTTTTCATGTGCACATTTCCAGTCAAGGTTTATAATACCTTCCATAAACTTTTAAATAAGTTTTATTATAATGATATGCTATTCAAGAAACTCTGAGTTCGTATATAAGAATATCAAGGCTGATGTTTAAAACTACCGGTAGATTTTATCTATACCATTTCTATTGCAGATTAGATAGAGGGAACCTGTCATGAGGACAAATATGTATTTGCTTTTCTTCAAAATACATTTCCAGGGCAGTCCAGATCATTCTATTGCTTTATTATGAGTGACGTCAAAATAAATATGAAGCTTAGGGCTTTCAGTTTATCAGCTGCTTACTTGTTGTTCATTGGGGATTTACTAAAGGAAGAGAGATTATTCACTTAACTTAATGGATAGGGGGAAGCTGTGTTCACTTTAAACAATCATTAAAAAAATGTTTCCCTTGTACATGATTGGCAACTCAAATTGAACACAACTACACCATATTTAATTGGTTAAGTGACCTTTCACATTTTTAAGTAAAAAGTCTCTAGTGCTTTAGTTAAACAATCCCAGTGTAAAGCAAAAAAGTAAACTGGACTGCCATGGTAGGGGGGATGAGATGAAGAACATCTAAAAATGTCAAACTCGTGGACAACTTATATACTTCTAACTCTAGGCATAAGGTTCCCTGTTATAGTGGAAAAAAGTAAAATTAAACAAAGACCTTTCCGTTCACTTTTTGAAAAACATAGCTGTTTGGTAAGTTTAGGTATTTGTCTGTTGCCACTCTGAGGCCTCGTACACACGACCGAGAAACTCGACGGGAGAAACACATCGTTTTGCTCGTCGAGTTCCTTGTGAAGCTGTCGAGAAACTCGACAAGCCAAGTTTCTCCATTCCCGTCAAGGAAATAGACAACATGCTCTCTTTTTGGCTCGTCGAGTTTCTCGACAATTTCCTCAACGAAAATGTACACACGACCGGTTTCCTCTGCAAAAAAATATCTCCCAGCAAGTTTCTTGCTGGTTTTTGCCGAGAAACTCGGTCGTGTGTACGAGGCCTTAAAGTAGTATTTAACCCAAAACCAAATGATCACAAGATGAAAATAGAAAAAAAAGCCTAAAAAAAATTATAAAAATGCAGCCATCACATCAAAGAAATAATAATCTGCAAGATAATAAATGTTTGCTTTTGGGTTTAACACCACTTTAACATGGCTTCAAAACCATAATTGTATTTCCAGTCACCAGGCTTGCTAATATATTATCAGATTTTATCCAAGTTCATAAATTACAGAAAGGTCAATGCTCTTTAGTAGTACACAGTCATGGAATGAAAATAGTGTCCTCCCTTTCCAAACTGTGCCTATCATCACTTCCATAGGTATTTTAATTGTGAAAAAAATGGTATTAGTACCAACTGTAATTTTTCCGTTTTAATATAGCATAATCCAATTAAGGGGTTTCTGCATATAGTGTCAATCCAAAATCATCTTGTGACCTTTACCAAGTCTACAGTAAAATATACAATTATGAACCTTGGAATATGTGACATTTTATGTAATCATGTTAGGTGCCTGCATGCGAGCTATGGAAAATTGTACTTTTCAATTGCAGAGTTCAAGTCAAGCCCTGCAGCAACCGCGGTCATAAAAAAGTCTTGTGTATGTACTAACTATGCTTCAATCATGGTCACTGGAGTAAATCACATCTACTGTTTTGTTATAGTATATGTTTTGCTACTATTTGGTAAAAGGTTTTCAAGGCAAACTATTGTCTAAATAATTGCAATGTGTGCTGTTTGAGACTCATATACAACAAAGGTTGATTTACACTAAAAACACTGAATATCCATTTAAAATGATCTTACTACTTAATTATTTAGGTATTATATAGATCTAAATACATGATAATGCACAACTATCATTCTTTTGTTCCCATTATTCTACAAGGAGATTGTTTTAGTAAAGAGGTAGAGAATACTCACTTCAAAATATGAACATTCATTTAAAGTAGTGAATAAAGTGAAGCTTTATTCGCGTTAAATATCGGGTCATGTTCAGTGCTATATAAAAAAACAGGATCTTGCCCTGTATACAATTGGATTAGATAGTTGAAGTAATTATTATTTTTATACAGGATTTCACCTTATTTTCTAAAACTAAGGCTGACCATACACAGTTTGAATCTCGGCTGATTCAGTACAAACCGTCTAAGATTCGAAACGTTAATGGGCAGGCTGAATGTACCAAGTTGATTGATCAATCAACTTGGGAACAACCAGCCTGCCAAATTCTCTTGCTATTATCGCTAATGGCCGCTATGGCCGCTAGCAATAATCACTGTCTTCTCCCGGCGTGGATGGCTTCTCCCCTGGGAGAAGACAATTGCTAATTCACCTGTCAACACTGTCCGCGTTGATAGGGAAATCGTGCAAATGTCTTTCCTGCAACCTGTGTATGGCCAAAGCCTAAGTTACTATCCTTTATTCCTTAAGTACATCAACTTCCATGTCACTTCAGGGATGCTGTAAAACCTTTATGATAGTTAAATGTATAACATTACTTTGCAGGCTGTAAACTCATGTTGTATATAGGAATTGATGAAAAGGCTGTGCGTTACCATTGATCAAATTAAATAAGTATTGTATTCCAATGCAAAGCACATTTCATGACATATCCCATGGCTAAAAATCAATTGCCCAGTCATATGTACCAGGTGAACATATGGAAAAAAAAAATGAAGGGGAACCTATCAGTTTTGTCCTTTTTTTCTCACCCTCGCTAGTATTTTGAAATGACCTGACTGTTATGGAAAAACAGATGTATTATTTGTTTTTCTCCAATTTTCATAGGTCAGCTCTTTTTTCAGATAGAACTGATTAATAAACCTATTGAGTCCCCAGGCTTTTTTTTCCTAATTTCTGTTGAGTCTGAGAACAATTTTTCTTTTAGCATTTGTAATAAACCTGTAAAACTATACAATGTTTTCTTTCGAGACAGAGGGGTTTAATTTAGTAATTTAGTGGAAATTTTTTAGCAGTTATGCAATTTGCTGACCCCCATATATTTATAGCAAAATATGATCAACAAAGTCTGCTGATGAAAAGGCGCTCACATTAGTGCAACTTTAGTTTAACATATAGGAATGCTAAAGCTCAAAGTGAATATATGTGTTATTTCAACTTTATGTAAACTTTGACGCTATGTTGCGACATACATTGGGAGCAAAGCATCTTGTGTAATTTGTTAGCATAACATTAAGGTACTATTAAGTCAGACACAAATTAGCATAACAGTATTTATTTTTTACATGTCCATCATCTAAAATTTGAACGATATTGTGTCCACGTGAGCATTTGTTGCTAGTGCAGTAAGGCCCAGTTCACACTAGTGTGATTTTAGATGCACAAAATCGTATAATAATGTAAATCCCTTTGTTTTCAATGATGGTGTCCATTCACATCAATGTCACATCAATGTGAAAAGGTTCCTGTGCTACTTTGATGTGATTCCAGTGTGATTTTGGCCCCATAGAATATGCAAACCTTATTTAAAGTTGCATCCGAGTTGCCTCCAAGTTGCACTACATACTGTAGTCGCACAAAAAAAATCGGGGAAAAGTTTGAAAAAAAAGTTTGATAGTGTGAACCTAGCCTTAATGCAAATGTCATCCTGATCATCCAACATCATTGTCGTGACCTGCCAATTTTGGAGGGAATATTTTTATTTATTTTTAGGAAGATTTTTATTTATATACCCACACACATACATACAAATGGTACATGTATTTATTTGTTTTTCTATTTTTTTTACACTTTTTTTATTGGAAGAGGTCTGCATCTTGTCAGTGGAGATCTGTGTAGCAAGATCTGAACCCCAGGAGCTGATTGTTTCATCTACTGGGCTTAGTGCTGGGCACCTCGTGCTTCCAGCATCAGAGGCTGCTGGGATCTGTCACAGCCACTGAGTCTGGGTGCCATTTGAAAACGGCACTGGGACAAACAGCTGCCATTACTGTGCATTTTAAATTGGCATCCAGTTCTGAGGTTGTTAAATATTTTTCTTTACAGAGATCTCATACATTCTAATTTATTATTGCTGTAATGTTAGTGAGGCTGATTTACTAAAGGAGATGAGAGTCCATGTGCAATTTATTCATCAATTATTCAATCAAGGAAAAAAAATGCTCTTAACCTGTTTTATCTGTACATAAATGCATAATTGAAGTAAATATTCACACAACTTAGGGTGTGTGGTGTGAAGATTGTTTGAACATTCTAAACGTATTTAGTAAATCAGCCCACTATCGATGTTGCCCTATACCAGACCAGATATCTATATTGAACTTATATCATATTCAAACCTGCCCTGGAAAGCATTGGTATAAACATTGTACCTGATTGGTGTCAAGCACACATTAAGAAATTAGGCTAAAAAGGAAATGTTTTTAACTATTTTATTAGTGTAGTCTGGTTCATACTACACTTATTAATAAAATATAGCATAGTGATTTCCTCCTTGTGCAAACAACACCCGGGTAATACCTACACTGTGATCTGACAAACCTTTAAATAGCTCATACTGAAAATATAAAACTAAAACACATTCAGACATTGATTTTCTTTAATATGTTTGAAGGACAGAAAAAAATATGTATATACAGTATTTAATTAATGGTGGGCACAGTATGAGAGAAGAGCAAAATAAAGTGAAACAATTTGTAAGGCAATGTACCAGCCAAAATTAAAGTTCAGTAAATTATGATTTATTGTTAGCTGGTAAAGCCCTTCGACAATGTTTTGAGCATACAACAGGCACATTTTCTTGACCAACCATGTTCCTTTGAGGTAGTGATGTTAGATATGGCATTACTCTGTGAACACAGATCATTAGACTCAAGTAGTCACCGCAGTCAAGGGTTTCATTACAGAAACCTACTACTCAAGATGCTACTAGTTCACTTTTTTATTATAAAGTTTTTTTTTTTTGTAAAGAGTCACCAAGAAAAAAGCAGGAAAGGTACAATGAGGTCTGCCTGGTAATCTCAATTTGTTTGATTTGCACAGTTGCAGACCTGGCTACTGCCTACTCTGTGACTATATCATGCATATCACTTAAGCCATTATACTTCAGACATGTAATGTGCCAAATTTTAATGAAAAAACCCAATAGACCTTTGCACATACATACGTGGTTTACAATATCAACATATATAAAAATCAAATGAAAGTACATAAAGGATTTTTTTTGTTAAATTGTGTTCTTTTGAGCTTATCTTTGCAAATATTGGTGTATCCAGTTGGTGGCAAATATCTCTTAATTTATAGAGTGGAAGATTGTTTAATATGGTAACATTGTACTTGAGTGCACATTCATTTAAATATACACCATACACGTAAGCCTTACTTTCACACAAGTGATTCGCTCTGCCTGTGTTTAGCCCAGATTGTCAATAAATTAGCATCACAGATTACTGGAGAACTGGGTACCAAATGCTGGTTGCCAGCAGCAAAGACCCAGTGGATTCCTTAAGCTGAGGATTACTTTTCTCAAGTATTTTTACTATGGCAGTATTACTGCAAAAGTGTTACTTACTTTTTTGGCTATAGAGATATAGATACCAATTTAGTTTTTGTCTTTACTTTCCCTCCAGCTGTATTTACTATGCAATTCCTTTTTCTAAAAAATGTACTAAGAAGTGCTATCCATTGCATTCTTTGTATTACTGTACAGTGAGATGTAGTTTACTGTTCTAGGTGTGCCTCTTATTATTATTATATATTTTTTTTCTTTCCAAATGTTCCCAGGCCTGTTTCTTTTTCACTGTTTGTAAATGCCTGCATTTATTGTCAATCTGACATGTACAAAGTGTAATAAAAAAAATTTCTAAACAGGTAATAAATTATATTTATAAGCAATTGCAGTGTCTGGGTTGGTTGTTACGTTTGCAATGTTTCTCTTTTGTGTCAAAATCATTTTCTTAGAACATTTAATCATGGTTGAAATTATTGCTTCAGTTTTGACATAGCTATTGAAAATGTGTTCACTTTCACTATTGAAGTTAGGACTTAAATTGTGTCATATTATGTGTTCTATGCTGGACCTGCATGCTTATGAGTACATTTATTATGGTCCACTTTAGAAGGAACCAGGGGCGTTTTTGCTAGGTGGCAAAAAGACCAGGGGCTTCAGCCCGATGTCCAAGGCCAGAAAGTGGGGGGGGGGGGGGGATATGTGACGCGCGCAGGCTTTTTTGAGCTGGCCCGTGACCTACATACACTGACTTACCTACATTGACGGTAGTGACCTACATACACTGACCTACCTACACTGACGGTAGTAGTGACCTATCTACACTGACCTACCTACACTGACAGTAGTGACCTGACCTATTTACACTGACCTACCTACACTGACGGTAGTGACCTGACCTATATACACTGACCTACCTGACATACCTACACTGACGGTAGTGTCCCAACCTATGTACACTGACGGTAGTGACCCGATCTATTTACACTGACCTACCTGATATACCTACACTGACGGTAGTGACCTGACCTATATACGCTGACCTACCTGACATACCTACACTGACAGTAGTGACCTGACCTATATACACTGACCTACCTGACATACCTACACTGACCTACCTACACTGATGGTAGTGACCTGACCTATGTACACTGACGGTAGTGACCTGACCTATGTACACTGACCTACCTGACATACCTACACTGAGGGTAGTGACCTGACCTACCTACACTGGTGGCGATCTGCGATTTTTATTGGGACTGCGACATTATGGCGGACATATCGGACACCTTTAACACATTTTTGGGACCATTGACAATTATACATCAATTTAAGCTATATAAAAATGCACTGATTACTGTGTAAATGTCACTGGCAGGGAAGGGGTTAACACTATGGGGCGATCAAGGGGTTAGCTGTGTTCCCTGCTAGGTGATTCTAACTGTGTTCCCTAGTGTGTGTTCTAACTGTGGGGAGATGGGACTGACTATAGGAGATGACAGATCACGGTGCCGAGCCCGTAGGAACTCACAATCTCTCTCTCTCTCCTCTCCTCACAGAACTGGGATGTGTGTGTTTACACATACGTGTCCCTGTTCTGCCTCTCGTGCCCGCGATCATGTGTGGCCAGCGATCATTGCAACCGCCAGCCACGAGCATCGGTGCTTGTGCCTGCTATCCCGCTTAAAGAATTCAACGTATAGCTACGACAGCTCACAGAATTGCGATGGCCTGCCGCCGTATAATGACGGCGGCTGGTTGGCTAAGCAGTTAATTAGCCACTTAAGGACCGCTCCACACATATATACTGCTGCAGGGTGGCCCTCCTGTGAAAAATCACGTACAGGTACATGATGTTGTGCAGTGGAATTAAAAAATAAGACAACAGTAAAGTTAGCCCAATTTTATTTATATTGTGAAAGATACAGTAATGTTACGCCGAGTAAATTGACACCAACATGTCACGCTTCAAAATTGCGCCTGCTCGTGAAAGGGCGACAAACTTTTACCCTTAAAAATCTCCATAGGTGACGTCTAAAAATTTCTATAAGTTACCAGTTTTGAGTTACAGAGGAGGTCTAGGGCTATAATTATTGCTTTCGCTCTAACAATCATGGCAATACCTCACATGTGTGGTTTGAACACCGTTTTCATATGCGGGCGCTACTCACGTATGCGTTCACTTCTGCACATGAGCTCGTCGGTTTTACTTGTATTTTTCTTATTTATTTTACTTTTTATATATATATACAGTACAGACCAAAAGTTTGGACACACCTTCTCAATCAAAGAGTTTTCTTTATTTTCATGACTATGAAAATTGTAGATTCTGACTGAAGGCATCAAAACTATGAATTAACACATGTGGAATTATACATAACAAAAAAGTGTGAAACAACTGAAAATATATTTCATATTCTAGGTTCTTCAAAGTAGCCACCTTTTGCAGCAGACACATCTCTAAAACTGTTAAGAGGAGACTGTGTGAATCAGGCCTTCATGGTAGAATATCTGCTAGGAAACCACTGCTAAAGAAAGGCAACAAGCAGAAGAGACTTGTTTGGGCTAAAGAACACAAGGAATGGACATTAGACCAGTGGAAATCTGTGCTTTGGTCTGATGAGTCCAAACTTGAGATCTTTGGTTCCAACCCCCGTGTCTTTGTGCGACGCAGAAAAGGTGAACGGATGGACTCTACATGCCTGGTTCCCACTGTGAAGCATGGAGGAGGAGGTGTGATGGTGTGGGGGTGCTTTGCTGGTGACACTGTTGGGGATTTAATCAAAATTGAAGGCATACTGAACCAGCATGGCTACCACAGCATCTTGCAGCGGCATGCTATTCCATCCGGTTTGTGTTTAGTTGGACCATCATTTATTTTTCAACAGGACAATGACCCCAAACACACCTCCAGGCTGTGTAAGGACTATTTGACCAAGAAGGAGAGTGATGGGGTGCTGCGCCAGGTGACTACCTCTTGAAGCTCATCAAGAGAATGCCAAGAGTGTGCCAAGCAGTAATCAAAGCAAAAGGTGGCTACTTTGAAGAAGCTAGAATATGAAATATATTTTATTTATTTTTATATTTAGTTTTGATGCCTTCAGTGTGAATCTACAATTTTCATAGTCATGAAAATAAAGAAAACTCTTTGAATGAGAAGGTGTGTCCAAACTTTTGGTCTGTACTGTATATATATATATATATATATATATATATATATATATATATATATATATATATACAGTACAGACCAAAAGTTTATTTAATTCTAGTTACTTGGCGGTCCCCAAGGAATTCCTTAAATTTCCTTCAGTTTTCCTCTCACTTCCTGTTTTGGCTATGGGACAGGAAGTAAAGGAAAATCTCTGCAATGGGACATAGATAGTGAAAAAAATCAGACTGAGGTTAGCTCTATGTAAAATAAAAAAAAATAGTTTTGCCTATAGTTCTACTATAGCCTCCCTGGCGGTTTGAATCTTTCTGGTTTTAGGTGCTGAAAACGGTACAATTATTTTGCATGGAAACTAGGCGTTTTATATTGTAGGCCTGTAATTCTTAGGAATAACTCACTTAAATCTGACCAAACAAGAGTCTAGTAGACATCTTGGGTATGAAAAAGTTTGAAACACAAAATCATAAATGATAATATAATAAATAACTGTAAATAATTATAACAAATAATAATGTAATTATAATAAAAATTATTCAATAATGTAATAAAATTAAAAACACTAAAATTTGCTCAGTTGCAGAATTGTCGCTGTCATTACTTTTATTGTTTGATGACGAATTTCCCCACAAATCGCTATCGCTCAATTCTGCAAGTGATTCTAATTTATTATGGCTGTTTTCTAGCTGGTCTAAAAGCACTTTTGATCTAAAGGGACACTTTTTGGTTGCTATGGACAATCTCCAGTTTCCAAGCAGAAAGAACAGCATTTATTATATTAAAGTGCATGCAGGACACTGGGCAGACCACTAGGGACAAAGGATTATAAGATTACAGTATACTGTATGTGTACTGTGTATTTACTTTTTTGAATTTGGCGCCGATCTCCGCCCCCATGTGTCATAACGTCGCAGGGAAAGAAGCTCGGCGGCACACGGGCACTCTGTGAATCGAGCGAGGAGACAGCTCGATCGCACAGCGGGGAGGCATCGCAGGATCCAGGGACAAGGTAAGTAAACTCTGCCTGTGGATACTGCGATGCGATCCCCAGTCTGGCTCAGGGATACCGCTAATGGTACTGGATTTCCACCAGACTAGGGAATACCGCCAGGGAGGTTAAGCTTTGACAAAAAACAAACAAACTGAAAGCTGATTCTCTGCAAAGCTGCACCAGATTTTGTACTCCAGTGTTCATATATGTCCCCCAGTATCTTTAGTGTTCCTGTCTGCCTGCAGCCCTGATACACAATAGCAGCTCCTAAAACCAGAACACCCATATTATCTTCTTTATCATGCAACATGGTGTAGTCTGTGCTTCAGTGACCTATTACCAGACAAAGCACTGTCACATGTGAGTGGAGGCATGCACATCGTTCTGAAACATAAGGATTTGTACACCATTACAAATCTACAGTGATCAGAAACTGATATCCCCTAAAGTACAAGTTTAATACATTATCCACTGGAACCAACATAAATGCAAACAAGAGGAGTATTAACTACAATGAGTAAAATTAAAAAACACAAACAGATTAAATATATTCTTCAACTTTTCTGGTACTCCAGACTTCCATCTTTGCCCAGTCCTCCTTCCAAGGTCACACTTTCCAGATGTGTGAATGGCTGGTATCTGCACAGCAGTCACCATCGCAGCATAGCGTTCTCTGCAATAACGGCACACTCAGGCCGCGTACACACGGTCGTTTCAAACCGATGAGAATGGACCGACGGGCCATTTCCATCGGTTCACCACTGAAGTGGCCTGATGGTCTGATGTGCGTACACACCATCGTTCCAAAAACCGATCAGGTCAGAACGCGGTGACGTCAAACACACGATGTGCTGAATAAAATTAAGTTCTATGCTTCCAAGTATGCGTCGACTTGATTCTGAGCATGCGCGGGTTTTGAACCGATGCTTTCTGTACTAACCATCGGTTTGGACCGATCGGGCAGCGGTCCATCGGTTCGATTTTAAAACATGTTTTAAAATTTTGGACCGAAGGACAACAGACCGATGGGCTATACACACGGTCGGTTTGGACCGATGAAACTGAACCTCAGTCCATTCTCATCGGTTTTGTCCAACTGTGTGTACGCCTTAGTGTTCCCTGAATGCAAAGCATACTGTGCATGTACCAGTGACATCATTGGATGGGGCTGTAAATATCTACTAAACAGCATAAGTCTACGAGTCTTAAGACTCCCTGGCCAATTGTATCTCGGGACACACTTCCTGTTCCTGTGTGGGGAGGGGGTGTTTGATCGCGTTTGTTCGGCTCTCAGGGGAGGGGATGATGTTAGTTTGTTAGATTTCCTGAAGGGCCGAGTTTACAATTTGAATTTATTACCACTTAAATTTTTGTTGCATTTGGATTTTGTCCTAGGGCAGCCACTATGAGACGGCAGGGGGCTACAAACTATTTTCAGTTTTCCTTGCCACTTTTTGAATATTCATACCGACCTGTGGAAAAAAATATCATTACTGTATGTTACTGTTACATGATCTGTGCCTGTCCTGAAAGCATTGAGAGGAAATGAGCAGTAAATGATTATCATTATTGATTTTACTACTAAATATTATTGCTCTTACACAGATGCTAAGCAATTACTCTGCATATTACATCTGCATAAATTCAATTTAAACAATAAGTACATGCAACTGCATATCAAATCATATCCAACAAAAAACTCTGCCCCTACAATAATACCTGTAAAGATGTATGTTTTGTCAGATCTTGGAAAGGTGAGAAATGATGGACCAGTGACTGTTGGGAATGAACAAGGACTAAATATATGCTTGTCTGAAAAGGTAATTTTTAAAGGCATCAAGACAATAACATGGCGATTTAAGAAAAGGGAAGAACAATGTGAGGCCCTAAAACAAGACTATCAAGATGTAGATACAATAAGAGTAGGAAGAAGGCTGTTTGTAAAGCAGAATATTTGGAAAGTATTGAAGTATTGAAGTCAGAAATAGCTTTGTTCGTAAGTTAAAATATGTAACTATAGAGTTGTCACCCTTGGCAGTCAATGAAGGGACTGGGAGAGGCAAAGCACTTGAGAAGCTAAAAGTGGATGAGTCAAGCCTCAGTTTTTGGATACAATCGGAGGTCTCAGAGAAAAGATATTATATATTATATTCTATTATTTTATATTTAAAGTGCTCAAGAACCTATTCAAAGTTTATGACATAGGGGGATGGCAAGAACCAGCGATTATGGCACATCAGCAGTTTGTTCCCAAATTTCTGGTTGTTTAGTGCCATGTTTACAGTGCTAGCCACTGCAACAGTACAACATACTTCTGTATGTAAAAGTCATCAAAAATGCACAGCACTGAAGGAGAAATGGTGCTTGTTGGACAGCCTCAATGAAAATTATGTAGGATGGATGAATAACAAAAAGCATAATACAATTCACCAATTGTAGAGGAGGTAACATTACAGTGATATGTCTTCCAATTAATTGTAAGATAAACATTTTTCCTTGTAGGGTGGGAAGGATAGTGTTGGCTTGTGCGTGCCAGCAGGCAGGGTTGTATGGGAGTCGTTCTCCCAGCAGGCTGCATTGGTGGACACGGGCAGGCTGCATTGGTGGACACGGGCAGGCAGTAATGGTGGACACGGGCAGGCTGCATTGGTGAACACGGGCAGGCTGTATTTGTGGACATGGGCAGGCTGTATTGGTGAACATGGGAAGGCTGCATTGGTGGACATGGGCAACCTGCATTGGTGGACACTGGCAGGCTGCATTGGTGGACACCGGTAGGCTGCATTGGTGGACACGGGCAACCTGCATTGGTGGACACGGGCAACCTGCATTGATGGACATGGGCAGGTGGCATTAATGGACGCAGGTAGGCTGCATTGTTGGGCACAGGTGAGGCTGCACTGATAGACATGGATAAAGTTGTTGTTAATATTTATTTTTTCTAACTTAATTCTGCAAAAGAACATTTAAGTGTCATTTCATGAGATAATTTATGAGGGCATATTTAGGGGCGGAATTAGGGGTGGGGCAGAGTAGGGGTTGTATGGGGCAACTGGTGGCGTGTAACCCTTGATGCCTGACTAGTAGCTCAGGACTTGAAATTTTGAGCCCTGTATATATATATATATATATATATATATATATATATATATATATATATATACTGTATTTATTGGCGTATAACACTCAATTTTTTACCCTGAAAATAGAGAGTAAACTGTGCCTGCGTGTTACATGCAGGTGGCTGTGGAAAGTTTTTTTCCTGAAACTTCCCTCTTAAAGTTAGGATGCGTGTTATACGTCTGTGCATGTTATATGCCCATAAATACGGTATATTACACTCACCGGCCACTTTATTAGGTACACCTTGCTAGTACCGGGTTGCCTTAAAAACTGCCTTAATTTTTTGTGCCATAGATTCAACAAGGTGCTGCTAGCATTCCTCAGAGATTTTGGTCCATATTGACATGATAGCATCATACAGTTGCTGCAGATTTGTCAGCTGCACATCACCACATCCCAAAGGTGCTCTATTGGATTGAGATCTGGTGACTGTGAAGGCCATTGGCATACAGTGAACTCATTGTCATGTTCAAGAAACCAGTTTGAGATGATTTGAGCTTTGTGGCATGTTGTATTATCCCGCTGTAAGTAGACATCAGAAGATGGGTACACTGTAGACATAAAGGGATGGACATGGTCAGCAACAATACTCAGGTAGGCCGTGGCATTTAAACTATGTTTAACTGGTACTAAGGGACCCAAAGTGTGCCAAGAAAATATTGCTTACACAATTACACCACCACCAGCCTGAATCACTGATACAAGGCAGGATGGATTCATGCTTTCATGTTGTTTATGCCAAACTCTGACCCTACCATCTGAATGTTGCAGCTGAAATGGAGACTCATCAGACCAGGCAACATTTTTACAATCTTCTATTGTCCAATTTTGGTGAACCTGTGCAGATTGTAGCCTTAATTCCCTCTTCTTAGCTGACAGGAGTATCACCCAGTATGGTCTCCTGCTGCTGTAGCCCATCTGCTTCAAGGTTTTAGGTATTGTGCATTCAGAGATGGTATTCTGCATACCTTGGTTGTATTTATTTGAGTTACTGTTGCTTTTCTATCATCTCAAACCAGTCTGCCCATTCTCCTCTGACATCTGACATCAACAAGGCATTTTTGGCCACATGCTGATTGCTGGATATTTTCTCTTTTTGAAACCATTCTCTGTAAACCCCAGAGATGGTTGTGCGTAAAAATCCCAGTAGATCAGCAGTTTTTGAAATACACAGACAAGCCCCTCTGGCACCTACAACCATGACACTTTCAAAGTCACTTAAATTCCCTTTCTTTCTCATTGTGATGCTTAGCTTAAACTTCAGAAAGTTGTCTTCACCACTTCTAGATGTCTAAATGCATGGAGTTGCTGTGATTAGCAATTTGTGTTACCAGGCAATTGACCAGGGGTACCTAATAAAATGGCCAGTGAGTATATATATATATATATATATATTATGCAGTATCCAAATTGATGAAAACAATTATTTACTTCTTGATCAATACCTTATCATAATATTAGCATGTAGGCAGGTTCAGTCTACTTTCTCCACTACAGGTGGCACTCAACTGCAGCAGCATTGCAGGGGGAGAGGAAGTCAAGAGGAACATTGTTCCTCTATACTGGGGAAGCTGTCTGATTGGATGCTGCCACCCCATGTTGTAATAGATTAATTAATTTCCTGACACAATTTCTCAGGGTGAAACCCATCCTGCCACTTGTCCAAATTATAAAGTGAGAGCATGCAAACCAGAGAGAGATTTCACATCCTCACCTTTCTCGGCTCAGTCCCAACAGAGAGG
Organism: Rana temporaria; assembly: GCF_905171775.1. Taxonomy (NCBI): domain Eukaryota; kingdom Metazoa; phylum Chordata; class Amphibia; order Anura; family Ranidae; genus Rana; species Rana temporaria. Next base: position 461,873,439 of record NC_053489.1, on the reverse strand, counting down.
CCAAACCCATGTATTGGTCTTTTTATAAACAATATGACATCACACACACAAGCACATTTGTTCACATTATACATCCCAGCCCCTTATTACCCTCCCACTCACACACACCCCCTGTGTGGTTTGTCCTTGGCATGAAGCCCTCATTGGTCAGTTTATATAGGGATGGTTTCCTGTTCCAGGTTCTTCTTGGAAATCCACGTGTCATAAAGAGTCCATTGTCAGCTCAGCAAGTTTCCTCCACAAGCTTTCAGGAGATCCGAGTGAAAAGGAGGGGGAGGCTTTCCTGTTACAATTGAGGAATTTTGAAGGGAGGAGGGACGGAGTGAAAAAGGTCTGAACACATTTGTAACATGAGGGGAAAATGGAGGATGACAGCATCTGCTCTTAATAATAATCCTTTGTATTTTCAATGCTGAGTTCATTACTTTAAAACAATATCTGATATAAAATCCTCAAGGAAAATAGGAAAATAAGCAGTATTGATCATACCCATACATACATATGCATAATGTGTATAAAAACAAATAAACAGTATAAGGAATATAGGAAAGAGAAACATTTCAGTGATTCTAATCATAACATTTTCATTTTAGCACATCCATCACAATGTGACTCTAGCAGGCATCTTGGGTCAGGCAGAGCCTATGTGGCATACATGTGCGTGGGTAGTGTAGAGACAGGTCACCCGTCTGACAGGGACAGTGATTAGCAGGAGGGAGAGGTTCCAGATGAGTAGGGAAAGGATATGGACATGCCATCCTTCCTGGGAATCTCTACATTTGGGTACGGACCGGCCAGGCCACATTCCGCCACTCCAGACCTGCTCTGTTGGCACATCTGGAATCTGCTCCACTACACACTGCTGTGAGGGTTATTTACTAAAACTAAAGAGTGCAAAATCTGGTGCAGCTCTGCATAGAAACCAATCAGCTCCAGGTTTTATTGGCAAAGATTAATCAAACAAGCTGAAGTTAGCAACTGATTGGTGCACCAAATTCTGAGCCTTGTGTGTTTACTGCCACTGCACCACGCTGCACCTCCCCACAAGCAACAATTCTCTTCCTCAAGCTACATGTGAATTTCAGCTAATGTGGAGCATACTAAATAGACAACACAAATGTCTCCCATGTAAGTATCCAATTAGCATTCTAATGATGAAAATATGCATAAAACAAAAGGAAGCAAGATCAAAAAAACAACACAATCAAAAAATAATAAAAACAAATTGAAACGAGCGCAGCACACAACACTCATTTGTGGGAGAAATTAAGGAAGAAATTGTTATCTTTGGAATTACATGGCTTGGCACTTTTCTGGATACCATTGGGTTCAAAGAATCCCTAGGGGATTGTGAGTAAGACTAACATCTACCCTCTTTAATGATAATGAAGACTATCAAAACACTTTACTCTAGATTCACATATACGTGGCTGCGGTTGATGCCTTTTTTGCTGGTGTGTTTTGAGGTGCATTTTCCTTTTTTAAACCTGTGGTTTTATGCGTTTTTGCATGCAGTTTTCATGCATTTCGTTTTCTTTTCTCTTTAACCCCTTCCCGACCGCCGCATGTACATATACGTCGGCAGAATGGCACGTACAGGCACATTGGCGTACCTGTACGTCCCTGCCTAGACGTGGGTCGGGGGTCCGATCGGGACCCCCTCGCGACTTGCGGCGGTCGGGTCCCCTCGGGGAGCGATCCGGGACGACGGCGCGGCTATTTGTTTATAGCAGCTCCGTCGCGATCGCTCCCCGGAGCTGAAGAACGGGGAGAGCCGTGTGTAAACACGGCTTCCCCGTGCTTCACTGTGTCGGCGCATCGATCGCGTCATCTCCTTTATAGGGAAGACACGATCAATGACGTCATTCCTACAGCCACACCCCCCTACTGTTGTAAACACACACACAGTGTACACCAAATCCTACAGCGCCACCTGTGGTTAACTCCCAAACTGCAACTGTCATTTTCACAATAAAGAATGCAATTTAAATGCATTTTTTGCTGTGAAAATGACAAAAATCCCAAAAATGTGTCAAAATTGTCCGAAGTGTCCGCCATAATGTCGCAGTCACGAAAAAAATCGCTGATCGCCGCCATTAGTAGTAAAAAAAATATTTTTTTATAAAAATGCAATAAAACTATCCCCTATTTTGTAAACGCTATAAATTTTGCGCAAACCAATCGATAAACGCTTATTGCGATTTTTTTTACCAAAAATAGGTACAAGAATACGTATCGGCCTAAACTGAGGAAATTTTTTTTTTTATATATGTTTTTGGGGGATATTTATTATAGCAAAAAGTAAAAAATATTGCATTTTTTTCAAAATTGTCGCTCTATTTTTGTTTATAGCGCAAAAAATAAAAACCGCCGAGGTGATCAAATACCACCAAAAGAAAGCTCTATTTGTGGGAAAAAAAGGACGCCAATTTTGTTTGGGAGCCACGTCACACGACCGCGCAATTGTCTGTTAAAGCGACGCAGTCCCAAACTGTAAAAACACCTTGGGTCTTTAGGCAGCAATATGGTCCGGGGCTTAAGTGGTTAACCACTGGCCGCCTGCCATATAGCAGAATGATGGTGGCAAAGTGGTTGTGTTATCCTGATCGAACGTCATATGACGTTACCAGGATAACAGAGCTGGCGCACGCTTGCAGGGGCATGCATCGCGGCATTCGGAGTAGCTGTGTGTCAGTCTGACACACCACAACTCCGATCATGGTATGAAACCTCTGACAGAGGCTTCTTATCACGTGATCAGCTGTGACCAATCACAGCTTATCATCACGTGAACCAGGAAGTGCTGATAAGCGGCTCTCCTTTGTTCACGCTGACAGGGAGAGCCAATCTGCGTCTATCTCTGTCAGAGGGGTGGTCTGTGCTGATAATCAGCACATTGATTATTAGCACAGCCCCCATCAAAAGGTGCCCATCAGCTTCCAATCAGTGCCCAACACCTGCCAGCATGTGCTCCATAATAAATGGATGTCAGTGCCGATCAGTGCCCACAACAGTGCCCATAAAAGTGCCAATCAGTGCCCCATCAGTAATGCCTGTCAGTGCCCTATCATTAATGCCTGTCAGTGCCCCATCAAAGTGCCAATCAGTGCCACTCAGTAATGTCTGTCAGTAGCTCCTCATCAGTGCTGCCTATCCAGTGCCACCTATCAGTGTCCATCATGGCCCATCAGTGCCGCCTATCAGTGCCCATCAGTGCCCCCTACCAGTGCAGCCTACCAGTGCCGCCAGTGCTGCCTATGAGTGCCCATCATTTTTTTTCTTAATTGTCGTTTTTTGTTTATAGATCAAAAATGAAAACCTGCAGAGGTGATCAATGACACCAAAAGAAAGCTCTATTTGTTGGAAAAAAAATATATAAAAAGGTAGTTTGGGTACAGTGATTGTCATTCAAAGTGCGACAGCGCTGAAAGATAAAAATTGTCCTGGGCAGCAGGGGATAAAGTGCCTGGTATTGAAGTGGTTAATAAACTGTGAATATATGGTTGTTAAGGATGGGGCCATCCGCCACATCCTTAACAACTAATAAATCATCAGCTGTCAGCATGGTTTCCCGCTGACAACTAAATGTAAAAAAAATAATAATTGCCTGCAATAAAAACAATCTATACCAGCCAAATTGTCTTTAAAGGGGTGGTTCCCCCTAAAACACATTGCTAACAATAGATTCGTAAGACCCGTTACACTGCGGGTAGGCTGGCTTTTTTTTTTTTTTTTTTTAGTACATACCGATATCTCCCCGTCTCGTTCCTTGTCGGTGGGCGTTCCTAGTTGATTGACGTTCCTCGGACGGGCGCGTACGTGACGTCACGACTTTCCGAAAGAAGCCGAACGTCGCTGCGCATGCGCCGTATAGAGCCGACTCTATACGGCGCATGCGCAGCGACGTTCGGCTTCTTTCGGAAAGTCGTGACGTCACGTACGCGCCCGTCCGAGGAACGTCAATCAACTAGTTCCGCCCACCGCCTAGGGACGAGACGGGGAGATCTCGGTATGTACGAAAAAAAAAAAAAAAAAGCCAGCCTACCCGCAGTGTAACGGGTCTTACGAATCTATTGTTAGAAATTAGTTTTAGGGGGAACCACCGCTTTAAAAAATGGCGTGGGGTCCCCCCAAAATCCATACCAGACCCTTATCCGAGCATGCAGCCCGGCAGGTCAGGAAAGGAAGAGGACGAGAAAGCACCCCCTCTCCTGAACCATACCACGCTACATGCCTTCAACATGGGGGGGGGGGGTGCTTTGGTGCTTTTTGTTATTTTTATTTGGATGGCAGATAGCATATCTAATTTAATTTCTGTTGTTTTTTTCTGCACAATAAAACAATTGTGTAGAATAATACTTGGCTATGTGTTTTTCTTCACATGACAGTTTGGGAGTAGGCAGTTGCAACACAAAAACATCACAATGGAAAATTAACAAGGGACGCCAACATAGTTGTACCCTTAATATTAATAGGGATAATGGTGGTGTGGTAACTTCCCCAAAAAATCAACCAGCCGTGATATTAATATTATTTATATCACTACAAAACAACAGCCTTTTAAAATATGTTTGGCATAACTACATCAGTATCACCAGCAAAGTAGCTTCATTATTATCCCATTAAAGAAGATGATAATGTGCGCTGCATTTCGACATTTCATTAATTGCTGTGTCACAAATGTTAATTCTCGATTAGGAAGGGTAGTTTACAAGACCAAACTCTTCCGGCTCTTTCCTTGGTTCCGATCATGCATGTTTGTACTTTTGACTTTTGTGTTACGGATTTCTTACTGACCATCTGAAAATCAGACGTTGAGCTGTCGCTCGTTCAGCTTTTGTCTGACGAAAAAGTCAAATCGGATGTCGAAAGCACCATACTAATGATCCGAAAATCCGCAGACAGCACGTCTAATGAATTTTCCCGTCAGATTTTCGTATCGTGTTTACAAGGCTTAATACAAAACTGTTGCACATCCCCACTAAGGTACTCTCTCAGCATCGCCAGGATATCTTCCAAAATTACTAAATTACTTTAGTAGCAGACCATCGCATTGTATGGAATGCCCACAAAGCTTATATGATTTCAAGGGCTAAGCAACAATATAATAGTAACCATCTCCCATCTCGCCTTTAATATAAAAGTATATAAATAAATATAAAAGACTAAAGTCTTGTTTTTCTATTTGATTAAAAATAACAAGCATTTTCTTCTTACCTGCTCTGTGCAGTGGTTTTGCACAGAGCAGCCCAGATCCTCCTCTTCTCAGGTCCCTCTTCAGTGCTCCTGCACCTTCTCTCCTGTTGAGTGCCTCCACAGCAAGCAGCTTTCTATGGGGGCACCTGAGCCGGGCTGCAGCTCCCAGTGTCCATTCAGACACGGAGCCATGCCCCTTCTCTCCACATTGGCGCACTGAGTTTGATTGACATCAGCAGGAGCCAAAGGCACCGTTCTACTGTCTCAGCCAATGAGGAGGGGAGTCCCGGACAGCCGAGTCTCTCGTGCAGGGCCGATCCGCCCTATAGGCTCACTAAGCAAGCCGCCTAGGGCCCCCCAAATTACTAGAGGCCCCGCCTGGTGAGAAGTCATTTTCAGCCCCTCACCCAGCTTCTCAACTCGCTGGCTGCATGGGAGAAGAGGTAAGAAGTCAGCACCCCCCACTCTCACTTTAATGTAAGATGTCATTTCTGACAGCAGAACGCCCCCTCCCCCCCCCCCCGCTTCTCAACTTCAATCTTTAATGTAACATGTCACTGTCTGCAGCTCCCCACCCCTGCTTCTCAACTTGAATGCGACATGTCATTTTTGGCAGCCCCCCCCGTTTCTCAACTTTAATACGACATGTCATTTTTGGCAGCCCCCCCCGTTTCTCAACTTTAATACGACATGTCATTTTTGGCAGCCCCCCCCACATTTCTCAACTTTAATGTGACATGTCATTTTGCTTAGGGCCCCAGGGAGGTCAGGATCGGCACTGCTCTTGTGCAACATCGCTGGATCTAGATGGGGCACTGGTCAGTATAAGGTGGGCTGAGGGGGGCTGCTGCACAAAGAAGGTTTTTTATCTTAATGCGTAGGATGCATTATGATAAAAAAAACCTTCTGCTTTTACAACCAAAAACTCTCTGAGATTCCTGTTGTAGAGTCAGAATAAATCAAATCCCAATTCAGCGGCCACCTCAGCTGGGGACATTATTGTTTGACCATTATAACAAGCATCTCTGAAACCTGAAAATGCACACTTAGGCCCCATACACACTATTTGATTTTCTGAAGATCTTTGTGTAGCACTACCCCCGAAGGAGCTGCTAGTTTGATTCGGGTGGCACGTTACCTCTGTATCTCCACCGTCTAGGGTACTGGATGAGAGCTGAAGTAAAGTCAATGGCCTGGATTCAGGTAGATCGGCGCATCTTTCTGCCGGCGTAGCGCATCTCATATGCGCTACTCTGACGAAACACAGAGAGGCAAGCAGAGTATTCACAAAGCACTTGCTCCCTACGTTGCGCCAGCGTAACGTAAATTATTTTCCACATTTTGGGGTGAGGTGACAGGGGTCATTGTTGCCCCTAATCCAGCTTTGGCAATCTTGAACATAGGAATTGATCATTTTCCCCCTTTACATTAGACAGTAGTCTCCCATACAGTATTTTGATTGCAGCACCTTTCACTATTTTGAGGTACTGGATATCCAATCTGGTTCCTTACCTGTCTGAGGTACTAGCCCTCGTACAGCACAACTACACCTTTGAACACCTGCTTTCCTTACGCTCCACTAAACTTGCAAGATGTATTGCTTCATGGCAGATATGGGTATATTGTTACAAATTAAAACCTGTGCTACTTATATTCCCAGTGACCTTCAATGTGTGGTTAATATATTATGGTTGTTAGTTTTCACTGTACACTATCTTGTAGAACACTGGAAGAGGTTTTCTAAGTTCTGTGATATGCCTTTGTAATCCTGTTTTGCTTCTTCTTTGTAATGGCATAATTTCAACAAAAATTTATAATAAAAACTGCACTGTAGCCCTCATCCCTTCCTCAAACAGGGAGCTTTTCTGGTATGGGACAACATTTGACCTTCTTCATATGACAGTCCTCAGACCTAAGCATCAAATCTCTAGGCCTGAACACTGTCAACTAGTGGTGGGGCATTGATGTCTTCCATCAGACACTAAAGCATACCCAGTGTAGATGCCTGCAACAGGGAGGTGGCAAGAGAGCATGCATGAGTGATTATACACTACCTTGGTAAGATGATTGGCTATTGGCAGACATAGTCACTTACTTTGAACTGAATGGGCAGGTAACAATGCGTCTTTTAATAAAACACAAGATTTGCATGTGCTTCAAAATCTTGGCCTGCCTGAAGTCCTTGAGGCCCCATACACACGACCGAGTTTCTTGGCAGAATTCAGCCAGAAACCCGATCGGAGCTGGATTCTGCCGAGAAACTCGGTCGTGTGTACACTTTTCAGCGAGGAAGCCGACGAGGAACTCGTCGGGCCAAATAGAGAACATGTTCTCTATTTCCTCAACACTGAACTCGACGAGGAACTCGATGTGTTTGGCACGTCGAGTTCCTCAGACGTGTGTACGGGGCCTGAGGATTGGAGTTCTGAAACCTGTTGTGTAATAATCCATTGCTCTTATGATGATCATTTTGAAACACACACCTGTGAAAGCAGTTACTACAGGTGTTAGTTTTGTTATACTCTTAAGAATAAAACACATTTAACATTAACAAGTTCAAAATAACCTTGAAATGTAGCTGTTTATTCAATACTTGGCAGTAGAATAGAATATTTTAGTACATGAGTAATCAATGCTTGCAATGCTTGATGCTCTATGAGAAATACCAGGCGGATGAGTCAGGCCACAGCCTTTATTAAACATTCATATAAATCATTCAGTAAAAAAAAAATGTTTGCGAGTTGAGATATTTCCTACACACAACAAAAGACCTGCTTGTCAGCTTCTGATCAACCCTACAAGTTGTCTTCATTAACCACAGTTAGAAGAAAATAAAAACCATAATATGATGATAGCACCAATGAATAGCTTGTACTTATCTGCCATTTTAAGCAATGACTCAGATTTACTTTTCTCCATAACCTTATAACTACAATAATACATTTCAGCGTTTGTCTGCATTTTTCAATGTTTGGAAGCAAAGCCCATGTCAATAGGCACTCCAAGGAGCTTTTCTCTGCAGTACCTCTAAAATGAGTACAGAGTAGCTGATGTATGTCTACTTGGCATCAGGCTTATCTCCACGTGTTCCTCAACTGGCAATGATACAAGGTAAAAGGTGTGAAGAGTAGAAAGGTAATAATTAGGTCTCACATAAATCCTTTTTACTTGTGTCTGTGAGCTAGGCAGGGTGCAGTGCATAGCGCTTGATACTACTCCCTTGAAAACAGGAATGCTTTGACAGATGCTGAAGCAAGGAAATAAGAATGCTGTTTTTTGGCTTCCTTTTGCATCCACTGATGTCAGTGCTGAGCTACATTTCCTGCCGTGTTGCTATGTGCTTGAGGGGAAACATACAGTTTATGACAGTATTCTGCTATTATTGTTCAACATATTTTGAGCTGATTCTACCCTCTTACATCATGGGTGAACATTGCCTAAAATTAACAACTGAACATTCTTTTATTTAAAATGTTTTCCTATATTTTGGCTTAAAAGGAATATAGGCCCAGATTCAGGTACCAGGGGCCAAATTCTCAAAACCATGTGTAAATTTAGGATTATCTAACTTATGTCATTTAAGTTACGGCGCCCTAAGTTGGTGTCGTAACTACCGTATTCTCAGTGCATTTGCGCACAAAACTGCGCCATCCTTAACTTAAGTTTCAATGCGTAAGGCGTGGTTATGGCAAGTGGGAATGAAGTGGGCGTGCTTCATTGTAATGAGCCGTGACCCCATGCAAATGAAGTGCCGGCCGTACTGCGCATGCGCACACGAATCTGGACCTCACTGCGCATGTGCAGAACTTTGGTCAGCGCAATCAGTGAGATAGGTAAAAGGCCAAGCGTACTTAGTTTGAAGATCGCCCTGTGTCTAAATAGCCCCAGTCAAACACACTTCAATTGCAAAAGTATTTCCCTGTGTTCCCTTCCTAAAGCAAGTTGCTTCTGCTTTGAACGTTTGTCAGTGTTTGTTGGTAAGATTGTTTTGTGAGAAAAGTGTTTGTGGAGTTGGAGGGTATAGTTGGTGTTTGTTTTTGATAATTTGTTCTTTGTTTTGATTGTTTGCCTGTTTGTTTTTTTAAATCTTTTTTTTTGGGTTTTGTTTATATTTTTTGTTTTCCTTTTTTGCCTGTTTGTTTTCGAATTAATAGTAGCTGTCTGTATATTTTTTATTTTGGCTTGTTTGTATTTTCTTTGTTGTGTGTGTGTATTGGTGTTTGTTTTTTGGGTGAGTTCCCTGTTGCTGGGTGTTGTCTGTCATGGCTCCCAAGCGCAGGAAGCTTAATTTTACCCTGGCAGAGAAGCATATACTTGCTCAGGGCATCATTAAATTTGGGCGATTTCTCCATGGCCCTGAGAGCCACACCACCACCCCGGCCAGGAGGAAGGAGATCCTTCAAAAGATCACCGATCGGATCAATGCGGCGGGGGGGGGGGGGGAGACCAGGACCATCGCTGGAGTTCAAAAAAAAATAAATGACTTGAGGAGCGTGTCCCGGAACAAGCTGGCAACGCTGCATGCCCATACCAGGGACACTGGAGGAGGGGGACCCTGCCCAGTCAGGATGAGTGAGGAGGAATGGGCAGTGGCCCAGTGTTTCCACCCACAGCAGGTGGTGGGCCTGCCTGGCTTTGACAATGATCCTCTTATGAGGACAGGTAATTTTTTTGATTTTCTATCTGGTGATTAGCATGTGTGGGTGGGGGAAGGGAAGATGTGCCAAGTGTATGGATCCAACAACCTGTGATTGTTTTGTGTCCTCCCCAGATGGCCAGGAGGTTGCAGCCCCATCAGCCCAGGAGGTGGCAGCCCCATCAGCCCAGGAGGTTGCAGCCCCATCAGCCCAGGAGGTGGCAGCCCCATCAGCCCAGGAGGTGGCAGCCCCATCAGCCCAGGAGGTGGCAGCCCCATCAGCCCAGGAGGTGGCAGCCCCATCAGGTCAGGAGGTTGCAGGCCCATCAGGTCAGGAGGTTGCAGGCCCATCAGGGCAGGCTGCTGCACCACCCCCAAGACAGGCTCATGCAGAGTCCCAAGAAGGGCAGGATTCGCCATGGGAGGGGAGTGCCCACAACTCCCCTAATTTGGATGTTGAGTGGGAGGAGGATGAGGGGGAGGAAGATGACAATATTCTGATTGGGCAGGAAATAATGATGGGCCAAGATATGACCTTTGAATCATCCCCTGAGGGAACCCCACAGGCGCCCAGAAGTCAGGCCACCATCATGGGTCGCCCCTTCCAACCCTCCTCCAACATGCAGCAGCACCCATGGCTCACTCCAACTCCTCCTCCAAGGCCACAAGCCTCAGGGGCAAGTAGGATGCCGACCCCTGAAAACAGGGGGGGGTTGGTGCGTCTGCCGGTCAGTCTGTTGAGGGACAATGTCCGGCAGACCCGCAGTCTGTCTGCAATACAAAAAACAATGAGCAAGGTGGAGCGCAGCCTGGGTGCAATGAGGGAGTCACTGGGTGACGTGGCCACCAACTCCGTGGGGGTCATCACCTGTTTGTGGGACCTGAGGAACGCCACAACAGGTGTGGCCCAGGAGGTGACTGCCCTCACCCAGGCTGTGCAGGCCAATACCCGGGCTGTGCAGGCCAATACGGCTGACATTACTTCCTGTCTGACAAGGATAGCCGTTGCCTTGGAGGGAAGGCCAGCAGGAGGACAGACACCAGGGGAGGCTGCTTCCTCCCCTGTACAGTCCCCCCGCCCTGAAAATACTCCCTCCCCTGCACAGTCCCCCCCCCTGAAAATACTCCCTCCCCTGCACAGTCCCCCCCCCGAAAATACTCCCTCCCCTGCACAGACCCCCCCCCCGTGAAGATCCCCCAGTCGGCCGTGGCCGTCCCCGTGCCCGTGCCCGTGCCCATGGGCAGCCCAGAAGGAGCACTCGGCAACATCCCTAATTTGCAGGGGTACTTTTTTTTTTGTTTTTTTTTTACACTGTACTTATGATTTGGTTTATGTGTGTGAATGATGTGTGAATGTGGGGGGGTGGCATTCCTGAAAACATAAGGGTGTCACCCTCAGTTTTGGTGGAGTAGGGATCCCCAGGACCAGGGAGAAGTCATCCTAGGTTCCTGAATGGTGTATGAATGCACAGTGACATAATTGGAGCCGTGGCGGGGCGTTACTGCTCCCAAGTACCAAAGGGGGGGGGGGGTACTTGGATCTAATCCAATTCGATGTGCATGTGATGTGTCTGTGCTAGGGACCACAGTGACGTGCATTCATGCATTCTCATTGTGAGATAATTAATGTGCGTTTTGTAAATAAAAATAAACATTCTCTTTGGCATATAAGTAATGTGCATTTATTTAGCAAAATAAAGATTTAAATGTCACATAATCTCTGTGATTTGTTCTGGGCAAATCAAAAACAAAAATATAATTAGGATCCATTTACTGGGCAAAGATGCCTTCAGACAGTTGTCTCCTGATTGCCTGGCCCTCAGCAGACCGGGTAGAGGGGTTTGGGGGGGGGGATTGCCTGGGTGGGGGGTTAGGTCAGGAGATATCTCCACATGCATGCCCCTTCTTAATGCAAAATTGTGCAGTATGCAACATGCCCCAATAATTTTGCATACAAAGTCTGGGGAATACAATAGTGTACCCCCAGTCTTGTCAAGGCATCTGAATCTTGACTTTAGCATGCCAAAAGTCCGCTCTACTATAGCCCTGGTCTGGCTGTGCACCTCATTGAATTTTCGTTCTCCGGGTGTTTGGGGGTTCCTAAAGGGGGTCATCAGGTGGGGTCCCAAGGCATATCCTGAGTCACCTGTAAGGGAAAAGACAGGAGGATATTAGTCATGCATGTGCCCCTTGTGATGTCTGCATCATGGGGGGGGCATACCTGACACCAATGTCACTCACCAATCAGCCAGCTGTCTCCATACACGTTCATCTCAAAGTCTCTGTAGATCTTGGTCTGCCTTAGTATGAAACTATCATGGCACGAGCCGGGAAACTTGGCACAAACGTGCCAGATGAGGCCATGTGCATCTACGATCATCTGGACATTGATCGAATGCCAGCCTTTCCTGTTTCTGAACAGGTGTTCCGTATCATGGGGGGGCTGGAGTGCCACATGGGTGCAGTCAATCGCCCCAATGGTCTTAGGAAAGCCAGCAATATTGTAAAAGTCTGTCATTGCTTGCACACGCTGGTCCTCCTGGGTGGGCATGACAAACTGGTGGCTCATGCGCCGCAGTATGGCAGGGACCACCTGATGTAGACATTTACTCATGGTTGACTGCACCATCCCAGCCACACCTCCAGATGCTCGCTGGAATGAGCCACTCGATAAAAAATGGAGGGTTGCCATAACTTTTTCAAGAGGTGTCAGGGCATGGGAACGTAGGGTTGGGGCGATTAGATCCTCATGAAGGAGTTGGGTGATCTCCAGGATGGCCTCCCTATCAAATCGGTAGTTGCCGATGACCTCATAAGCTGGCATTTGCCAAATATCACGGCGTGGCCGATAAACACGCGCCTGTGCCCTCATCCTCCTCCTCTGTGCCCTCCTCCTCCTTTGTGCCTGTAAGGCAGCAAGTGCCGTTAAAATCATCGCTGGTCCTGGCATTTTTAAACAAAAACCTTCACAACTAGAGCTATAACCTCTAGTCACTTCCTTCAGCAATCCCTTCCACAGCATGTGTAAAATTAGGGCTGGTTTTATAATGTGGAAATTTAGTCAGAAAAACTAACAGGTGCGCACAGGGCGGAAAATACGGCACACACACTTAATTCTGAGAATCGCCCTAACTCCCTCATTTGCATCTTTGCCTATCAAAAACAGCGGCGAGCCTAGCGTAATTTGCGCCCGGGAATGCGCAGGTGTAACTAATTTAAGTACGGCTGAAAATACGGAAATCTTTGCTTAAGTCGTTTTGACGATCGCGCGCAAATATACGCGCCGTGTAAAATTAGAAAAATGGAGTTAAGTCTGCGTATCTCTTTTGAGTAGGGATGAGCTCCGCGTTCGATTCGAACGTATGTTCGAATCGAACATCGGTCGTTCGATCGTTCGTCGAAAATCGAACAAAACGGGTCGTTCGCGCCAAATTCGAATGACACAAAACGTCCCATAATTCACTGGGGCGTTGAGCGCTGATGATTGGCCAAGCATGCTGTATGTCCCGCATGCTTGGCCAATCACAGCGCTCAAAAAACGAAGAGCCATAATTGGCCAAAGCCAGGGTGGCTTTGGCCAATTATGGCTCAGGGGGATTAGTACACGCCCCCCACTATAAAAGGCAGCCTGCACGGCTGCCTAGTGTAGTGTGTTGGCGGTTCTAGAGAAGATCAGTCAGTCAGACAGAGAGAGATAGAGAGAGAGATAGAGACACAGTGTCTTAACCAGATAGATAGATAGATAGATAGATAGATAGATAGATAGATAGATAGATAGATAGAGTAGGAAGTGTAGTCAGTATAGTTAAAAGTACAGTTTGTAGAGAATATATTCACATCCTTAGGTGTTGTCAATATATTTATAAACTGTACAGCTCAGCTAGTTTATCTATTATTATCTGTCAGGCAGGAGATTGTTCTACATGCAGCGCTCTAACGTGTTGTATTGCCTGCATTAGGGATTTACTTTAAATATAATTATTCTGTGTTATTTAACGTGTGCTAGTTAATTGCACACACAGACGCATTACCTGTTACTGCACGTGTGCAATTTATTTGCACAGAAGCGCAGTCGCTGTTAATGCAACTGGGCTATTGAATTGCACAGAAACGCAGTCGCTATTACTGCGTGCGTGCTGTTTAATAGCAACTAAAGGCAGTTGGTGTCACTGCGTGCGTGCTGTTAAATCGCATTTGACCGCAGTCGCTATTACTGCGTGCGTGCTGTTTAATAGCAACTAAAGGCAGTTGGTGTCACTGAGTGCGTGCTGTTAAATCGCATTTGACCGCAGTCGCTATTACTGCGTGCGTGCTGTTTAATAGCAACTAAAGGCAGTTGGTGTCACTGCGTGCGTGCTGTTAAATCGCATTTGACCGCAGTCGCTATTACTGCGTGCGTGCTGTTTAATAGCAACTAAAGGCAGTTGGTGTCACTGAGTGCGTGCTGTTAAATCGCATTTGACCGCAGTCGCTATTACTGCGTGCGTGCTGTTTAATAGCAACTAAAGGCAGTTGGTGTCACTGCGTGCGTGCTGTTAAATCGCATTTGACCGCAGTCGCTATTACTGCGTGCGTGCTGTTTAATAGCAACTAAAGGCAGTTGGTGTCACAGAGTGCGTGCTGTTAAATCGCATTTGACCGCAGTCGCTATTACTGCGTGCGTGCTGTTTAATAGCAACTAAAGGCAGTTGGTGTCACTGCGTGCGTGCTGTTAAATCGCATTTGACCGCAGTCGCTATTACTGCGTGCGTGCTGCTTAATAGCAACTAAAGGCAGTTGGTGTGACTGCGACTATTTTGTTACTTTACACTTGAGCCAAGTCGCTCTTACTGTGTGGTTGCTGTTTAATACCATCTGAACGCAGTTGGTGTGACTGCGACTATTTTGTTACTTTACACTTGAGCCAAGTCGCTCTTACTGTGTGGTTGCTGTTTAATACCATCTGAACGCAGTTGGTGTGACAGCGACTATTTTGTTACTTTACACTTGAGCCAAGTCGCTCTTACTGTGTGGTTGCTGTTTAATACCATCTGAACGCAGTTGGTGTGACAGCGACTATTTTGTTACTTTACACTTGAGCCAAGTCGCTATTACTGCGTGCGTGCTGCTTAATAGCAACTAAAGGCAGTTGGTGTGACTGCGACTATTTTGTTACTTTACACTTGAGCCAAGTCGCTCTTACTGTGTGGTTGCTGTTTAATACCATCTGAACGCAGTTGGTGTGACAGCGACTATTTTGTTACTTTACACTTGAGCCAAGTCGCTATTACTGCGTGCGTGCTGCTTAATAGCAACTAAAGGCAGTTGGTGTGACTGCGACTATTTTGTTACTTTACACTTGAGCCAAGTCGCTCTTACTGTGTGGTTGCTGTTTAATACCATCTGAACGCAGTTGGTGTGACAGCGACTATTTTGTTACTTTACACTTGAGCCAAGTCGCTATTACTGCGTGCGTGCTGCTTAATAGCAACTAAAGGCAGTTGGTGTGACTGCGACTATTTTGTTACTTTACACTTGAGCCAAGTCGCTCTTACTGTGTGGTTGCTGTTTAATACCATCTGAACGCAGTTGGTGTGACAGCGACTATTTTGTTACTTTACACTTGAGCCAAGTTGCTATTACTGCGTGCGTGCTGCTTAATAGCAACTAAAGGCAGTTGGTGTGACTGCGACTATTTTGTTACTTTACACTTGAGCCAAGTCGCTCTTACTGTGTGGTTGCTGTTTAATACCATCTGAACGCAGTTGGTGTGACAGCGACTATTTTGTTACTTTACACTTGAGCCAAGTCGCTCTTACTGTGTGGTTGCTGTTTAATACCATCTGAACGCAGTTGGTGTGACTGCGACTATTTTGTTACTTTACACTTGAGCCAAGTCGCTCTTACTGTGTGGTTGCTGTTTAATACCATCTGAACGCAGTTGGTGTGACAGCGACTATTTTGTTACTTTACACTTGAGCCAAGTCGCTCTTACTGTGTGGTTGCTGTTTAATACCATCTGAACGCAGTTGGTGTAACTGCGACTATTTTGTTACTTTACACTTGAGCCAAGTCGCTCTTACTGTGTGGTTGCTGTTTAATACCATCTGAACGCAGTTGGTGTGACAGCGACTATTTTGTTACTTTACACTTGAGCCAAGTCGCTCTTACTGTGTGGTTGCTGTTTAATACCATCTGAACGCAGTTGGTGTGACTGCGACTATTTTGTTACTTTACACTTGAGCCAAGTCGCTCTTACTGTGTGGTTGCTGTTTAATACCATCTGAACGCAGTTGGTGTGACAGCGACTATTTTGTTACTTTACACTTGAGCCAAGTCGCTCTTACTGTGTGGTTGCTGTTTAATACCATCTGAACGCAGTTGGTGTGACAGCGACTATTTTGTTACTTTACACTTGAGCCAAGTCGCTATTACTGCGTGCGTGCTGCTTAATAGCAACTAAAGGCAGTTGGTGTGACTGCGACTATTTTGTTACTTTACACTTGAGCCAAGTCGCTCTTACTGTGTGGTTGCTGTTTAATACCATCTGAACGCAGTTGGTGTGACAGCGACTATTTTGTTACTTTACACTTGAGCCAAGTCGCTATTACTGCGTGCGTGCTGCTTAATAGCAACTAAAGGCAGTTGGTGTGACTGCGACTATTTTGTTACTTTACACTTGAGCCAAGTCGCTCTTACTGTGTGGTTGCTGTTTAATACCATCTGAACGCAGTTGGTGTGACAGCGACTATTTTGTTACATAACACCTGAACGCATAACTATGGCTGGAAGGACAAAGAGAGGCAGAGAGTCACGAGGGCAAGCAGGCTCTGCATCTAGAGGTAACGCTGGTGATGGATGTGGTGCATCCTCTTCAGCACGTGGCCGTGGCCGCTCGTCCTTCTTTTCGGGAGCTGGCCGTGTTGAGCCTCAACATGCTGAGAAATTAGTTGAGTGGATGACCAAGCCGTCCTCATCCTCCTCATCCTCTCTCACACAGACTGATTATAGTTTGTTTGGCAAAGCAGCTGCCAAGGCGTCCTCTACCCTCTGCACAATGGGATCACACAATCCTTCCCTAGTCCCACCGTGTCCTCCTGAGGAGTCCCCCGAACTGTTTCAACACAGTGTTGGGTACATGCTAGCTGAAGATGCACAGCGTTTTGAAGACTCCGATGACGGAACACTGATAGAGGAAGGCATTGATGTGAGCCCAGGGAGAGGGGGTGGCCGAGAGGGACAACAATCTGGGAGTGATGTTCCCCCAGCTGGAGCATACTGCCAGGTTGTCGCCAGTGATGATGAGGAGGGAGGGGATGATGAGGTCATTGACTCTACCTGGGTGCCTGGTAGGAGAGAGGAGGAGGAGGAAGAGGACGAGGCACAGGCACATCTTCAAAGAGGCAGGAAGCCCTCCAGGGGTCAGCTTAAGGGCAGTACACCAACTGCATTACGTGGCGCTGCTGTGTCTCAACGGTACAGCAAAAGTTCTTTGGTGTGGGCCTTTTTTGAAACCTGTCCATCAGATGCTACCTTTGCTGTTTGCAACATATGTCTCAAGCGTATCTCGCGTGGCCAAAACATCACCCGCTTGGGCACCACATGCTTGTCCAGACATATGTCGACCTGCCATGCAGCTCGTTGGCAGGCATACCAGAAAGACCCACACCAAAGACCAAAGCGGTCCTCCCCTTGCCCTTCTGTGACCTCAAACCCCACTAGACCCCTAGTCCTCTCTGCAGCCTGCACCGAAGGTGTAGAAATAGGTGTGTCACAACGTAGTAGTGGTAGTACATCCGGCCAATCTACTGATATTACCAGACAAATTTCCCTGCCCCAGCTGCTGCAGCGCCGAAAGAAGTACGCTCCCAGCCATCCACATGCCCAGCGGTTGAATGCTAGCTTAGCAAAATTGCTAGCACTTCAACTGCTACCTTTTCAGTTGGTAGATTCTGCCCCCTTCCGTGAGTTTGTGGAATGTGCAGTACCTCAGTGGCAAGTACCCAAACGCCACTTTTTTTCACGGAAGGCGATTCCGGCTCTCTACCGGCATGTGGAAGGCAATGTCCATACCTCGCTGGACAGGGCGGTCAGTGGTAAGGGCGGTCAGTGGTCCAGCAGGCATGGACAGGGACGTTACCTGTCTTTTACGGCCCATTGGGTGACTCTGCTGGCAGCTGGGAAGGACGCAGGTCAAGGCACAGTAGTTTTGGAGGTTGTTCCACCACCACGCCTCCAAAACACTACAACTGCTTGTGACACACCTCTCTCCTCCACCCCCTCCTCTTCTTCTTCCTCTGTGGCCTCTTCCTGTGGTGATGTTGGCTCAGAACCAGCCGTGCTCCGTAGGCGTACGACGGGCTACGCAGGAATGCAGGCCAAGAGATGCCATGCGGTCCTAGAGCTGGTGTGCTTGGGAGACAGGAGCCACACTGGGGAAGAGGTTCTTTCAGCTCTGCAGGGGCAGGCTCAGAGGTGGTTGACGCCACGCCAGCTGAAGCCTGGAATGGTGGTCAGCGATAATGGCACCAACCTCCTCTCTGCCCTGCGACGTGGAAAACTCACCCATGTGCCCTGTTTTGCGCATGTTCTCAATTTGGTGGTGCAGCGGTTCTTGGGCAGGTACCCTGGCTTACAGGATGTCCTGAGGCAGGCCAGGAAAGTCTGTGTGCATTTCCGGAGGTCATATAATGCCACTGCTCGGCTGACAGACCTCCAGAGGGAATACAACCTGCCCAAGAACCGCCTAATCTGTGACATGCCCACCAGATGGAACTCTACGTTGGCCATGCTGCAGCGGCTGCACACGCAGCAGAGGGCCATCAATGAGTACCTGTGCCAATATGGCAGCAGAACTGGCTCAGGGGAGCTTGGGTTTTTTTCACCACGCCAGTGGGCCTTGATCAGGGATGCATGCACTGTCCTGTCACCATTTGAGGAGGCCACGAGGATGGTGAGCAGTGACAGTGCATGCATCAGTGAGACTGTCCCGCTTATTCACATGTTGGAGCACACCCTACGTGGAATAATGGACAGGGCCCTTGAGGCAGAACAGAGGGAGGAAGAGGAGGACTTCCTTACCTCTCAAGGCCCCCTTTATCCAGACACTGTTCCTGCTTGCCCACCTGGAACACAGGAAGAGGAGGAGGAGGATGAGGAAGAGGAGGAGGAGGAGGAGGATTGTATCAGCAGCATGGAGGTGGAGCCTAGCACTCAGCATCAACAGCAGCAGTCTTCAAGGGATCATTTACAGTCCCAAGGAACACGTGGACTTTTACGTGGCTGGGATGAGGTGGCTGAGGATCCTGTCGTCCTCAGTGACCCAGAGGACTGTGCCCCGAATGCCTCTGCAAACCTACGCTGCATGGCCTCCCTGATTCTGCAAAGCCTGCGTAAGGATCCTCGTGTACGTGCTATCAAGGAGAGGGATCATTACTGGCTGGCAACTCTCCTTGATCCACGCTACAAGAGTAAGGTAACGGATCTTATGTTGCCATCGCAGAGGGAGCAGAAAATGAAACTACTGCGGGAGGCCTTGCAGAAGGGTCTGTGCAATGCGTTCCCAGAACCGGGGGGATTACCAAAACCTGGCCCTGGACAACGTCTTGCTGAGGCTTCGGTGAGTCAGAGAAGGAGCGGTGGAGAAGGTGGCCGTCTGAGCGATGCGTTCAGACAATTTTTTAGTCCGCAGCCCCAAGGTCTGACCGGTTCCAGCAACCATCGCCAGCGTCTGGTTTACATGGTCCGGGAATACCTAGCGGCAAGATCCGACTTGGACACCTTCCCCACGAAAAATCCTCTGGCTTACTGGGTCTTGAGGATGGATCACTGGCCAGAGCTTGCACAGTACGCAATTGAGCTACTGGCTTGCCCTGCATCCAGTGTTCTTTCAGAACGTACATTCAGTGCTGCTGGAGGCTTTGTGACCGATCACAGGGTACGCCTCTCCACCGACTCTGTTGATCGACTGACCTTCATCAAAATGAATCAGGCTTGGATCAACACCGGCTACCAAGCACCTGATGCTGATGTTACTGAATAAGAATTTTGTGTTGAAATATCAGATCCCTTTGAGACTGCTGATGCTGAGTGACTGTCCTGTTGTGCTGCTGATGGAATATCCTTCTCCTCCTCACTTTTCATGCTGTTAGCTAGTAAGAAATTTTGTTTTTCTGTGCTCCGCCACCAGTGCCTAAGGCCTAATTTTTCTGCCCCTGTTTAACAGGGGCGCCTAATAACAATTTTTGATGCAATACTTTGCACGTGGCCTAAGGCCTAATTTTTCTGCCCCTGTGTAACAGGGGTGTCTAATAACAATTTTTGATGCAATACTTTGCATGTGGCCTAAGGCCTAAGGCACAATTTTTGTGCCCCTGTGTAACAGGGGCGTCTAATAACAATTTTTGATGCAATACTTTGCACGTGGCCTAAGGCACAATTTTTGTGCCCCTGTGTAACAGGGGCGCCTAATAACAATTTTTGATGCAATACTTTGCACATGGCTCCTTGTTGCGCTCCAATTACAGATATTGGGAGGGGTTGCAGTGTTATGTTGCGCCTAATATCAATTTTGGATGCAATACTTTGCACGTGGCCTAAGGCCTAATTTTTCTGCCCCTGTGTAACAGGGGTGTCTAATAACAATTTTTGATGCAATACTTTGCATGTGGCCTAAGGCCTAAGGCACAATTTTTGTGCCCCTGTGTAACAGGGGCGTCTAATAACAA
Organism: Rana temporaria; assembly: GCF_905171775.1. Taxonomy (NCBI): domain Eukaryota; kingdom Metazoa; phylum Chordata; class Amphibia; order Anura; family Ranidae; genus Rana; species Rana temporaria. The sequence continues at coordinate 461,852,901 of NC_053489.1, read as the reverse complement.
TTTTTGATGCAATACTTTGCACGTGGCCTAAGGCACAATTTTTGTGCCCCTGTGTAACAGGGGCACCTAATAACAATTTTTGATGCAATACTTTGCACGTGGCTCCTTGTTGCGCTCCAATTACAGATATTGGGAGGGGTTGCAGTGTTATGTTGCGCCTACGGACACATTTTTATGCCCCTGTGTAACAAGGGCGCCTAATAACAATTTTTGATGCAATACTTTGCACGTGGCTCCTTGTTGCGCTCCAATTACAGATATTGGTAGGGGTTGCAGTGTTATGTTGCGCCTACGGACACATTTTTATGCCCCTGTGTAACAAGGGCGCCTAATAACAATTTTTGATGCAATACTTTGCACGTGGCTCCTTGTTGCGCTCCAATTACAGATATTGGGAGGGGTTGCAGTGTTATGTTGCGCCTACGGACACATTTTTATGCCCCTGTGTAACAGGGGCACCTAATAACAATTTTTGATGCAATACTTTGCACGTGGCTCCTTGTTGCGCTCCAATTACAGATATTGGGAGGGGTTGCAGTGTTATGTTGCGCCTACGGACACATTTTTATGCCCCTGTGTAACAAGGGCGCCTAATAACAATTTTTGATGCAATACTTTGCACGTGGCTCCTTGTTGCGCTCCAATTACAGATATTGGGAGGGGTTGCAGTGTTATGTTGCGCCTACGGACACATTTTTATGCCCCTGTGTAACAAGGGCGCCTAATAACAATTTTTGATGCAATACTTTGCACGTGGCTCCTTGTTGCGCTCCAATTACAGATATTGGGAGGGGTTGCAGTGTTATGTTGCGCCTACGGACACATTTTTATGCCCCTGTGTAACAAGGGCGCCTAATAACAATTTTTGATGCAATACTTTGCACGTGGCTCCTTGTTGCGCTCCAATTACAGATATTGGGAGGGGTTGCAGTGTTATGTTGCACCTACGGACACATTTTTATGCCCCTGTGTAACAAGGGCGCCTAATAACAATTTTTGATGCAATACTTTGCACGTGGCTCCTTGTTGCGCTCCAATTACAGATATTGGGAGGGGTTGCAGTGTTATGTTGCGCCTACGGACACATTTTTATGCCCCTGTGTAACAGGGGCACCTAATAACAATTTTTGATGCAATACTTTGCACGTGGCTCCTTGTTGCGCTCCAATTACAGATATTGGGAGGGGTTGCAGTGTTATGTTGCGCCTACGGACACATTTTTATGCCCCTGTGTAACAAGGGCGCCTAATAACAATTTTTGATGCAATACTTTGCACGTGGCTCCTTGTTGCGCTCCAATTACAGATATTGGGAGGGGTTGCAGTGTTATGTTGCGCCTACGGACACATTTTTATGCCCCTTTGTAACAAGGGCGCCTAATAACAATTTTTGATGCAATACTTTGCACGTGGCTCTTTGTTGCGCTACAATTACAGTATGTTTGAGGGGTGCCCTTTTTTCTACAATTTTGCTTTCCCAAAAAGATAATGCCACCCCCCCACCACCCCTAAAATAATTGAGATATTGTTCCCAGACAGCACGTGCGCAACCAGTATTAAATTACTTTGTTCTTATAATAATTTAATGTTGTGCAGGGACATTTCTAAACATGTGCCACTACTAGAGACACACAGCAGGTGTGATATTTGAAGGAATTTTTCATTTTTTTTTTTTCACTTTAAACATCATTAAAATCGCTGCTCCGCAAAAACGTCCGTTTTTAAAATATTTTTTTCGATTGATACATGTTCCCTGGGGCAAGACCCGGGTTCTGAAAGACGTTTACCAACATTAAATTGAATATTGGTCTTTAAAATGATCGTTTTTGAATTCGAACGTTCGAGTCCCATAGACTTCAATGGGGTTCTAAATGTTCGCGCGAACCCGCGGTCTGTTCGAACGTTCTGATGCGAACCGAACCCGGGTATGTTCGGCTCATCCCTACTTTTGAGAATTTGGCCCCTTGGGCGTATCTCTGTGGCGGTGTAACGTATCCGATTTACATTACGACACCGCAAGTTTTTCAGGCAAGTGCTTTATTCACAAAGCACTTGCCTGTAAAGTTGTGGCGGCGTAGCGTAAATCACCCGGCGGAATTCAAATTCGGCGGGTAGGGGGTGTGTATCATTTAAATGATATGTAAAAGGGGGGGAACTAATGCGCAAACCAACCTAACCCGGGCACAATAAATAAATAAAATGAATAAAATAAATAATAAAATATAAAATTAACTGAGCAGCAGCCACAACTAATAGTGCTCACGCACTGGTAACAGATATAGAATGGGGGGTGTAGTGGCGCTTGCAAACAATAAAGAATATACTAACAATAGTTAAACCAATATATAGTAGTGCAAAGATAGAGTATTTATACGTGCATCCATCCCCTGCTGGGGTAAAAATATGTTCCACTCTAGGTTATTAACAACAATACCACCTAACATCAATCATATGATGTGGAGGGTAGAAGGAGTGAAAATAATTAATGAAGTCCAGTGAACAACCGTGCCAATGACAGCATGTATGGTGAGAATAAAATCACCTAAATATTTTCCAGATGATAATAAATAAGTGTTCAAATAATGTTGCAATCAACAAATCCTTACTGTGCTAAATCCAAACAAAGTGCCATGTGCAACTAAAATAATGATAGTGGCTAAAAGGAATGAATAAATATATTCAATAAACATGCACCAGTGATCGAAACCAAACATTAATAAAATAAAAATAAACTGAAAAATGCAAGTGTCCTCTGCGATCCAATATCGGGATCGGTCACAGTGAAGTGTAAATAAAAAATGTAGTATACTTTAAAATAATATCAAAGTCTAGTAGCAGAAAATAAAAATGTAAAAATAAATAAATCAAGTGTCCAGTGCACAAACGTGCAAACAGTAAATAAAAGTCCAAAATCAGATGCAATCATAAATCCTTAAAGTGCATAGGTGCTCCACTCATTAATGAAGAATCCACAAGCAATTTCTTTAGTGCAGGATGATGCAATGTGCCCACATGCTTCTAAATGCAGACTTCCACAGTGTGAGGATGTTAATACCAGCCTCTTACCTCAATGAGGCTTTTAAAAGCCTAGAACAAACTGCTGCTCAGAACCCGGGTTGATCCACTCCAAGTAGGCTCACAAGATCACAGCGATGGCTCTCAAAATAAAATACAGGGAAGCCTCCATAGCATAAAATCATTTAACGTTTTTAATGAATTAAAACAAAGATACACTCACAGACAATGCTGTAGGAACAGCGTGTGTAATCTCATGTGTCTCCGCTCTTCGGCCGCGAGCGGATGACGTCACCAGCGAACCTTCCTAGTCCTCACGCGTATCGTGACAGCCGACGTCACTTAATCATAGGATGGAGGGAGGCTGGTGTGGACGTGACTATTATAGTGCCGTGCTGACAGGAATGACAGTGGCACCGAACAGCGGACATCAAAGTGACAGTACATTAACATTAATATGGCTAATCTAAGCACAAACCGAATGTTAGATAAAGAAAACGGGTCTTTCGATCTACTACTCCCTCTGGTGGTTAAAGGAGGAATCATGGACTAGCATGTATGCAGCTAATAAGTGTAATTTGTCGCCACCTAGTGGAAGCTAAAATTATTAAATTGAAAAAAGCTGAAATTTCAAATGACAAGGAGTCCAGCTCATGGGGATGCTCAGCAATGTATATGATATTAATAAATCAAGATGCAATAAAAAAGGAGTATGGTACACTAGGGAATGGCAGTAAAAAGCCAAAGTGTGACAATAATAAATACTGGAGTGCCTATTCATATTAAAAAGTGACCAGGAAAAATAAATGGTGGTATGGGATCTAAAACCACAACAGTACATATTAAAATTATTAAAATAATTGATAAAATTATTAAAACCAATGATAAAATCAGGGAAAGAGGATACTAAAAGTTGGATATAAAACAATTCAGATCAAACTCGACATTGTGCCCATGTGGCGTTAAGGTGCACAATTCGTGTATCCAGCGAGATTCGGCCTGACTGATCTTCTGCACTTTGTTGTTTCCTCTCCAGTGGGGTTTATATTTTTCTATCCCCCATACCATCAATGAGGAGGGATCTCTATTATGGCACTGATCATAGTGACGGGGTAGGCTATGTTTGGGGAACCCATTTTTTTTGTTTTGTGTGTGTTCCCGAAGTCTTTTCCGCAGTTTCCTTTTAGTCCTACCCACATATTGAATTTTGCATGGACATTCCAACAAATAAACTATCCCTTCAGTCTCACAGGAGATAAATTCTTTGATTTTATATTGTTTCCCTGTGAAACAGGATTTGAAGGTCTCTTTCTTCTTTTTGCTCTCTTTGGTGTGCCTGCATGTAAAACATTTTTTACACGGATAGTACCCTTTCTCATTAAAACATGTAAAACTTTTTTTCTCTGGCGGGTCTAGTACGTTTTTAGCAATCATATCCCTCAACTTCGGGGCCCTCCTATATGTAAATAAAGGTTTTTCTGGGAGTACCTGTGCCAGATGTCGATCAGCCTTCACAATGTGCCAATATTTTTTACAGATCGCCTCTATCTGCTTGTGTTGTACACTATAGTCCATTATTAGAGGTGACAAGATATGAAAATCTACATTGATCTACCTTGTATATTTACTAGGGTTAGAATGTAAAATTGAATATCTTAGACAGAACAGTAGGGTAGAGGTCTCCCATATTCTGTCTTTTCCCTGCAAATAAGGTTATGTTTCTAAATTCTATTTGGTATTACACATTGCAATATATTGCAACATATTCTCAACATATTCTCAATAACATGTTTTTCCCATTCTCATGGCCGAACAAATGTCTCATGTAAAATAAGAGATGTTCCGCCTTAATGAGCTGATAAGAAGTCTATGTAAACAGTAAACAGTGTGTCTGGAAAAACCCTTCCATTCCTTTTTATTACTTGATAATTACCCCTCACATATAATCCATCTCTCTAACTATCAAAATAACCATTTCACATGATGCGCTAATTAGGTCAGGATGACCGGATGTCAGTTTTACTCATTATATATGTGTGATTTATGGAATCTTGTGAAATCTTGTGTAATCCAAACTTTGGGCTTCGTGCCCTGTGTAGACTCTCATGTTATCAATTTCTTATAAAATGTCTGTATAAACCTTATGTATCATCACACTCCTCCCCAAGGCTTTGGGAGGTGTGATCCTGTATGCAGTGTATTCTGAAGTAAACTTACATTGAAGACGAATGCAATTGTCTGCTGTCAATGACTTACATTCAAAGACTGACTTATCAATTGGTGACCCCGAAACGTGTCTTCTTGATCGCAGCTCCTCCACCGACCCTCACCCCACTGCAGGAGGGACAGCAACATCGAGGCCTCAGGTGAGAAACCTTTATTCTCATATAGATACTGTCTTTCCTGTGCGGTTTGAGGTGCCGGGTGGGGAGTGCGGCCACAGAAGGTAATACGTTTCCTTTGTATTTATACGCATTCTGTCTATGTATGGTTACTTAGAATGAAATAACATGGTACCATTTTTAAAGCTATGCATGCAAATGTAATTATCATACGTATGTACCTTTTTTCTTTACCCCCAGAAATGACAATATATGTATAGACATTTGTATTTTAAAGGGATGGTTAAATGCAGGTACCAACATTTCTGTGAAAGCATGGAAGTTGATGAATGATTGACTTTTTGTGTAAAAGTTTTTGAACGTTTGTGGTCCTAAGGCGGATAGGTTTGCCTTCAGCGGATAGCCACAAGCGGGTGATTGGTTTTTGAACGTTTGTGGTTCTAAGGCGGATAGGTTTGCCTTCAGCGGATAGCCGCAAACGGGTGATTGACCTGCTGTATGTTCTTTGGAGTAGGGAGCCGAGAGGCTAGCCTATTTCCACTCAGCAAGGAGACGTCCTTCTGAGAATAGAACAAGATAGATATTACAAGGTATTGTAATTGGCTGCTGGTACACAGCCGTGGTGATAAACCAGGGAGCTCTACATCCCGGAGTTCGAAACATATTGTCATTTCTCACAGGGAGTAACAAGAGAAATATAAATTATGGGAAATGTATTTGATAAAAATGTTTTGCCTGTCATGAAAAGCCTGGGGCTAACTAAAGATAGAGCCAAGAGGTTATTGAAGATAGCAAAAGCTACAGGAAGTGTTGTTAAATTAACTCCAGGTGCACCCATCATCAAAATGATGATGAGTGGAGACCCGGATGCTCTCAAACATCATGTTGAGTGGTGTAAGATTACTAAAAAGGAGTACAAGGATGATCCCACTAAATGGTGGCCACCAGAGGGCTCCCTTAATACTCCTAATATCAATGCACTATTTAATCTGCTGTTTAAAATGTCTGATTGTGGGGGGATGGAGTGTTTGGGAAGAACCATCTAAAAAGGATGTTAAACCACCTCCATATAAGATGTGTTCAGAAAAAAACTGCTCTCCCTTTTGATGAAGATGAGGAGATGCCCAACACATGGGCTTCCCCTTATACTTTAAATTAGATGGAGAAAACGCAACAGGCCAATTATATAGATATGTGGATCCTGATTGACTGTGCCCTACTTGAAAAGTACTTTCCCAGCAAAGGAGCAATTTCTCGCAGAATCCTGAATCAGCGTGTCTCTGTCCAAGGTGACAACATCTTTTATTTTTTTCTCAATAAAATCAGGTTTGTATCCTTTTTCTACAAATCTCTTGCCAATAAAGTCAGCCTGTTTGAGGAATACATCGGTCTTAGTACAATTCCTCCTTAATCTCAATAACTGGCCCTTCGGTATGTTCTCCAGCCAGGCAGTGTGATGGCAGCTATCCAAAGGCAGATAGCTATTTCTGTCCACAGTTTTAAAGTGCGTTTGTGTTACCAGTTTCGTCCCTTCTTTGGTAATCTCCAGATCTAGAAAATTAATTTTTTCATCACTCAACTCCCAAGTTAATTTGATATTTTTGTCATTTGAATTAAGATAAAAACCGAAATCAATAAGACTCACCCTATCCCCAGACCATATAATTAAAATATCATCAATAAAACGTCTGTATAAAAGTAACTGTTGTGGTTTTCTATTAAATAAAACCTCTGCTTCCCACTCTGCCATGTATAGATTCGCAACACTTGGCGCATATTTCGCGCCCATGGCTATACCACAAATTTGCTTGAAATAGTCATTTCCGTACCAAAAATAATTGTGGTCCAGGCTGTATTCCAAACACTGGGAGATAAACTTTTTTTGTGCATTTTTCAGGTCGCTTAGACTATTCAGTGCCCAATTGGTGGCCTGTACTGCTTCCTTATGGTTAATAATTGTGCAAAGCGATGATACATCTGCAGTAGCCAAATATATTGTATTCCCATCTAGTGAAATAGTATCCATTAACTGGATCAGATGTTTGGTATCTCTGAGGTATGATTCGGTTTTTTTCACCAAGGGTTGCAAGAACCAATCTATGTATTCTCCTATTCTCGCACCTACGGAGTTAATACCATTCACGATGGGTCTTCCTGGAGGGTCATCTCTTGATTTGTGTATTTTTGGGAGCGTATACAGAACTGGAATTTTGCATCCCAAGGGTTGTAGATATTTCGCTTCTTTCTTGTTAAGCAGGCCTTTCTTGGTTCCTCTCTTTACAAGACTTGCTAGGTCATCTTTGTACCGGATTACGGGGTTCCCTGGCAGCTTCAAATATGTTGTGCTGTCGCTTAATTGGCGCTCAATCTCCCTCTTATAGGCCACTTTGGACTGAACAACAATAGCCCCCCCCTTATCAGCTTGTCTTACAACTACATCATTCCTTTCTTCTATTTTTCGTATGCCATTCTTGATATCCCCTGGATCAGATATTTTCTTAATTTTCATGTCGTGCAAATCTTTTAGTACCATCCGTCTGAAAGCTTCAATATGTCCATCATTACTGATTGGCGGATTAAATACTGATTTATTCCTTAGGTTACTAAACACAACATCAGTTTCTTCAGTGATATTTCTAGTTATACCTTCTCCTGGTTTGTTCATCATGTACTTTTTAATGTGGAGACTTCTGGCAAATTTATTGATGTCCACATATGCATCAAACTTATTAAAGTTTTTCTTTGGGGCATATTTCAGGCCTTTATCTAATACTTTAATTTCCTCCTTGGTGAGTTCTACTCCACTAATATTGATGATCCCTTCTCCTATTAATCTCTTCTTCTTCTGCTTCTTTGCTCCTGCCCTGCATCCTCTCTTTGATTTCCGTGTCCTCCAGATTGATTTCCTTGGATCCTTCCTGGTGTTGCTCTCGTTCTCTCTTCTCTGTCCCGATTCCTCTGAGCATCCTGATTCCTGGGATCTCCTTTCCTCATTTCGCCTGGTCTGGGTTCCGGACTCCAATTCCTCGATTTCTGCACCCCATTCTCCCGGTGACGCCTGGGGGATTCTTGGCGTCTCTGCTCTAAAAAACGCCTTGGTGTTGCGTTTCTATTGTCTCTTCCATGTGAATAGTGGCGGTTTGGTGTTCTCCTATTTTCATAGTGTCTTGGTGTTCTTCCTCCTCCACCATCATCTCTTCGTAAATGGTCATACTGATTGTATACAGGTACATTATACGAGTTTTCATACAATCGTCTATCTTCCTGTTAGTAATAGTTTCCTTCTCTTCTAGGGTTTTCATAGTAATTGCCATCTTGGTCAGCTTGGTTTCTCCACGGAGGGGTCCGTGATCTTCCCCTATTTGGTATCTGTTGGTACGGTCTAGGGGCAATATAGGTATTTTGGTTTTGCCAGTTCTTTTTCCAAAATGGTTTCCAACCATTGTTGTTCCCATTTTTTCTGGGTTTTTGATTCGGGGTATTAGCCCCTTGGTGCGTTTCCGTAGTATTCGTATTCTGATTTGTTACTTTCTCACTGGTAGTATTTTGTCTCGTGTCCTGTTCAGGTGAACCTCTAATTCCTCTAATTTATTCTGCCACTTAAATACTAAATCATCTTCATAATCTTTCATATCTCTCTGGTATTTTCTTTTTTTCCTTGCAACTGTCTCCTTGTCTTTTTGCTCCATATCTCGCTGTAATTGTTTGGATAGGGCTATGAATTCAGGAAGCTCTTTACTACCTTCCAAATTAGTTTTTAATTCTGTAATGCTTCGATCGATGGCTCTGATTTTACGTTGTTTTCTTTTTATCAGTAGTACCAGTAATTCAAGACCTTTGTCATTGAAGAACTGGAACCACTCATCAGTGGATTCCTTGTCCGTTAGGCCATCATTGATGGGTACGTCCCACCTTAATCTCCTTGGGATTAGTCTATCCTTAATATACTTCTCATGGGTTGCAATATCATTGCATTTTTCAGTTTATTTTTATTTTATTAATGTTTGGTTTCGATCACTGGTGCATGTTTATTGAATATTTTTATTCATTCATTTTAGCCACTATCATTATTTTAGTTGCACATGGCACTTTGTTTGGATTTAGCACAGTAAGGATTTGTTGATTGCAACATTATTTGAACACTTATTTATTATCATCTGGAAAATATTTAGGTGATTTTATTCTCACCATACATACATTGTGCTGTCATTGGCACGGTTGTTCACTGGACTTCATTAATTATTTTCACTCCTTCTACCCTCCACATCATATGATTGATGTTGGGTGGTATTGTTGTTAATAACCTAGAGTGGAACATATTTTTACCCCAGCAGGGGATGGATGCACGTATAAATACTCTATCTTTGCACTACTATATATTGGTTTAACTATTGTTAGTATATTCTTTATTGTTTGCAAGCGCCACTACACCCCCCATTCTATATCATTTAAATGAATTGCGTCCCCACGCCGAACGAACTGCGCATGCGCCGTCCCTAAAATATCCCAGTGTGCATTGCTCCAAATGACGTCGCAAGGACTCCATTGGTTTCGACGTGAATGTAAATTACATCCAGCCCCATTCACGGACGACTTAGGCAAACGACGTAACTTTTTAAAATTTCGACGCGGGAACGACGGCCATACTTAACATTGGCTGCGCCTCATATAGCAGGGTCAACTATACGCCGGGAAAAGCCTAACGTAAATGTTGTAACTTTACTGCGTCGGCCGCGCGTACGTTCGAGAATTCGCGTATCTAGCTAATTTGCATACGCGACACGGAAATCTGCGGAAGCGGCACCTAGCGGGGAAAAAAAAATTGCAGTTTAGATCCGACGGCGTAAGAGATTTACGCCTGTCGGATCTAATGGATATCTATGCGTAACTGATTCTAAGAATCAGTCGCATAGATACGACGGGCCAGATTAGGACTTACGACGGCATACATGGCGCTGCGCCATCGTTAGTCCTTTGAGAATCTGGCCCTAAGTCACCAAATACAAAACTGCAAAATATCAAAACTGTCAGGACAGTACAAACACCCCCAAAATGAACCATTTTGAAAAGCAGACACTTCAAAGTATTTAGTAAGAAGCATGGTGAGTTTTTCAAAGTCGTATTTGTTTGATACAACATTTTGGGAAATAAAGTGAATAAAATGTTATTTTATTTCACAAAACTGTAATTGTAACAAGTTATTTCTCACACAAAGCACCGACATACTTACAACTACACCCAGTAGTGTATTTAGGTTTTGTGCTGCCCTAGGCCTGACTAAACTCGTGCAGCCCTAATTTAAATGTGACCCACACCTTCCTGTCAAAGCCGCACCCCTTTCTGTTTAAGACCCACCCTAAAATTTTCAAGTGTAGACACTAGTTCTGAGGGCCTAGGGGGGCAATGGATTTCCTTAATTTGCATAGATTTCCTCTATGGGGCAGGAAGTGAAGGGAAATCTCTGAAATGGGACAGGGATGGTAAAAAAATAAACTGACAGGGGCTATAACCATCCCTTACTTAATGAAAAAAAAGGTGTTGCCTATAGTTCTACTTTATGCACAAATTTCTGATAATTTGATGGAGAGGACTAAGAAGATATAAATGGTGCAGCAGAAAACATATAGCACAGTGAGGAAGGTCTGTGGTCCAGGATGATAAGACAGTCAAAATTAGAAGCAGCGCAACCCCCCCCTCCCACACAGTTATGGAATGCCGGCTGCCCGCATACCAGAAGCAGTGCGTCTGCTTTATGGGGGCGCTAGACTAATTTGCCTCTCAGCCCAGTCCACCCCATAAGACTGGGGAGACTCTTTCCGTGCTGCCCCCCTGCAAAGTGCTGCCCTAGGCCTGGGCCTTGCTGGCCTAGGCCAGGATACAGTGTTGTCTACACCCCTAAACACATTAATTTATTCCTTGCAAGTATAGAGATACCACATATATACTAGCCAATGTCACTGATCACTAAGCACCATAGTGCAGTGTCACCAGGGTATAGCAAAAAATAATCACAGTGTTTCCTATAGTTCTGATCATTGCAGAAAGTGCTCTGTTTCCTTTTTCAGCTGATGGCTATGAGAGGAAATGGAACACTGGCTGCATTATACAGCCTTTGTTTACAGGTGTGATGGTGATCATATGGTACAAGTACAGGAATTAATTTGTATTGGTTCTCTCAGCTGCTTAGCTTATCCTCCAGTAGTGAACAAAAAATAATTACTGCGCTAAAAACCTAAATATACCTAACACCAAAAATAAGCTGCAACAAATATGTGAAATACACACAAAATACAAAGCAATAGAGAAATAAGTTGCGCTGATAAAGTGAAAAAATGAAAATTCAAAATCAATGTGAATAAGTCCAAACAATAAAGGTCCTCCAACGTTCTCAAACTTGTGGGATAAAGAACGTGTAAATAATTAAAAATGCAAATTAAGCCAACCGTGATCAACACCAAGATAATGTAACAGATGTATGCTTACCAGAAGGCAAGCAATAAAAAGCTTGCGGCTGAACCCCAGCCAGGGTCTTTAACCAGAGTTGCGGTCCAAAACAGAGGTTGGAATCCTTCCAGTAGGTGGAGTGACATAAAAATTCCAAGAAAAACTCACATAGTGATGTACCAAACAAGTATTTATGGATTTATATGATAGCACACTAGAGGGAACTACCACCGACAGGGAACACCGTCAATAATATGCGCTTACCAGACTGATATTAAAAGTTAGCTTGCGGCTGCACCCCAGCCAGGGCCTTTAAGGGAATATCCCCAGTTTAGATGACCTGGCCTTATAGTGCTCTATATGATAGCACACTAGAGAGAAGAACCACCACCGACAGGGAACACCGTCAATAATATGCACTTACCAGACTGGTATTAAAAGTTAGCTTGCGGCTGCACCCCAGCCAGGGCCTTTAAGGGATTATCCCCAGTAGTGACTTTAATGTAAACACAGAGCAGGGTTTTGGTAGGGAAGTGCCAAAACAGTTGACTTAACCAACTTGAGTTCTTCTGTTTTGAACTTTGAGGAGAAATTTCTTAAGTCAGTGAGGGCTGGTTTTAAAGCTAATTTACGTTGAGTCTTGCTCAGGGCTTTTATCCTCAAACAATTGGTGCTGGAACTCAACCACGACCCCCCAAAACCCCTCCACCCAGACACACCCTCCAAATCACATCAAAAAGTGGGTATGGTCAGTCAAATTTCACGAACAGTAGGAGGGTCTTAAAGGGGCATTAAACACCAGGATTGCATTACATACAGTTCAGAGTGCAGAGTTCAGGGGGGTTACACACAGAGTACAGAGCTGTCACTTGTAAACACAGAAACTGGACTTCTGTGTTTACAACTGATTGTGGTAAGCAGCCCCCCCCCCTCAGGGTCTGGGCCAGAGGTGGTAGAACTGAGTTCCACCAAGTTCCCCCTGAAAAAAAGGCCTGGGGTTAATTTTAAACTATTGTTAATGATGAAATTCATAAATTTATATTAATTCCACGATTTGTAGACATTTCGGGCCATATTCTGAGTAAAGTTACGATGGAGTATCTCAGGATACTCCATCGTAACTCCCTTTTTTGGCCAGTGTATCTATGCTCCTGATTCTCAGAATCATTTTTGCATAGATACACTTAAGATCCGCCATCTGTAAGTCACTTACACTGGCGGATCTTAAATGCAATGACGCCGGCCGCCGCTAGATGGCATTTACATGAAGGAGTCATTTGCATATGCAAATGATCCTTCTACGCCGATTCCCGAACGAGTTCGCGTCGCGTAACCGTCGCTAACGTCGTTTGCGTAAGCGGAAACTTACCCCTGCTATATGAGGGGTAAGTTTCCGCAAGTCTCGCGTAGGCCATGTTACGGATGGCGTCGGGTCCCCGTCGTGTTTTTTCGTCGGATACGTCGTTTACGTAAGTCGTTCTTGAATACGACTTTACGTCAATGACGCACACGTCGGCGTCATTGACGTTTTCCGCCGAGAACTGGAGCATGCGCACTGGGCTTTTTGCAGCCCGGCGCATGCCCAGTTCTTTTGCATCGGGGGCGCGCTTCATTTGAATAGAAGCCGCCCCCTTGGAGATCCGCCAGGCTACGCCGGGACACTTACACTCCGCTGTCCCAAGTTATGGAGCAAGTGGTTGGGGAATACAACACCTGCTCCAGTAAGTTGGGACAGCGGAGTGTAAGTGCCCTAAGCGCAGCAGGCGGATATTTAGAGAGAATATGGCCCTATCTCTTTAATTATTGGCAGATGCATTCAGTGGTTGGACTGTGTTCTTGTTTTAATGAGCATTTTCAAAAAGTACTGTATGTTTTTACATCCACACTGTACCTGGATTATTCTTTCCTTCCACTTCCTGACTTGGAAAAAAAGCCTTTCACACTACAATAGCTTTTCTTATACTCATAATAACATCTGTTTTATTATCATTATTCCAAGAAGTGCTGACTTTGTCCTTTTTTGTGCTCCTTGAACGATGACTGTAAATACTGTTTAAAACCATATGGCTAACAGAGAATTCACTTGCTTCTTATTATTTAAGTAAAAAGTAGGGATGTAGATCATTCGACAAAAATGCAAGACATATTTCAAGTACATCCCGATATATCAGTGTATGCAAATCAAAAACCCTGAGCACGCATTCTTTGTCATCAGAACCAGCTTCATTTTAAATGCCAAGAAGTTTATTTCACTTTTTAAAAGGTTATATTTAGATTATACATTTACATTTTATGTTTCTAATTTGAGGAAATGTTAAAATATCACTATGTGCCCTGCAGAAACATTGGAAATAACCAAGTTTAGTATCTTCAACTGCTAAGTCAGCAATGAAGTATTGGCCAAAAGTTGTCCAGAACTAAAAAAAATAGCAGGGTGTTCATATTCAGTGATTTTAATGCAGTTATGGCCCATCTTTCTGCCAGCACAAATTAACCCAGTAATGCAAACAGTAGGGGGTATGAGGGATGGAGGTGACAGGTGCACAGGAGCAGCTCCAGAGCATGTCTAAAAGATTACAATTGAATCATTCTGGCTTGGATCACCAGCAACAGTCAGGTCTCATACACACGACCGAGTTTCTCGGCAAAAACCAGCAAGAAAATTGCTGTTTTGTTTTTTTTGCAGAGGAAACCGGTCGTGTGTACACTTTGACGAGGAAACTGTCGAGGATCTCGTCGAGCCAAAAAGAGAGCATGTCTTCTTTTTTCTCGACGGGAATGGAGAAATTTGGCTCGCCGAGATCCTCGACAGCCTAACAAGGAACTCGACGAGCAAAACGATGTGTTTCGCCCGTCGAGTTTCTCGGTCGTGTGTACGAGGCTTCACTTAACCACTTGCCGACTGCCGGCCATCGTAACATGTCAGCTGTTTGAAGTGGAATATCGTTGTTATGGCAGCAGCTAGCTGCCATAACCCTGTTATCCACTTCTTCAGTGGACGTTCAGCTTTCAGATAAAAGTGGTCTCAGTGGCAGATTCACCGCAAGATCACTTTTATCGGTGTCGGGAGAAGGTCGCCCTCCCGCCGCACTCCGGTGTCCTTAGTCGCTTACCGAAGCTGACTGGAGGTGATTGGATCCTTCTCCCTGTGTGGTATGGAGCTGACTGAGGGGGAAGATGCCCCCCACCTGGCCCAATACCATTTTATGCAGGAAGCAACGCAAAACGTAACTTTTGCCCATAGCTCTTTTTTTTCCAAACAACTTTTTTTATAGAATTTTAGGGTAAATATGAGATCTGGGGTCTTTTTGACCCCAGATCTCATATTTAAGGGGTCCTGTCATGCTTTTTTTTCTATTGCAAGGGATGTTTACATTCCTTGTTATAGGAATAAAAGTGACACCATTTTTTTTAAAAGAAAAGTGTAAAAAACGCTTCCCACCTCGCTGAGCTAGCGTGCAGAAGCAGAAACATACTTGAGTAGCGCCCGCAAATGTAAACAGTGTTCAAACCACACATGTGAGGTATCACCGTGATTGTTAGAGCGAAAGCAATCATTCTAGTACTAGACCTCCTCTGTAACTCAAAACATGCAACCTGTAGACTTTTTTAAACATCGCCTATGGAGATTTTTAAGGGTAAAAGTTTATCGCCATTCTACGAGCGGGTGCAATTTTGAAGCATGACATGTTGGGTATCAATTTACTCGGCGTAACATCATCTTTCACAATATAAAAAAAAATGAGTCTAACTTTACTGTTTTCTTATTTTTAAATAAAAAACCACGGTGTGACAGAAAGTATTGCAATGACTGCCATTTTATTCTCTAGGGTGTTAGAAAAAAATATATATAATGTTTGGGGGTTCTAAGTAATTTTCTAGCAAAAAAAAAAAACAGTTTTAAACCAGTAAACCCCAAGTCACATAACAAGGTTTTGTCCTTAAGTGGTTAATAAGCTTACTCTTAAAATCTCTTCCCTGGTCAGAATGGATGCATTGCACGAGGCTATAATTAACAAATAACTTCTTAACCAGGGCTTTAGCTACAGTGGAATCTTGTTAATCTTTGGTTAGAAACACCTAGGTGTATCGAGTAAAGTTGTCGATTAGTATCGGGATGTTTCCTTGCCCAGTCAAATCAGGTTCCAGGCACAAAAATATCAATGCACACCGACTCTATTGGCCCTTGGCTTTGGAGATGGGCCATGGGTGAGGCTCTATTGGGTACAGTCTTTCGCTTAATGCATCTCAGACGGGAGAGTAGGAGAGTAATTAGGTCCAAAGTGCTCCTTTCAGAACCTCAGTCAGTAGGGTTTTGGTCACTGCTTCTTTCTCCATTCTGTCCCTATTTCAACCTTTATAATGACTTGGTGAAGGACCCAGGTAGTTAACATACCCTGAAATGTTTTAACCCTTCTGCTAAAATGGATTATCAAAGAGAAAGATTAATTCTGCACAGTTCACTGCCCTTCCATAGATTTCTCAGAGGGCCTCTAGGCATTTAGTGGCCATGCACCCCAGCTTATCTTGTTTCAGATTCCAGATGACACCTGAAGCTGGTGCTCTGAACTATTCTCTATCTTTTTATCACATGGACTACCTCCCACTCTTTGACTGCTTGTACAGCATTGTCAATCCAGGCGTCAAAGTCATCTTCTTCTGAAGGTGTGGGGGTCTTCATAAGGCTTTCTATCAGCTTTTCGATGTCAATGCAAATGGAGGTAGGAGGAACCTCTGGAGGTACCGTAGACGCAGAGACAACCACCTTGAGTTCTGGGTTGGCCTATGCAGAACTCCCTGGGTTTGGGTCTGACACTCTCAGTTGAGCTTTACCCTCATTGGTTAGCTGTAGGTTACTCCCAGGAAAAACTTGAGGGTATGCCTCTCTTACATCCCAGTACAGTACAGTGCGGGAAGTACTTTGATTTATATTTACATCAAGTATAAATGACTGTTGCCCAGGAACTAGAGGCATTAGTGCCTGTCTGATAAGTTTTTCCAATCCATCAAATTCTCAGTTTGTTGTCTAGTATTGTAACATTCTAAACAGAGGTATCCTGGAGGAGCCCCCACATGTAGTGCTATAATGAAGGAACCGCTGTTTAAGATGGGCCCTCTGTTCTCTGTTGAGACCCTTAAAGTGGATGTAAACCCTCACATACAGTATACCCAGTGAAGTGAACAGCCTCAGATGTTACTCAGAGATGAATCAAATCTCCCTACATAAGTTTTACATGTATATCTACTGTCTTCAGCTTTATATAAAGTGCAGATCATGTTAGAATTGTTACTTCCTCATTCAGCAGTAGCAGTGTAGTGTTGGATTACACTGGGAGACAGCTGATTGGAGGAAAGGCACACACCCCCTTCCACATTGACAGAGACTTTCAGAGCTGCCCTGTGAGTAGAGTAGATTTCTGCCAATCTATTAATAGCACCCACCCTGTGTCGGAGAACTTGTCAGAAGTTATTATGCTGATAACAGAAGAACGGAGCAGGAGAAAGCCACAGGCCTTAGTGCTTTGAAGAGAGATAACAAAACACTGTAGGTATATCTGCTCAGCTTAAATTTAATGAATCGGGTTTACATCCATTGTAAAATCTCAGCCCTACTGACACATCAACTTATGTCCTGACCTACACAGATAAATACTCATAGTTTAGAAAAACAGTCATCCTGTTCAATGGGCATTCCCTTGGATTGCACCATAGTAGCAACTTTAACAAATCTGAATCAAGACAGGAAGAAAGGTATGTATTTCCCAAGCAGACTCCCTGTACCATTACAGCCCTGTACTTGGCTACTTACAAATTATATAGCTATCCTCTTGTTCACAGATATAGAGCCATTGACTGTAAAATAAGTGGCACACCTGGGGATAAAACGGTTGCAGATAGGAGAACTGAAAGAATGCATATCTCTATGCTGATGATTCTAATATATCCAGGTGACCTTTACCCTTCCCTAATTACTGTTTTTCCATAATTAAAGAGCTTGGGGGTCACTCAGGCTTTCAGCTTATTTGAAGTACGTAATCCATCTTCCCCATTGATGTTATGGAACAGCTAGAGATGCCCCAGCAACTATGTTGTTTACTAACACGTTTACCGAATTGAAATTATTTGGAATATATATATACAAGCACCTCTATCCTCAATTTAAATCTAAAATACTAAAATTAAAGGATCTACATGTTTCCCTAATGGGAAGGATCAACGTTTTTTAAGATGATCACTCTGCCCAAATTTCTATATATTCCATCAAATGCCCCAATTTACTTTTCTATAAAAAGGTTTTTCAAATCCTGTAGCTGTGGGGGGGAACAATAACAGTCGGCATGTTTTAGCAATGTCCTGGCAACAAGGCAGGGTGGGGAAATGCAATCTCTGGGAGTTTATAAGTCAGGCTTCATGAGGTATTAAAATGGTCTACACCATGGGTGCCCAACCTTTTAAAGAGCAAGGGCCACTTAAGCAACTTGGTAACCAGTCACAGGCCACAATGAGCGGAGTGGGCGGATGATAGGTCCGTGTCCACTTTTCATATACAGAATGGACACAGAAACAGCCCACTTTACTCTATGGGCCCTCTGATTCAATCAGATGGAAGGGGACGGATCCACTTCTGTTTTTTTTTTAGCAGATCAGATTGGAGGTAGGCGGGTGTAAACGAATACAAGTCTGTTTATATCTGCCACTCCATAGCGGTGAATGGAGGGTCCGATTTGGTCGGACCGATCATGTGAAAGGGACCTATGGCTGCTTTTACACAGATGGTCTGTAGTTTACCCGCGCCACAGGTGCAGCACAGTGCACCTGTGGTTTTCCTGTGGGTTAGCTGCACTTTGCCATAGAATTCTATTATATCCTGCAGGTGTGGTGCACTTTTTGAAAGTGCCCCAACCCACAGGTAAAACCAGAAGTCTATGGCTCAGTGTAAGTAACCCGCAGGTGCACCTGCGGATCAGTTTGAAAGCAGCCCTGTAAACTTACAATTGATAACAGTTTTCCATTTAGGTATCGCCAGCTGTTGCTGTCTCAGGCAGAGCACATTTAGTATCACTCCTCCTATTACAGGAGTCGGTGCTATATAGGAAGCATTGGCTTACTGTATGCGTCTCTGCTCTGCAGCCACTTGCTTACTCTACAGTCGGCTTCATTCACAACACTGATCTTCAGGGTTGGCGGGTCGGCAACCTGCAATCTGGGCCTGCCAGGGCAGGGGGGGGGTGCTGCCGCGAATTGAGAACCGGGGAGAAGGTGCTGCCACAAATTGAGAACCAGGGGGGTGCTGTCGCGAATTGAGGAATTGAGGACCAAGCAGGGGGGCTGCCGCAAATTGAGAACCACCGGGGGGGGGGGGTTGCTGCCGTCTCCTCTCCTCTCAGCCGCGGCCGGGCCCCTGGAAACAGGTGTAATGCCTGTACCCCACTGATGGCGGCCCTGGTGCCTGCCAACCCGCCATCCCAGGGCAGGAGATCGCGGGCCACATCAGAGGGCTTTGTGGGCTACATGTGGCCCGCGGGCCACTGGTTGGGCACCCCTGGTCTACACCTATAGCAAGGGCATTATTTTTCTTTAATCAAAGCTACACAGTTTGTTATAGATGCCCCATATCTACATAGGCAGTTTGTTGGTAAAGGTGAATAATTCCTTTAAAGTAGCAGTATCTTGTGTTTGTGTATAAAGTTATTCATTTAACCGATGTGTACCCTGAATGCCTAAACAATTTTAATATCCAAAGACTCTTAAAGTAAGGAGTAAAGATACTGTTTTCAGCATAACCAATTCAACATTTTATAGAGGTGATTCATCAAATTTTGTAATCCAGACTATTCAAGTCAAAAGAAGTTACAGCCTGAACAGTCTGTGTTACCCATGAACCAACCTTGATAAATCAATTGCATCTGTCATGCATTTGTTACAGCTGAACATTAAATGTATCATTATGCCATTTTTATATTTTACATCAAAAATTGTGACTACCCTGAGTTAGAAAATGAAAAAGGGAGTTTGTTTATCAAGTTGTTGATTCATTTCCGAGAAATACAGTAAAAAACAATTGCTGAAAGAGCTAAATAGAAAAACATACTAATATTTTGTTTTAGTGATTCACTTGATATTTATCATTAAAAGATTATGGGCCAGATTCAGGTACATCGGCGCATCTTTGAGCCGGCGTAGCGCATCTCATATGCGCTACGCTGACGTAACATTGAGAGGCAAGCTGAATATTCACAAAGCACTTACTCCCATATTTATGCCAGCGTAACGTAAATAGGCCGGCGTAAGCCCGCCTAATTCAAAGTAGGCAGGTAGTGGGCGTGTTGCATTAAAATGAGTCGTGACCCCATGTAAATGCATGGCCGTACGAACGGTGCATGCGCGCGCATGCTCAGAATCACGTCGCATATACTCCCTAAGATACGTCGGCTCAATGCTGAGCCCCATTCACGTACAACTTACGCAAACGACGTAAAATCCAACGGCAGTTCCGACGTCCATACCCTACACGACTTAGACCAGCTATTTGGTGGTTTATCTTTACGCCGGACGTACGCCTTACGGAAATGGCGTAGATTACTGCGACGGGCGCAAGTACGTTCGTGAATCGGCGTATCTAGCTCATTTACATATTCAACGCGTAAATCAACGGAAGCGCCCCTTGCGGCTAGCGTAAATATGCACCCAAGATACGACAGCGTAGGAGACTTACGTCGGTCGTATCTTGCCACAATTCAGGCGTATCTGATTTAGAGAATCAGCGCATAGATACGACGGCGCACATTTGGACTTACGACGGCGTATCAACAGATACGTTGGCGTAAGTCTCTGTGAATCTGGCCCTATATTTATATATCATATGATGTGAAACTCCATTAGTTCTATTACCACACTATAAAGAGAACCTAGGGACATGATGCTTTGGACCCCAAAGCATCCTCCTCATGTTGAAGGCATGTGGCCTGGTAAGGTTCAGGAGGGGGATGCTCTCTCATCCCCCTTTTTTCCTGCGGCCCACCAGGTTGCGTGCTCGAATAAGGGTCTGGTATGGATTTTTAGGGGGAACCCCATGCCATATTTTTTAATTTTGGCACAGAGTTCTCCTTAAAATCCATACCAAACCTGAAGGGTCTGGTATGGACTTTGAGGGGGACCCCTACGCCATTTTTTTTTATTTTGGCACAGGGTTCCCCTTAATATCAATACCAGACCTGAAGGGCTTGGTAATGGACTGGGGGGCAGCCGATGTTGTTTTTTTCAATGACTTCTATCTGTATTGCGGGACCCAACAATTCATTATAGCTGTAGTTTTAAATTACTTTTTTTCCTTTAGAAATGTCATATTGCGCAGGGACTGTTTTAAACACGGGAAAAATGTGCCACTTTACTGGCATACTACAGACACCCCCCAGGTACGAAAGTTAAAGGAATATTTCACTTTTATTGCTTCACTTTAAGCATTATTAAAATCAGTGCTTCCGAAAAAACGGCAGGACCCAGGTCCCCAAACACTTTTTACGACAATACCATGCATATTTAGCACTTTTGATTCCTCCCATAGACATATAAAGGGTGTTCCACGGCTTTCGAATTTGCCACAAACCCCCCAAAATTTGCAGGCGAACACCCGAACATCCTTAGTGTATATATGTATATATATATATATATATATATATATATATATATATAAATATATGGAAGAAGGTGCAAAGATAGGCCCAAATTGCACTTCTCTGCGCCAAAGGTACTGCAATCACAATCTCTGAGACTCCCCTTGAAGCTGAACCAGCTAAAAGGGTAATTCGATATAAAATTAAATAAAAATAAATTAATATCAAAGTGAACAATGATAAAAATCACGGCAGTAGCTATTTAAAATATAAATGAACAATCTCAAAAATATATATAAAACATAAATAACAATATAAAATCCTGGAACTAAATAGTCCAAATCATAAAAACAGCGCTAAAATATGAATACATGTCCAAATACACAAGTGAGGCACTCTCCCCCTCCGAGGTACACACTCACCGGAAAGATGAATGGTATAAGCCTTAATAAAGAGATATTCTCACTCCAACTTCCATCATCACCACAGAGGCAGCATGGGTTAAATTCCACAGGAAATCATATAGAAATACAAAGGCACTATATAGCGTAATACTGTTTTAATAAAAGTTAACCCAATGACACAATCCCTGTATCAAATGCACGTACAATGATTAAACTTGTTAATGAACTTAAATGAAGAGTGTATTCACCGCTATCTGGTCCTACAAGACGCCCGTGTTGCGAATGCGGTGCTGCAGTCCTCCTTCCTGGTTAGGGCTAGGTGGCTGTGAACCGCACTCGTCACTTCCTGGTTTCAGACACGCTGTCGTAACCACGCCCTGACCGGTTTCGTCACTCCTTGACTCCAACCGAGGGCATGGATACCCATCGTGAACTTGTGGAATATCGCTATATCGGTACTGCCCGGCCGCCCCAATTGGTGCTTTTCGGAACGGAACTCAGACACGTCCTTCCTCAAGGTAGAGCACGGGGATATGATCAATGCACACGTCATATAGAATACTGCACACTCTTAATCCATACATGGTAAAGAAAAAATCAAACATTATAGTCATAAACGCAGTTATCAACACTAAAGTAATCTATCCAAACCGCACATGTGTTACCATATACCATTTGAATGTCGGTAACAAAACATTGTACCGAGACTCATGAGTAGGGATGAGCCGAACACCCCCCCCGTTCGATTCGCACCAGAACCTTCGAACGGACCGAACGTTCGCACGAACATTTAGAACCCCATTGACGTCTATGGGACTCGAACGTTCGAATTCAAAAGTGCTAATTTTAAAGCCTAATATGCAAGTTATTGTTGTAAAACGTCTTTGAGAACCCGGGTCTTGCCCCAGGGAACATGTATCAATGGAAAAAAAGTTTTAAAAACGGTTGTTTTTTTCAGGAGCAGTGATTTTAATGATGCCTAAATAAAAAAAAATATGAAAAATTCCTTTAAATATTGTACCTGCTGGATGTCTATAGTATGCCTGTGAAAACGTCTTTGAGAACCCAGGTCTTGCCCCAGGGAACATGTATCAATGGAAAAAAAGTTTTAAAAACGGTCGTTTTTTTCAGGACCGTTTTTAAAACTTTTTTTCCATTGATACATGTTCCCTCGGGCAAGACCCAGGTTCTCAAAGACGTTTTCACAGGCATACTATAGACACCCAGCAGGATTTTTTTTATTTTATTTAAGCATCATTAAAATCACTGCTCCTGAATCTTTAGGTGCAAACTACAGAGCACACGGCCAGTACACACCAAGTAGATTTAGGTGCAAACTACAGAGGACACAGGCAATAAACCACGTAAGAATACTGCAGCTAGCACAATCACCTGCACAATCACCTGCCTGCCAGTAATTAGGAAGAACTGATCTAGCTAAACTATACAGTGTATAAATATGTGTACAAACACCTGGGATGTATATATATCCTCTACACACTGTAACATTAACTGACTAGCCTGCCTGCCTGCCTGCCTGCTCTATCTACCTGCAAAAAATGACACTCTCTCTGTCCTCTCTTAACCACCGCAACACACTACACAAGGCCGACCTGTACTAAACCCCCTGAGCCATAATTGGCCAAAGCCACCCTGGCTTTGGCCAATTATGGCTCTCCATTTTTTGCAAGCTGTGATTGGCCAAGCATGCGGGTCATAGTGCATGCTTGGCCAATCATCAGCCAGCGATGCTGCAGTGAATTATGTTCTGTGAAACGTAACTCAAATTTGGCGCGAACGACCTGTTTTGTTCGTATTTCGTGGAACGACCGAACATACGATGTTCGAGTCAAACATGAGTTCAACTCGAATACGAAGCTCATCCCTACTCATGAGCACGACCAGGTACAATGTAACTGTGGTCTGCACCTAATTATAAAAATAGCAAGACAAGCTATTTATTAATCTCAAATGTGAGATTCATAATGAATTAATAACACGCATCAATGATCTCCTTTATCATTGAGGCGTATTATTAATTCATTATGAATCTTAGAATTTATGCATTATGTATTTATTTGATATATATTTCATTAGCTGGGCAGCATTGTGTTTACTATCCCTGTTTTTATAATAGGTGGCACTTTGTTAACATACTGTATATTAGTATGTGGTTGTAGTGTCCATAGGGGACTACACAGACACAACAAGACACTCAGCATCTGCCCACTGTTCCTCAGCAATGTTCTCAAGAGAGGTAGAGGAACTTTTTCTTTCAGGAGGATAGCGAGGCTCCAGGGGCCTGGACTCAATGAGAGGAAGATACCATTCCATTCCCTGGATGGGCGGAATGTTCACGATACTAGTGTCCTCCCAGCCTGTTGCAGATCTGGTGGAACAATCTCAGCTCAGCACATAGGGCCTCAAAAGGTTTCAGTGAAGACATTTCTGGACGGCCTCAGGACTAGGGATAAGCCGAACACCCCCGTTTCGGTTCGCACCAGAACAGACAAAAAATGTGTGTGAAAATGCGAACACTGTTAAAGTCTTGTAACATTACGCCAAATTCGATTCAGGTTTATGGATCGCAACTGCGGAGACTTCTCAGGTTCAAACCAAGGTTTCACTCTTAACTCAGTTAAGAGTTTGGGTTCTATCATCACAGCCTCAGTAAAGTAAATAGTGCTTATTCCAGCATAAGCAACATAAAAGTAAATCTTGGTATAAATCAGGTATAGGATAAATGTAGCCGCAGTACTGGGACTGCACACTAGGGGTCAGGAGTGAACTCAGTGATACTGGTATTGTACAGACAGGACTGGGTTCCTTATGGACAAAATAGTCTACATATCATAGTTCAATGGTTAGTACTATAGTAACCGACATCATAGGCATAGCACAATGGTGAAGAAATCTGTAGCAGTGAAGATAAACTTGTATGCTGTAGTTGAGACTCTAGGGTTGCTCTATAGTACTCAATTGTATAAGCAGTGCACTCAGGCATGGAAGCAAACGTCAGGCATGTAAAGCAATGCAGGTAATTGGTATCTATAGCAGTGAGCATAACATGTGAGCTGCAGTTCAAATTTGAGTGAAACTCCTTAGTACTTTAGCAATGAACACAGGCTTGAAAGCAAAGCGACAAGCATGGAGAGCAGAGCATAGTAATTGATATCTATAGCAATGAACTTTAACATGAGAGCTGTAGTTGACTTTAGTGAAACTCCATAGTACTTGATAAGATTAGCATAGCAGTGAACATAACTTGGATGCAAGCGGCAAGTATGGAGATCAGCGATTAGTAATTGGTTTCTATAGCAGAGTACTTGCGGTTGCAGATAGCTGGGCATAGATGGGCGTTCTGGGAGCCTGGGCCTGGTTGATGTGAGCGGTAGCTGCAAACAAGGAGTCCTGGTGATCCAGTTCAGGAAGCTCGAGCTCAGTTCAGTTCAGGTGAGTCTGGAAGCCCAGCTGACAGTGGCGTACTGTCAGCAATAGAGGAACACCATTCTGTCAGTGCTGGGAGTTTATATAGGCCGCACAGGAGCGGACCAGGAAGTACCACTAGGTGGCGCACCTCCGCAACCACCGTGGAGAGCAAGGCTGCAGGAAGTGAGAGGATATTCAGAAAGAAGGAAGAGAGTTGACTGGGAAAGAAGCAACTAAAGTTGTACTTAGTGCAAACTTATTGGTGTGACGTTACAAGTCTATGTGACATGAACGTGAGAACGTGTTGCTTTTAAAGGTTTATATGCAAGTTATTGTCATAAAAAGTGTATGGGTACTCGAATACTTCCCCAGGGGACTTGTATCAATGCAAAAAAAAAAGTTTTTAAAACTGATGTTTTTTCAGGAGCAGACATAATAATGCTTAAAGTGAAACAT
Organism: Rana temporaria; assembly: GCF_905171775.1. Classification (NCBI taxonomy): domain Eukaryota; kingdom Metazoa; phylum Chordata; class Amphibia; order Anura; family Ranidae; genus Rana; species Rana temporaria. Next base: position 461,827,198 of record NC_053489.1, on the reverse strand, counting down.
ACAAAAAAAATGAAATATTCCTTTAAATATCGTGCCTGGGGGTCCACTTAGAATGCCTGCAAAGTAGTGCATCTTTCTCATGTTTATAACAGTACCGCAGCAAAATTAAATTTCTAAAGGAAAATATTCCATCTAAAATTGCTTGCGGCTGTAATGTATTACCGGATCCCTGCAATATACATAAAAACGAATTGAAAAAAAACGGAATGGGTTCCCCCCTGTCCATTACCAGACTCTTCGGGTCTGGTATGGATATTAAGGGGAATTCCACACCAAAATGTAAAAAAGAATGGCGTGGGGGTCTCCCCCAAAATCCAAACCAAGCCCTTCAGGTCTGGTATAGAATTTAAGGGGAACGCTGCGCCAATTTAAAAAAAATGACGTGGGAGTCCCCCAAAATTCATACCAGACTTTTATCCAAGCATACAACCTGGCAGGGGATGAGAGAGCGCCCCCCCCTCCTGAACCATACCAGGCCAAATGCCCTCAATGTGGGGAGGGTGCTTTGGTGTCCCCGGTGGTTGTGAGGGTCTGCAGGGAAGGGGCTTATTGGCTTTAACAAGGGGCCCCCCAGATCTTGCCCTACCCTACATTGTACCCCTACCCATTCACCAAATAAGTGTCAAAAAAATTTAAACGACAGGAGACAGTTTTTGACAAACCCTTTAATAAAGAAAAAAGTTTCCCGCAATGTCCATTCATCTTTAAATGGTTGAGGCCCCACCACCTCTGACATCACATAACATAAGAAGGGCGGGGTGGTCCTGCCCTCGGCTATATAACAGCTGTCACCACAAAAAGACTGCAGTCGTCGGTGGAGCACCTCCCATGGACCGTGGTGGCGTTTCTCGGGAACACTGTGATTAAAGATGGATGGATATCGCGGGACACTTTTTGTTTTACTTCGTTTTTACTTGTTTTACATTTTTTTGGTGAATGGGCAGGGGTACAATGTAAGGCAGGGTGAGATCTGGGGTCCCCCTTATCAAAGGTGGCTTCCAGATTCTGATAAGCCCCACAACCACCAGACAAGGGTTATAGGGATGAGGCCCTTGTCCCTATGAACGTGGGAACAAGGTACTTTGGGGAGGACCTCCTCATGTTGAGGGCATGTGGCCTGGTACAGCTCAGGAGGGGGGCCCTCTCTCGCCCCCCTTCTGAAGGTTTTCCTGAGTCCTGCCAGGTTGCATGTTCGGATAAGGTTCTTGTATGGATTTTGGGGGGTCCCACATATTTATTTTATTTGGTGCTTAACCACTTCAATACACTGTGTTATATAAACTACACTGCCTGCATTGACTGAATATAGAGTGTACACTGAACATATAATATTAAATGAAAGAATCCTTGAATTCACACTCCCTTTAGCGATAACCTAAATAATTAATTTGTGTATCGGCCGATTTGCCAGGACTAGACGAAATACCTGCCAACAAGCAAAAAAGCTATATAAAAAAAGGGGGGTTTGGAGGGGACAAGGGAGCCTCCAGAAAGCAAAAAAAGGCGGGTCAACAAAGGCTTAAGGTACAAAAATATGAAAAAGGCTTTATTAGGGGTGGGGGTATCATATACATAAAATATCAAGCATATGTGAGGAACAATGTATCCATTATAACACAGTATTTCTCACAATACCTAACCATTTAATAAAAAAACGTGCTGCAGCAAATATAGATTAAAAATGCAGAGCGCTCTGACAGGCATCAAAAATTTGCAAACTCCATTTGTCCAGAAAAGAGAGGCACCGCAAAAAAACAGTCAATAATGTGCTGTTAGATGAGTGTGGAATTTTGGTGATATTGGTATTTTAAAAAACGCACATATACACATTCAGAGTATTTGATGCACTATAATGATGAAGAAATTACCCAACATTAGGCTCAATGGCTCGTGTGAATGGTGAATCAAAGCCAAACCAAAGTTTAAACACACAGATCCACAGAAATCTCTAGATCATCAACAGCCTTCAGAGCACTTGTGCTGATTTAACTGCCTATGTGCTGAAAATGCAGGGTTCCAGACACTGAAAGCATCCAAATCAAGGAGCATATATAGCAAGTTCTCAGACTCTTAATATTATCTTATTGCCATGGACAGTAACAGTCTCTGTCCCCCCTCTGCTCGGCCATAAATGGCTGTATGCGGCTTCAGACTGTCATCAAAGCTGCAGCATGTGGCTGGATTCTCCAGTGAATTCCCAGAGGGAGATCTCGTAGTTAGGGTTGCCAACTCATCCCTTTAAAACAGAAAACATATGAATTACACAGGTTCTGAGGCTAATTTAATGCAAATAAGGCACCAAGTGAGTTTAATTACCTCCTTAATCAGCCACAGAACCTGTGTAATTAATATGTGTTCTGTTTTAGGCTGGGTTCACACTACTACACTACTTTCATCCTACTTTGCTCTGCTACATTGGTCCTACATTTATCCTACATTGGTCCTACATCCATCCTACTTTCATGAACAGGATACTACTTTGGTCCGACTTCAATGATATTCAATGGGCCTGAATTAGGATCAATGTAGGACCAAAAGTAGTACAGGGAGCATTTTCAAAGTCGGACCGACTTGTGTAGGACGCTACAAGATGCTCTCATAGGGAAACATTGAACACAGAGCAAAGTAGGATGAAAGTAGTGTAGTAGTGTGAACCCAGCCTTAAAGGGATGAGTTGGCAACCCTATTTGTAGTGTGCAGTCACATGACTGGTCAGGTATGCAGAAGGAAAGTCTGAAACGCAGTGCTTAGATCAGCATGGGCGGAAGTGGACTGTAGATAGCGGTGCCTTAAATGTAGTCAGTTACAGCAAGTGAATCCTTTGCATTGCTGGACTGGGTAGCAAATTTGAAGCCAGCTTACTAGCTCTGCATAGGCTAGGTTAGCGTTTTGTGCATCTCCATGCACTTCTGAAGAAATGACTCAACATTAGGCTCACTGGCTCGTGTGAATGGTCAATCAAAGCCAAACCAATGCACTCCATGCACTTCTGAAGAAGAAACGTTAACCTAGCCTATGCAGAGCTAGTAAGCTGGCTTCAAATTGCCGTTGTTGACCTGCCTTTTTTTGCTTTCTGGGGGCTCCCTTGTCCCCTCTAAACCCCCTTTTTTTATACACTGAATATATATGCTACACTGAATGCAGAGTATATATATATATATATATATATATATATATATATACTGTATTTATCGGCGTATACTGCGCACTTTTTTGCCCTGAAAATCAGGGCAAAATCATGGGTGCGCGGTATACGCCGATACCCGCTTTCCCGCACCGAGTTTGAATACTGCGCCGACATATACCGAGCGCAGTACACTCATGTATTGTCGGGCAGTCTCGGGTCCTCTCGCGCTGACGTCCTGGACGTACAGGACGTCAGCGCGAGAGTTGCAAAGCCTGCCCGACGATACACGAGTGTACTGCGCTCTGTATATGTCGGCGCAGTATTCAAACTCGGCGCGGGAAACGATCCGGGAGGACGCGAGGATGCCGCAGAAGGACGCCGGACCTGACGAAGAGGACACCCGAAGCCGCAGACGGACGCCGGACCCGACGAGGCCGCCGATGGACGCCGCGCAAGACACCAAAACTGTAAGTACAAAAAACTTTTTTCCACAGGAATTCGGGGCAACTTTAGGGGTGCGCGCTATACGCGGGAGCGCGCTATACCCTGATAAATACGGTATATATATATATATATATATATATATATATACCGTATTTATTGGCGTATAACACGCACAGACATATAACACGCACCCTAACTTTAAGGCCGAGTACTCACGGCAGGACATGTCCGATGAAAACGGTCTGCAGACCGTTTCCATCGGACATGTCTGGCCCGGGGCCTGCCCGGGGACTTCTGTTCGATGGCTATATACACCATCGAACAGAAGACCGCGCGTAAACAATACGCGGGGCGTGTCCGCGGTGTCGACGCGTCGATGACGCGCCGGCGTGGGCGGCCTGCCTTGAAAATGCTTCCACGCATGCGTCGAAGTCATTCGACGCATGCGAGGGATGGCAGGCGGCTGGACATGTACGGTAGGTCTGTACAGACGACCGTACATGTCCGGGCGGACAGGTTTCCAGCGGACTGTTTTAAAGCAAGTCCGGGAAACAGTTGTCTGCTCAGAAACGGTCTGTCAGACAATTGTTTGCTGGAATCCTGTCCGCGCGGCTGTACACACGACGGAACATGTCTGCTGAAATTGGTCTGCCGACCAGTTTCAGCAGACATGTTTGGTCGTGAGTACGGGGCCTTAGGCCCCATACTCATGACCAAACATGTCTGCTGAAACTGGTCCGCGGGCCAGTTTCAGCAGACATGTTTGGTCGTGTGTGGGCGCGAGCGGGCCGAATTCCAGCAAACATTTGCCCGCCGGGCCTTTTCCCAGCGGACAAATATTCCTGGACTTGTTTTAAAACAGTCCGCTGGAATCCTGCCCGCTCGGACATGTACGGTCGTCAGTACAGACCTACCGTACATGTCCAGGCGCCCGCCGTCCCTCGCATGCGTCGAATGACTTCGACGCATGCGTGGAAGCATTTTAAAGGCGGGCCGCCCACGTCGCCGCGTCATTGTCGCGGCGACACCGCGTCATCGGCGCGGCGACACCGCGGACACGCCCCGCGTATTGTTTACGCGCGGACTTCTGTACGATGGTGTGTACAACCATCGTACAGAAGCCCTCTGGCAGACATGTACGGTGAAAACGGTCCGACGGACCGCTTTCACCGTACATGTTTGTCCGTGTGTACCCGGCCTTAGAGGAAAGATTCAGGAAAAAAACTTTCCACAGCCCCCTGCGTATAACACGCAGGCCCAGTTTACCCTCTATTTTCTGGGTAAAAAAGTGAGTGTTATACGCCAATAAATACAGTGTTTATATATATATATATATATATATATATATATATATATATATATATATACATATATATACTGTATATGTATGAAAAAAACACTGCCACTAACTAACCTGCCTATCTAATCTAGCTCAATCTATCTTTGTCCACACACACTGTATACAGTCGCTATGTAAGCAGTCTTGTATAGTGTGGGGCGTGGACTTAGTCCCCCTGAGCCATGATTGGCCAAAGGCGCCCTGCCTCTGACCAATTAAGGCATATGTCCCTTGGCCCGGTGTACTTTATTGTTGTAAGCCTAGACCAAATCCCCCACATACTGATACCAGCAGTCCCAAAGCCCCTCTTCCAGTGTCTTTAATATGCTCAACAGCATGCAATTGAAACACTCACAGACCCAATTGTCTTGAGATTGGTATGGAGTAGTGTAGGATTTACAGATTCCACTCTTTAGAGAAAATGTGGGACTCAAAGCTAGTGCCTTGATCTAATAGAATTAATTTGGGGCACCTATAAGGCTGTACCACATGGTGAGAGAACAACTTACTGGTAGTCATGGCAGTTTGGTCCTTGATGGGTACCATGACAGTGAATTTTACGAACACTAGCACATAGCAGAATCCGTAAGAGGACGCTGTTACGGTTAAGAAGTGCATTGTCACAAGTTCAAAAGGTGATAATGGTCATGGGGTTAGTCTATTCTGGAATTGCCTTATGTAAGGTGCAGGTGATACATACTGGACCTATTCCAATAGTCCTCTTGCTTCGACAACATGTCTCAATCATTGGATTTTCTGCTGCTAGGCTTCAGTTTCAAACCAGTTTGTCCCTGCGTTGCCCCTCTTTGACTGGAACCTCTCCTTACCACTAAGTAGTGCACTGACCCTAGTCATACCATCTACTTTGCAAATGCATGCCAATTGCAGTGAGACACTGCTTTTTTTAGAATTAACCTCAGTAATGATTTCCACGAAGGTTAGCCAGGGCAGCAGCGTCCAATCCGACTGATGTTCCCCTGATGACACCTATAGGAGCTTCAGACGAACAAAGCTCATTTCAACATTCATTCCCCTCTGCACTGCAGACAGTTGAACAGCACCACCTATAGCAGGGAGGATACAGTGTTATTGTAGTTCTACCTCCGCATGAGCTGCTGTTCTTTTAGGCCTATTTCCCCACTATCAGCAAACATATATTATAAAATAAAAAATTAAATATAAAATCAAATAAAAATAAAGCTGCTCCCCTAAAAATAAAAAAAGGTGATACCTCTTAGATTTTAGTGAATGATTAGAGTCTCTTTTTGTGAATCTCTTTTTTTCTCTATATTGACCTAACCAATTCTTTGTGGAATTTGTCACTGGTTGATGTATTCTGATTTAATAATATTTTTTTATATATATCACATTGGTTTTGTAATTGCCCAATATTAATGTATTAGTATTTATTTACTTTATTTATGTATAGTAATTCATACATAATTTTCGCTAATAGGAATAGGTTTTAGTATATTCCTATCACAATAGCGCCCCCTACCATTCACCTATCAGCAAACATAGCCAGGCGCACACCATTTTCAGCATTTTTCCTTTGGCCCAAGAATCAGCCTAGGGCCTTGTACACACGGTCGGACAAAACCGATGAGAATGGTCCGACGGACCGTTTTCATCGGTTCACCGCTGAAGTGGTCTGATGGTCTGATGTGCATACACGCCATCGTTCCAAAAACCGATCGAGTCAGAACCCGGTGACGTCAAACACACGGCGTGCTGAATAAAACAAATTCAATGCTTCCAAGCATGCTTCGACTTGATTCTGAGCATGCGCAGGTTTTTAACCGATGCTTCTCTGTACTAACCATCGGTTCGGTTTTGAAGCATGTTTTAAAATTTTGGACCGAAGGAAAACAGACCGATGGGCTATACACACGGTCGGTTTGGACCGATTAAACTGAACCTTGGTCCATACTCATCGGTTTTGTTCGACCGTGTGTACGGGGGCCTCAGGGTTTCTTTAAGTTTTTATTTTTTTTTGGAAAAGGGAGCTTGGCTAGGGATGGGGAGAATAGGATACCCCAAAACTGTACAACTGAAGAACTTGAGGACTGCTAGACTTCTGGTTGCTCTATACAAAAATGTTTTATTGCACAACCTGAGACGTTATGGTATTTCTAGGATGGCTTGTACAACTCCTGGTTGTCTTGCTCAACTCATAATATTTATAGAGCTTTCCCTTCACCTTCTGGGCACACACTCCCAGGGAATGGCCAGAGTTCCAAAAATATTCAGGCTGCCTGTCCTGCTCTCCCTCCCACTATAACTTCTAGTAGTCTCTAGAAGATGGGGGATAGCAGAACAGCAGCCTGTGAACTACAGAGGAGCCGCACTGAAATTTCCCTAGCAGCCTAGTCTGAACTAGGAGGGTGCTTCATTAGCTTGATTTTTAATTTGTTAGCCAAGTCCATATTTAAATTTGCTAGTGAACCTGACACTACCCTCTCCCCAATTTGACAATGCTGCTGTCCAAGGCTGCTCTTTGTTGCTCCTTCATCCTTAGATAAAATGGCCCAGATCCACAAAGAACTTACGCTGGCGTATCTATTGATACGCCGCGTAAGTTCTAAGATGCCCCGTCATATCTTTGTTTTGTATCCACAAAACAAGATACGACTGAATGTGGGCTCGATCCAACTGACGTACGTCTTAGTACGCCGTCGGATCTTAGGTGCATATTTACGCTGGCCGCTAGGTGGCGCTTCCGTCGATTTCCGCATCGAGTATGCAAATTAGCTATATACGTCGATCCATAAACGTACGTCCGCCCGGCGCATTTTTTTACGTCGTTTTCGTAAGGCTTTTTTCGGCGCAACGTTGCCCCTGCTCTATGAGGCGTACGCAATGTTAAGTATGAACGTCGGGCCAGCGTCGAATTTTCCGTTGTTTACGTCGTTTGCGTAAAACTTTCGTGAATAGGGCTTTGCGTAAATTACGTTCACGTCGAAAGCATTGACTATTTGCGACGTGATTTCTAAGATGGGCACTGGGATACCCCCACGGACGGCGCATGTGCCGTTAAAAAAAAACGTCATTTACGTGGGGTCAAGTTGAATTAACATAAAACATGCCCACATCTTAGTCATTTGAATTCCGCGCCCTTACGCCGACAAATTTACACTACGCCGCCGTAAGTTACGGCGAAAATTCTTTGTGGATACAGAAAATACGCTGTAAGTTGCGGCGGCGTATTGTATCTGAGATACGCTACGCCTGTCTTAAAGATAGGCAGATCTTTGTGGATCCGGGCCAATGTGTGTCACCAGCGCCGAATGAACTGCGCATGCGCCGTCCTGAAATTTCCCGGCGTGCATTGCGCTAAATGACGTCGCTAGGACGTCATTTTTTTAACTTAGACGGGACTTACGTACATTCCGATTCACGGACGACTTACGCAAAAAAAATTAAAAATTCTAATTTCGACTCGGGAACGACGGCCATACTTAACATGGCAAATCTAACTATACGCCGCAAAATACCAGCTTTAACTATACGCCGGAAAAAGCCGACTAGAGACGACGTAAGAGAATGCGACGGCCGCGCGTATGTTCGTGGATCGTCGGAAATAGCTAATTTGCATACCCGACGCGGAAAACGACGTGAACGCCACCCAGCGGACGCCAAAGTATTGCATCTTAGATCCGAAAGGCGTACGAGGACAAATACCTGTCGGATCTAACCCAGATGCCGTCGTATCTTGGTTTGAGGATTCAAACCAAAGATACAGTACGACGCGGTAATTTGAAAGTACGCCGGCGTATCAGTAGATACGCCGGCGTACTCTCACTGTGGATCTGGCCCTAGGTTTTTGTTTTGGAGTTTAATTCTGCTTTAAAGTATGGGCCTCATCACAATACAACCATCAGCACTGCTATTGCCAATATATTTTGGGTTGTATTTAGACACCATATGGCGCACCTGAATGATGATATTGTTTTGTCCAAGCTCTGAGCCATGTGCTTGTTTTAGCATTAGAGGAAGCATCAGATCCCTTTTAAATGTAGAACTACTTTCCACTTTAGAGAATATCAAATCAGAAAAAGGATGGATGGTTTCATGTTTCTTAAGAGTCTTCTGAATCCTCTCATGTGACAATAGCAAGAGGATTCTTCTATTCAGCAACTGGAAATAAGACGTTGCTACAGGAAGTAGGAATTGAAGGGAACCCATCTGTAAGTTTCAATACTAATAGCAGCAGGTAGGAATCTGCAGCAAAGTTTTCTAAAACCCTTGAAATTCATGTAACAACCAGAGAAACTTTGATTTTTCCCAGAAAAAGAGTGTAGTTAAAAAGAGGGACTCTACAAAAATAAGAACTAGCAATATATAAATTACTGAGATTAGTCGTTGATACACAAGGATGGCTGAAATCTGGGCCAGGTGCTTTTTCCTGACTAACATGGTAGCATACAAACGGGCCCACTCCACACTTGCTTCTACCCTGTAGGATTCCTTCCCATAAATTTTGAGGCTGATCTAGTTCACATGTTCCTATTTTGTCCTCCTCGCCTTGCACATTTTTAGGACACACTGGGCTTAGAATGGTTTCTAAGATTTATGGAAGCTCCTTAAACCAACCTGGCCTCTTATGGGTCTCCATAGTAAATAATAATCAACTACCCAAAAAAGAAAACAACTAAAGTGCAAAGAAAGCTAAATTGAATAAAATAAATTACCCTAAACATGCAGGGGGGGGGGGGGGGGCATATTAGACTGTTTTCTAGCCAGTTTCACCTATGCGGCCAAGTTATTGAATAAGAGAGTTTTCCCTAGTGAAAACAGTTATTGTGCAGCGAAAGACTCTGCTCATGTGCAGTAATGAGCTATATGTGTAAGGGGGTGTTAGTCTCACATTGTTTCCCTCTACTGGGATTTCTGGTGTAAACATTAGGGAGATTCACCTTCTCTATTTGTCCTGTTTACTATTATCACCAATAGTGAAAAAAATCCCAAATTTTGAGTTGTCACCAGAACAGGAAAGTGGGACATTTTCTAATGAAGACTATAGTTCTGGTGACCCTGGTGATAATTTAGAATTCCCTCACTTTGGATGGATTTCCTCTCAATTCCTGCTTTGGTTAACGGATAGAAAGTAAAGGGAAATCTCCCCAAATGAAACTGTCAGAGGTTATACCCATCCTTTGCACCATCCAAAATGCCATCCTTTACACCAGCCTTGCTTTGTTCACTGGTGCACAGTCATTTTGGAACAGGAAGGGGCCATCCCTAAACTGTTCCCACAAAGTTGGGAGCATGAAATTATCAAAAATGTCTTGGTAAGCTGACACCTTAAGAGTTCCCTTTACTGGGACTAAGGGACATAGTGAAACCCGTGAAAAACAGCCCCACACCATAACCCCCCTCCACCAGATGATTTGGACCAGTGTACAAAGCAAGGTCCATAAAGACATGGATGAGTGAGTTTGGAGTGGAAGAACTTGACTGGCCTGCACAGAGTCCTGACTTCAACCCGATTGAACACCTTTGGGATGAAATAGAGAGGAGACTGTAAGCCAGGCCTTCTCGTCCAGCATAAGTGCCTGATATTGCAAATGTACTTTTGGAAGAATGGTCAAACATTCCCATAGACACACTCCTAAACCTTGTGGACAGCCTTCCCAGAAGAGTTGAAGCGGTTATAGCTGCAAAGGGTGGGCCAACTCAATATTGAACCCTATGGACTAAGACTGGGATGCCATTAAAGTTTATGTGCGTGTAAAGGCAGGTGTCCTAATACTTTTGGTAATAGAGTGTATACTGTATATACTGTACATATTGCAGTCAGCAAGTGAATATTAATTTATTATGGTCATTGGAATGAAAGAACTATACTGCTCATAGCAGTATCCAGATCCTTTGCTTGTGTCAAGTAGTAATAATATGCTCCCTAAAGCAGAACTAAGTATGCTGCAGGTCCCTGGGCTTTTGCTAGGCATAACTGTGCATTATGGAAGACCTACACTCTAGTTAGAACTTCTCTATGGAAGCAATGTTCAAGCTTGCCTTGGTCACTCTGTCCACTGCTAGCTTTATCTTAATCGTCTTCTTTCTATGGCCATTGAGCAGACACTGATGAAGAAATTCCTGCTCATGAGCAGTGGAGTTACAATTCAGCTCCATTCTCTGCATCTAATGCCACGTACACACGATCGGAAGTTCCGACAAGAATTTTTTTTCCCGACAAAATGTTGGCTCAAACTTGTGTTGCATACTTACGGTCACACAAATCTTGTCAGAAATTCCAAACATCAAGAACGCGGTCACGTACAACACTATAAAAAAAAACGATTCCGAGCATGCGTAGGATTTTTGTGCGTCGGAATTGCATACAGACGATCGGAATTTCCGACAAGAACTTTTGAGAACCAGCTCACAAATTTTGGTTGGAAATTCCGACAGGAAATGTTCGATGGGGCCTACGCACAGTGGGAATTTCTGACCAAAAGCTCACATCGAACTTTACTTGTCGGAAATTTTGATTGTGTGTACGTGGCATTACCGTGTGTACACTGTACTGCATACCTTAGGTAGTGTACATAGAGAAAAAATGCTAGCAAGGGAAAATTTGTTTTTGTTTTTTTTTAGAAAAGACATGCAAAACTTTTCTATCAAAAAGCTAAATGTTTTCATATGTTTAGTTTGGCTTTAACTACTTGCCGGCCTGCCGCCGTCATTCTACGGTGGCAGGTTGGCTCTCCTGCGCGAGAGCCCGTAGCTCTACGTCGGCTCTCTCGCAGGCCAATAGGGGCACCCGCACGCGCCCCCCCGCGTTTTCCTCCGACTCCCGTGCGTGTGCCTGGCGGGCGCGATCGCCGCCGGGCACACGCGATCGCTCGTTACAGAGCGGGGACCAGGAGCTGTGTATGTAAACACACAGCTCCCGGTCCTGTCAGGGGGGGAAATGCTGATCCTCTGTTAATACAATGTATGAACAGAAGATCAGTGATTTCCCCTAGTGAGGCCACCCCCCTACAGTTAGAACACACCCAGGGACATACTTAACCCCTTCCCCCCCCCCCTAGTGTTAACCCCTTCACTGCCAGTGGCATTTTTATAGTAATCCAATGCATTTTTATAGCACTGATCGCTATAAAAATGTCAATGGTCCCAAAAATGTGTCAAAAGTGTCCAAAGTGTCCATAATGTTGCAGTACCGAAAAAAATCGCTGATCGCCGCCATTACTAGTAAAAAAAAATATTAATAAAATGCCATAAAAATACCCCCTATTTTATAACTTTTGCGCAAACCAATCAATAAACGCTTATTGCGATTTTTTTTTACGAAAAATATGTAGAAGAATACGTATCGGCCTAAACTGAGGAAAAAAAATGTTTTTTTTATATACTTTTTGGGGATATTTGATACAGCAAAAAGTAAAAAATATTAATTTTTTTCAAAATTGTCGCTCTATTTTTGTTTATAGCGCAAAAACTAAAAACCGCAGAGGTGATCAAATACCACCAAAAGAACGCTCTATTTGTGGGAAAAAAAGTCGCCAATTTTGTTTGGGAGCCACGTCGCACGACCGCGCAATTGTCAGTTAAAGCGACACAGTGCCGAATCGCAAAAAGTACTCTGGTCTTTGACCAGCAATATGGTGGGGGTTAAGTGGTTAATAGGAGCCAGTTTTGCCATTTTGATAAAAACCCCTTTTAATTACACGGGTGGTCAATATGATACATATTGTAAAGCGTTAACGCTAGTACTACATTAAAAGTACTTTGCAAACTTTAGCTGACCTGAAAATACTACAGTATATATTGTTATATTAGCTCAAGCTTGTTTACAGGTGTTTAACTTTATTACCTTCATACCGCTTATGCTTTAAGCTCCTTTGGTCTAATTTGGAATACTAGCAGGGAGTTCAATACTATCTTAACCTGAGGAGATTTATGGTTCTTATTACTTTTCATTCATTCCTTTTTTTGGAACCCATTCTATTCCATCGTTGTCATTATTACAGCTTGTTTATATAGGATTTTCTCATAAAACCCTTCTCCTCTATCTACGAGTATGCTCTGCAGTGACGGCTGGTACTTTTATATGTATTCTATCTTTTTTTTTTTAACAATCATTGAAGTTGAATTGCTAATATTGTCTGTAGCAGGGTATAACTAGAAGTCACAAGGCTCCTTAAGAAAACAAAATGATGGGGCCTCATAAGCAGCAGTTTTATTTAGAGACCCTAAAATATGGTTGGCAGTCTATAATGTAATCCTATAGGGGCCCTTTGTATAGTGGTTTATGCTAGTGGGCTCTGACCAGGGGCGGACTGACCATTGGGGCTCTCGGGCACTGCCGAGGGCCCCAAGCCACTAGGGGGCCCCATCAGGGTTGCCAGGCTCAATAAAACCAGGCACAGTATGTGAAAATCTGTGTTTTCTTTACATCTGTCCCTGATATGACAGAAACCGACATGCTTTTGATGTGAAAATCCTGAGATTTTAGCTGCCCCGCCTCTGCACTACCTCCTGGCGTGGTGGCCATCTGTAAGCCCAGGGGCCCCATAATCTTCTATTGCCCGGGGGCCCCATGAGTTGTCAGTCCGACCCTGGCTATGACACTGTTCATTTACAAGTTTAGCCAGGCACAGCTTTTGCTGCTCAGAGAGTTGTCTTCCTCCTTATAAATTGATCCTGTGCACACATTTTCCAATTTTGTGGAAAGGTTCATACTTCTTTATCACTGGGAAGTGGAAAAGGATAAAAGCCTCTGTTGGGGTTTTAAAGCCTAATTTTACCTACAAAAAAAGTACAAAATAAACACTAGGGACTTTACTTATTTTCAGTATGATGCAGGGCCGTCTTAATAGCATCATGGGCCCCTGGGCAAAGTAATGCTCTGGGGCCCCTACCAGCTTGCCCCAATTTACACACCTACTTTCAAGAAATAAAGCATAAATAGTTGATAGAATTAAACATATATTCATTAGTACTTTCAATAAAATCGATTTTACGAAAGGAAAACATTCTATATATCAAAGACTAGTCAACTCAAAGGGCACAGTACAGGTGGGAATGCAGAAGGGCACAGTACAGGGGGGGTCAGGAGGGCACAATACTAGGATCAGGAGGGCACAGTATAGGTTCTGGGACGCTTCCCGGGACATGACCCCATCGGGACAGTTTAGTAAAAAGCATGAATGTCTCTGCAAATCCGGGACAGTTGGCAAGTATGATGTACTGCAAGATTATTGTGGGGCCCACCATGTACCTGGGGCCCCTAGTCAGTGTCCTTGCATTAAGATGGCCCCAGTATAATGTGTTCCTTGTACTTCAGTCTTCTATTTTTAGTAGTAATCTTCTTCCTCTGTCCACATCCACCCCCAACATCATAATCTTTTGGTGCATGTGCGTTAATAGAATTAAGGGACTGTGAGAGACACTCATCAAGATTGCCTAACTATGCCTGCCCTTTCCATTCAGCTCCTCCATTCATAGAGGTTATACTACAGCTTCTATGGATGAAACACTATCTATGAATGGAGGGGGCGGACCTTTTTAATCAGGGGCGGACTGACAACTCATGGGGCCCTGGGCAATAGAAGGTTATGGGGCCCCCAGGCAATAGATTATGGATCCACAATGTATATACACACACACACACACACGCATACAGTATGTATACACAGTATACACACACAGTATACATACATACAGAATACACATACACACACTGAAAAGGAACTGGAGAGGTGGGGCAGCTATAATCTTGTGATTTTTAGACCAAAAGGATGTTGGTAAGGGACATTTCAGAGACAGATGTAAAAAAACACAGATTTTTACATACTGTCCCTGGTTTTACTGAGGCTGGCAACCCTGATAGGGCCCCCTAGTGCCCGAATGGTCAGTCCGCCCCTGCTTTTAATCATCTATCTGTTATCCATTCATAGAATGTTTTTCATTCATAGAAACTGTAGTACGACTTGAATGGAGGAGTTGGGCAGAAAGAGCAGCCATAGTCAGGCACTTGGAGAAGGAAGATTACTACTGAACTAGAAGACTGAAGTACAAGGGACACATCACACTGAATGTAAGTAATGTCCCTTGTGCTGATTTCGAATTTTAGTTAATTTAGGCTTTAAGGGGATTTCTCCTTACATATGGTATTGCTGACATTTTACTGGACAGAAAGCTAGAGGTACTGGTGTAGGTGAAGCAGGTGTAACGAGTGGGTTGTGCTGATACCACCCTCTATGATGTCACACTGGGTGGGTTCCCAACCTGGCGGGACTTCATCAGAGGTTAACCTCTGATGAAGTTCTATCCATGTTAGCTTGAAAACCCGCATAGTAATATGTCATCACATTGGTATTGGTGCAAACCGCTGGGAGTTGGAAGTACAGCTATGTTTTCTTAGCAGAGTAGATTCACAATTTACAAGCACTCTATGTTTATTCTTGTATGTTTTTTTAATATGGTTTGAAAAATTACATGAAGAGCATTATATCCTGTCTTACTCTCTATGTCTTACTGCTGGAGAAATGTTTCATGTTGGGGAATCCCTTCACCAAGAATCCTAATTGAAACCATTTGTGACCAATATTGTGGTAGAAGATATAAACTGGTAAGTGTTTGGGTGTGTTTTTTGAGGAGTTATTTGGAACTGAGCCCTTGTGACCTCTTAAAACAGATCTCAGTTCAGGTGAGCATAATAGAAGAGTAACCTTGGTTCATGTTTTTTTTTTTTTTTCAAACACCAGAAGAAGTTATATCTGTTTTTACTGTTGTTTTTTACACATTCGAGTGTGCAGTGGATGGAACCATTTATTGGATATTTTTTCCACTTTCTTCTTTATAAAAGGTGTTCATATATCCTAAACAATTTATTATGTGTTTCAGTTGAGTATGTACAGTGCCTTGAATATTCATACCCCTTGACATTTTCAAAATGTTGTCATGTTACAACCAAAAACATACATTTATTTTTTCTGCATTTTATGTGATAGACCAACACAAAGTGGCACGTAATTGTAGAGTGGAAGGAAAATGATAAATGGTTTTCAATTTTTTTTTTACAAATAAATATGTGAAAAGTGTGGCGTGCATATGTATTCAGCCCCCTTTTCTCTGTTACCTCTAACTAAAATCTAGTGGAAACAATTGCCTTCAGAAGTCACCTTATTAGTAAATAGAGTCCACCTGTGTCTTATTTAATCTCAGTATAAATACAGATGTACTGTGAAGCCCTCAGAGGTTTGTTAGAGAACCTTAGTGAACAAACAGCATCATAAAGGCCAATGAAAACACCAGGATTGGGTTATACAAACATATACCAAGCTTTGAACATCTCACCGAGCACTGTTCAATTCATTATCCGAAAATGGAAAAAAAATGGCTATTCACAGACTCTTTCCATCCAATCTGACAGAGCTTGAGCTATTTTGCAAAGAAGAATGGGAAAAAAATTCACTCTAGATGTGCAAAGCTGGTTCTTTATTTTTTGCCAAAAAAGTTGTTCATTGTTTCTGTCCAAAAACTTTGTAAATAAGTAATTTTTCTCCTTCACTGATGTGCGCTGATGGGGCTGCACTGATGGGCACTGATGGAGTGGCACTGCTGAGGAGGTACTAATATGCAGCACTTAAGGACACTGATAGGCAGCACTGATATGCTGCACTAATGAGCACTGATAGGCGGCACTGATGGGCAATGATAGGTGGAACAGATAGGCGGCACTGATGAGCAGGCACTGATAGGCATTGAAAGGCAGTACTGACTTGCATCACTGATGGGCACTGTTGGGGCTGCCCTGATCACCAGGGCACTGATGATCAGTGCCCTGATTATCTCTACAGGTCTCCCCTGTGAGGAGATGCCACATCAGTGTGAGGTAAGGAGAGCCGATTAACGGCACTTCCTTGTTTACATGTGATCAGCTGTGATTGGACAAAGCTAATCACATGGGTAAACAGCCGTGTCATGGACACTTTACCGAGATCGGGGTCGTGCGCATGTCCCCGGGATGAGATTGGGCGAATATGACATCGTCCCAGAACAACAGAGCATCCCGCCAGCTGTCATTTGTCTATACGGCGGGCGGGAGGCGTTTAAAATAGTTTTACAGAGAGGGGATGGGTATTTACTTTGTGTTTTTTGAGCACTTCACATTCTTTATATTATTTATTTACTATGTATTATTATTATTATTATTATTATTTTTTACTATTGTATGTGCATAAATCACATACAGTATCTTGTGCTAGTGTACCAAGGTCCCAGGCCTCCTTCAGTCTAATGAGAACCTCCAGGGCCAGAGATAGCTTACATCCTTCTGTATTTGATAGGTTGCAAGGCATAGTGGGTGTAATGTAAGGTAGATTCATGGGCGCCAGACACTTCTTGAATGCAAAGAGGTTTTATTTCTCTTAACAGACCTTTGGGAGACAGGGTTAGGGCCAGGACACCCTTAGGAAGTTGCAATGTCAATTAGCAGACTCCGAGACTTCTACAGCAGGACAGCTATGCATGAAAAGGCATCCAGCAAGACGCCACATCTGAATGTGTAGGAATGCTGTCTTCTATTAGCTAGATTCCCAAAGAGTTAAGCCGTCGTAACTCTGAATTTAAGCCATCGTACATTTAAGTGTATTCTCAAATTGAGATACACTTAAATGTAGCTAAGATACGACGGCCTGTGCCGTCGTATCTTAGCTGTCTAGTTCTGCCTGCCGCTTTACGCCTAGAATGCATAAATCAGCGAGATACGCCTATTCACGAATGTACGCTTGCCTGTCGCAGTAAAGATACGCCGTTTACGTAAGGCGTTTTCAGGCGTAAAGTTAGTCGAACAAATAACTGGCCTAGCCAATGTTAAGTATGGACGTCGTTCCCACGTCAAATTTTGAAAATTTGACGTTGTTTGCGTAAGTCGTCCGTGAATGGGGCTGGACGTAATTTACGTTCACGTCAAAACCAATACGTCCTTGCGGCGTACTTTGGAGCAATGCACACTGGGATATGTCCACGGACGGCGCATGCGTGAAGAGTCAATCACGTTGGGTCATGGTTTATTTACATAAAACACGCCCACCTCGTCACAATTTGAATTAGGCGCGCTTATGTCGGCCCATTTACGCTAGGCCGCCGTAACTTAGGAGGCAAGTGCTTTGTGAATATAGCACTTGCCTCTCTGACTTACGGTGGCGTAGCGTAAAGACGATACGCTACGCCGGCTAAAAAATACGCCGCCCTAAGTGAATCCAGCAGTATGGCAACAGTCTTTAACAGCTTCTAACACAAAGTGTTATGCCGCGTACACACGATCGGTCAAACCGATGAAAACGATCTGATGGACCTCTTTCATCAGATCAAACCGATCGTGTGTGGGCCCCATCGTTATTTATCCATCGGTTAAAAAAATTCAATCTTGTTTTAAATTTAACCGATGGATACCTAACCGATAGAAAAAAAACGATCGTTTGTAGGCACAACCATCGGTTAAAAATCCACGCATGCTCAGAATCAAGTCGACGCATGCTTGGAAGCATTGAACTTCATTTTTTTCAGCACATCATTGTGTTTTACGTCACCGCGTTCTGACACGATCGTTTTTTTAACCGATGGTGTGTAGGCACGACTGACCATCAGTCAGCTTCATCGGTTAACCGATGGAAAAATCCATCAGATCGTTTTCATTGGATGGACCGATCGTGTGTACAGGGCATAACAATTCCTTCACTTCTTGTAGTTCTTTAACCCACTGAGCTCCCAGTCTCTCTCACTAGACTAGATGATTTACTGCCACTGAATCCCTTGAACTCCTCCAATCTTCACTGTAGTATCTTCCTCAAGCATCACCCCCACTTTTCTGCTGGCACTCCAGATAATTCTCAGGGTTCACCCCCACTGGCTTGCTCGGTCCCTGACTTGACACACAAAGCTGCTTGCTCTGCAAGCGTCACCTCCACTGGCTTGGTCCCTGGCTTGATACACGCTGAAGTTTCCAGATTCTTTACTATCCCTGGTTGGTGAGAATGTTGCTCCAGTACTTGCTTCATCTACTCACTGTTTCCCTGGTAATAAGGTGGTTGGTCCCTTAGTGGCCTCAGCTTCCCCTCTACCTCCAACCACGACAGGTTCTCCGACCAGCAGAACCGTCACTTCTGGTTAGACTGCAAGCCGCAATGCCAACCCTGTGCTGCTCTCTTGCTTCTGGATAGGCCCTCGAACATCCTAGCAGCCAAATGTGCCCAGGATAGGCCCAAACTCCAGTCTAGCAGCTCAGGCAATACAACACACGTCCACCCAGACAGCCGTCCAGGTGACACAGAACACTGGTCATCTGACTCCATCCAAATATATAGCAGGCCAAGGGATTTAAGAAAACCCCTGTCCATTGGCTGACACACCCCATATATCTATAATCTGACCTTGCAGTGCCCTTGTCTTATCCAATGCCACCAAGCGCCTGGCCACCTAGCGGAAAAAGAGAAATGCAGCAATTACAGACTAATATGCAATATCTTCTTTTACTCCTAGTCTCATTTTTGAGTGCTCGTTTACAACTTTCTAGCAGTTTTGCAGTAAGAATATACAAAATAAAAAAGTTATCAGTCTGGAGTAAATGTGTTCATATGTGCGGCTTATAAACCTTTACAGGTTGTGGAGGGGAGATATGCTTTTATTGGTTTTAACTGGAACCCTGGAGGCTAAAAGCATCATTTAAAGTACACAATTGATTGTCTGCCTTCTCAAACTTTACTACTATTGTCATTTACAACCACAGTCGTTATCCCGGATGATTTAAAGCGCTGTTCTACGTAACCCTTTCTCTTCTTTTTAATGATTTTCAGTGACTTTGCTGACAGAAGGAATATTATTTATTCTATATTGTGCACTAGGTTATATCAAAATGCTCATTATTTTTAATATTATCTTGTATGGATATTGGCATTTGTATTTGACAGTGTAGTTATAAATACATTTCCAAATACTGGTATTGCGTAGAAAGAAACATAAAATCATGCTGGCTGCCTGCTGCAGAACTCTAGGAATCCTACATTAGTTTTAATCGTGTTTTATTGTTCTTTTAAAAAACGGTCTGCATTTATGTTTTGTAGATTGTAATTATTATTTTTTACAAATGTATATACAGTCCAATGTGCTTGCTCCCCAAAAGCAAGTCAAAGTTACAAATAAACTTCAATTGATCATAAATAGATGCTAATTAACCACTTAAGCCCCGGGCCATTTTGTTGCTAAAGGACCAGGCCCCCTTTTGCGATTCGGCACTGCGTCGCTCTAACTGACAATTGCGCGGTCGTGCGCTGTGGCTCCCAAATAAATTGACGTTTTTTTCCCCCACAAATAGATCTTTCTTTTGGTGGTATTTAATCACCTCTGCGGTTTTTATTTTTTGCGCTATAAACAAAAATAGAGTGACAATTTTTGAACAAATTCAATATTTTTTACTTTTTGGTATAATAAATATCCCCCAAAAATGTATAAAAAAAACATTATTTTTCCTCAGTTTAGACCAGTGTTTCTCAATTCCAGTCTTTAGCCCCCCCCAACAGGTCAGGTTTTCAGGATTTCCCTCAGATGAAAAGGCTGTGGTGATTACTAAGGCAGTGGAACTGATCAAATCACCTGTGCAAAATAATGGAAATCCTGAAAACCTGACCTGTTGGGGGGGCCTGAGGACTGGAATTGAGAAACACTGGTTTAGACCCATGCGTATTCTTCTACATATTTTTGGTAAAAAAATCGCAATAAGCGTTTATTGATTGGTTTGCGCAAAAGTTATAGCGTCTACAAAATAGGGGATAGTTGTATGCCATTTTTATTAATATTTCATTTTTTACTAGTAATGGCGGCGATCAGCGATTTTTATCGTCACTGCAACATTATGGCGGACACATCGGACAATTTTGACACTATTTTGGGACCATTGTCATTTTTACAGCGACCAGTGCTATAAAAATGCACTGATTACTGTGAAAATGGCAGTGAAGGGGTTAACCTGTATGGGGGCGCTGAAGGGGTTAAGTGTGACCTAAGGGAGTGATTCTTACTGTGTGGGGGCATGGCTTGGTGTGTGACGTCACTGATCACTGTTCCCTATGACAGGGAACAGACGATCAGTGCCAGTCTGACTAGGAGGCACGGGGGAAAGGTTTGTCTACACTTACCTCTCCCCGTTCTTCAGCTCTGTGACCTGATTGCAGGACACCGGCAGCGATCGGGTCCGCGGGTCCCGTGGGCGCGGTCACGGAGTACCTGACTGGGTTGCGAGCACGCGACCCACGGCTGTGCATATTAAAGGGGACGTACCTGTACGCCAATATGCGCAGCCGTGCCATTCTGCCGACGTACATCAGCGTGCGGCCTTCGGCAAGCGGTTAAAATACCAAATCTCACACCTTTGATCTGTGTGTATTTTTTGTAGATTAAGGGTGAATCTCAGACTAATTAAAAGCAGAACGTAGGGGGGAGACTTACTAAAACTGGTGTACACGTAATCTGGTGCAGCTGTGCATAGTAACCAATCAGTTTCAAGGTTTTATCCCTCGTTCACACGGAACACGGCTTTGAAATTGTGCATGTTCATCTGAACTCACGCGATTTCAAAGCAGTATTTCAGTCCAGGGCCATCTTGAAAGACATCTGTGTGGGTTCATGCACAGATGTCTATTGAAATCGGCCCGAAGTCGCCAAAAGTAGGGCAGGAACTATTTATGGAAATCAATGCGGTGCCGTAAAGTTGGCACTGAATGGGAAGCAACTATTGCTGGAAATATTGCATGTCAAATCGGCGCCAATGTGAATGGCAGCTTAGGCTGAGTTCACACTGGTAGGACACAACTATTGTACGACTGTCATCCTACTTTGCCCTGCGACATTGGTCCTACATCAGTCCTACTGCGGTCCTACTTCTATCTGACCTAACTGAACAGGATACAATTTAGCTCTGACTTTGAGATAGTCCGATTTGTCGTTTGACCAATCAAAACAACCCCAGTTTGACATACATTCCTTTATTCTGCTGCTGTAATCACAAGTCGGATGGTTAGGGCGAGAATCCATCTTTGATCCAACTTCAATGATATGGAATGGGCTGAAAACGGAAACCAAAGTCGGACCAAAGTAATGCAGGAACCTTTTCTAAAGTCAGTCCACTTAGGATGGCTCTCATAGGGAACCATTGATTTGTACACGTCATGTGACATGTGCTCCCAAAGTCGGAGAGGATGTCGCACCCGTGTGAATCGGGCCTGTCAAAGCTTAATTGAACAAGCTTAGAGGGTTAGAAGCTGATTAGTTACTATGGACAGCTTTAGTCCATAGTAACTAGTATAGTAAATCTACCCCATAGTTTCAAAATGAGGAGCCTTTTCACTAAATACTGTATATGGCCGCACAATACTTTTAAAGGCATTTCCTTGGAAAAGCAGAACAGCAGAGCTTCATTATCAAATGTGCTTACAAATTATGTGATTGTTAAGGGGTAACAGGCCCCCCTTTACCAAAATCAATGTTTTGGTTACTAAGGTGGCTTACCAGGCACAATGGAAAATCGATGTAGTTGTTGACTGATCTTGGCGCGCTGAGTGAAGACAATGGGGGTTATTTACGAAAGGAAAATCCACTTTGCACTACAAGTGCAAACTACAAGTGCAAAGTCCACTTGAAATTGCACTGAAATTGCACTTGGAAGTGCAGTCGCTGTAGATCCGAAGGGGACATGCAAGGAAAATAAAAAACTGCATTTTAGCTTGCACATGATTGGATGATAACATCAGCAGAGCTTCCCCTCATTTCTGATCTACCCCTCAGATTTACAGCGACTGTAATTTCAAGTGCCCTTTGCACTTGTAGTTTGCACTTGTAGTGCAAAGTGTATTTGCCTTTCATAAATAACCCCCAATGTATGATATAGAATAGTAGTAGGAGACAGGAAAGTGTCTGACAGTGATATTAGGTTGTCTATTGCATTGGGTGTTCTAAGGCCTCGTACACACGACCAAACATGTCTGCTGAAACTGGTCCGCGGACATGTCCGACCGTGTGTACAGCCTAGCGGACCGGATTCCTGACCTAGTGGACAGGTTTCCAGTGGACAAAAAGTTTCTTAGCATGCTAAGAAACTTGTCCGGTGGAAACCTGTCCGTCGGACATGTCCGATGGTTAGTAAAACTCATCGGACATGTCCGCTGGCCCAAAATCGACGCATGCGTGGAAGCATTGAACTTCCTGGTTCGCGCACGTCGCCGCGTCATCGTCGCCGCCACGTCTCCGCCATGTCACCGTGTTTTCTGTCCGCGGGGAATTTGGTCTGATGGTGTGTACACACATCAGACCAAAACCTCCCATCAGACATGTCCGATGAAAACGGTCCGCGGACCGTTTTCATCGGACATGTCTGCTCGTCTGTACAAGGCCTGACTCTTTGTAGTAGAAAAGTGTTGAAAGGTAATCAGGGAAAGGTTTGGTGCTGCTGGTAATGTGCAAGAGGACTGGATGCAAAGTTAGAGTGGGCCCCTGTGAGATGAGAAGTGTATCCAGGGTGTAATGGATATTTGTTGTATATCAGCAAAGAGTAGATTCCTGCATATTCAACATAAAGCCAATTCACACCTCTGCATTTTAGATGCAGCTCTTACAAATAGGTTCCATATGCTGTATTTTGATAGGGTTTCTAGCAAAACTCACCTTCCATAGGAATGAATGGTAGCATATGCAAAGGGTGTTAACAGTTAGTAACATAGGGGTTGGTTTACTAAAACTGGAGAGTGCAAAATCGGGTGCAGATGTGCATGGTCGTCAATCGTTTTTTCAGCTTGATCAATTAAGCATTGACAAAAATACTGGAAGCTGACATGTTTCTATGCACAGCTGTACCAGATTTTGCTCTCTCCAATTTCAGTAAATTAACTCCACATTTGTTTGTGTAATAAGAGGGTTCCGTCTGTTTTTTGTCTGCCAGTGCTAACCAGCCAGAGTCGGTTTGATTTCTGTTCCTTTTGTTGGGAAAGCAGAGTAGTCAATTGTTCTTGTTAAACAGACCCAGAGAGGTCAAACTATTGTTTTAACTATCTTTCTAACCCCAACCCTCCTGTGCCTTGTGTGTTTTTGGCAACTAATATAAATCCACTAGGATGGATGAGGGCATCACACAGGACAGTTAGTCTGAGAGGGGGCAGGAAATATAAATAAACATCCCCTGTAAAGGCTAAACATGGAACAAGTTTCATGAAGTTGCGTGTGTGTAGAATTGTGTTGTACTAGGTTGTACTCTGGACTAGAGGTGAGCAAACTGGTTTGCATAAGCCAGAACTTGTGGCAGATTGCCGTTTGAACTAGATTTGGTCTGTTTTGCCACTAATATGCAGTAATGTTGGAAATTGGTAAGCCTACAGATCATGGAGCTACCAATATTGTCCCATCTACTTACCTTATGTATTAACAGCATAGTTTGTTTTTAAGCACCATATACTTTCATTATTTGGTCTCTAAAAAGAACAGACAGGAAGCGCCACCTAAGTGTAATATTTAGGGCAAGATTTATTTATACAGTAAGTAATGCACTTACAAAAATGCAAATAAAAATGGGTTCATCTGTGTCTTTATCGGGCGGTGCAGTCCGGTCTCAGAGGCATCACGTCCATGGGTAGGCAGGTGTTGAATACAGCAGCAGTCTGTAATGTGGCCAACAGGAAGTAAGCAGTGGCCAGCATGGAATGTAGAGGATGACGCTACCAGAAACGGAAGATCACTGAGGGGAACAGAGAGCTCACAGGAACAGGCTGTTTTATCTGCATTTCTGTAAGTGCATTACTTACTGTATAAATAAATCTTACCCTAAATATTACACTAAAGGCCTTGTACACACGGTCGGACCAAACCGATGTGACTGGTCCGTCGGACCGTTTTCATCGGTTCACCTCTGAAGTGGCCGTACGGCCTGATATGTGTACACACCGCCAGTCCAAAATCCGATCGTGTCAGAACGCGGTGACGTCAAACACACGACGTGCTGAATAAAATGAAGTTGAATGCTTCCAAGCATGCGTTGACTTGATTCTGAGCATGCGCGGGTTTTGAACCGATGCTTTTCTGTACTAACCATCGGTTTGGTCCGATGGGGCAGCGGTCCATCGGTTCGGTTTTGAAGCATGTTTTAAAATTTTGGACCGAAGGAAAACAGACCGATGGCCTATACACACGGTCGGTTTGGTCTGATGAAACTGAACTTCGGTTCATTCTCATCAGTTCGGTCCGACCGTGTGTGGGGCTTCCTGTCTGTTCCTTCTTTTACCCTGCTTGCAGAGTTGGCTTTTCTCTGAGGACAGCTGCCGCCCTCCACCACCACCCCCCTCTAGGACTATTATTGTACCATTTCATATGGACTAATGAACTATTATTGTTCACATATCGCCCATTATATTTTTATTTGTACATGAGTGGTTTAATGTCAATGTTTGATAAGGGCAATGCTATTTTATTCTGTGTATTAATCTCATGTTGGTAAACCGCACTGCCCACCTCTAATATAATAAAATGTTCATGCCTGCACATTCCATTATATACAGATGTCCAGTTTGTACATAATAAACCCACCATACATTCTCTAATAAAAAGCAGAGATTCAGATTCTTACATATGCAATTTATGATTGTCTCTCTTTTAATTGGCCTTGTAACCAGAGCAACTTTTGTTAACTAAGAAGTGCTTTCTTTCTACATACTATTGCCCCCCTGAGAGATGACTTTATTAACTTTTTTCAAAATTATGGGCAGGGAAAAAAGTAGACAAATCAAGCACTTCTGGGTGTGCCGCTCTGTTTGTAACTTATTCTGAGGGAGCAGCTCTGTTGAACATAACCTCAGTGCCGTCATTTGGCAGTGACCTATAGGGGAGAAGCAGCAGCGTGCAGCCAGAGGAGAGAAGAATCTAACTTATGAAACT
Source organism: Rana temporaria (assembly GCF_905171775.1). Lineage (NCBI taxonomy): Eukaryota > Metazoa > Chordata > Amphibia > Anura > Ranidae > Rana > Rana temporaria. The sequence goes on along the minus strand of NC_053489.1, from coordinate 461,801,363 downwards.
GTCAGATTTCAATTTTCCTCCTTCTTTAAGTTCTTATAGCTCTGTAATAAGTCAAAGTGGACCTGAATTCCAAAAGTGAATGCTTTATTAAAAGAAAAGTAAACTTTTTTTTTTCCAGATTCATACTTACCTAGGTGGATGCAGCATCAGTCCAATACTGCATCTGTCCCCCAGCACCTCGAACACTGAGAACCAAGCGATCGAACACCGCCGAACGCTCAGTTCTCCAAGCTCCATGAGCAGAGAGCTGTAGGCTGTTAGTGACAGCTCTCTGTTCTTCCCCTTTCTCACTCATTGGAGCGCTGGGTTGTGAAGGGGGCAGGGGAAGCCAGCTCAGGCTCTCAGCGATCACTGAGAGGCTGAGCCAGGTGTCAGTCCAGGCACCTGGTGGATTCAGACTTTATTGTCACGATGACTGAACTGATTTCTGTGACACCAGCAGAGAGCGGACTTCAGAGTGCAAAACGAACTTCACTCCAGTGATCCATAAGAGAAGTCTAGTCAAACAAGCTTTGGCTGGACTTCTCCTTTAAAGTAAACATCTAGGATGTAATTGTGCCTAGTTGCCTGAAAATGTTTACTTTTGCCTTCAATTCCTCCAGACAAATGCCTACAGACTCATAGCTGTATATCTGCAGTGTGAGATCACCTAAGGCACTGTTGCTTATAATTATTAGTATTGGAGAGAGAGATTGCTTGTGCTACTAATGTGCTGTTTTCTGAAGAGGAATCTGCACTGTACACATCTCCTTGCTTTTGCACCCTTCATTTTGTGGATCTGTGCTTTGTGAACATCCCTTAATGCTTTAGTTATCAGATCAACCAGTCTTTAGATAGAAAACTTTGACACGAGAGAGCAAAACCTGCCCTTATCAAAATGGCCATTCCCACAAAGAAACAGGGGGCCAGATTCTCAAAGGCGTTACGACGGCGCAACACCATTAGCGCCGTCGTAACACCTCATCTGGCCCCGGGTATCTATGCGACTGATTCTCAGAATCAGTTGCGCATAGGTACCCATTAGATCTGACATGCGTAAGGCTGGTACGCTGTCAGATCTTAAAAGTAATTTTTTTTCCCGCCGCTAGGTGTCGCATCGTCGCTTTTCCCCGTCGTCTATGCAAATGAGGTAAGTACGGCGATTCCCGAACATACGCGAGGTCGACGCAGCGAATTAACGTCGTTTGCGTAGCGTACCCGACGCGTAAGGTTGCCCCTGCTACTTAGCAGGCGCAACCAATGTTAACGATGGCCGTCGTTCCCGCGTCGAATTCAATAAAAATTACGTCGTTTGCGTAAGACGTCCGTGAATGGCGCTGGACGCCATTTACGTATACATCTAGGCAAATGACGTCGGGGGGACGTCATTTAGCGCAATGCACGTCGGGTAATTTACCCGACGGAGCATGCGCAGTACGCTCGGCGCGGGAGCGCGCCTAATTTAAATGGTGCCCGCCCCATTTGAATTGGGCGGGCTTGCGACGAGCAATCTAACGCTACACCGCCGCAAGTTTACAGGTAAGTGTTCTGAGAATCAGGATGTAAACCTGTAGACCTGCGACGGTGTAACGTAGATCTCATATATTACGCTGCCCAGGAGCAGCGCGAATGTATGAGAATCTGGCCCACAGTCTTTTGACAAGGAGCTGCATGGAGACCACAGGTAATCATTATGACTACTACTTTGTCCTTGGCTTGCCTTTCTTATGTGCAGATTATAGAGTTTAGATCCTCTTTAATTAAATCATTGCCCAAAGGGGGTAGTAGTATATATAAAAAGAAAGTTACTTCTGCGCTACTAATATAAAGTAAGTGCTATATATTAAATCTAAGAGGTTGCTGCTTAACACCAACTGTTATTAGCAGACCAGAGAAAAAAGAAAAATATGTGAAGCGCTCTCTCTTTTCCAAAAAAATACTATGTGATGTAAATATAAAATAAATAAAGTAGTGACCCCTAGTGGTAGTATTGCATATGACACCAAAATATATTATATACAATGCAATTGGTTTGTGCAACCAGTGACCTCTAGTGGGTACAAAAATTATAACACATATATCAAATAACATCGATATGTACAACCAGTGACCTCTAGTGGTTCCAAAAATTATAACACACATATATATATATATATATATATATATCAGGCAAAGTCCATTATTTCAGTGATATCTTCTGTGAACCAATGCTGTCCACACACAATCCAATGGCGAATGATAACAAATGAGTGATTTAACACCATGTGGACCCTCCACAGGTCATACTATTCACTCACCTCCCAGAGAGGCCCCTAATTGGACAAAGTAGCACCTTCCCCTTTGGGGTCTTACTCCACAATCTTTAAGCTCCCAATAGTAAACTCCTGCAAGCGTGATCTCTCATATATGTTGGCAACATATAGTGAAATACTGTAAAACTAAATGTATTGAAAATACAAGCACCTATTCCATTCACATTTAGGAATCCACTATCCCTGGTGCATACAGGTGATGAACTTTAAAATAAATAGATACGTCCCTGGGGTCACAAAATCGTCTGCAAGTCCTCGGCCCTACTGCCCTCATGGGTGATCGTGTACTTCCTACAAACGATGCAATGGCGTCACAAGCCCCACCCTGGCACGTTCCTTCACTCACATGCAACTTTATCAAAGGGATAACCCAAAGGGGAAGGTGCTACTTTGGTCCAATAAGGGGCCGCTCTGGGAGGTGAGCGCATAGTGCGACTGGTGGAGGGTCCACGTGGTGTTAAGTCACTCATTTGGTTGTACATATTAATGTTATTTGATATATGTGTTATCATTTTTGCACCCACTAGAGGTCACTTGTTGCACATACCACTTTCATTGTGACATATATAATATATTTTTGATGTCATATGCAATATTCCCACTAGGGGTCACTACTTTATTTTATTTATTTTGTATTTACATCACACAGTATATAAAAATAAAGGACTATTATTTTGACAGATACAAATATAACGTGTTTGCTCTCCTTAAGTACAAAAAACATAAGAATTAAAATTTCAGCCTATAGCCTATAATGAGATTCAAGCTGCCTCTTCTTCAGTAGGATGAAACCTTCTTTTTTGGTTACTATAGTCAACACTGCCACTTTCCTCCTCTGTGAATTCATATAGAACAGTGTCAAATGTCCTTAGGTAAAGGTTCCAAAATGAGTTTTCCTGGAACTTCTGCACTATTATTTTGAAGACATTTAATAAGTCATACATTTATTAAATTTTTTATTAGAATTTTAAAGAATTTTTCTTTTGTTTCAAACATTAAAAACGTATTTGCTTTCACAGAAAGCAACATGCTCATTTTTTCATCTAGTCATCGAAGACATGTTTCCTGTGTACACCAGCCTGAGTAACAGAGTCTGTGGAATCTTGTCCAGATTGTCGCTGGTGATTCAACAGTCTAGACACTTGTACTCATGGTAAACACAGATGTTCAATGTGCAGAAATATGATTTCTCTTTATGATTTTCAGTCACAAAAAATAAGTCCACTTCCACGGGCTTTCTTCAGATTTCTATCAAATCAAAGCTTGATGTCTTGAGACTCTGACATTTTGGCTAGTGTCTTCTTTACTCGCAAAGCTGTAAGGCGTGAGGCAGGATTGTGAGCCCAACACTCTGTCATCAGTTTTCCCATCTGTCTCAGACACTGTGGGAAAGAAAGCAATTTTAATGTAAGTCAGAATAACTGGTACATTCTCCTACAAGATTTACATGTCATATATAAAATATACCAGAATGTTGCAATTTTTATGAAAATTACTAACCCTATAATTACAGCTGGGAAATCAGTTATGACTGATGCGTGCATTATCCAAGTTTCATGTAGGAAAAGTCCCATAATAGCCATTTAGAATTATCCTTTCATGTTCCCCGGTACAGTATAGGAAACTGAAAGGCAGACTGATTGGTTGTCGTACACAAATGACCTTTATGACGAGCAAGAGACCTAAAAGCAGTAGGTAAGAGTTTTACTTATAAAGGTAAAGTTTAGCGCCAGTGTAGACCCACCTATTATAAGGGGGGGGGGGGGTCAATTATAAGCCCTCTGGTATATTCAGAAGGTCTCAGTGATAATTGTACAAAAATGTGTAGATTAGTGAACAACACCACAGCTGAAAAAGGGGGGGACAGCTTTTTAACACGGTAATAAACCTGTCAAAGCACCCTTCATACAGTCCTTGGTATATATAAACTATTTAAAGTGCTATATACACATAAACTCAAACAAATTATTGTTAACTTAAACCAAAGTGCACCTGTGACCATTCAAGTGACAATCATAAGTGAAAACCATATGTGATCAATAACAGGTTATAAGTCACAATTATAATGAAATATCAGTCCATATATTGTGATGATAGTAAAAATCTGTCCGAATCACCCCTACTCAAGCAATTCCTTATTTCATGGTACCACCCACAAATGATCAACTGATCTATGGGTCTAGGGGGAAAGAAATTAGTTCATATACTGAATATGTGGATATAATCCTCCTCTTTAGGCCCCAATCCGATGTTCAGGAATGCAATCCTCCAATGGTTACAACAGCATATAAGTATGAATAAGGTACCCTTACCAGATAAGGTGGACCCTCTACTCACCGTACGGTGGGAGGGTCTTACGGGCTTGTATGGGCCGATCGCCCCCCTGGATTACCGTCTGGGAATTCCTCCTAGATAAGGTCAGCATCCGATGCATGCAGCATTGATCTCCAGGCCAGGGATCACGGTCCAATCGGTGAACAAAGCACCCCAAGAGTCACGTAATGGTACCACATCAAATGTGTAACAATCGAGGGAAAAGAGAGAGAAAACTTCTCATGTTGTAGTTGGTAAAATTTAATTTAAAAATTCAAATCCATATATCACACTGGTGACAGGAACAGATCACAACAAAGGATAACATCAAAATTTAAAAATTGGGTATATCCCAGTTGAAGTCTGCATTAGACGAAACCGGTCGGGTACTTCAAGCCTCATAGCTTCTCCGCTGCACAAACTTTTTTTGGGTACTTCTATCTACCCCAATTGGGTGGAAGGTTGCTGTGTTATTCTCACGCGTGGCTTATTTTTAAATTTTGATTTTATCCTTTGTTGTGATATGTTCCTGTCACCAGTGTGATATATGGATTTGAATTTTTAAATAAAATTTGACCAACTACACCATGAGAAGTTTTCTCTCTCTTTTCCCTCGATTGTTACACATTTGATGTGGTACCATAACGTGACTCTTGGGGTGCTTTGTTCACCGATTGGACCGTGATCCCTGGCCTGGAGATCAATGCTGCACGCATCGGATGCTGACTTTATCTAGGAGGAATTCCCAGACGGTAATCCAGGGGGGTGATCGGCCCATACAAGCCCGTAAGATCCTCCCACCATACGGTGAGTAGAGGGTCCACCTTATCTGGTAAGGGTACCTTATTAATACTTATATGCTGTTGTAACCATTGGAGGATTGCATTCCTGAACATCGGATTGGGGCCTAAAATGGAGGATTATATCCACATATTCAGTATATGGACTAATTTCTTTCCCCCTAGACCCATAGATCAGTTGATCATTTGTGGGTGGTACCATGAAATAAGGAATTGCTTGAGTAGGGGTGATTCGGACAGATTTTTACTATCATCACAAATATGGACTGATATTTCATTATAATTGTGACTTATAACCTGTTATTGATCACATATGGTTTTCACTTATGATTGTCACTTGAATGGTCACAGGTGCACTTTGGTTTAAGTTAACAATAATTTGTTTGAGTTTATGTGTATATAGCACTTTAAATAGTTTATATATACCAAGGACTGTATGAAGGGTGCTTTGACAGGTTTATTACCATGTTAAAAAGCTGTCCCCCCCTTTTTCAGCTGTGGTGGTGTTCACTAATCTACACATTTTTGTACAATTATCACTGAGACCTTCTGAATATACCAGAGTGCTTATAATTGACCCCCCCCCATAATAGGTGGGTCTACACTGGCGCTACACTTTACCTTTATATTTTTACAACTGTCCTCTTGTTGTGTCGGCAGCCTAAATTTTTGTAATTTTCAGTTTTGCGCAATTTTTATATATATATATATATATATATATATATATATATATATATATATATATATATATATATATATATATATATATGAGTTTTACTTGCTTTTATACTCTGGGTATGAAAAATTCTTGTTTTTTTAAGTATAACTCCAGTCAATGTTTTTCTACATTTTGATAGAGGGAAGAATACAATCTGTTTTATTATTATGATTATTCTCTGTGTCCAAAATTTATTTATTTGCAAAATTTTGTTAAGCCGGTCATAGACAGTTCGAACCATCTATGGGCAGGCTGAATGTATCCATCAACTGACTTGGGCACAATCAGCAGGTTGGATTTTTAGTATGTGATTACTGCCATCGGCTATAGCCACTAGTAATAATCACTGTGTTCTCTCAACAGGAATGGCTCCCCGTGCCTCCCAACCTTGCACACCCCCCCCTAGGAGAAAAAAATAGTCCTGTGGTAGGGATTGCACCATCAACACTGATTGTGTTTATGGGGGAATCAAGCAATTTTCGCACCTTAATGGTCTACCTTACACTTTCTGCCAGAGTGTCTATTGTTACTATGCTAAAGAGAAATCATCCAATGGAAACACAGAGGTTAGATTTTCCATAATTTTGGAAAGAGTACTTTATCACTTTCTGATGTATCAAAAGCACGGAATGTAAGGCTAGGAATTCCATATCAGGATGAGGAAATAAAACCTAAGCCTTGCCCACTCTATTGAAAACTACTTTGAAATTGAAAGCTCCAATTTAAATGTGCTTGAATTTAGAAAAGGGACAAAATCGTTTCCATTTCTACAAATTTTGATTACATTTTAAGAACTGGCCAAGCACACCTGAAATGTTGCTCTTTAGCCTGGGCCTGTCAATCAAATCCAGATATTTAAAGCATGTGTTAGTCTTTGTAAGGTATTACCATAACCTTTAAGTACATTCCCTAAGCTTTTTTTTTCTTTAAAACACAATTAAATCAAAATTGAAGCTAAATTCATAATTTACTTTAATCATCCAATTAATGACAAAAAATATATATTTTTACAAGGACATGTTCAAGGATTCTAGGATTTTCGTTAAGAATTTAGCAATCCACACAAAAGCAGCATCATTTCATGTTCTGCATTCTGTACCTCATCACTGCTCCATCTGTTTGGAAATGAGGGTCGTAACCTCCGGATACACACAATTTCCCTCATGTCTTCATAAGAAGGGTCGGTTGGTACCACGTCATGATAGGGCAGCTGGTATTCTTCTAATATACCTGAAATACAAATAAGTAATCAAATTCTATTATCTTTTATACATGCCTATTTTTATTCACACAGGAAACAAACTTAGATAACATTCTATCAATACATTTTTCTGATTTATCTTGTGAAATGCTTCAAAAAGTTTTTCCTATAGATTTAATCATTAGATATGGTTTTATAGCTTCAAATGCATCACAAATGTGCTTAAAATTGAATGTCTGTTGCATCTGAATATATAAAGGATTGTAATAAAATGATTATATTTATTTTCTTACCTCCTGATATACACCGTCGGGCCACTTCCCAGAGAATAAGACCAAAGCTGTACATGTCTGCCATTATGTATGACTGGAAGTGATTCCTGTTCAAGCTCTCATCAAGAACCTCAGGAGGCATATAGCGCTTTGTACCCACTCTGGTATTTGGTGGTATGTCCACTTCATTTGTATCACTGTAGCACAAAGAATGTAAGAAAAAAAAAGGTAAGCAAACATAACTACAAACAATGAAAATCTAATATTTTATTTGCCCTTATGTTTCTTTTGTCTGTGAACATTTCCAAACAAATAGAGCTAATTTGGGCTCTTGGACTGGTTCTTTATTGAACTCTAGGTAATGCACAAATTGAAGTGTCAGTGACTCGAGGATTAAAGGAGTGTAAAAAAAGGGCCAAATTACAAAGAGGGTTGAGCAGCTATGGGTACAAACACAGGATGGACAGTTATAAGGTTAAAATGATTTAGTACCCAAAAACATTAGGTTATCTCTTCTCCGACCTCATTGCACCAGAAATCAGGATCTTCTGAGCTTGATAGCTTTTGATCAACTAGCTTTTTTTGGGGGGGAACTAATTCTTTAGATGTGGTTACATCATAAGCTGCATATTGGGGGTCGATCGATATAGTTTTTTTCAGGGCCGATACCGTTTTTTCGGCTGACTTTCAGGCCAATAGCCTATATCGGGTGCCGATATTCTGTAGATTTAAACTTTATTTTCACATTATCCTTAATTTTTTTTATATCACTTTTATTGCTGTCACAAAGAATGTAAACATCCCCTGTGACAGTAATGGGCAGTGACATGTACTCTTTATGAAAAGAATCTGGGGTCTATAAGATCCCAAACCCCTTCTTTGCACTTGACAGCATTCAAAATGACAAGATGTTTTTGAATACTTTCTATTTTTTAAAACTGGCGCCTTTAGGATGCCAGTAATCTGGAAGTGATGTCATGACATTGCTTCCGGGTTACTAGATCTATTGGTAATATGGTAATATTGGTAACTATTGGTAATATTGGTAAGTTTGTGACCCCTACTGGATATGATTGCATTTTTTTTCACTTTGCCTTCCATATGTAACTTTTTGTAATACGATTAGATTATTTGTTGCGTGTATGCACAGTATTCGCATATGATGATACATGTACCTATTGTTATATTGTTTGTTTTTCTATATGGGTAATATAAACTTATTAAAAACATTCTCTGCCTATGGGTGTGCTTTCTCTAAATTTACCATAGTCCTGTTGACAGATTAATACAATGTTTGTGGTTTTAAGCACCCTTGATTTAAATATTATTGCTTTCATGAACTAGCTATGGGAAACCTTGGCTTAAAGGGGTTTTCCACCCATTTTTTAAGTTTATTAAAAGTCAGCAGCTAAAAAAGTGTAGCTGCTGGCTTTTAATAAACTGACACTTACCTGCTCCAGCGTTCCAGCAGGTAAGTGTGGTAAGTGTGGGCACCCGGCCGTGACAGCTTTCGGCTTCACGGCCGGGCACCCACTGCGCATGCGCGAGCGGCGCGGCCCGGCGCTGCGCTGTTTGATTGGACAGGCGATCGCCTGGGACCTGTCACGTGTCCCAGGCGATCGCCTACAGGGAGGGGCTGCCAAAAGGCGATATGACGTATCGCCTTAGCAGCCCCTCGGCGGAAGGAGGAAGTGGGACAGGAAGTCCCCTTCTCCTAAAGCCCCCACCCCCCCCCAAAAAAAAATTACATGCCAAATGTGGCATGTAAGGGGGAGAGGAGTGGGTTAAGAGGAAGTTCCATTTTTGGGTGGAACTCCGCTTTAACTACAAACCTCTACACAATGATCTAACAGTATGTCTTAATGGGGTGAACATGGAACCAAAAACTCTTCACTAAGGTATTAATGTGTGAATACCTTTTGTTTTAAGAAGGCAAACCTTTTAAAGCAAGAAAAGATTGCATAATATGTAACCATAATGCATGTAAATAGACTGAAGCTATCATAATTTTAAATAAAGGTGATGCCCTTCTTAGCATCTTTTAGATATTGCTTGTCCTTTGACTGTGGTGTCTGTTATTTTACTTTGCTACTACAATGTAATGAAAGTGAAGCTCAAGACCTAAACAATTTTACTGGGACAGAGATACATGGGAAGCCAGGGGATAAGCCTTAAGCCTCGCACACACGACCGAGGAACTCGACGGGCGAAACACATAGTTTTCCTCGTCAAGTTCCTTGTTAGGCTGTCGAGGAACTCGACAAGGCAAGTTTCTCCATTCCCGTCGAGGAGATAAAGAACTTGCTCTCTTTTTGGCTCGTCGAGTTTCTCGACAGTTTCCTTGACGAAAATGTACACATGACCGGTTTCCTCGGCAAAAAAATATCTTCCAGCAAGTTTCTTGCTGGTTTTTGCCGAGAAACTCGGTCGTGTGTACGAGGCCTAACAGTCAAGAATCTTTAAAATTCTACAATTCAGCACCTATATTTCTCTCATGACAGTCCTACTTTACATGACCGCCCATTAAAATGTCTTTACTTTTTACAACACAGGAAAACGTCTTTAGTTCCATATGTGTATTCAGATGGTAAAAGGTTGGCTTTACATTCCCCGTGGGATACCTTTCATACAACTACATGGTACATCAGGCACATATTAGGAATATGAAATTATGGGTTTACTAGTATGTTTTGTTTTTTACTTAATTTTTTTTTACACAATTACAGTTGTGTTTTCACCTTCTTGGATTTCTTGAGTCACTATTGAGAAAGCCCTGGCCTCACAGATGCATCCTGGGAGGGCAGCGCCACCAGTGCTTTCAGGAAGATATTGTTCCTGAAGTGCATGATGTCATGCACCTCATTTTGCACATGTGACATACAACACTACACTACAGCTGTTGCTATCCCCCCCCTCCATTTTATATGAGATTTAGGGGAAGGCTTATTTTTTTCAAGATGAATGTAATGTTGTGTGGCGCATGTGTGAGACAATATAACAGCGAGCTGAGGCACAAATGTCATTAGTAGGCTGGCACAGGGAGCAAGGAAGACGAAGCCAGCCACAGGTGATATTCATTTTGAAAATAAAAATGGTGGCAAGGGGGGCACAGGCAGCACAGAGACAGTATGAAATGGCTAATCATGAAGAAAATGGTGCATAGACATACAAAAGTGATCTTGTTTTAGTAACACACATGCAGTACATAATATTAGTAGTTTTTAATAAAAGGGAGAGAGAGGTCCACTTTAAGCATTAGTGGGGACATTAGGTGTTACAGGTTAACATGAAAAGGCTAGTTAATATTATTTTACTGGTTTTCTGGACTGACAAACTGAGTCTAATGCCAATGGGCACTTTAAACTTAGAGCTATCTTGTGATGACCGGACATGGTACTTGTTGCTGACTATTGCTTGTCTTTGCTTACATAGCATTTACAGTAAAAAAAATATTTTCATACCCTCTGCACTTTGAATAGCAGAGGTGTATTAATTATTTAAGCAAATGGCACACGTGGAAAAATGCAAGTAGTTTAATGTACCTTTAACCAGGGCTTTTTTTCAGGGGGAACTTGGCGGAACTCAGTTCCACCACCTCTGGCTCAGACCCTTTGGTGCCTGCTCACCACAATCACTTGTAAACACAGAAGTCTGCTTTCTGTGTTTACAAGTGACAGCTCTGCACTCTGTGTGTAACCCCCTGAACTCTGCACTCTGTATGTAATGCAATCCTGGTATTTAATGCCCCTTTAAGAGCCTTCTACTGTTTTTGAAATCTGAACGGGGTCGTGGTTGAGTTCTTGCACCTATTTTTGGAGAAAAAACACACTGCCTTTAACACTGTTTGGAATTTTTTAAACTGTATATACCACATATTCTACTTGCGTAGTATCCTCTGTAAGACATTGGTTTCTTCCAATTCTAAACTCTATTATGTTATGTTTAATATATTCATACAGGATGTTTAAGTTGCACTGGGGGAGGTGGAGCTGCACATTAAATGAAAACAGCAATCAATCACTCTGTCAAAAACTATTGCCATATTTTGCCTGGCTAGTGCGCCAATGTGAATAACAATAGGTTTTTCAGCATGAACCAGGAACACAGTGAAGGGACATACTTTCCCCAGGCTAGATTTAAGTATTCAAATGTGCAGACACAATTAGACATAGAACTCAGTGGGGTGGCAGTTCCATTTCTGACATTTCATTAGCATTTGACTAAACTCCAACGACAGCTGTAACAATGAAATCTTTAGAGAACATAGAAAAAAATATGTATTTTCCTGAACTCTAAACTGTACTTTGATCAAAAACAAAAAGCATTTTTTGCCATGACTTGGTATTGATATTCTTTGCATCACTATGCTGTAAGTGCATTAGACCACTTATGATATCTGCTGGAGTTATTGTAGTCACAACTGGATTGAGTAAATAAAACACAAGTGATTTGGTTCTATTGTCTTTTTTAATGGAAGTCTTTTTAATGTCAAAGCTGTTTAAAATGTACTATGCCTTCTAATACCTATTTCATGAAATTAGATTTTAATGGGATGGAATGACTCGGAGAAGAAAACATATATATTAGCGTTTGTGTTCCTAAATGAAAAGGAATCTATTTTATAAGCAATTTTCTCTGGGAATTGCAATTGTGAAGGCAGCGTTGCTGTATGCAATGCAGAATAATACAATTAATCTTTAATGAAGGAGTTAAAAAAAAAAATAGGTCAGAATCCGAGAGCAGCAAAATAATTGGGAAATTAACACTTCTTGCTTTCTGCCTAGAGAGAACAGAGGCCATATAGGTTTTTGTGCTGTTATGACAGTTCATTAAAGGATTGAGTGTTTTTTCTTTTCATCAGCAAGGGAGGTGGGGCTGGAAAGGATAAGACAGAGCTGCAAACTCCTATCCTCATCTAAGGATAATGGGACACACAAGTCCGAAAGATTCCCTCCATTAATCAGTTATCTCAATTGGTGGATGCCTATCATTGCAACAAAGGATGACCATACACTGTACAATTTCCATTAGATCTACAAACCACTATGTAGTGAACGGGCCTGCTTAATTTGATACAAAATTGAATAGATTTTTTTGTTTGTACCGCTATTACATAGTTTTGGTAAATCTAAAGAAGACTGTATATGGATTGTACAGACTGTATAGTGTATTGACAGCTTAAAGGGGTTGTAAAGGTTCGTCTTTTATTTTCGAAATAGGTTCCTTTAAGCTAGTGCATTGTTGGTTCACTTACCTTTTCCTTCAATTTCCCTTCTAAATGTTTTTTTTTCTTTGTTTGAATTTCTCACTTCCTGTTCCTCCTCAGTAAGCTTTCCACCATCATCCGAGCAGTGGAAAGTCATTTAGAACAGCTTACTGAACACCTTACTGAGGAGGAACAGGAAGTGAGAAATTCAGACAAAGAAAACAAAGAAAGAAAACATTTAGGGCCAGATCCTCAAACGAATTACGCCGGTGTATCTATCGATACGCCGCGTAATTTCAAAGTTCCTGCGTCGTATCTCTGTTTTGTATCCACAAAACAAGATACGACGGAATCTGGGCTCGATCCGACAGGCGTACGTCTTAGTACGCCGTCGGATCGTAGCTGCATATTTACGCTGCCCGCTAGGTGGCGTTTCCGTCGAATTCCGCGTCGAGTATGCAAATTAGCTAGATACGGCGATCCACAAAATTACGTACGGCCGGCGCATTTTTTTACATGGTTTGCGTTTGGCTTTTTCCGGCGTATAGTTACCCCTGCTATATGAGGCGTATCCTATGCTAAGTATGGCCGTCGTTCCCGTGTCGAATTTTGAAAATGTTACGTCATTTGCGTAAGTCGTTCACGAATAGGGATTTGCGTAGAATGACGTCACCGTCGTAAGCATTGGCTTGTTCCAGTTTAATTTCGAGCATGCTCACTGGGATACCCCCACGGACGGCGCATACGCCGTTCAAAAAAAAATTAATTTACGTTGGGTCACGACGTATTAACATAAAACACGCCCCCATCACATAGATTTGGATTGCGCGCCCTTACGCCGGGAGAATTACGCTACGCCGCCGTAACTTTAGAGGCAAATGCTTTGTGAATACAGCATTTGCCTCTCAAAGTTGCAGAGGAGTAGCGTTACTAGGATACGCTACGCCTGCATAAAAATACGATCCGCTACGTGGATCTGGCCCTTAGAAGGGAAATTGAAGGTAAGTGAACCAACAATGCACTAGCTTAAAGTAATCTATTTAGAAAATAAAAAACAAACCTTTACAACCCCTTTAAAGCACTCAACTAACCACTTTATATGATTTCACATATGTTCCTGCCAACAAAAAATCAGGCATTGCAAAAACTACCATGTAAAGTTCAAAAAAGATACAATACCATTCAAATTTCACATATGTTCTTGTAACTCAAAAAACAGGCATTATAGAAACACCCCTCTAAAGTGCAAAAAGGACCAAGACTATATGAACATACACACAATCCTATTTTTATTTATTTAGCACACAATGCTTCCAAATAATTCTAAAGAAGCTGATCCAAACAAACTATTCACTGCACTTGATGGGCACGCTGTATTAACTGTATGTCACCAGAGTTTCAGTGGGACAGAAACTTCAGCTTTCAGAACAAAATAGAGATGGGCTGAGCACTGCTCTGCCATTCACAATAAGCTTTGCATTCTATTAATTAATACAACGCTTCTAATAGGCTGATGCGGAGAGGCAAACAAAGGATGATCTCTGACTCAGCCAATCAAAATAGGCTTTTGAATGGCTGAGCAGTCCTCAACCCAACTTTATTTTGTTCTGGGAGTTGGACAGGAAGTCTCTGTCCCACTCCTGGAATACAGCGCTATATAGAGTATGTCGATTAGGCTATATAGAGTGCACACAGAAAGAGCAACTGTTAGAGCAATAAATAGTTCAGCTTGGCCCAAACAAACTATATAAAAGGACAATAAATGTGGAGTTAAGCTTTAAGTGATCAAAGACCATATCAAGAAAAAAAAAAGTTATTGAAAGCACAAAAGGCAACCATAGAATACCATTGCATAGATATAATAGATATGGTATAGCATACCATGAATTTATATCACTGCTGACTCTGTATTTAGCTACAGCTCTTTTCATGTACATTTGAGAAGAGGCCTAGCTTATTTGCTGTTCTTAAAGTCCCACATTTAGACAGTCAACTGCCAGTGCTTGATGTCAGGGGAATTTTTTCATGAATGGAGGAAGCTCAGCCAAATATAAATCCTGATGCCCCTATCTCTCTCATCATTCTCCAATCAAAAAATATATATATTTGTATTTAGGTGTGTACAAAGAGAGATGGAAACAAAGAGTGAGATATGATCTATATCTCTATCTATCTGTCTGTCTATCTTAAAAGAGGAGCGGGGGATTAATGGCTTGCTATTGATTTCTAAATATGGACAATATGTACTAGCCCTTTTTATATTGATTTCTTTAGCAGTGTCAGTTACATATCTCCTAAAGAATCAAGGCATGCTTCATGAATAAATTATACCACATATGTTAGGTAATTGCCATAGACAGTCACGTTATGGCATTTCATTTACCATTCCGTTAATTCTGCTGTTGTACCAGTACGATGTCATGTGTTCAGTTAGCTTTGTAACTCAATTTCTACTTAAGCATTCAAATACACTTGACTTTTTAGTCATCAGGGTAATTAAATATTTTACAAATGTTCACAATGGTGTACAAATTATGCTGTTCTCTCCAACACTTTCTCATAAATTTTCAGTGATAAATTCTGGAAGAAAGATCATTTCATTGACTCAAAAGGAGAGAAAAGGAGGGGGCCCGCAGAGAAGACAGAAAGAGAGAGTTCAAAGACATTGGTTCCGCTTCACTGAACTAGCAAATAACATATTATGTACTAACCTAATTATCTTACATTACTAACCTAATGAATTTTACTGCCAATCCCAGGTCTGCAATACAGCACGTTCCATTTTTCTTCACCAATATGTTTTTGCTTTTAAGGTCCCTGTGGGCTATGGCTGGTTTGCCTTTTGTTCCAAATATTTCAGTATGCAGGTGGCACAGACCACTGACTGCAGAGTACGCCAACTTCAGCATTGCTTTGGTGTCGAGAGTGGTTGATTTTAGGTAATCGTATAAAGAACCATTTTCGTGATAATCTGTAATCAGGTACAGTTGAGTCCATGATCCTGTCCCTTTAATGTCAGCAGCAATAAACCCTGCAAAAAATAAATAAATGAGATAACACATGTAAATATGTGTGAAGTAACAGTCTTTACAAAACAAAATGTATAGAGAAAATTCGATCAAGAAGTAAGGTGTAGTTCACCCCAGCCAATTATATTTAAGATGGCATTTTGTCCAGTGCAGGCAAGGAAATTGAACTCCTAACTGGTTGATGTGGACATCAGAAGATTTTTGTATCTTTTAATTTAATAGAACATTGTTTTAAACATAATAATGAGTTTTTCTAATATATATATATATATATATATATATATATATATATATATATATATATATATATATATATATATATATATATATATTTATGGTCGTTACCCTCTGACCGAGAGAGATGTGGATCACATAAACACGCGACAAGACTTACAACATAAATAGACCTGAAGTGTGCCTTGGTGGTCTGGTCAGTATGCCAAGAAAAGGGGGCATACCCAAGGTAAGTAATGGGTAGTTAATTGAAGAAGGACATGCTGAGAAGTGCCCTGAAAAAGGGAAGGGCGGGAGGGTGTCGAATGCGATTGAATGTGCAGACTCACGGACATGAGGTGAGCTGGAAAGAGTCGGCCCAGTGACGTGTAGTACCGCACACTGAACCGACAAAGAGCATGTGTGAGTGGGCTGCTTAAATACCCTCCGGGCTCCTCCCATAAACTCAGGCCACCATACTGGCCTTCTTATTTATGGTCGTTACCCTCTGACCGAGAGAGATGTGGATCACATAAACACGCGACAAGACTTACAACATAAATAGACCTGAAGTGTGCCTTGGTGGTCTGGTCAGTATGCCAAGAAAAGGGGGCAAAAGACTCAGATAGGGAAATAGTTTATATTGATTTCTTGTATTTATTGAGCCAGCTTGGTAAAGGCTTGTGCCATTCCTTCATGAGGATTTGGGATGTATGTGGCAAAACAAGGAGACTTCCATCAGCCTGGTATCTTGATTATGTAGTCTGGTACTCCCTGTTGGGAGGCAACTGAGACTGCTCCAATTCGGAAAGAATGTCCAGAGAACTGACTGGGGTTTGAAGCCCAAGTTACTTAGGAGGATTCTGACATGCTTGACACACTGGCTGACACTCAGGGAGCTGGTTTAGAAAGGGTAGCAACGAGCTACCATCAGAGTGGCTGGGTAGATGGAGCAGTAGTGGGTCGAACACCGTCACTGGGCGTCAGGCGTTGTCAGTCTGAAACAGGTTGATGTCAACCCCAGGGGCTGGTTTGTTGCGTTTGCAGACTGTGAGAGTGTAGTGGTTCGAAAGTGAGTCGGGTGGCGTCGGAGCAGTGTGTGACTGCCGGAGCCGCTGACTAAATTCACTAGGTTGTAGGGAACCGTGAAGGCCTGGTAGATGGCTGATGGGTGACTAGACTGGGCAAAGCGCTAAACAGGGAACGAGTAAGGATTTTAGACATGTCCCTAAAGAGGGGACTCTTGAAAGGTAGGTGCTTGCCACTGACTACAGGTTGGTGCTTCTGTATGCCCTGTAGGAGGGACTTGACTGCATGGGCTCGAGAATACTGACGGTTTACTGGGGTCCTGCAGGGACAGGAAATGCTGGATGCCATCTAGATATGGCGTGATAGTATTGAGAAATGGTCAGCTGCATGTGGCAATACGATATGAAGGCTAGGATGTGTCCAACTGCTGCTTCGGGGCAAGGGGCCAAAAATTTGCGATTAGTGTTCCAAGCAGTGCGATAGGCCTTCAGTGTGTTGCGTGCCAAGGAGTGGTTAATAAGTTGGATTGCGTTGGCGAGATGCGACTTCAGTCCATCGTCAGCAATGTCCATGGTGGGACAGGGATAGTTGTTGGGTCGGCTCCAGGCTCTTGCTGGAAAAAACATACATTCCAAGGTTGGAATAGGAAAGCGCATCAGCTGCTGCATTTGCCTGGAAAAGGTCTACATAAGATATTAACTGGTGACGGAGTGACAGCTGCGCGAGCCTGCGCAGGAAGTGATGGGGAGTGACTTAGATCTATCTTAATTGATGATGTCGGCTGTGGCCTGATTGTCTGTGGTGAAGAACAGTGTCTGTCCTGTTCAAGTGTGGTCCCAGACCTGGGCAGCTGCCACGATGGGGTGCAGCACGAGGCGTGATGAAGACTGGGTGAAGCAAAAATTTAAGAGAATTTCTGGGGGCCAAGGTTTGGAGAACCAGTGGCGGCCTAAAAAATGGCTGCAAAAGCCTTTGGTGGCTCGGCTGACACTGCCGGGATGAAGATTGAAATGATGTTCTATCAGGTGGGGAAGTTGTCCCACATAGCTAAGTCTGCTACTGATGCTTGGTCTAGTTTGAGAACTTGGACTGGATCTTGCATTGGTGTGAGAAAATCAAGACAATACACAGGTGCTCAACAAGACGATATACATGCACTCGCAGGCCAACGTGCACTCGCTGGTGCTGGATGAAAACCTGAACTAACCGCAGGGAAAAAACTGAGAAAAGATGAGTGGCCCACGTGCCACTGAAGATGAATGGCCAACTGGGTGCCACTGTGTGTTTGTGTGGCTGATTGTTTGTCACTGAGGTGTGTTTGCAAGTTTAGTTTGTATTCGGGTTTGCACGTAGGTGCGTGCCGCTAAGTGTTTTATACTACTGCAGACAATATTGTGCGGTTGCAAGGGTGTCAGTGAGTGTCAGGTTGCTGGGACGATATTGTGTGGTGGCAGGGGCCTTGAGTATGAAGGTTTGATGGTATTGGTGGTTGCAAGGGTCTCAGTCGTTTGCTGAGACGATATTGCATGGTTGCAAAGGTGTCGATGATTATGAGGTTTGTTTTGAGATGGCATGGTGTGGTTGCACAGGTCTCAACAAGTGAGGGGTTGCTGAGACGATGTTGCGTTTTGCAATGGTCTCAAATGAGTGTCGGCCGCTGAGACAACTTTGTATGGCTGCAAGGGTCTAAATGAGTGTCAGGTTGCTGAGACGATATTGCATTTGCAATGGTCTCAAATGAGTGTCAGGTTGCTAAGATGACTTTGTATGGCTGCAAAGGTCTGAACGGGTGTCAGGTTGCTGAGATGAGATTGTGTGGTTGCAAAGGTCTAGAAGGGTGTGAGGTAGCTGAGATGATATTACATTTAGCAAGGGTCTCAAAATGAGTGTCAAGTTGCTGAGACAATATTCCCCTTTATTTTAATTTTTTATGAAAACGACTGTGAATGAAACGCTGGTAAACATGAGTTACCGCATCTGGCAGTGTTTACAAGCTGTTACAGGCATTGGCGTTTCGAATGCCTCTGAACATCCGTCTGAACCCATTTTTTTTTTTTTTTACCAACAGCAGTGTACATGAGGCCAAAGATGATTTGTCTGGCTGCAAGGGTCTCAATGAATGCCAGGTTGCTGGGGCGAGACTGTATGGTCACAAAGGTCTTTGACGAGTGGGAGGTTGCTCAAGACAGTATTGCGTGGTTGCAAGAGTCTTGATGAGTGTGGGGCTGCTGAGACGGTATTGTGTTTGCAAGGGTCTGAACTATGGTGTGAGGCTGCTGAGACGGTATTCCGTGGTTGCAAGGGCCTTGAGTGTGGGGCTGCTGAGACGGTATTGCGTTTGCAAGGGTCTGAACTATGGTGTAAGGCTGCTGAGACGGTATTGTGTGGTTGCAAGGGTCTTGATGAGTGTGGGGCTGCTGAGACGGTATTGCGTTTGCGAGGGTCTCAACAATGGTGTGAGGCTGCTGAGACGGTATTGCGTGGTTGCAAGGGACTTGATGAGTGTAGGGCTGCTGAGATGGTATTGCGTTTGCATGGGTCTCAACAATGGTGTGAGGCTACTGAGATGGTATTGTGTGGTTGCAAGAGTCTTGATGAGTGTAGGGCTGCTGAGACGGTATTGCGTTTGCAAGGATCTCAACAATGGTGTGAGGCTGCTGAGACGATTTTGCATGGTTGCAATGGTCTCAAGAGGTGTCAGGTTGCTGGGCCGAGATTGTGTGGTGACAATTTTTTTTGCATATTTTTTTTTTTTTTTTTTTTTTTTTGCGTTTTGTAAGGGTCATGTGTTGCAAGGGTCTTAACAAGGGTATCAGGCTGCTGAGACAATTTTGTGTGCTTGCAAGAGTCTCCATGAGTGTGGGGCTGCTGACACGGTATTGCGTTTGCAAGGGTCTCAACAAGGGTGTCAGGCTGCGGAGACAAATTTTGCGTGCATGCAAGAGTCTCCATGAGTGTGGGGCTGCTGAGACGGTATTGCATTTGCAAGGGTGTCAGGCTGCTGAGACAATTTTCTGTGCTTGCCAGAGTCTCCATGAGTGGGGGGCTGCTGAGACGGTATTGCGTTTGCAAGGGTCTCAACAAGGGTGTCAGGCTGCGAAGACGAATTTTGCGCCGTTGCAACGGTCTTAACAGGTGTCAGGTTGCGGGGCTGAGATTGTGTGGTGGCAATTATTTTTTTTTTTTTCTGCACTTTTATATTTCTTTTTTCTTTTTGCGTTTTTTTTTATTTTTTTGCGTTTTTTTTTTTATTTTATTTTTTTGCGTTTTTTTTTTTGTTTGTTTTGTAAGGGTCATGTGTTGCAAGGGTCTTAACAAGGGTGTCAGACTGCTGAGACGATTTAGTGTGGTTGCAAGACTCGATGAGTGTGGGGCTGCTAAGACGGTATTGCGTTTGCAAGGGTCTTAACAAGGGTGTCAGGCTGTGGAGACGAATTTTGCATCGTTGCAACGGTCTCAACAGGTGTCAGGTTGCTGGGCTGAGATTACGTGGTGGCAATAGTTTTTTTTTTTTTTTTTTTTGCGTTTTATATATTTTTTTACTTTTTGCGTTTTTTTTTTTTTTTTTTTTGCATTTTGTAAGGGTCATGTGTTGCAAGGGTCTCAGACTGCCGAGATGATTTGCATGGTTGCAAGGTCTCAATCAATAAGAATTGGGTTACTGAGAAAGGATAGAAACACCTGGTTTGTTTGTACCTTAAGCAAGCAGTATAAGGTAGAAGGACAATGCCTGTTTGAATCGTAGGTTCCATAGGGGCCACTAATGAACGATATGGGAGACAACGAATGGTAGCAAATTGATAAGACATAAAGCATGTGTAATCTTACTTGCGACAGTGGGCCATGCGAGTGAGTTTGCGGCGGACTGTGGCTGGAGTGAAACATGTCGGGAACGTGTAGCGTGATGCCGTGCATGGGGCAAAACAAGGAGGTTTGGTGTAGAAAATAGAACACGAGAAGTGCGTATCAATGCTTTGTAAGCTCCACTGCGGGAACCAAACATATGGTACAGGTGACACCATGAGTGGCCACGAATTTGACATGACAAACAAGCTAACGAATCCTACCTGGGACAGTGAACGTGCGACTGGGTTTGCTTTGGACTGGAGTGGATGTGCAACACATCCCAAGAGTGTGGTGTGGCGCCATGCATGACGCACAGGCAATAACTTTAGTAAATAAATGAGAGAGAAGAGCCGTGAACAAACAATTCGTAAGTTCCGCTGTGGGAACTAAAACACACGGCATGGGGAAACAATGAATGACAACGGTAGAAAGTATGCAATTGTATCTGATACAAAAAGGTTGTAAAATTCATGAAATTAATCTGATACGAATTGATAGTAAGGAGTATTGAACGAATCTGATACGAATTGGTTGTAGAGTGTATGCTACCCCTTGCTTTGAAACCGAACACCTACCAACCACCCATCCCCCCAGGCTAATCAAGTGCAGAGAAGGCACCATGTGAGTCCAATTACCACCTCAATCTGCCAAAGAACCCATACAAACACATGTCAATCTCCAAATGGATTTACAAATGAATCGTATGTTTGGCAGAAGGAAGTTGCAAATGTATTATGCCTGAGCCGAATGATGTTGGAACATGAGCAAAAGTAACTCAGGCAGATTTTTTCCCAAAAGGGATGCAGGATAGGAAGCATAACGAATTGTAAGATTGCACAAGATTCGAAAAGGTTTGAATCCTACCTGCGACAGTAAGCGGGAACCGCCGGCGAAGACCATGAAGGGAGAAGCCGCAAAGCGCTTGCGATGTCGAATGCGATTGAATGTGCAGACTCACGGACATGAGGTGAGCTGGAAAGAGTCGGCCCAGTGACGTGTAGTACCGCACACTGAACCGACAAAGAGCATGTGTGAGTGGGCTGCTTAAATACCCTCCGGGCTCCTCCCATAAACTCAGGCCACCATACTGGCCTTCTTATATATATATATATATATATATATATATATATATATACATATATATATATATATGCAAGACAGTGTTTTGCTAAAAATACCACATGTTTAAAATTAGCTTGAATTGTTCCACATTTTAAATAGTTCTAAAGATCATTAAGGGTTTAGGATGTCGAGACTTTGAAGAAGTAAATCTTACAAAGGAAAAGGTTGCCATCTACTGAACATTTGTGAAAATAACATCTGTCAACTATGGTGTAGAAGGTCAGAAATGAAAAGCAGACTAGTGGGAGAAATTAACCTTACCCTTATGACAGCTCTGTGTTAACAATGGATGTGTATACAGAATAGATTACCTTATTTATACAAGCGAATGCATTATATTAAGGCCATTTATCATACTCGCTGGCATATAGACGCCAATAAGCTGCAACTTTAACGGGGAAGGTTATGAAAGCATATACTGAAGGACTGAATAACATGCAACTCATATTTTTAATAAAAATAGATTTGTTCTTGCTCCATAAACATTTCAGCTGACTTACCAAAATTATATTGGAGCGGATCAGCTAAAGTACAGCAGCAGCAGGCAGAAGTGTTCAAATGGTTCATAAAATGAGATTGCAAAGCATGCTTTTATTTACTGCTAACAGACACAAAAAATCCTGCTTGCATGAAAGCAAATGTGTATAAATAATAATCATTTTATAAGCACCTGACAAAAAGTTATTTAAAAAAAAAAAAAATCATTGGTTTTAGCAGCCATCAACTCAATCACGGAGTATGATCCGCATTTGCAAGTTCAATGTACCCACTTCTCTATTAATTATATTGTGATATAGAAAGGTTTCTGGAAATGCTCCCAAAAGGGCTAATGGGAGCTCTATTCCTATCTTAATTGAGATATATATATATATATATATATATATATATATATATATATATATATATATATATATATACATGTAAACACATAGGCGCACAATTCCTGTGGCGGAAGCTAATTTAATAAAAGGGATTGTAAATCAGTAAGACAAGCTGAGTTTACAGTTTGGAAAAGAGACATATTATAGATAACATAATATGTGCTAACTACATCCAAGATCAGGATGACATCAGTTGTAAATTGAAGAAATACGATTATTTTTTATTTTTTTGTTCCAAACAAATTTTATTTTAAAACTTTTTTTTTTCTATAAAATTTTAAAACAAAACAGTCGTTTGATGGGTATGGTATGACGATCAGTGTGGGAGATATTACATCAGTAACGAAACATGAATAAATAAAGCTGCTATCAAAGAGAAACAGTGAGAGTAATGATCATTGGTCTATTCTTTGTTAGTACCTATCAATTGGGTGTACCCCAGTAGTATAACAGAAAGAGTATTTGAAGGGTCAAACAAAAGAATAATAAAGGGGGGCAGCGTGGGAGTAGGATAAGGAAAAAGTGCTGCTGTGTAGAAGAATGAGGATGTAGCGAGAGAACAAAATGTGTGCTAAGAAAGGGTATTAGGGAACTATCGCTAATGAAACCCCCCAAAAAGGGGTATATCAGGCAGCATGTTGGGAGTATCCCAAGAAAAATAAAATAAAAACAGAAAGGGGGGGGGAATGGGGGAGGGGACAGGAAAACAGGTACGGGCTAGGTAGGCCCACTCTGGCGGTGGTCCTCCTTAATCCACCTCAGGAAGATATAAACCGTCTGTCGTTCAAAGGTCATACCATAAAGCTCCCATTAAAAAAGATTTAAATACTTGTATAGAAAAGGGCTCTTTACATTAAGCTTAAAGCAGATCTGTACTTTGCCCAAGCATGGCAAAGTAACAGGCTTCCTTTAATGCTCCCTCCCTTGCAGCACATACTTCCCTTTACTTCACTTCCCAGCCTTTTTGTTCAGTCTGCAGAATATAAAGAAAGGAAGACCTGTGCAAGCTCTTAGCAGCTCTAGTCAATCACCAAGTGCCAGAGCTGTTTAAAAAAAGGAAATGAGTCACATGTACTGTATTAAACTGTATTGTAATTGTACTGTCTGCCCTTATGCACTTATGTTGTAGAGCGCTGTGTAAACTTTCGGCGCTATATAAATCCTGTATGATAATAATACTGTTTTTCTGTACCTTGAAGTATCCAGCAATTTACTTGCTCCCAACAGGTGAATAGAGCAGCACCAGATCAAAAGGAAGGTGAAAGTAATTGCCGCCTGGAACAACAACTACCGTATGTATTGGCGTATAGCACCCTAACTTTAAGAGGGAAGTTTCAGGAAAAACAATTCCACAGCCACCTTCGTATAACACGCAGGCACAGTTTACCCTCTATTTTCAGGGTAAAAAAGTGAGTGTTATATGCCAATAAATACAGTTACAATGTTTTTCTTTTTCTTTTAGTAACTTTTGTGGTGCTGGGCACCTGGGTGGACACACTCAGTCTAATAACATACACGAGTGCAGTATTCTTATGTCCGATTGCTTTCTCTGTTTTTTCTTTTCTTGTTACTTGTTTAATGTAAGTGATTGTGCATATACATGGATGTGCCTATTTGTTGCTTCAGTGTGTATGGAATTTACAGGTTTTGATACTCCGGGGCTGTGACAATTCCCTTTGTATACTCTGTTTGTTGGATAGTACTTTGCCACTGTATTGGCTTTACAAGTGTAATTTGTATGTGAAATTTTTCAATAAACTAATAAAAAAAAATACAAATTAAAGTAATTGCTGCTGGGAGGCATTCAAGTGTACCCTTTGCTTTGCCCTGCTTGCCTAAAGCTCAGGTCTGTCGAAGTCAATCAAGCAATTCTTTACCACATGAAGCAGTAAACAGTAGGCAGTAGAGAAAACTATATATATATATTACTGTGCAAAAGTTGTAGCCAGGTGTGAAAAAAATGCTGTAAATTAGAATGCTTTCAGAAATAGAAGTGTTAATAGTTTCTTTTTATAAATTAACCAAATGGAATGTATGTGAAATTCAAATCAATATTTGGCTTGACCAACCTTTGACTTAAATTCCTTTAGGTACACTTACACACAGATTTACAAGGAACTCATCAAGTTAGTTGATCCAAACATCTTGGAGAACTAAGCACAGATCTTCTGTGGGTGTAGGCTGCCTTAAATCCTTCTGTATCTTTGTGCAGTCCCAGACAAATGGGAAAGAGATATTAAATAGGGGGCGCTGACATTAAAGATAAATAAATAAGAAGTGGCAGTAAAGTGCCTGTGCTGACGATACAAGAGGTTTTTTTGAAAAACCTATGTGAACATGAAATTGGGTATAAATATCTACCACATATGTGCCAAAAAACAAGTGAATAAAGTGCATGTGCAATCTATAAACAGGTAAAAAATGTATGAACCTTAAATAAAAAACACACAAAAAAGCTTTAACATATATGCACTGGACGATATATATGCCAAATAATCATATATGTGCACTGAGTCCCCCAAAAAAAGGGAAAAAAGGGGAGAAAGCTCAGCCTAGTATTTAAGAGCAAAAGAACAAAAACAAAAGCTCAAAAATCCAGACACTAATGGTGATTTGTGAAAAATACACAAGAAATATAGTCCCAGACAAACTCAACGATGTTGAGATTGGGGCTCTGTGGGTGCCAAACCATCACTTCCAGGACTCCTTGTTCTTATTTATGCTGAAGATAGTTCTTAAAGTGTTACTGAACCCAGGACCTTGCATTCACTATATTTGGTCTTCCACAGCACACAGAACATGGAAATGCAATAGTTTTAATAAATATAAACTAATAAAAAACCTTTTCTCATCAGCAGTGAGAGCAGTCTAATGACTTGTATCAGTGTCTGGTTAAAGCTTATAGGAGGATGTTTCATCCTCCTCTGATTGTCCTATAAGGCTGCAGGACCCCTGACCCTCTGTCTGGGCAGTGCTGATTGGCCCTGTGCTGATCACATGCACTCTCCCAAGAAAAAACAAAACTCTCTAGCAATTACCAAACTGTGCAGCTTGCCCCCAATGCTCTGGGAGATGGGTTGGGGACTGTGGAGGAAGGGGAGGATCAGAGGAACGGGATCAAACAGCCTTCTTGCACAATGCAGAGGATTAACCCCTTAAGATCCACAGTGAGTATAACAAGCATGCTTTACTGTATATACATACAGATTGATTTTACTGTTGTGGGTTTAATAGCACAATAATGACATTGCTTGGGGTCATTAGCCTGCTGCAGAAAAAAAATGGGGTCAATCACAGTCCTCCCTGATGGTATAGCATAATGATAGGATGATAAGTATATGCCTGCATTTCTAAGCATTGAGGGCACCAATGATCATGACCACATCTCCTGACTCATCAGTCCAGAGCACATGCTGCCATTTTTCTACATCCCAGTCCCTATGTTTTTGTGCCTTGTTTCCACAGTTATGTCTTTTTGGCAGCAATTCTTCCATGAAGACCACTTCTGGCCAGATTTCCCTAGACAGCAGACTGGTGTACCAGGTTCCAACTGGTTTCCACCTGTTCTATGCTGATGGAACTATACGATATCGAAGGGAAGTAATTATGATGTGTCTTTCATCTGCTGCATTAAGTTTCCTTGGCCAACCAATGCGTCTACGGTCTTCAACCTCACCCACAGGGGAAGGCTGGCAGGGGGGAAATCTCCCCCCAGGCTGGTAACACTATGCACAGCCACCGGCCGCCACTACCAAATGCAGTTTTTGCAGAGCACGAATATGCCTGCTGGAGCTCTGTTAACACAGGTCAGAGCCGCTGCTCACCTCCCACTGTGCAGCCATGCCTGTGTCAGCTCCGAGGTAGATGGCTGCATAGCTGAGCTATGTCTCATCTCACACATAGCTCAGCCTCAGCGCACACCAGTGCTGACACCCCCTTCTCTCTCTGCACAGACACGAGGAGAGATAGAGCTCATCTGCTCATCCTCCTTCTGAGTCTGCCCTGCCCACACTCCCCGGGCATGTGTGGGCACTGGACAGGAAGCTTGAACCCAAAAAACATCAGACAGTCTGCCTGCGCCACAGCCTCCATCCTGGTAAGCTCACCCTCTAGTCTCTCCTGCCTCCCAGTGTATAAAAAGGGGTGCTCTGTGGACTTTGTTAAAGGGAAGGAGGGGCAGGCTTTGGTGAGCAGAGAACCTCTTTACACAATAGTCCACAGCATGCACCCTTAAATCAAGTTTCCCAGAACACCCCTTACATCAGATCTGATGTATATGGGGTCTGTGCGGACTCTGATGTAAGGGGAGGCTTTGTGCGGACTCTGATGTAAGGGGAGGCTCTATGCGGACTCTGATGTAAGTGAAGGCTCTGTGCGGACTCTGATGTAAGGGGGGCCTCTGTGCAGACTCTGATATAAGGGGGGCCTCTGTGCGGACTCTGATGTAAGGGGGGCCTCTGTGCAGACTCTGATGTAAGGGGGGCCTCTGTGTGGACTCTGATGTAAGGGGGGCCTCTGTGCGGACTCTGATGTAAGGGGGGCCTCTGCACGGACTCTGATGTAAGGGGGGCCTCTGTGCGGACTCTGATGTAAGGGGGGCCTCTGTGCGGACTCTGATGTAAGGGGGGGCCTCTGTGCGGACTCTGATGTAAGGGGGGCCTCTGTGCAGACTCTGATGTAAGGGGGGCCTCTGTGTGGACTCTGATGTAAGGGGGGCCTCTGTGCGGACTCTGATGTAAGGGGGGCCTCTGTGCAGACTCTGATGTAAGGGGGGCCTCTGTGCGGACTCTGATGTAAGGGGGGGCCTCTGTGTGGACTCTGATGTAAGGGGGGCCTCTGTGTGGACTCTGATGTAAGGGGGCCTCTGTGCGGACTCTGATGTAAGGGGAGCCTCTGTGCGGACTCTTGTGATCATAAAAAATCTTAGACTGTTTTCCTCGATCCATCACTTTTCCACGCTCTCTATGGGCCACTTGACTGGACTTGCCCCCCAGACCTAAGGCTGCCAGTCCTCCCCTGGTCATCCATTTGTTTGTGCTTCATCAAAAGAGCTTGGACAGCACATCTTGAAACTCCAGGTTGCTTTGAAATCTTTGCCTGGGAGACACCTTGCTGATGCAGTATAACTACCTTGTGTGTTGTTGCTGTGCTTCGTCTTGCCATGGTGTACCTGTGAGATGAAACTGTCTTGCACAACCTCACCTTAGTAGCAGAGTTTGGCTGTTCCTCACTCAGTTTTAAGCCTCCTTCACAGCTGTTTCTGTTTAAATTAATGACGTGTTTCCATGAAATTGATGATTATTGGCATCAGCTTGATATAATTGGTTAATCATACACCTGACTCTAATCCTATAAAATCCCTGACTTTGGCAAGTGTACAAAGTGTGCAAGTGTAAGAAATGATGCTGGTTTGGAGCCAAAGGGTAGTCACATCATATATTGATTTAATTTGATTTTTTTCTGTTTGCAAAGTTTGCATCATTTTGTAAATTGATAAAAAAATATATATATATATATTTTTGAAAGCGTTCTTACTTTACATAATTCCTTCACACCTGCCTTGAGCCTTTTTTACAATGTACTTGTACAAGCACTGTGTGTGTGTGTGTGTGTGTGTGTGTGTGTGTATATATATATATATATATATATATATTCATATGGGCATGTCAATCTCAGTGGTAGATGCATTTTATTGAAGTCCATGCCTGTTCTAACTATATTTTAAACACTTGTCAGCCCACTTTTATTGAAACAACTAAACAAAACGTTCACATAATATTGCTACACAGTTGATTCAGCTTCACAAAGCAAACAGTCCAAAAAATTGCCAAGCCACCTGGCTCTCTTATCAGCAGCACTGCTGCTCTCTGGTCCCACAGACCTGGATTTCTGGGTTTTCCAGGCTCACCCGCCTTTAGTTACAGCCCCAGCTGCAATTGCCCACTGCTGGCCTCTCGGCAAGGGTTTCCTGAAACCTCAAACTTCCCTCACCCTCTTGAGGCTCAGAGGCTCCCGTCGGTCCCCTGGACTTGCTAGCTAACTCAGCCTTCTCAGTTGCCCCAGACTCCAGAATCTGTCCCAGCTGTTTCAATGCTATGTGCAAGGAATACCCCAAACAAAGGGGGCCATATCTGGAAGGAACACGGTTAGGGGTTAGGGTTAGGGTTTTCCCTTGAAGATTAAGGCTAGGGCTCAAGAATTGGAACAGGGACCTCCCCAGAGGTCAAAGGTCAGAAGGCGGGTTCCCAGGGATCAAAGGTCACGAGGCGCAGCTGAAGGGTTAACTCTGTGTCCTCATGATACACTTGCACCTCCTCAAAGACTGAAGAAATCACTGTATAAGGGACCACCATAGGGTGCCACTCCAAATGTAGCATATAAAACCTGTAATAAATAGATTGCAATTCACGCAAAGAAGATCATACAGTGCTTCTCATAAGGGTACTCAGCCGGCAGACTAAGACTTTTTATGTTTAATTTAATCTAACACCCTCTGGTGTTCCCTTACAATTAGAGTTGTAGAATGTCTATCTTAACTGCTCTGACCTGAGTTATCTAAAATCTAGTTGGGTTCTATAAATGACCATACTCTGCACCTCATAAGGTCTCTTTGCACTGCCTCATTGAATAAGCCCATAAATTGTAGGAATGGGGTGTAATGTATTTTCCTTTAACCAGTCATATTCATACATCATTCTAGAGGAGTATTGGTCAGTGAAGCCCCGGGTAAATGTGCCCTAGTATCCCCTCAAATCCTTCTATTAGCTGATTCTGTTTTAAGTCCCTGTGAAAGTCTGAAAATTTGGAATGTCAGGACAAAATAGGAATAGTTAGTAGGTATGTTTGCATTCCCATAGGCTCCAGGTATGACGCAAAGCAGTGTCAGATAGCTTTCAGTCCTATCACTCAGTAACTAGCTTAGACACACACGACGTGCTTCCCACAGTGACAGCAATCTGTTAGATGATGCATTTTTTTCTTCATCTGCCTGAAGACATGCAGAGACTGTTCCCTGCATTAACAGATCAAAATCATAATAGAGCTATTTATTTAAGAGCCTGCACATTTCCAGCTTCATCTTCACATTCACATAAGTATGTATATCACTAATCACTGCACTGGATATGTTGCACACATATAAAGGGTAATTTCATTAGACCTAGAAGTGCTTGGTAGGGGGTGAGAAAGCAACATGGGTAGTGAGCAGGCCCAGAGGGGGCAAAGGGGTCTAGTCTGTGACTATATACTGCTGCAAATTACTATTCTTCCCCTGCTTCTGTCCCCGCTATATTAAGATTTTCAGGTCAGCAGAGCACCTCCACTTTTTTCAGTATTCAAGCTAAGAGTATCTATGGGTGGAGACTGACATCTACAAAGGAGGAAAGGTACAGTGCTAGGAAGCAGTTAGCAGTGAAAACCAGCAGTGTGGGGGAGTTCTTGTTTGACAATCCCATAAGGGTAAGAGGGGGGATTTACCTGGTTACCTGGTCTAAATATTGTAAAATAAAGTCTAACTACATTTATTTACTGCAACACCTTTACTTCCAGAACAGAATTGGTAGCCAAACCCAAAAGAGATGGCCATTTGACTGCTAATACAATATCAGTGTGAATTAGATAAGAGTTGTTCCTACCATAAGGCAAGGTAAATATCTGACCTCACAGGCACAAAGTGTTGAGAAGGCCCTAAACCAGTCAGGGTTAGAAAATAGCTGAAAAGAACTAATGATATCATTGTACTTCATGGCCATTGACTGTTACAATGGTATATACGTAAATACAATATATTTAGGCTACTGATTTTTATACTATATTAAGTTGCATTTAATGAATATCCCATTAACTCATAAAAGCACTGTCTACACTACATCCAGGCAACAGTTCAATGTAACCCTGCTTTTCTTTCTTTCTTGGTTGAGTTATTTGAAAGCAGCAGAGATAAAAGCTAGACTCATTAGGAAAAATCAATTCAGCAGATTTACATGGAACAGTAAATTCTCAATACGGTCTTTACTGCAAGCTTTTAACTGTTTGTTTCACATTCTTCAACATACAAATACCAGCAAGCAACATGCTTGTAGAAATGTTGAAGTTTGGGAATATTTAGTTCACAAAACTGACAGCATGCAGCTTCTTGATGCCCAAGTCTAATATGGGCTTGGATTATGTAAATACAGATTTTAAGGACACATGTACTGAGAGAACCTGGCTTGCCTAGGTGAGCTTTTGGAGGCTTATACCTAAAACAGGTATGCATATCATTGCTGAGTGACTTTTATAGTATACATTGACTCAGAAATGGTTAAGACCAGAGACAAACAGTATTCTAACAAGGTAGAAATGGTAAAACCCATACTTCTTTCATTACAGGTTTCCTTTAAAAGACAAGTTCAATTTATTAAAATATCAGTTCACCCTCCTTAGTCCACGTACCAAACTAAAACTAGAATCCCATATCCCAGTACATACTTACCTCTCTTTAACAGTAGCATTCTCCTTAGGTTTTCAAATCCTCAGGTCTGAAATCATCTTCTGCAATGGCTGTGCTTGTACAGGAACTTTACAGCAACTCCCCATAACTTGTAGGGGGCCATACTCACATTATCTCCAGTGCAGAGCAAAGTCCCATGCAAGACTTTTAAGAACTCCTTACCTAATGGTGAATCCCACCTCCCCCTCAAATTTCACTGAAATGTTGAAATTTCAGGGAAGTAAAAACGCTCTATTTCGCTCATTCGTCCGGTGAAATATTATTTGTGTAGAAACATTATTTTTTAATTGTTTCCATGCTCTTTATAATGGATTGTCAAAAATGCCATATACATAGCAAAATTCCAGCCATGCAAAGACAGTCTCTGTCTATTGATTAGTGCAAATACAGTGAAAATGTAAATTTTTCTGAAAACCACTGAGATTTTCTGACAAGCTAGAAAATCATAATGTACAATAACAAGTACTTTTGATACTTGCACTCCAGAAATAATACCCTGTATAGCAACACTATTACAAGCAATTCTAAAATCAGTTGCAACATTTGTGAATATTGGTCAATATCGACGGTATAAATCTATACATTGTAAAATCAGCAAAATGTAATAATTGAATAATTTTTAAGATAATAATAAAGGTTACTTAGCTTTCTGGCCAATGTGCCTGTAAATATGCTTATTATTTTTGCACCAGTAAAAATGAGAACTGCTACTATTTATTTTATAGCTGGCTTGGTACCATCAATCTACAATATACATATGCCTTTTACCTTAAACACCAACACTGCTGGGGTTTCTTATTGTGTTTTGTTGTGGTGAAAGATCACATTACTATGGTTGGCAATTCTAAGAGTGTGAAATATAAGCTTGTCATGATGAGCAATTGGTCTCAAAGGCCGGAAGAATAATTCTCATTTCGTCCATATGCCAAATTATAGACCACATATGGTCGTGGTCTGTATTCAACTGCCAGGCTGTGCAAATGGCTCTGTAATTGCTACTATATTCACTATATCACACAAAGCGTGCACTACACTGCAAGTAAGATAAAATTGCTCCTGCCTCTAAAACTCAAGTTACTCATTCGCAGTTGTTATCCATAGTGTTTATCAGAACAATGATTCATTTTTCTGTATGTCCTAAATAGCTATTTATAAAGATCTGCAAAATAACCACATTTTATCCTGTTGCTCTTTCTCTGATTTATAACATTATGACATGGAAAGTTAACGTGAAAAATAATGAAAAAGAGAGATCTACAGCAAGAAACTATGTGGACCAGAGGATGACTCAAACCAGCAGGCTGCACTTATAATGAAAAAAACACTTTTGGATGGATTATCCTTTTAAAGGAGAAGTAGGACCAAAGCTCCTTTGTCCCTACTTCTCCTGTAGGTCTCAGGAGTGCACTTTGTTCTGCATCATACGACCCAAATTCAGCCAACAGTGGGCTAAGTATGGTTGATGTCAAAGTTTACAGTTGGGATCCATCCAGATTCCTGGACTGGCAGCTGTCATACCTCCTAACTGCTCCCTTCACAGCCCAGAGCTCCAGTGTGCAATGAAGGAGCAGAGAAGAGAGTCAGTAACTGACAGTTCTCTGCTCGCAGATGATCTAGAACTGGGTGATTTGTGATCTTCGATCACTTAGTTCTCGATCTTAGAGGCAGCAGGGGACAGCTGCAGCATCGGATCAATGCTATATCCACCCATGTAAGTATGTAAGTTTGTTGTTTTAAACCCCATATTTCTCTTTTAATGCACACTTTAAATTGTCCCTAATGAAACACTGGTTGTCTATAATCATTAGCACAGCTTGTAGTACCCAGCTTTCTGCAGTAAATTGAATGATCAAATAGATTGACCCAACTTTTTTTAAATGTTGTTGCCATCAATTTCAAAATTACCCTTTTTTCCCCTAAAATTTTACATTTTACAGTACAGTTTAAGCATTTGATATAAAAAATGCTAAATTGGCCCTCCTTTCTTAGCACAGCTCAACGCTCAGGGGGTTAAAGTGTGCTTGATGAAACAGATATAGTTAAAAAATTTGATATAGATAGACCACTTAAATCACACCTGAATGTATAGCAGCCACTTAAGTTGTAAAAGATATGTATAAAAATAATAAGTAAAGAGCAAAACAAAATGTCCCATAAATATTGTAGTAGCGCTTTTTGTTCTGTTTGAGAAGAACAAACTTCTTTATGCGTTAATCCTCATAAAGGAAATCAATAGACAATAAAATGAAAGAGAGGTGCTAAAAAAGTGCAGTTCATTAGTGACAGCGATGCAAGGATCTTCTTCACAATCCACCGCCCACCCATACAACACCTCGTGAACACAGGAAGACCCTCCCGGGGATGCACTTACCCCAAGGCTAAGTATATATTGCCTTGAAATCACAAAGACCTTCCTTCTCACTTTTGAACCTCCTTACACCGTCATATAGGGCATATATAGATAGGATCCAATGGGCTCATGCAAACAACAACAGAATAAACACCATAGCATAATATTGTTTAAAACCTTATTGTCCCGCATTCGCCCCCTCTCAATATATCCGTACTATGTACAATTTTCAATCCAGCAACAAAAAAAAAGTGCGTGTGCTTTGGTGCTCGTCATTCAAGAGACATAAATACCGATTATGGCAGCCGTCTGTGCGATGACAACTAAAACTTCCGGGTATCGTTCTATGGAGCGCAAACGTCACTTCCTGGTTTAGCGTAGAGACCACGACCCTGACACGTTTCGTCACTTCCGGACTTCTTCTGAGGGTGTGGTCTCGTCACGCTAAACACTAGAATTTGTATGGGAGAGATTATTCCGCCTCCCGGAATCCAACCAATCCGGGATAATCCACCTCTAATAACCAGAACTTTGAAATTAAACAATTTATTACCTGTAATAGCACTCATGTGGTTTATGCCTTAAAATGCCCTTGCAGGCTATTATACATAGGGCGCACCAAAAGGATGTTGAGGGTGAGAATAGCTGAACACATTCAGAATATTAGGATCGGATATAAAGATCATAATGTGTCCTTGCATTTTAAATTGAAGCATAACCAGGATCCAGCAGATTTGGAATTCTGGGGGGTAAAACACCTCGAACCACATTGGAGGGTTTCCATCTTGTACGAGAGCTATTGAAGCGCGAAACCCAGTGGATTTTTTTAACGGATGTTTTATTTCCCAAAGGTTTAAACGTTGAACTAGATATTAATTGTTTCATCATCTGGATTGTTATAATCGGATGTGTTAGGATCATTAAGTAAGCGAGGAGTGCTGTTGTATAAGATATCAACATGTTCATATATGTTTTTTCAAGAATGAGATATGCGAATGTTCAGGATTTGTTAACCGATAATGAATAGAAGAGGTGTCACTGTGGCCCACGCAGTCGTGTTGAAATTTAGTACTGTAAAGGGTCAAGATGACGTATGCGGTTTGGGAAGCCCTCTGTTTGGTGAATTAACGTTCCTATTATTGCTCAGTGCTGATTGAGTTTGTTGAGCAGACATGCCCCATACATCTGTTCCCTGTTGTTTGCATAGTTTGCATCCACTGAGAAGGGGGTGTGTACTGCACACTGGAGGATTATCCCGGATTGGTTGGAGTTCGGGAGGCGGAACAATCTCTCCCATACAAATTCTAGTGTTCAGCGTGACGAGACCACACTCTCAGACGAAGTCCGGAAGTGACGAAACGCGTCAAGATCATGGTCTCTACGCTAAACCAGGAAGTGACGTTTGCGCTCCATAGAACGATACCCGGAAGTTTTGGTTGTCATCGCACAGACGGCTGCCCTAATCTGTATTTATGTCTCTTGAATGACGAGCACCAAAGCACACGCACTTTTTTTGTTGCTGGATTGAACATTGTACACAGTACGTATATATTGAGAGGGGGGCGCATTCGGGACAATAAAGTTTTAAACAATATTACGCTTTGGTGTTTATTCTGTTGTTGTTTGCATGAGCCCATTGGATCCTATCTTTGTATGTGCCCTGTATTTACTTATATAACTGCACTTTTTGAGCACCTCTCTTTCATTTCATTTTCTATTGATTTCCTTTATGAGGATTAACACATAAAGAAGTTTGTTCATCTCAACCAGAACAAAAAGCGCTACTACAATATTTATGGGACATTTTGTTTTGCTCTTTACTTATTGTTTTTATACTTAAGCATTTGATATGTTTTATATTTTTATAGGTATATATGTATATATCTATTGTGAATAAAATATGTGTTTTTGAGATATATATATATATCGATTTTACACAGCATCCCAACTTTTTTTTTAGGATTATAAGTACACTCCTGTATTAAGCATCCTATGAAAGACTTAAATAGTGCATAATGGTTTATTTAGCAAGTATTGGTGTACTGCTTCAATGTATGTATGGTCTAACACAGCTGAAAATAAAATGGGTACTTTTTTTCTGGCTGCACTGGATTAAAATGTAAAAACAAAGTTAATTGACAGGATGAATAATAAGAGATTTCTTTAATGACTGGCTTCAAGCGAATAATACAAGTATTCAGAAAGAAACTTGAACAAAACATTGCACTCTTTTCTACCCATGACTGAAGATAGTTCTGTCAATATGGTCTGCGGCATCAGACTTTCTATGCCACAAGGCAAAAGATTAATTTTCATTTTCCATCTGTTTTTCATGAGCTTTCAAGAGGCCAGCACTAAATTAATCATAGGACCTGTCAACTATACGTGATATTCTGTCAGTCTGGCAGATCTGAATTCAATCTGTCTTGACTCTGAATTAATCTATTAATATACCATTATCTGAGTTACAAATGTGAAAATCACTGCCATTCTTGGTTTGCCCTCTGCTCTCTTACAACTTTGAATACAACATAGATAAACATCTGTTTTGCATTTTCATTATTTATAGATTTTAAACTATAGGAAAAAGAGCTAATAGTCAATGGCTAATTTTAGTCAACAGATTATATTATTAATAGAAGACATAGGGGTTGATTTACTAAAGGAATTAGACTGTGCACTTTGCAAGTGCATTTGCTCCAAGCTTAGTAAATAGAGGTAAAGATACACAATATTTTTTACTTTTTGCTATAATAAATATCCCCAAAAAAGATATAAAAAAATGTTTTCCTCAGTTTAGGCTGATACGTATTCTTCTACCTATTTTTGTAAAAAAAAAATCGCAATAAGCGTTTATCGATTGGTTTGCGCAAAATTTATAGCGATTACAAAATAGGGGATAGTTTTATGGCATTTTTATTATTATTATTTTTTTACTACTAATGGTGGCGATCAGCGACTTTTTCGTGACTGCGACATTATAGCGGAGACTTTTGACACATTGTTGGGACCATTGTCATTTTCACAGCGAAAAGTGCTATAAAATGCACTGATTACTGTGAAAATTGCAATGGCAGTGAAGGGGTTAACCACTAGGGGGCGCTGTAGGGGTTAAGTGTGACCTCATGTGTGTTTCTTACTGTAGGGGGCGGGGCTGGACGGGTGACATCACTGATCGACGTTCCCTATATCAGGGAACAAACGATCACTGACACTGCCACAGAGAAGAACGGGAAGGTTTGTTTACACTCACCTCTCCCCGTTCTTCAGCCCCTGTGACCTGATCACGGGACAACGGCGGCGATTGGGTCCACGGGTCCCGCGGGCGCGGTCACGGAGCTTGGACCGGGTCACATG
This sequence comes from Rana temporaria, assembly GCF_905171775.1. Lineage (NCBI taxonomy): Eukaryota > Metazoa > Chordata > Amphibia > Anura > Ranidae > Rana > Rana temporaria. Next base: position 461,764,244 of record NC_053489.1, on the reverse strand, counting down.
CGCGCCGGCGTGCTTGCGACCCACAGCTGGGCTCCTAAAGAGAACGTATATATACATCCATGTGCCCAGCCTGCCATTCTGACGACGTATATAGTCGTGTGGCCGTCCTTAAGTGGTTAAAATCAATGAATGCTTTCACACTGGGGCAGTGTGCTGGCAGAGCGGTGAAAAAAACTCCCCTCTCCATTGAAATTAATGGAAAGCTCTTCAAAAGTGCCTGAAAAGCTCTTCAAAAGCGCTCAGTGTTTTTACTGGCAGTTTAGAAGTGCCTCAATGTGAAAGGGGCCTAAGTGTAAAACGTGCATTGCACTGCAGTCTCACTGTCCCTGAACTGACAGCTGGTTGAATGTTAAAACCAAGCATTTTGACTTGAAGTGCTGTGTAAACAAGACTTTAAAAGAAAGTTGCAAAATAACAGACTTACTGGCAGGATCAAAACGTAATAAGACAATGCTATGGGGTGACTCCAAAAACAGACTGCTATTGACAGACTGTGTGATATGTATTTTTATTTTTATTTTGCCCATAATCTACTTTACAGTGTAACTATATCCCAAACTTGAACTTGTTTGGAAGATTTGGATTGAGTTGGGGGTCCTGTCAAGTTTTTATTGCTGTCTGTGTCCCCATTGGGAATGTTTGCCTGCTCTATTTGTTCTGATTGCTATTGTGACTGATAGTGAATGGGAATGGGAAGAAAGTGATGGAAAATACAGCATTTTATATCTGCCGTTAGAACACAAAATATGGATATACCGTATCTTCCAAGGAGGACACTTGTTCTGGTCACTACTGTCTAAGGCCTCGTACACACGACCGAGAAACTCGACGGGCGAAACACATCGTTTTGCTCGTCGAGTTCCTTGTGAAGCCGTCGAGAAACTCGACAAGCCAAGTTTCTCCATTCCCGTCAAGGAAATAGAGAACATGCTCTCTTTTTGGCTCGTTGAGTTTCTCGACAGTTTCCTCGACGAAAATGTACACACGACCGGTTTCCTCGGCAAAAAAATATCTCCCAGCAAGTTTCTTGCTGGTTTTTGCCGAGAAACTCGGTCGTGTGTACGAGGCTTAAGAGGTGAATTTCCTTCACTATGTAGTGATTTCTTCTCCCTTCCCATTGCCAGGAAATGAAGGGAAATCTCCCCAATGGGACATATGCAGTTAAAAAAAAATAGCCAGAGGTTAACACTTTTCACCTCTATCCAAATCTAACATGTATCCTAGCCTGGATGCATCTGACACACGTCACTATCTGCAAATAGTCACTTGATTTTGCGACTACATGTGAACCGAGATGACTACCGTCAGCTATTGATATGCACCTGTCATTCAATTTAGCCACTGAAATCTGGAGTATGTGGCTAAAATCAGTGTGAAGGAGGACTAATGCCCTGTACACACGATCGGTTCATCCGATGAAAATGGTCTGATGGATTTTTTCATCAGATATCCGATGAAGCTGACTTTCATCAGTCGTGCCTACACACCATCAGTTAAAAAAACTGTGTCAGAACGCGGTAACGTAAAACACAACGACGTGCTGAGAAAAATTAAGTTCAATGCTTCCGAGCATGCGTCGACTTGATTCTGAGCATGCGTTGATTTTTAACCGATGGATTTCCCCACAGAGGATCGGGTTTTTTTTAATCGTTTTTTTAACCATCAGAAAATTTTAAAACAGGTTCTACGTTTTTTCACCGATGGGAAAAAAACTGATGGGGCCCACACATGATCGGTTCGTCTGATGAAAGTGGTCCATCAGACCGTTTTCATCAGACGAACCGACTGTGTGTACGCGGCATTACTGTCCTGCTGGCAATGGTTTTACCAGAAAATTTGAAAAACATTTGCAACAATTATGCAGACAGCAAATAAAAACCAACTGGGGCTCTTGCCTTATCCTACTCTACAAAAAAAAAATCACTTTAATTATGTCTAAATTGCTGTTGCAGGTTTTCCCTCGCTATATATCTGGTGAAACCATTGTCACTGTGAGGCACCGTACACACGACCGAGTTTCTCGGCAGAATTCAGCCAGAAACTCGGTTCAGAGCTGAATTCTGCCGAGAAACCCGGCCGTGTGTACACTTTCGGCCGAGGAAGCCGACGAGGACCTCGGCGAGGAAATAGAGAACATGTTCTCTATTTCCTCATTGTTCAATGGCAAAAGTCGGCCCGCCGAGTTCCTCGGCGGCTTCCACACTGAACTCGACGAGGAACTCGATGTGTTTGGCACGTCGAGTTCCTCGGTCGTGTGTACGGGGCCTGACAGTAAAACAAGTGTTCTAATAGAGCCTTAGACAGCAGTAAAAGCCAATCAGGTGTTTTAAACCTCTCCCACTCTATACCAAAACACATTTTGGTTGGACATATAATTTAGGTTGAAATCACAGTGCTTTGAAAATGTATTCACACCCCTTGAAATTTTGTTCATTTTGTCATGTTACAACCAAAAATGTTAATGTATTTTATTGGGATTTTATGTGATGGACCAACACAAAGTGGTGCATAATTGTTAAGCGGAAGCAAAATGATAAATGGTTTTCAACATTTTTTAACGAATAAATATGTGAAAAGTGTGACATGCATTTGTATGCAGCCCCCTGTACTCTGATACCCCTAACTAAAGTCTAGTAGAACCAATTGCCTCCAGAAGTCACCTATATAGGAAATCTAGTCCACCTGTGTGTAATTTAATCTGAGTATAAATACATCTGTTCTGTGAAGCCCTCAGAGGTTTATTAGATAACCTTAGTGAACAAACAGCATCATGAAGGCCAGGGACACACCAGACAGGTCAGGGATAACGTTTTGTAGACGTTTAAAGCAGGGTTAGGCTTCTAAAAAAATATCCCAAGCTTTGAACATCTTAAGGAGCACTGTTCAATCCATCATCCGAAAATGGAAAGAGTATGGCACAATTGCAAACGTATGAAGACATGGCCGTCCATCTAAACTGACAGGCCAAGCAAGGAGAGCATTAATCAGAGAAGCAGCCAAGCGGCCAATAGATACTCTGGAGGAGCTGCATAGACCCACAGCTCAGGTGGGAGAAACTGTCCACTGCACAACTATTAGTCATGCACTCCACAAATCTGGCCTTTATGGAAGAGTGGTAAGAAGAAAGCCATTATTGAAAGAAAGCCATAGGAAGTCTGATTTGCAGTTTGTGAGAAGCCATGTGGGGGACACAGCAAACATGTGGAAGACGGTGCTTTGGTCAGGTGAGACCAACATTGAACTTTTTGGCCAAAAAGCAAAATGCTATGTGTGGCACCATCATGTTGTGGGGATGCTTTTCTTCAGCAGGGAAAGGGAAGCTGGTCATAGTTTATGGGAAGATGGATGTAGCCAAATGCAAGTCAAACTTAGAAGAAAATCTGTTAGAGTCCACAAAAGTCTTGAGATTGGGGTGGAGGTTCACCTTCCAGCAGGACAACAACCCTAAACATACAGCCAGAGCTACAATGGAATGGTTTCGATCAAAGCATATTCGTGTGTTAGAATGGCCCAGTCAAAGTCCAGACCTAAATCCAATTGAGAAGCTGTGGCAAGACTTGACAATCGCTGTGCACAGACGCTCTCCATCCAATCTGACAGAGCTTGAGCTATTTTGCAAAGAAGAATGGGCAAAAATGTCACTCTCTAGATGTGCAAAGCTGGTAGAGACATCCCCAAAAAGATTTCAGCTGTAATTGCAACAGAAAGTGATTCTACAAAGTATTGACTTGTGGGTACTGACTAGAATTGCATGCCACACTTTTCACATATTTATTTGTAAAAAAAAAAAATGAAAATCATTTATCATTTTCCTTCCACTTCACAGTTATGTGCCACTTTGTTTTGGTCTATCACATAAAATCCCAATAACATACATTTATGTTTTTGGTTGCAATTTCAAGGGGTATGAATACTTTTTCAAGGCACTGTATTTAAAGTTCTTATAGTTTGGATTTTGTTATGCTATGTTGTGGCTCATTTTATTTCTATCACAATCTTATTAATTATTAGATAATTCATCTAGTCACTAGCTAGCAAGATGCATACTTTCTATTAAGGAGACTATAATGCCACGTACACACGATCGTGAAAAGAAAATGTTTGAGCAAAGCGTGGTGACGTACAACACGTACGACGCCACTATAAAGGGGAAGTTCCATCAGCTTTTGCTGATTTTATGTTAGTAAAAGTTTAGTCTTCATGTTTTTCAGTCTGTTACAGCGTGACAAATGTCCTATCTCCATTACAAACGCTAGTTTTACCAGAACGGGTGCTCCCATCTCATTACTTGCTTCTGAGCATGCGTATTTTTTTTCCCGTCGTTAAAGCCTACACACGACCCTTTTTCATGACGTGAAAAACGACAATGTGAAAAAGCGACGAGAAAAATTAGAGTATGTTCTAAATTTTTAATGGTCATTTTTCACGTCGAGAAAAATGCTCTGGAGCCTACACACGATAGTTTTTATGATCAATTTAAAAAATTGCATTTTTCATTTCATGAAAAATGGTCGTGGGTACGCGGCATAAGGCTTCAGGCCAGAGATTCTTTAGCATAGTTGACAGTAGGTAATGGTAGATGTCTGCGTCCACATTTCTATCTACACAGGCAAAATAACAAAGTGATAGGCCCTGTACACACGTCCGAGAAACTCGATGGGCAAAACACATCGTTTTGCTCGTCGAGTTCCTTGTGAAGCCGCCGAGGATCTCGGCGAGCCGAAATTTCCCATTGAACAACGAGGAAATAGAGAACATGTTCTCTATTTGGCCCGACGAGATCCTCGTCGGCTTCCTCGGCCAAAAGTGTACACATGACCGGGTTTCTCGGCAGAATACAGCTCCGATCGAGTTTCTGGCTGAATTCTGCCGAGAAACTCGGGCGTGTGTACGGGGCCATAGTTTACAACTGCAGATAGTAGTAGCTGTGGTTATTGTACTTTCACACTTTGGACTGCTGAGCACCAATAGTTGATGCAAGAATAAACATATACAATATCCCAAAGATCCTAATTAAGAGGATGAGCCCTCTGCACTGCCTGCAGAATGTATCTGTGGCTATAGAAGAAATCTAAAGCCTTGTACACACGACCGGTTTTCTCGGCAAAAACCAGCAAGAAAACTGCTTCTTGCCGAGAAAACCGTTAGTGTGTACGAGGCTTTCAAGTTTCTCGTCTGGAAATCTGGTCAGAATCTCGACGAGAGAAAAAGAGAACCTGCACTCTTTTTTCTCGTCGAGATTTTTGTCGGCCTGTTTCCCGGCGAGAAACCGGGAAGAATCTCGTCAGGGAAAACGACAGGTTTTTCCTGACGATATTCTTGCCCATGTGCACAGGGCCTAAAGTCAAACATATGTTCGAACCACAGTAACAAGTTAAATTAATGACCGGTTGGCAGGTGGATTTATTGCGTGTTGATTAGTTCTGAGGGACCTAATCTCCAACAGTGGATGGTTTACCCATGGGTGTATTATGACATAGCTTACTATGCCGCTAAACATTAGCCAGTGCCTGTGATGATATATATCTGTATAGATTTCATAAGATTATAACTCTCTGGCATTTTATATTTCAGACCTTTGCAGAGTGAACATTAAATGGAAATCATTCCTTTACTAGAGAATATTTATCAAACTTTTTTCCCCTCCAGAACTGTCTATAAATGTGACCATTTGAACTTTTTGTTAAAAGTGATCTGGGAATACGGGAACATCACAGCTCATCATATATTTAAAGTTATTTTTAAGGACCCGCAGAAACAAAACAATAATCGTTTCTGCTGTCAGTGTGTATTTGACATTTACATACATTGCAGCCCCTCTGTGTTACATTTCCACTTTTATTACAATCTCACATTTGTAAAATGTTTCCGCATACATTAAGAATCAAATAAACATTTCTTTAATGGTGCCAGGTGTGGCATTAACTCAATTTTATGTGAAGGAAAATCATCCGAGGAATACACATAGCTTTTATGTCACAGCTCACAGGAAGCACAATGTCCATAAAATATCTGTCATCTAGCCCAAACGTTTCACAGAATGTATGAAATTGAGAAAACTGTCTCAAATACAGAGATAAAAGACGGAGGGGAAAAAAATTAAGCCTTGGCTCACTGCTAAAGTGTCTGACTGAATGGCATAGGTTGAGTGCCTCTGGTGTGCTAAAACTATTAAACAGAGCTATTAAGGTCCTTAAACTAAGGATTAATAGATGATTTACAGCCCATCACCAGTGATAAATAGCAGCTTTACTAAAAGTAATTAAAACATTCACCCTGACAAGTGCATTGTGTGAAACAATATGGTAGGAAATGTCTCAGAGATGGGAAACCTTTCGAAATCCTTGCTACTGATAAACTGTTGTTTTCTAAGTGTTTAAACTGATGATGACAATAACTGCAAAATACATTTTGAAGCCAGCTATAGATGAAAGGGGGTGCAGGGTACATATTACCTGAATAAGGAAGAGGAATTAAAGGGTAACTGTGATTCAGGGGTGTACCTAGTGCATTTGGCACCCGGGCGGATCATATATCTGGCACCCCCCCACCTTAAAATGTGAAAACACTCCACTGCATACTCCCTGCATACTTCTGCATCCCCCAATATATTTTTGTCACTACTGTGTACATTACACATCATCGCACCTCTGGACCTCTTTACATTACACTGCACCCTGCACCTCTGGACCCCTTTACATTACGCTGCACCCTGCACCTTTACATTACACTGCACCCTGCACCTCTGGAACCCTTTACATTACACTGCACCTTGCACCTAAGGACCTCTTTACATTACACAGTCCTTGTACCTCTGGACCCCTTTACATTGCACAGCCCCCCCCCCACCACAGCTCTGGACCCCCTGCATGTTACACAGACCACCCTACAGTGCATACCCACCCTACAGTAAAGACCCCCCCTACAGTACAGACCCCCCTACAGTACAGACCCCCCCTACAGTACAGACCCCCCCTACAGTGCAGACCCCTCCTACAGTACAGACCCCTCCTACAGTACAGACCCCCCTACAGTGCAAACCCCACTACAGTGCAAACCCCCCCTACAATACAGACCCCCCTACAGTGCAGACCCCCCTACAATACAAACCCCCAACAATAGTGCAGACACCCCCCTTCAGACCCGTAATGTACCACGGCTCAGATGATCAGCGCGGGACATGCACACACAGCACATGTAGACTACACAGAGGAGGCAGCTTCATTCTGCTTGGCTGTGTGAAACAGCTGAGACTTGTCAGAGCCGCGGCATGGCCACAAGAGAAGGGGAACGTTGCGGCCGGGTCCTGGGTGTGCCGACGGGTGTCACTCGGCTGCGGCTCGCACCCCCCTTACAAAGCCATGCTTTCCTGTGTGTGTTTACTGCCGCTGCCTGTCACCGCGCGACGCCATGCCGTCCGCTATCTCCGCTAAATCCGCTTCAGTTGCGGAGTGGGGTCACCAGCCTGACACCCCCAGTGTGTGCCACCCGGTGTGGCCCCCCCCATCCCCCACTTAGTACACCACTGCCGTGATTTACTACCATTTCATTTTACGTATGCAGCTACAATTATTTTATGGTTGATCCTTTTTTAAAAAAGACATTGCTATTGGTAGGAAAAAGGAGTTGCAGCAATTATGGCATGATGCTTTTTTTGGTAAGCCCCCTATCAGTAATATGCTCAGTTAATCCAATGTAAGCATCTTTGGGTAGGGGGGGGGGGGGGTGCTTATGTGGCTAAGCACACAATCATGGCATTTAAATTTTAAGTTAATTATCTACCATTATGTTAAAAATACATTAAGGTGGCATACTACCAAAAAACAAGTCTATTAAGAATGTCAAAGAATGGCAGACCTGGATTATCCACAACACAACCAAGGCAGAAAAACATGTAAATAAGTAAATTGGTCAAAGCTGTGCACCTGCTGCAGCGTCACAGGGGAGAATGCGCTTAAAGACAGTTAGGCTGGCCATACACTGTTAGAATTTTGGCTGATTCATAGCAAGTATCTGAAATTCTAACAGTGGGCGGCCTTGCCAAGTCAACTAAGTTCGATTACTTAATGGCCTTTTGTTAAAGGAGCAAGACTAAAAATTGTTGACAAAACAGCATCTGCAGCCGATCAGCTGCAGGCACTGTTCAGGTATTCTGACAGCTGGGGTAGCTGTCAGCTGTCATAATACAATAGCCCAGCAGGGGGATTTTCCATCTATGCCATTTGTGTGAATGAAGGAAACTGTAATATTTATTTTCCTCAGGCTGAACAAAAGAAATCTATTAGTGTACAGATTTAGTATCTAATGCCACGTACATACGATCGGAATTTCCGACAACAAATGTTCGATGGGAGCTGGTTCAAATTCCGATCATGTGTACACAATTCCGACGCAGAAAATTCCATGCATGCTCGGAATCAAGCAGAAGAGCAGCACTGCCTATAGAACTTAATTTTTCTCGGCTCGTCGTACGTCTTGTACATCACCGCGTTTTTGATGTTCAGAATTTCCGACAACATTTGTGTGACCGTGTTTATGCAAGACAAGTTTGAGCCAACATCTGTCAGGAAAAAATCCACGGTTTTGTTGTCGGAATGTCCGATCGTCTGTACGCGGGATTTTATGTGCTTATCCCAATCCTTATCAATGCCAATAAAAAATGTGTGGCTTGTAAAACTGATACCTTGTCTAGGTCCAAATTTAGGCTTAAAGTGATATTAAAGGCAGATAGTTATGTTTAAAAATAACAACCATGACATACTTACCTGCTCTGTGCAGTGGTTTTGCACAGAGCAGCCCCAATCCTCCTCTTCTCAGGTTCCCCCACTGGTGCTCCTGGTCCCTCCCTCCTGCCTAGTGCCTCTATAGCAAGCATCTTTATATGGGGGCATCTAAGGAGGCTCACTACCGAGCTGCTTCTCTGTGTGTCCATTCACACACTGATCAGCCCTGAAGTTGTGGGAGCCAATGGCTACCGCTGCTGTCTCAGCCAATGAGAAGGGAGAGACCCGGAAGAGCCAAGGCTCTCGTGCACATTGCTGGATCGGGGTTGGGCTAAGGTAAGTTTTATGGGGGCTGGGGGAGAAGCTGCACACAGCTGCATACCTTCATGCATAAAATACATGACGATAAAAACCTTGGGCCTTTACAACCACTTTAATAAGCTTAATGTGGGAGAAACAGCTCTAGCACAAAAAGGGTTAAAGTATATCTAAAGGTAAAACTTTTATTTTTATTTTTTATTTTAAGTGGAAAAGGAATAGAACATCTGTTATATTTTTATTACCAGCTATTGCCCCATTAGGGAGACCCGCCTTTCAATTTGTCCTGTTTACTTTTATCACAGAGAGTAAAAGTAAATAAAAACTCACATTTTTGATTGTCACCAGAACAGGAATAGAGGGGATATCTTTTAATAGGGACAAAGTTCAGATGACCCTGGTGACGACCGGGAATTGCAAACAGAAAAAAACAGCTTTGACTTTAGTTCTACTTTAACTAATTTCCTATAACTCCCAGTTTCCTGGCCATGCCCAGGGAAGAGAAGTTCATTAGCTTCCATCAAAAGTTTAGATAGGTCACATGAGGCAGAGGTAGCTGGGCAAATGACCTGCAGTCAGGTGAGTAGCCCTTCTACTAGAACCAGTAGTTGGACAGTAGCCTAATAGCACACAGCTTCTCTGATAGACCCAGCTAATGTGGGATGTTCCTCCTTGATTGCTTCCAAGGTGCTTCAGTTCCAGCTTAGTGGCCCTTTGTCATTAACCCAGCCCCCCCCAGCTGTTCGTCTCTGTTATCAGACCTACCTGGACATTACAGTGAGGGACACTGTCTATGAGGATAATTGCAAGTGCAGGAACATGGGCGGTTTCAACCCTTTTTTCGGCCGCTAGCGGGGGTTAAAAGTGTCCCCCTAGTGACCCAAAAGCGCCGCTAAAACGAGTGGAGCTTTAGCGCTAATGAGGCGTGGCCCCAGTGTGAAAGGGGTCTTATAGAAACTAAGCTTTGCAGCCACCTTACCCTGCCACACAGACAATGTTGTAAAGAGTCCATGTTTGTGCAGCTTTCATAATCTGTTTTATACAGTTCTGTAATGAATGCATGCTCTTTGACATCCTGAACCCGTTTTGCATTGTTGCTTCTAATTTTGCACCTATTTAGTAAACTGTGAAGCCACGTACACACGATCGGTTTGTCCGATGAAAACAGACCAATAGACTGTTTTCATCGGACAAACCGATCGTGTGTGGGCCCCATCGGTTTGATTTCCATCGGTGAAAAAAAAATAGAACATTTAAATTTTTCCTATGGATAAAAAACCTACAGAAAAATCTGATTGTCTGTGTGGAACTGCATCAGAGAAAAATCCATGCATGCTCAGAATCAAGTCGACACATGCTCAGAAGCATTGAACTTCATTTTTCTCAGCACGTCGTAGTGTTTTATGTCACTGCGTTTTGGCACGGATGGATTTTTGACTGATGGTGTGTAGGCAAGACTGATGAAAGTCAGCTTCATCATATATCCAACGAAAAAATCCATCGGATTAGATTCCATCAGATATCCGATCGTGTGTACAGGGCTTAAGTTATAGTTAGTTCTGGTGTGATCATTCAGTTGATTATGTATTATGTTATATTTATACAGATAAGTAAATTAGCTGTTTTATATACCCAGTCACCAATAGCCAAATGCACAGCGTGCTTTGCATTCTCATACTCTGATTGCACTTGATGCTTGTTCCATTTTCCGCCTGCTAGAAGGCCTAGGCCTTTTACATAAAGCTGACATGTTACAGTAAAGCTCCATTACAAGTGTAACTTACCTAAAATGTTTTCATGTCTCATGAGCACGGTTTGATAAATTTCTGTTTCTCTAAACCAGCTGGCTTCCTCGGTGGTAAAGAACACTTTGACTGCGACCTTCTCTCCTCGCCACTTGCCCATCCATACTTCCCCATACCGCCCTTTGCCAATCTGTTTCACCATTTGAATCTGCTTCGCTATTGTCCTTTGCACCTACGAATGAGTCCAAAACAAACAAAATATTACTTGCAAAAGTAAATGACCACCCACTATTTAATATGACTAATCCAGAATAAATATCATGGAATTTAAAAAAATATATCACTGGAGATTTATTTTACTGCATGCACCATTTCTGTTTCCTCCCAAGAGTACCTGGAAATGTTACCATGGTGCTGTGCAGTCCGGCACTGTAAAATAAAATATGCTGTCATTTGGAGAACCACCGGCACAGGCTTTTAGCTAGGGAAATCTTGGTTCATTTACTGCCACCCACATGTATGGGCTTACTTTATCAGAAATTTTAATGTGGAAAATGATTTAATAATGTATTGCCATTGACACTGCCCTTTTTCTATTTTCATCTGCTTTGAGTTAGGGAAACTGTATGATTATTTTACAGGGAAAGTGTTAGAATTCATCTTTGTTCAACATGTGTGGCAGTATTCAAGCACTGTTAAAAACACCACAAGGTTCTAACTACAAAGTACTAACTGACCACATTACAGTAAATGGCTATGCTGTGTTCTTTGTAAGCTATGTTGTGTATCTTCAGTATGTAGTAGAGGGGATAGGCAAAACAAATGTTTCAAAGTGTCAGGCATTACATCCATAATAGCTGCATATGCAGACCATTAATATCACATATTGTATTTCCAGTAGACCTTTTTTTCTTGGAGCATGTCAATGGAAAGTTGCTAATCAAAGGTATGCAAATTCTGTATGCTAAACAAGGGTGCTGAAACAGTGGATAAGTATACTCAGCAAGCCCAATAGTAATATTATTGATTATAATACTGACACATAGATATGATCTTAGGATTGCTAAATTATCACAATATTTTGAGCTTTGGGGTCTATAGGCTAATATCTAAAGGGGTGGAGGAGTGTCGCCCACATACACAGGATCAGCCATAACTTTATAACCACTGAAATTGTTAAAGTGGAGGTTCACCCAAAAACTTAATTTTTAACATTAGATTGAGGCTCATTTTGTCAAGGGGAATCGGGTGTTTTTTTTTAAGATCGAAGCAGTACTTACCGTTTTAGAGATAGATCTTCTCCGCCGCTTCCGGGTATGGGCTGCGGGACTGGGCGTTCCTATTTGATTGACAGGCTTCCGACAGGCTTCCGACGGTCGCATACAACGCGTCACGATTTTCCGAAAGTAGCCGAACGTCGGTGCGCAGGTACCGTATAGAGCCCCACCGACGTTTGGCTTCTTTCGGCTACTCGTGACGTGATGTATGCGACCGTCGGAAGCCTGTCAATCAAATAGGAACGCCCAGTCCCAAAGACCATACCCGGAAGCGGCAGAGAAGATCTATCTCTAAAACGGTAAGTACTGCTTCGATTTAAAAAAAAACACCCAATTCCCCTTGACAAAATGAGCCTCAATCTAATGTTAAAAATAGTTTTTCGGGTGAACTCCCGCTTTAAGTGAATAGCACTGATTATCTCGTTACAATGAAGTCTGAAAGTTGATGGAATATATGAGGCAGAAAGTAAATATGTTGTCCCTAAAGTTGATGTGTTGGAAGCAGATATATGGGCATCGCAGCTTGTTGTGCATGGGGCTGCACAGCTGCAGCCTGGTTGGGGTGCCCATGCTGACCCATGTTCAAAAACCAAATGCACAATGAACTGGACCATGGAGCAATGGAAGAAGGGGTCTGGTTTAATGAATCACATTTTCTTTTACATCAAGTTGATGGTGGGGTGCGTGCATATCGCTTGCCTGGGGAAAAGATGGCACCAGGATCCAGTATGGGAAGAAGGCAAGCCAGCAGTGATGCTTTGGGTAATGTTCTGCTGGGAAACCTGCCATTCATGTGGATGCTACTACCTACCTTACCATTGTTGCTGAACAAGTACACTCCTTCATGAAAATTATATTGTCTGGTGGCAGTGACCTCCTTCAACAGAATAATGTGCACACTACAAAAATAGTTTAAGAACAGTGGGTCAGGGCTGCTTAGGCAGCAACAGGTGCTGTTTTGTCTGCAAAAGGGGGACCTACTCAATATTAGGTGGGTATTGGTAAAGTTATGGCTAATCAATTAATATCATACTGTTTAACATGCAATAAATTTAAAGTTATATAAGGCTAACCGGCATTACAGAGATCGACATTATCACTCCTACGAGCTCATTCATATTGTAATATGCACAGAGGTACATGCGAATCCGGCCCTCCAGGCCATTTTATGTGGCCCTCGCCCTCCTCTGGTCCTCCTCAAGACCCTTACTTTCTGCTTTTAAGCAATGCATCCAGCTTCTTTCCAGCAGCAGCTTATGGAAAGGGGGGTGCACTGTGATGTAAGGGAGAGAGGGGGACTCAACTTGTGATGGTGGGGTGGCTCTTAACATCTAATGTAAGGGGAGGGGATGCACTGGACATCTAATCTTACAGATACAACTGGCCCTTTTGAGGACAATCAAAATGGAGATGCGGCCCTCGATGAAATTGAGTTTGACACCCCTGCTCTACAGCAAATGACTTCAGCAACAGTGACTTCTATATCCCTCCCAGCGTACTGTATTTCCCTTAAAGGGTAAAGTCGCCCATAGATGAGACTTTTTTTGTTCAACCAGCGTGTTAAACAGAAACAACTGATTTGATTCACCTATCCACGTAAAGTCAATGTGGATGCGGGAATCCTCCCCACTGAGCTGATATATTCTGACATCGGGGAGGAGACTTCCCTACCATCAGAATACATTGATCAATGCTGCTGGCAATAGCCTGTGGCGCTGATCAAGCAGGGAAAATCCAACAGGGTGCTTGTACAACCTTTCTGCCCATATATTATTTGAAATTTGTCTGGTCTATGCTGAACTGTCCACATTTTGTTCCATGTATGACTGGCACAAAGTTTCCCCACCTTCTTGCCACTCCGCTTTTCCCCCCAGATGTAACCCACCCTCCCCATTTAAAGTGCTGCACTTACCTAGATCTCATGCTGAGGCTCACAGCATTGTTTTCTTCATTTGCATTCTGTTCGTGTATGTGCAGTTTTGCCCCATATGTTTCTATGATGGGGGTAAATGGATGCAAGTCTATCCATTTCCCCAGTCCATAAGAAATTTATAGGGCTGAACTGTGCAGAAATGCACTTATTTTCAAATATATCAGTAGATGTCATAATGGTTGCACTAGTGTTCTTCTATTCAGAGAAAAATGTGTTTTAAGCTGTTATTATCCTATATTATGTGAAGAAATCACATTACACAACCATTTTAAATATAATTCATGCATCAGTAATCAGTGCAATGCTATGTATTTTTTAATTACATTTGCATCCTAGATCAATCCTCTGCTGTTCATTCATTCAAAATAAGCACTAATCGATGGCACTGCTGCTGCATGTTAATAGGATTTTGAGGGCCAGACATACAATTGGAACAATTGCTGTTCTCATACTTTGTAACAGATGTGTACAAGACAGGTTTTGTCATTGGAGTATCGGATGCCAATATGGACTTTGATCACCATATAGCAATGCTCGCAACTATAGCTAAAATCCACTGTCACATAGAAGGTAATACAATTCTTAAGACTTTTTAAACTGACTTTACTCAAGTCTCAAAGGGGTTGATTTACTAAAACTGGAGAGTGCAAAATCTGGTGCAGCTCTGCATTGGAACCAATCAGCTTCCAGGTTTTTTTTTGTTCCAAAGCTTAATTGGACAAGCTGAAGTTCGAAGACGATTGGCTACCATTCACAGCTGCACCAGAGTTTGCACTCCTCAGGCCCCGTACACACGGTCGTTCCAAACCGATGAGAATGGTCCGATGGGCCATTCCCATCGGTTCACCGCTGAAGTTCGAAGACGATTGGCTACCATTCACAGCTGCACCAGAGTTTGCACTCCCTTAGTGTTGGTAAATAAACGTTGGAGTCCTTTAAGATGTTCTTTACACTTGCTATAAGTATTGACATATACAGTGATTTATCAAACAGCCCATAGGCATGGTCTTCAAACCCCCCAAATATTTAGGCTGACTACACTCTTGCGTGTACAAAGTAAGTAATGCATGTTTATGTTGGACACATGCATTCTCATGCATTTTGGGGTTGCTCCCATACATTTATATAAAGTGTGTTGTGTATTGTGGTGCTAGTGAGGGTCATATGTGTTGCTTGCTACTTTGATGTGCATTGGGGGAAAAAACACATAAACAAAAATTGACTAAACAATGTACACTATGAAAATAGAAATGATCTACTTCTTTCACAGATCAATATAGTACTGTATAAATAAAGTTATGTATAATTTAGCATATTAATTGTTCTGGTAATTTTGCTTTAATGAAACTGTTTCTGTGAAATTACACAAATATCTGAGTGTGAATTTAAATATGCTTTACCACTTTCTTACCAGAAGAGGGAGCCCCGAACCACTTCCTGAGCTTTGAGACTGTTCAATGAGATCTTTAAGGGATTCTCCTTGAGGAATATATGTTTCATCCTGTTCTAGTCCAATGCTGTAACGGGGTCTGGCTTCTTGTCTTTTATACCTGAGAGCAAAAAAAACATGTCTGTAAGTCTGCAGTGTTACTATATACAATTATGTTAGTTATGTTTCCATAAGACTAACAACTAAATTAATGGGCAACACACATCAGTCTTTCCAGGTGAATGGTATTTTGTGAAAGAGCCATTATAATGTGAATATGTTGTTTATCATCTGTACAATAAAGCTTTAATGCAAAACATTTTTCTCTAGAATTTCTAATAAAATCATTAAAGAGGACCTAAACTCAAAAGCTTAAGATTTGCTATGGGAAACATCTAGAAACTTTAATTGCAGTGCCCTGTAAATCTACATTTTGTCTTAAATCACTCCTGAAAATTAGCAGTGTATTCCCTGTGTCTTGCACATAATAGCTGTGTATCTGCTGCGTGAGATCATCTAAGGCGCCCTGCCTCAGATTCCTAGCCTCACAAGGGTTGGGAATGATGTTTGGAGATGCTACTACTGTGCAGTTCACAGTTCGTATTGGGGAGGAATTTGTATAAAGGATTTCCCTGCTTCTGGATCATTTAGTCTGTTGTTATGTGCTTTTTGCACCTGCCCTGATGCTTCTTAAATTTTCCCCACCAATTAAAGCGTTTGTTACCCCAACACTTCAAATTATTGATATGAGCCTGCTGTACCATGTACTTGTATGAGAACGTATCCTGTTCTCTTTGTATTGCTTCCTTTATGTGAAATCCCTAATGTTTCTGCCAGTCCCCTTGCTTTCCTATTGAAAACTGACCACACTAAACAGGAGAGCACCACATTATCAGTTATCTAGCTATGCTGGGAACTCATTGTGCTCTCCTCCAATGATCAGACTTGTTCTGACATGCCCCCTCTGCACAGCCATTCACTGGGAAGCTCAGTGCACTGCTGCTGCTCCTCCCTCACTTCTTATGCAGCTGAAAACAGAGGGAAGGTGATCACTTATATTAAAGGAAAAAAAGGGTATTTATAATGTTTTTATTTTATATCTATACACAAATGTTTTTCCTTTAATTTCTATTTTAAACTGGATGGGTCGTTTTACAAGGTGATCGTTTACAATCACTTTTATAAATAACCCGTCAATATCATTGACATGAGAATGCAAAGCCCTGCCTCTACCAAGATGGCCACCTCTAGACAAAGGCATAGTGCAGGACAAAAAATGGTCAATTAGTAATCTGGAAAAGGTCAGCTGCAGGGAGCCTACAGGCATAACTAGTGACTAGTCTTTTGCCCTCTTTTTTTTCGGGCACCACTTCCACAGTTCAAGACCTCTTCATCCCAACTTTGGGAACCTTCACACTGATATGATGCAACAAATGAGGTCAATGCTAACACACACTTTCAGTGGATAATTAAAAAAAACAGAGTACATTTAAAATGTCTGGGTGCCCCTTTAAAGCAAAGTTCCACCTAAAAATGTAACTTCCGCTTAACCCACTCCTCGCCCCCTTACATGCCATATTTGGCATGTCATTTTTTTGGGGGGGTGGGGGCTTCAGGAGAAGGGGACTTCCTGTCCCACTTCCTCCTTTCGCCGAGGGGCTGGTATGGCGATTAGCTTAATTGCCTTATTGCAGCCCCTCCCTGTAGGCGAGCGCCTGTCCAATCGGACGGCGCCGCGCAGCTCGCGCATGCGCAGTGACGCTCGCGCATGCGCAGTGGGTGCCCGGCCGTGAAGCCGAAAGCTGTCACTGCCAGGTGCCCACACTAGAAATGAAGACGCTGGCCGGCGAGGGGGGGGGCGAGAAGCGGAGCCCCGGCCGGCACGTCGCTGGAGCCGTGGAGCAGGTAAGTGTCTGTTTATTAAAAGCCAGCAGCTACACTTTTTGTAGCTGCTGACTTTTAATAAACTTAAAAAAAGTCTGGAACACCCCTTTAATGCTTGGTCAGTGTTGCTATACAGTGGAACCTCTGATTACGAGCATAATCCGTTCCAGGAGAATGCTCGTAATCCAAAGTACTCACATATCAAAGCGAGTTTCCCCATTGAAGTCAATGGAAATGAAAATAATTAGTTCCGCATTGACTTTAATGGCATGCAATACTGCGGAACAGAAACAGACGAAAAGGCCCGAGGACAGCTCGGCTGACCTCGGCAAACCTCAGAAAGGCTTGGGAATTGAGCAGTTCCGAATTAGGATTTAAAAAAAAGTGCCTGTATTGCAAAACGCTTGTTAATTGCGGACAGCTCGGCTGACCTCGGCAAACCTCAGAAAGGCTTGGGAATTGAGCAGTTCCGAATTAGGATTTAAAAAAAAAGTGCCTGTATTGCAA
This sequence comes from Rana temporaria, assembly GCF_905171775.1. NCBI lineage: Eukaryota > Metazoa > Chordata > Amphibia > Anura > Ranidae > Rana > Rana temporaria. The sequence continues at coordinate 461,746,428 of NC_053489.1, read as the reverse complement.
AACGCTTGTTAATTGCGTTACTCGCAATCCGAGGTTCCACTGTACATATAAGTGAACTATTAATGAGAATCCACTATGATGCCACTTTACAGTCTGTCTCCAATTGGAACATCAGAAAATTAGTAAGCTGTCCTGCTGTTATTGCCTAATACATTTTGCTTCAAACTATTCAATTAAAACCAGCAGCATCTGCACTGCTGACTGCTTACCACTACTAGTAATGCCAGTTATATGCCACAACATATGTTTTATGGTCTGAACTATAATGAGAGGCTTGGATGGCCAGCAGTGTTAAAGAAGAGCCCTACTCTTTATGGACTGCTTCACCTTCATCCACTTATGCATATTTTTACAGGATACCTTGCATGATTTCCGTCAATGCACATTAAAGGTACAGCACCTAGGATGCTGCACACATTAAAACATGAGTACAGCAATCCCATACAATGATGTGAACATACATTTCTATTACAAGCTTAACTTTGAATATACTTTTTTTTTTTTTTGCTAAACAAATGAAAAAATAACAAAAATTTGGGAAAAGTTTTTCCATGTTTCTGTTATTACATTTTGTAAATAAAAAAATAAAAGTATGTTTTCTCCTTCACTGACAGGCACTGATGAGGCTGCACTGATTGGCACTGATGAGGCGGCACTGATGGGCACTGATAAGAAGACACTAATATGCAGCGCTGATGGGCACTGATAGGTGGCACTGATATGCAGCACTGATAGGTGGCACTGAATAGCGGAATGTCGATAACCAACATTTACTAGTAAAGCTGTGCTCAGCTGTGATTGGATACAGCTGATCACATGGTAAAGTGTCCACGTCATAGGCTCTTTACCGTGATAGGAGATGCAGTGTGTCGGAGCGACACACCTCACTAACGATTGCCGCACTGCTGGCCCCCCGGGTCTGTGGCGTATCATCCATATGTGCACAACAGGCCCCGGGGGAAGGAGGGCCCATTGTGCCCTGACACACACAGCACACATGGAGGAAATAATAGTAAGTCTATAATATGCCCCTGTGCCTCATAACTTCATTAGAGGGGTCCAAAAAGAAGTGGCAACCATGGCACTATTTTTTCATTTTTGGCTGCTCAGGCACACGTGGCGACTGCTGTCGCTTTTCCTGACAGAGACATTCTAGCTCAGGCCACAAGCAGCCTGGTATAGTGAAAAAGTTAGAACAGCGAAAGCTAGCTTGCCTGGGAGTCAGGCTGTATCTGCTCTATTGTCTGTCCCGTCATCCTGTCACCACTGTCTTCCTAGTCCTTTCCTCCCTCCTCTGCCTGTCCAATTTCGATACTCCATCTCCCATTTGCGTCTGCCCAACCTCACCCACACTTCAGCCCCCTGCATGCAATGCACACACTGCGCTCAGCCGACCTGTGGTAAACCAGCCGGGGGAGGTATAATTGGTGAGTGACCCCCTCTCTCCCCCGCCTCTTTTTGCACTGCCCCTTCTTTTTCCCTCCCTTTCTCGTTTCTTTACCCTTTCCCTCTCCCCCCTGTGCAGACTGGGGCGGGAGGGGAACTGTGCAGACTGGGGGGAATTATGCAGACTCGGGGGGATTGTGAAAACTAAGGGGAAATTGTGAAAACTGGGGGGGGGGGAATTGTGCTACACGTGCTGCATTAACTCTCAAGTTCCCAAACACAACCCAGGTCTTTTACAATCATAGTTATATCCCAGCCCAATAAAAACCATGTCCACTCTTTACCACAGTGAACTAAGCACATCCTTTTTTTTTTTTTAATCAGCTAATGGGGCCTAAACTATGATCTTGCACACAGGCCCACTGATTTCATAAAACACCCCTGCTGACTCTGGAGGGTGCGACATCTGGTGCAGCTGTGCATGGAAGCCTATCAGCTTCTAACAGCTTGTTCAATAATGGTTTGAAAACAAAAACTGGAAGCTAATCGCACTCTCCAATTTTAGTTAATCCCATATTGTCCACAGATACAGGTTTCCTGATCTGGTGGTAGTTGCAATTATCAATTCCTTTTTTATCAGCACCATAAAAGAGTTCAATGTCTTCAACCTGATATCTGATTAATCGAATCATATACAAAATAGCACTGGATTCTTTCTGATTCACATAATATTGTTTTTACCTGAAGTAGCAAAATATTAGGATCACGACCAGAATGATGCTGCACACAGTCACTGAGATGAAAAGAGCCATGTAATGGATACTGCCGTCAACAAAATCTGTGGAGGAGAGCAAAAGATTATAAAGGTTAAACATACACTCAGCATCTACTGGGCCCATATGAACCATGGATGCAATATGTTAATAATACCCTGGCATACATACAAGTGCATCTTACAAGCATAATAAGAAAGGAAGCCTCTTCTATCTAAAAAAACAAAACAAATATGCTCGAGTATAAGCCGACCCGAATATAAGCTGAGGCACCTAATTTTACCACAAAAAACTGGGAAAACGTATTGACTCGAGTATAAGCCTAGGGTTTCCATCTGCATGCCTCACTGTGCCTCACTTTGCCTCACCGTGTCCATGCCTCACTGTGCCCATGCCTCACTGTGTCCATGACTAGACTGACGTTTAACTACTTAAGGACCCCCTACCGACTATATACGTCGGCAGAATGGCACGGTGGGTTGCGCGGGCGCACGTGACCGGGTCTAAAGCTCTGTGACCACGCCCGCGAGACCCATGGACCTGATCGCTGCCGGTGTCCCGCGATTGGGTCACAGGAGCTGAAGAACGGGGAGAGGTGTAAACACACCTTCCCAGTTCTTCACTGTGGCAGTGACACTGATCGTCTGTTCCCTGATATAGGGAATGACGATCAGTGACATCACGCCTACAGCCACACCCCCTACAGTAAGAATCACTACCTTAGGACACATAATCCCTTAGCACCACGTAGTGGTTAACCACTTCACTGCCATTGTCATTTTCACAGTAATCAGTGCATTTATATAGCACTTTTCGCTGTGAAAATGACAATGGTCCCAAAAATTTGGCAAAAGTGTCCGATGTGTCTGCCATAATGTCGCAGTCAAGAAAAAAATCGCTGATCGCTGCCATTACTAGTACAAAAAAAATATTAATAAAAATGCCATAAAACTATCCCCTATTTTGTAAACGCTATAACTTTTGCGCAAACCAATTAATAAACGCTTATTGCGATTTGTTTTACCAAAAATTTGTAGAAGAAAAAAAGCAAAATATTAGTAAAAATATTGATTTTTTTTTCAAAATTGTCGCTCTATTTTTGTTTATTGCGCAAAAACTAAAAGCCACAGAGGTGATCAAATATCACCAAAAGAAAGCTCTATTTGTGGGAAAAAAAGGACGCCAATTTTGTTTGGGAGCCACATCGCATGACCGCGCAATTGTCAGTTAAAACAACGCAGTGCCGAATCGCAAAAACTGGCCAGGTCCTTTACCTGCATAATGGTCTGGGTCTTAAGTGGTTAACATGGGAGTCTATGGAAGGGTTGCTCGGCTTTGAAAAATCGGTGCTCCCCAGCCGTAGGTCCCCCAGTCAACAAACTTTGCACACATGAAGAGGAAGAGTGAGACTACATGTGTGCCTATGGCCGACCAGTACCGGGTCCCCAAAATTAGGGAGATCAAGCGCAAAAAGGTGATTCGAGTATAAGCTGAGGGGGGCATTTTCAGCACAAAAAAATGTGCTGAAAAACTCGGCTTATACTCGAGTATATACGGTAGATCTTGTGTTTACAACAGAGGTGAGGATGAGACATAAACAGCATAAGAACTAGTCTCCCCTAGCACTGTGTGCATTTTAGCAATTACTGATTAATTTGCCCCTTTTTTACCAAATACAACGGTGTACATGAAAATACGTCCAAAAAGTTATGCTTTCTTAATGTGAAGCTTAAAAAAATACAATAACAAGTTTTAGAGAACAAAAACTGATAGTGCTACATTTCACTGCTCCCTTCTGTTTCAAATTGCCTGGAAGTCAGAAGTACATAATTGGGTATCTGCAACTCTAATCACAAACTCAAGTAACCTGCACATAAGTAAAAAGATTATAAACTCATTAAGAGAGCTAATGATATCTGCAAGATATTCCCAAGTCAGAAATTTACTTGCTCAGTTTGAATAGTAGTGTTCTCTTTTTTTGGCACTGCGCTCTGCAATCATAAGTTGGACTCCAAGAAATCCCTCAGGATCTTCTCCACCCATATGGCTAATGTCAGAGTAGTATTGCTCCCATGTCTGTATCTGCTGAGTTCTTTAGTGCTTAGAAAATGCATATTCCCCTCAAGATGGGATAGACTAGAGAGATGCATTTCAGGACAAAGTATTTTAGTTTTTAGTGCTTCATGCCATATTTATTTATTTATTACAGGTACTTACATAGCGCTGTCAATTTATGCAGGGCTTTACATATATACAGTATAAGGCCTCGTACACACGATCAGTCCATCCGATGAGAACGGTCTGATGGACCATTGTCATAGGTTAACCGATGAAGCTGACTAATGGTCCGTCACGCCTACACACCATCAGTTAAAAAACGATTGTGTCAGAACGCGGTGATGTAACACACAACGACGTGCTGAAAAAAACGAAGTTCAATGCTTCCAAGCATGCGTCGACTTGATTCTGAGCATGCACGGGTTTTTAACCGATGCTTTTGCATACTAACGATCGGTTTTGACCTATCGGTTAGGCGTCCATCGGTTCAATTTTAAAGCAAGTTCACATTTTTTTGACCAAAGGTTAAATAACCTATGGGGCCCACACACGATCGGTTTGGACTGATGAAAACAGTCCTTTAGACCGTTGTCCTCTGGCGATCCTATCGTGTGTACGAGGCCTTAGTCTGAGGCCCCGTACACACGACAGAGTTTCTCGGCAGAATTCACCGAGAAACTCGATCAAAACCCGGATTCTGCCGAGAAACTCTGTCGTCTGTACAGTTTTGACTCGATGGAGCCGCCGAGGAGCTCGACGAGAAAATAGAGAACATGTTCTCTATTTTCTCGTTGTTCTATGGGAGAAGGCGGCCCGCCGAGCTCCTCGGCGGCTTCATCCCAGAACTCGACGAGGAACTCGACGTGCTTGGCACGTCGAGTTCCTCGGCCGTGTGTACGGGGCCTTAGTCCCTGCCCTCAATGAGCTTACAATATAAGATCTCTTACAATATAAGATCTCATGCTTATAACACAACATATGTATTATGCCAATACTTGGGGTAAAAAGTTAGCCTTAGTAAGAATGTTAAGGGTTAACTCATAGACAAAGAGTCAGGGACTAATCGTTAAATTCGTAATAAATCCACCATTAAAAAAGAAGATATCTCTTAAAATACATTTACTAGCTTGACTAATTCTCTTAATTTGCATCTACTCCACTTTTAAACATGTGAGGCTGAACCCAAGCCACAGCTGTTTATACGGTATACATTCTTAGTTTAAAAGGTACCTCTTGTCAGACGTGTTGAATGTTCACATCATTATTGTTTACTGTATAATTTATACATTTTTGTATGCTGGATATTTTACAGCTGAAGCTCTCATAAAATGAAGTAATTGTGTTCTTTATCTGCCCCTCTTCTCCTCTTGTCTATTCACAAAACACCTTAAAGTCTGTGAACCATTCACAGCATTCAGGGCGTTATGTGAAAAGTGGTTCCAAATACAGTATCACACAAAAGTGAGTACACCCCTCACATTTTTGTAAATATTTTATTATATCTTTTCATGTGACAACACTGAAGAAATGACACTTTGCTACAATGTAAAGTGCTGCGTGTACAGCTTGTATAATGGTGTAAATTTGTTGTCCCCTCAAAATAACTCAACACACCATTAATGTCTAAACCGCTGGCAACAAAAGTGTATACACCCTTAAGGGAAAATGTTCAAATTGGGCCCAAAGTGTCAAGATTTTGTGTGGCCACCATTATTTTCCAGCACTGCCTTAACCCTCTTGGGCATGGAGTTCGCCAGCGCTTCACAGGTTGCTACTGGAGTCCTCTTCCACTCCTCCATGATGACATCACGGAGCTGGTGGATGTTAGAGATCTTGCGCTCCTCCACCTTCCATTTGAGGATGCCCCACAGATTTTAGGTCTGGAGACATGCTTGGTAAGTCCATCACCTTTACCCTCAGCATCTTTAGCAAGCAAGTGGTTGTCTTGGAGGTGTGTTTGGGGTCATTGTCCAAAGGGAGGAGATCATGCTGTGCTTCAGTATGTCACAGTACATGTTGGCATTCTTGGTTCCCTCAATGAACTGTAGCTTCCCACTCATGCAGCCTCAGACCATGACACTCCCACCACCATGCTTGTTGACTGTAAGACACACTTGCCTTTGCACTCCTCTCCTGGATGCCGCCACACACGCTTGACACCATCTGAACCAAATAAAGTTATCTTGGTCTCATCCGTTCCAGTAATCCATGTCCTTAGTCTGCTTGTCTGCAGCAAACTGTTTGCAGGCTTTCTTGTGCATCATCTTTAGAAGAGTCTTCCTTCTGGGACAACAGCCATGCAGACCAATTTGATGCAGTGTGCAGCGTATGGTCTGAGCACTGACAGGCTGACCCCCCCCCCCACCCCTTCAACCTCTGCAGCAATGTTGGCAGCACTCATACGTCTATTTCCCAAAGACAACCTCTGGAAATGATGCTGGGGATGTGCACTCAACTTTTTTGGTAGAACATGGCAAGGCCTGTTCTCACTGGAATCTGTCCTGTTAAACTGCTGTATGGTCTTGGCCACCATGCAGCAGCTCAGTTTCAGGCTCTTGTTATCTTCTCATAGCCTAGGCCAACTTTATGTAGAGCAACAATTCTTTTTTTCAGATCCTCAGAGAGTTCTTTGCCTTGAGGTGCCATGTTGAACTTCCAGTGACTAGTATGAGAGAGTGAGAGCGATAACACCAAATTTAACACACCTGCTCCCCATTCACACTTGAGACATTATAACATGAACGAGTCACATGACACCAGGGAGGGAAACTGACTAACTGGGCCCAATTTGGACATTTTCACCTAGGGGTTTACTCATTTTTGTTGCCAGCGGTTTAGACATTAATGGCTGTGTTTTGAGTTATTTTGTGGGGACAGCAAATTTACACTGTTAGACAAGCTATACACTCACTACTTTACATTGTAGCAACGTGTCATTTCTTCAGTGTTGTCACATGAAAAGATATAATAAAATATTTACAAAAATGTGAGGGGTGTACTCACTTTTGTGAGATACTGTATATCTGTAGTCCCTTGGGAAGAGGGTAAGCACATTGAGAGGGCTACGATGGGGCGCCATAGGGAAAGCGATAGTGAACGTAACCACACTATAAATGACATTGATTCTGAGATAAATAGCAGATAAAGCCAACAAAAAGGAATGAGCAATACATTTTTAAGTAGTACATTTATTTATATATATTTTTACATCAGACTAAACAATGGGACAACTTAATAGACAACAGGGACAGAGGGATTTGGTTTTAACACAGGGACAGTCCAAAATTATTCATAAAAATTCTGCCGCGTGGTCTTTGTTTTATAAAGAGATTAGCAAGATCAACAACTTCTTTCATCATCATATTCTGATGCAGAACACAGGAAAATGAGAAGTTCAGCTTTATCGACTCATCCTGCAAGGGCGCTATTATATTACAGATTTATGAGAGTAATGAGGCAAGGGTCTCCTTGGGGACCTCTTAGTTTACGCTTTTTTTTTTTTTTTTTTTTAAAGACTCGCATTCTTTTGCTTTTTTTTTTTTTTAAACTCTTGCATGTGCTTACTTTAACCTCTGGGAAGAAACTGAAGAAGCGTATACAAAACCTGCACTAGGCATTGCCATGACAAGCATATTTTACGGCTTTTGCCTTTTAATTGCTATCATGTAGGTATGTGAAGCATATCAAAAGGCCTTTTGAAAAGAGACAGTGACAAGATGCCTATCAGGAAAACACTCAGGCTCATCAGTCATTTCTCGCTTTAGCTGCAGCTCTCTACCTGTGCTCTAGCTGTAAGTGTGTGAGAGATGAAACGGAGAACCCACTGGGGAGGATGACTTTCTTTTGGAGGAAAAAAAGAGCAAAACACCAAACTGAAAGCTTCATTTCATGGTTTATTAACAGATTTTTTTTTCTTAATGGCACCCACTTTGCTGTGAAGTGTGTGGTTTGTAACAGTTTAGGATGTCACTTTGAATCAGGAAGATAGAGATTGCAGACAACCTAAACAAAATAGCTTCTTCACAGGACAAGAGCAATTTAGAATTCCAGCAATTAATTATGTATATGTCTTACAATCACTAGTTGAGCTGCTGATAAATACATAATGCATAAGTCAATATGTGATATATGCACAAACATAAAAGATCTAAAATTAAAGAGACCACGTCACCAGACCATTTGTTTCAACTACAATCTTCCTATTAGATTATATGTGCATATAACCTATTTTAGACCGTAAAAGATCTCAACTCAATTGACCCTGTCACCAAACTGATTATTTCAACTACAGTTTTCCTGTTAGATTATACTGTATGTACATACAAGCAATTTTAGGCATTTTATTTACCTGTACAAGCCTTCCTTGTGTAGACATCCAAATGCCCGGAGACTGCTGCTAGGTTTTGTCATCTTGGATATTATCTAAGCAACCCCAGCAGACTCAGAGCTGTCTCTAAAGTTACACTCTAAAGCAGGGGTCCAAACTTTCCAAACAAAGTAAAAAATGCTCCATCATTGCTTTTAGTGGGAGGAATAGTACCCCATTGTTGGTATCAGTGAGACTAAATAGTGCTTCAAGGGCCAGAACAGGGCAGGCAAAGGGTCACATCTGGACCCCAGGCCAAAGTTTGGAGACCCTAGATCTAAAGTATTTCCCTTCCCTTCCTTTCTCCCAGCAGCTGCATAAAAGGTAATGTAGGGAGAAGAGAGGAGGGGCGGGGGAAATGTTGGGACAGCACAGGCAGTAATTAAACAGGGGGCCTTTATGTACATAGAGGAAGGGAAGTTGAATTTGCTAGCAAGTCTAGAGGTACATTACAGGTGAATACATTTTTTTTTATGGAAAGGAAAAAACTAAGGCCGCGTACACACGGTCGGACAAAACCGATGACAATGGACTGAGGTTCAGTTTCATCGGTCCAAATTGACGGTGTGTATAGCCCATCGGTCTGTTGTCCTTCGGTCCAAAATGTTAAAACATGCTTCAAAATCGAACCGATGGACCGCTGCCCCATCGGTCCAAACTGATGGTTAGTACAGAAAGCATTGGTTCTAAACCCGCGCATGCTCAGAATCAAGTTGACGCATGCTTGGAAGCATTGAACTTCGTTTTATTCAGCACGTCGTGTGTTTGACGTCACGGCATTCTGACCCGATCGGTTTTTGGAACGATGGTGTGTACGCACATCAGACCATCAGGCCACTTCAGCGGTGAAACGATGGAAATGACCCGCCGGACCATTCTCATCGGTTTGGAACGGCGTTGTGTACGCGGCCTAAGTGGTGAGCATTTCATATATTTAAATTGTTTGTATTTTAACTGCAAATTTTTAAGTGTTTAAAGGGTCTCTTTAAATAAGAAATTATACTGTATGTAAAGTAAAACACATACTGACGTGTTAATGCCTATATATACTGTATATGTTCGTTATGTACTGTATCATTTGAAAGGGTAATTAATGAAAATGAAGCTGCAGCAGTTCTCTAAAGGTAGTCATACATGGTCCTATTTTCTCTCATTCAGCCTGTTTGCTTAATAACAGTAAAATCAGTTGATTTCTCCATCCAGCATCTATAGGGGAATCTGGGAATCTGCACTGGCAGGTATTATATTCAGGCAGCCGCCTAACCAATGGTTGCCTGAATAGTGGTACCACCAAACAATGACTACATCTGATTGGTCAATACCTTTGCACCTGACTTTTGTTGAGTTGGGTGGCATTTGCCAAGTCACCCACAGCCTAAGTATCATTATAGTAAAGCTACACCAAACACTGTTAATGCTCGTGGAGGATAACTTCACCAACAAGATTTCAGTGGAATTACCCAACCCTTAAAGGAGAAGTAGAGTCAAAGCTGTTTTGGCCCTAATTTTCCTAAAGGTCCCTGGAGTGTACTTTGTTCTGCACTCCTGTGACCCAGATTTAGCTTACAGCTGTCTAAAGTCTGCTGTCGGCTGACATCACTCAGCTGGTCCAGACTCTGGAGAGATCTAATGTCTAATGTCAGGATCCACCTAGATGCCTGACTTGCAGCTGGCTCAGCCTCTCACCACATCACTGAGAGCCTGAGTCAACTGCTTCCGCCCCCTTCACGGCTTATTTCTCATTGAAGACCACGAACTGAGTGACCTCGTACATTTTCGTCAAGGAAACTGTTGAGAAACTCGACGAGCCAAAAAGAGAGCATGTTCTCTATTTCCTTGACAGGAATGGAGAAAATTGGCTTGTTGAGTTTCTCGACGGCTTCACAAAGAACTCGACGAGCAAAACGATGTGTTTCGCCCGTCGAGTTCCTCAGTCGTGTGTACGAGGCTTTAGAGGTGGCAGAGGACAGATGCAGTATCAGATCGATGCTGCATCCACCTACAGTAGGTGAGTATGTGGGTTTGTGATATACCTGCTAAAAACTCAACTTCATCCCAACCTTTTTGTTTGTTTTGAATAGAGTAAGGAAGCCTCTGTAAAATTTTAAATGCTGTCTGTGTTCACATATATATTTTGTATTTTTTTCTGTTCATACGAACACAGACATTGCATGTGACTCACATGTGATCAGCACTGCAGGGCCGATTGCATGCAATGTCTGTGCAATACGAGTTCAGCCTTACAATTGTATGGCTGAACTCGCATTGAATATGCACAATAAAGGTGCAGGGACTTTTTTCCCCTCATACTGAAACCGGATCGCATGGGTGTTCTCACCCATGCGATCTGCTTCTTGTGCGAGTTCACAATTTGCACTGCAATCTGTGAACCGATCTGGGGGTGTCATTAATTGCGCTCGTTCCTGCATCACACAAGTGCTATGCTATGCTGAACGTAGCCAGGAGGTAGAGAGAAATATTCATTCTGAAGACATAGGCATCGATAAACTCTTCCTCACTCACTATATGGCACTCATCAAATTGACAAAAAAAGAAACCTCCAAAATGTGTACACCCACAGAAAAAAATAAAATAAATCAAAGCTGTACTTCAAGCCCTTCCGTGTCATCCCTGCATCTCCCTCCGCTTGGGTTTGGAGATCTCCTATTGACATCTTTGAGTCCCACGGGCAGGTTAAGAAATGTATTAAGAACTAATTTATCGTGTTCATACGTTACTGAATTTAGATATTGATATTGTTTTACCATTTTTTCTGTTCACCAGTTATTAAAACACTGACAAGCACAGCTGAATGATATTACCTTCAGTGAATATTTAAGAGCAGATTATGAATCGTAGAATCCAATATTAAGACCAATGAGTCTGCATATCCTTCTGTGTATAAAATATTTCTGCTCAACATTCATTCTGCAGACTATTTTTGTGTCCATTTAGATCTAGTCAACCTAAGAGCCAGACATCATGGCACCATGCTGCCTCTTATGAGGAACTTTTATCACTGCCCCTCCCATATATATTACAAGAATTAATTTTTGTAAGGACTTCCAGTAACATTTGTTATGGTAATTATATACTTTACAGAACTGTCTTGTTAGAATATAATATAGTTCAATGCAGTGGCGGCTGGTGCTCAACATTTTTGGGGGGGGCGCAAACGAAAAAAAATAAAAAAAAAAGCGGGATTACTGTGCCCATTAAATGCAGCCACTGGGCCCATCAAATGCAGCCACTGTGCCATCAATTGTCACCACTGTGCCATGCCATCAAACACAGCCACTGTGCCATGCCATCAAACGCAGCCACTGTGCCATCAATTGTCACCACTGTGCCATGCCATCAAACGCAGCCACTGTGCCATCAATTGTCACCACTGTGCCATGCCATCAAACACAGCCACTGTGCCATGCCAACAAACACAGCCACTGTGTCATCAATTGTCACCACTGTGCCATGCCATCAAACGCAGCCACTGTGCCATCAATTGTCACCACTGTGCCATGCCATCAAATGCAGCCACTGTGCCATGCCATTAAACACAGCCACTGTGCCATCAATTGTCACCACTGTGCCATGCCATCAAACTCAGCCACTGTGCCATCAATTGTCACCACTGTGCCATGCCATCAAATGCAGTCACTGTGCCATGCCATCAAACGCAGCCACTGTTCCATCAATTGTCACCACTGTGCCATGCCATCAAACGCAGCCACTGTGCCATGCCATCAAACGCAGCCACTGTGCCATCAATTGTCACCACTGTGCCATGCCATCAAACGCAGCCACTGTGCAATCAATTGTCACCACTGTGCCATGCCATCAAATGCAGCCACTGTGCCATGCCATGAAACACAGCCACTTTGCCATCAATTGTCACCACTGTGCCATGCCATCAAACGCAGCCTTTGTGCCATCAATTGTCACCACTGTGCCATGCCATCAAACGCAGCCACTGTGCCATGCCATCAAACGCAGCCACTGTGCCAATCAATTGTCACCACTGTGCCCTTTAATTGTCGCCACTGTGCCAATTGATGCCACTGTGCCCTTTAATTGTCACCACTGTGCCCATTGTCGCCACTGTGCCCAGTGATGCCACTGTGTCCATTGTCGTTATTGTGCCCATTGATGCCACTGTGCCCATTGATGCCACTGTGCCCATTGTCGCCACTGTGCCCATTGATGCCACTGTGCCCATTGTCGCCACTGTGCCCATTGTTGCCACTGTGCCCATTGTCACCACTGTGCCCATTGTCGCCGCTGTGCCCTGTAAAATGCCCCTCCCCCGCCCAGCACTTACCTTTCTGGGGGTCAGCCATCCTCCTTCCACATCCCTCGATGTCTTCTCCCGCCCTCATTGACGCTTCAGCCAATCAGGTTACCGGTAACCAGAACCGGTGAACCTGATTGGCTGAGACGCCTAAGGAACGCACCCCCCATACGTCCCTTAGATACGTTTCCGGAAGCTGGCTCTGATAGGCACTTTCACACAGCCAACCAGCTGCCGTTATTCAGGTGGCCGGCGCTCACCATCCGGCCATCTGAATAGTCGGCGGCAGTGGCAACAATAACATAGATTCATGCAATGCGTGAATCTATGTTATTGTAATCAGTGGCGGTGCGAGAGCCAGAGGGGGCAGCGCTCCGGCGCCCTCTATAGACGGTTCAATGTGATGTGCTGCAGCAAAAATCTGAGAAGTTATGTCTCTAAGGGCCCTTTCACACTGGTGCGTTTTTTCCCTCATTTTTGCCGCGTTTTTGCGGTAAAAATAGCGCTAATAAAACGCCCATAAAACGCTCCCCATGCCCCCTCCATTGAAATGAATTAAAAACCGCTGTAAAAACGTGGTAAAAACGCGGCAAAAACAGAGCGTTAAAATCGCGGTAAAACACCGCGATTTTACCGCAATTTTACCACGTTTTACCGCGTTTTTAATTCATTTCAATGGAGAGGGGCATGGGGAGCGTTTTAATAGCACTATTTTTACCGCGAAAACGCGGCAAAAACGCGGCAAAAACGCACCAGTGTGAAAGGGCCCTAACTGTTACTTCCATAAGTACACATTGCAAGGTGCACTGTAAACAACGCAGCTGTTGTACTCTCACCACTTTCATTCATTTTAAAGTGGTTGTAAAGTCTCAAGGTTTTTCTCCTTAATGCATATGCATTAAGGTGAAAAAAACATTCTGTGCTTCAGCAGCCCCCCCCCCCAGACCCCCCTTTTTCTTACCTAAGTCCATCTAATCCAGCAATGTGCACAAGCACAGCGGGTCCAGCCACTGTCACTCTCCTCATTGGACAGATTGATAGCAGCAGTAGCCAATGTCTTCATTTAAATCTAGTGACATGGGAGCAGGGATGGGGCCGAGTCCCACTGTTTGTGTCAGTGGACGCAGTAATGGGACTCGGGAGCAAGCCTGAACGAAGGGGAGAAGCCAGGAGCGCTGACGGGGAACCACAGAAGAAGAGGATCAGGGCTGCTCTGTGCAAAAGCCTTTCACATAGCAGGTAAGTATAAAAAGTTTGTTATTTTTATTTAAAACAAACTGAACCTTTACAATCCCTTTAACTCTGTGTAACGTCTTAATTGTGTCATTGAGCTTCCACAAACCATTTTCTCTTTATTCTCAACAGCCTAAAATAACTCTGATTATGTAAAACTGTTGAGGGCGATATAGTGCATGGGCAAACCACAGGTTTTGCTTCAAGATATGGAAAGCACTTTTTTGAAACAGCTTTTATGCGTTCAGACTAGCAGAATACGATTGTCTATAAAAAGCATGATTTACTATTGTTAAAGCAAATCCTTTTTCCTTTTTTTTTAACAATTCAAACAGTAAGAAAAGTTAAGGATTAAATATATGTTTCAAAAATCAAAATGTATTAACAGCATAATAACAACATATTTTTTAACCAAATAACAATAGTATATCGCAAAAAAAGAATTGCAAAATTGTCTATTGACACAAAAGCTAAAATACTAATGTTATTTATTTAAAAATTATTACTAGACATTTTTGCATTCTTTGTGTTTTGTAAACAGTTTATAGATAGGGACTATATTCATTGGAGAGCAATATTCTTTCTATACTGACTATTTACATCACATTTGTTACTTACCCTTTAGAAGCTTAAGACATGAATTACCTCTGTGTGTCTTTCTTTGTTCACATCTTCCAAGAACTGCATTCCCATTTGTTTTTAATATAACCTTGCAGTAAAGGTTAATTGTGTCTGACCTGCATTCAAGACAAAACTCTAACCCTGGCTTCCTCTAAATGTTGCCCTTAGTCATAAGCCACTGTCCAGGGAAAACCTTTTCAGATGTTCAACACAACAAAAGCCACTTATAGTACGAGAAACTTCATCTTAGTAATATGAGTTGTTTTTTGGGGGGGATTTATGATAATGCTCACTTTTGCGGTTTTGCAGAAACATAAAATCATCCATGTTGCTACATTGAGTTCTGTTCTGATTATAGCAACAAACCCAACACCATATATTAGATGAGACAAATATGCCTTGATAGTTAAAAAAAAACATTTACAGAGATTCCAGCGTGCTGTACTTTGTAGATCAGTTTATAAATCATAATATAAAATAATATACTCTAACATCTAGGGCTTTTTAACTATTTTTTAAGTGTATGTAAAACCCAAACTATGGTTTTTGCCAATGGATAAAATGTGGAAGGGTTAAAATCTCTGTCTATTTTGTTTTGTTGTTTCTGTTGTCAATGGGGAGAATCACCCACACTGATTCTGGTGACTGTTGTCTCCAGTACAGTGGGTGAGTGTAAGTATTCCAATGGGTAAATCTAATCTGGTTAAATTGCCACTAAAGGCATTATTTTTAATTTTTACAGTAAGAGAGAATTATAATACTCATTTTTTTTGTTGTCATCTATGTTCCATCGAGGAGATTTCCCTTCACTTCCCGTCTTATAGCCAAAACATAAAGTGAGAGTAAATCCCTCTATCACCAAGGTCACCAGAACAAGTGTCCCTATTGGAAGATTTTCGCTCTATCACTGTTTTGATGTCCACCCAAGAACATGATTTTCTTTCACTTTTACATTCACTGATAATAGTAAACAGGACAAATGGGGAGGGTTAGTCTCCCTAAAGAGGGGGGGGGGGCACAGACAGCACTAAGTACTTGTAGTTTGCACTTGTAGTGCAAAGTGGATTTGCCTTTAGTAAATAACCCCCAATGCATCTAAAAATGTGAGAGGCTGTTGATGTCAGACTTCAAGTACCTAAATGCCAATTACTAGTAGCTTAAATTATATATGATGTTATAACAACATCAGTGCTTTATGAAACTTAGGTTGAAGAAATTTGTTTTCTTAAACTGATTAATTTTTTCTAAAGATGTTTTGAAAGATATTAGTATTACAATAAAGGTCTAAGCATACAGTGTCTTTTGCTACAGCAAAGCTTGGTTCTAAATGCATTGGCACTAAAAGTACAAGTCAATAAGAATTCAATAAAAACAATGAAAAAACATTTAGAAAGGAGTTTATTCAGCATTTATTCAGCATTTTCTGTGATATCACCAGCACTTTTTGGCTGGCCCGTGCTTTGATCTACCACCAGAAAAGCTTGAAAAATGCCAGTTAAAGCTATATTGTCATTAACAAGGTTTAAAGCTAAACTACAGCCAGGCAAAAAAAAATACTATTTTGAGCTTCCCTCCCCCACACAGAGAATTGTGAAACAGCTTTTTTAGTCTAGGGAAGGTTTCAAGAAGAGGAAAACTTACCTTATTCCACAGCCAGCTCTCTTATCTGGTTTGTAGACAGGCCTTCAAAATCCTCATGTACCTAGAGGGCCACTAATTCCCCATTGTAAGCTAGGATGTCAGAGAAGGTGCAAGCACAAAATTGTCAAACAGAAGTGGCTTTGTGGGACTGGTCATAAGGTGGGGATAGACGCCTGAGGGAGTGAGGAATAATGTAAGCATTCCTCATTTTTAAACTTACCCTGGACTAAAGGAGCAATTAAGCCTTACAGGGTGGTGGTGGAACCCCAAGGAACTTTTTATTAGGAGAAAAGCTGAATACCTTACTCAATGCATAAAGCTAATCAATATAAGTATTGACAAAACATGCATGAGGACACCTTCATTATTTTTGTGACTTTGACTGTTTACTTTTTCATATCTATTTTTAAGCTTAATGTTAGTAATTATATAATGGAATATACTGTATGTTTAATTTGGTTTAACTCATTGTGTGTAAAAGCGGATAGTAAGACAGCCCTGCAGTACAAAAAGCAGGTAGAAAGATAACCATGCATCATAAGCGGAGTGGACACGGACCTGTGGACCTGTCATCCGTCTGCTCCCCTGGCGGAGTGCGCCTTTGTGAAAGAGCACTAAAGCCTCGTACACAGGACCGAGTTACTCGTCGGGTGAAACACATTGTTTTCCTCGTCGAGTTCCTTGTTAGGCTTGTCAAGGAACTCGACAAGCTTGCTTTGCGTACACACTGTCAAGACAAAATCTCCTCGTTCTCAAACGCAGTGACATACAACACATACAACGGCAGGAGAAGTTCGATTCCACTGGCTAAACTCTTGGGGCTGGTTTTGCTAATCTCATGTGTTTGCGTGTTATGTAAAAGTTTGTTAAGAGACGATTTGCACTTTTCAGTCTGTTACAGCTTGAAAAATGTGTTATCTCCATTACAAATGCTACTTTTACTCCCGTCTCATACTTTATTCTGAGCAAGCGCGGGTTTCTTAGCATACAGACATCCGAGTTTCTCGTCGAAAACCAGTCCGTCGAGGTTCTCGACGAGCCAAATCAGACTCCCGTCGAGGAAATAGGGAACTTGCTCTCTTTTTGGCTCGTCAAGTTTCTCGACAGTTTCCTCGACGAAAATGTACACACGACCGTTTTCCTCGGCAAAAAAATATCTCCCAGCAAGTTTCTTGATGGATTCTGCCGAGGAAACCGGCCGTGTGTACGAGGCCTAAGCCTTTATCCTAGGCACTTGCTTAGTTCTTATTCAAGCAATACAAGATAGAAAGCTTTAAAAGGCTTTTATAATACATCTTTGAAAATATGTGCAGTGACCTATGCAGAGCTTTTTTTCTCAGAAAATAGGTGCAGGAACTCAACCACGACTCGTTCAGATTTCACAAACAGTAGGAGGGTCTTAAAGGGGTATTAAATACCAGAATTGCATTACATACAGAGTGCAGAGTTCAGGGGGTTACATAGCTGTCACTTGTAAACACAGAAACCAGACCTCTGTGTTTTCAAGTGATTGTGTTGAGCAGGCGCCAAAGGGTCTGAGCCAGAGGTGGTGGAACTGAGTTCCCCCAAGTTCCCCCTGAAAAAAAGCCCTGGACCTATGACAATCAATCAGATTTCAGCTTGCTCTATTTTAGTGTAATCTGACAAATACCTACTGCTATTTATTGTTAGGAGCTTTTGTGCTTATTTTTTCTACCTTGATTTTACTATATTTTTCAAAGCCTTTGTTTTGTATTAGCGATGATAATATCCTTATAATAACATGTTTTGTTTCTAATACATTATGAGCAGGATAATCTTTGAGCACATTCTCTTGAATTCCTCCCTGTCCACAAACCTGTCAAATTATTCTCAAACAATCAAAAGCTGGTCTTACTTCTGTCATAGATGATTGCTGTCTAAATCTGAATATTTTATTTAGAAATATAGTTGTAATACTGTACATTATCTAGACCTTACCTCGAATTATTGTCACTGTGGGGGAGATTTACTAAAGCTGGTGCACTGAGAATCTGGTGCAGCTGTGCATGGTAGCCAAACAGCTTCTAACTTCAGTTTGTTCACTTAAGCTTTGACAATAAAACCTAGAAGCTGATTGGTTCTATCCAGAGTTACACCAGATTTTGCACTCTACAGTTTTAGTCAATAACCCCCACAATTAAGGAATGAACATTTTAAAGGAGGCAGCCCCTATGTCCTACTTCAATGTGCATTTCTGAGGCCCCGTACACACGACCGAGTTTCTCGGCAGAATTCAGCCAGAAACTCGGTTCAGAGCTGAATTCTGCCGAGAAACCCGGCCGTGTGTACACTTTCGGCCGAGGAATCCGACGAGGACCTCGGCGAGGAAAAAGAGAACATGTTCTCTATTTCCTCATTGTTCAATGGCAAAAGTCGGCCGGCCGAGTTCCTCGGCGGCTTCCACACTGAACTCGACGAGGAACTCGATGTGTTTGGCACGTCGATTTTCTCGGTCGTGTAATCGGGGCCTTACACTTCTTGTGAACTGTGTGCATAACAAATTCATTATTCAGTAGAAATTCTGAATGTGAGCAGTTAGTACAAGTACAAGGGCTGGTTCACACTAGCACCACCAGGCTAACATGCACAGCCATACATGTGTACTGTGAGCAGGGCGGTATGATGTGCTTTGTTCAATGCATTACACTATTTATATTCTTTTTTTGCTTTAACTTTATTGAAATGTCAGAATGAAAAAAGAAGTGCATGTCCTATTTTATATAAGAGCACCATGCTGCATTGTGGTGTGAACAATTGAACTAAACAAATAGAAAACGCATTAAGACTGTTTTTAGCAAGTGCAGCCCAGTGCATGTCATGAACAAAGTCTGAAATAATAGGGATGTGATCTATTCTATTAAACTAACAACAAGAACAGCGGACTGAAATTTCAATACAAAATAAATGATTTCTTAAAATAGTCTCAGAAAGTTTAATAATATAGATATTCTTACACTAATTACAAATGTGACATCTACCATCATTAATGAATGCACATCAAGCCTACACAAAACTGACACCACTCTACAATATCTGACAATCCATTACCTGCCATGTTCTTATTAAAAAAAAAGTATATAATATTCACATGTTTAAATCAATCATAACTCTATTAAAATACCTTTGTTTTTGAGGGGTGGCAAGGTAGGATGAAGATCTCTGTTACAAAAGTCTTCATCTGTGCAACATTCGATAGACCTTCTCTGATGTGGAATAGGTGTGTCCTAACACAAACCAAAACACACAGTAAGAAACAAAAGGACTAGAAAGACAAATGTAATTAAGTTGTAAGAGATTTTTGACTGGATGTAAAATGAATGCAACAAAGTACCATAGCTGTTGTAATTCCTTATTAAGTTGTACAGAAAATTATCATATTGAAAAACTAACTATAAAATAACCCTCATCGTTGGCCTTAGTGTGGAACCAGCATTATCTATGGACAGGTTTTAATTTTATGTACTTCTAGAGCACTTCTACTGTGATGTTTCTTCTGATTTATTTTTTCTGAACATCTGGTATAATACACAGTACATTATCACAACAAAAACTCAAATAATATTTTGTATTCTTATTTTGATATGCCTGTATAGTTTTACATCGGTACATGTGAGCCGACTAATGACATTTTGGAGATTTGATCAATATTGGTCAAATTCGTGCATGCCCATGACGAGAATATTATCATTTCAACTGTAATTGCACATGTCCAGAAAATCAAAGAACACTTTGGATGAAAACTTCCTGAACCAGGAGTAGGCCTCCAGTTGCCAGTGCAGGGGTAATACTAACCATACACAGTAAGATTTTAATTAAAGGATAACTAAACTCTCTAAATCAACGTTAACTATTTTAATCATTATGCTGCTAGCATTAGTAAATATATGGGAAGGTATTTTATATTTACTTGTTTTAATCTTTTTTTTTTACATTTCTTCAGTTGCTTCCTGGTTTCTGGTCTAGGCCAATGGTCTTCATGGACATTTTTTCTTTCATCTGGAGATGAGGAGGGGGTTTCTCATCTAAGCATGCCCCCCTGCCTGCATGCCTGAGCTAAGGACAGATGAATTCCAAGATGGCCATGGCTAACAATGCTGGGTAGTGTATTTCAGGCTCCATCTACCCTGGGCTTATAAAAACTCCAGTTCCCTTGGCAGAAAAAAAAAAACCACTCAAATCAGAAGGGGTTTTATGCCCTAAACGTTGAGCTTAAAATATGCCTCTAATCGTCCTAATGTGCATGGACGCACAGGATAACATTGAGCTACTTCTACAGACAAAACTCCTGTGCATGGACCTTTAAAGTGATTTCTTAACAAAGTGTTGGCTGTTATTGCTGACCTTACCTTCTGAAAATGCTAGCTGGCAAGTCATTGTGCTGACCCAATAGCTTCATTACATTTACATTCCTTTCACACTGGGGTGTTTTTCAGGTGCTTTTGAGCTAAAAAATAGCACCTGTAAAAGGCCTAAAAAACACCTCCCCTGCAGTCCCAGTGTGAATGCCAGAGTGCTTTCACGCTGGGGTGCTGCGCTGGCAGGACGTTAAAATCTTTGGGGCATCTACCGCTCCTGCCCATTGAAATGGGGAATACATGTGCACATTTAACCCTTTATTCGGCCGCTAGCGGGAGTTAAAAGCGCTGCGCTATCGGCTGAATAGCACCGCTAAAACAATGGTAAAGCACCGCTAAAACTAGCAGTGTTTTACCGTCAACGCCCACACGCCCCAGTGTGAAAGCAGTTTATTTTTGCATTTTATTATTGCTGCAAAAATGAATACAGACGATTAGAAAAACTCCATTATATTCCAGCATCTGGGGTCCTCATATGACTCTTTCTCAAGCTCAGAGTAGCTTCATTACTTTCTGGGTCAATGACCTTAAACAAGTCTGCAGAGCAGGAGTTCGGACTTCACTCTGACTAATCTGCTTTTGTTCTATGTCATTGGCTCAGAAAATGTTGCAGCCACAGATAATGAAGCAAATAGCATTTTCAGAGGTTCAGGAATAGCAGCCTCCATAGTTCTTACAACACAGGTTTCTATGACATCTTAATGCATATGGCCAACTGAGAAGTTTAGAGCTACAGACAACTGCAATAGTTCTGCCAGTGCATGAATCTAATAATATGTCCATAAAAAAAGGTTGCTTGATACTGCATTATAAAATAAAGCAATAAGTAATATCGTATGCAGTAGCTTAAAAATAAAAAACACGACAAAAAAAAATACTATGTAAATGACCATAACAGGTATACCTATAGGATGAGGTCAGTGCCAGTATATATAAAAATCAATGTTCTATCTCTATGTGGTAATATTAACAACTACCAAGTTTAAATGGTGAAAACGTATCTTAAATGTATACGTATAGACAATATGAGGGTTATAATTTCCTCTTATATTCAATATAAAGGCTCCAGGTCTTTAGAGGATATGTAAATTAAAGGTCTACTCACCAACACCACCTGGTATCAGGAGATGGGGGTATATCTGTCTCTCCTCTCATCTATTGGCCACATATAAAAATGAGATGAACAAAAAAAGAGAAGGTATGCTAGTAAATACTGTCTTACTGAAGATATGGGCTATCTTCTGCCCTAGGAAATTATCTATCTCTCAGATATGCGATACGGGTAAACTGATCCATGTGGGCACAAATACCACTGATGGACGAGCCCCATATATCACCATATCCACAAAAAAGCTTCTCTCCTAATCAAGACTACATTGACACAAGACATATCTCACCCCACAAAAAAAAAAAAAAAATGGAGGAGAGGGGGGATATAATGTGTCAGGACAAAAATGTAATCATGTGAACCTAAATGAAAATAAAATCAGAAGGTGCTCCCAAAATCAAATCACCCAAACCTTTTGTATATATATATATATATATCTATATCTATATATATATATATATATATATATATATATATATATATATATATATATATATATATATATATATATATATATATATATATATATATATAATGACATTGACCTCATCCTATAGGTATACCTGTTATGGTCATTTACATACTTTTTTATGATTTACAATAAAGGTTATGTTTTAGTTAAGTGGCATTTTGGTGCGTAGGGAAGCACACCCTTGACTAGTTCTAGTCTAATTATCTCAGTTTTTTGTATATGTATGATTAAAACTCTCTGCTGCTAGAAAGGGACATGCAACAAGTTTCTAGCCCTTAGCATAAAAAAGATAATCATTGCAGGAGATAATAAGGACATCTGTGTTTCTGACATCCTCTGGAATGTGTTCATATAAGGCATCCAATTCATATTTGATAATAAGAATTATGTGCAATTTTGACCTTATTGTATTCCAGTTATGAATTTAATGAATGATAGATTATATATATATATATATATATATATATATATATATATATATATATATATATATATATATATATATATATATATATATATATATATTACTGTCAGACTAGAGTATACTAAGAATACATACTATTTTACTTTATATATGAAATATATTTCTTGCCTCTACTATTCAATTTGGAGATAAAAGATGACCAGGCATTCACTATTTGCAAATTTAGCATAATGCTTAGTTCACACTGTTCTGTTAGCATTGTTGTTGAGAACATCCAATGAAGGAGGCAAGCTACACTACATGCATTCCTCCCTTGACCACACAGGCCCTAATAAAAGCCATCTGGGAAATAAAGGATGATCTAGCCCAGGGTGTGGGAAATTACACAAAAGGAGCAAGTTTAGCATAATCTATCATTCATTAAATTCATAACTGGAATACAATAAGGTCAAAATCGCACATGATTCTTATTATCAAATATGAATTGGATGCCTTATATGAACACATTCCAGAGGATGTCAGAAACACAGATGTCCTTATTATCTCCTGCAATGATTATCTTTTTTATGCTAAGGGCTAGAAACTTGTTGCATGTCCCTTTCTAGCAGCAGAGAGTTTTAATCATGGCTCACAAACCTCTTCAGTTGCTCAGATGTGCAGCTGTGCAACAGAACGCCTCTTTGTTGTCCACACAGTGCTGTTACAAACAGAGATCATATGGAAGACAGTCTTTATCCACAAGCACCAAATGAAATAGTATCTACTTACTAATAATAATTAAGTGCAGGTTGCCATTTTGGCTGCAAGGTATCTGTTTACTAAAGTTTTACAGGTGGTCAGACAATGCTTTTTTGGATGGATTTTTAGAAGGAACATTGTCACCTGAACACTGGTGGCTATTGTAAGCAATCACCAACTTACTCGGCATTGAAAATCAGAGCCCTCTAATCCTAAGCAGCCAGAGGTAATCACAGGGAGCCCCGATTCATCTTCTTCTATAATCGTGAAGCAGTATCCGTCTGTCCTGTAGAAGGCAGGAAAACATAAGTAGAACCTTCAGTTAAATTATTTAAACATACACGATACACATGAAACCATTGCAGTTCTTTACACTATCTGGACTTTTATCTTTCTTCCTACTAAAAGTGTGAAACGGAATAAAACTTGACTTTATAACAAGAATTTTCAACATACTATATTTAAAAAAAAAAGTCAAACTTAAGAAATAATGCTACAAAAAGTTATGGGTAGAAAAAAATAAAAGTGTATATGCTACTTCTGAAAGCATTGGGACACAAACTAGTTACTACACACAATGTATAATGATAAAACAGAAGACCCTCCCCCATCCACACCTGAAGTCTGCATACCTGTGGCAACTAATAAAGAACAAATAATATAAAGAAATAGAATGGAATGAAAACGAAAGAGTGTATCCTAATTTATTAAGTTTTTTTTAATCCTCATATCAAGCAAAGTAACTTTAAAAATATTAATAATAAAAATATTAATTAATATTATTATGGTTATTATTATTATTATTATTATTATTATTATTATTATTATTATTATTATTATTATTATAATAATATTCATGTCTGGACTAGATAGGTTTTTGATGATGATAACTTGCTAAGAGGCAGCCAACAGCATAAGAAAATTATGCTGAGAGGCACATGTGATTCACTGATTTGGAATATTGTTGTAAAAAATCTCTCTGTGGAACTAACTGATGCTATACAAAAGCAAAACTGCACAGTGCACTTTTCAAGTAATTTGAAATGCATGAAAAGTAAATAAAGTATCTTGGAAAAGGTAGCCAAGGGTTAAAACCCTCTTTTTAGATTTTTGCACCTGTGTCCTGTTGGGGCGATTTACAGTCACTTATTTTCCAGAAAAGGAGAGAAATTCTCATATTAGACAGTTGCCACCTAAACAGCTGTCCTCATTGTAGGTTTTACCCTTCACTTATTGTGCTTGTGTCAAATAGAGGTGCGAATCTACTTAGAAGGGATGCAGACAGCAAGAAAAAACTGAAAGGGCTTTAATCCTACTCTACTCTATATAAATAAAGAAATAAATGCTGTGGCTATACATAAACTTTAATGAAAAGAAGGTGAAAATCTTTCCGCTTAAAAATAAATGCATGAAATAAAGTACATTTCCAAAGCCAACATAATCCTGAAGCCTCGTACACACGACCGAGAAACTCGACGGGTGAAACACATCGTTTTCCTCGTCGAGTTCCTTGTTAGGCTGTCGAGGAACTCGACAAGCCAATTTTCTCCATTCCTATCAAGGAAATAGAGACCATGCTCTGTTTTTGGCTCGTCGAGTTTCTCGACAGTTTCCTAGACGAAAATGTACACACGACCGGTTTCCTCGGCAAATTTTTTTCTCCCAGCAAGTTTCTTGCTGGTTTTTGCCAAGAAACTCGTCGTGTGTACGAGGCCTGACACAATGTTCTTCAGGAAAACATGCAGAAAAAAAAAACGCTTCCCCAAAACATTTCTGCAAAAAAGGGACACTTACATAACACTTTCCTAGTCACCCTCTTGTTTCCTTAGTTATAACACTGACTGTTTATAATCAGTATGTATAACTTACATACAGGTTTTTTTTTCCCTGTCTGTGTGCTGTTGGGGAAATGTCCTTTTAATTTCTCTTCCCAGAGATGCAACAGGAAGAGGAAATCTCCCAAAGTGAGTTGAAGCCCCCCCCCCCCCCCTTAGACAGTCGTTCCTGGAACAGGTGTCCCTACTTGAAGATTTACCCTTATCCCCTGCCCTGTGAATACATTTAACTATTTTTATTTAGCCTTACTTTATTTCTTAAATTTTAAATTCTAACACTGGTTGTCAGACTTCCTAAAGATTCAGGTCTGTAATGATGAGTTACACAGGTAGGCAGTAAGTTGGATACATTGGAAATAAGTATAGATTGGTACACTGACAGGGTTTAATCCCTCCACTAAGATTGTTAAATACAATTTTCCACATTTATGACCATGTTGCTCTAAACAGTAGACCTATGCCTGTCTAATAAGAATAGAAGGCCCTATACCTTATCCCTTTATTAGTATCTAAACTCTATAGGACAGGGATCCTCAAGCTATAGCATTCCAGCTGTTGCGGAACTATGCCTCCCATGAGGCATTGTAAAATTCTGACATTCACAGACATGACTAGGCATGAGGGGAATTGTAGTTTCCTATTAACTGGAGGGCCATAGTTTGAAGACCCCTGCTATAGGAGATTTTTTTTGTAACAGTAAAGCTGCAGTTTAGGAAGCAATGACGCATACATGGGACATGTTTGACTTGTATACTTCTTACCTATTCATACTATTCACACAGCATGCTGTATAGTTATTAAACTAATACATATTTAAACTCTGGTTACCCAGCGTGTCAATAATCCCATGTAGCCATACACAGGACAACATTTTCATATGATGTTGTTTTGTGCAACGATGGCCTCAAAGCTGAAATGATCTCATTTGTGGACTAGGAAGACCAAAAATGCTGTCTAGATCCAAAACGTTTGTCCAAATTTCATCTCATCTCTGGTGATAACAAAGAAAACCCCTTACTCCCCTTTAAAGGTATACTACTATACTAAATACTCTCTATTTTAGACACATGTGTAGCCTAATTTAGACCTTGTAGGACAGGTGTGCCTGTCAGAATTGGTGTTTCTATTCTCAAGAAGCCCAGCTGTCCTTTTTCTCACCTGCTTGCAGACAACAAACATATGGAGAGTGGCAATGTTGCCTAAATAAATACGGCCAACAAAGCAACAATTATTCCAAACTGTCAAAAGCATTGTTTTACTTAGCAAAACCAGTTAGTACTCAGATTTGGTAATGGAAAAACAGAGTAGTTATCTTCCATACTATTACTGTAATTTATATTGTATATAACACTACCAGTTTTGTGGGAAAGGCTGCTGGATGGGTCTGGCCACTAACTGACCTTACCTTAGCAGTGATTAAAGCACAAAGGTGATTTTCAGCTTTAAGGTAAAAAAAAAAAAAAAAAACTTCCATTAGCTACCCCCCCTCCCCCACCCCTGAAACACTTACCTGAGCTCCCTATCAATCCAGCACTGAGCCTGGCTGCAGGTCTTCTTTCTTCTCTTCCTGTTCTCACGGGAGTCTCTGAGAGCAACAGAAACCATCAGCTCCTGCTGCTGTCAGTCAAATCCTTTGAGGAGTGAGGGGTGGGGGAGAGTTGTGCTGCATGTGTCTATGGATGCACACAGTTCAGCTCTGGATTGTGCCCCTGGGAATGCATGGGGGCACTCCACAGAGAAAAGGAGGAGTAGACAGTGCTGGTGAAGGACTGAAAAAGAAGTGGTACGTGCTGTACAATATCCATGCACAGAGCAGGTAAGTACCAGGCATACCCCACTTTTAAGTACACAATGGGGTTTATTTACTAAAGCTGAAAAACGCAAAACCATGCTCACTTCTGCATAGAAACCATTGAGCTTCTAACCCCAGATTGTTCAAATAAGTTTTGGTAATAAAACCTGGAAGCTCATTGTTTTTTATGCAGAAGTGAGCCTGATTTTGCGCTTTCCAGCTTTAGTAAATAAACCCCATTGTGTTCTTAAAAGTGGGGTATGCCTGTATAACATGTTTATTATTTTATGAAAACATTGATATTTTAATATACTTATTTGAGAATTTAATTTATTTTTACCAAAATGAATGCTACCCCCCTTTTCCTAAACCTTGCTCTACTACTCTACAATAACCCCCCAACCCTATCAAGCTGCTTATGTGTTTTACCTTACTTGCTTTCTGTGATGTTTACAAGCTCTTTGGCAGAATCCTCTTTAGTTCTGGCCTCACTTGCACAGTGCACTTTCAAAGCCTTGCATAGAGCGGAATTTATGACTGAAGATGACTACAAGTCAATTTGGGGCTCACCACAGCTACTGCAGGTGTGGCCAGAATTAAAGATCCTTTCTGCTCAAGAGGTTTAGAATATGTATCAATTCCTCCTACTTTTTACCCTAATGACACCGTAACAAGAAATGAGGGGGACAGGAATTGCCAGAAATGAGGGAGACAGGAATTGCCAGAGCAGGAAAGCACATAGATCAATAAACACTCTTCCAGGTTCTAACCTTTCCTGTTCTCTGAAGAAAGTGTTTTTGTTACTGTGACTGTCCACACTGGAGTGATTTCCTGCCATTAATGTCCCCTCTTAAACCCTGTCACCAGGAGAGGAAATGAGGGAGAATAATTTCTAGTGGGGACACTGAACTTCTCTATTCTACCTAAAGCAAAAAAAAAGAATGGCTGGAGTTAAGCTGTTTACAGCTATATGAACCTAGAGTATTAAAAGTAGTAGTTCATCAATGATGTCATTTAAAGGGACTTGTAGGTACACAGCCTATTAATTTGTGCAGACCGGTGTTTATTTTTTTATATAAGGTGCAGGCAACAGCAGGTGGAAACACACAGGCAAGTTTCCACTGTGACTGTTATTTATGTTGCAGGTGTAAACACTAAACTGAAGTAAACAAAAAAAAATCTCTTCACGTATGAAACACCCTTCTTTAGAATCAATAAGCGGCCATCACAGGACCTCTGTGACCTCCTCTGCAAACTTTATAGATAGTGTGAATGAACCTTAAAATGTAAGTAAACCCTAACAATAAACTTCTCTTATTTGGTCAGTTCAGTATACCAGTGAAAGTGTTTTGTAATATCTGCTCAATAATAGGAAACAATTCAGAGCTCTCCTTTGCCTTAGGCACCTGTCAGATGTTCCGATTAGGTCTGCCTGAAAGTTTTCCAGGCAGACCTGATTGGAAGATTCATTAATTCTTATGGACAGTCGGGTGTAAACAGACTTTTTACACCCGCCTACCTCCATATTCGATCAGGCCTCCTAAAACCCTCCTTCATTTAGGTGACGTGAATCAGAGGTAGCCAAGTGTAAACAGACAGCGGAGTGCGTTTACTCCCAGCCGCCCATAGAGGAGAGTTGGCTCTGCGACTATTGAACGGACACAAATGTGTCCCCCCCCCACTGCATGCATAAGGGTGGATAGGGTGGATTCCATTGCAAACAGCAGGATATCTGTGGGCTGATCCCTTGCTGATCCCAATGGAATCCACCCCATCTTTCTACTACATTATGATAACCCTATTTATGGTGTAAAGTTTGGAGAGTAGGTGAGTCCAGGTAGTTTAGCAGGAGATAACTTGGAAGGGTTGACAACACACTGGGGTTGATTTACTGAAATTGCAGAGTGCAAAATCTGGGGCAGCTGTGCTTGGTAGCCAATCCGCTTCTAAATTCAGATTGTGTAATTAAGCTTTGAAAACCTGGAAGCTGATTGGTTTCTATGCAGAGCTGCATCAGATTTTGAACTCTCAAGTTTTATTAAATCAGCCCCATAGTCTGCAAATATTGTGTGTGTTGTTAGTCCCCGGCAGCATATAGGAGCTAAGTGCATTTCTGGCAGATCAACAAGTAATTTTAAGTATATGTAGGGTCTTCCAAAGGATAAATCAAGGGAAAATGTTCATGCATTGCAGTGAACCAAACAAAATTTGAGCAGTTGCCTCTCCTCCCCAATATCCTTCCATCTGAAACTCAAAGGAGCCAGGAGTAAGTTGTTGGATGAACAGAGGCTGTATAGAATTATATGCAGAAACTGTTCAAGTATTCTGACAGCCATGGGTGTGGGAGCAGGAGTGATTTCCTTATCCATTCTGTTCACAGGGCTGAACAAGAGACATTTACAGTGTATGGTCGGCATTCCACTGTGAAGATTAGATCTGTCATATTTATTTTTTGCTGTCCATGTCCCACTTGAGAAATGTATATTTTCTTCTCAGTGATGTGAAGTAAATTGAAAGAAAGCTATGCAGATGTCACTGTTTCCAAGGTTTACCTTAGCTGATCTCTATCAGAAAATAATACCTTCTAACAATAAGTACTACTAGGACAATATATAGGAGGGACATGCCTAACAAGATGTTTGAATTCACTACTGTCATACAACCAGTCATGCCTCGTACACACGACCATTTTCCTTAGCAAAAAGCATCAAGAAAACTGCTGGCAGAGCTTTTTTGCCGAGAAAAATGGTTGTGTTTATGTTTTTCATTGAAAAAACTGTCGTGGATCTCGACGAGAAAAAAAGAGAACATGCTCTCTTTTTTCTCGTCTGGAGTCTCAATTTTCTCGTCGTGGCTCTCGTCGGGCTGGTTTACGACGAGAAACACGTTCGTGTGAATGCTTAAAAACCTGTGCATGCTCAGAATAAAGTATGAGACGGGAGCGCACCTTCAGTAAAAGTAGCGTTCTTAATGGAGATAGCACATTCATCACGCTGTAACAGACTGAAAAGCGTGAATCGTCTCTCTCTAAACTTTTACTTAACACGCGGTAACATGAGATTAGCAAAAGCAGCCCCAAGTGTGGCGCCATTGGAATCGAACTTCACCTTTATAGTGCCGTCATACGTGTTGTACGTCACTGCGTTTGAGAACGACGAGATTTTGTCTCAACGGTGTGTATGCAAGGAAAGCTTGACAAGAATCTCGTCAAGCTTGACAAGAACCTCATCGAGGAAAACAACGCTTCTTTTACGATGAGATTCTCGGTCGTGTGTATGAGGCATTAGAGTTTAGTTTACTGTAATCAAACATGGAAGCAAATAAAGTCTAATTGGCTATAATGCATTTAATTCCTTTGTAAATAATCTCTTTTTGAAGTCCATATGGGAGCAAGGACATACCAGGTGTACACAGAGCAGCAAGCTGTTGAGTGACAGCGGAGAAGGGTATATTCTGTTCACTGGCAGCTGTAGTGCTCACATAATCTCTTTGCTCTTTCTGAAAAAGATACATCGCTTTTCCTCTCTGCCTTCATTTTTATGTCCAACAATAATCCCATTTGAAACAATCTTTCAAGTTTTCTCCATTAATAATGATGTTAACACCCTGTAAAACACTGTGAGAACTTTCTATTTGGTATTAGGGTAGGTTTCCACATGGCACAGATCACTAGAGATGGACTAAAGCCAGACTTGGCTGATATCCCAGAGTATTGAAAATGCGTAACTCTGCTTTCTTAAGGCAACTGTAGCTGTAAAACCAACACTGCCCTGCCCGTTCCATGATGAGCACTAATATTGGCTATATTTGGTGTGATTTACAGAGGCATGGGCAGAGTTATTTATGAAATAACATAGGTACTGCATAAACACGATAAAAATGACCATTACTTTATGCCAGGGAACAGTACAGCTAAAAATTATCACTTTGTGTTTTTTTGTCATAATGCAAAATGAGCATGTATATATTGTAGAAGTACACAAGGCACCTGCTCCTCAAATACATTTGTCTAGATTTAGTATGTGAAAGCAACATGTGCCTTTACCACCCTTTTATTTTCATACCTTAAAGCAGGGGTCTCAAACTGGTGGCCCTCCAGCTGTTGCGAAACTACAAGTCCCATGAGGCATTGCAAGGCTGACAGTTACAACCATGACTCCCACAGGCAGAGGCATGATGGGACTTGTAGTTTCACAACATCTGGAGGGCCACCAGTTTGAGACGCCTGCCTTAAAGGAAACCTTTAGTGGTATGTAGGCTTCCATTTCTGATCATTCCAATATTTTCAGCTACTGACCTTCACTCTGACTCTGCCAAGTTTCTTCCCTCACAGGTTCAATCAAACATTAGTAATTGTAACCCATCATAATTCCGATAAAAGGGGCAATATACAGTAGTCATAAGAGCATATCAGAAACATTTTGCTTTTAAGCTTAATAGACACGTGCACACTGAAATATTCCGTTTCGGAATTTCGTTTTCGTCCAAAAAATTCATTTATTTCGTTATTCCCGAAATTCATTTTAATTTATATTGTTTTGTTAAAAAATGCATTCGTCCGAAAACCCGAATTAATTAAGGTCGAAACTGTCAATTGAAGGCTTATGGTGTCTGCCGAATGTTCTAAGAACATTCGACGAAGCAGCTAAACTGTACAACGCTGCAATCGTACATTTCCGGTCAAATGCTCCACCCACAAGCTATAGTAGAATTCTAATGTTGCATGACTAGTAATCATTTTATTTATTAATTATTATTACTAGTCAACCAACATCAGAATTCTTCTATAGCTTATGGGCGGAGCATTTGACCATAAATATCCACTCGTGGCGATTGTATGCTTTTAGCTGCTTTGTCGAATCTTCATTTCTCAATCATGTCGAATCTTTTCTCTCTATGTCAAATGATAATTAGTCTTGAACTAATAGAGGTTCGATAGACACAGATTGCTATTGTCACCGTCATGTCGAATCTTCTATCTATATCGAACTGTCGCAACAAAACGAAAATAAAGCATTTTTTATGTTGTACTTTTCGGATTTTGGATTCTGCGCGTTCGTTATCGTTTGTTCAAATGAATGTGAAAATCCCCGAAATTCGACCAAAAATGCATTCGGACGAAAACGAATTCACATGTCTCAGGCCTCGTACACACGACCGAGTTACTCGTCGGGCGAAACACATCATTTTCCTCATCGAGTTCCTTGTTAGGCTTGTCGAGGAACTCGACAAGCTTGCTTTGCCTACACACAGTCAAGACAAAATCTCCTCATTCTCAAACGCGGTGACTACAACACATATGACGGCAGGGGAAGTTCAATTCCACTTGCACAACTCTTGGGGCTGCTTTTGCTAATCTCATGTGTTTGCGTGT
Source organism: Rana temporaria (assembly GCF_905171775.1). NCBI lineage: Eukaryota > Metazoa > Chordata > Amphibia > Anura > Ranidae > Rana > Rana temporaria. The sequence goes on along the minus strand of NC_053489.1, from coordinate 461,713,943 downwards.
TAAGTAAAAGTTTGGTAAGAGACTATTTGCACTTTTCAGTCTGTTACAGCTTTAAAAATGTGTTCTCTCCATTACAAATGCTACTTTTACTCCCGTCTTATACTTTATTATGAGCAAGCGTGGGTTCCTTAGCATACACACGCTCGAGTTTCTCATCGGAAACCAGCCCGACGAGGAACTCGACAAGCCAATTTGACTCCCATCGAGGAAAAAGAGAACTTGCTCTCTTTTTGGCTCGACGAGTTCCTCGACAGTTTTCTCGATGAAAAATGTACACACGACCAGTTTCCTCAGCAAAAAAACTCTCCCACCAAGTGTCTTGAGGCCTAAAGCTTACTAGAAGTATGGAGATCCAGAGAGGACATCAAATGCAAACATATCAGAAATTAGTACACGAGACCGTTACATGTACTACACCACTGTCCCCCAAAACTCTAGTTTTGTTGAGAAACATTTGTCATCCTCATTCAGACGGACCTTTATATTGCAAGTATTTTACCAAACTTTATTGCAAATTTGTACTTGTTTTTGTTCTGGAGATATGAATGTAAGCTTTGCCAGACTAACTGCAAAGTGAAGAGTCTAGTGTACCTATACACATCTCAACAGTCTCAGTGTTATATTAAAGGGGTTGTAAAGGTTTGTCCTTTATTTTCTAAATAGGTTCCTTTAAGCTAGTGTATTGTTGGTTCACTTACCTTTTCCTTCCATTTCCCTTCTAAATGTTTTTTTTCTTTGTTTGAATTTCTTACTTCCTGTTTCTCCTCAGTAAGCTTTCCACCATCATCCGAGCGGTGGAAAGTCATTTAGAACAGCTCACTGAACACCTTACTGAGGAGGAACAGGAAGTGAGAAATTCAGACAAAGAAAACAAAGAAAAAAAACATTCACAAGGGAAATCAGAGAAAAAGGTAAGTGAACCAACAATGCACTAGCTTAAAGGAACCTATTTAGAAAATAAAAAACAAACCTTTACAACCCTTTTAAGAACAGTTGCAGGTTTTGTATCATTTTAGTCTGGAAGGCTCTCTGAAAAGTATCTCGCCAAATTAAAATCATGTTAAAGGGGAAGTCTGTAGCTTGATGGTTGTGCAAATTATTAGAAGATCAATTACCGAGCAAAGCAGGAAAGAAGTGAATCCTTATGTGCCAAGACTGTGTCATTTCGTTTTTTGACAGTTTTAATATAATAGCTGGCAGGAAATTGGGATAGAAAGTTCATTTCTAATTACTTAAAATCATAAAATGTCCAGTGTAACAATGTACTGTATGCTGTGATTTTTTTTTTGTAGTAAAAGTGAAGTTATCTTTAAAACCAAAAAAAGGAAAATGTATCTCAATAAAGGAAAAGAAAATATAGTTCTTTGAAATGCATTTAAAGCAATCACTTATTATTCTTTACTTAATAAATAACAATAGAAAGAGGCACACTTATGCTAGAAATCACAAGAAAAACATAACAAATGATGGCTAAAAGGCAACCACTGTAATGTATACCAACCAGCAGGTATTGTTGTATGAGTCCTCTGGGCAATGGTGATGACAGTAACATGACAACAACTTCTGTGGCGGGGCAGGTGCTGTGCTCTCAGTATCCTCCTTTCTGCTGTCCACACTAAGCTTTCCCGAGCTTCTCAGCAACATGTTATCAAGAAGATTTGCTGAAAGGGAATTGGGTAAATTATAAGCATCTGGGCAGAAAGCCAGTCACTGGACCCATTTAAAAATATACTGTATATATAAAGAAAGCAAATAATTTCACACTAGGTTAAACTTCAAATTTCCATGAAGAAAGCAAAGAGATTCTAGAGATTGCCAGTTAACCTTCCAATACTTTGAAGTCAATTCACTAAGCTGCCACAAGATATTTTATTGGCCTTTTTTATTTTTATCTAAAAATCATTTTCTCAAGACGTTCAACTGGAAAAGAAAAATGTTGTATTGATATGGAATCATTATTTTTTGTACCAAATTGATATTTAAAGCGGAATTTCAGGCAAATATAAAGACACAAATGGGGCACTCCCGCAATACAAGGGTTATTATGCTTATTACGTCTAAAGGGTACAGGAGCAGGAATTATTACGTACCCTATCCCGTGCCCTGGCGCTGCCCTCTTTTCCCTAAAGCTCTGGACAGTGGATGGTCTCTTACCATCATTACATACAATGCATTATTAACCCTGTGTTGTATGTGGAGGTAACAAGCATGTAACTGACAGTGCTTTGGAGAGTAGGCCGTGGAAGAGCAGTCACACAGCTGGAGAGATTGTGCTGGAGTACAGAATAAAGTAAGTATTTTTCCTTATTCTAGCTCAGAGTTGGGCTTTAATATATCATCAAATTTATTTTTAAATGCAAGCGGTGTAAATACCCACATTTCACTGGGTATTAGTCTCCCAAAGTCCCTGTACAGCAGAGCTCAGAGCTGGGGGAGGAAAAAGCAGTACAACGTGTCAATCAGTTTTGCAGCAGTGCAATGAGCATGCTAATAGGAGGAAAGGGTAGAGAGGCAGAGAGATGAGCTTACCAGTTTCCTGTTTCAGTTTTCACTATCCAATCACAAGGTGACAAAAAATAAATCTGATCTTCTACCATGTTAACCCCCCTGGCGGTATTCCCGAGTCTGACTCGGGGTGAGATTTTCATACCAAAAGCGGTAACCCCGAGTCAGACTCGGGCTCGCCTCGCTGCAGCAGCAGACAAAGTTACTTACCTTGTCCCTGGATCCAGCGATGCCACCGCGCTGTGTGAGCGAGCGGGACCTCGCTCGATTCACACAGTGTCCTCCTGTGCCCCCGATCTCCGTTCCCTGCGACGTTACGACGCACGGGAGTGGAGAACGGCGCCAAATTCAAAAACGTAAACAAACACTATACATACAGTATACTGTAATCTTATAGATTACAGTACTGTATGTAAAAAATACACACCCCCCTTGTCCCTAGTGGTCTGCCCAGTGCCCTACATGTACTTTTATATAATAAAAACTTTTTTTTCTGCCTGCAAACTGTAGATTGTCCATAGCAACCAAAAGTGTCCCTTTATGTCAAAAATAGTTTTAGAGCAGCTAGAAAACAGCGATAATAAATTATAATCACTTGCAGAATTGTGAGATAGCGATTTGTGGGGAAATTCGTCATAAAAAAATAAAAGTAATGACAGCGACAATTCTGCAACTGAGCAAATTTCAGTGATTTTGAGTTGATTACATTATTGAATCATTTTTATTATAATTATATTATTATTTGTTATAATTATTTATAATTATTTATTATATTATAATTTATAATTTTGTTTTTAAAAAAATGTCATACCCGGGATGCCTACTAGTCTCTTGTTTGGTCAGATTTAAGTGAGTTATTCCTAAAAATTACAGACCTACAATATAAAACGCCAAATTTCCTTGCAAATAATGGTACCGCTTTCAGCACCTTTTTTCTGAAAGAATCGTACCGCCAGGGAGGTTAAAATGGATTTGTTGTTTGGCCAAGCTGTGTAAATCTCAGAACTAAATGGATATGTATTTCATCTTTTTCTTTAGCTGCTTACCCAGAGTTCAGTTTTAAATTGTACATTGATCCAAAACGTACCATTTTCCTATTCTATATCCTTACTATTTCCTTCATACTACAGATATGTGTGACGGTGCTGCTATGTTATTAATTTTAATTGGCACCCCATCACACCTCCATTTTGCACAGGTGCTGCAACACACAGCTGCATGAGGTATGGTGTCCTGTATGTGTTCTGTGAACAAAATATAGCCTACATTATTTTACTGTGTGTAGCAGGGCAGCACAGTGTAGTGTAAATGGTTCACTGACAACAGTAGCACCAGGCATAGGGTGAGGGGAAATGTGCAACAGGTACACAAACAGTAATTAAAACTCTTTATTTATCTGTAGAATGGGGGAAGGCTGGTACCCCTTTTATATTTTTATTTCTGCCTATGACCCTGTTGCAGATCGTTCCTCATTTCCTGTCTGGAGAAACAATTGTCAATGGCACAGAAAATGAGGGAACATTTCTCTAATAGAGCTCTAGATAAATAAAGACTAGACAGGGCTCATATTTTTTCCACACTATCCAAAAAATAAATAAATAATTGGGCTGGACAGACATTATAACCATTGTGAGTGTATATTCATAAAGAAGCCAAAAGTATTTATTTCTTCCAAAAATTTTTTTTTACAAATAGTTTTCGTAAAATTGTAGTGGCACACGAAAAAATATATAGTGAATTTTAAGCCCTATTGAAATCTCATACGGTACCTACTGATCTCTTTAGAATGATGTACTTCCACATATTTTAATGCGTGGCTGACTTTTATTTTTTTAGGAAATGCCTTATTATAGCCATTTCTCTTAGTAAAAATTATCTGTAAAGCTCTCACACTGCAGTACTTTATGTCACCCCTAAGCACAAGTGTCCTTACAGAGACTTGTATTCTGGAGGAAGAAAAGGGTGTGTGTCAGACCAGTTGTGTAACTGAGTGCTGATAACCGAGTGCACTAGGTCTTGCTATGGTACCTACTATGCCGTGTACACACGATCGGACATTCCGACAACAAAACCCTGGATTTTTTTCCAACGGATGTTGGCTCAAACTTGTCTTGCATACACACGGTCACACAAAGGTTGTCGGAAATTCTGAACGTCAAGAAGGCGGTAAATTAAAAAAAGGAAAGACGAGCCGAGAAAAATTAAGTTCAATAGCCAGTGTGGCTCTTCTGCTTGATTCCGAGCATGCGTGGAATTTTGTGCATCGGAATTGTTTACACACGATCGGAAATTTTGAGAACCATCTCTCAAATTTTTGTTGTCGGAAATTCCGACAGCAAATGTCCAATGGAGCCTACACTTGGTCAGATTTTCTGACAACAAGCTCCCATCGAACATTTGTTGATGGAAATTTTGATCGTGTGTACGCAGCATTAGACAGCACAACCATACAAACACCTGCTGTAGAAGGGAAGTGCCAGTAGCACTATGGTAATTGAGGCTGTAAGTACAACATTTTTCTGACCAAAAATTGATTTCTATGATTTCACTTGGGCTTTAAAACATAAAAATTTGCAAATAATCCACATTAGTAAAATTGTTGTATGTTCTATGCTTTAGAGATTCAAGCCACGTTCTACAGAACATGCAACCAGTCTGCTACTATCTCAGAGGACTGAACATTATTTAAATGTGGTTACTCAGTTATTTAAATGCCCTATGATAGTTCTAACAGCACACCCATGATTCAGTGGAAATGATGTTCACATAAAATATGTGGTAACAGTGTTTATGGTGTTTAAATCTAATGCTTAAGTTCCATGAAGCTGTAAGAATACACTAATGAGCTTGTTAAGGGATAGTTGAGCGGTCACAGCTTAGAGTTACAAAACATTCTAAAGAGTGGAGCAATTCTTGAATAGCTGGTGTGTGATTTCCACCTACTGTATAAACATGTTTCATCAAAGTATATTCCAGGACCTTTATTGCATTTTGTAACGCAATACCAAAGTGACTTTACTGCAAATAATTATGTCACATATGCTGTCTGAGTAAGCCAATATGCTACGTCTTCTTGCAACGTGTGTATTTTTAATGAAATTTAGGACATACTGTATATACATTCTTTTTACATGATATATATTAGTCCTGTTTTGTTTATTAACGGTATACTCAAGACAGAAATCAAAATTAAACTTTGAGATGCATACCATTAATTAAGCCTACCAGAAGATTTTTTCAGTTTTTCTTCAAGACATTGCAACATTTCATCAGATTATCCAAGTCTGCATTTTGGAGATCTAATAAAGATCTGTAATGCAGGGGAGCTTTTCCCAAGAACAACCACTGCAGTACCTTTGCTGCCCATCATTTCCAATGCTAAAAAGTTTCTTATAGTCACCAATACGATTGAGTTCTGCCTCCAAACGTAAGTGTGACTGGAGATCCAGAAACAGAGAGAATGAGAGAAAGTAACAAAGCATTGGCATCATAAAGGACCCTGCCAGTGACCCTGTTAGGTAATCTTCAGATTCTTTCTACAAAGAACTACACAAACTGTAATGCCTATATTATTTTTAAATGAGTAAATAGAGAACTCCGTGCTATGGTCATGTAAAATATATTAAAGGAAACTGCTCCCCTAAAGTGGTGTGAAAACAACTTTAGCAATGTGGGGGGTGTATAGTAATAAGGGGGCGCTAATAGTAAGTGACAAATAAATCCCAAATTCCAACGTGAGATAACATGCCAACTATAAGGTCAACAATGCAAACAGGTCCAAAAAACGCAGCAATAGTCACTAAATGACAAGCAACTGGTAAGTCCATGCATCAAATGGTTAACTTGAGAGTAGACACCATCACCACAGAACAGATATAAAACTAGCGACACCCGGTGAGAGGTAGAGGTAAGTGCCTACTTACCAGACCACCATGACCCTTTGTTTAAAAAAAGGATCAGGTGGAGCTTTAGTACAGTTGTTGGCCTAAGGTCTGTACTGGTACCTGGATGGGACTGGCCAGGAATGGACTCCAACAGAAGAAATTACCATGGATAAAATGAAGAAAAATGGGAAATGTTTGATAGATCGACTTAAGTACAACCAGCCTGCCCATAGATGGATCGTAAAACGGGCCATAGTGAAGTTCCGCGATTTATGGTAAAACAGATTAAAAACAAAAGCCAAATGGCCGCTTATTTGTGCAAGTGCCGAGAACTTGGCACCAAGGAATCAAGCGCGTTACAGCTAGATGTGACAGCTAGATGTGACATGGAGCATTGGCCGCACTGTATCTCACTCTCGTGGGTAGGTGTAGCGTGCGTTCCACCGCCTCTCTGTGCCAAATCCGGAAGTAGCTGAACGTGACCAGGAACGCCTCAACGTACGTTTCATCTATTGATGCTGTCAGGACTTGCACAAGTTACCGGCCATTTGGCTTTTGGTTTAATCTATTTTATAATAAATTGTGGAACTTCACTATGTCCCGTTTTACGATCCATCTATGGGCAGGCTGGTTGTACTTAAGTCGATCTATCAAACATTTCCCATCTTGCTCATTCAAATTTTCTCAATACTGTGATTGAAAACTAACATTGATCTGACCCCACTAATGATTATACAATTGAATGAATGTTCATAAAACAAACAATGTTGAACAAAATTCTACTAGTGTATAGCCAGCATTGGCATATGTGGGCCTAGGTGTAAAAAGGAAAACCATAAAATAATTAATAGTATCAATTAAGCTACAGGGGGCATGAAACTCGTTAAGGCAAATGTCCTCACGTCCTTAAAAGGCCTGAACAAAGTGATTCTTACTGGAATACAAATATCTGAGTGCCCCATGTCCTCCTTTCTATTTGTCTTTTAATATGAACATTGTTCCACCAGATACCTCATCACTTAACCAGTAGCCTCAATAAAAAGAAAAGCTGTAAACCATGAAAGGCCCATTTAAATTACAGGGTGTCCCTGTCTGTCTTTTCATAAAAAGAATTAACACTTGATTGTGATACTTTTGAAATATAGCCTGTATAAATGAACAGAAACAGATGTTGTGTTTCTGGGTCAGTGGAACATACCCTTTAGAATAAGTTCTCTTTCAGCGAGCAGTCACAAAGCTGGTTCTGTGACTCTACAACATTGTTATTCATGGATAGGGAATGAACTTTTTAAATAAGTTCCAGTCAGAGATTTTCAGACATCTGGCTCATAGGGTGGCAAAGTTAAATAACAACATTAATAGTAATGTCGACCAAAAACCATAGGTCTGTGTTTTCATCACGGTCTTTGGATGAAATTTCATGTTAGCCACTCTTCCTGCCAGCTTTTGGGAAGAAAAATGATAGATCACAGTCGCCTGTCTAACATAAATATCAGAAATGAGACAATTGGAAAAAAACTGTGCAATAAAAAAACCATCCATCTAAATGTATAGTGGGTATTATTCATCACATTTATTACATCAAAAGGAAGCCACACATACTGTGCCTTCAGTGGGGTGGTCTGAAAGAGAAGCATCAAAAACCTAGAAAATACTGTTATGTTACGTAATATTATGGAGTATGCTTCATTAGAAACGTTTTTATTATACAACCATTCGTTTTATTGCCATTCTAAAAGTGAAAGAACATATCTGAATTAAAAAAAAAAAGTTATGTATGTTATTAGAGTATACAGTATATAAATATGCATATATACTGTATATATCACAGGTGTCAAACACAAGGCCCGCGGACGGAATCTGGCCCTCCAAGCCATTCCATGTGGCCCTCGCACCTCTCCTGCAGCCCTCCTCTGGTCCTCCTCCAGACCCTTACTTTCTACTTTCAAGCAATGCATTTAGCTTCTTCCCAGCAGCAGCATAAAGAAAGGGGGGTGCACTGTAATGTAAAGGAGAGTGGGGGACTCAACTTCTGATGGTGGGGTGGCTCTTGACATCTAATATATGGGGAGGGGATGCACTGGACATCTAATCTTACAGATACAACCGGCCCTTTTGAGGGCAATCATAATGCTGATGTGGCCCACAATGAAATTGAGTTTGACACCCCTGATATAATAAAACATTTGTAGCATATACTGGTAAGATTAGATTTGAAAGTCCTGCCTTAAACCAGAAATGACAACATGCCTTTTCCATTTTGTCATAGCTCAGGCCATTCCATTGGTGTTCAATGAGACTGCCTCAAGTCAAGTCACCTTCATCGGGCATAAGGATGGCAGATGGTGGAGCTTAGATTTGAATTTAATGAAAAGCAAGCCCTCATAACAAAGTGATGTTAAAGTAGAACTATGGGCAAAATTTTGGATAGGGGGGTTACAACCCCTGTCAGTTTTTTTTTTTGCCAATTATGCCCCATTACGGAGATTTCCCTTCACTTTCTGTCCCATAGCCAAACAGGAAGTGAGAGGAAATACCTGCAAGGTAATGTAATTCCTTGGGGACCCCCAGGTCACTAGAACTAGTGTCTACATTGAAAGATTTTCCCTCTATTACTTTTCTGGGGACAGACAAAAATTTGGGCTTTTAGTTTACTTTCACTTTCAATGATAAGGGTACACAGGAGAAATAGAGCGTTTGAATTTCCTTAACGGGAGTTCAGACAGCAATAACAAAAACTGATAAGCATTCTAATCCGTCTGCACTCTATCCAAAACAAAAAGAAAACGTTTTGACTTTAGTTATACTTTAAATCGGAGAGCTGTCCATAGAAAGCTTTCCTACCTAAACAGAACAAGCATCTTGTCCCAGATTCTCAAAGGGCTTACGACGGCGCAGCGCCATGTACGCCGTCGTAAGTCCTAATCTGGGCCATTGTATCTATGCGACTGATTCTTAGAATCAGTTACGCATAGATATCCATTAGATCCGACAGGCGTAAGTCTCTTACGCCGTCGGATCTTGAATGCAATTTTTTTTGTCCGCTAGGTGGCGCGTCCATCGTTTTCCCCATCGAGTATGCAAATTAGCTAGATACGCGAATTCCCGAACGTACGCGCGGCCGACGCAGTAAAGTTACGACGTTTACGTTAGGCTTGTCCCGGCGTAAAGTTGCCCCTGCTATATGAGGCGCAACCAATGTTAAGTATGGCCGTCGTTCCCGCGTCAAAATTTATAAATTTACGTTGTTTGTGTAAGTCGTCCGTGAATGGGGCTGGACGCCATTTACGTTCACGTCGAAACCAATGACGTCCTTGTGACGTCATTTGGAGCAATGCACCCTGGGATATTTTACGGACGGCGCATGCACAGTACGTTCGGCGTGGGAACGCGCTTCATTTAAATTCTACACGCCCCCTACCCGCCTAATTTGAATTAGGCGGGCTTACGCTGGGTGATTTGCGCTACTCCGCTGCAACTTTACACGCAAGTGAATAAAGCTCTTGCGTGAAAAACTTGCGGCGGCGTAACATAAATGACATACGTTACGCCGCCGCGGAGATACGCCAGATGTACCAGAATCTGGCCCCTTGTGTCTCCTCTTGAGCTGAACTTTTACTTAAACTATGCACACAAATATATTTACATATCCTGATTAAAGGCTCATGCACACAGGCATTCTGGCCCCATAACATAAAATATGGATGTACATTGATGCCCAGAAGTAGCAGGTGTTACAGGTCTGACAGTCTGCATACAGAAGTGTACATGCATGCTCTTAGGCATGCTTCTACTTGGAGCTGCGTATGCTCACATACAGCCATACCCTGTAATTCATTTGTACAGAGTGCCCTACTCAACCCCCTTGGTTCCTGGATGCTGAAATATTTCAGTTTATATGTCCCAAAACCCCCATGTGCATGAGCCCTAAGCAGGGTACATGCAGTTGGTAAAATAAATCAAGTAGACGTTATGTTTGGATTCTCCAACCCATTTAACCCAAACCTCTGTTCTCAAGTACCCTGAACAGGACATGCTGTGAGAATTCCATTTATATTAAATAGCTGTCATAAATACAAAGCCATTGATATTGATTTAATGCACATTGCAAAGGTGAAGGAAATCCGAAAACATGACCTGTTAGGGGTAATTGAGCACTGAGGCTGGGAACCCCCTGTTCCATCCCCACAAACTTTGAACAGTTGTATCTTCTGCACCCATAACATTTTACAGCATTCTTATTCTCATTCATTCATTTGTCATTTTTATTCCCATACTATAAAGGATCCCTGATGATTCAGTTTTCAAGTCTTGTTTGCCAAAAATAAACTTAGATACCAGATACTCCAATTACACAACACGACCTCACTGCTGATTCACTGCTTTGCACAGTGTTTCAAGGACATTTGATTTTCAGCTGCAGTAGGGGAAGACAAATAAACGGAATCTTTTTACACTAATTCAGTCTTGCCACATGAAGTACCGTACGTATTATGACATCATACAGGTCGGTGCCTCAGTAAATTACAGTGAATCATCTGGGTACTGGATTTCTTAAGCTATATCAGTTGAGACATGATCAGACAACACTGAGTATATTCAGATTTACAATTACTTTTTCCATTTTAACAATAGCTGTACTTTACATAGGAGAGGCTAAAAAGAATTTGATATTTGGCCTGCAATGGGTTCTTTGTGTCAATGTGTTACTAATTAAAACAATATCACTTACCAACTACCACTGTCAGATTAAAATTGTCACTTTACAATGTATCTGATATGTTGTTGTAGGCAAAACAGACAGATTTTATTATTACAAATCATATACTTATACCAACAATGAAGTTTTGGCATGGCATCCACTCAACTCGATATATATACGATCAGATAGGCCTTCACACTGTGCTGCAGATGTATTACAATGCATTAGGCATGCTGTTTATGAAGCACACCTATTTGAATCCTAGAAAATACTTTGAACCGTGGTAGGTGAGCCAACTACCTATTCTAATAAATGCCTTAGATGCCTTATTTCCACTGCCGTTAAACAGCTAGGCAGAGGCAACGGGGTTGATTTATTAAAGACAAATAGACTGTGAACATTTTAATTGTAATTGCAGTCTGGAAGGGCATTTGCTTCAGAGATAAGTAATTGAGAGGAAGCTCTGCTGACTTCCTTTATGCTTGCTGCTAAATGCTGTTATTTTTTTATTCCTTGCATGTGATTGGATTCTTTGCAGGGTGAAGCTTTGCCTCATTTCCTAAGCTCTAAAGCAATTGCCCTTGCAGAGTGCAACGGCAATTGCAAAGTACAAAGTCTATTTGCCTTTAGTAAACCAACCCCATTGTATTAGTTAATCAATAGTTACCAATTTTACAATAACTAATATAAGGAGACATACCATAAAAAATTGGCTTTCAGTAAAATATAATATCTTAAAACGTGTGCTTAATAAAATACACTTAGTGAGTAATTAAAAAGTCTAGAAAAAGTCTATAAATAAATAGTCAAAACGTTTATTTACATTTTGGATGACTAGGGAAGAGACATAACTAGAAGTGAGGGGAAATCTTTCCAAAATGAGGGAAATTCACATAAGTGTCACCATAACATTTTTCCCTGCTAGATTTCCACTCATACACAATTTTGTAATACTATAATAATGTTCACCATGGCAATTAGAGGGGAGAATTACTGTAGTGGAGAATCAGACCACAGGGCCTTCCGCATTCCTCTATCCTAGCCTTATATATATATATATATATATATATATATATATATATATATATATATATATTTATACCGTATATATATATATACACACAGCATGCAACCTGATTGATAATTAATCATGATTAACTTGCTAGAAAATATGACTGCTCCAAGAAGAGTCAATTTCCTAGCACAGCTCCCTCCCTCCTTGCATGCCATAACCCTTTTCTCTGGAAGTGTCTAACTGCTGTTTATGCTGGCCCAGCTCCTTTGATCCTTCTCTCACCTCCCTACAACCTTTTATAAAGCTCAGAGAGGAGAAGCAGAGGGAAGTACTAGAGAGTTACTAACTGTCCATTACTTAAAAAAAAGTATTTCTATTAAAATTAAGGTAAAAACACATTTTGTCATTTTGTCTGCCCCTAAAAAAAACAAAACTTCAGAGGTTCAACTATGCTGGCACACATACAGATTGCATTCTGTAAACTCTGTCTCAAGTCAAATTCATCCCAAATGTGTTCTATCGGTTTGAGGTCAGGACTCTGTGCAGGCCAGTCAAGTTCTTCCACCCCAAACTCACTCATCCATGTCTTTATGAAGCTTGTTTTGTGCACTGGTGCCGCAGTCATGTTGGAACAGGCAGGGGCTATCCCCAAACTGTTCCCATAAAGTTAAGAGCATGAAATTGTGCAAAATGCTTGACCTCACAAATGCACTTCTGGAAGAATGTTTAGACATTCCCATAGACACACTCCTAAACCTTGTGGACAGCCTTCCCAGAAGAGTTGAAGCTGTTATAGCTGCAAAGGGTGGGCCAACTCAAAATGAACCCTATGGGCAAAAGCCGAGTATACCGAGTGTGTGTACAAGGCTTTCAGGTTTCTCGACAAGTAAACTGCCCAGAATCTAGACGAGAAAAATAGAGAGCATGTTCTCAATTTTTCTCGGTCGTGAGATTCTCGGCAGTTTTCCTGCAGAGAAACCCGAGAGTATACTTACCTGTCACCATGGAAACCCGCGCATGCTAGAAATGACTTTGCCGCATGCGAGGTAGCTTCCTAGGCATAGGTCGGATGCAGCAAGATGGTGGCGACGGCATCGAACGTGATGAGCGCATGCTCGTTGTATGCGGTGACGTCATCGCGTACAACGAGCATACGCTCGTCACATTCGAACCGTGGTTCTTTTGAAAGGAGAGTCTGTACACTCGGGGCGTCAAGAGATTCTTGCCAAGAATCTTGTCAGGGAAAACAACGTTTTTTTCCCTGACAAGATTCTTGCCTGTGTGTACAGGGCTTAAGACTGGGATGCTATTAAAGTTCATGTGTGTGTAAAGGCAGGCGCTCCAATACATTTGGTAATATAGTGTATAATCTTATGGGAAGATTGGTGTTGAGACTAATGCTCTGGCCACAAGGTCTCTTTAACTTAGATATAAGGTGAAATACACACTGGTTTTAAGAGTCAGTAGTGTGCAACAATATGAAAAATATCTGTGAAAAGAATTAGCACTGCTGCCACCAACAGAAATGAATAAAAAGCATCTGATTGGTAATAGTTATTAATCACTAATATTCACTAGATAAACAGGAAATGCTTTCAAACAGACAATCTTACTACAGGTTATACAATGTGGTGTTGATGGTAATGATGTAAGACCACTATCCAAACAAATGAAAATAAGTCAATGTCAACCAGAACTATGCTGTGAATAGGCTGTGAAGATCCAAACAAGCGCATAACAGCCTGGACTGGATGGAACAAGAAGCTATGTAACGTTAAGCTTTCTATGGCTTCACTTTGATATCTGACCTTTGCAGACACATCTGTTCTTTGAAACAAGTGTGAGTGAAAACATTTCAGTGATAATCATACCACTGTGAGGTGAGAAAGCCTGCACCACTAAAAATAGATCAATTATGTCTGTATTTATTTCCTGAATTAAGGCTAAGTCCAGGTGCTGTGAGCAGAGAACACACAGAAGCGGATATACTTATGAATAGCTTTTTAGGTTGGTTCAGTGACCAGGAAGAACATTTAGTGCATAAGGGTAGCCATATGTTGGGAAAATCAGTTAATTCCTCCATGCTAAACAGTTGGATGGCGGTATCTCCATTGACAGCTTTTTTTATTCAGACACCTACAGCACCCACAGCTGCCTGAATCCCTAAACAGGGAAAAGTTCCCGTCGGAAATCCTGAGGGGAAAGCCGAGAACCTGCTCGGTCACTCTTTCCCCCTACACACGGGCGGTTTTCCCGACAGGAAAAGTGCGATGGAGCTTTGGTCGGGAATCCCGGCCGTGTGTATGCTCCATCACAGTTTTTCCCATAGGAAAACTACCAAAAACCACCAAAAGCTCTCCTCGCAGGTTTGCCGTCGGGAAAACTGGCCGTGTGTCCGAGGCTTAAATCTAGGTGTGGCCAATAATTCTCCATCTGACTTTGCTGTTTTTTAAATTTACGTTTGTGGAGCTGGGTGTTGCTTGCAGGGCCACTAACAGCTCAAATGTCGATTAATTCAGCAAAAAATAAATAAATGGAGCTGTCTAGGGTCAGCTTACATTTAAATTATATTTAAAAGTTTATTTTTTATTTACAAAATGTCAGGTAATAATAAGTAATAAAAAGATTGGCAAATAGGAGAACCGCCTCTACTATCTCCTGGCACTAGGAATTATAATGATACACTTTCCCTAATTGTATGCCTTTCAGCAGCAGCTCCTAGGCCCCATACACGGTCGGTTTGGTCCGATGAGAATGAACCGAAGTTCAGTTTCATCGGACCAAACCGACCGTGTATATAGGCTATCGGTCTATTTTCCTTCGGTCCAAAATTTTAAAACATGCTTCAAAACCGAAACGATGGACCACTGCCCCATCGGACCAAACCGATGGTCAGTACAGAAAAGCATCGGTTCAAAAGCCGCGCATGCTCAGAATCAAGTCGACGCATGCTTGGAAGCATTGAACTTCGTTTTTTTCAGCACGTCGTGTGTTTTACATCACCGATCGGATTTTGAACTGATGGTGTGTACACACATCAGACCATCAGGCCACTTCAGCGGTGAACCGATGAAAACAGTCCGTCGGACCATTCTCATCGGTTTTGTCCGACCGTGTGTACGGGGCCTTACCCCTCTCTTTAGCCCCATGAAAACAGGAGTGGGCCTGAGTGGGAAGCAGTGGAGTGGAGCTCCTAAACTTGTGTATAAAAATGCTGGGTCTTTCTACCAACACTTTCAGTACACAGGGCTGCTGCTTCTACAGACATGAATAAAGGGACTTACTATATTTCATTAATATTAGCCCCTGGCTTCCATGGTGAAATAAGAGTCCCCAGAACACATTAAATATCACCTGACATCTCATAATATACCCAAGCTCTGTTTGGACTGGGGCAGGAAGCTGTACCTTATGCCTTTCAGGAGAAAGTACAGTATATGAACGAATATTTTATTTTCCCCACAGAAGAGAGGGCCAACAGTTCACACATGCCCAATTCGTATGGGCACACTATGGACCTGGGCTGTAGAACTGAAATAAATTGTTACCGAATCAGAGCTGAAGTCAGAGAAGCCCAGTATATTGAAAATCATAGTGAAAAGATCCAGCGACTAAACTAAAAGGTCTTAGGCCTCGTACACATGACTGAGTTTATCTGCAAAAACCAGCAAGAAACTTGCTGGGATTTTTTTTTTGCTGAGGAAACCGGTTGTGTGTACATTTTTCGACGAGGAAACTGTCGAGGATCCCGTCGAGCCAAAAAGAGAGCATGTCTTCTTTTTCCTCGACAGGAATGGAGAAACTTGCCTTGTCAAATTCCTCGACAGCCTAACAAGGAACTTGACAAGGAAAACGATGTGTTTCGCCCGTGTGTACGAGGCTTAATATATGTTAAAGGCACTGTCTGCTATTCTTAAAGGAAACCTGAGCATATGTATAAAATCTCCCATTGCTAGCTACCTTCTGAAAATGCTTTCATTGTCATCTTAAACACGTGGCTTAAGTCATGGATCAAGAAGAAGTATGCAGATTAGGAGATCTGACGTCACTCCGACTTTCCCAATTGGCATGCTAGTTTAGGGTATGTGATTCACAAAGTATTGGCAGCCAGCAAACTAGCAAGCATTGAGTTACATGCAGTATTTCTGTCATTACATGTTTCCCAAAAGTGGAACTTCCGCTTTAAGCTCTTCTAGCTCCCTTACATGCCACATTTGGTATGTAATATTTTTTTTGGGGGGGAGGGAAGTGGGGGTTTTGGTAGTAGTGGGACTTCCTGTCCCACTTCCTACTTCCACCTAGGGACCGCCTCGGCGACTCCTCCTCTACCCTAGACGGCCCCTCCCTCTAGGCGATCTCCTGGGACACGTAAAAGGTCCCAGAAGATCGCCTGTCCATTCCGGGAGCGCAGAGCAGTGCCTGGCCATGAAGCCGAAAGCTGTCACGGCCGGGTGCCCAGAATATGAATGGAGGCACCGAGGAGAGAAGCGGAGCTCCGTGCGGCCGCATCGCTGGACCATGGAACAGGTAAGTGTCTGTTTATTAAAAGTCAGCAGCTACTGCATACTTTTTGTAGCTGCTGTCTTTTAATTAACATTAAAAGGTTGGAACTCCGCTTTAAGACAAGGACCCATATGCACATTTTGTAGTAATACATTTGTAGCATTAACATAAAGATACCCTTGTTATGGATTCTAATTTCCAATACTATTATAGAAAATACTTCCACATAAAAACACAGGTACAGTTGTAACACATTCTTAATCTGATAATGCTAAAACCAGAACCGACTTTTTGTAGTTAGGTACCTATAATTTGTCCATGCTTCTCCCATTTCCTTAGATAAATAAACAGGAATACAAAACAATACACAAATCAGACCATAATTGATAACAGGGCTTAGCTTTTGCATGGCCTATGTTTAGATTTTTTGAACATCATGAGAAATATGTGATAAATCTTCTTTATGTTTCTCCTGTAGCCGGGCTGCTTACTTTTCACTTCACTCCAAAATTAATTGCACTTGTGGGACATCAGCAATCAATTCTGACCACAAAAAAGGACTGACATGATATACAGTAAATGCTCACCTTAACTAAAAGCCTTTCTGTTTGAAAACCTTGCTGCATTTGCTCAACCCAAATGGGGGGAGGGGGGTATATAAACGTTGCTAGTTTAGAAACCAAGTAAAGTACTCTGTTGCTGTTAGTCGTAATCCAATTGTGAGCATGTATTTCAATCATGACAGAAAACATTCAAATAATTCATATGTCCAAGGATGTTATGAAATATGATTTGTAGATTCGCCAGATCTGGCTCACACTTTTGTTTCTATTTTAGCTCCTCTCTGCAATGACAACCAGCCTGGTGCCACAGACATAATGGTACCACATAGCAGAGGGGCTGCAAGAATGCTCTGCTTAGACTAGTGCTAATGCTGTTCAGCTTTGGTGTGGTCATAATAGGAAATGTTACCTTTAATAATGAAAGTGTCTAGCGTAACTAGAACCTTCAGGGCCCTGGTGCAAGGAACCATAGTTACATAGTTAGTCAGGTTGAAAAAAGACACAAGTCCATTCAGTTCAACCATAAAAAAATAAAATAATAATAAAAATAATATCATACAATCCCATATACCCAATTCAATACCCACAGTTGATCCAGAGGAAGGCGAAAAACCCCAGCAGAGCATGATCCAATTTGCTACAGCAGGGAAAAAATTCCTTCCTGATCCCCCGAGAAGCAATTGGATATTCCCCGGATCAACTGTACATATAAATGTTAGTACCCAATTATATTATGTACATTCAGGAAAGAATCTAGGCCTTTCTTAAAGGAATCTACTGAGCTGGCCAGAACCCCCTCTGGAGGGAGTCTATTTGACATTTTCACAGCTCTTACTGTGAAGAAACCTTTCCGTATTTGGAGGTGAAATCTCTTTTCCTCTAGATGTAAAGAGTGTCCCCTTGTCCTTTGTGTTGATCGTAAAGTGAATAACTCAACACCAAGTTCACTACATGGACCTCTTATATATTTGTACATGAGGATCATATCCCCCCTTATTCTCCTCTTCTCAAGAGTGAATAAATTCAGTTCTTCTAATCTTTCCTCATAGCTGAGCTCCTCCATGCCTCTTATCAGTTTGGTTGCCCTTAACTGAACTGCATATTCCAGATGAGGTCTTACTAATGACTTGTACAGGGGCAAAATGATATCTCTCTCTCTGGAGTCCATACCTCTCTTAATACAAGAAAGGACTTTGCTCGCTTTGGAAACTGCAGCTTGGCATTGCATGCCATTATTGAGCTTATGATCTACCAAAACCCCCAGATCCTTCTCCACTACAGATTCCCCCAGTTGAACCATGAAGGGTCCCCTAGTCCTGGAGCCGTTTCCAATGATCCTGGGGTCCTATTCTCCCATCACAGGGCCCTTAATTATGGTCCTGCAGCAGGACCCCACCCTTATGTCTTGGGTAGGGTTGTCCCCTTTTCTTCAAGCCAAACCCGAAGACTTTAGCAGTGCACTGTAAATCATTTTTTGTAGTAAACACCAGGGCTCAAAATTTCATCTCCTGAGCTCAAAATTTCATGTCCTGAGCTACTAGCCAGGCCTCAAGTGTTACTCGCCACCAGTTGCCCTGCCCAACCCCTACCCTTCCCACCCCTAATCACGCCAATAAACCCACCCTCATAAATTATCTAATAAAATGACACTTAAATGTTTTATACAGAATTAAGTTATAATAAAAATATTAATAACTTTATCTGTGCCCACCATGCAGCCTGTGTCCAATGCAGCATGTGTCCAATGAAGAATGTGCCCACCGTGCTGCCTGTGGCCAATGCAGCATGTGTCCACCATGCAGCATGTGTTCAATGCAGCCTGTGCCCACCATGCAGCCTGTGCCCACCATGAAGCATGTGCTCCCAATGCAGCCTGTGTGCCAGGCAGTCTGTGCCCACCATGGAGCCTGTGTCCCATGCAGCCTGTGTGCAATGCAGCCTGTGCTCACCATGCAGCCTGTGTCCCATGTAGTTTGTGCCCACCATGCAGCCTACCTGTGAAAGAGAGTAGAGCCACCGGCTGGAAGATCAGAGCAAGGAACATCACAGCTTTCATTTCAATAGCTGTGTGTTCCCCTGCAGCGTGCCGTCACATAAGCCCCTCCCCTTGTCCGGGGAACTTTGATACATGTCACCCATCCTAGGATTGGTCAGGTGATCGGTCTAAGGAAAAGTCCAGGAAAAAGAGGAGGGGCGTATATGACGATGCACAGCGGGTTAACACACAACTCTTGAAATGAAAGCTGTGATGTTCCCTGCTCTGATCATCCAGCTGGCAGCTCTCCTCTCTTCCCCTATGTGCCCCCCTCCCCCTGCTCCCAGGCACAAGTGGAATTTTTGAGGGTGGGTATACATATATTATGTGATTAAATAACAATTATAATTGTATACATTTAATCACAATAGTCTCCCTTACATCAGAGTCCACAGAGCTCCACTCTGAATACACAAAGTTTCCCATTTACTTCTGAACTTGCAGAGTTCCCTTACGCTGTAAGGAGGGACTGTGAGGACTTTGATATAAGGGAGAACTCCGAGGACTTTGATTTAAGCAAGAACGGTGAGAACTCTAATTAAAGGGGGAACACTGCAGACTCTGACATCATTCCCAGCATTCCCCTTTAATCAGGGTTCCCAGATCCTTTGTTACTTCAGAGTCTGCAGAATTTACACTTGCACTGTAAGGGCCCTTTCACACGTGTGAAGCGATCGGACCACCTATTGCTCTGTATGGGGAGTTGGATGTAAACAGATGTGTCCATTTTGCCTGCATCCACTCCAATGAAAACAGATGGATGGGGTTCCATTACGTATCCATCTAGCGGATTGGATGACAGTCAGGCCGACCCATGTAATGGACACTCTCTGCTCATAGCTGCAGCCAGCAACCCTGGAGCCACATTCCGTGCTTTTTTTCCCCCATCCCCCAGAGTGGCGAAATTCCTGGGCCGAGTCGCAAGTGCGTTGATGCCCATAGTAGCTTTGCAGGCTGGATTGAGTGTTCCTCCTCCCTATCCTAATTCTGGGTGCTTTTTGAGGTGGCAGCATAATCTCTTGTTTTTATGATTTGTGGTTTGGCTATCTGAAGGCAGTATATATATATATATGGCCTGAATACCTTTATATGTACCTCATTAGCATCCCTGATTGTAAACCTATATTTTCGAAACGTGTTTGATGTCTCACCTTCTGATTGCTGTTTGGTGAAGGTTCTGGCAGCCCTATGTTTGAGCTGCAAGCATACATACATGGACACGCCCCACCTATTTAAAGAATGTTTTTACTCTGACATGTAATACAATTAAAATTTCTTGTTTCTGGAGTTTACTTTGTCTGAAATGCCTATAATAGTCCCCAAATTGCTGGAGGGTAATTTTCTTCTGTTTAGATTGGGATGTGGACAGCTCTCCATATACAGTTCTACCGTGTTTCCCCGAAAATAAGACACCGTCTTATATTTATTTTTCCTCCAGAAATCACACTATGGCTTATTTTCGGGGGATGTCTTATTTTTTTTACCGGCAAGTATGGCACAACAGTATGGAGCCGACCTTACCGTATTTATGGGGCTGCCGACACCTCTCCGGTCACTTAGAGATACCGTGGAGCAGATAAGAAGGGCTGCACGACTTCTTTACAGCTCCTGAGCTGCGCACCAGTACAGTACGCCTATCACGTCTTGTTTTCCCGCCCGCGCCGCTACGCATACGACACGCCATCGCTACGTCTTATTTTCGGGGATTCGACACGCCATCGCTACATCTTATTTTCGGGGGGATGTCTTATATTTCGATCTTGCGTCGAAATCCCGCTACGGCTTATTTTCGGAGTACGTCTTATTTTCGGGGAAACACGGTAGCATAATTGTACAGTGGTGTAGGAACAGCTCTTGCAGTCAACCAAGACAAGATCATACCAGGGACCCAACATAGCTTCAAAAACCTTATTTCCTACACTGCCTCCTCTTCCCCCAGAACTACATGTATAAAATTGGCTATACAACTTATCCTTAGATGCATATGATATTACTTATAAATCTTTATATCTTTATATCTTTCAGACAGCTGTGAGCATCTATGGTAATATGTCCAAGCTGCAGTGCAGTAGATTTATATTTGTTCATTCTAGTTAGCAATAACTTCCTACAGGTTCAATGCTGTTTAGTTCCAGGGAATTGTGAATGGGTGAAATTGCAGAGTAGCTGATCTCAGACGCTTTACTGCAGTAAAAGGTCTGAGATCAGAGTTCCCCTTTACATTACAATCAACAGAGCTGATGGACATTTCACTGAATTGTTCCTTATACGCCTTTGGATTGTAAGCCCTCACCAGCAGCCCCCAGCCCTCTCCCGTTGTCTTGTATTGTACTGTCTCTCTTTTTTTCTATATAAAACCTGAATAATAATAATATGACGCACATGGATTTTACTTTCACTGACACTGAATGAGCGATCAGATAAAAGTTTGCTACATAGTTATTCTTCCATGCATGGTTGATTAGACACTGCAGTCTATACTATTTACAGAGCTCTATTCTTTATGCCGTATAATAAAAGTCATGTGAGGATGAACAGAAGTAGCGGGGACTTCTATGAACGCCACACTCTCTGGAAGCCTAGGCTAATCCTGCACCTGTGATGTGTTATACAGCCGGTAAGAAGTGTACTCATGGCTAGTCCAGAATAATACACTTCAGCTGCTATTCCCAGTTCTCCCTTTGATTATAAACTAGGCATTTTATTTAAAGACTATTTATTGTTCCTGAGGCATAACCATTAAATATTTTTTATATTAAATTAATAAGAGAAGTACATTATGCTGAATGAGACATTTGTAAACAGAAAACTTGGTGTGAAATGGTAGAGGTTAGGGGCAAAAATTAATAAACTCCCATTGCCGTTGTCAATGGGATGCTAGTTTCAGTACCTGGTGATTCACTGAGGCCAAGTGCACATAATAGAGTCCAGATATGTCACATTGCACTGGGTGAGTGCTCATTTGAGGTCTATGACTCTTATAGATAGGGGCAGGATGACAGATGCAATGCCTACACTAAAACAAGTTAATAATTGCAGGTCCTGCCTCCAGATCTGATCTTAAATATTCACTTTAAAGCCATTCTCTAGCTTTGCAAATAAGACACCTTCATACGTTGCAACATTTATTATTTATTATGACACAGTTGTCTACAGCCACTCCAAGTTTAATATTTTAGAATGACTCGTCAGAGTTTGATCCCTTAGATTTGGAAATGGAGGGGATAGGTTGAGAGCCAATCAAGTGTACTACATGCAAATGAGCTGACACTGAACATGCTGAAGGAGCGAGCAGAGTGAGCAGACAGATGACCATATCATTCTCCTGTTGCTTTTCACAGTCCAGTTAACAAGCTGGGACTAGAGAGAGGACACAATGTATTCCCACTACAGTCTATAACTGCAATAGAAAAAGTGTTATCATCCACCTAGCTGTGCTTAGTGGCAAGACTAGGTACATCCCTGAATTAAATGGGCAGAAATACAAATAATTTTGAAGGTAAAACCACCTTATATTCATCTGTGATTCTAGTTGTTTGCCTGGAGTTCAGATTTCATATAAATGAAAGACGCCTCTAAGGCCCCGTACACACGGTCGGTTTGGTCCGATGAGAATGAACCTTAATGAATGAAAGTTAATTTTCATCGGACCAAACCGACTGTGTGTATAGGCTATCGGTCTGTTTTCCTTCGGTCCAACATTTTAAAACATGCTTCAAAACCGAACCGATAGACCGCTGCCCCATCGGACCAAACCGATGGTTAGTACAGAAAAGCATCGGTTCAAAACCCGCGCATGCTCAGAATCAACTCGACGCATGCTTGGAAGCATTAAACTTCGTTTTTTTCAGCACGTCGTGTGTTTTACGTCACCGCGTTCTGACCCAATCGGATTTTGAACTGATGGTGTGTACACACATCAGACCATCAGGCCACTTCAGCGGTGAACCGATGAAAACGGTCCGTCGGACCATTCTCATCGGTTTTGTCCGACCGTGTGTACGGGGCCTAAGGCAGGCCATATGCGGTTCGAATATCGGCTGGTTCAGCAGGAAACGTCTGAGATTGGAACCGTGTATGGGCAGGCTGAATGTCCCAAGTAGATTGATCGATCTGCCGGGTTTTACCTGTGATTATTGCTAGCAGCTGCTATAGCCACTAGCAAAAATCACTGTTTCTCCCCCCCCCCCCCCGCTGGGAGAAAACAATGGCCCAACTGGAGGGATTCCCGCATCAACACTGCAGCCCTTGATTGCAGGAAATAAATTTGCTCTGTGTATGGCTGACCTAAGCAAGACATTCCTAGTTACGGAGACTGAAGATGCCGAGATGTTTTTATAATTTGTACTATAACATCTAAATAATTTCCTAGTTATAATCCCAGTTTACTGGAAAGGCTTATCTGCAAATGAGCACGATGGGCAATGCATATATTGGCAGTTTTAAGACAACTTAAAAAAAAATATTGAATGAATGATCTTTCTATAACTGGCCATACAATCAGGTAGATTATAATATCTGAAACATCTCTGTGTAAATAATAAACTGTGTAATGAGAGGGACTGCCCAAATAATCCAATAAGTCAATCTAGCAGGTCATTATTACATATATGTTGATAGTTTGAAATAAGAATGCAAAATCTGACTGTAAAATGTATGTTCAGCTTAAAAAAAAAAAACTACTTTAAAATCTGGAATTTATTTTGGACCAATAATATATATATATGTCTTCCTGAAAGAGCATCAAAGATCAAAATACATACCGTACTGTATGTGCATTTCTGCTCCCAAAAGCATTGTTTAAATATTAAACAGCACAGTACATAATTTTAAACAAGTGTTTAGGTAGAAAATATCATTACTAGTTTGCTTGAAAGATTGTTAGTAAATCCAATGCACATTATAACTATAGCCAGAATAAGAAAGCCACACATCACTGCACTGCTGCCACTCACAATATATTTGTATTGAAATACTGAATCCAACAATGTTGCTGTTAAGCAGGTTGAATAATGCAGGCTTGGAAAATGAGAGGTTATAAACAAAACAGCAATAGTTCTACAGCATGAGACAGTCCAAACTACGATGAGTTACTAGCTGGTACCATATATTCAATGTCTCTGGCTTGCTTCAACTAGGATTTATTATAAAACAAGACAGTGTAATGAAAAATCCTTTGCAGTCTTCTTTCTCTACACACTGCCCTTTTACAACTTGTAATTCATCATCTATTCTGACTAATGGCTTCTTCGCACCAATGTCTAAACAAATCCGTATTTTATTCAGCATAAAAAATACCTCCCACAATACATGTTTCCACACAGTAAGTATGAGCATTGGGCTCTTGGGTACTTCTCACTTTCAGCTGTCGGCAACCTGTTTATTATACGGCCCTTGCCACATCCCAGATGTCGTAATGATCTCCTGTACCATATACAAATTGCATGGCCTTGATCAAAATAAGTCCACTGAGTACTGCCTGTGTTTGATGCTCAACCCCAGGCATCATAATTTCCAAAGCATAAGAGAGCTTAGAATGGGTTTATTTCTGATGTGTAGTAATGTATTATCAGCACTCGTCAAACAGCATAAAAACTGTAATTTTACTTCTGTCAGATAGTACAGCTCCTGATGTATTTTAAGCTCAAGGTTTATTAGACACCAATGCTTTCTTTTTTTTCAGCTACACTATAAATGTCATTTATCCAGATTTAGCTATCTTGTACAGTAGCTCACAAAAGTGAGTACACCCCTCACATTTTTGTAAATATTTTATTACTGTATATCTTTTCATGTGACAACACTGAAGAAATTACACTTTGCTACAATGTAAAGTAGTGCGTGTACAGCTTGCCATTCATATCTAAACCACTGGCAACAAAAGTGATTACACCCCTAAGTGAAAATGACCAAATTGGGACCCATTAGCCATTTTCCTTCCCCGGTGTCATGTGAATCGTTAGTGTTACAAGGTGTCAGGTGTGAATGGGAGCAGGTGTGTTAAATTTGGTGTTATCGCTCTCAATGTCTCATACTGGTCACTGGAAATTCAACATGGAACCTCATGGCAAAGAACTCTCTGAGGATTTGAAAACAAATATTGTTGTTCTACATAAAGATGGCCAAGGCACTATTTGAAGATTGCCAAGACCCTGAAACTGAGCTGCAGCAGAAGACAAGCAGACTAAGGACATAGATTATTGGAACCATGTCCTGTGGTCTGATGAGACCAAGATAAACATATTTGGTTCAGATGGTGTCAAGTGTGTGTGGCAGCAACCAGATCAGGAGTACAAAGACAAATGTGTCTTGCCTACAGTCAAGCATGGTGGTGGGAGTGTCATGGTCTGGAGCTGCATGAGTGCTGCCGACACTGGGGAGCTACAGTTCACGAATGCCAACAAGTACTTTGACATACTGAAGCAGAGCAAGATCCCCTCCCTTCAGAGACTGGGCCACAGGGCAGTATTCCAACATGAACAACCCTAAACACACGTCCAAGATGAGCACTGCCTTGCTAAAGAATCTGAGGGTAAAGGAGATGGGCTGGCCAAGCATGTCCCCAGACCTAAACCATATTGAGTATCTGTGGGGTATCCTCAAACGGAAGGTGGAGAAGTGCAAGGTCTCTAACATCCACCAGCTCTGTGATGTCATCATGGAGGAGTGGAAGATGACTCCAGTGGCAACCTGTGCAGCTCTGATGAACTCATGCCCAAGATGGTTAAGGCAGTGCTGGAAAATAATGATAGCCACACAAAATATTGACACTTGGGCTCACTTTTATTGCCAGCAGTTTAGACATTAATGGCTGTGTGTTGAGTTATTTTTAGGGGACAGCAAATTTACACGGTTATACAAGTTGTACACTCACTACGTTACATTGTAATTTCTTCAGTGTTGTCACATGAAAAAGACATAATAAAATATTTACAAAAATGTGAGGGGTGTTTTATCTTCATACTTATTTAAAGTGATTGTAAAGTCAATTTTTTTTCCCTAAAAAAAATAACAAACATGTCATACTTACCTGCTCTGTTGCAGTGGATTTGCACAGAGCAGCCTGGATCTTCCTCTTCTCTGGTCCCTCCACTGTGCTCCTGGCCCCTCCCTCCTGTTTAGTGCCCCCACAGCAAGCAGCTTGCTATGGGTCACCCAAGCCAAGTCAAGGCTCCTTGTGTCTATTCAAACACAGAGCCCCAAACCGGACCACCCTCCCCTAATTGGCTGGCTGACAGCAGTGGCCAATAGTGTCACTCCTGTGTCTTCGCCAATCAGGAGGGGGATTCTTGGATGGCTGAGACACTCGTGGACATTGCTGGACAGAGAGGGACCTTAGATCCTTATATAAGTGTTAGGGGGGGGGGCAGAGGGGGACTGCTGCACAGAGAAGGCTTTTTTTATCTTAATGCATTATCACTGAAAGCCAACCTGTGATGTTTAAGTGTTTGTAAAGGATTTTTTGTTCTTTTAAAAATAACAAATATGTTATTCTTACCTGCTTTTGCACAGAGCAGTCCTGATTCTCCTCTTCTTGGGTTCCCCGCTGGTGCTCTGAGCCACTCTCCCTTGTCGCGTGCCCGCATAGCAAGTGGCTTGCTATGCAGTCACTCATGCATGCCTGCTCCTGAACCAGCTCTCTGTATCCATAATACACAGAGATTTTGACTCAGTCCTGCCCCCCCTCACTGGCTGTGATTGACAGCAGCGGTAATAGATGACTCCTGCTACTGCATCCTAGCCAATGAGGAGGAAGAGACCCAGGGGAGCCTCAGCTCTGGTGCACATTGCTGGATTGAGACTGGGCTTAGGTAAGTATTAGGAAGGCTGAGGGGGGGGCTGCACATAGATTTTTTTTTACCTTTATAATTAGAGTGGAAAAAGGAGGCTCAATTCATTTGGGACCACTTTTCATGGGCTAGCGGCTGCTTTCCTATTACTTCAACTGGCAACAGCTGTTTGCCTCTGCATCAGTGTATTTAGATTGCCCATTTAAGTATACCTTCTAATGCTTAAAGCGGCAACAATTTCTGCCTCAGTTGTACTATTTTAATTTTATTGCCCTCTTAAGAAAAGTTCTAGTTTTCTCCAGGAGCTCCCAGAATCTTGGAATTCCCTATAAAATGGGTTTTCTCTCAACAGTCTTCACGCAGAGTGGTCAGCAGCAACACTGCAAGCTCCCCTTCCTCCCACCCTTTGTCGCTGGTACTTTAAGAGGATTGTCACCTTGTTTTAAGTGGGACTGTTGTTTAATAATTTTGATTAATTTATACTTGAGTGATGAGGACTGAGCAGATTTATTGCTTCAAATGCATATATTGAAAGATATTATAAATGTATTATGTTAATTATTTAAACCAATAAAGTACCGCGGTCATGTTTACTCCATTTCTGTTTTAGGGTTTTGTGTTTTTTATTGGACTATTGCAGCCTGCAATGCCATGCATGAATTTAAAAAATGTTCAGGCATTTACAACCACTTTAAGGAATATAGAGGCTTTCATTGCACTTCTTTTTAAAATGCTTGTTCCTAAGCTGGCATACTAATCGAATAGCTTCTATCTGAGTTACTAACCTCAATGTAGCATGCAGATCAGAAAATGTCATTGCTGCATACTTGTTCTAGGTCATTAAATCAGAAAGCACAGAAATAACAGCTCAGTAGGGCACCTAGAATTTCCCAGAAAAAGATGGCTGTCTACATATCCCTCTCTGTTGCTCGTAGCAGATGACATAACAACATACTGTAACTCTTCTGTTGTGGATTATTTTTTTTCATTTATAAACATTTCCTGAAAGTTTAGCAGTGCTGCCTTTTTTATTTGAATCTTAAGCCATAAACAGGTTCCGTGTAGATTTAATTTATATGAAAATCCATGAATGCTGTGGTGCTAAACCTAATTAGTAGGATGAGAAGCTTTTATAACTGGCGCCATTGCACACAAACTGCCCTCCATTCGTGCACAGCTTCCTCAATCCAGAGGCCACAGTCTCTCTGTGAACTATACAGTGTAAGCAAAGGCATCATTAGTTATGACTATCCAAGTCTGAAAGATAGTGCTGGCTCTTTCTTCAGGAACTATTATACTATAAACACTGCCTTGAAAGTCATTTATCAGTCCTTTAGATAAACAATAGGAGCTACTCTACAGGATTACTAAAAGAACGAAGACTGCTTTCAAAGCCGTTCATTAGCAAGTTTCCAGATGCTTCTTGAATATAAAGAAATATCAATTACAATCAAATAAAACAACAGTCTGCAACACAATGAACACAGTTATGTATTCCTGTATAATTCATTGTATTTGTACATGCAGCTAGCACTGTATAAGTACCTTGGTATCAGTCTTGTGTAATTTTCTGCACAACAGAAATTCTATATTCTGAAAGCAGGTAGGACAACACTTATGCTGCGTGCACACGCTCAGAATTTCCGACAACAAATGTTCAATGGGAGCTTTAGGTGGGAAATTCCGACCGTGTTTAGGCCCCATGGGACATTTTCTGTCTGAAATTCCGACAACAAAGATTTGAGAGCTGGTTCTCAAATTTTCCGACAACAAAATCCATTCTTGTAAATTCCGATCGTGTGTAGACAATTCCAACGCACAAAATTCCATGCATGCTCTGAATCAAGTACGAGACGGAAGCGCTCGTTCTGGTAAAACTAGTGTTCGTAATGGAGATAGCACATTCGTCACGCTGTAACGGACTGAAAAGCATGAGGCTGAAAAGCGCAAATCGTCTCTCACCAAACTTCTACTAACACGACTGGTATTGAACTTCCCTTTAATAGTGCCGTTGTACGTGTTGTACGTGACCGCATTATTGACGATCGGAGTTTCCGATAACATTTGTGCAATTGTGTGTATGCAAGTTTGAGACAACATCCGTCGGAAAAAAATCCACGGTTTTGTTGTCGGGATGTCCGATCGTCTGTACGCGGCATAAGCGCCAATCAGGTGCATTGCATGTTCATGTGCTGCCAGTAAACAAGGAGAGGTGGAGGAATCAGAATATCAGGAAGGATGAGCACATCTGTATTCTGATGATCCTCCACTGTTCAATCACTGGAGGGGACCAAGCTGAATTTTTGCTGTGGGGAAATGTTGGGTTACCAACCTGGCTATGCTGTCTTGCAGCACTGTGTAAATCTCAGAACTAGATAGACAAATCAAATCATTTGTCAGGTAAAACAACTCTCATATATTGTGTGTATTTAACTTGTGATTTCAATAAAAACCTTGAGGTTTACCCCTCTGACTGTCCAATTTAGTTGGCCGTACACGACGTGATCAAACTGCCAGACTCGACTAGTTTCTGGTTCAGTTTCTTATGATCCGTGAGCATAGCCAGATCTGTAAGAGCTACCAACAAATGAATCAGACAAGCAATGTACACAGACACTGAATGATGCAAATTTGTCATTCTGTCAGTTCAACATTTAAGTGGACCCTGATTGGATAAATACATAAATGCTGGGTAAATACACAAACTTTTTTTTGTTCAACCAGCATGTTAAACGGAAAAAAAAAATAGATCCCTGCATCAACACAAGCGATCCCCCAGAATACACAGGTCAGCAATGCAGCAATTAGCAAGCACTGATCAAATGTTGGTTTTCCAGTATGACTGTTTGACGGAAGGTTCACACTTGTGCGATGCGCGAACAAGCGTAATTCCAGTGTGGGTTCCCGCATCGCATCTCACTTGCAGGCAGTTCACATTGCCCTCTGCGAACCACATGTAAAGTTAAAGGGGTTGTAAAGGTTTGTTTTTTATTTTCTAAATAGGTCCCTTTAAGCTAGTGCATTGTTGATTCACTAACGTCCTTCGATTTCCCTTCTAAATGTTTTTTTTCTTTGTCTGAATTTCTCACTTCCGGTTTCTCCTCAATAAGCTTGCCCCCATTATCCGAGCCATTCTGGCTGGGGGTTAGTTAGCCAGAACAGCTTACTGAGGAGGAACAGGAAGTGAGAAATTCAGACAAAGAAAACAAAGAAAAAATAAATTTAGAAGGGAAATCAAAGGAAAGGTTTTGTGAACCACCATGCACTAGCTTAAAGGAAACTATTTCGAAAATAAAAAAACAAACCTTTACAACCCCTTTAATGACACCTCCAGACCGGTTCACAGATCGCAATGCAAACTGTCCAATGGTACAGGAATCGGATTGCATGAGTGTGAACACCCATGCAATCCAATTCTAGTGTGGACCAAAAAAAGGTCATGCACCATTTTGGTGCAAATGTGATGCATCCCACGGACATCACATGAGGTGTGCACAGCAATGCAGTGTGAATCACAAGCAAAGCCTGTGATCACACCAGCATGAACCCAGCTTCAATGGGGCTATATATTGAATATATTGCAGATTACCAGTCCTAAAGCCTAGTACACACAATCTTTTATGTTCTGACAGGGGCACGCCCCCCCTCCCCCCGCCAGAACACACTGGCCAGTGTTTACAGCCATTGGCTGCCAGCTCTGATCAGAAGCGGATCAGAAGCGCATTGGAGGCTGGTTTTCCAGCATGTCCCTTCGATAGAAGTTGACCTCTGTCGGACAGGCTGGTGCACACATGGGCCAAATGTCAGCTGGTTTCTGTTGAACCGGTCAATACCGGCCGATATTCGGCCCATGTGTACCAGGTTTTAGACATGGTGGCTGAATTTGTTTCTATTATCAGGGTTTTCCTTTATTTTCAATTGATTCTGCCAGTAAGACGCTTAATGTTATGGAGTGACAACATTCACTAACTGTACTATGTTATCAAATACAAATCTCCCCTCTCTTTTTCTCCATAACATGGAGTAGTGGGGTTCTGTAGTCCTCAGCGATAACTACTGCAGGAGTAACTTACAGATAGGAATGCAGTACATAAACAGGAAGATATCAGCTAACAACATTTCTGGCAATTTATTTTTTTTGCACTTTTCAAAGAGATTTTAATGTTTTTAATCATATATTTATCAGACCAAAAGTGACCAAATAAGAGAAGTTCTTTTTTTTGGTGCCAACCACTGGATGGGAATGGCGGGAAGGTCTGATATTGAATTTAACAGTAGTCATGCAATACTAGTTCAATAGATGTACATATTGCTCCTACTTTATTTCCCAGTAGACTGCTGCAATTTAAGAAAGTTGCAATCACCATACTAGTTATGCTTAACACTTTAAATGAGAAGGAAACATAATACAAATTTGCTGTCTTTAGGGTAATATAGATCAGGGTTTCTCAACCCATATTACATGTACCCCAGGGGGTAAGTGCACCAAGGGCAGGGGGTACGTCGCTCAGAGCCGGCGCCACCATAAGCAGATCTCAAGTCCTGTTGGAATGCTGTTCCTGGATCCGATCCTGGGCACACTGTGCAGTCCTTCCCTCCCTCCTCCTCTCTTCCCTCCTCCTCTCTTTGTGTGTGACACCGCAGCGATCCCAGAGCTCTGGTCTTAATTGTTCGGCACTGTAACAAAGTCCCGCCTCCTAGAAAGGGGGGCCTGTGATAGACAAAACATTGATCCAATTGAATTAGTGTAATGTGTATCATAGGAGGTAGGGCTTTGTTACAGCGGCTGTCCAATTTAAATACAAGCTCTGTGACACAGCGGGAGACGGTGATCCAAGCACTGGTAGACTGCATTTGGTGGGTACTGCACTGGTAGGTTGCATTTGGTGGGCACTGGTAGGCTGCATTTGGTGGGTACTGCACTGGTAAGCTTCATTTGGTGGGCACTGGTAGGCTGCATTTTGTGGGAACTGGTAGGCTGCATTTGGTGGGTACTGGTAGGCTGCATTTGGTGGGTACTGGTAGGCTGCATTTGACGAGCACTGGTAGGCAGCATTTGGTGGGGACTGCACTGGTAATCTTCATTTGGTGGGCACTGGTAGGCTGCATTTGGTGGGCATTGGTAGCCTGCATTTGATAAACACTGGTAGGCTGAATTTGGTGGGCACTGCACTGGTAGGCTGCATTTGGTGGGGACTTCACTGGTAGGCGGCATTTGATAGGCACTGGTAGGAATGCATTTGGCATGCACTGATAAACTGAATTTGATGGGCACTGCACTGGTAGGCTGCATTTGGTGGGCACTGCACTGGTAGGCTGCATTTGATGGGTACTGGTTGGCTGCATTTGGCGGGGAATGATAAGATGCATTTGATGGGTACTGGTAAGGCTGCATTTGACGGGTACTGATAAGGCTGCATTTGGTGGGCACTGCACTGGTAGGCTGCATGTGCGTGCATGTGTCTACCTGTGTGTTTATTTTGGATTATGTGCATGTTTGCAGCATGCACACATACAATGATATTGCACACAAACAAAAACCATCACAAACACACACAGAAATCATCACAAACACATACTGACATTACACACACACACACACACACAGAAACCATGGCACCCAAACAATAGAAATTACTTTCTCGAGACAGGAGACATTTTTTTAGACCTGCAGGGGTACATCCCCATAAAAGGTTGAGAAACTAGAGAAAGGAAATGTCTCGCAGCAGGGTCGGGCACATCTCCATTCACCATTTCAGGTCCGATTTTCAGCCAAATTTTTATTTGAATTCGGACCTAAAAATGGACCAAAAGACGCACAGGGCTTTTGTGCAATTTTCACTGGAACCGCTCTGAAAATGTGTGAACCGACTCCATTGAGAGCCGGTCACAATCTCCTGCTATGTAAATTGAATGCTGTCCAATTCCCAATAGTGTGAACCCAGCCTTAAAATACTTCTGTAAATATCACTGTAGTGTCAATTTAGTTGTTGGGCATGTCATTTCCTCTGGAAACATCACAAAAATTGTTTCATACATACTTATGTTCCTATAATTAATGATAAGATTTTGGTTGTATCAATAAGTTTCAACGTCTCAGACAGCATGATTTTGTGAACTAAGAGGACTGACTTTTAGAAATGGGTGTTTCCAATTATTCATAACCCTTTGGAACTCTGCAATTTCACCATGTAGTAATAAAAGGTTACAGGTGGGGAGACAAATATAATAGTGTCATTATCATGCTAACATGATCTAGTAGGTCTTTGGTGTCGAGACTCAATAACTGACCCCACGGCCTGGTCTCCTAGAGTCTAGTCTGCTTTTATCAATTTTTTAAAACAGGAACTCTTCTATGGCCAGAAGGCTGGTTATCCCTCAAAAGCTTGTAAAGTATTTACTAGGCATTTGCACGCTGAATAAAGAATAGTTAGTAAAGACTGCAGTGGTTCAAACACAGGAAATTGCTATATAAGAATCTGCAGACACATCATTTAGACATGGACCAATAAACATAACATCTTTATTGTAAGGGTGGTCTTAGACAGGGAGATATTCAATGGGTGAGGACTGAAGGATCTGGCCAGCTTCCAGGAAGATGCTCCAACAAGGCTAAATATCTTCCTTTGTGATGATGAGCACAACCAACTGCTGGGGGCGCACATATTGACCTTCACAAATAAACCCACTATGGCAAAGTCAGGAGGAGCATTGCTAGAAATTATAGGGCAGCATGACACTCAGCATGTAAACGATGTAACTTATGCAGTAAAGTAAGAGAATAATTGTATATGTATGAATATGTCAATTTTTTTGCCATTCATAAATTCATAAATGTGGAATGTAATTTGCAAATTTAATGCTAGGAATATAATTTAGACTGGCATAGTAATCAAAACAAAAACAACATGCAGTTTCTGAAAGTCCTAACACTTTACCACTTTAGGTAAATATGTAAAAAGAACAAGAATTCCGCCATAACTATAACTGTATAAATAGATACTGTTGCACATGATCCACCAATCCTAAAGGCCAAGTAAATACTTTAAGGAGCAGTACTGTGAGAAAGACTGTATACACTCAACTTCTTGCGATTAATACATGTAATAAAAGCATTTAGTAAATATAGTCATGTCTGGAAACTTTTTTTTAGATTTTAGATTTTCTCACCATTACATGCAAATCAGGCTGTCCAGAAAATGTGACACTGAGGTGTTGGGACAAACTATGATACTGCCAGGGGGATAGCTTTACTAGTTAAACAGTATTTTTCCTTGCGTTCTGCTTTTCTTTAGAATATTTAAAGTGGTTGTAAACCTCAGACATGAAATATGAACAAAGCACATCCTTTTTTACTGTTTACTTGCCTCTATCCAAAGCACTGAGTGTGATTTCTTTCTGCTGCCTCATTCCTCTTTTATCTGCAGGAGTCACTCCTGACAGTTTTTTCCAACACCACAAGATACAAAGGTGATGGGGTAGAAAAGCTGCAGCACACAGCCTATAGCCCCATACACACTATCAGTTTTCCTGCAGGTTTTCTCTTCAGGTTTACCAAAACCATCTAATATGAGGTCAAACCTCAAGAGTTTCAATTTGTATGCAATCAAGCAGGCCCTTGCACTACATGGTTTTGGTAAACCTGAAGAGAAAACCTGCAGGAAAACTGATAGTGTGTATGGGGCTTGAGACTGATTGTCTCAGCTTTGCATGTTCTCTGTACTGCGTGGAGGGGGTGTGCAACTGGGATCTGTACTGTGAAGCCCCATACACACTATCAGTTTTCCTGATGGTTTTCTCTTCAGGTTTACCAAAACCATCTAATATGAGGTCAAACCTTAAGCGTTTCAATTTTAATGCAATCAGGCAGGTCCTTGTACTACATGGTTTTGGTAAACCTGAAGAGAAAACCAGCAGGAAAACTGATAGTGTGTATGGGGCTTGAGACTTCAGATCCCCATCCCCCGCGGCTAGAGCTGAAAAAAAATCCGGATGAGGGGATGGTGGCAACCCCACCCAGAACCACACAAATCTATTTTGAAAAAATTAATAAAAATCATTCGATCTGTCCATTTTTATAACAATCTACAAAAAAAGTGCCTGCAGATAAACAGGTACAACTTTTGTAGGAGGATGTGTTTCTTTTCTGTGTATCACCTGAGGCCAGTCACGTTTCACTTTACTGGGTATATATGAAGGTTTTTAACAACCAAACCATCTAAATATATTATGACCACGAAAAACACTGCTGACAGTGCTAAAATGTATCCCAGTTCTTGTCTTGTATATATTATTTGCTAGACAACTTTGTCTGCATGCAATTTGAAAGAAAAATAAGAAAAGGCATGTGTAATGAAAAAAAAAATCATACACTAAATTCTATCATTGCAAATATTAACCAGTTTTAGTTATGACTAGAAAAAAAAAAGTCACCCTTAAAAAGCACATTTTGCTGGTTATGATAAAAAAATAAAAAAGATACATTTAGTTTTTTGTTCCAAATAAATAAACAAGAAATCCCTTCCTAACAAGATCACACACCTATACAACACTGTGGGGTTTATTTACAGTGCAAATTCAGCCGTACATCTGCATAGAAACCAATGAGCTTCCATGTTTTATTGCCAATGCTTAATTAAACAAGCTGAGGTTAGAAGCTCATTGGTTTCTATGCAGAAGTGAGCCTGATTTTGCACTCTTCAGCTTTAGTAAATAAACCCCATCACCTGTCTTAGACACAAAGGATGGATTTGAAATTCCACAGTCAGGTCTAAATAGCATTTCAAAACATATAAATAGCTGTTTTCTTCCTGACGTGTCCCAAACAGATCAAATAGTGTCATTTTTTAACACTTCCATTTGTCTAGGGTTTTTAAAACAACAAGCTAGAGGTCAAATAGAAAAAGACACAGGTGTCATGACTGAAATACAGGGAGGTCAGACTAGAACCTGATCCTCACACTGGAACATTCCTCGAGGCATTACAAACGCTCCCTCAAGGAATATTAAACGATTGCTCAGAAATTCTTCTAAAAACATCTTACTTTGATGCCCAGTCGGTGATTTGTCCTTTTTTGACAGCTTCCACTGAAAATTTGATTTAATTGTCCCACTGATTATGAGCACATTTGTAAATTACTGTTATTAACTTACGGTAGGAAAATGATTACTGAGCTATCAATCATTGATTTAAGCTAGACTTTTCACTGTTTAGTACTATGTTGTGAAAATATAACCTGTAAGGCCTCGTACACACGACCGAGTTTCTCGGCAAAAAACAGCAAGAACCTTGCTGGGAGATATTTTTTTGCCGAGGAAACCGGT
This sequence comes from Rana temporaria, assembly GCF_905171775.1. Lineage (NCBI taxonomy): Eukaryota > Metazoa > Chordata > Amphibia > Anura > Ranidae > Rana > Rana temporaria. The sequence continues at coordinate 461,677,622 of NC_053489.1, read as the reverse complement.
CGTGTGTACACTTTCGTTGAGGAAACTGTCGAGAAACTCGATGAGCCAAAAAGAGAGCAAGTTCTCTATTTCCTCGACGGGAGTCTGATTTGGCTCGTCGAGTTCCTGGTCGGGCTGGTTTTCAACGAGAAACTCGAACGTCTGTATGCTAAGAAACCCGCGCTTGCTCAGATTAAAGTATGAGACGGGAGTAAAAGTAGCATTTGTAATGGAGATAACACATTTTTCACGCTGTAACAGACTGAAAAGTGCAAATGTCTCTTACCAAACTTTTATTTAACACGCAAACACATAAAATTAGCAAAAGTAGCCCCAAGAGTTTAGCCAGTGGAATCGAACTTCCCCTGCCATTGTATGTGTTGTATGTCACGGCGTTTGAGAACGAGGAGATTTTGGCTTGACTGTGTGTACGCAAAGCAAGCTTGTCGAGTTCCTCGACAAGCCTGACAAGGAACTCGACGAGGAAAACGTTGTGTTTCGACCGTCGAGTTTCTCGGTCGTGTGTACGAGGCCTAAGATTATGCAGAGACTAGATTAATTGGACCCAAAATCTCCTCATTGAAATAAATAGAAGTACAGCATTGTCTTCTTTAAGAGGACCTGTCACCAGTGGCTATGTCTAGTCATCTGAATGTCTTGAATTGTTAGAACAAAGCAGTTCTAAGTCTTATGGATTACAGGATTTTTGATTATTCACTTGTATTCTCTGTTTGTCGGAGTACACGTATCAAACTGAGTGCCATGAAACAGAGATCCATATAGACAAGATTACAATAAAGAAAACTAAAGGCTTTGTTGACACTTTTACCCTCCTCTGACTACAAGGATATTGTTTCATTAATTAGTCAGGTTGGGTTTACACTTAATACGGATGCTGCTCACAGCAGGGGTCCTGTGGGTCCCAATTCTTCACACCATGTCACTATCTATACACTCACCACCCCACATTTGATTACCCTTTATTATTCCTTATTGCTTAGACAACTTTTTCCTTTTTGGAATATTCAGGAATGCCTTACCTAACATTATATTTCTGCCCTTATTCTCTTATACAAATATACATTCTAGCCATCAATTTGATAGGTCTGTCTGTAATTACTCATTCAATTAACTATACATGGCCATTCTGGGTGTTCATTGCAGGTGGCGGCTCCTCCTCCGCCGGCGGGGTGTCAATTTTTTGAGGCTCCTTGAAGACCCCTATGGGTGGACCTCTCACCCTCGGGAATGCGGGGGCTTCCATGGGTCCCCTCGGATTACTCAGTGGCTTTAATATCGTCCATTCCATGTTTAACGGTAAATATACTTCCTGCTAGAATCTATGCGATGTATTACTGACATGTTATTTTTATATTAATTTTATATTTATGTGATATACCCTTTAGAAATAATTATCCCCCTGAAGAGACCCTAATTGGTCGAAACGCGTCGGGGATCAACATTGTACTACAATATGGAATACTATATCATGTGTAATGAATATGTCTAAAGTACCATGGAATATGATATTTTACCATTACAATTGGTTTTATGCTGTAAGTTCTATATACTGCGACATTCAAGCCTTTTTCTATTTAATAAATATTATTTTTATATAGCTACCAGTATTTTACTGTTTTGACATTGCTGCCTAAAAGCCCCACAAACAAACGGGGAAACCTTTCCATTGTCTATCATTTCCGGGGCGAGCAGCTCTACCATCTCTATAGCATGTGTCATCTTTCCTTTTTTCAGCCTATAATATGGCTTACCTGTAGGTACTGGAAATATTTCCTAAATCTGCATGGTTTGCGCCAACATCATTGGCGCATGCACACTGAAAAAAGGGCACAATTGTGCTGTTTCTACAGGGCTCATGCCATGAGTGGCGGCTCCTTCGCATGGGAGTGACGTCACATGACTCTGGACAGAGTCCAAAGCCCTGGAACAAAGAGGGCTGAAGGATGCGGCTACCAGCAGGGACATCGCAGGCTTTGTATGCAGGTAAGTGGCAGATAATGGGCACATAATGGGCAAGTATGCTATGCTATGCATACTAGCCAATTATGCTTTACTTTGCAGGGGGGGGGGAGGAAAACCCATCAGGGTTTGCGTCCTCTTGAACATTACCAAGCAAGACAGTAGGTTAGCAAAGAAAAACAAATACTTTAAATTAAATGCAAATTCCAACTGAATTACATTTAGTTTGCTATAGTACTGTGTATAGCTGTGATTACAACTTCCTAAATGAAGTTCTTTTCACCTTCTTTCCTCCTTTCTATTTGTATTTTCTCAGTGCTGCACTCCAGCAATGGCTGCATGGCATTTCTCATTGGTTTACTGATGGTGAAAACAATGGACCAGGCCTGCATACTGTGTGTGGGCACAGCTACTTTTCATCTACATCAAGAGCTCCTTTGAGAGGTCTGACAACACAGAAGCACAATTGGGAGGCAGAAATAGAGTCACCATAGAACAGAATGTAACAGCAGAATGACCTTCATGGTGGGATCACCAGGTGTTATTTTATTGAAAGCTGCAGATTTAACAATATTAAAAATGTTTCTTTTTTAATATCATTAGTGTTTTATATGAGATTCCAGCAATCGGCTTATAAAACTTTCACCTTGCTTATACTACTCAAGAAGACATATTATTGTACTTTATTCTTGTTGATTATATGGATTAAAGGGAATCATAAGACATAACCCAAAGTAAAATTGCTAATTCAAAGTGTTTTCCACTATAGCAAAGATATTTTGTTTCTCAGAATAATAATCTCGCAGCTTCAGTGATCAAATCAACAACTGTCCAAAAAGGATGACAGCAGAAGTTAACTCACTGTGGTGATGTGAAATGCTGAATTCAGGAAAGAGTGCTCCGAACCATCAGCTTTATTCCTAGTTCATTTTCAAATAGCAGAAAAAAACTCTGTGCATGTACTCTGAGCATTTGCCTTCTAAATCCAGACACTGGGAAGCCAGGCATTTCTAGATTATAAGGATGTTGTGCCTTACTTGGAACTTTCACATCAGTCATTCTTTCATTAGAAAATTTAAATTCATCTGCTTCCAACTCATATGGAGTACTGTTCCAGTTCATGGTTCGGCAGCATGAACCTGCAGAGAGCACCAGGGAGGATCTCCTAGTGGAAAGTCTACAAATATTTATATTTAATCAAGTAAAAAATAATAAAAATCTACAAATCTCTATATTAAAATAAAATCTATATCTAAAAACATGTTAATGTTAAAACCATATTCAAAAATACTTTAAAGTGTACTTATGCTTTGCACATGCAAGGCAATTCAACTGGTTTACTTTAAAGTGGTTGTAAACCTCAGACATAAAATATGAACTAAGCATATCCCTCTATAGTGTGTACTTGTTTCAATTAACAGCACTGGGTGTCATTCCTGTCTGCTGCTTAGTTCTCTGCTATCAGCATGAATCACTCCTGACAAGTTTTCCTGAAAGCAAGAGAAAGAAAAAAAACAGGTGACAGAGGAGGGATTTCCAGCTGATTGACAGCCTCAGCTCTGTTCCTGTGTGCTGTGTGAATGGGGGGTGGGGCTCCCTCCAATCAGCTGTCAGAGCTCACCTGCAGAGTCTTTTCAGCTCTCCACCCCCTGTTTTCTGCCAGCTTAGACAAGCTTTATAAAGTCTGGACTTTGAATGGATGTAGAGAAGATAATAATGCAGATAAACATGTACAACTCATGTAGGATTATTTGTTTCATCTTCAAATTTAAGGGTTTACAAACACATTAATTTAATTTGTAGCTGATTATACTTACCTTCTATTCACTCTCCAACCTGCAGGAGCAAAAAATGAAACTCCAACCGTTAAGCCTCGTCCACACGACCAAAGAACTCGACGGGCGAAACACATCGTTTTCCTCGTCGAGTTCCTTGTTAGGCTGTTGAGGAACTCGACAAGGCAAGTTTCTCCATTCCCGTCGATGAAATAGAGAACTTGCTCTCTTTTTGGCTCTTCGAGTTTCTCGACAGTTTCCTCGACGAAAATGTACACACGACCGGTTTCCTCGGCAAAAAAATATCTCCCAGCAAGTTTCTTGCTGGTTTTTGCAGAGAAACTGTACGAGGCCTAACAGAGAGAACTCTCTTCCCACCCTCAATATAATAGGAAAGGGTGCTTCAGTGGCCAATTACCAAGCACCAATTATGTAACATAACAAGAAGAAGACCAAATTACATGCCCCATGATCCAGGATTACCAATATGCTTTCTCAAGAGAACGGGGTGACTGGGGACCAAAGGGAATGTAAGCATATACAGTTGCTGGGGCTTCCATTAAAACGAACCTGCTTTGTTGCCCTGTGAAAAAAAAGGATGGTTGGTATGAACTACCTGCCCTGAACTTTGCCCATGATACTCATGGGGTTGATTTACTAAAACTGGAGAGTGCAAAATCTGGTGCTGATGTTCATGGTAGCCATTCAGCTTCTAATTTCAGATGTTCAATTAAGCTTTGACCAAAAAAATAAAAATAAACCTGGAAGCTGATTGGTTTCTTTGCATAGCTGCACCAGATTTTGCACTTTCCAGTTTTAGTAAATCATCCCCACGGTCTAATAACCCTTGTCAGTTAGCTGACTGTAAGCAACGGCAGACCAGCCTAGGCACTTGGAACAGCCTGGTAATCTTCATCTCTTGGCTCAGAATCCTAATGATATCATGTGCTCATTCATCAATAAGAACCCCTCATGAATGATGACTCTGAAGTGTGACTACTTTACCAATGAGAGGTAAGCTTGAAAAGTCAAACCTGTCGTCTATTTTCAAATTCTCTTTTTACTTCAGAATGTAAATAGTGACTTTGTAGCATTCGATTGCCATGTAATAAAAGACTGAATCCAGAAGAGATAACAGATTATTTAAATGAAGTTATTCATTTTCCAGGAAAGAATTTCCATTATATAAAGACTTTAGTGCTTTATTGGCCCCTAGCCATCTTTTAGTGACAGTGATCAAAAACATGAGCACATGGCTTAAATCATATTTAGTATGGATTGTGATGTAGTAAACACAGAGATTCATATTGAATCCTCAGCCTTAGGAAAGCTACCGAATTCTCAGTCCAGTACACTGAGCCTCTAAATTCTGGACTCTGCTAGAAGAATTCCACTGTACTTTGATTGGAACTCGTGCAGCCACAAACATTGAAGTTCAAGTATTCACTTGTGATGTGAAGACTCCAGATGAGAAGATTAATTAAGATCATGAAAACTAAAAACAAACTTTAACCACAAATATGCAATAAACATGCTACTCAGATTTTTCAAAGTGGTCAGTTTTTGTTTTTGACAGCTAGAGGAAATAGAATCCTGTCTGTACCCTCATTGTCCAGGCATGTGTTCTAGATAGGATAAAATGTTATTTAATATAATAAGAAAGACACTTAGAACCACACATGCTTTCACTGCTATATAAAATAAAAGCACTATAAGGGCATTAGCTGCAGCTGACTTACTATAGTAAGGTGGCCAGATTTTTAGAATGAAATCCGGGGACATAATGTATATACTCCAGTATAAGCCGACCAGAGTATAAGCCGAGGTACCTTATTTTACCCCAAAAAACTGGGAAAACCTATTGACTCGAGTTTAAGCCTAGGGTGAGAATGCAGCAGCTACTGTAAGCAAAAAAGAAGGTCAACAAAGCCCATTCGCACACCTCACTGTGCCCATTTGCACGCCTCACTGTACCCATTGCCACCTCACTGTGCCCATTGCTACCTCACTGTGCCCATTGCCACCTCACTGTGCCCAACCTCACCTGAAATTCTTGACAGGCTGTGGGCGTCCATTCATTGTTTAGTCTACCATTCCCTGATAGGCGTTTCCCAGCAGCCTATCACGGACGTCTTCTCATCCTCAGACTCAGTTTCTCAGCAGACACTGTGTTCAGTGTTCCGCCAATCACGGACGTCTTTTCATCCTCAGACAAGAGAATGTCTGTAATAGGCGGAACACTGAAAACAGTGTCTTCTGGGAAACTGAGTCCGAGGATGAGAGGACATCCGTGATAGGCGGAACACTGAACACAGTGTCTGCTGGGAAACTGAGTCCGAGGATGAGAGGACATCCGTGATAGGCGGAACACTGAACACAGTGTCTGCTGGGAAACGCCCATCACGGAACGGACTCGGGGGAAGCCGCGACTTTTAAACAATGGACGCTCGCAGCCCTTCAGGTACACTTACTCGAGTATAAGCTGAGGGGTGTATTTTCAGCCCTAAAAAAAGGGCAGAAAAACTCAGCTTATACTCCAGTATATACGGTATTTTTTTTACTAGTAATGGCGGCAATCAGCGACTCTCTGCCCGTTGTCGCCTGCCTCACAGTCTGCCAAGTCTTACTCTCCGGGCCCTGGCTACTACTGGGTGAGGAGCAGAGGAAGATCACACCGCCAGGGAAGATAAGGCGATAAGCAGGCAGGCGGTTGGCTTGAGCCAAAGTAAAAGCAAGCGGGGATGAATGGGCATGCACCCGAAACTAAATAAATATACCCTCCACTTCGACCAGCACATGATCATCAGAAAGGGGCAAAGATCATGGTAATAAAATATACCCCCCCAAGCTAGTAGGAGCTGCAGAGCGGGGGTGTGTAATTCAGATTTTTTTTATTCTGCACTGACTGTCTTTGAAATTGCCCTAGCCCCTGTTCAAATCCAATCCGGGGACAAAAAAGGCTGAATGCCTGTATAACCACCCCCTCGCTCTCCTCTTTGACTTTGACTGACAGCAGTGGGAGCCAATGGCACTTCGCTGCTGTCTCAGCCAATGAGGAGGGAGAGTCGCGTAACAGCCTAGTCTCTCATGCAACATCACTGGATCGAGATGGGGCTCAGGTAAGTATTAGGGGGGCTACTGCACACAGAAGGCTTTTTATCTTAAAGCGGTTGTAAACCCTGCTTTGTTATTTTTAACTACAGGCAAGCCTGCAGGTTTAGGAGATATTCACCCTGCATGCAGCCGCTGATGTTAGCGGCACATGCGCTCTGAAGGATCGGCATACCGTTTTCAAGATAAAAAAACCTTCTGCCTTTACAACCACTTTATGTGCATGAGTCCTTAACAAGTACAGTAGAGGTAGAAGTAAAACCACATTAAAGTGGTATTAATCCCCACATTAAAAATTTATTATAATGCAGGTTTACCAATTCCTGCCCACACTATAGGCAAAAGAGTGCTACAGCATGGGCTTATTTTGCTGGGAGGAGGTCCATGGATGTCCTCCTGTGATCGCACGGACTCAGCTGATCACAGATCAGGATAAAGGGCCAATGACAGCGGCCCTTTACCATGTGATCAGCTGTCACTGGCACAGATGTAAACACAAGCCGGTTAGAAGCTTGTCCTTCCCGAGAGAAGGAGAGAGATGATAACTGGCTTGTGTTAAAGGGACCAGTGCCCACCAGTGCTGCCAATCAGTGCTCATCAGTGCCACCTATCGATGCCCATCAGTGCCACATATTAGTGCTGCCTATCAGTGCCTCCTCATCAGTGCCCACCAGTGCTGCCTCATCAGTGCCACCTATCAGTGCAGCCCATAAGTGCAGCCCATCAGTGCCTCCTCATCAGTGCCTATCTGTGCAGCCTATCAGCGCACATCAGTGACGGATACAAATTAGTTTGCAAAATTGTATAACAAACTATGAAAAATGTTTTTTTTTCCAGGCCTTTTTAGTTTGTTTAATAAAAAATAAAAAACACAGTGGTGATTAAATACCAGCAAAAGAAAGCTCTATTTGTGTAAAACAAAATGATACAAATTCAAATGTTTGTGGGTCGTCGGAAATAGCTAATTTGCATACTCGACGTGGAATACGACGGGAACGCCACCCAGCGGACGCCGAAGAATTGCATCTAAGATCCGAAGGCGTACGAAGACGTACGCCTTTCAGGTCTAACACAGATGCCGTCGTATCTTGTTTTGAGGATTCAAAACAAAGATACGATGAGGGAAATTTGAAAGTACGCCAGCGTATCAGTAGATACGCCGGCGTACTCTCTTTGTGGATCTGCCCCTTTAGGTTTTTTAGACATGCTTTGTGCTTGAACATTTCTAAGAACTCTTCATAATATTTCATTATTTTCCTTTTTTTAATTAAATATTGACACACAGTACAGTGTACTTTATCAGAACAGAAGGATACAAAACAGCATTACTTGGATGCTCAACATGCAGGGCAAGCTAGGAATGCATTGTATGCTTTGAACATAAGTGCACAATTAGCCTGATAGGTCAAGGGATCTTTCTTGGTGTATGCATGTACATCTACACGCTCTACTGCACAAGGACAATGTATCCCTTCACTTGCTCATTAGCTTTAGTAAATTAACTCCATTGTATGTCGTTTTATTAGCGATCCATTATCTCACCTTAATATGCTCCTCACCAAATGGTAAAGCCCATGACCATAAAATGTAATACAAATGTAAAACACTGGTGATAAATGTACCGCTTGAAGAGAATCTTTTTAATAGAACCAATGATAATGTTACCTGTGCTGACTTTAATGCTTAATAGTCTGTGTAATCAGGCGTAATACAAGTTTTATATGACTCTTAGGATCAGCGAGTGGCTTATAAATCCCTGACACTGTGTGAAAGAAAGTGTCTAATGTTCCTGTTAGTTTCTGGTTGGGAGCCTCACACAAAAGATAGATATAGAAATGCATCTAAATTCCCCTTTTCTCTGAAGCCCGATCCGGGTTCGGATCGCACTCCAGAGGGTACTAATGGGCGGTGAGGAGGCAATGCAATGCCTCCTCACTGCCTGTTTTAACCACATGTTTGCTGAAACATGTGCCACAACTGTGCACATGGTTGTGGGACGTTTGTGGTACTACTCCATTTACATACATGTGTAGTGTTTGGTGTCTTGCCACCACTGAACGCTACCTGTCGGGTGAACTTTACTATGAATGTGTGCCGCCCCCACCAACCGCAAGTCTATACAAAGCCAGACTAAAGAATTCTTATAATTGTTTCTGGTTGGATAGTAAATACCAAGCAAAACATCTATTTTAAACATTTGGTTGTACTAAGTCAATATCATTCGTTGGTCATAAATTCTGGTGACTATTGTAACCTCAGTGCCTTTACATTTGTGTAGTTATGTCTTCACCACCCGGAGCATGCTGGGACTGTGACGTCATAAGAGGCCTATATAAATCGCAACGCATACCCGGTAATTACAGCAGGAGGGAGCGTCGAGTCAACATCAAAGAAGAGAAGAGGGAAGAAGGTGACGCAGAAGACCGGGCCCCCTGCTGGAAAAAGAGCTGGAAGAAGACAGCGGAGGTGCCCGTCAGAAGGGAGAAAGAACCGGAGAGCGGAAGAAGTCGGAAGACCCCCCAAGTCAGAAGGAAAAACCCTGAAGTCGGAAGAAGACCCCCGAAGTCGGAAGAAGGAAAAAGACTGGGCCCCGCTAGCAAAAGAGCTGGAAGAAGATAGCGGAGGTGCCCGGCAGAAGGGAGAAAGAACTGGAGAGCGGAGAAGTCAGAAGACCCCCAAAGTTGGAAGAAGACCCCAGGAGCTGCCTCATTAAATACTTCAAAAACCTGTCTAGTGTGTTTGTATTCTTGACACTTTTTACCCCCCAGGTGAATGGGTAGGGGTATGATATGTGCAGTACCCCATACTCATTCACATAGGGTGGGGGACCGGGATCTGGGGGCCCCCTTATTAAAGGGGGCTCCCAGATTCTGATAAGCCTTCCGCCATCAGACCCCGACAACCAACAGCCAGGGTTGTCAGGAAGAGGCCCTTGTCCCCATCAACATGGGGACAAGGTGCTTTGGGGTGGGGGGCCGCAGGGCGCCCCCCTGCCCCAAAGCACCCACACCCCATGTTGAGGGCATGCTGCCTGGTACAGTTCAGGAGGGGGGGTGCTCGCTAGTCCCCACCCCCTTTCCTGACCGGCTGGGCTGCGTACTTGGATAAGGGTCTGATATGGATTTGGGAGGGGCCCCACGCTGTTTTTTCAGCGTACGGGGGGGTTCCCCATTGAGATCCATACCAGACCTCAGTGCCTGGTATGCTCGTGGAGGGGGAACCCATGCTGTTTTTTTATTTAAACTTTGGCATGTAGTTTCCCCTCCTGGAGGCGACTTCAAGCCGCGTTGAAGTCGCCCCAAGTGGCGCTGTGATTTATACTCAAGTTATGTTCAATTTGCCTCCCAAAGTCGCGCTGAAAGTAATGTTGCCCCTGTGTGAATGGGCTCTTAGTGTGCTTTTTTGTATCTGGTACACGGATGAATTTGATGTACTGCAATATTTATATTGACCTTAAACAGTACACAAATGTAAGTGAGAAACAGCCTGCAAGGTAAAAAAGTAGAAAATGAAATATTTTAACATATTAAACATTGCCCAGCTTAGTCACCTCTAGAACGTGTGTGTTTTTTGGAACAACACAGAGAAAAGCACAGGTGTTTCTCAGAAAAGCAGTCCATTAAAAAATATATTTAGATTACACAGCCGTTCAAAAAGTCAAATCTGACAACAGCCCTGGCCTTTGTTTGGAGGATAAAACACATATTCCCCTGCTGCTGACAGGAAGGGCCCTTATAAAGCTGGGATACAAATTCCTTTCACAGGTTCTAAGATGAGAGCATGAGGAAGGAAGCCAGACAGTGAGAGGCACTTTCACGTCTCGACTGACCTGCTTTGCTTTATTATTGTAAGATGACAGTTCAATGTGTTCAGTATGGCAATAATAATCACTCTTTCAGCATAATAAGACCAAATACAAATGATGACTATTTCTCTCCTTATACATATTAGACCAGGGCAACACTGCTTGACAGTAAGTAAATTAAGTAAATGAATGGGGTAATTTTGTAACATATACATACATATGTGTGTATATATATATATATATATATATATATATATATATATATATATATATATATATATATGTATATGTATATGTATATATATATATATATATATATATATATATATATATATATATATATATATATATATATATATATATATTACTTTGAGGTAGATATGAAACCTGGGGTGTGTTCTGAGCTGCATTGATGTGAACGGGCACCATTGGAAGTAATGCTATTTCCATTGTCATGCGATTCAGTGGGACCCAAGTCACATCTGAAATTGCATCAGCTTGAACCAGGCATAAAGGCAGGGCTGTCTGAATGAGAGGGCACACCTGGGCACTGTCCAGGCGCCCCAGCTGCATGGGGGCCCCTGCACTTTCCCCAACGAGTTTCCCCTGTCCTTGAGCCCATGCTGGCTCGAAATTGGGGGCCTGATGATGGCACTGAGGGTGATAGATACGCAGGGGAGGCAGTCTGCCTCCTACCTACTTGATGTCTGTTTACCTGCACTGTCATCATTGTAGGGACCCTAGAGCATTACTTTGCCCAGGGGCCCGTGATGCTATTAAGACGGCCCTGCCTAAAGGAGGACTTCCCTCATATAAACAAGTGGTGGAAGGGTATCTGATTATTTTACAGCAAATAATCCTGTTGAGTTGGAATTGTTTGATCTTGAGTTATGATCCTGAAACAACCAGTGTCTTAGGTAAATGTCCGTGGTTTTCTTATTAATGTGTTGAATTTAGCAGATACTTATTCAGACCATACCCAGCTGTATTTCCAAGGGTGTTCAAAGAGTGTTTAGAAAATAAACTGGAAAAGAATGTTACAAGTAAAAAACAAACAAAAAAAAAACAAGTAGAGGAAAAGATAGAGTTGCCAGTAGCAACATCAAACAATTTCACTTCAGCGTTGAGACCTACACTTCAAATGATGACAGATATTAGGTTTCAAGTGTGGGACTGAAAATCAAAGCACAAATCATCTTGCTACAGGAAATTACACATTTCTTTGCCCAATTTAATGCTGATCCTTTTCAACACATTGGTAAATATGTTCTTACACTCGCAAGGGAACAAAGATTTACAATCCGAAAGAAACATCAAAATTATAACTGAACTCAAAAATAGTGACAAACAGTCAATGCTCGGAGACCATAAATGGTAAAAAGTTTGTTCTTTGTTCAACTTGACATGTTCAATAAAAAAGAATGTTTTAAATTATGTATCATGTTTCTCTGACTTTAATTACTCCAAAAGCTGCAGCAAATGTTTTTTTGTGGTTACTTGAGTTCTCTCTCAATAAAACGGTCCATCTGGTGCTATTTTATTAATGCACTAATACATTTATTTAAAGTAGGTCATTTTTTTTTTATTTCTGTCACCCCTAAAACCAGTAGATCAAATCAGATCTTGTTCTTTGCATTCACTATATCCTTCCATTCAAGGACATCGCGGTCTCTGAAGGAATATTGCAAAGGTTATAAACCAAAGAACAGTTTTTAGTTGAATCCATACCGTGTGGCTCAGACTACTGTAATCCATTTAGGCTGGTCAGACAGAGAAATAGTGGCTGTTAATTATATAGGAAGGTTATCATGGTATGCTCTATATCAGCCTTTCTCACACATTTGACCTCAGAGGCACCCCTAAATTATTTTACAGGATGACCTTACTAAAATCAACTAATCAGAGGTCAAAGGGGAAAATGTATCTTACATTAATGATCAGTAGGAAGTATGCAAACCCTACATATTTGCTCAGAATACCATCCTTCTAGACAATTAAAAACATAATTGGTGTTATTCTGGTGTGTTTTGGAAAGTAGCAGTGGCTCTGGAACTATGCAGGCACAGATCAATGAGCCACAACTCAAGGAACCCCTAGACACATCTAGAGGAGCCCTGATTGATGGCTGCACTACATGTTGGACACGGCGGGAGCCAATCAGCAGGTCTGGTTGCCACCCGCGATCATTTGCTGGAGAGACAGAACGGCGATCCTCCTATGTAAACAAGGCAGACCGTCTTTCTGTCAGACAGGAAGAGAGATCTGTGATTCTTCATAATCATATCTCTCTTCCTTGAGTCAGTCTATCCCCCACACAGTAATGCTCTGTACACACGATCAGACTTTCTGAAGGGATAAAATCCGATGGAATTTTTCGTCGAAATTCCATTCAAGCTGTCTCGCATACACCCTGTCAGACCAAATTCCGACCTTCCAAAATGCGGTGACATAAAACACTACAACGAGCCGGGAAAAATGAAGTTTAATGCTTCCGCACTTTGCACTTGTAATTTGTACTTGTAGTGCAAAGTGGATTTGCCTTTAGTAAATAACCCCCACACTGTCAGATTTGTCCGCCACAATTTTAATGTTCCACTAAAAATTGCTGATTGCCACAATTACTAGTGAACACATAAAAAAAAAACTCCATAAATCTGTCCTGTAGTTTGTAGCCGCTATAACTTATAGACCAATCAATATATGCCTATTGGGATTATTTTACCAAAAATATGTAGCAGAATACAAATTGCCCTAAACTAATGAAGAAATTTTATTTTTTTTATTTTTTTATTTGATGTGTTTTATAGCCGAAAGTAAAAATATATATATATTTTTTTCCAAATTGTCTGCTTTTATTTATATAGCGCAAAAAAAACCTGCATCTATTTGTTGGGAAAAAATATATCAATTTTATTTTGGTACAGCGGCGCATTACTGCACAATTGTCAGTTAACCTCCCTGGCGGTATGATTCTTTCTGGTCTGGTCTGGTTTTGCATGAAAATTTGGCGTTTTACATTGTAGGTCTGTAATTCTTAGGAATAACTCACTTAAATCTGTCCAAACAAGAGTCTAGTAGGCATCCCGGGTATGAAAAAGTTTGAAAAACAAAATTATAAATTATAATATAATAAATAATTATAAATAATTATAACAAATAATAATATAATTATAATAAAAATTATTCAATAATGCAATCAACGCGAAATCACTGAAATTTGCTCAGTTGCAGAATTGTCGCTGTCATTACTTTTCTTTTTTTATGACGAATTTCCCCACAAATCGCTATCGCTTAATTCTGCAAGTGATTATAATTTATAATCGCTGTTTTCTAGCTGCTCTAAAACCACCGAGAATCTCGTCGTAAAAGAAACATAGTTTAACTCGACGAGGTTCTTGTCAGGCTTGACGAGAATCTTGTCAAGCTTTCTTTGCATACACGCTGTCAAGACAAAATCTTGTTTTTCTCAAACGCGGTGACGTACAAAACCTACGACGCCACTATAAAGGGGAAGTTCGATTCCACTGGCGCCACCCTTGGGGCTGCTTTTGCTAATCTCATGCTACTGCGTGTTAAGTAAAAGTTTGGTGAGAGACGATTTGTGCTTTTCAGTCTGTTACAGCGTGACAAATCTGCTATCTCCATTACGAATGCTACTTTTACCGAAGGTGCGCTCCCGTCTCATACTTTATTCTGAGCATGCACGGGTTTCTAAGCATACACACGAATGTGTTTCTCGTTGTAAACCAACACGACGAGGAAATTGAGACAGACAGAAAAAAGAGATAATGTTCTTTCTTTCTCGTCGAGATCCACAACAGTTTTCTCAACGAAAAACATACATGCAAATGTTTTTCTCGGCAAAAATGCTCTGCCAGCATTTTTCTTGATGGATTTTGCAGAGGAAAACGGTTGTGTGTACGAGGCCTTAGATCCATGTAAAACCATAAACATTAAATACTTCTTTAGTACAGTTCTTGTGAACACACAACTATGGTAAAATTTAATATTTAAAAAAAAATCAACAATCCTCCATTTTATACTTATAAGGAAAATTGTCCTGGTGTTAGGTTATATAATACTTACTTGCTTATATATTGAAGTGAAGAATGGAATATATCACCACTAGTAGAATTGCATTAAGGTAAGAGAATAGTTAATAAAGTGGATTCATTTCTATTCAGTTGAGAAAAATGCAGATGACTGCTGTGTGACAGGCAAGAACAATCAGACATGACTGACAGGGGCCATAAGAAAACACTAGTTCTACTCTACCATGGAGATTCTAAGACAAGCTGACGACTGACAGTGTCAAATGTGCCATTGAGGTCCAACAGTGGATAGTACAAACATGACCAGACACATAGCAGTTTTTTTAGTCACTTTCATTCATCTTTATCTCTGGCAAATGATAAAAATGAAAGCAGATACTGCATAAAGAAGAAAAGGTTAAACCTAGAACAATAAAGCACTGAAGGATGTTTTATGTTTTCTTTTCTTTTTTGGGAAAGTGCCTCATCTGTTCTTTCGTTCTATATGAAGGATTGTAACCACTCTCCAGCCAATACCCCACAGTCATTTACATGTTCACACATCCAATCTTCAACTACTGTTCTATGCGGGGCAATACAAAAAAAATCTTATATTAAAGATTGACTAATTTTGGTTTGATTGCAAGCAAGTATGTGAAGGTACCTACATTAGTGAGCAGACACCCCTACCCAATTAGCCGTGCAACAAAGACCATTCACCCAGATTGGTTCATCTCATGCATAATAAAGGGTGTCGAGTTTGCTACTGAATAATCTAAATCTGTCATTTGAATGTTAGACCCAGGAATGGGTTAGTATAACAGTGATGGTGCTGGATGATTGTAATTTTTCACTATGCTAAAATATTTTATCAGTTTGTTACTTTGCTAGCCTAGCTGTAACACTGAAACAAAAAGAAAAGAAAGGATGGATGAATACATGGAAGGGTGGATGAAAATAAGGAAAAAAAAACATAGACTTTGCAGTCTGTCAGCAATGGAAACAGGTTGAGCACTTCTGAACTAGAAAAAGTATGTTTGTTTATTAAACTTCCTTGCACTAATTTGTCCTCTGCCCTCCCCAATATACAGTAAGAGGGGAAGATTTGAAAGAAATGCAGGGCTTTTTTTTATCAAAGAATGGGTGCAGGAACCCCCCCTTTCTGAGTCACCTCTTGTCTCTGCACCCTACCCACCTCTAAGCACCATTTCTTGGTTCCACCTTCAACCTACCTCCCAGTAATGCTCCTTATTGAATATACAGAACCTAGTATTATCTATGTGGTGTTAAGTAATTTGTTAATGATAACAAGAAAAGCAGTAAAAATAGATCCCTGGTAGCTATCAGCAATGGACCCCCCCAAGCAACAAAAGACCAACAGCCAGCAACAATAGACCCCTCTCTCAACAGTAGGTCCTTCCCAGCAACAATTGTCGCCCAGCAACATGAGACCCCCCTCAGCAACAATAGATCCCCCACCAGTAACAATAGACCCCCCTCTCGCAATAAAAAATCCCTTCCAGCAACAATAGATTTCCCAGCATCCATTATCAATAGAGCCTACAGCACTCATATTACAGCACATTACATACATTGATGCATGTTCCCGCTAAAGAAAAGCCCTGAAGAAATGTATACATTCACCAACAGGGTTAACTTACTAAAGCACTAAGAGCCGGTTCACACTGGGGCGACCTGGGATCCGTCGCCCCAAGTTGCGCGGTCGAGAAAATCAATGTAAGTGAATGGAGCCGTCTTAATGTACACTACTGAAGTTGTTCCGACTTCAGAAAAGGTTCCTGTACTACTTTAATCCGACTTCTAGGTGACTTGTAGGCAACTTGGTTGGTTGTTTATCTTCATGCATAAAAAGCATAAAGGTTAAAAAACCTTCTACCTTTACAACCACTTTTTTTTATTTTCCAATGCAGTAGGGCTGTGCCTGCACTACATGGGTTAACTGTTCATTTTTGTCTAGGGTATTGCAGAGCGGAGATATACGTACCTAATCCGCTGATCCTCCAAGCGCAAAACTGCCCCCCCCCCAAACACACACTAGCGGCCTTGTGAATGGACTGTTCCTGGTGTCATCACACCCATGGACGTGAAAATGGCAGGAACAACTCCACCTCTGGACGTGGGGAGAGTGTTTTTTGGGAGGTTCGAGTTAGTATACTGTAGCCTTTCGGTGCTCTCCTAGACAAAACAAGCAGTTAATGTAGCACAGGCACAGTCCACTGCATAGGAAAATATGTTTTTTGATATGGTTTTAACTTTAACAGTATAGTATAGTTAATAGGAAAAATTGTATTTGGGCACTTCAAAAGTTTTTGATTGTTGTACACAAATTAGTAAAGTTTTGGAAATACTGGTCTAGAAGTTATTATGATGGTTATGCTGCATTTTAGTCACTGTCAGGGTCATTTGAAAGTTCAGCTTTTCTATGTATACTTTTACATAGACAAATTAAAGCGGTAGTTCACCCTCAGTGTCAAAATTGTACCATAAAATCAGGCATTGTAGCGCGAGCTACAGTATGCCTGTCTCAAATTTTTTATCCCCGTACTCACAGTGTACTGGTACATTATAGATTCCGATTCCCGCGGGGAATGGGCGTGCCTATGGAGAGGGAGGATGATTGACGGCCGGCTCTGGCACGTCACGCTCCCCGAAGACAGCCGGAGTAGGTCTCGACTCTTCACGGCGCCTGCGCACAGGCTATGCGCAGGCGCCGTGAAGAGCCAAGCCTATTTCGGCTATTTCCGGAGAAGCGTGACGCGCCAGAGCCGGCCGTCAATCACCTTCCGTCTGGATTGGAACGCCCATTCCCCGTGGGCAGTCGGAATCGTCTATGTACGATTACACAGTGAGTACGGGGATAAAAAATTCGAGACAGGCATACTGTAGCTCGCGCTACAATGCCTGATTTTATGCTAGAAGAAAAAAATAAAAATTTTCTCTTGTTTATAGGGTGAACCCCCGCTTTAAAGTAATTTATCATTAGGATAGACATACCAGCTGTAGACTTGCCTACGGATTATCCACAGAGTGCCAAAAGAAGTCAGAGCTAGAGCTTTTCAATCAAGAGGGCTGTATCTTTCCTGGACCATCAACTGTATCATCACATTAACTGCATAACCACTGACAAAATCCAGCTGTATACGCAAATTTCATACAAACTGATGAACTGTGTTGATGGTTGGATCTGGTGCTTGCTGACAGACACACATAACAGAAATAGTTTTGACAATGATATGATTTCCTGACTAAATCATTTTGTCACAATGTTATTTTCATCATAAGTGGAATCTATTTTCACCAAGGTCACCCAAAGAACATTCACAAAATAAAAGTTACTGAAGCTATGAAATCTTTGACTTTTCATTCACTCCCTATAAGCATTGATGTCATTTGTAGCAACACTTCACAAAGTTACGTCTATGTTATGCAACGTCTAAAGCCTCGTACACACGACCGAGGAACTCGACGGGCGAAACACATGGTTTTCCTCGTCGAGTTCCTTGTTAGGCTGTCGAGGAACTCGACAAGCCAATTTTCTCCATTCCCGTCAAGGAAATAGAGAACATGCTCTCTTTTTGGCTTGTCGAGTTTCTCGACAGTTTCCTCGACGAAAATGTACACACGACCGGTTTCCTCTGCAAAAAAATATCTCCCAGCAAGTTTCTTGCTGATTTTTGCCGAGAAACTCGGTCGTGTGTACGAGGCTTAAGTATTTAACAATGATAGAAATAGGAATATTACACAATCAAGGAGATTTACTAAAACTAGAGCACTAAAGCTTTGCATTGTAGCCAATCAGCTTCTAACTTCAGCTTTTTCGATTCAGCTTTGACAATAAAACCTAGAAGTTGTTTGGTTTCTGTGCAGAATTGCACCAGAATTTGTACACTGCAGTTTTAGGAAATCTCCCCAAGTCTGTCACAATTCTCATTTATCAACTCTCAAGAAATGTGGAAAATCACTTATGTACAAGCTCCGGAAACTGGTTTACAAGGAAGCTTCTCTCTTCAGCATGCAGATAGTGAGGACTGCTTTAATCATTTGCTGCTCAAGGACGTTCATGTACATCTTGGGTAGCAGTGGTTATACCAGGATGATTGATGCCTGTATCTTTGAAATGGCGATTCTCATCCCTGCCTTCCCAGGCTCTCCCGTCCTACACTCAAAGATCACAGCCAGCGGTTTTGCCAGCTGGTCCTCAACGATCTCTATGGTATAGGAAACTGAAAGTGATGAGCATTTTTGCCACTTTCGGGTTCCCTGAAGAAAACAGCACTTTTTAAAGCGTGACATGTTAGGTATCTATTTACTCAGCGTAACATCATCTTTAATAGTTGTGTGCATTAAAACCCATTAATCTGTATTAGAAAAAAATGTGCAAATATAGTGTAACATAAAAATATGCAACATCCACCATTTTATTCTCTAGGTTCTATGCTTGAAAAATATATAATGTTTGGGGGTTCTAACTAGTTTTATAGCAAAACAATTGATTGTGATTAGAGAAGTGTCAGAATAGGCTTGGGAAGCAAGTGGTTAATATAAGTCAATAAGATACGTCCGCATGCACTACACAGTGCTGATTTTACAGCAGAGCTGTTCAGTCTGCATGAAAAGGTTTTCATATGGAATTGATCAGATTGGTATAATGTAACAATACAGTGATCTTCTAAAAATGCCAATTACCTGGATGTCTGTGGATGCTCTTTCTGAGTCACTGACCAGTAGCAAGCAAGCAGATTAAAAAGTCAGAGTGAAGTCAGAACTCTTGATCCCTGTATTTGCTTTCTAAGTTAATGACCCAGAAAGCACTATGGCTACTAGACCCCTTTCACACTTCAGGCGCTTTAGCGTTAAAAAAAAGCTCCTGTAAAGCGCCTGAAAGAAGCTGCATCTGCAATCCCAATGTGACAGCCTGAGTGCTTTCACACTGAGGTGCTGCGCTGGCAGGGCGTCCAAAAAAGTCCTGCAAGCAGCTTCTTTGCAGCATTTTTTATTTTTTATTTCATCTAGTGACAGAGTTGCCTTTACTTTTTACTGGGAAGTCTGAAAAGATTACTCAGTTTAAAACTGCCTAATATAAGCATGTACACTAATGATGATTACAGTCCCTACTTTTATTTTAATTTACTGCTGCATCACATTGCTGGTGGAATACAAAACAGAGGCATGTAGCTTGTGCACAGATTCCCATACTCATTACAGATGCACAGGCACAATAGACTGAATGGGGGAAGTGAATGATGAGGCCCGTCTTACACTAGATGTCATGCAATACTACAAAGTGAATAACATGAGTGATTGTGAATTTGTGATTTAAATTAGGTGAAAACCCTGGCATAGGAGGTGAATTTACAATGTTTATGTTGATCGGAGGGGCTCATTGAACAGCATAAATTATAGAAGCATTTTCAACAGAGTCATCTATTAGCATATGAACTGGCCCTCTTTTGCGCATTACCATTAATGCCCTACTTACCACTGTGAAAGTATATCACAGAAAGTTAGTAATCTGACATCTTTGGACTGGTCACTTCGATTCTAAACTTAAATAATAGTTAAACAAAACCACCAAAAATTTGAGTTAGTAATGTCTAGTATATTACTCATTTAACAGACCTGGAAAACTACAACTAGTTGGGAAGTTACAGGTATTCCATATTGACTATCTCCCAGAGAGGAATATGACGGTATTGATAAAAAACTAAATTTATTAGGTGGAATAAGAAAATATATATATATATATTCTTAATTATTTTGGGCCCCACTGATTGAATTGGTTCTCCCATTAGAATGTTATAACACAATAAAACACTAAGGGGCAGATCCTCAAAGAAATTACGCGGCATATCTCTTGATACGCCGCGTAATTTCAAATTTTGCGCGTCGTATCTTTGTTTTGGTATCCCCAAAACAAGATACGACGGCATCTGTGTTAGATCCGACAGGCGTACGTCTTCGTACGCCGTCGGATCTTAGATGCAATTTTTCGGCGTCCACCAGGTGGCGTTCACGTCGTAATCCGCGTTGAGTATGCAAATTAGCTATTTCCGACGATCCACGAACGTACGAGCGGCCGTCACATTTTTTTACGTTGTTTCCGTTCGGCTTAAAAAAGCTGCTATCTGGTGGCGTACTCAATGTTAAGTATGGCCGTCGTTCCCACGTCTAATTTTGAAAATTTTACTTCGTTCCGTGAATGGGGCTGGACGCCATTTACTTTCACGTTGAAAACAATGACGTCCTTGCAACGTCATTTAGCGCAATGCACGGCAGGACATTTTAGGGACGGCGCATGCACAGTTCGTTCGGCATGGTGACGCACTTCATTTAAATGAAACACGCCCCCTACCCGCCCAATTTGAAATCCGCCGCAAGAGATACACTACGCCGCTGTAACTTACGGAGCAAATTCATTTGAGGATTCAAACCAAAGCCAGGTAAGTTACAGCGGCGTAGCGTATCTCACATCTGCGCCGGGTGCAGGGGAGGTACGTGGATCTACCACTTAATTTAAAAAAAAAAAAAATCCAAAAAAGCCTAATGCCTTGTACACACAATCGGTAAATCCAATGGAAAAAGTCAGACGGAATTTTTTCATCGGATATTGCGACTGTGTGTGCCCCATTGGAGTTTTTCCATCGGAAATTCCGAAACACTTAGAAAGAGAACATGTTCTCTTTTTTCCCAATGAAATTCCATTCGTGTGTATGGAACTCCAACGGAGAAAAAAACATGCATGCTCAGAATCAAGTCGACGCATGCTCGGAAGCATTGAACTTAATTTTTCTCGGCTTATCATAGTGTTGTACGTCACCGCGTGTGTGCAAGACAGCTTGAATGGAATTCCGTCAGAAAAATCAGTCAGAGTTTATCCCAATGGAAATTCCGATCGTGTGTACGGGGCATTAGATGTAAGGTCCTAGATATGTGAACTAAAGTACTAGCATCTGTTTTACAGATGTGATGCATTGTATGGTATACTTTACTTTATTTGTCATTTATATATAAAACAACTCCTGTTGTGATCCACTCCATTTAAAATATAGCAGCAGCCACTAAAATATTGACTACCATCTTTACCACCATGCTTTAACTTTGTGACCATTACATTTTGTAAAAAAGGCATCTGGTCTTTTAGGTTAAAGGATACACCAAAAAGTAACAACAATTGCCATTTACACGAATAATTTATTCTCATGGATCTAAACACAAACTTTTGTTCCACTTAGGTGATTGTTTTGGTTAATGATTACCCCTACTATGAATCCCTATTGCTTTGTCAATTTTGTAAACAAACAGAAAGAACTGCTACTGTGATATGATGAATGGCTATGACCTCTGGTGCACACAAAAACCTTTACAGAGCCACACATCACAAGATGATTTATTCAAGAAGGATTAAGATCCTGTGTGAAAAGGTGATCATAATTACCCCATTGGCTGAGATTCCATTCCAGAAAAAGCTATTGTAATTCACAACTCAATACTCCCATCAGCAACTCAATATACACCACGTTGTAAACATCCACTTGCATTTCATGTCTTTTACTTACTAGTTGTCACTTAAATTACCCATAATAATAGAAACAAATAAAAAGTAAGTCCTGCCGATAAGATGTCAACTATATGTAACACGTACAGTAATTCCAGTTGTTACAATTGTCAGTGATAACAAAATACTTGATTTTGTGTTATATGTTTTGCTATGGTCTGTTACAGTTTCCTGGGGGAAAGTTTTTGGAATTGGTAATATCCAACATAATCCAAATTCCAATACTGAAATTTCATCTTTATATATTTTTTTTTGTCCACGCTGTTCTAAAAAAAAGTTTTGCCTCTGACTGTCAATCTTAGGGAAAATTCTCCAAACTTATTAGCCCAGCCATCATTACTAAACTCACAAAACACTTTACACAAACTTTCATTGTGCCATAGGAATCATTATTACAAAACGTAACACAATATCAAAAGCATGGGTTGTAGACAGGATCATTATAACATCGACAACTTATAATGTCTAGATTGTATAGAATTAAATAAAAAATATTTGAGTCAAGACATAACCCAGTCTTGCTTGACTGTTTGAAATTGAACTCAGATATATCCAATGCCCACTACACAAAAAGTATGCATTTTTATTTATATTACGTTTTAAAGGTATATCAAGCTTGTTAGCATTAACTACTGAAAACATTCTACAACACATTTGTAAGAAACAGTGTAAATGGCATTACTGTTTTGTGTGTAGTATATATATTACAAATACCTTAAAGGCACACCTCACCACTTATTGCTGAAAGTATATATATATATATATATATATATATATATATATATTTTTTATTCTATATACAGTGGGGATCGAAAGTTTGGGCACCCCAGGTAAAAATTTGTATTAATGTGCATAACGAAGCCAAGGAAAGATGCAAAAATCTCCAATGCATCAAATTACAGATTAGACATATATATATATATATATATATATATATATATATATATATATATATATATATATATATATAAATGTTCCCCAAAATATTTCAGAATGAGGGTAATGCCTCAACAAAGTAAAAATTGTAGTCTCAGAGAGTTAATGATGCTGCACTGCTAGGACTCAGTGTGGGTTTCAGAGGGGGGGACGAGATTGTTATTCCATGAAGGAACCCTGTAGTGCTTGCCGAGACACACTAATTCATAGCACGAAAAAATCTTCATACAGATTAAAGGAAAACTTGCAAAGTGACATGAATTATTATCCCCCTGAAATCCAAATAACAAAGTAGAACAATCCCAAGGAAATCAGGAGTCTCAGATAATATAATGAAATGGGTTTCATACACAATAACTGGTTTGTCAATATTAGTAGCCTGGAGCATAGCATCACTAGCTGTGTACATTCTTCTCCAGTCAAGAGGTTTGTTTTCCTAAACATCAGATTAACATGCGATATGTTCTGAATTATGGGCTGCAGTGTCATGGGCGCGTGCTGTTTAAGAAACCATGTACAGCAGCTAAACATGACTTCACATGAGTTGACATAAAGCAAATGTGAATGTAACACAAGATAAGACTGTTTGGCAGCTCGAAATCCTTCTAACAGTATCCAGAGCATCACTCTCTACACAAGAAGGGAACAAGTATATCTTTTAGGACTGGCACTATAAAAGTTACAGCTTTTTGTGGTCCCAGCCCCAACATGGATTAAGTAAAACGAGAAGGGTGTGTAACAGAAAGATACATTTGATCACTGAAATACCCTCCAATCTTACCTCTGGTATGCAGGGACAGGAGCATTATCAGGGAAACATGCAACTGCCAGCTTGGGTCCTCAAACCAGCCCATTCCTATTGCAGAAGAACTGCAGGCTTGATGCTTAATCCTGGGGGATGTAAAGTCCAATCTCTCTTTGTATTTCTTCTAGTCCTCCAATCCAACCACAGCTCAGATCCTGCGAAAAGTCTGCTGGGGAGCCTGTGAGGAGAATGTGAAAGGCAAGCCTGTTACAAGCAAGTTCTGTCACCACATAGAGCTCAACTGATCACCTCCTCGTGGGGGAAACACAACAAAGAGTTCCCAAGCCAGACCTTATTGCTAAAAACAGAAGCTGTGATTGACTGGCCAGATGAGAGTTTGTGTAGACTTCCTCGCCTTATCTTGACAAAAGCTGTTAACCTCTTCAGCACTGCACACACCTCCTCCCCCACACACTTCATATCAAGTTGAAGTTGATTCTCTGACCAGGAGCTTGTAAAACCCTCTAATCAAATGTTTTATGGCTTGTTACATTTAATCATGTGTAATTGGAAGTTAAATGATAACATCTTTTAAATAAAACATGTACGGTTCAATAGAATTTAGGGAAACATGGGCTCTAGCATCCTAAAGCATTTGCCAATGTGTTTGTATTTATTGTGCTGTTGACACATATTAGCGGCTTTTCCTTTATTAATAGGTTGCTAATGTATGTGATTTCTACTATATTGCCCAGAGGTCTAGCTATAATCTTTTTTTTATGTTATTGATCGGCTATCTGAACAACTATAAATTGTTGATTTAGCAACTGAGCAGCAGAATAAATAGCACACTGTTGATTTTATGGGATCCATTAAAATGATCATAAAATACCTGTTATAAAAATTATAATAAAATGAAGACACCTTTTTAATCTTGCACGCCATAAAAAATCGAAATTAATAATACATTAAGCATAATATAAAAAAAAAAAATAGTACATTGTAATTTGGATTTAAAGTGTATGTTACCGTAAAAATCTTTTTTTTTTAGCCATGTGTGTGTGTTTCTCTTTATTTAATGTTTACTTCTTTATTGTAGTTTGTTTTCTGTGTATTGTCTCCTTTCATATCAACTGCCTGGTTGATCCTGACAGTCCTCTTGCTTCCTTAACCCCCCTGGCGGTATTCCTGAGACTGGCTCAGGGTGGTATTTCATTACCAAAAGCGGTAACCCCAAGCCAGACTCGGGATCGCCTCGCAGCAGCCACAGGCATGGTTTACTTATAGGGTGACCACATTTCCAAACTACCATTCAGGGACACCCTCCCTTCCCAAAAATCAGCTTGTGCTGTAACGAATCACAGCACAGTGATTGGACACAAGAGGCGGGATTTATGATTTATCCAATCACAAGCAGGGGGCAGGATTGTGCTCCTCCAGGCATTCCCGGCCAGGACAAGTACTGTCAGTGAGTAAAGCGGTGATGTGGCAGCCTTTTTTGGGGGCATCAGATTGGCCCCGGGGGTGGCTGTGTCAGTTTCATTCCCGGGACACTGTATTGTCCTGGAATGAAGGTGCCCGGGGGAAACATGCAAAATGCGGGACTGTCCCGAGCAATCCGAGACACGTGGTCACCCTATTTACTTACCTTGTCCCTGGATCCTGCGATGCCCCCACGCTGTGTGATCGAGCATTGTCTCCTCGCTCGATTCACAGTGTCCCTGTGTGCCGCCGAGCTCCGTTCCCTGCGACGTAACGACGCAAGGGGGTGGGGAACGGTGCCAAATTCAAAAAAGTAAATAAACACAATACATACAGTATACTGTAATCTTACAGATTACAGTACTGTATGTAAAAAATACACACCCCCTTTGTCCCTAGTGGTCTGCCGAGTGTCCTGCATGTACTTGTATATAATAAAAACTGTTCTTTCTGCCTGCAAACTGTAGATTGGCCATACAAAAAGTTTCCCTTTATGTCAAAAGTGGTTTTAGAGCAGCTAGAAAACAGTGATAATAAATTATAATCACTTGCAGAATTGTGCGATAGCGATTTGTGGGGAAATTCGTCATAAAAAAATAAAAGTAATGACAGCGACAATTCTGCAACTGAGCAAATTTCAGTGATTTTGAGTTGATTACATTATTGAATCATTTTTTATTATAATTATATTATTATTTGTTATAATTATTTATAATTATTTATTATATTATAATTTATAATTTTGTTTTTCAAACGTTTTCATACCCGAGATGTCTACTAGACTCTTGTTTGGACAGATTTAAGTGAGTTATTCCTAAGAATTGCAGGCCTACAACGTAAAACGCCAAATTTCCTTGCAAAATAAAGGTACTGCTTTTTAGCACCTAAAATCTGAAATAATCATACCGCCAGGGAGGTTAAAGTGGAACTTTAATGAAGTAAAAAATTGGAACCAGACAGGCATTAAAGGGGTCTTTTTTTCTTTTGAGAAATCCTCACTTCCTGTTCTTCTGTCTGTAACTCCACACAGTAATAGTTTCCTCCCTGGTGTGGAGTGTCATGCTCGCCCCCTCCCTTGGACTACAGGAGAGTCAGGACGCCCACTAACACACACCTCCTTTCTCTATCTGCAACGTAGAGAGCGCCCTGACTCTCCTGTAGTCCAAGGGAGGGGGCGAGCACGACACTCCACACCAGGGAGAAAGCCTCGCATTACTGTGTGGAGTTACAGACAGTGGGCCAGATCCACAGAGGAAGTACACCAGCGTATCTACTGATACGCTGGCGTACTTTCAAATTTCCTGCGTCGTATCGTTGTTTTGAATCCTCAAAACAAGATACGACGGCTTCTGGGTTAGATCCGACAGGTGTACGTCTTCGTACGCCTTTGGATCTAAGATGCAATACTTCGGCGTCCGCTGGGTGGCGTTTTCTGCGTTGGGTATGCAAATTAGCGATTTACGACGATCCACGAACGTACGCGCGGCCGTCGCATTTTCTAACGTCTGTAGTCGGCTTTTTCCGGCGTATAGTTAAAGCTGGTATTTTGCGGCGTATAGATAGAATTGCCATGTTAAGTATGGCCGTCGTTCCCACGTCGAAATTTGAAATATTTTTTTGCGTAAGTCGTCCGTGAATAGGGATGGACGTAACTCACGTCTAAGTTAAAAAAATGATTTAACCTTTTATCATTGAAAAAGTACAATAGAATAGGGGGTGTACCATCGTCCTAGTATTCTAATATAAATTGAGGGGTCTCAGGGATTCCCCATAGACCCTGAAGCTCCAACAGGAAAAAGTGGGCGGGGAGGACTATACCGGTACTACATATGTTGGTTGAAAACAACCAGAGTAATTCACATTGGATATATTTAAAAAGATTTATTCACATAAAGACATCAAAAACAAGATAAAAACTACATAACATTAAAATACAATACAAAACACACTTGACCACAATCAGGTCACCGGTCGTGCAATCCCTTCCATTACAAAAGGGTGAGGTATCGGTGAAGGAATTGGAGTCATGAGACAGGCAGTCTCTAGTCTCACGAGACTAGAGACTGCCTGTCTCATGACTCCAATTGAGACTGCCTGTCTCATGACTCCAATTGAGACTGCCTGTCTCATGACTCCAATCGCTGAGGATTCGAATATACGCCAGGTAAGGTACGGCGGCGTAGTGTATCTCTGATACGCTGCGCCGATCTAAATGTATGTGGATCTGGCCCAGAAGAACAGGAAGTGAGGATTTCTCAGAAGAAATAAGGACATTTAAAAGCAAAATCGAAGGATGAGGTAAGTGAAGGAGGACTGCACTAAGATAAAGGAAGCTATTTAGGAAAACATGTTTTACCTTTACAATCCCTTTAAAGTTTTTTACCTACCTGTCCACACTATATACTGAACAGTGCACACGCAGCTCAGGCTAGAATTTAGGCTATGCCAAGACGACAAAACTCTTGCACTTGCCCAGGACTGACTCTGCCAATTAAAACAGCAGGGGATTGATACTCGGAAGCCACCAGGGTGAAGATGTCAGCAGCTGGCATAGAGCCCTGGAACATCAAAGTGCTGGAGAGAAGCTGAGTATAGCTATACCTTAAAGTAAACTAACCATAGTAAGCATGGAAGCGCATCCATACCTCAATGGTCAGTTTACATCCATTAGTTTAATGTTAGGATGCTGTGTCCACACATAGCGTGCCTGCATCTCCCATAGCCTGTTTTCCTGGCACGCCCCCTGCCTGGTTGATTCACAGGGGCTCCTGGCCAAAGCCTTGTTATCAAATGGCAGCTTATAGCCCTCTGAGCAGAGCGTGCGCAGTGATAGGAACCTCCTTCTGGATTGCAGCATCAGCTATTGGAATGCAGCGCACACAGCAGGAAATACATTGTGTGAAGATATCTAGTACTCGCCTCCTGCTATCAGGAAGATCTACAGTAAAAAAAGCTTTGCAATCTCATGACCCAGAATAACCTTACAAGAAAAGGTACTTTACGGTCCTTGTTTTACACAAATGTATATACATGTATAGTAAGCATACTATTTGCTATGTTTCCACAGGATTCAATTCATATGCATTCATTCGTTAATGCCCGAATAATAAGGTATAAGTCTTAAAAACGTTTAAGATGTTGGCAAACGTTGGAGCAATTTTCTTTCTAATGCCTCGTACACACGATCGGATTTTCTGCTGGGAATTGTGTGATGACAGGCTGTTGTCGGGAAATCCAACCGTTTGTATGCTCCATCTGACAATTTTTGTCAGACTTTCCGCAGACTAATGTTGCATAGCATGCTTTAAAATTTTCCGCCAACAATTGTGTGTTGTCGGATTTTCCAATCATGTGTACAAATATCAGCCGGACAAAAGTCCAAAGTAAAAACACGCATGCTCGCAAGCAATCCTCACCATAACACAACATTAGCAGAAGTTGCCCAAAGGGTTGCGCTAAAGAGCTGAAAAACCACATATGTTTTGTGTTTGTTGGCCGACAATTCTTTGCTATTTGTATGTAAGACAAATTCCTGGACAACGCCCTTCGGACAAAAGTCCTACATTTTGTCTGTGGAAAATTGGATCGTAGGTACCAGGCTTTAGTCTTAAAAACAAATCTGTAAACAAAATGCTGTGTGTTTTTTTATGGAAGCGGGAAGAGTTAATAATTACATCTACCCTACAGCACTATTATGTGAAAAGCCCCACTAGTAAAGTAGATAGACAGATATTAGCTGTATTACAATAGGGGTATTTGATTTTATCAGGTTACACTTCCACACACATTCAACTCTGAATGAAATATGCCAATAAAATAAACCTTACATAGTACTAAAGATTATAGGAAATTTACAAACAGACTTCAACAGGGCAATTGCTGAGAGTGGGCCATAGGACCAGACATAAGGAAACTTTGTGAACAAACAACATTTAGACTGCAAAATTGGTGTAGGGCAGGGCAAGATTTGGATATTTTTTGAATACTTTACTTTCAAATTGTACAAGACTTGTAATCCTGTTCAGCCAGTTGTGTGATGCATATGTCTCTGGTACTCTGCACAGCTAGGCAGATGACAGCATTCTTTTCTGGTTCAGCTATGCTTTTTGAACAGGTTGCTCCTTCAACGGTGAGCCAGCATCATCATCCCTGTCATCCCAGTAAATGTGAACCAGGAAATAGTAAAACTGGAACAAGAAAATAATTGTTGTTGCCGTTGTAGAGGCTTGTGAAACACACAAGTGGCTTATCAGAATTACTGATTCCTTTATAGGTAAAACAGCATTATAGTAACATACTGTACATACAGTCTATTTCAATTATCATAACTATTATATTAACATTGCATGGATTTCAACTGTGTATTTATCTGTTTGCATGGGGTTACAGTTTAAATGACTACTTGGATCGCCTGCTCTAGTGTTCTGTTGTAGTCATAGCTTGGAGTGCATTCAGTTACATGGCCAGTGCTACCACTAGGCAAACTAGGCAGCCGCCTAGAGCGCACTGCTGACTAGGGCACCCGGCCACTGGTGTTCCTACTCTCTTCTCGCTGCAGAAAGCAACTAAGTCTCAGCATCAGCAGGCAGCCGCCGCTCTGTTCGCACATAGTGTCTGAGGCACAGAGCTGGTGAGGCTACATTTGATGGTTGCTTCATTAAAAAGGTGGGGTATATATGGGCAGGGCAAAGGGGGTGTAGTCAGGGGTAAAGCCAAGGGGGGGCGGCAAAATTAGGTTAGGGTGTCAAAAATCCTTGCGCCAGCCCTGTTCTGTAAGCAGTAGTGTGTGCCTAGTTTCTGACTGGACTAGCTAAATGGACCTGAAAACCCTGTATTTTTTAAAAAAAATGGTTAAATCTTAATATGCTTCAACCCTAAATCACAGTTGCCAAAAAAAGTGATGCATGGCGTATACACAGGAAGATACAGTGACTCTAAATGTGCATCTACCCTCTAAATAATTCAATATTCAGATTTAATATATTTCACTCTAATACAGAATCTAAATCACAAACGAATTAATATAAAAGCAAGTGTGTAATCAATGATGGCATTTCTGGACACAGCCTCCTGAAGCTAACAGTGATTCACATGTGGTACTTATATATATTGGTCTGCTCACACAGAGACTTTCAAACAAGTTCGAAAATATCCCTGTGAAGGGCTGATGTGCTTGTTATCCCAATCTAGCACATGAGAAACAGTGTGTCTCTTGTTCTTATCATATGTTTATGGACAACCCAAGAAAAAAAGCCTACTACCACTAGACTGGAGCTAAAATTTCCACTTTACAATGGGTATAAAAAAATCACCCCTTTAAAATAATCACATTTTGTTGCTTGGAAGCCTAAAATGAAGACAAACACAGTTTTTTTTTATCAAGCTGTATTTACTCAGTGCAACTTATAACATTCAAGTGAAAGATAGAACACCAACAATAAATCAAAAACAGAATTACTGAGTTGGAAAAGGATCACCCCCTTGTGCCAGTATTTTGTTGAACTACGCTTTGCTTTAAATACAGCCTTTAGTCTGTTGGGATATGTCTCTACTAACTTTGCACATCTTGACTTTGTAATATTTGTCCACTCTTTCTTTGCAGAACTGCTCAAGTTCATTTTAATGGTGACCGTTTGTGGACTGAAGTCTTTAAGTCATCCCACAGATTTTCAATGGAGTTTGCGTCTAGGCTCTGACTAGGCCATGCAATGACATTCACCCTTTTCTTCTTCAACCACTGTGTTGTCATTTTTGCTGTGTGCTTTGGGTCATTGTTATGTTGGAAGGTAAACCTTCTTCCCATTAACAACTTTCTGGCAGAGGACAGCAGATTTTCCTCAAGAATTCAATGGTATCTTGCCCTATACATTTTTCCTTCTATCCTGACAAGTGCTCCATTCCCTGCTGAAGAGAAACACCCCCATAACAGGATATTACCACCTCCATGCTTTACTGTAGGAATGGTGTTATTTAAATAGTGAGCTGTTTTGGATTTCTGACAGACATATCGTTTGGTGTTGAGGCCAAACAATTATTTTTTAGTCTAATATGACCATAAATTTTTTTTCCACGTGACCTCAGAATCTTTAAGGTGGTTTTTGGCAAAGTTCAGTCCTGACTGCATGTGGCCTTTCTTTGAGGAGTGGCTTTTTTCTTGCAGCCATCCCATACAAGCCACATTTGTGGAGAATTTGTGATATTGTTGTCACATGAAAACAATGACCACTCTTTGTCAAAAATTCATGCAACTGCCTTCAGAGTTGCGGTAGGCCTTTTGGTAGCCACTCTGACCAGTTTCCTCCTGGCTCTTTCATCCAGCTTGGAGCAACGTCCTAATTTAGGGAGGGTCAGTGTTGTACCAAATACCTCCCACTTCTTAATAGCAGACTTCACTGTGCTTCTAGGCATTCATAAAGCCTTTGACATTTTTGGTATCCTTCTCCTGAATTGTGCCTGTTCACAACTTTTATCTCGGAGATCCCGGTGGCAGTGACTTGCCATCCATAGTTGATTGTTTGGTTCAGTTGCACTACCAGGGACTGAAATACTCCAGGAAAGCTCTTTTCATGCTGGGCGAATCAAAATGTCCATGGCTGATCACAGTTGAAAGTCAAATGGCTTTGTGTGCCATTGAGAAGGTCACTAGCTACACCTGATTGAGTTTACAAGTTTACAAGGAGGGGTGATCCTTTTTCCAACTCAGTGATTCTGTTTTTGAAAAAAAATTCTGACATGTTCGTATTATTTCTTTCACTTGAATGTTATAAGTTGCACTGAGTAAATACAGCTGGATAAAACAACAACTGTGTTTGTCTTTATTTCAGGCTGCAAAGCAACAAAATGTGATTATTTTAAAGGGGTGATCCTTTTTGTATACCCACTCCATTTTTATACATTCATATGCTCATTTAAAAAGAAAGTTAATGCTTTTCTTCCTCAAACCGCTCTTATGTTTAATTATTAGAATGTATAAAGCCAAACTTGAGGTCACAGTGACACTATCCAAAGTGTGAAGTACAAAGAAGTAAGGAAAACTATTTTTTCAATCAATTATTAATATGTATTATTACATTCTGCATGTGTATTATATGTAAATAGAACAAGGACAGTATTCAGAAATGCTTACAGGCTGTTTATTGTATTTAAGAACAGCTTCAATCAGGTTTAAAAGCAAAAAAAATGTAATAAATCAGTGATGTTTGCAATGATCAGTAATATAAGGGTGTGTTCCTGCTGTCAGAATACAATAGTGCAGTGATAGAGATTCCCACATCCACATCACTAGCGTAGATGCAGGGGTCTGTCAGTTTCTCTTTCGTTCACCCCAATGGCTGAATGAAAAAACTCTCTGTGTATACCCTGCGTTAGTGTTCTTCCGTACGATACTGATGTATGTACATCAGATCTTGCCGGCAGAAAGTTTGTACAGTATGTTGTGTTTAGTGCATAAGAATTCCTCTAGCTCTCAGAATGCCAAATATTCAAATAATACAGAAATTTTCCACATTTTGTCATGTTACAACCAAAAACGTAAATGTATTTTATTTGTTATTTTTGTGATAGACCAACACAAAGTGGCACATAATTGTAAAGTGGAAGGAAAATTATAAATGGTTTTCATTTTTTTTTACAAATAAATATCTGAAAAGCATGACATGCATTTGTATTTAGCCCCCCTGAGTCAATACTTTGTAGAACCACCTTTTGCTGCAATTACAGCTGCAAGTCTTTTTGGGTATGTCTTTACCAGCTTTGCACATCTAGAGAATTACATCTGTGCCTATTATTTGCAAAATAGCTCAGGCTCTGTCAGATTGAATGGAGAGCATCTGTGAACAGCAAATTTCAAATCTTGCCACTAATTCGCAATTGTGTTTGTCTATCACATAAATTTTTTTTTTTTTTTAGTGTAACATGACAACATGTGGAACATTTCAAGGAGTAGGAATACCTTTTCAAGGCTCTGTATACTATATATATATATATATATATATATATATATATATATATATATATATATATATATATATATATATATATATATATTCATGTATTCATACATACTGTACGTACGTGTGTAAAATACTGCCAAGTAATACACAATTTTGGATATTTTTACTGATCTACAGTATAAGCAGCAATAGTTAACTGTTATTTACATGCTTATGTGTACAGGTTCATTGTGCGCAAAAGGCCACATTTACATTTAAAAAAATGTCCAAATGCCTAAAAACTTGTTTTTTTGGAGCCTGTATATAAGAGCTCTTAGAAGAATTAATCCTCTAGCATGATGGATTTTTTTCTTCAACCATAAAAGTGTTCAAACCCTGTGTAGAAGTGGAACCCTCTTTCACTGTTGATTGTTTTGAGAAAGGGATACTCTTGGACATTTTGTCATAACTAATGGAAGACTTGCTATTTGTGGCAAAATATATATTACAAAGAAGAACATTAGTGAATCTCTGTTGCGTTAAACATCCAAATTTGTAACTGTAGAAACTGCCAGAAATATTCAAAAAGCAAAATTCAGTCACTTGCAATAACCAATCAGAATTCTTTCTGAATTATATACTCATGGTTTGACTTTGGCAAGTTGAAATCTGATTGGTTGCCATGGGTTGCTGCTCTTTCTGTATTTTGCTATCTATTATTTCTCTGTGACTTTTTTTAAAGAGACTGCAAATTTCATCTTTGTTTTAAATATACTTCTCTACCCAGAATGCTCCCTCTTTCATCTTCGCTACAGGACTGCATGATACACCTAGATCTCTTTTATTTTTACTTTGCTTTCCATAGAACACCAGTGACTGTCAACAATCATTTAAGCTGCTCTGTGCATGCCGAGAATGATTTGTGCACTCGCTTACTGGGTATGACTGTCACTGTTGATCTGTGCTGAGGCCTAGATTACATGTGATAAGGGCTGACCTTATTTGAGTATTCACACATTATGCACTCATAAAGAGCGAGCTGGACACAAAAGTGCTTCAGATGTTCAGGGCATCAATCAAGAGCACAGCATGGTGGCTGCCAAACTTTTCTTCCATTTAGCTCTAAAGAGGAAAAGGGGTCCAAGGCAGACTTAATAAAGTTTAAAGCTGTGTTACAGGCTGTTCTCTCCTATTGTCTGCCTCCAAGTCTGCTTTTCTGCACAAATTCTGCTGCAGTTACAAATGAAAACAATAGCTTTTTAAGCAAATTCCAGGGCTGAAAACAAAAGCCTTGTAAGAAAATAAAATAGAGCTTCTCATTGTAGAGTTCATTTGCATGGCTTGATTTGCTAATTTTAGAAAAGGGAAAGACAAGGCAGGTTTTATATCAAACTGTGCTTCTGTGAGTGGAGGCAGGGGGGCAGGCAGTGCATTGTTACGGTGCTTGACATCACAGGTGTCAGGCCAGAGCATTTATAATGTGACTGTGTGCAGGCACTGAGCTACTGAATATAAGTTTTTAAGTGTAAAATATTGCTCTCTTATTAAAAGCTTTACTAGCCAAAAGAGCACATGTCTATCTATCTATCTATCTATCTATCTATCTATCTATCTATCTATCTATCTATCTATCTATCTATCTATCTATCTATCTATCTATCTATCTATCTATCTATCTCTATATCTATCTATCTCTATATCTATCTATCTATCTATCTATCTATCTATCTATCTATCTATCTATCTATCTATATATATATATATATATATATATAGATATATAGATATATATATATATATATACACACACACAGTATATACAGTTGCTCTCATAAGATTACATACCCTTGCAGAATTTATGATTTCTTGGCCATTTTTAAGAGAATATGAATAACACAAAAACCTTTCTTTCACTCATGGTTAGTGTTTGGCTGAAGCCATTTATTATCAATCAACTGTGTTTACTCTTTTTGAATCATAATCACAACAGAAACTACCATCATTCATGACCCTTCTCAAGAGTTTACATATCCTGATGATTTTGGCCTAATAACATGCACACAAGTTGACACAAAGGGGGTTGAATGGCTATTAAACCATCCTCACCTGTGGTCTGTTTGCTTGTAATTAGTAATTATCTTTCATCCAGTGCTGCTCTGACGTTTCTGGATTCATGGGGAAAGCAAAGAGTTGTCAAACGATCTGCGGGGAAAGGTATTGGAACTGTGTAAAACAGGAAAGTGATATAAAAAGATATCCAAGGAATTGAGAATGCCAATCAGCAGTGTTCAAATTCTAATCAAGAACTGTAAGAAGTGGAAAATTAGTAATTCTGTTAAAACCAAACCACGGTCAGGTAGACAAACTAAAATTTTAGCCCCAACTGCCAGGAAAATTGTTTGGGATGCAAAGAAAAACACACAAATAACTTCAGGTGAAATACAGGACCCTCTGAAAACATGTAATGTGGCTGTTTCAAGATGCACAATAAGGTGGCACTTAAAAAAAACAGGCTGCATGGTAGAGTCGTCAGAAGAAAGCCATTACCACGCAAATGCCACAAAGCATCCCGCTTACAATACACCAAACAGCACAGAAACAAGCCTCAAACCTTCTGGCACAAAGTCATTTGAAGTGATGAGACCAAAATCGAGCTTTTTGTCCACAACCATAAACGCTTTTTTTTGGAGAGGTGTCAACAAGGCATATGAAACCCTATTTTTCCATCCGTCTGCGGATCGGATAAGGTGAACACGGAGAGACGGTCCATGTTCATCCGATCCCCCCATAAAGGAGAGTGGAGAAAAGACAGGGAGGTCCCTGCACAGTGTGCGGGGACCGCCCTGTCATCAGCCGGCTCAGTGGGGATCATCGGAGCGATCCCCGCTGAACAAGCGGAGGTTCACGGGGCGGATCATAACTGATCCGCCCCGTGTGAAAAAGGCCTTAGGGCTCTTTTACACGAGTGGACCGCTCAGATCTGCCTGTTAGTGTTTCAGGCCCCGTACACACGTCCGAGGAACTCGACGTGCCAAACACATCGAGTTCCTCGTCGAGTTCTGTGTTGAAGCCGCCGAGGATCTCGGTGGGCCAACTTTCCTCATTGAACAACGAGGAAATAGAGAACATGTTCTCTATTTGGCCCGAAAAGTGTACACACGACCGAGTTTCTCGGCAGAATCCAGCTCCGATCGAGTTTCTGGCTGAATTCGTGTGTACGGGGCCTCAGGCGGACCTGAACAGACGCTCAATACATCTCTATGGAGCGATGAATGTCAGCAGTCACATGTCCGCTAACATCTGATCTGCCCGATCGGTCCGTTTTCATCCAATCTCTCGTAGAGGAAAGCAGAGATCTAACAGGTCGGTTTCTGCACAGTGTGCAGAGACGGACTTGTCATCAGCCGGCTCAGTGGGGATCAACGTAGCGATCCCTGCTAAAAAAGCGAATGTCTGAAAAAGGAACCACTCAAGTGAAAGGGCCCTTAACATTACTCATGAGTTATATTTATGAGTTAGTAAGGTCATAGGTTAGTTCATAAGGGAAAATAAAATTTTTAATTTAAAGTGATGTTTCCCCATTACTGTTCAGAGATAGGAGATATCTGATTAGTGTTACAGAACAACTCAGTGTACTTTACCATATAATAAAAGGTTGTACCAAATACATATATTAAAGGGCAGCAAGCAGTGTTTACTGTAAACCATGACTGTGTAATCTTAAATCTCTATCCCCCAGAGAAAGTCCTGTTTACACACATTGGTTCCAGCTGTGTGGCTGAAGCAAACATCAGTGCTGAGTGTAAAGAGGTTGGTGGCATGCTTCTACACCCAAGTGAGAAATGTATTGCTGGACCACTACACAATTCACCCATTTATTTACATAATTATCCCCTTTTATAAATTTCCAGTTTTCCATTTCTGTTACAGTATATCATACAACTGTGTAAAGTGAAATTCCGCGCCTAACTAAATATATAAAGAAATTAAAATTATATATAGATATTTGTAAATATATACAAATATTTTGGGTATATATAAATAAATAATAAGCTGCTCCTCAATAACACAAGTGATATGTGGACATGATAGAATATAAATAGAGGGCGCTAGGCCCATACAAAATAAGTATAGTGCCGTGAAAAAGTATCTGTTTAACAATAAAATTGCAACATAGATAACACAAATAATATATAAATAAGTCCCAACAATTGCAGTCAGAGCTGCACTTGAAACCACGCGAGTGAATTCAAATATGATCAAAAAATAATAAAAATAAAATAAAACAGTGAACAAAGTCCAATTGTAATGATACAGTAGTTCTGTGAAAGAAGAAATGCCACCACCGCTTCAGTATAATTTTCAATTCCACCCAAGGTGCTTTAGATAAGGTTTGCTCTTACCAGAGCTCGTTGACCCCTTTAATGAAAAAGATGGTCAACTGAGCTTATGCAGGATTGTGCCTGCAACACATGGAGATACGGACAGACCACTTTGCAAATCCAGGAACCTCACACGGGATTGTATGTAAAAGAAGAGAGGCCAGATAGCCAAATAGCGTGATACCGTTTTAATTAAAATTTTAAAATATACATAAAAAACAGCCAAATGGCTCCTTACATTAGGGGGTGCCCACCCGGCACTGAGGCTGCGGACCTGTCACCGCTCACAGCGGTTCCTAAGTGGGATTCGCTGGGGAATGAAAGCCGCCGCTCACATGTATAACCAGACGATCTCTCCGACAGTCCAAAAGCACGGGGGGTACGTCACGTGACCAGGCTGCCTCCGACGTACGTTTCGTTATGTTAACGTCATCAGGGGGGCCTGCAATTGTTGGGACTTATTTATATATTATTTGTGTTATCTATGTTGCAATTTTATTGTTAAACAGATACTTTTTCACGGCACTATACTTATTTTGTATGGGCCTAGCGCCCTCTATTTATATTATATCATACAACTAGCAATTAAGGAGCACTGGGAATTTTCAGGTGGTACTTCAACAGCTGACACAAGACATTTAAAATCTTAAAATCAATTTCCATTTTTGTAGTAAAGATTCATAAGATATACATCCAAAATCTATTTTGGCACTTAACCAACAATCAGATAATTACTTCCACATGTGTAAACTTCCATTTGCCCTCTATATTGTCAGTAGGGACATACAGCTATTCCAAATATACAAGTGAATTGGAGAAAAATCAGTGCAGGATAAATTTGCTCATATTTTTCTACTGTTAAAAATGACTCCTAAGGTTACAATTTAGTGCCCACTCTTTCTTGGATTTACAGACTATGTATCGAAACAGTTTTACATTGTAGTGTTGAAAACACTGCACATATTTCAAATTGCATGCATTGTATGCAGCCTACATAGAGATGTCATCTCAGTTCACAGTGGCTGATGAAGTATATGTAAAACATACATAATTGATTTTACAAAATATGAAAAATAATCCTAAACGTTTTTACACAAAAGTAAAAAAAAACAATAACGAGAACAAATGTAGATTTAATTGTTAAGTGCTGTATCTTGAAAATTCCCTTATGCTTATAAAAACAAAACATTATTTTATATTAAAGGTAACCTCACAGGACCTCAAACAGTAATTTTTATACATACACACAAACGAAATTATGATCTTCACAAAACATACACACTACCCATACAATATGCTCACAATACTGAAGTACTGTACTACACCCGTTTCCCATGCCTTAAGAGAGAATCAGTCTTATGCTGTTTCTGGGGTTGAATTGCTGAATGCATTCAGCTCTGCTGGCAGTGATGCCATGTTGCTGATTCTGGGATGCTGACCTCGCTGACAGTGGTACTGATTGTATTAAAACAAAAGGCTGATTTTCCCCTTAAGATGGCCTCCTGCTCATAGTGCCAGTTCCAACTTTATGACCCTCTGCCAGGAGAGAGGTGGACATTAGGTGTGGTGTACTCTAAAAGCTAGTGAGAACTGACAGGCTTCCTATAGGAAATGTGTATCTTAAAGTGTGCAGGAATTTGCAGCTTGATGTTTGGTACTCTAATTTTGGGCAGTAAAACCATATTGTATTTGATTTGAATACTCTGTTCCCTAAGGCTTGGTTCACACTGCTGCGACTTGGGATGCAACTTGTGAGACTCCAAACCGCATGACATGTGAAATCCCATTTTAGTCAATGAGAGCTGTCTTAATTAGCACTACTGAAGTCACTCCAACTTTAGAAAAGGTACTACTTCAAGGTGACTTCTATCTGACTTCTGCCCATAGACCGTAATGGAAGTTGCCTCCAAGTCAGCTCCTCATTTTAATTGAGGTGATTTGGATGCGACATTACAGGAATATTACACAGGCATTCCCTGAAGTTGCTTCAAAGTCACGCCACAGTCACACCGGTAATGTCGCACTGTAATGCCACAGAATTTCCGACAACAAATGTTCGATGGGAGCTTGTTGTCGGAAATTCCGACCGTGTGTAGGCTCCATCTGACATTTTCTGTCGGAATTCCTGACAACAAAAATTTGAGAGCTGGTTCTCAAATTTTCCCACAACAAAATCCATTCTCGTAAATTCCGATCGTGTGTAGACAATTCTGACGCACAAAATTCCACGCATGCTCTGAATCAAGTACGAGACAGAAGCGCTCGGTCTGGTAAAACTAGCGTTCGTAATGGAGATAGCACATTTGTCATGCTGTAACGGACTGAAAAGCACAAGGATGAAAAGTGCGAATTGTCTCTCACCAAACTTCTACTAACACGACTGGTATTGAACTTCCCTTTAATAGTGCCGTCGTACGTGTTGTACGTGACCGCGTTCTTGGTGTTCGTAATTTCTGACAACATTTGTGTGACCGTGTGTATGAAAGACAAGTTTGAGCCAACATCCGGCGGAAAAAAAATCCACGGTTTTGTTGTCGGAATATCTGATCATCTGTACGCGGCATAAGTCGCGTGATTTTCAGAAAAAAATACTCTGTGTGAAAACAAGGTGTCACCTAAGATAAATCACAAGTTACTATTATGTTTCCAATCTCCGGGCAGATTTAAAAGACACTAATGAATGCAGTTCTGTTTTAGTAGTTTATGCTTGAAATAGTAAAGTGCAAAAATAAAGTGTCCATTTATCAAAATTCCACAAAAGGGCAATAGTGCAGAAATCTCCAACACATTCAGGCTCTATGCCCTTGATAGTGATGAGCCGAACATCCCCTGGTTCGGTTCGCAGCAGAACATGCAAACAGGGAAAAAAAAAATTTGAACACGTGAACTCCGTTAAAGTCTATGGGACACGAACATGAAAAATCAAAAGTGCTAATTTTAAAGGCTAATATGCAAATTATTGTAATAAAAAGTGTGGGGACCTGGGTCCTGCCCCAGGGGACATGTATTGTTTTTTAAAAACGGCCGTTTTTTTGGGGAGCGGTGATTTTAATAATTCTTAAAGTGAAACAATAAAAGTGAAATATTCCTTTAAATTTAGTACCTGGGGGTGTCTATAGTATGCCTGTAAAGTAGCGCATGTTTCCCGTGCTTAGAAAAAGTCCTTGCACAAAATGAAATTTCTAAAGGAAAAAAGTAATTTAAAACTACTCGCGGCTATAATAAATTGTAGGGTCCCGGCAATACAGATAAAAGTCATTGAAAAAAAAACAGCATGGGTTTCCCCCTTAGTCCATTACCAGGCCCTATGGGTCAGGTATAAATATTAAAGGGAACGCCGAACCAAAATTAAAAAAATGCGTGGAGTCCCCCCAAATTCCATATCAGGCTCTTCAGGTCTGGTATGGATATTAAGGGGAACATTACGCGTGGTGTTCCCCCCAAAAAGGGGGAGTCCCCCACACCAAAATAAAAAAAATCTATACCAGACCCTTATCCGAGCACGCAACCTGGCAGGCTGCAGGAAAAGAGGTGGGATGAGAGAGCACTCCCCCTCTTGAACCGTACCAGGCCACATGCCCTCAACATGGGGTGGATGTCTCCATGTTGATGGGGACAAGGGCCTCATCCCCACAACCCTTACCCAGTGGTTGTGAGGGTCTTCGGGTGGGGGGCTTATCGGAATCTGGAAGCCCCCTTTAACAAATGGCACCTCCAGATCCCAGCCCCCCCATGTGAATTGGTAAGGGTATATTGTACCCCATACCATTTCACAAATAAAAGTGTCAAAATGTTAAAAACCACAGGAGACAGCTTGGGACAAGTCCTTTATTAAAAATAGAAAAAATATTCCAACGATGTAATCCAGTCTCGAGCGATACGGACAAAAAAAAAACCTGCCGTTACGAACGACACCGCCTCCATAGGAGGTGCACGGCCAAATGACGCTCTCCCGGTGTGACAGCTCTTTTATAGCTGAGGGCAGGGCCACCCATCACGTGCGCGGGTAACCCCACCCCCTCTTTGACGCAAGGAGAAAGTCCATGGTTACTCAATGATGTTTACGAGTGACCCCGCCCCCTAAGGCGCAACGCAGGTTTCCCATGATGCATCAGAGGAGGCGGGGACACCCGTACACATCAATGGGTAAACCTGGCCTTTTCTTTGCGTCAGAGGGGGCAGGGTCACCCAAGCA
Source organism: Rana temporaria (assembly GCF_905171775.1). Classification (NCBI taxonomy): domain Eukaryota; kingdom Metazoa; phylum Chordata; class Amphibia; order Anura; family Ranidae; genus Rana; species Rana temporaria. The sequence goes on along the minus strand of NC_053489.1, from coordinate 461,635,694 downwards.
CATGACGGGTGGCCCCGCCCTCAGCTATAAAAGAGCTGTCACACCAGGAGAGCGTCATTTGGCCGGGCGCCTCCTATGGAGGTGGTATCGTTGTTAAAGGGGGCTTCCAGATTCCTATAAGCCCCCCGCTCGCAGACCCCCACAACCACCTGTCAAAGGTTGTGGGGATGAGGCCCTTGTCCCCATCAACATAGGGACATCCTCCATATGTTGAGGGCATGTGGCCTGGTACGGTTCAGGAGGGGGGGCTCTCTTGTCCCCCCTCTTTTCCTGCGGCCTGCCAGGTTGTGTGCTCGAATAAGGGTCTATTATGGATTTTTAGGGGGATTTTTTTTTTTTTGGTGCAGGGTTCCCCTTAAAATCCATACCAGACCTGAAGGGTCATCCCCTGGGGCAAGACCTTGCATAGTAACCTTTAAAATTATGATGATTTTGATTTCCCCCATAGACATTTAAAGGGTGTTCCACGGCTTTTCGAATTTGCCACGAACACCCTAAATTGTTCGCTGTTCGGCGAACGGGAGAACATAAAGCTCATCCCTAGCCCTTGATACAGTGTCCATATCATGGATATATGCAGAAAATTATGCAGTGCTTCTGTGATCCTCATTAATCAGATTTTTATGACCACCCACTATAGGTAAGTCCTAAAATGCTTGTTACACTGGGATTATAAACACCATCAGCTTTTCAACAGGACCACCTTTTTTCTGTCCTCTTGCTGGTGTTATTATCATATAAACCCATGCAACATACAGTAAGGAAGAAATAGAGGGAGACTACCATAGTGTGACACCTTAAAAAAATCTTTTTTTGCCATAAAACCACTTCCACATTGTTCAGTCACATTAAAAGATGCTATATCTTGCACTAAGGCACAATTGTTTGGGATGGGCCCGGAAGTGACGACATCCCACACAATACACCCGAACGTGACGGAAGTGTATATGGAGCAGGTACCCTAGTACCCTTGATTTCAGCAAACAAGCAAAAGTACCTTAGTGCAAGGCATAGCACTTTTTAATTTTAGTAGGCACAGTGGAAGTGGTTTTACGGCAAAATAGTGTTTTTTAAGGTTTCACACTATGGCACTATGGCAGTCTTCCAAAATTTGACTTTGTATTAGCTTACAGTCCCTGTGCTGCAGAGCTCAGAATGGGAGAGAAAAAGCAGTAAAAGGAGCCAATAAGTTCATGTGTTGATAAATGTCAAGCTGATAGGGGAATATAGATGATCTCATCACCATGCTACTTCTGACTACCCAAACTGGAGACAGATTCATGACAGCCTGGGCTCAGATGATGGGTGTTATTCAATCTGGGAGACTAAAGACATACAGTTGAGAAAAATGTATCCTGTCCCATTAAAGCATGTTATATAGCACAGGGCTGCTGAGCCCTGACACTACGATGAGTTTATGTGCCTCCATCATCAGCAGCTCTCCTCTGTCCTCCTTTATCCTCCTCTCCCTCCCACCTGTCAGCTCATGACAGTGACCGCCCCTCCCCTCCTGCTGCTGAAATAACTTTAGTATTTTAAGGCAATCCCCTGTGTTTAGATAATGCAATGTCTCCAGTGTATATCCTTTATTAAAAAAATGCCTCTGTACACCTCACTTTCGAGCGGCGCTCGGCGCTCATGTGACCAGCCGCCTCTCCCCATTTCTCCTCCCGCCTGACGTCAGCAGGGGATTCTTGGCCCCTCCCACTGTAGCTGTCAGATTGGTAGAGGGGAGAGGCAGGCACGTGAGCAGCGCTCGGAATTAAGGTATACAGAGGCATTTAAAAAAAAGCATATCAGTGGAGACATTGCATTATCTAACACAGGGGATTGCCTAAACATGCTAAAGTGGGTTTACAACTACTGTAAATCTCAGTATAATGAAATAAAAGATTTTATATACATACAGTGTTAAAATGTCAGGTTTCTGTGATGTAAAAAAAATTAGTCAAAGATAAATCGTTTCAGAACTTTTTTCCACCTTTAATGTGACCTGTAAACTGTACAACTCAATTGAACAACAAACTGAACTTTTAGGTGGAGGGAAGGAAAAATAAAAAAATAAAATAATACGGTTGCATAAGTGTTCACACCCTTAAACTAATACTTTGTTGAAGCACCTTTTGATTTTAGTACAGCACTCAGTCTTTTTGGGTACAAGTCTATCAGCATGTCACATCTTGAGTTGGCAATATTTGCCCACTTTTCTTTGCAAAAACACTCCAAATCTGTCAGATTGTGAGGGCTAAGCCATTCCAAAATGTTAATTTTCTTCTGGTGAAGACACTTCTTTGTTGATTTGGATGTAGGCTTTGGGTCGTTGTCATGCTGAAAGATGAAGTTCCTCTTCATGTTCAGCTTTCTAGCAGAAGCCTGAAGGTTTTGTGCTAATATTGACTGGTATTTGAAACTGTTTATAATTCCCTCTACCTTGACTAAGGCCCCAGCTGAAGAAAAACAGCTCCAAAGCATGATGCTGCCACCACTATGCTTTACAGTGGGTACTCTTTTAGTGATGTGCAGTGTTGTTTTTGCACCAAACAAATCTTTTGGAATTATGGCCAAAAAGTTGATCCTTGGTTTCATCAGACCATAACACATTTTCCCACATGATTTCGGGAGACTTCAGATGTGTTTTTGCACAATTTAGCCGGGCTTGGATGTTTTTCTTGGTAAGAAAATAGCCCAGACATATAAATAATAGGGGAGATTGTTGTCACATGTACCACAAAGCCAGTACTTGTCAGATATTCCTGCAGCTTCTTTAATGTTGCTGAAGGCCTCTTGGCAGCCTCCCTGACCAGTATTCTTCTCGTCTTTTTATCAATTTTGGAGGGACGTTTAGTTCTCGGTAATGTCACGGTTATGTCATATTTTCTCCACTTGATGATGACTGTCTTCACTGTGTTCCATGGTATTTCTAATGCCATGTAAATTATTTTGTACCCTTCTCCTGACACCATTTAACAATGAGATCCCTCTGATGCTTTGGAAGCTCTGTGCGGGCCATGGCTTTTGCTGTAGAATATGACTAAGAAAATGTCCAAAAAGATCTACAGTAGGTGCCACCGATTTTGTGTCAATCTCGCCTCTGCTAGCGGCGAGATTGGCTACCTGCTCCTCCCGCTCGCCGCCCCCAATGGATTCCTATGGATGTGCGGCATCTCGTGGGGGCAGCGAGCACGAGAAGCACAGCCTCCAGCGGCGATGTCCAGCGTGATCCCATCGCGCTGGATATACAAAATCGGAGGCGCCTACTGTACTAGAACAGCTGAACTTTATTTGGGGTTAATCAGAGGCACTTTAAATGATAGCAGGTGTGTACTGACTCCTATTTAACATATGTTTGAATGTGATTGCTTAATTCTGAACACAGATGCATCCCCAGTTATAAGAGGGTGTGCACACATATGCAACCATATTATTATTATTTTTTTTTTTTTTTTTTACTTTCCCCCTAAAAGATTTCAGTTTATTTTTCAATTGAGTTGTACAGTTTATATGTCCCATTAAAGGTGGGAAAAGTTCTGAAATGATTTATTGTTGTTTCATTTTTTTACATCACAGAAACCTGATATTTTGAAATGGGTGTGTAGACTTTTTATATCACATATATATATATATATATATATATATATATATATATATATATATATACATATATACATATATATATATATATATATATATATACATATATATATATATATATATATATATATAATATATATATATATATATATATATATATATATATATATATATATATATATATATATATATATATATATATATATTTATTTATTTATATTTTTTTTTTGTTTACAAAAGTTTTTATTGTAGAACAATAAATCGCATACAAGCAACGTTAGTACATGTAAGTTGTGGAAAAAGTACATCATAGAAGTACACACATGAAGATACATAGAATGGTCAATGATGGGTAATCATATCGGTGCTATGTTGAGGCTTAGACTAACCAATCAGCAATATAGAACATGGTTATATCTATAGAGGGAATGGTACATTCAATCAGGGAGTGACCAGTATGCCCATTTTGTTTCAAAGATGTGACGGCTATCATTGAGAACATGGTAGATTCTCTCAGTGAGCATCAAGAGATCCATCCTATCAAGTACCTGAGGCCATGATATAACATCAGATCTCCAGTTAAATGCAATCATCCACTGAAAAGAGCTACAGAGTGAATGGAAAAGTCTAGAACATGGAAGGGGCACATCAGGGATGTTGTCATAGAGGAGGCAAATTTGAGGCGTGAGAGGGAATCTATGTTTGGAAGATTTTTCAAATCTGTTGGCTGCTTCCAGCCACAGGGGGGACAAGCGTGGGCAGTTCCAAAATATGTGAAGCAGTGTGCCCTCTGTCTGACAGCCCCTGAAGCAATATGGAGGGAGTGTAGGGTAAAAGGTGTGAATCTTAGACGGGGTAAGGTACCATCTGGCGAACAGTTTCATTGGGGTTTCTCTGAAAGAGATTGCTCTATTACATTTCCTAAGATTAGTCGACATGGTGAGCCAGGTGTCCAGGGGAAGGGTGACATTCAGTTCGGCCTCCCATTGAAGCATAGGGTGGGACTTTTCAGGGATGGAGTGGGAATTAAGGTAATTGTATAATCTGGAGATCATACCCCTGTCTCTGGAGGAGGACAGGCACACCCTCTCGAAAACAGTGACTGTGGGAGTGGTGGAGAGTGAAAAGTGTTTTTGATAGAAGGACTTGATCAGTAAAAAATGTTCAGAGGGGGGAATACTGTGTTCGCTTTGTAGGGATTCAAATGTTTTAAATCTCCACCTGGATTGCAGTGAATTCAAAGTGAGTAGATTACGGTTTATCCAGATGGAAAATGAAGGCCTATCATGGTAGGCTGAGATAAGTCTAGGGTCTCCCAGAAATGATGTGAGGGGGGAGATCTCTGAGGATAACTGAAAAAGGTCTCTAGTGTTGAGCCAGAGTTGGTACAGGTGGGCTACTATAATGTTGCGCTTGATGAGGTCACGGTATAGGACATATCTTGACCACAGAATCTCCTGTAGGTATAGTGGGGCGATGGATGAGGACTCAAACATCAGCCAGGGAATGTTCCTGACCGGAGAGAACCACTGGGATAGTTGTGATAGTCTCGCAGCCAGGAAGTACTTCCAGATATTCGGGAGGCCTAGGCCGCCGGAAGATTGGGATCTATGTTGTAGTGCGTAGCTATATCTGGGTCTCTTGTTTGCCCATATGAATTTGTTTATAAGTCTCTGTATGGCTTCCAGCTTGGATCTCGAAACGTTAATTGGAAGTGAGCGGAAATAATATAAGAGTTTAGGAAGAATGGTCATTTTCATAGCGCACACTCTGCCCAGGAAGGAGATATGGTAGGGGGACCAGGTGTTCAAAAGTGTGTTGATCCGTTTGAATAATGGGGTGTAATTAGCTTTGAATAGTTCTCGGTGATTAGGGGTGATGTTGACCCCCAGATATTTAATCGAGGAGGTGACCCATGTAAAGGGGAAGTTAGACTGGAGAAGATTGAGGGTGTTTATGGGGATGTTAATGGGCATGGCGGAACATTTATTTAGATTAATTTTAAGACCCGATATTTTATGAAATAGGTCTAGTTCTTTAAGAAGGACAGGTATGGAGGTGTGAGGGTTCGTGATGAAAACCAAGGCGTCGTCCGCATATAAGCTGATTTTATATTCATGGTCTTCTTTTATGTATCCTGATATGTCATGGTTTGATCTTATGGCTTGTGCTAGGGGCTCTATGGCCAGGGCAAATAGGAGTGGGGACAGTGGGCAACCCTGTCTGGTGCCTCTACCAAGAGGGAAAAATGTTGAGTTAACTCCTGGGAGCCTAATACGGGTTTGAGGGGAGCTATATAGTGCATTGAACCCCTGTAAGAAACGACCTGAGATACCAAATCTGGGCAGTATATGGTTTAGGTATGACCAGCTGACACTGTCGAAAGCCTTGTGTATGTCAAGGCTAAGGAGACAAGCTTGGCGTGAGTGGAGATTGGCGTCTTGGATAATGTTAGTGAACAGCCTAATGTTATCGGTGATCTGCCTATTGGGAATGAACCCGGACTGGTCAATGTGGATTAAGGGTGAGATAACTTTGGCAAGTCTGTCAGCCAAAATGCGACCGAAAATTTTGAGGTCGTTGTTTAGCACTGAAATAGGGCGGAAATTTTGGGGAAGTGAGTGGTCCTTATCGGGTTTGGGGATCAGTGACAGGTTAGCCAGAAGCATTTCATTTGGAAAGGTGTTGCCCTCCAAAATATGGTTAAAGAGGTTTTTTAAGTGTGGGGCTAAAAGTGGAGCGAATTTTTTATAGTATAGGGAAGAATAACCGCCAGGGCCAGGGGCAGTGGAGGTTTTCAGAGATTTTATTATTTGAGTGATTTCTTCTGTCGTGCATGGTGCATTAAGGATATCTAGTTGATTTGGGTCAAGGGAGGGAAGGCTGAGACTTTCGAGCCATGACTTAGAGGCGGTCCCTGGTGGGATGTTAGGATCTGACATGAGGTTTTTGTAGAAGGAGTTAAATATTTCCATCACTTTCTGCGGGTGAGCCACAATATTGCCTCTCTCATCTCTAAGCTTATATATATGAGTAGGGTTGCAATCTTGTTTTAGTTTCCTAGCGAACATTGTCGAGTGCGAATTGCTATGTAGAATAAATTTAGCCTTGGAGAATCTGAGGGAGCGCTCAGCGTTGGCAGAAAGGATCAGGTCCAATGCCTTACGTTTGTCCTGTATTTGTTGGGTAATGATAGGATCGGTAGAATGATGTAATTTGATGTACAAGTGGTGTAATTCGTTAGTAAGTCTTTTGATGTCTGCTTGTTTTTCTTTGTTTTTTGCGGCTGCAATACTGATAACTTGGCCTCTCAGGACCGCCTTATGGGCTACCCATATAGAGGTGGGCAATGTGTCTCCATTCACATTATCTGCAAAGTAGTTTTCAATATAGGAGGAGATTGCGGACCTGTTTGCTGTGTCTGTCAGAAGGGAGTCATTGAATCGCCAATTGTAAGGTGATGGGATGAGGCCTATGTAGGAAGTGGAGAATGCCACAATGTCATGGTCAGACCATGGGCACGGGTATATTTGAGCTTGAGCAGAATTGGCCAGTAAGATAGGTGTGGAGAATATATAGTTAAGTCTAGCGTAGCAGTCGTGTGGGTGTGAATAGTGTGTGTAAGCCTTAGTGCCTGTGTTGTGTGCTCTCCAGGTGTCTATCAGCTGTGATTTGTTAAGAAGACGATTGATGGTTTTAGAGAAGGATTTGGTATGGGGGGAAATATTGCTCCTGTCAAGTATTGGGTGGGCGGCTAGATTGAAATCACCACCTATTATCATATGTGGCGAGTGAAATTTGTCTAGAGTTTCAAAGAACCTAGAGAAGAACGAGGTGTGGGTGTCATTGGGGGCATATACTGAGGCTATCGTGATGTCACGGTTGTTGATATTGCCCTTGAGTATAAGGAATCGACTATCGGGGTCTCTATATATATTCTGAATGTCAAAAACCAGTGAGTTGCGTATGAAAATAGCAACGCCCCTGGTTTTGTTGTTAAAAGTGGTATAGTAGGCTTGATTATATAGTTTGTTGAAGTACTTAGGATGGTTGGGTGAGGCAAAGTGGGTTTCTTGTAATAGAATAATGTCAGCGCCTAACCTTTTGTACTGCTGGAATGCCTTTTTTCTTTTATGAGGAGAATTAAAGCCGTTCGTATTATGTGATAGTATTTTAAGTCCCATTCCAACAGACAAAGAGAGCTAGCGTGAGGGTAACCATGGTATATATGGGACCAAGGAGGTGGCGGCAAACCAACTTAAGTTGATCCATAATACCCAGAGGTGTAGATGTGCGTAAGAGTTTGCAAGAAATATTGGTGTGACATAGTCTAAACGGCTTAAGCAATAATTTGAAGGTGAACCTAGTGCATGTGGATGCTGTGGGGTGGCAACAAACTGACCTATGTTGACCAATAATATGAAAAGATATAGATGTGTGAGAAAGCTTGCATACAATAACGGTGTAACATATTCTAAACATTTTAAACAATATATTGAAGTAGTATACAGACCTGGTAACTACCAGGAACCTTGGGACAGGTAGGTACCCATCAGGCAAAACAATAAAATAAAAAATGAGGGACCAAAAAAAAAAACGGTCCATCTCCGGCATCAGTTCCAGCCGGACCACCACGGGAGGTGGAGGTCCAGGAGAGAACCAAGGCAGGAAGGGGGTCAATCCAGCAACGGTGGATTCACCCGGCCTGTAAGGATGGCTATGTTGAAAATACATGAGAAAATACCTGCGGCAATGCATAATAGCATGGGATGAAATGACATAGAGACAAAAAATATAAGTGCGTGAGAGTTTAGACAAGGTTGCAATCAGAGGTGAACCGAGGCGAGGGAGGGTCAGCGAGGTAACAGTATTGTGTGATTACCCCGGGGACCCATATCCTCGTCGTGGACCTGTAGGTGGAAAAGTCAGACCCGGAGTAACCTTAGTGCGTACGAGAAAAAAATGGTAAACAAAAACGAAGGGTGATGGTCAGCAGCATGCTAGGAGCACAGATGGAGACATTTAACATAGAGAACTTGTGGCCAAAAGGGGCCAAACATAGATGAGAGGGTGGTCAGGGGACAGTGAAGATCTGTGCAGGAATTGAGGTGTGATAATTGGAGGAGGTCAGGGACAGATCATACATGCTGGTTTTGAAAAGGGTTGAACAGTCTCCTCTGATCTCTCTGGCTTCTCCTGTTGGATGGGGTAGACCAAATGGGTGAGGGCCTAGGAGTGGCGGGGGGGCGAGCCTGCGGTTCAGGAGGCAGGAGGCCCAGCTTTACCAGGAGTTCTTTCCCCTCAATCACGTTGTACACAGTGTACGTAGAGCCATTGTGGGGGATCGTGAGCTTGAAGGGGAAGCCCCAGCGGTACCTTATCCTGGCAGATTGCAACACAGAGGTGACCTCCTTCATCCTGCGCCTCCTATCCAAGGTGGCCGGGGAGATATCAGGATAAATTTGAATCCTTTTGCCTTCAAAGGAAATATTGGGAGTATTTCTGGATGCTCGCATGATATCCTCCTTCACCAGAAAGTCTTTCATACACATAATCACATCCCTGGGAGGATTTTCAGGGGTGGGTTTGGGGCGGAGGGCCCCTTTGGATCCTGTCACATGCAAATGCAGATAGCGGTTTCTCTGGGAGAAGGTCATGAAATATTTTTGACACTGCAGGCATGAGGTCTATGGTGGATTCAGGGATACCGCGCACGCGTATATTCTGGCGGCGGTTATGGTTGTCTAAGTCCTCGACCTGAGCCTGCATGAAGGCGAAATTGTCAGCAAGGTTCTCATAGTCCTTCCTAAGGTCGTTATGTGCTAGTGAAAGTTCATCGTGCTTGGCCTCCAGGCGGTCTGTGCGGCCTCCTATGCTAGCGATCTCTTGGGAGAGAGCTGACGTGGACTTGTGCACCTCTTTCTCAATTTTATCTACAAGCTTATTGAAGATTAGGGATAGGCTCTCATCCAAGTCTGCCTTGGAGAGGGGAGAGTTGTACTCACGGTTGTCTTGTCCCATTTGTGGATGTGAGACGAGTTCTCCCTCTCCCCACATACTGCCACTGGCGCCATTTTGGGACGATTTCCCGGTCCTCTGTTCCATGTCCAGAAGGAAGTTTGTGAGCGAGTGCTGCTGTCTCTTGCCGAGCTTCTTCTTGGAGCCGGTCATGCACGCAGTGTTCCCGCAGGGGTGCTTATGATTTCTGGGGTGAAATGAGGTTTGTAGCCCTGGGGATTCTTATTTAGTGGGCCGGGTGCAACAGAGCTGTGCCTAGGCGCGACTCATAACTGTCGCACCGTGAATGCGCCCCCTGAAATTTTCAGTACATGTAGTTTTACTGGGTCCTCCACAGTCCGCACCCTCCACTGCAGGACACTTTATGGCTGGATGTACAACTCAGGTATAGGGGCTATTGGGGTGTACTAAGATGGCCACGGGTGGATATCAGAGCCTGCAGTCACTTCCACAGGGGTGTCACAGATCAGGCAGCTGGGTACAGTGTCTTGGTGGGTAAGTGGGAGAGAGTGACCAGTCAGGGAACTGGATACAGGGATTTTAGTGTGGAATGGCCTGGCGCTGGGGAGGAGCAAGATGGCCGCCGTGTGTAGGCCCGAGCCGCGGCCTGGATTTACGGATGGCCGGGGGTCCGCAGTCGGATTACCGGGAGGGCGAGTGAAAAGTCCTACCTCCGGTGTTGCTGCAGCGGATGGCTCCGGATGTGAGCGCCGTCCGTCCCGCGGACGTGTCACTCGGTGGGTCTGGCAGGCATCGCAGGCCTCAAGATGGCGGCAGAGAGGCAGTGGATGGCGGCGGGTTGAGCCCGCACCGTGGAGCGATCCGGCGTCCCCCGGTCCCAGCAGAGGTATGGAACTGCTTAGGTGGGAACCAGGAGTTAGAATAGGGGGGTTTAGAGGGCTGATTTGCGGTCTCCTGCTCTAGATGGGCGCGGATATAATCAGGCCCGACGGAGCTCCTCCAGGATGCGTCCTCTCTCGTTCGCGGTCGTGCCTGTGGAGACTTTCAGAGGGCCGGTGGAGATCTAACTGCTCCAGGTGGCAAGCTGGGTGTCCCCGAAGTGGTTGTGGGCGAGTATCTGGCGATGGGCCCGAGATTGAGGGCAGAAACAGCCAATCTTTGGAGGCCCGGATTCACAAGATGGCCGCCGCGAGTAGGCCCAAGCCGCGGTCTAAATTTGCGGACAGCCGGAGGATCCCCGATCGCCGCGCCCGAAAGCAGTCCCAAAATATCCCCCTTCCTGGGGTACAGCTGCGGATAGGTCCAGAGGTGGTCGCCGCTCCTATTTTCGCCGCGGTCGCAGCACCGGAGCTCGGAGAGTCCCCAGGCTCCACAGGCCTCAAGATGGCGGCGGCTCAGCAGTGGATGGCGCCGGCTGGGCTTCGCCTGGCAGAGCGATCCAGCGCCCTAGAGAGATACCTCGGGCAGGGATCTGTTCAGGAGAGACCCAGGAGTCAGGGCAGAGAGATTAGTAGGGTCAGTCAGCAAATGCCCGCACAGGATGGCGTTGGATGTGTTCGGGCCTGGCGGAGCTTTCCCAGAGCACGTCTCTCTCCGTGCACGGCCAGGGAACTTTAAGTATTCCCCCTCATTTATAATGTTTTTTCTTTTGTTTTTTTTATTGGGTTATTATTTTATTTATTTTTTACTTTTAAATTAAACTCAGTATAACAATAATTTTTAGGTTTAAACAAAAAAGTAAAAAAACAAAACAATAGCTTTAATAATGTACTGTACAAAATGTGCCTTGTTTTAAAGGAAACAATGTTTTAAAACCTGAACACTATTTCCCCAACTCGTTTGGCTAATGAATACTGCAATCATTAATTTACAAAGTAAGGCAAACAACATCATATTAAATTACTATTTATTATAGATACATGCAAAAGCACATATACTTTGAAGACTTTCATTTTTTTTTTGTTTAGAGAAAGCATCACAAAAAAGGAAAATGTAAATTAGCACAAGCAGTACAATCATGGAAATTTTACTGCATGTTAGTTTGTTTTTTGTCACGTTCTTGGCTTTTACACTGCCCAAATAAGTATCTCCAATTTACACTAAAATTCCCAGAAGTCTGCTTATTTAGTTAACATTGAAAAGGTACAATTAACCTGTAAAATCTGCTGTAAGAACCACTTTAGCTTAAAATTGCCATTGGCACAGACAAAAACAAAGAGCTCTCTGAGAAAGGGTTTAATTGGCTCTGTTGTCTGATGTAATGAGAAAGTTAAGGAACCCTTCATAAGGACTCACAGAACAAAGGCACGCTCACATGTATTTGGGGGATGGGACAGACAATCTAAAGCTATTTAAATTTCAATAAGTATTGAAAAAACAAGGGTGCCACAAGGTGTTGATGAAATTCTTTGGAGCTGTAAGGTTCTATCTAACAACTATGGCCCAGATTCACAAGGCACTTACGCCGACGTATCTCGAGATACGCCGCGTAAGTGTAACTATGCACCATCGTATCTGTGCGCCGTGCCCACAATCTGAGATACGGCTAAAAATAGGCTTCCTACGACCGACGTAACTTGCCTACGCCGTCGTATCGTGGGTGTATATTTACGCTGGGCGCATTTTCCGCTCTCATTGATTTTCTATGCACATATGCAAATGAGGGAGATATGCCCGGCGCATAATATACACGATTTTCGTAAGTCGTACGTCTGGCGTAAAGTTATTCCCCATATAGGAGGCGCAACTCATGCAAAGGTATGGACCAGGGAACACAAGCCGTCGTATCTTTTGTCGTTTACGTTGTACGTGAATATGACTAGGCGTAGGTTACGTTCACATCGTAGGCAGTGATTCGACGTATCTTAGGGAGTAGTTCTGACATGATTCTGAGCATGCGCACAGGGATGCGGCCACGGGACGGCGCATGCGCCGTTCATTTTAAGTACTTCTATGGCGCTTGCCCCATCATTTGCATGGGGTCACGCTTCATTAGCATGGCTCACGCCCACTTCCACCTACGCTGGCTTACGCCGAGGAAACCCAGCATATCTTTAAGAGCGAGTGGGAGCGAGTGCTTTGTGAATCCAGTGCTTGCCTCTGTGCGCTGCGTCGGCGTAGCGTATATTAGATACGCTACGACGGCATAAATATGCGCCGATGTATGTGAATCCGGGCCTATATTACCAATGCAAACCCATATGAGACCCATCATGTAAGCTCAATTGTAATAATGATAAGCTATATAGGCAAAAATAATACAATTATATAATATGAATTCACTGTCTGAAAAAAAATAATCCTTTATTTAACACAAATTAAAATACAGGTTTGTCTTTCCTTACATATACAATATGCACCCTGTGAATAAACTATAAAGCACTATGGAACTGAAAATTAGCTAATTAATATGTTTTTATTTTTTGCACTATAAACAAAAAAAAAAAAGGGGCAATTTTGAAAAAAAAAAAAAAGATTTTTTTACTTTTTGCTATAAAAAACAAATGTCTTCATCAGTTTAGGCCAATATGTAAATTCTTCTACATATTTTTGATGAAAAAATCGCAATAAACATATATTGATTGGTTTGTGCAAAAGTTATAGCGCCTACAAACTATGGGAAAGATGTATGGCATTTTTATTATAATTATTATTTCACTAGTAATGGCGGTGAACTCCGACTGACTTTTGACACATTTTTGGGACCATTGACATTTATACAGCGATCAGTGCTCACTGGCAGGGAACAGGTTAACACTAGGGGGTGATAAAGGGGTTAAAGGGGTTAAATGTGTGTTCCCTCAGTGTGTTCTAACTATATGGGGATAGGACTAGGACTAGGTGAGGAGACATATCGTTGTTCCTACTTAGCAGAAACCGACATGTCTCCTCTGCCCTGACAGCACAGGGATTTGTGTGTTTAAACACACAAATCCCAGTGCTGGTTCTCGCGCATGCGATCTCGCATGGCTGGCGGCGATCATAACTGCAGGCCACAGGCATCGGGTCCCCCATTGTGTAGCACACGCACGTGCCTCCTGCGGTGCATACACACCCCATGTACGGCTCCTAAAGGGAACCCTATACACAGGGTTTCACGCAGGGGTGCCATTCTGCCCCCGTAAAAAGACGCAAGCCGGTCGGAAACCGGCTAAAGTATAACTAAAGGTACAACTTTTTTTGTTTTAATAGACTGGAGAGGGATTCACATAACTGTCAGTTTTGTATTGCTGTATGTGTTCCTGTTATTCTCTCTCTCTCTCTGCCCTGTTTAATGTTATCACAAAGAAGATCTAACATTTTGGGTGGTTGCCAGAAAAGGAACAGAGGGGAAATCTTTATTTTCCAATTGTTTATATTAAGGTTATAAACCATACAGATATAAAACCATACAATACAGCAGGGTTTCTCAACCCATGGCACGTGTACCCCAGTGGGTACGTGCACCAAAGGGCAGGGAGAATGTCGCTCAGAGCCGGCGTCACCATAAGCAGGGCTCAAGTCCTGCAGGAACGCCGTTCCTGGATCCGATCATGGGCATGTCGTGCAGTCCTCCCCTCCCTCCTCCTTTCTTCCCTCCTCCTCTTCTTGTGTGTGACACAGCGGCAATCTCTCTCTTTGTCACAGAGCTCTGGTCTTAACTGTTTGGTGCTGTAAAAAAGTCCCGCCTCCTAGACAGGTGCTCCTGTGATAGACGGAACACTGATCTATTTGAATCAGTGTGATGTGTATCATAGAAGGCAGGGCTTTGTTACAGTGGACACCCAGGAAGCCAATTTAAATACAAGTTTCGGAATACAGTGGGAGATCGTGATCCAGGAACTGGTAGGCTGCATTTGGTGGGCACTGCACTGGTAGACTGCATGTGGTGGGCACTGGTAGGCTGCATTTGGTGGGCACTGGTAGGCTGCATTTGGTGGGGTCTGCACCGGTAGCCTACATTTGGTGGGCACTGCACTGATAGGCTGCATTTGGTGAGCACTGGTAGGGTGCATTTGGTGGGCACTGGTAGGCTGCTTTTGGTGGGCACTGGTAGGCTGCATTTGGAGGGTACTGGCATGCTGCATTTAGTGGGCACTGCACTGGTAGGCTGCATTTGGTGGGCACTGGTAGGCTGTTTTTGGTGGGCACTGGTAGGCTGCTTTTGGTGGGCACTGGTAGGCTGCATTTGGAGGGTACTGGCATGCTGCATTTAGTGGGCACTGCACTGGTAGGCTGCATTTGGTGGGCACTGGTAGGCTGCATTTGGCGAGCACTGATAAGGCTGAATTACACTGCACTTATGATGCTGCATTTGGTGGGCACTGCATGTGCGTGCATGTGTCTACCTGTGTGTTAATTTCGGATTATGTGCATGTTTGCAGCAGATTTTCAATAATCAGGGAAGCTTGTCCTGCAGTATGGCAGAGAGGTATAAGTTTAACATTATCCAGGGCAACTTATTCTTTAAGCGGTCAAAAGATAGCTCCGGGGATTTCCAGGATCTTGCGATCGTTATTCTGGCTGCTGTAAAATTTTAAGAACTTAGGCATTGGGTGGGTCTTGGGGCTCCTCAGAGGGGAAATATTTTAATAGGAACACTAGTCCTGGTGAAAATCAGATATCCCCTCTCTTTGGAGGGACTTTCTCTGAATTCCTGTTAGGGCTATGGTACAGGATGTTAAGAGAAATCTACCCAATGGGACACAAATGGCAAAAAAGAGCAAGGGAGGGGTTATACACTTACTCCAAAAAAAAGAAAAACAATTCCACTAGTTCTACTACAAATAAATCTGCCTTAACCACTTGCCGACCGCCTAACTGGGAAAATACGATCCTTCATAACATCATGTCTGGTTCTCAGGCCATGTTAAAATGGCTTTATTTTATTTTTTAAAGCAGAGCGTGAAACAAATTCCAGAGGGTATTATTGGGGGCATTAGTGGTAGGCTAACTGAAGCACCTAAATCCGAGGTAAGTACAAAAGTAAAAAAAAAAAAAGTAAAAAGTCCTATTTGCAACCTCAGAACACCCAATAAGGAGATAGTATGCGTCCGGTCTAAACTACGTGACATGATCACAAATGCCAGAAGTCTGGCGGACAAGATGGGAGAACTAGAGCTACTGTTGTATGAGGATTTAGATTTTGTAAGAATTTCAGAGACTTGGTTCAACAGCTCTCAGGTATTCCCTATATCGCAGGGATAGAGAGGGTAAAAAAGGGGGAGGGGCATGCCTGAACATCAAAAATTATGTACAAGTGAATGTGAGAGACGACATCACTAATGGAGCAAGGGAGGCGGTGGAATCCTTATGGGTAGAGCCACAAAGGGAGGAAATTATGGGCAAAATAATACTGGGCATATGCTATAGGTCCCCTAACCAGAGGGAGGAGGGGGGGCAGACCTCCTATCACAATTTGGATTAGCGGCAAGGATGGGAAATGTCATTATTTATTTAAATAATCCAGACATAGACTGGATGGAAGGAACTGCGCATTCATCTAAAGCTCGCCATTTCCTAAATGTCTTGCAGGACATTTTCATGGATCAGATGGTAAATGCACCAAAAAGAAATAAAGCGTTACTAGACCTACCGATTACCAACAATACAGACCTGATCACGGATGTGGAAAAACAGGGCAATTGAGGAAACAGCGATCACAGGTCAATTGGTTTAGTTTATATCACACAAATAGGAAACATAAGGAAATACAAAGATACTAAATTTCAAAGTAGGCCAACTTCCCTAAACTACAATCCTTGCTAGAAGATACTAAATGGCATAACATCTTAGAAACAAATAACACAGAGGAAAAATGGGTATGCTTTAAGAGCATATTAAATAAGGGTATTAGCCAGTACATCCCAATGGTAAATACATTTAAAAGAGCTAATACAAGTCTTGGGTGGCTTAACTCCAATGTAAAAATGCATATAAAACCAAAGGAGAAGGCCTTCAAAAATACAAGGTTGAGGGATCATCACCAGCATTCCAACTTTACAAAGAGTGCAACAAGAAATGTAAGGGTGCAATCAGGGCGGCTAAGATAGAACACGAAAGGCACATAGCGGAGGAGAGTAAAAAAAATCCCAAGAAATTCTTTAAGTATATAAATAGTAAGAAAGGAAGGTCAGATCATATTGGTCCCATAAAGAATGATAAAGGGAATCTGGTTACTAAGGATGGAGAGATTATTGAGGTATTGAATTTATTCTTCTCCTCAGTCTTCACAAGGGAAACGGGGGGCTTCAGTAACCAAAACTGCAATGTTTATCCTCATGACACGTCACAGGAAGCACCCTCATGGATAACAAATGATTGAATTAGAAATAGACTTGAAAAACTAAACATTAATAAGTCACTGGGACCAGATGACTTGCACCTGAGGGTCCTTAAGGAACTCAGTCAAGTAATTGCCAGACCATTGTTCCTAATTTTTATGAACAGTCTACTGACTTGAATGGTTAAATGGTACCAGCAGATTGCAGAAAAGCCAATGTAGCTCCAATATTTAAAAAAGGGCCAAGATACATTCCTGGGAAATACAAACCAGTTAGCCTAACATCAATAGTATGCAAGCTCTTAGAGGGGATGTTAAGGGACAACATACAAGATTCTAGTAATGAAAACTGTTTTAATTAGCAGTAATCAGCATGGATTCATGAAGAATCGTTCTTGTCAAACCAACCAATTAACCTTCTATGAGGAGCTGAGATGCCATCTATAAAAAGGAAGGCCTTTAGACGTGGTATATCTGGATTTTGCAAAGGCATTTAAAACAGTTCTCCATAAACATTTACTGTACAAACTAAGGTTTGTCGGCATGAACCATAGGGTCAGTACATAGTTTGAAAACTGGCTACAGGGGCGAGTTTAGAGGGTAGTGATTAATGGGGAGCACTTGTAATGGTCCTACCAGGTCACCTGAGGCGACAGATGCACACCGTAGTGGACTAAGGTAGTGGACCCTACGGCTGACTGCTGCAGATGGAACTCTGGGTGGTTAAGGAAGACAGGTCCACTGGAGCACCAACACGGATCCCACAGGGAGCTAGAGCATAAGATTTCCCAGGGTGCGGAGTGTAAGAGCCAGCAGATGTTTACCAGAGCCTCTAATGTTGAGCATATATATGGGGTTGTAAGTAATTTTCTAGCAACAAAATACTGATTTTTACTTGTAAACAACAACTGTCAGAAAAAGGCCTGGCCCTTAAGTGTATTTCCACTTTAGAGGTCAAATTGGAATAACACCTACTTTAATTAACACCTAATTTTTATGATTTCCTAAATTGCTACTTAACTTTTTACTTACTTTGTATGAGCTTAGAATCCTACACAACATTTCCTTTTGGGTAATGTTAAGGAGGGGGGCTGTGGAATTATGTTTGTTGTTATTAATCCTGGATGCACCGTGCTAACAGCTCTCCATTACCAGTTTATAAACTAGATGTGCACACTGTTTGTGCTAATAAAGGGTTAAAGACTTCAAAGATTGGGTGATACATTGTATGTTAAAACCCAACTCCAGGATCCTGCTTAATTTGCACTTTGGGGATGCTCTCCCCATGCTGACAAATTCTATAGGAGAATGGCTTACTTTTCTTTAAATTTCAAATTTGTAATTCTCACTGAAATCATCATGACGCGCTGGGAGGAGGGCTCTTTGTCTTCACCCACATCACATCTGTGCAGATAAACAGCACTATGTTTCCCATAAGGCAATGGGGAATGTGGGAAGTGATGGGTGGGTGTGTGGACAGAGCATGTTGTGGCCAAGATGAGGGCGGGGAGTGGGCTGAGCTGCAATGTCTTCCCACTACAGTGGTGACGTAATTATGTCTTGCTCACTGTAAAAGAACTACAGCAGGGAACTTACCAAGCTGGTGGTTGGAAGGATAGAGGGCACAGTGGCCACTGGTCTGACAAAACGTATGTGCAAGTGAATCAGGCCTGCAGATATGGGCAATAAACCAGGATATCTCATGATCCTTATATCCGTTAAAACACTCAACACCATATTTGTTCATAGTAAGAAAGCACCTTTGTAGATATTAAAAAAAAGCTGCCTGGAGTTAAACTTAAGCACTTTATCTCAGTCTTTTTTTCCACTCTGAAACTATTCAGAATAACTTGTAGTCCTGTATAAACCTACCAACAACAAGACAATTAAGATATATATTTTTTTAAATAACTTTAGGTATGCTGTTAATGGGAACTCATAGCAAAGCCTAATTTGGGGGTTTCTCAATTCGACTTTAGTTTATACATCCTACCAAAATGAAATGGGGCAGTGAAAAAAATTCTAAAATAAAGCTCCCCATCACAAAACCAAACTGATCAACTTGCTACAAAGTTTACAGAACTTGAACATTTACTACAAAAGAAAGTGAAAAGAAACATTTAATTGTTTCCCTTAAATAACCTCTCCTTTAACTGCCTTATTAGGTAAACAAGGACATTTAAAAACCAGACATAGTACTAACAAAAAGAAATGACAGCAAATTATCCTGTGAAGCCAGTGATTATGTGAAAAGCTATCAAATGGATTTTTCTTAAAAGCTACAGGCAAATGTAGTTACAACAATTAAATACTATTAGACTCTTCTAATTAACTTGTTTCCCTTTATTATTCACCGACATTAGTTAATGAATAGCATAATCACAAGAGGAAATATTTTGTAATTGCAACACAAATTACATTTAAAAATTGGATTTTGCATTAGTATGTTCCTCTTCTTTCATTAATAATCTATTGTGCTTGTTATCTCAAAAAACAACATTTGTTTTCCTTTCATTATTAGTACTTGTTTATACTTATGTGTCCCCCTGTCCCCATGAAACTGTTCAAAGCAGTAGGTCAAATTATTGGTATCTGCTTACCTGAATCTGTCACCTTTTGAGGGGGAGGGGGACCGGGTACCTGTTTTTTACAGATACCTTGTCCCCACTTCCGGAAGACCAAATTACGCAGCAAATTACATCAGCAGCTCGGCCCCCTACTGGAGCAAATATGACCCAGCTTTATAGTTGTTTTTTTTTGCCTTCCCCAGGATTAACTGTGGGTATATGATTCTGTTAATGGAGGTTTTCTATTTGTTTACGTTATATATATATATATATATATATATATATATATATATATATATATATATAATTTTTTTTAATTGCTTGAACTAGATGACTTATGTATTTTTTTCAACGTGATTTACTATGTAAATTTTGGTTTAATTCACTAAGCAATGTCGCATGTGATATTTTGAACATGTGACAAGTTTTATCCAAATATCACACGTGATAATATGTCAATTCACTATATTGTTTATGCAGCAAATACTGCAAAAAGAGCAAGCACATAGTAAATGAGGCATAAGGCTCCAATGATACTAGTGCGGTTTCAGGTTCAACTTCAGTCGCACAGAATTGCATGACAATGGAAATCTATTTTTTTCATGGTACCTGTTCACAACAACGCAACTTAGAATTGTGAGATTTGGCAAAAGGTACCTGTATTACTTTGGTGTGATTCCAGCATGATTTTGTCCCCAAAGAATATACAATGCTTATCAAAGTTGCATCCAAGTTGCACTACACAATCGTTCTAAAAGTCAGTTCAAAATAGCATTGTAGCAGTGTGAACCTAGCCTAAAATGATGCTTTAGGAAATAAAGGAAAACAAATACATTAGTTATTTATCTTGTGTTCTAGCCATTCACTGCTTAACAAATGTATAAACAGTTTAAAAGTTTAGCAGTTATATTCCTACCATTACTAAATGTGACAGTTTCAGCTCAGAGATTCTGGTTAGCTGGTACCTGGTCTGGTATGAATTTAAGGGGTGGACGCAATGCCAAAAATATTGGAAAAAAATGTGAGGTCCCTCCAAACTCCATACCAGACCCTTATCCAAGACTTCCGTCAGGCCAGGAAAGTGGGGGGGGGACAAATGTGGGGGCCCCCTCCTGAACCATACCATGATGGGGGTACCTTGCCAGGGGGAAACCCCCTTGGCAAAGCACCTTGTTTTCATGCTGATGAGGACAAAGGCCTCTTCCCCACAACTCTGGCCTATTGGTTTTGGGAATCTACAGGCAGGGCTTATCTTCATCTGGAAGCCCCCTTTAACAACAAGGGGGCCCACATATAACAACCCCCCGCCCCCCATAAGGATCAGTATTGGGTACATAGTTCCCCTACTCATTCAGAAAACAAACAAAAGTTCTGTAGAAATAAAAGAACCCAAAAAATTTGACAAGTCCTTTATTCAACCACTTCTATACTGGGCCATAGTAAAATGACACTGGAAGGAACACTCACCCACCCTGGGCGGGCATCATATGACGTTCTCCCATTCTCCCTGCTCCTGCGGGCCTCCGGAGGCCTGCAGCGTGGCAATCGGTGATGGGGGAGTGTCCCTTGGGACATATCTCTATGTGGTCAGGCTGTGCAAAAGTCACACACATGTAGTATCGCCATATTCAGGAGGAGTAGCAGAATATATTTTGGGGTGTAATTGGAAGTATGCATAAGCTGTGTGTAAGTAATAAATTGTTATTATGACAATTGTGTGTAAAAAAAAAAAATTCTGATAAGCCCCCTGTCTGCAGACCCCCACAACCATCAAGGCTGGGGTAGTGGGAAACTGGCCCTTGTACTCATTAACAAGGGGACAAGGTTCTTTGTCTGGGGAAATTACTCTCCCCCTTCTCACTTTCCTGGCCTGTCAGGTTGCAAGCTTAGATAAGGGTCTGGTATGGAATGTGGGGCAGCCATTTTTTCTTAAACAGTGTTCGGCTTTGTTTACATTCACCTGTTAGCCAGTAATTCCCAGGTGACAGCTAAATGAGCAGGGCAGCGATGAGTCACTGGTTGCTAGGACACTGGCAGGTGCCGGCTCCCTGACAACAAGCACCTCTGAGCCAGAACTGTCATATTAATCAGTGGTATGAATGCCACTGCTAAATGTTTCACTTTCTTCTGCCGGAGGTCTGCTCTGTGGTAAAATAAGGTGCAAAAAAGGCATGAAATACCTCATAAAAATAAAATTGAACACATGCGGTATTTGGAACATTGTTTTATGAATTAATACACTTTTCCTTGTTCAATATTTTCTTTTAGTAGTTAAAGTGGAGAACAAAACATACCAAAAGTTTAAGTAGTTTAATGTTACAAAAATTTGGATTATCCGTACAAATACAAAAAAAGGATAACAGATTATTTTGTAGAGATATTGAAATTCAACAGTCTATCAGGAAAGATGGGTAGTGAGAGAGGAGCAATCCCCCCAAAAATGTATGTAACCTAGGTAAAAGTTCCATCTAGAGTTGTTTAAAATTTCGAACAGTGGGTAAAAACACATATAATGTTGGTGGATGACCAGAGCCACATGCCCTGAGCATATAAGGAGGAAAAAGAGGAAAAGGTGAGAAAAAGAGAAGGCGAGAAGAACAGCAAGAAAAAAGGAGGAGAAAAGGAGAAATTAAGAAAAAGAATGAGGTCGCCGGCTCCTTGAGGAGCAAAGGGGTTACCCGGCTGTTATACTGGAACTAGTGGGATTATGGTTCCAAGAGCAAGGGGTCAAAGTTTGGTGGGAGGAAGTGGTCCACCCAAGGTTGCCAAACTTTCAAGTGCTGTGGAATCTTGTTCAGTATGATCCCCTCAATTTTACCATGGATCATGGCTTGGGTAACCCTGTTCTTAGATTCCAGTAGACAGGGGGAATTGATATTTTTTTATGAAAAATAATGCATGTATTTTTATTGCTAACTTTGCTGCATTATTTTATTATTTTTAGTGAATTCAGCCGTAAGTGTAAGTACTTTCATTCCTACCCCCTGTAGACAGGAATGACACTTTGGGGGTGATTTACTAAATGAATATAACATGTTCATTTGAAACAAAGTGATAAAAATTCACTCTGTTCAGAATACTAAATCATGTAAAAGGAAAACGAGATTTTTGTGCACGTGATTGGATGATTGAAGTCAGCACAAGTTCACATCTCTGTAAGCTAAGTGAATTTTCTTATTGTGTTTCCAGTGTTTTTGATTGTTTGTGTTTGGGTATTCTTTGCAAAGTAAAATTCCCCTTAACTTCAGTTCATTCACTAAAGACAAGTAAAAAAAATCACTTTGCAAAATGAAAATTTTATTTTGAAAGTGACAATGCTCTACTCTATTATATCAGGTCAAATGTCAGGATTAGGAGGACATTTTGTGGCAAAAGGGCACTAAGATTTTTCCATGTTCTATAATTTCAGGATTATTAGTTGCAACAATTTATTTTGGTGATACAATTATGAGGTTTACATTAAAAGGGTGATAGGGTTATGTTAATTTAAAAGTTAGGTTTAGATGGTAGTTTAAGGAGTTAACAGTTAAGCCCGGTACACACGATCGGTTTGTCAGATGAAAACAGACCGATGGACTGTTTTCATAGGTCAAACCGATCGTGTGTGGGCCCCACCGGTTTGTTTTCCATCGGTGAAAAAAAATTGAACATGTTTTAAATGTTTCCTATGGATAAAAAAAAAAATGTTAGAAAAATCTGATCGTCTGTGTGGAGGTCCATCGGTAAAATATCCACGCATGCTCAGAATCAAGTCGGCGCATGCTCGGAAGCATTGAACTTCATTTTTCTCAGCACGTCTTAGTGTTTTACGTCACCGCATTTGGACACGGTCGGATTTTTGACCGATGGTGTGTAGGCAAGACTAAGGAAAGTCAGCTTCATCGGATATCCGGCGAAAAAATCCATCGGATTAGATTCCATCAGATATCCGATCGTGTGTACAGGGCTTAAGGTTTAGCAGTTGGGTTCTGGCGATAGATGGAGGATAACTTACTTTACCTTACACATTTTGGATTAACTATTCACTTGAATGGATTTTTGTTGGAGCCAAAAGTATCTGCATCTAAATATACTGGGCCTAATTTAAATGTCCAACTCTACTTTTGTAAAAGAAAAATCTCCAACTCAATTATTTCCATTAATTGCTGTCAGACATTTTATTTGTGTTCAAGAGTATGACACCACTATGACAGCCAGGGACTGCTGTCAAGAAAGTTGTCAGTACAACTGACATGAAGAAGTTTTATACAGCACTTAATTCATGTGTCTGTGTCTGCATGAGCTTTGGATATTTTAAAATAAAAAACCTTTTTAGAAGGTCTGGTATTTTATCACTTACATGAAGGCCAAGTGTCTACAGTCAACTTCTTAAATACAAATGGTATTCGGAAGACAATACAACTACAAATGTGATAACCATAGAAATAGTTTCACAATTGAAATTAGGTAACTTATTATTGTATGTGCAGGGAATAAAAGGGAAAAGAAGAATACAAATGTAGTATTGATGTATTTCCTTACAGTATATTCTCAAGGCAATAGTACATTTTAGCCATTTAGAAATAACTAAAACAAATGAACATAAAGCATTTGATCTACATAATAAAAATGATACATATGATGTTATACTAAAGTGATGTTATGCTAAATGTAGAAAACTTGCAGATTACATTTAGTGAATTCTCTGATCATACTAGATCAAATAATGTGATGTTGAAGCTTTATTTTGGTTCTCAGGATAAATATATCTCTAGATGACAATAATTGACACTTTGTGAGGACAAAAAGGAACTACACTTAGCTGGACAATGAATGCTTTGCCATTGTGAAATCTAGGTGCATCCAATCCCACCACTGCTGGCTTTCAGAATACTTTTGTTTTGCCAGATGTGTGTAACCTATGAAAGCGAGATGCAGGACAGCTGCCCACCCTGTGTCCCTTAATCCTGAAAACTCTTTCCTGCTGAAGGCTTGTTAGTTTCACAGAATGCAAACTATGTCAGACCAGTACAAAGGGGTCTTTTAGACCGGGAACTCCTTTAAGCCGGATGGATGAAAAATAAAACACATTCAATGCTAAAAGACGACATCCCTCTCTTCCTATATTTCTTTTCACATTACATATGGTTGCTATTATATGGAGGCTACCACAATATCATTTAAAAGAAGGCATTACAGAAGTAAAATAAATAATTATAACAAAACAGATTTGGATAATTATGCATCATAGTAATATGGTAATCATTTTAATACATATCAGACAAAAAACAAATAAAATCAAGCGCTCACAAGAAATGAAATGTAGGAGATGGAAATATACATATAAGAAAAAGGGAAAGAAATGGTGAAACTCATGTGAAAGCTGAAAAGATTGAAAAATGAACATGGAAAGGATTCTTTAGGGGGGGGAAAGGGGGGGGAAGGGGCTGTGATCAATTCAGCTGTCCATGAGAGAGTTGATATATAATCGAAATTAGTATACTGAAGTAAAAAAGTTTTTTAAAAAAAAGAGTTTTTTTAAAAAAGGTGATTGAAATTTTTTGTGATAAAAATTCAGTCCATTGGAAGATTCATGAGACTGTAGCACAAAATGTTTTAAATAGAATATATACACTGACGCTCAGCTGTTTGCGCTCCACGGCTGCGTTCCACTGCGCCGAATGTGGCGTCTCTGCCTGCCTGCTTGTCTCTCCTAACAAACAGTGCTGTAATACCATCGAGGGACCCCCAGAGATACCACCCCCGGCCCCCACTGTGTGGATCCACCATCACGCTGCCTGAAGCCTGCAAGAAGATCCCATCAGCAGAGTCCTCACACTCCAGATGCAAGTCTCAGATGACACCATTATTCTAATACCCTTAATCTCTGTAATTTTGTGAGTAACCTCCTATATGATTTATTGTTGTTTGTCCTCATTAAACTTCTTACTACGCTTAGAGGGCGCCGCTTTTTGTTTTTCTTATTTTAATACATATGCCTATTATCTAGCTACCTAATATAATTTTTTTGGCTATAGGGAAAATATTACAGGTCAGTGCCCTTTCTTTTTTTCTTTTTTTTTCCCACTCTTTCTTTCTAGGTTTTAAGATATACACCTAATTAATGATAAAAACAGATGTAGGCAAATGTGTTTATAGATATTTAGAGTTCTTGATCTTTTCACACATAATATTAGTTAAGTTGTTGACTCACATGTGACACTAACTAAAGACATAGGTCAACACTGTTGACAGCTAAGAATTTAAACCATGAAAATAAGCTCTACACCTGGTGTTAATAAAAAAAACAGGCACTAGTAGCTCCCAGCACCACATAAGTAAGACATGTCAAAAACACACATGTCCATCTTGTTTAATAACTGTTCTTCTAATAAAATTAAGTCTAATATAAAATGTGTCCTTAATATATTTGTGCCATGGTTTCTGTGATATTCACAAACATGAACACCCATGTGTACAAATAATGAATTTGTGATGCAAACTTGTGCACTTCTTTTTCTTTTGGTAACATTAGATTTTCTGAACAGTTGGCTATGTGTATGCTTTTTTCCCTCAAGGAACTGTTGTAATCTTATGCCCAACTTACTGATTGGTTAAATGTGGGACATGTACATTGATAGACTCCTTGGTTTTATGAAGAAAAATTAATGGTCAACACTCAATGGTGCAGACATTTTCCAACCAGTGGGGAGAACAGCACAGGACATTGATACATTCCAGAGAGCTTTTTACTGCCCAGGTGTTTACCAGTCATATTGCTGCAAGTACTTGTCACTGTACTGACAAAATTTGACTAATATAGTCCCGGAAGATTTTACCCCCTTTCTGACCAGAGCACTTTTTACAATTTGGCGCTGCATCGATTTAACTGAGTGAGTAACTTATATAGTGCTAACAAATGCGAACTGAATCGCCTGACAATTGCACGGTCATACAATGCTGTACCCAAACAGAGTTCCCATCCTTTTTTCCCACAAATAGAGCTTTCTTTCGCACCTTTGCGTTTTTTTTTGCAGTATAAACATAAAAAGAGCGACCATTTTGGAAAAAAAACTATATTTTTTAACTTTTTGCTATAATAAATATCCCCAAAAATGTTCAGCCAATCAAAGGTAGCTTTGTATTAATTCATAGAATACAAAGCTTCCTGTAAATTATTTGAGCAGCACTCAGCTCAACTCGATTTTGTTTCGGGCAGGAGGGAACTGCTGAAACACAGTGCTGCATACTGTATGTAGCTCATGCTACAAACGGTTGATACAGAACTCCCAGCAGGCGGGTGTACTAGCAAAAGTGTTGGGATGCCTGCCTTTACATGCACATGAACTTTAGTGGCTTCCCAGTCTTAGTATATATAGTTCAATATTGAGTTGGCCCACCTTTTGCAGCTATAACAGCTTTAACTCTTCTGAGGAGGCTGTCCACAAGGTTTAGGAGTGTGTCTATGGAAATGTTTGACCATTCTTTCAGAATTGCATTTGTGAGGTCAGGCACTGATGTTGGATGAGAAGGCCTGGCTTGCAGTCTCTGCTCTAATTCATTATAAAGGTGTTCTATTGGGTTAAGGTCAGAACTCTGCACAGGCCAGTCAAGTTCCTCCACCCCAAACTCACTCACCCATGTCTTTATGGACCTTGCTTTTTGGTCAAAATCATTTGGTGGATGGGGGATTAGGGTGTGGATTTGTTTTTTAGGGGTTGGACTTGGTCTCTTAGTTCAAGTTAAGGGAACTCTTATGGCACCAGCATACCAAGACATTTCTGACAATTTAATGCTCCCAACTTTGTGAGAACAGTTTGGGGATGGCCCCTTCCTGTTCCAACATGACTGTGCACCTGTGCACAAACAAGGTCCATAAAAGCATTCATGAGTGAGTTTGGGGTGGAGGAACTTGACTAGAATGCACAGAGTCCTCACCTCAACCCGATAGAACACCTTTGGGATGAATTAGAGTGGAGACTGCGAGCCAGGTCTTCTTGTCCACATTCGTGCCTGATCTCACAAATCACTTCTGGAATAATTGTCTAACATTCCCATAGACACACTCCTGAATCTTGTGGACAGCCTTCCTAGAAGAGTTGAAGCTGTTATAGCTGCAAAGAGTGGACCAACTCAATATTGAACTCTACGGACTAAGAGTTGCCATTAAAGTTCTTGTGCATGTTAAGGCAGGTGTCCCAATATTTTTTGTAATATAGTGTAATATTCATTGTTTCATTATAAACAGTTATTTGGGCCAGTTTGGTCCAAGCAAACTATTAAAACTCATGGTAAACATGGAGTTAGGCTTTAATATTTACTTCAATTATCTAGTCAGGTGAATAGTAAGTTCCTGTTTACTTTGAATACCCAGTCATGCACCAATGCTTTTCACATGATTGGGTAATTGAAGTGAACACTCACAATTTTCTTGAGTTAAGATTCTGAAGATTTAGGAAATCACCCCAATTGTTTTCTTTCTGCTGTAAATGGTGACCCTAAGTATATGAAATGAAATCCTCTGAGAAAATACCTGGAAATAAAGCAAGAATCCAGGACACAGGATGCATTCCTTACTAGGGCCAGGGTTTGTCCTTTCCCAAAAAAATAAGGTTCTTTTGGTTTGGATATCTGATCCTGCCACATCGGGTCTCTGCCTTGGAGTCACCAATCTCGGAGGAGGCGTCGTGGAGGAGAGAGGAGACACTCTGTGGTTCCGGTTCCCTCGAGTCCCCGACTGGGATATAAGCGCAAGTGATCCACCACTGTAGGGTGAGTTGGATCCATATTGGAGGGTAAGAGTATTAATTTCTCCCCCCCCCAGCCCAAAGGTGAAGGCACCCCCTGGTGACGTTTCTGATTAGCATACCACTCTGCTCATATAGAGACCAGTTAAAGTTTCCGATCATCTTTTTACATTAATTTGGGACATTCTACTCTTTGGACACTTACTGTTGATCCTATGGTGACGGTTGTCACGGAATATACTTTGGATTGTGTCTATGTATTTTAGTGATTATTTAGTGATTATTTGATTCACTTCTTTATTGCAGTGTTTTATATGTCATTTTTGGTTATTTTAACTAATCCTTTATGCTGTTCACCATCACGATCAGCAGTGTTTTATGAATTTATGTTGTATACACATGTATGATATTCTTTGTATGTGTTTAGTGTGTATACACTATTAATATTTTTCATGTTATAAAGGGGGGCATCCCATCTCTTCCTACACTTAGCGCAACACTTTATCACTTTTGCACTGTCACAATATTTGTCCTTTTGTTGTGTTAGCAGCTTTTCATTATTATTATTTTTCACTCTTGGCGCAATATTCTATATATATTTTTAGGGCCAGGGTTTGCCAGTGTTCCTGTACAGCTCATGATATCTAAGAAGAACTCATAGGAAATTTCAATTTTTTTCCCACAATAGTGCTCTCAACATGTTTGTTTAATGTTTGGATGACACAAGAGATAGCACTAAAATTCTATTTTTGGACACAGTTTGGTTGTACGACATATGGTGCTGCTGAAAAAATGTGGTGACTACTTGGCTCTTCTTTTCCTGTTTCCATCTAACCTTTGTATTCTGCCATTGAGCACTAGACAAAACGTTTGAATGAACTATGTTTACTACTCAGACAGACGCTGTAACAGACTGAAAAGCACGAAGACTGAAAAGCGCGAATCGTCCTGTCGTTAAAGTCTACACACGTCCGTTTTTCACGACGTGAAAAACGATGAGAAAAATTAGCGTATGTTCTAAATTTTTAATGCCCATTTTTCACGACGAGAAAAATGCTCTGGAGCCTACACACAGTCGTTTTTTAAGACCAATTAAAAAAATTGCATTTTTCTTGTCATGAAAAACGGTCGTGTGTATGCGGCATGACAGGGAAAAAGTCTCCAATCCTAATCTCATAGACTGAGATGGGCCTAATATGCAAACACATCCCGTGAACACACCATATGGACAATATAGCAAGCCAGTTCATACATGACATTAGTCACTGTACAAAAGGTGCAATATTTAAAACTGCTTGCCGACCACCCCAAGTACTTTTACTGCGGCAGGGGGCACTCTGCGCTAGATCATGTACTTAGTACGTGACGCGGCACTTCTGTGTAGGGGAGGTGCACGCGGCACCATGGCTGTGCTGTGATTAGACACAGCACAAGCTGATCAGCGACTGCCTGTCAATGGATCGTCAAGGAGAGACACAGAGCAGACTTCTGCCTATGTAAACAAGGCTTAGCTCTGTTCTTTCACCAGGGATGTGATGGATTTTCTTTCTCTGCAATGCAAGGAAAGAAAATCCACCACATCCCTTAGTAAAAACAGCACACATAGTACACAAAAAACGGGTTTGGCACACATTTAACCCTTTGATCACCCTAGATGTTTAACCCCTTCCCAGCCAGTATCATTAGCACAGTGACAGTGCATAATTTTAGCACTGATCGCTGTATTAGCATCACTGGTTCCCACAAAGTGTCAAAAGTGTCGGTGTTAGACTGTCCAGTACAATATCATAGTTCTTCTATAAGACACCGATTGTGGCCTTTACTAGTATATAAAGATTAAATAAATACAAATTCCAGTACATATCCCATAGTTTGTAGATGCCATAACTTTTGCAAAAACCAATCAATATATGCTTATTGGGATTTGCATCCAAAAATATGTAACAGAATACATATTAGCCTACATTTATGAAGAAATTCGATTTTTTTATTGTTTTTATTGGATATGTTCTATAGCAGAAAGTACGTTTTTTTTGTTTATAGTGAAACTAAATTATAACCCAGAGGTGTTCAAATAACACCAAAAGAAAACTCCTTTTGTGGAAAAAAAAAGACATACATTTAAATTGAATGACCGCACAATTATCCAATAAAGTAACACAGTCATGTATCGCAAAAAAATTGCCTGGTCATAAAGGGGGGTAAATCATGTGGTTAAAGTTTATTAAAGTAAAGCAGAGACAAACATAGCATTCTTTAAAAATGTAAGATAAGATAAAATCGTGCATCTATACACAGTCAATCATAAATCACATGTAATCAACTTCTAATTTAAATAGATTCAACAAACTTAGTTGACAGGAGCAACGGAGGATCGTTTGTAAAAAAAAAACAGATCTAAGTTATCTAAAGTTCAGAATGCAAATGAAAAGAGTAATGTAGTACCAAAAATAAGGGTATGTATTAATCCTAAACATGTGTAGAGTTACTACTAAATAAAGCAGTGCATATTGCAATGAAAATATACAAAGCAGTACACATGTCAAACAATCATATTTCAGTTTATGTAAAGTTAAACCAAGTAAAATATGAATTCTGGTTCTTGCACATATTTGCCCTTTAATTTGTTTTATTGAATATGCCTGATAGTCGCTTTAAAGCTGAACTCTGAGCTAAAAAAAAATGTGAACATGCAGAGGCCATGTAAATTCTTGCTAAATGTGGCTGTCCAATGTGCATTGGTTCCCATTTTTTTGCAGTTATCCAGCATAAATCAATGTCTGCATGTTTCCTCTTTCCATGAGCTTCCTGTAATATAAGACCAGTTACTGCTGCTATCTCTCTTTAAACAGGGAGACAGGTCTTGTATCATTCTGTAGTTTTCTATAGACAGCATGTAGTAGGTGAAATGTTGGGTCCCATCCACAGTTCTACTCTTAATGAACTTAATGCAGATTTACATCCATTGTGGCGGTATAGGAATATATTTAAATAAAAGTGCTGAGATTTCAGCTTATAAGTCAGCAATAAGGTAAGTTCTGCAGTCAATGCTGCTTTACATTTCAGAGCAGCAGAGGCACTGTGTTGCAAGTCCAAAGAGGAATTTGAGAACATACTAGATTTCTGGCAGTTTAACAGGTTTTTCTTTTACTGAACTTTTAGGCCCAGATTCATAGAAAGCAAGGCGCACATTACGCCGCCGTAGAGTAACCAATGTACGTTACGCCAACGCAGCGCAGAGAGGCAAGCAATGCATTCAGCAAGCCAGTGCTCCCAACGCTGCGCCAGCGTGGCATGGGATTCAAAGGCGTACGCCGGCGTAGGTGGAAGTGGGCATGACCCATGCAAATGAGGCGTGACCCCATGCAAATGATGGGCCGAGTGCCAGACAGATACGTATCACAAACTGGCGCATGCGACGTGACGTGGACGCATCCCCCTGCGCCTGCTCACAACCACGTCGGAACAACTGCCTAAACTACACCGGATCACTGCGTACGGCGTGAACGTAACCTACGCCACGCCAGACACACGTCCAACGTAAAATGAATGTGCGCCCACCCTACGCCGGCGTAAGCAAGCTACATCGGCGGGGTGTAGCCTGGTTTTAGGAGCATATCTGTTTGTGGGTCTGGTGCACAGATACGATGGCGCACATTTGCACTTACGTCGACGTAACTTGTTATACGTCGGCGTAAGTGCTTTGTGAATCTGGGCCTTAGTGTTTTTACATTGAAAAGAACATGGGAATAGTGAACAGAAAGTCATAGCAAAGTCAGGCATAGACACTTACTTTGCCATCTACTGCCAGTGAACAATACATTGCGTGGTATGTATGGCATCAGGAAACAATGAGCACTGCAGAGCCTCATAAGTAGTATGGCTCTGTGATTATATTTTTGAGGTGTTTATAGAAGTTCTAGAGATCCACTACTGTACTGTATATTAGGAGAGAATGCCTTGTTGCAGACCATGCAATTCAAGAGCCTCAGATTCCATCTGCTCTTTTTGGGTGTTTTGCCTATCAAAAGCCAAATGAGGTAGAAGAGCAAAACACCCCAAATAAGAACCCACAACTGTTGCTTTATTGGGAGCATTGTGGTATTACGCCCATTCACGGTAATTGATGTTCATTGGATTTTTTTTTTCCAAGGTCAGCTAAGGTTCTTTATTTTATATGTGGAAGTGTGAATAGGTACTTGTTTCTGTAACACAATTTTAAGTTTCTAAGTAAGATTTTAGGTGTTGAAACAACATTGGAAGGTTTATGGTATAGCAGAAGTAGTTCTGCTTTAACATAAAAATATACAAAGAAGAATTAGTATGGTGTTTGTGTGCTATCCAGTGAAAATCAGTCAGCCGTCAAATGGATATTCTACAGACAAATTACATGGCTCTTCAGTATTCTTCTACAGACTGCCTTTTCAAACCAACATTATGCTGACCTGCGTGAATTGGCTTTAACACTATTATTTTTGGTAACAATTTGACTTCCTTATTTGACACATTGAGTAGTATTTCCTTTTTCTCTCCCTTAGGGACCAACTTAACAATTTAATAATAGGCACTGACATCTGGTCAGCCTAATCGGAATATGCATTACTTATATAGCTAAGAGTAATTGAGACACCACGTTCCAAAAGACACTATACCAGCCATTGGGTCACCTGTGCTCTATAAACATGAAATGCAGGAAATATCATGTTAAGAAAATATTGAGCTACTGAGAAGCAAAAAAGGCAGTAAAATAAATGTGACCTGAATCTTCTTAAAATGTTATACAATCAATCCAAAGTGGGGCTTGCATTGTTGCAGACACTAAAGCATTTACAATTTGTAAGAAAACTGCTTTAGGAAAAATAAAAGTAAACCAATTGAGCTCCAGAAGATTTTACCCCCTTCATGACCAGGACAATTTAAAAAAATTAGCACTGCGCTAATTTAATTGGTAATTGTGCAGTCATGCAACACTGTACCCAAATTAAATCCTCGCACCCTTACATGCCACATTTGGCATGCAATTTTTTTTGGGAGGGGGGAGTGGGAGCTTTGTTAGGAGTGGTATTTCCTGTCCCACTTCCTCCTTCAGCCTATGGGCTGCCTAGGTGACTCCTCCTCTCCATCTAGGCGGTCCGCATTGCGTGTGGGCCGTTAAGCCGAAAGCTGTCACGGCCGGGTGCCCAGAGTGATAATGGAGGCGCTGGCGGAGAGGAGGGGGAGAGGAGTGATGCTTCGGGCGGCTGCATCGCTCGACCGTGGAACAGGTAAGTGTATGTTTATTAAAGTCAGCAGCTACACTTTTTGTAGCTGCTGACGTTTAATAAATATAAAAAGCCTGGAACTCCGCTTTAATCTTGTCACATATCATTAAAATTAAATTTGAAATTCTGTAAAAGAGTAAAAAAAGAGCATTTGATCTTGCCATCAGTGATTTCTAAAGTCCTTAACTGCTTGCCGACCAGCGCACAACAATGTATGTCGGCACAATGGCACAGCTGCGCAAATTGGTGTACAGGAACGTCCCCTTTAATTCGTGGCTTAGTGGGCTTTCGCGTTGGTGCGGTGCGTGTGCCACCTCCTGGGTGTGCGAGCACCTGCCAGTGTCATTTACACAGTAATCAGTGCATTTTTATAACACTGATTGCTGTATAAATGACAATGTCCCAAAATAGTGTCATAAGTGTCCGATGTGTCCGTCGCAATGTCGCAGTCACAATAAAAATGCAGATCTCTGCCATTGCTAATAAAAAAAATGCCATAAATCTATCCCTTGTTTTCAATAACTTTTGCGCAAACCAATCAATATATGATTATTGCATTTTTGTTTACCACAAATATGTAGAAAAATACATATCGGCCTAAACTGTGCAAAAAAAAAACGTTTTTTTTTATATATTTTTTGGGGATATTTATTATAGCAAAAAAGTAAAAAATATTGCTTTTTTTTTCAAAATTGTTGCTCTTTTTTTGTTTATAGCGCAAAAAATAAAAACCATAGAGGTGATCAAATACCACCAAAAGAAAGCTCTAATTGTGGGGAAAAAAAGGACATAAATTTTGTTTGGGTACCACGTCGCACAGCCGCACAATTGTCAATTAAATCGACACAGTGCCGAATTGCAAAAAATGTCATTCGGCAGCCAATTCTTCCGGGGCTGAAGTGGTTAAATCGTGTAGTGCTTGAATTTAGATCTACAGTCTGCATGAACTGATTCATGCAGATTTTAAAATTTCAGGAAAAGTCCACTTTAACTATCACTGTAAGGCCGTGTACACACCAGCAAACATGTACGATGAAACCGGACCGTTTTCACCGTACATGTCTGCCCGGGGCTTTCTGTACGATGGCTGTACTAACCATCGTACAGAAAGCCGCGCGTAAACAATATGCGGGGCGTGTCCACGGTGTCGCCGCGTGGGCGGGCCTGCCAGTTAAATGCTTCCACGCATGCGTCGAAGTCATTCGACGCATGCGAGGGATGGCGGGCGCTCGGACATGTACGGTAGGTCTGTACAGACGACCGAACATGTCCGAGCGGGCAGGATTCCAGCGGACTGTTTTAAAACAAGTCCAGGAATATTTGTCCGCTGGGAAAAGGCCCGGCGGGCAAATGTTTGCTGGAATCCTGCACGCTCGGGCCTACACACGACCGAACATGTCTGCTGAAACTGGCCCGCAGACCATGTTTGGTCGTCTGTACGGGGCCTTACAGATCACTAAAAAATTGAAGAATACATTGTTTGGTTACAAATCAGGCACAACATAATTCATGTGTGGCAATATACAAAGTCACAAAGTCAGACCCATTGTCACATTCCAGGCTCACAACCCTTTGGGACAAAAACAAAAGAAAGGACTCGTATGTGCAAGGTAATTACCTTGAAGACACTCGAATGCGTCAAAGTCATTTCGAGCATGCGCGGGTTTCCACGGCGACAGGTAAGTATACACACTCTCGGGTTTCTCGTCGGGAAACAGGCCCGACAAGAATCCTCATCGAGATTCTGGCCAGATTTCCTGACGAGAAACCTGAAAGCCTCGTACACGCGAACGGGAATCTCGGCAAGAAGCAGTTTTCTTGCTGGTTTGTGCCGAGAATACCGGTCGTGTGTACGAGGCTTCACACCTGAGCGGCTTCCTTTTCCTGCTGCACACAACCCTTTTAGCTGTTGCTTGATAGAACCTGGCAGCAAAGGCAATATTACCTCTCATGCTTTAGTATTTCTTCCTTGACAAGCTGTTGCCTCGTTTTTTCTGAAGCTGGTCACACAGATAATACTCATGTTGTCCAATGCACAGCTCGAATAGATTTATCTCACAATGAATGGTGCTTGTACAGTATCATCCTGAATGGTGAATGCACACTTAAAGCGGAGTTCCACCCAAAAGTGGAACTTCCGCTTTAGGTACTCCTCGCCCCCTTACATGCCATATTTGGCATGTAATTTTTTTTGGGGGGGAGTGGGTGGGTACTTTTGAAGGGGACTTCCTCTCCCGCTTCCTACTCACTCCCACCGACTGCTTAGGCGACTCCTCCTCTCCTCCTAGTCAGCCCCTCCCTCTCTGCAATCTTCTGGAACACGTGACAGGTCCCAGATGAGTGCCTGTCCACTGGGAATGCGCATCACAACTTGCGCATGCACGGTGTGTGCCCAGCCATGAAGCCGTAAGCTGTCACGGCTGGGTGCCCACAGTGGCTATAATGGCGGAGAGGAGGGGGAGAGGAACGAGACCGTGGGGCAGGTAAGTGTCTGTTTTTTAAAAGTCAGCAGCTAAACTTTTTGTAGCTGCTGACTTTTAATTAACAAAAAAGCCTGGAACTCCGCTATAAAACCAATTCACCAATATGTGCATCACATGTCTGTGAGTTTTGGGCCACACATGTTTTTTTAATATTATACATAATGCAGTAAGGCATCCTTTTTTAAGTTCCTGAACCTCTTGGCTGGTAGATGCAGTTATACCTGTTAATCTGCAGTAATTTTTTCTCTACACCTGTTCAAAATGCACAGTTTGGACAGCATTTCTAAACTTTAGGAGGTGGATATCTGATGTCATACTCTGCACAACACAGAGAGATGAGCTACTGTAAGTGTAATCTGAGACCTGAGTGGAGGAAATGGACACACCCCCTCCTATGCAGTGTCATAAATGGTCAGAAGTGACTAGTGCAGATAGTGGAGAGCAGAGAGGGCAGTCAGGAATCACTTTAGGTGCTAAAGATTGAGGCAAGTACACACTATAGCAAAAAATGCTTTGTTCGCTTTTCATTTCAGGGACTGTTTGCCTTATACAAGCTGCATATGCTCAAGTCTCTCACAAGGTAAACCTGCCAGAGACTACCACATACAGGAACCCAAACATGTTCCTTGAGAGAGAGTTATTAATTTCATCTTACATTAAACCTGTGACTATTGACATTTACATATTAGAATATAATGAGCATCAAAATAAGCCCTCACTAACTTCCATAGATACAGCTACTATAACAGTCATGTTTCAGAGCCCAAACACCAGCTTTTCTTTATGCAAAATTGTTCAGTGTGTTCCAGCAGAAAAGGTTTAAAGCAAGTGTTTAAGTTAAGAATTCGTTGAAGACGTTGGTATAACTGTTACCATGGAAAATACAAAAAAACAATGGTGGTTTTAGCTCCACTTATTAAGTTTGACATTATATGAAATAAGGCGTGCATGCATTGTATTATCATAACACACGTGAGTCATTGTTCGTGATGACAAGCAATCACTTCTAAACAACAGAACAAGTTGCACCGAACACTCACAATATTCGTTAATCTAAAAGTACATGATTTATTAAAAAATAATCTAATGACTGTTAATTCAATTCCCAATTACTGGATAAAAAAGACTGTGAATGCCAAAAGCTATTATCAAATTATGGAATAACATATGAGTCTTTGAGGCTAGCATCTGATATATCTATGCAGTTTAAAATGGAAAATTGCAGACATAACATGGAGCAGTTGAGTGACTCACTGTGTAGAGACAGACAAAATTTGACAGCAGATGAGAAACACTTGGAAGATAAAAATGTCTGACGTTGACTGTACACAAGTATGAAAAAGTTTGAAAACTTAGTTTGGTTATAGGATTAAATGTATATCTATATATACATATATATACAGTGCCTTGCAAAAGTATTCGGCCCCCTTAAACTTTGCGACCTTTTGCCACATTTCAGGCTTCAAACATAAAGATATAAAACTGTAATTTTTTTTGAAGAATCAACAAGTGGGACACAATCATGAAGTGGAATGAAATTTATTGGATATTTCAAACTTTTTTAACTAATAAAAAACTGAAAAATTGGGCGTGCAAAATTATTCAGCCCCCTTAAGTTAATACTTTGTAGCGCCACCTTTTGCTGCGATTACAGCTGTAAGTCGATTGGGGTATGTCTCTATCAGTTTTGCACATCGAGAGCGTTTGTGAACAGCAGTTTTCAGTTCTTTCCACAGATTCTCGATTGGATTCAGGTCTGGACTTTGACTTGGCCATTCTAACACCTGGATATGTTTATTTGTGAACAATTCCATTGTAGATTTTGCTTTATGTTTTGGATCATTGTCTTGTTTGAAGACAAATCTCCGTCCCAGTCTCAGGTCTTTTGCAGACTCCATCTGGTTTTCTTCCAGAATGGTCCTGTATTTGGCTCCATCCATCTTCCCATCAATTTTAACCATCTTCCCTGTCCCTGCTGAAGAAAAGCAGGCCCAAACCATGATGCTGCCACCACCATGTTTGACAGTGGGGATGGTGTGTTCAGGGTGATGAGCTGTGTTGCTTTTACGCCAAACATAACATTTTGCATTGTTGCCAAAAAGTTCGATTTTGGTTTCATCTGACCAGAGCACCTTCTTCCACATTGGTGTGGTTTGGTGTGTCTCCCAGGTGGCTTGTGGCAAACTTTAAACAACACTTTTTATGGATATCTTTAAGAAATTGCTTTCTTCTTGCCACTCTTCCATAAAGACCAGATTTGTGCAGTATACGACTGATTGTTGTCCTATGGACAGGGTCTCCCACCTCAGCTGTAGATCTCTGCAGTTCATCCAGAGTGATCATGGGACTCTTGGCTGCATCTCTGATCAGTCTTCTCCTTGTATGAGATTTGCAGTGGTCTGATACTCCTTCCATTCCAATATTATCGCTTGCACAGTGCTCCTTGGGATGTTTAAAGCTTGAGAAATCTTTTTGTATCCAAATCCGGCTTTAAACTTCTCCACAACAGTATCTCGGACCTGCCTGGTGTGTTCCTTGTTCTTCATGATGCTCTCTGCGCTTTAAACGGACCTCTGAGACTATCACAGTGCAGGTGCATTTATATGGAGACTTGATTACACACAGGTGGATTCTATTTATCATCATTAGTCATTTAGGTCAACATTGGATCATTCAGAGATCCTGACTGAACTTCTGGAGAGAGTTTGCTGCACTGAAAGTAAAGGGGCTGAATAATTTTGCACGACCAAAAAAGTTTGAAATATCCAATAAATTTCGTTCCACTTCATGATTGTGTCCCACTTGTTGTTGATTCTTCAAAAAAAAAATTACAGTTTTATATTTTTATATTTGAAGCCTGAAATGTGGCAAAAGGTTGCAAAGTTCAAGGGGGCCGAATACTTTCGCAAGGCACTATATATATATATATATACAAATACATTGTTTTTACCCTCCTACTAATGCTGTAATAGAATGAAAGCGTCATTCTCTACTGCAGTGCAAGAGCAGTCATCATCTGACCAACTGTAAAGATTTCCACAGACATAAGAGGGTGTTTGAATGTTCGGGTGTAATACAGTTGTCATCAAGTCTTTATGTCACTCGCTGGATAAACCACAAGTTGTCACACCATCCAACTATTCACGTTTAGCCTATTGAGATGGGTTACCAAATGCAAACACATTTTTCAAAAGGTTCTTCCCCCTAAAAGTCAAGGATGGTGCCCATAGACACAAGTCATCTCCTTAGAGGGCAGGGACTGATGTGAATGTATAATGTACTGTATATGTAAGTACCTGAAATAAATGAATAATCGCCTGAAACAGATTAAAATGGCAAAATCAAGAGACTGTCCTATAATGTCTTGCATAACTACCCACAGATCTTCTGTGGGATTAGGCTGCTTCCGTAATCCCAGACAGGCTCTGTGGGGCCAAACCCTCACTTTCAGGACTCCTTGATCTTTTTGGATGGATCAGGGTCTTTCCCAAGCCTGGTTCAGCTAAAGCAGCTGCCACTCAGGTATCTGGGTGGATGCTGACATTACTATAAGGATGCCTTCAGAGCCTGGACTGGCTATGTGACATCATCCGACAATCTGTCACCTGAATCTGACTCACAGAAGTACAGAACTAGGTGTGCTCTTGTGACCCGCATCATTGTGTATTTATTTAATAAGCATACATATACATGGGTACATTTGATAACATCAAAACTTAAAAATAAATGAATTTGCTTAATATATTGTTTTCGATAGAAACAAACAAATAAAATTAACAATAAAATTAAATTCCTTCAGACAAAGGAAATCTAAGTGCTTTCACAACACATTAGAATATCAGGTAAAACTCTTACATTTTTTAA
Organism: Rana temporaria; assembly: GCF_905171775.1. Classification (NCBI taxonomy): domain Eukaryota; kingdom Metazoa; phylum Chordata; class Amphibia; order Anura; family Ranidae; genus Rana; species Rana temporaria. The sequence goes on along the minus strand of NC_053489.1, from coordinate 461,595,962 downwards.
AACAGATTGCGGACCAGCAACAAAGAACAATAGCTGAAAGTCTCCAAATGACTTTGAATAGTTTAGAATGTATCCAATACAAATGTAAAACATACAGTAGGCTACATGTGCAGTGAACTTTTATTCCAGCTTTGATGATTTCATAAGGGCAAAAAATTCTTACCGACTGTAAGCACCACAATAATCCCAAAAATGATTAAAAATAATAGGCGGATTTAATTTTCCATTTTAGTCATTTTTGGTATTTTTCTCTATAAAGAAAAAACTGAAAGGTATGAGTAATGCATTAGAAGGAATTTCTCCTTCAAATACGTACACGACAAGCTGCAGCAATATTTCTATGTCCTCTTTAGTAATACAACATAGTAACTGTTACTGGTTCTCTTTTTTGGGACTCTATTGGTCACTACAAGAGTATTTACAAATATGTGCATGATGTGCAATAAGCAAAATATCCACCTGCCAACCGCAATACGTTTAACTACATTACGGTATAGCAAGTCGTTTACTGGTGTATTGGCTGAAGGCAATCAGCTATAACCCCAGTATCTTTTTTTCAGCTGTTAATTGGCTTTCTCATGAAAGGGGTCCGAGTGGCTCATTGCAGCCGGCTGGTCACAGAGGCAGTGAATCATCTCTGATTGCCTCTATGGTCTTGGAGGACCGGAGTGATGTCATGATGTCACTTTCATTCTAGGGCAAAAGTAAATAACCAAAAGATCAAAAAAATATTTTGCTTTTTAAGGTAAAGGAGAGGTTTGGGGTCTTTTTGACCCCAGATCTCTCTATAAAGAGGACCTGTCATCCTTATTCAGGATAAGGGAAACATAGTATAAAGTAAGAAAATCTGACAGTTATACTAGCACCCCCGAGCCATGGTCTCTCTGCAGCCAGGTCACAAGCGCGGTGGGCGAGTGAGTCGGCCCTGCATCACCGCAGTTCTACCCTCACTGTGCAGCTGCAGGCAGCAGAGAGATTACATCATCTCTCACTGCCTGCCCTCACTCTGGGAGCCATGTTCTGAAAAGCTGCGGAGAGACTGCCAGATCTGCTTTTACTGTTGCATGCCACCAAATTGCCTCCACATTTAAAAAGTGACAAGCTGCATCTGGGATTTTTTGGTGGCAGGCAACAGTGGGAAGCTTTAGCTGGTGGCAGGATAGTGACAATCCACATCTGGTTGCAGGCGATGTGGAAAGTGACAATCTGTATCTGGTGGCAGGCGACATGGCAATTGACAATCCGCATCTGGTAGCAGGCAATGTGGCAAGTTACAAGCTGCATTTGTTGGCAGGAGACATGGCAATTGACAATCCGCATCTTGTGGCAGGCGACGTGGCAAGTGACAATCCGCATCTGAAGGCAGGCGACATGGCAAGTGACAATCTGAATGCAGGCGACATGGTATGTGACAATTTGCATCTGAAGGCAGGAGACATGGCAAGTGATCATCCGCATCTGGTAGCAGGCAACGTGGCAAATGACATTCCGCATTTGGTGGCAGGCAACGTGGCAAGTGACAATCCACATCCAGTAGCAAGCCACGTTGAAAAGTGACAATCCGCATTTGAAGGCAGGGGAGGTGGCAAGTGACAATGTGCATCTGGTGGCAAGCAATGTGGGAAGTGACAATACTCATCTAGTGGCAGGTGACATGACAATCTGCATCTGGTGGCAAGTGACACGCTGCATCTGGTGGCAGGTGACATGAAAATCTGCATCTGGTGGCAAGTGACATGCTGCATCTGGTGGCAGGTGACATGACAAGTGACAAGCTGCATCTGGTGCCAGGCGAGATGACAATTGACATGCTGCATCTAGTGGCAGGGAACGTGGCAAGTGACAAGCTGCATCTGAAGGCAGGTGAGGTTACAAATAATAAGCTGCATCTTGTGGCATTATGATGAGTTGAACAATTTCATATTACAATGTAATAATAGAAATAATGCGCTTCAATCATACAGACACCATATCAACCATGGTGCCATGATGATTGAAGTGCCAACACCAGCCATTGCCCTGACTTATTTCCTGTGCAAAAACCACATTCACCCCCCAATTTTCTTCCACGCAGCCGGTCCCTGGTACTAAAAAGGCTGGGGACTGCTGCATTAGTGTACGAAAATCCAATGCAGGGCTATAGACCCTGCATTGGTCTTAAAGACATCAAAGGACCTGTTTCTGCCAGAATGTATAGGAAAAGAGGCTGCAGAAACCAGTCTTGAAGCATGGAGGAACCTGTGGGAACTTGAAAATGGTAAGTAAAACTACTTTTACTATGGTGCTCCATAGGCCTAAATGAACATATAACCCTTACAGTGTAGAGGCAACCCCACTGTATGTGAGAATTTTTAGTTTCGCTGGAAAACAGCCAAAAATACATATGAACTAGCAAATGGATCTGTATCTTTGTCAATTCAGCTCTAAGATTTACAGCTCTGCCACACATTGCTGCTTGGCAAGGCAAAGAACTTATCATTAATACAATTAAGTAACAATTACAGGACTACCCCTCCCCAGCCTGTGAATGGACAGATAAAGGAAAAAAGCAGACAGATAAAGGTTAGGACAGAGATTAGAAATAGAATAATTGCTTAGGGGTGCTGGTTTCCAGAAAACTGGCTGTTGGCACAACACACGCTAATGCATCAACATTATTGAACTACTTGTATCCAAGTAACCACAAACCCCAGTTACCATACAGCAAATATAACCCTCTACAGGTACAAGTATAGGAAAGTGAGGTAAAATAGTATTAGTAAGGAAAAATACAAATTTAAAAATGCATAATACAGGAGCAGCAAATGTATGTCCTAACAAGGCCTTAAATGATTACTACAACCAACTCTTTTTATACTTTGCTAAAGATTAAATTATTTCAACCAGACTTTCCACTCTGTCTGGTTAAATCCATTCTGTCTGAATCAGTTTGGTTGCATAGAATAATCCTTTTGTGGTGTTCTTTCCAATAATAGGCATTTTAGTAACAATTATACAGTTGGCTCTAAACACGTTGACACATTTTCCAAGGAAAGTAGGAGAGGCCGTTATGGGAAGAGGGTTGAGTAAGAAAATTAAAAATAGGAAACCGAGCAAAACAATGTCTTGGTTAAAGGCGGGGCATACAATGACGACAAGGAACAACAGGTAGAATTAAGGTAGTACATGAAAACCCCAGTTCATGGAGAGTGAGCCTCACATGACTAGATGCAGTAAGCAATATGATAACTTTTACTTTGTGTTTACTAACAGCATCATTGTATGTAATAAATATTCAGTGATTTTAACATAGCCCCATCTCTTTCTTTTAGTCAGGCCAATCTAAAATAGTGTTGCTTGAAAATGTTTTTAAACTCAAACATTCCAAAGATTAGATCATGTCTTACAATTCCACTGTAAGTACCTGAAGTATATAAATCATGGACAAACAGCTTGATATACAGCACATATGTAAACAGTTTCTCTCTTCTTTTTTTTTTTAATCAAACCATAGGTGTACAGCATAGTGACACTTTGGATGAGATTTACAAAAACTGGTGCACCCAGCACCTGGTGCAGATGTGCATAGTAAGCAATCAGCTTCTAACTTCAGCTTGTTCAATTAGGCTTCGGCAATAAAGCCTGGAAGCAGATTGGCTACCATGAACAGCTGCACCAGATTCTGTGTGCTCCAGTTTTTGTAAATCTCCCCCATTGTGACCAAGAAGGTGCAGCCAAGCATTCCTTCAATGAAAGTCTAATTGCCCATGGAACACTAGGAACTTCAAGCTTGAAGTAAATTAAAGCGTAACTCCACTTTTGTTGAGAAAAAAAACATTCCCTCCTGGGTGATCTATGTACATTGCAAGGATTATAACAACCTTTGTTGCAGATTCCTATCTGTTTGTTATTCTAAAGTAATCCATGTGTGTTTGGCTGTGCCGCTTTACTGAGTGGGTCTAATGGTAGGGGTATCATAATTAACTGTCAGGTGTGCAGCTACAGAGCACTAATGAGGAAATCTGCTGGGCCTGAATCACTTTAGACATGCTCCTATTTAAAGTATCTCTCCAAAAAGGATTTTTTTGTTGCAGACGGATGCCTGAAATCTGACTTGTATCTTAAGCAGGCCATACACGATAGAATTTCAAAAAAATGTATTTTCATAATCAGAATGTTTTTTTTTTTTTGTGATCCGATGATGCCACCATTGATTTTCTCCCATCATTGAACAGATAGTTTTTCAAAAAATGTCCAACGTGTCGGCTTCCTCAAATTTGTTTGCCGCACGGAAATCGGCTGTTGCTGTAGCCCACTAACGGTGCGAAATTCGTACGAAAATTCTTTGATACGATTTTCGAAAGAAAATTCTTTCGAAATTCGAACCGTGTATGGCCGCCCTTAGGCAGACTTCTTGGAAAATTGGTGAGCCAATCACACAAGCAGGAAATTATGTTTCTGGGGAGTGGTCAGTACACACTCTGGGGCAGATCCACAAAGAGAGTAAGCCGGCGAATCTACTGATACGCCGGCGTACTTTCAAATTTCCCGCATCGTATCTTTGTTTTGAATCCTCAAAACAAGATACGACGGCATCTGGGTTAGATCCGACAGGCGTGCGTCTTTGTACGCCTTCGGATCTTAGATGCAATTCTTCGGCCTCCGCTGGGTGGCGTTCCCCTCGTAGTCCGCGTTGAGTATGCAAATTAGCTATTTCCGACGATCCACGAACGTACGAGCAGCCGTCGCATTCTTTTACGTCGTCTCTAGTCGGCTTTTTCCAGCGTATAGTTAAAGCTGCTATATGGTGGCGTACTCAATGTTAAGTATGGCCGTCGTTCCCACGTATAATTTTAAATTTTTTATTTTGTTTGCGTAAGTCGTCCGTGAATCGGGCTGGACGTAATTTGCGTCCACGTCAAAACAATGACGTCCTTGCGACGTCATTTAGCGCAATGCACGGTGGGAAATTTAGGGACGGCGCATGCGCAGTTCGTTCGGCGCAGGGACGCGCTTCATTTAATTGAAACGCGCCCCCTACTCGCTGCATTTGAATTGCGCGCCATTACGCCGCGAGAGATACACTACGCCGCCGTAACTTACGGCACGAATACTTTGTGGATTCGAAGCTGGAAAAAGTAAGTTACAGCGACGTAGCGTATCTCACATACACTGCGCCCATGCAATTGTTTGTGAATCTGCCCCTCTGTGTATAGAACAACTCCAGGTAGCCATATTGCAATGCATTCTCAGAAAATTACAGTGTCTGCAAATTGAAAAGTAAAGGTAATTTTTAATAACATTCAAATACAATATGATTAGTGTCACAATTATATGTGCTATATTATTTTTTCTTTATTTGCTATTTTTGTTTCCCCACGGAAGTGGAGTTACCCTTTAAGTAAACCTGTTACCACTTCTGAAAATGCTACTTTTCAAGCTGGTATTGCAAGAAAATAATGGGGGTTATTTAGTAAAGGCAAATCCACTTTGCACTACAAGTCCAAACTACAAGTGCAAAGTGCACTTGAAATTGCACTGAAATTGCACTTGGAAGTGCAGTTGCTGTATATCTGAGGGGGACACGCTAGGAAAATAAAAAACAAAATGTTTAGCTTGCAAATGATTGGATAATAAAATTAGCAGAGCTTCCCTTCATTTTAGATTTACCCCTCAGATTTACGACTGCATTTCCAAGTGCACTTTCAGTGCAATTTCAAGTGAATTTGCCTTTCGTAAAATAACCCCCATTGAGAAACATACACAGAACACATAAGCAAATAAAGACCACTGACTGTTCCATGGCCTTTCAGATATCTATTTTTCTTCTAGACCCGTGACTTAGAACCTATTAAAGCCATTGGGGGATTATTTACGAAAGGCAAATCCACTTTGCACTACAAGAAATTGCACTTTCAGTGCAATTTCAAGTGCACTTTGCACTTGTAGTTTGCACTTGTAGTGCAAAGTGGATTTGCCTTTTGTAAATAACCCCCATTGAGTCAGTATAATAGCCAGGGCAGGTAGTATTCATTTTTAAAATGTAACTAAAGGAAATTATTATTATTATTTTTTTTGGATAGGAAGAATTTTCACTTCCTCTCATATTTTTTTTTGCAATCTGTAACCCATAGGAGATATCTCTCTTCACTTCTTGTTCAATAGCCAAAACAGGAAGTGAGAAGAAATCCCTCAAAAGTTAGGGAATCCTGGAGTGTCAACAGGGTCATCAGAATTAGTCTGGGTTCACACTAAAACTATCACTTTTAGACATGTGCACACTGAAATATTTTGTTTCGGAATTTCGTTTTCGTCTGAAAAATAAATTTATTTAGTTACTCCCGAAATTCGTTTTTATTTATTTTGTTTTACGTTCAAAAAATGCATTCGTACGAGATTCCAAATTAATTAAGGTCGAAAGTGTCATTGAAGGCTTATGGTGTCTGTCGAATGTTCTAAGAAGATTCGACGGAATCTTAAAAAAAAAAAAGATTTGACGGAATCTTTAAAAAAGAAAAAAAAAGAAGATTCGACAGAATCTTAAAAAAAATTAAAAAATTTGACGGAGCAACGAAACGTGCATTTCCGGTCGAATGTTCCGCCTACAAGCTATAGAAGAAATCTAATGTTGTATAAAGTCATTTAAAAATCACTTGCAGCTATAATGAATTGTCGGCTCCCGGCAATTCAGAGAGAATTCATTCATAAAAAAAAAAAGTGTGGGGGTCCCCCCAAATTCAATTACCAGGCCCTTCAGGTCTAGAATGGATATTAAGGGGATCCCCGCTGTCAATTTAAAAAAAAAACTACGTGGGGTTCCCCCCAAATATCCATTCCAGACCCTTCAGGTCTGGTGTGGATTTTAAGGGGAACTCCACCCCAAATTAAAAATAAAAATGGTTTGGAGTTCCCCCAAAAATCCACACCAGACCCTTTATCCGAGCATGCAACCCGGCCGGCCGCAGAAAAGAGGGGGGGACGAGAGAGCGCCCCCCCCTCCTGAACCCTACCAGGCCACATGCCCTCAACATGTGGAGGATGTTGTGGGGGTCTGCGGTGGGCTTATCAGAATCTGGAAGACCCCTTTAACAAAGGGGACCCCCAGATCCTGCCCCCCCCTATGTGAATTGGTAATGGGGTACATTGTACCTCTACCATTTCACTAAGGAAGTGTAAAGAATTGTAAAAAAAAACACACACACCGTGGAAAAAAGTCCTTTATTAAAAAATCCAGCGGTGGTAATCCACTCTCGATCCCCACTCCAACATTGTCTGTATTCAGCGACGGGTGATCTCCTCTCCGCCGGGGTCCAGCGATAAGAAGATCAACCAGGTCCGGGATCCAGAGCGCAGCATTGCCGGCTGCCTGTCTCCGGCGAATGACGCGGCTGGAGCTAGTGACTTTTCTTATATAGGTGAGGTGGGGCCACCCGTCACGTGACCCGTCCCCCTCTGACGCACCCTCTGCTACGTCACTGGGGAAGCCCAGGCTTCCCCCTTGCAACAGAGGGGGGCAGGGTCACGTGACGGGTGGCCTCGCCTCATCTATAAAAGAACTGTCACTAGCGCCAGCCGCATCATTCGCCGGGCTGTCTCCGGTGGAGACAGACGGCCGGCGATGCTGCGCTCTGGATCCTGGACCTGGATGATCTTCTCATCGCTGGACCATGGTGGAGAGGAGATCACCCATCGCTGGATCCTGACAACATTGGAGCGGGGAGCGGGGATCGAGAGTGGATTACCACCGCTGGATTTTTTTTTTTTTTAATGAAGGACTTTTTTCCACGGTGTGTGTGTTTTTTTACAATTATTTACAGTTCCTTAGTGAAATGGTAGGGGTACAATGTACCCCATTACCAATTCACATAGAGGGGGGCCAGGATCTGGGGATCCCCTTTGTTAAAGGGGTCTTCCAGTTTCTGATAAGCCCACCGCAGACCCCCACAACCACCGGGCAAGGGTTGTGGGGATGAGGCCCTTGTCCCCATCAAAATGGGGACATCCTCCCCATGTTGAGGGCATGTGGCCTGGTACGGTTCAGGAGGGGGCGCTCTCTTGTCCCCCCCTCTTTTCTGCAGCCAGCCCGGTTGCGTGCTCGGATAAGGGGTCTGGTGTGGATTTTTGGGGGAACTCCACGCCATTTTTTTTTATTTGGGGTGGAGTTCCCCTTAAAATCCACACCAGACCTGAAGGGTCTGGAATGGATATTTGGGGGTAACCACTCATCATATTGTTAGTCCAATATTATTCTACATAAAGAGAAATGGTTCGACATTGAGAGAAAAGATTCAACATTATAGAGACATGAAGAAGAGTCGACATAGAGAGAAAAGATTCGACATAGAGAGAAAAGATTCGACATAGAGAGAAAAGATTCGACATAGAGAGAAAAGATTCGACATAGAGAGACTTTTTTCCACGGTGTGTGTGTTTTTTTTTACAATTATTTACACTTCCTTAGTGAAATGGTAGGGGTACAATGTACCCCATTACCAATTCACATAGGGGGGGCCAGGATCTGGGGGTCCCCTTTATTAAAGGGGTCTTCCAGTTTCTGATAAGCCCCCGCCCGCAGACCCCCACAACCGTTTGTTAAAACGATAACGAAAATACCTGAAATTTGGACGAAAATGCATTTGGACAAAAACAAATGCACATGTCTAACGACTTTCATCCTACTTTGCTCTGTGACATCAGTCCTACATTGGTCCTACATCCATCCAACTTGAATGAACAGGATACTACTTTGATCCAACTTTGTGATAGTCTGACTTGTCCTTTGACCAAGCAAAACAATCCCAGTGTGAGATAAATTCCTTTTACTGCTGCTGTAATCACAATGTCGAATGTCAAAAGTCAGAGGGTAAGGACAAGGATCCTACTTTGATCCGACTTCAATGATATTCAATGGGCTGAAGTAGGATCAAAGTCGGACCAAAGTAGTACATGGAGAAATTTCAAAGTCGGACCGACTTGTGTCGGACCAGTTAAGACGGCTATCATAGGGAAACATTTATTTTCACACGTCATGCGACATGAGCTCCCAATGTCGGAGCATTTGTCGTACCAGTGTGAACCCAGCCTTAGTGTCCCCATTGAAAGTGTTCTCCTTTATTACTGTCCTGGTGTTCACCCAAAATCTACATTTACTTTCACTTTCAATGATAATGGTAAACACTATAAATATAGGGGGTGACTCTCCCAGGGTCACAGACAGCAAAAAAACAACAAAAAAAAACCTGATGTTCTAATCCCTCTCTAGTCCATTCAAAACTGAATAAAAAAAGTTTTGCCTTTAGTTATACTTCAAAGCTGATATGCAATGCAAAGTAGCATCTTGTGACATCAACTTGCAGGGGAAAATCTTTTTGTCTGCTTTTTCCACTGCTTTAATGTTATTCATTAAGAGACACATATCAATTATTTTTTATCTTCCTAGAATTCAGCTTTAAATATAAACATTAAGGGCCAGATTCAGGTAGATCCGCGTAACTTTGCCCGGGCGTAACTTAGCCGATTTACGTTACACCTCCGCAACTTAGACAGGCAAGTGCTGTATTCTCAAAGCACTTGTTCCGTAAGTTGCAGCAGCGTAGCGTAAATCGGGCGGCATAAGGCCGCCTAATTCAAATTTGGATCAGGGGGGCGTGTTTTATGTAAATGTACTGTGACCCGACGTGATTGACGTTTTTCCCGAATGGCGCATGCGCCGTCCGTGGAATTTCCCAGTGTGCATTGTTCCAAAGTACGCCGCAAGGACTCATTGGTTTCGACGTGAACGTAAATGACGTCCAGCCCCATTCACGGACAACTTACGCAAACAACGTAACTTTTTCAAATTTCGACGCGGGACGACGGCCATACTTAACATAGCTGATTTACATATTTTGACGCGTAAATCAGCGTACACGCCCCTAGCGGCCAGCGTAAAATTGCAGTTATGATCCGACGGCGTAAGAGACCTACGCCTGTCGGATCTAATAGATATCTATGCGTAACTGATTCTAAGAATCAGGCGCATAGATACGACCGGCCCGGACGCAGAGATACAACGGCGTATCTGGAGATACGGCATCGTATCTCCTCTAAGAATCTGGCCCCAAAGTTATAAAGTGCAGTTGTTTCACAAACATTAAAGTTGTTTCACATAGGTTTCAATGGAATGGGTCTTGATCTGGGCCCACTTATGTCAATAAAGCAAAGCAACAAATATATGCTATCAATAATAATCTATCATAAGCAGATATTTCTTCACCTCCAGAAAACATCAGGAGGTACCTATAATCAGTTTTTGAAAATATGAACTTTATGGAGCATTTACAACTAAAATATATGTGAGTATGCATAAGCAAAATCCATTCTTCCTTGAGACTTTTTATGCAAGGCAGGCACGACTGTTGTTTTATCGATTACCAACATTAAAGCTTCTGGTGAAAATATTATACAGTAGGTGACCGCGATATTGTGTCAATCTCGCTCCCTTTCTCAGCGAGATTGACCACCTACGCGCCCCGTTGTGGGAGCCAGCGCCGAGCCGGCTCGTGTGATGGGAAAAAGCTGTCCGACTTGGATTCCCGCCAATTCTAGCCACGGCGTTTGGTATGAATCATGAGGGGGAACTCCACACCAAATTTTAAATAAAAAAACGGCATGGGTTCCTCCCCAGGGGCATACCAGGTCCTTAGGTCCGCTGAAAAAATGGCGTGGGGGTTCCCCCACAATCCATACCAGACCCGTATCCAAGCACGCCGCCCCGCCGGTCTGGAAATGAGTGGGAACGAGTGAGCGCCCCCTCCTCCTGAGCCGTACCAGGCCGCATTCCCTCAACATGGGGGGTAGGGTGCTCTGGGACAGGAGGGCGCCCTGTGGCCCCCTACCCCAAAGTACCCTGTCCCCATGTTGATAAGGACAGGGTTTATTTTTTTGACTCTTTGCCTCCAGATGAATGGGTAGGGGTACGATGTACCCCATATTCATTCACCTATGGTGGGGGGCCAGTATCTGGGGGCCCCCTTATTAAAGAGGGCTCCCAGATTCCGATAAGCCCCCCCGCCCGCAGACCCCGACAACCAACGGCCAGGGTTGTCGGGAAGAGGCCCTGTCCTTATCAACATGGGGACAGGGTACTTTGATGTTGAGGGCATGCGGCCTAGTACGGCTCAGGAGGGGGGGGGGCGCTCGCTCGTCCCTACTCCTTTCCTGACCGGCTTGGAGGCGTGCTTGGATACGAGGCTGGTATGGATTGTGGGGGGACCCCCCACGACATTTTTTCAGCGTAGGGGGTTCTCTTTACAATCCATACCAGACCTAAGGGCCTGGTATGCCCCTGGGGGGGAACCCATGCCATTTTTTATTTAAAATTTGGCGTGGAGTTCCCCCTCATGATTCATACCAAACGCCGTGGCTAGAATTGGCAGGAATCCAAGTCGGATCCCCGTCGCTTCTATGACGCGCTCGCTGGAATGTGCTTTTCCTATTCCAGCGAGTGTGAGATGTCGGCACCATGTCGCCGAGAATCAGCGCGATGCTGTCGTGCTGGAAACACATTTTCGGCGACAGGTACTGTACATTCATGTAAACATACATAAATAGCAAAACACTAATTTCATATTCCACCTTTCATTCATTTTTAGATCAATTGCATATTTTTCAACATTATTACATGAAGCACTGATTCTAATCTGTTACTGTACTATGTGCAGTGCCCTCATCAAACTTGACCATCTCCTGGCATGCATAGTAAGGAAGAACTGGCCAGGTGGATGGCAGAGGGGAAGTTTATGCATCAAGCTGATGAGTGAGGCAGTATCAGGTCCAGGCCAGGTGCATCAGCCTTTAACTGCCCTTCTAATTTGGTGAGAGATTTTAAACTAATGAGAAACATAAGCTGTTCTGCTGAACAGGGAAGACATTCAGTGCATTTTGTGTATTTTTATGTTTCATTCAGATTTAAATTAGAATAAAACTTTAGAAGTGTATTTAAAAAAAAAAAAAACATGTTGGGTTGGTAATCTGAGAAACGAATAAGCAACATGTAAGTGATTTGACAGGCAGTGTCAAATGTGGTTTACCACAGTAAGTCTTCTACAATTTACATGTTTATATTACACTTAATTGCTGTTCTCTCTGGTATATTTTAGTTCAGATGCAAATATCTATGTATACAATGTAACCCTCAAAATCTGACAACTCATCCATTTGATTAATGACTTAACTTAGATGTCTTCTGTTGCAAAGTTAATATAAAGAGGGGGTTCACCCTATAATTTTTTTTTTCTAGCATTAAATTTAGCATAGTAGCGCGAGCTACAGTATGCCTTTATTTAATTTTTTTGCCCCCTACTCACTGTGCAATCCTATAGTGAAGATTCCGACTCCCCGCGGGGAATGGGCGTTCCTATCCAGAGGGAAGATGATTGACGGCCGGCTCTGGCGCGTCACGCTTCTCCGGAAATAGCCGAAATAGGAAATAGGACTTGGCTCTTCACGGAGCCTGTGCATAGTCTGTGCGCAGGCGCCGTATAGCGCAGTGAAGAGCCGAGACCTACTCCGGCTATCTTCGGGGAGCGTGACGTGCCATAGCCGGCCGTCAATCATCTTCCCTCTGGATAGGGACGCCCATTCCCTGCGGGGAGTCGGAATCTTCACTATAGGATTACACAGTGAGTACGGGGATAAAAAAATAAATAAAGGCATACTGTAGATCGCGCTACTGTGCCTAATTTAATGCTAGAATGTTGGTAATGAGGGTGAACCACCGCTTTAATTAGCCAAAAAAGTATGCAATTCATAGTGAGTCCATGTTTTACCACTTGGGGACTTTAAACATAAGAGATACATCCTAAAAATATCAGCAAAGTTGCTAGGACACATTTCATACATTCAGGTCCTCTCCCTCTGCCATCCCATCCTGATACACTTGCTGTCAAAATGACAGCTGGGAATTGCTTTGTATTACACAGCAGGAGCGACTGTGAAAATGCAGCTATGCATGTATGAAAATGTTTTATTAACAGTAAACTACTTTAAAAAAAATGAAGATAGGTTGTGGACATCTGTCTTTAACCACAGGCAAGTGCCAGATCTGCAGATACATGTGAACAGCCCAGATCTTTCAGTCTATCATTCAGTTGTACAGGCTGAGCAGCTGTCTAGGTATTCTTGCCACACCATGGACATTTAGGATGTGTGAATGGGGCCTTAGGGTTTGTATATGCAGAGCATTTACTATATGATAACCCTATATACAACCATATATAAACCATGGTTTTCCTCTATGTGTTGACTGTGTGAGCACAAAGCAAAACACATCACACTAAGGAGAAAAAGGTTCCCTACATTAAGCAGAAACAAATGAGAACTGGGCTAAATACCGAAAAAAAGTTGTGCCTATAAATTCTGAAGGTATATTAATAAAAAAAAGGGTCCCCCTATCCTTCTTGTTCTGAATTGTATAATAATAACAGTAATAATAATGATAAAAACAATAAAAATGTGCTAGCCAAAAGCAGCTATGCATGAAAAAAGCCTTAGGCTAATTAACACAAGAAAAGGGAATTTGAGATGAACTTGTACTTTTACCCAGGGCTTTTTTTCAGGGGGAACTTGGGGGAACTCAGTTCCACCACCTTTGGCTCAGACCCTTTGGTGCCTACTCACCACAATCACTTGTAAACACAGAAGTCTGGTTTCTGTGTTTACAAGTGACAGCTCTGCACTCTGTGTGTAACCCCCTAAACTCTGCACTCTGTATGTAATGCAATCCTGGTATTTAATGCCCCTTAATGCCCCTTCTACTGTTTGTGAAATCTGAACGTGGTCGTGGTTGAGTTCCTGCACCTATTTTCTGAGAAAAAAAGCTCTGCTTTTACCCATACAGGGCCAGGCGATAGGTTCATTTTTACAGGAAGTGGGGTCAGTAACCATTACTGACCTTCCACTTACTAAGCACAGCCTTGGGAAATATCCAGTCATTTTAGGAATGGGGGAACACAAGGAACTCCCACCACCCTGCCACAATACCGCACCTGAAAAGCCAATCACCAAGTCTGAACTACGTGTAGGATTTGGGTGTGCTATTGAAATGGATTGTGGTGGCAAATGCTGCTGAAAATGCTTCCTATAAAGTGACAAAATCATAAATCATGGTTATTTTCTAAATCCAAATGAGCAGTGGATAGAATTATTGGTAAAGGACTGCTTTCATTGTATCATAAGTAGGTGAGGGATTGCTGTGTTGCGCCACAGTGAGTGAAAGACAATAGATGAAAGGCGCCTATTCTAATTGTTTTGCAGGTAACATGACCTTTGCTTTCCACATTACACCTGGCTGACATGTAACACTTGTCAAGAAAAAACTGACTTGCATTCAATGCAAAGAACAACCAACAGTGTAAACATTAGCAATATAACAATGGTTTGACCTGGGATATGTGAAAACAATAAAGCATACATCTATTAGGTCACAAGTCTTATTTTCTAAATGTTTCATGTCAAGCATAAATCCTGACAAGTTTACATATCCATGAAGAAGCTCAGACAATCTCTAGATTCATTTTCAACAAACTCTGACAAAGAAAATAATCCAGCAAAATCCATTGTGTAGAAAGGTTTCACAGATCCTTGATAAAAATGTCAACTACAATTTCATCCTAACTTTGATGTATTTAATTGCTGCCAACAGAAACAACCTAACTATGCAACTTTTCCTTTTTTTGCCAACCTATTTTATTTATAATGTCGACATCACGTCCGTTTTTCAGAAGAACAGTTTAGCAATGACAGATTATGTATTTCTCTTATGACAGATTTCCTATAAATAACAACTTTACATAGGGCAGCACAGTGGCTAAGTGGTGATCTCTTCTGCCTAGCAGCACTGGGGTGGTTGGTTCAAATCCCCTCACGCATTAACTTTAATGGCATCTCTTAGGCCTCGTACACACATGACCGAGAAACTCGCCAGAATCCATCAAGAAACTTGTAGGGAGAGCTTTTTTGCCGAGGAAAACGGTCATGTGTACGTTTTTCATCGAGGAAACTGTCGAGGAACTCGACGAGGAAAAAAGAGAACAAGTTCTCTTTTTCCTCGACGGGAGTCTCAATTTCCTCGTCGTGTTCCTGGTCGGGCTGGTTTTCGACGAGAAACTTGAGCGTGTGTATGCTAAGAAACCTGTGCTTGCTCAGAATAAAGTATGAGACGGGAGTAAAAATAGTATTTGTAATGGAGATAACACATTTTTCACGCTGTAACAGACTGAAAAGTGCAAATCGTCTCCGACCAAACTTTTACTTAACACGCAGTAACAAGAGATTAGCAAAAGCAGCCCCATGGGTTGTGCCAGTGGAATCAAACTTCCCCTGCCATTGTATGCGTTGTACGTCACCGCGTTTGAGAACGAGGAGATTTTGTCTTGACGTGTGTACGCAAAGCAAGCTTGTCGAGTTCCTCGACAAGCCTAAAAAAGGAACTCGTCGAGGAAAATGATGTGTCTTTTCCGACGAGTTTCTCGGTCGTGTGTACGAGGCCTTAGTATCAAACAGAAAGGTATTTTACCAGCTCAGCTGCACAAAGACACATATAGCGTTTACTAAATTGAAACATTTTCCTTCAAAAAAAGGACTAAAATCAAAGGACCTGCTACATACTAATAAAAATATATTCAATTAAAAAACCCAACCACTAAATTGCAGTTTCTAAAGTGACACTGTTGCACAATTAAATTAAGTACTACTTACCTTTCCTGTTTCCCATGCTACTCACCACCGCTCCATCCACTAGGAATGGTCCCATGAAGTCTTAATGCCTCTTTCATATGATACAATGTGTAGAAAGGGAATACACCTAGTAACATTATTTTTACTTATGCGATGGACCTTATAACTGGCTGGTTGCATCATGCACTTTAAAAAAAAACAATCCACAGTTCACTAGATTGGAAGTGTATGAATCCTGAATTGTTTTGATTCAGTTGATAACAGAACTTAATGTCATTGAAGTAGTTTCCATACAGATGATTATTTTGCACTTTTTGCATGAGGACAATTTATTGTAAGTCACTTCACAGTTGAGGCTGTTAATTTTTTTTTATTAGTTTATGTTTTTGTTCATTATCATATTGGAATGTTTTTGTTCACATGTGGTGATTGTTGTGTAAGTTTATTTTAGTGCTGAAGTTTTTAGTTATTTTGTCAGCTTATATAGGTTGATGTGCTAGCAGCTTATATACAACGCAATTTTGATTTTAAACCAACTTGTATACTATATGTTAAACACTGATAAGCCCTGATTCTTAAATAAAAGATGGTAGATATTTTATTTATATCTTAGTAATAAGCTGTTCTAGAGACACTAGTACAAGCAATAGCTATATTTATGACCTGGCAGACAAATTGGGTTTCACACAGGTTGAACTGGACAACAGGATCCACTTCCATTTTGTATATGTTTGTTCAGCTGGATTACATAGGGCCTGTTGGTGGGGTTCACATATGTCTGTGTATGCAGGATAAAGGTATCCACCAAGTTTCCTGTCACAAGCAGAAGTGAGGCAACTGTACATATCAAGCAGCTACAACTGTCCCAACAGGAAACCAACAGCTGCAAAAATATGTGACAAAAGGCAAGTAGGCAGCAATAACAGAATAATTATTACTATTATGCATTGTTTTCTTTATTTTCTAAGGCAACAAACAGTTTGTAGACTGTATCTTGCAAAAACTGATAACACTTCATTATTCTGCAAAAAAATACATTTGATTCTTTTAGTTTCTAAATACTAATTACTGCCCATACTGCTAAAAATCTTAACATACTGAACATACTGGGCCAGATTTACAGAGCGAGTACGCCGGTGTATCTACTGATACGCCGGCGTACTTTCAAATTTGTCGCGTCGTATCTTTAGTTTGAATCCTCAAACCAAGATACGACGGCTTCTGGCTTCGATCCGACAGGCGTACGGCTTCGTACGCCTTCTGATCGTAGGTGCAATACTTCAGCGCCCGCTGGGTGGAGTTCGCGTTGTTTTCCGCGTCGGGTATGCTAATTAGCTTTTTCCGTCGATCCACGAAGGTACGTGCGGCCATCGCATTCTCTTACGTCGTCACTAGTCAGCTTTTCCCGGCGTATAGTTAAAGCTGCTATTTTGCGGCGTATAGATAGACTTGCCATGTTAAGTATGGCCGTCGTTCCCGCGTCGAAATTTGAATTTTTTTTTTGCGTAAGTCGTCCGTGAATAGGAAAGGACGTAACTCACGTCTAAGTTCAAAAAATGACGTCGGTGCGACGTCATTTTGCGCGGGGACGCGCTTCATTTAAATGAATCACGCCCCCAACCCGCCCAATTTCAAATACGCCGCCAGAAAAACACTACGCCGCCGTAACTTACGGCGCAAAATCGCTGAGGATTCGAAATTCCGCCAGGTAAGAAACGGCGGCGTGGCGTATTACTGATATGTGGCACAAGTGCAAATGTCTGCGAATCCGGACCACTGTATATGCATATGTGCCTAACAATGTGCAATGTGCAATATTCAAGTTACCAGTATTTGAGCTTCTGACAGACTTTGTTTCAGCAAAGCACTTGCTTTTAGCATTGGTGAGATCAGTGTGCAAGCAATGGATGTGATTTCAGGCCAGAGACTCCTGTGACAGGTTGAGGTAAATACTGTATACAGAAGGGGATAGTTATTTTGAGGGCTTAGTTTAGAAGTATTAGGAGGTCAAATACTTAGGGGGTTAACGTGGTTCTAATTGCTCAAGTTTTATTTTTCCTTCATGCATATGCATGAGGGTTAAAAATGCCTGCATTGTCGGGATCAAAGTCGGATCCCCGTTCATTGAAGTCGGACAGATGACGGGCAAAGTCGGATCCACAGTCGTACGACTGTCGTACCAGTGTGAACACGGCCTAATGAAAGAAGCTGCATTAAGGTGAACTTTGCTGGCAAGATCAACAAAAATGTGTATGACATTGCAGGGGGGCTAAAAGAGAACTGTAAGGGCGGATGCATGTGAATTCAACTGATGTAGTACATATTTTTTTTTCATAATTATTCTTTACAATGAGAGGTCATAGTTCTATTTAAGGAGATACAGCAAGCTGATGTTTGGTAACAAATATATATTTGAATAAATGACACCTGAAGTGCTCTATTTGGCTTTCTGCTCCTAAGAGAACGACACAGTACATAACCATCAGTGAGTCCAGGGAGTCATTAGACAAAAGGATGCATCAGGTACAAGGCACTATAAAATCCAGGAACAACGTCAAACTTCATAGCATTTAATATCATTAAAGCGCAACATTTCCACAGGATTACATCTGACAAATATGAAACTAGAGGATGCTTGCCAAACACATGTTATATATAGTATGTATTAACAATCGTTTTGCCAAATTAGCTCATAGGCTGCCAAACATTCTCAGTTCTTAATCCAAAGATCTCAACAGCTGTGTGAGGGTTACCACAAATCAATGCTTTTCAATGTAACCCATTCACAACGAAATTTAACCAACATCCAAGTTTCTCAAAAATATATTACATTATATATCTGTATAAATACATCATAATAAGCAAATTGTAAATTAGATTTATATGGCAAACCCTGCTGTAAGCATAACATAGGTTATGTGTTTCATGTATAGTAATCTTAAAAAATGTGTGCAATGCTTTGTCAAGTAACTCTAAAACACAAAAAAATGACTGTACCACAGCAAAAGTATTTACCCCACTGTGTGCTTGAATAAAAAACAAATGTAAATCCTTGTTGTAAACCTCAGACATGAAATGTGAGAAAAGAATATTTCCTTTTATATTGTGTACTTATCTCAATTAAAAGCACTAAGTGTTATTTCTGTCTGCTGCTACCTCTGTTATCAGCATGAATCACTTCTGGCAAATTTCCCTGACACCACGAGAAATATGGTGACAGGGAGGCTGATTGACATTGTTGTTGTTGTGTGGAGGGGTGTGTGTTTCTTCTCTCCAATCACTGAGATCTGCAGAGTGTGACTTCAGTTCTCCTTCCTCTTTGTTTAACTCTCAGGCCCCGTACACACGACCGTTTCTCTGCAGAATTCAGCCAGAAACTCGATCGGAGCTGAATTCTGCCGAGAAACCCGGTCGTTGTACACTTTCGGCCGAGGAAGCCGACGAGTCACTCGTCTAGCCAAATAGAGAACATGTTCTCTATTTCCTCGTTGTTCAATGAGGAAAGTTGGCTCGCTGAGATCCTCGGCGGCTTCACACAGAACTCGACAAGCAAAACGATGAGTTTTGCCCGTCGAGTTCCTCGGACGTGTGTACGGGGCCTCAGACAAGCTTTAAAATCCTGCACTTTAAAAAGATGTAGGGGGAATCTGGCTGTAAACAAACAGGTAGGATTGGTTTCATCTCTTTGTATTACCTGAGGCCAGTCACTTCACTGGGTATGGAAGGGTTTACAACCTCTTTAAGAATTAACAAGGACTAAGGCCAGATTTCTTCTTTTAGAATGGCTTCAGTCCTTCTTGGAATACTATTATACAAGTTCTGTGTGTAGTCGGACTTTACACTATGAGAAGTGTTTGAGGAATGAAGGAATATGATACTCAGAATATATCAGTGATTACTTCATAGTGCCAACATCCTGAGCTAAAAACAAAATATGAGTTCCCCTTGGATTCGGACTTTAACGGCACTTAAGTATGTATAACAATCATATTAAGGTAGAAAAATAATTTATTTATAACACATGGTTAAAAAAGATAACACAGAGGGGGTTATTTACAAAAGGCAAATCCACTTTGCACTACAAGTGCACTGCAAGTGCACTTGAAAGTGCACTTGGAAGTGTAGTCACTGTAAATCTGAGGGGTAGATCTGAAATGAGGGGAAGCTCTGCTCATTCTATCCTCCAATCATGTGCAAGCTAAAATTATGTCTTTTATTTTCATTGCATGTCCCCCTTGGATCTACAGTGACTGCACTTCCAAGTGCACTTGCAGAGCAAAGTGGATTTTCCTTTAGGAAATAACCCCCAGAGTGTACATTACAACAAACAACTGATGGTGATAAAACTGTAACATGATGGTGGTATAGGAGAGATATTCTTCACCTGATGCATTTCAAAGCCTTTTAAGTCTCTTTCCTCAAGGGTAAGGAAAATACCAAATCTCTACAATGCAAATTCAAAAATCAATGACAGTTCATATAAATGCATAGTATTTAAATATATGTGTGTCATGGATATGCAGTAATGTTTGTTTGTCAGCTTACCTCTCCATGTGTTCAGCTTTAGAAGCCAGCCACTCTCACCTGGCTGGTTAAGTAATCTCTCCTCAAAGCATGGCCCCACCCCAGCCCCTATCAGGGAACTCTATATTAATCTGTGCACTATAAACCAGCCCTGCTGATCAATATTGTGTTTTTGGCTTCCATGTGCTACTTGCTCTGTGTTCTATGTCTGATTCCAGTTACCAATCTTGGCTTGTTCCTGACTATCCTTATCTGCTTGTTGCCCCGACTTTTGGCTAACTCCTGACTATTGTTGGTCATCACAGTCTGATGCTTACCTTCTACCTCCCTGTAGTCTACTGTGAGCGTGAGCTGGGAGGCCCTAGGGGTTGTGGCCAGACTGCAGCTAAATCCATCCACACCATTAGGGGCCTCCGGTGAACACCCGCTAACTCTTAGATTCTGCGCCCTGGGAAATCCCATGCTCTAGCTCCCAGTGTCATCTGTGTTGGTACTACAGAGTACATGCTCTCCTGTATCACCTAGAGCTCCATCCGCAGCAGTCAGCCATAGGGTCCACTACCTTGAGGTGTACTCCAGACCCCAATGGGGTGCATCTGTCACCTAGACTCAGGTGACCTGACAATGTGGTTCCACATCTAAAACTTACAGTTACTTCAGTCATGTATATGCAGACACTCCATGTAAGTTTAAAAACAACAGACAACACTGCCCTAGGGAGTCGCCGCCCTTTCCAACCCCGTCAGGTGTTGAGTGAGTTTAATTGTAGGTATAAGTAAAAACGAAATATTACAAGAACAAGTAAGGTGAACATCAACAAGAGTCCTCTATGCATGGGCGATCCAGACTCACTGAGGCCTACAGATGGAATCCTGTAATTGAAACATGATAATAAATAATCTGTATGCTGACAGAGGTAGATCTAGCCTATCTATATAAGAGTGCAAAATGTTTTAAAGCAAGTGGTTAGGTAGAACATACATTCTTAGGTTATGTGGTAGGTGGACCCTGTTCTATTGGATGGTATAACAGGGGAGCACTATAAAATTAAAATATATATATATATATGCATGAAAAACCACACATATATACAAATATGTCAAAGAATATTGGATATTAGTAAAAAAGAGTATTGTGTGTGGTATGATGGTGATGATGGTACACATCCTAGGTCAATGTTCATGGATAATTAGAGGCAACTATTCAGATAAATCTCCAATACTACTGGCCATATCTCTAAATTCTACACTATTGTAATAAATGCCTATACTCATGCTAAGAATGTAATCAAAGTATATGGATGTGTATATTAATTAACCAAACATTAACAATATAATTCTGACCGTGTTATCATAAAGACTTAAACAGATTAAAAAAGGTGTCCACATAGGTGTCTTAGCCTCATGCAGTTATGCTGCACTACCTGTCAGAGGTTTGAAAATGTGTCATTTTAATGGCCTCTCTAAGCTGCACTTCCCATCTCTGATGGATATCAACTGTGTGCAGCGTTAGAGAGGAATTGATTGCAACTGTATATGGCCCCCTGAGAGGCATGTGCGCATCGCGCACGCATGGCGGAAAGTCACCACGCGCGCTTGTCCCACGGACACGGCCATACTCCCCATGAGTGTTGAGCACTTCAGAGGAGAAGGAAGGAGAGAGCGGAAGCTGTACAAAGTTTGAGGAAAGACCTATTCTCTGTCTCCAATGCACCACAGGATAACCTGGGCGTAGGCCGTGTTGGGCGGTCTGAAGCCCCAAATTCATATGATAGTTGGGTAATGTCTGGAATAATGGGAATCCACCACCAAGTGGTCAGAGACCCAAACTACATCACCAAGAATATTGCAATATTCCTTTTGGTGATGTGGATCTTGGAATGTTATGTTTTTACTTATACCCACAATTGAACTCGCTCGACACCTGATGGGGATGGAGAGGGTGGCAACTCCCTAGAGCAGTGTTGTCTGTTGTTTTTAAACTTACATGGAGTGTCTGCATATACATGACTAAAGAAACAATTTACAAATACCATACTGGTGACCCCACAATAGGGATAAAACTTTTCAGCGGAAGGGGATTTAATGAGACACATGGCCACTCACTAAAATTGGAAGAATTTTTTTTAACCTTAAACTGCGCAGGCGGTTCTTTACTGTAAGAGCAGCAAAGGGGCATCGATAGTTTAAAAAAAACTATTATATATGCACCTGAACGATCGCATAATACAGAGACGTACAATGTTATACTGACATATAATCACGCACATTGGTTGGACTTGATAGTATCTTTTTTCAACCTCACCTACTATGTAATTATGTAACTGTAAGTTTTAGACGTGGAACCACATATATTTAAATATTATGCATTTATATGAACTGTTATTGATTTTTGAATTTGCATTGTAGAGATTGGTATATTCCTTACCCCTGAGGAAAGAGACTTAAAAGACTCTGAAATGCATCGGGTGAGGAATATCTCTCCTATACCACCATCATGTTACAGTTGTAGCACCATCAGTTGTTAGTTGTAATGTACACTCTGTGTTATCTTTTTTAACCATGTGTTATAAAGAAATGTTTTTTCTACCTTAATATGATTGTTATACATACTTAAGAGCCGTTAAAGTCCAAATCCAAGGGGAACCCATTTTTTGTTTGAATAGAATACTCACTTCACTTTCTGTGCACCGGAATGCCCCATAAAGGATCATTTTGGGACTAAAATCCATTCCAACTCCCAAACGAGGACTTACCAATACTGAATGAACTGCAAAAAACAGTAATTTCCTCTTCAACTTGACTACCCCAGAATCCCCCATCCTACAAAGGTGATAACCAAGGTACCCATATATATATATATATATATATATATACACACAAACTTCTGCCCCTTGCATGTTATTTTGTTATTTTGTTAAATTCCAGGAACACTACCAAAAACAAATTAATTGAAAACAATTGCAATATGGATATGCATTTGATAATGCCTTGATAGAGTCTAGATACTGCTTGCATTGGTTTTTGTGTGTATGCAAGTGTGTTTATGTCATTTTTACTCTGCATATGGTCACATAGAGATCATGTTGTCATCATATAGGCTAATGGTACTCTCTTGTTTTAAACTTGTTAGATTTGTTATGAAGTGAGATCCAGTGTATCACTACAGAATACATAATTGAGCAAGAGGGGCTAGCACATGACAGAGTCCAGCAAACAACAACCCTTGCTGATAATGTTACAAGTTACTATTCTATGCAAAATATGTTTTTATATATATATATATAAAAAAATTAATATATATGTTTTTTTGTAATTGCTATTAGAGTTTATTAGAATTGTATTCCTATAACATAGCAGAATCCTGTTATGTTTTAGGCTCGTTCATACAGCTGCTTTATAAATAGCATCAGATTATACAGGATATTGCTGAAAAGCATTGATCATCTTCAGGATAAATGTACTGGAACATGTTTGTCACTCGGTGGTTTATAAATAGGCAATCCTTGGCACAGAGATGGCATGCTCTTATACATGTGTTGCAGTCAGCCTCTGATGATGATTACATCGGGGAAGCATCATGATAATCACCATATCACTTGATAAGTGTAGTGAAACCAAAAGAGCATGCATGCCCTATTGGGATCATATGTCTGTCCTGAGGGAAGTCCACACAGGAATTCCCACACACTCAGAAAAGCAGGAAGTTTCTCTTCCCACTCCACACATGATGAAGCAATTTATATTAATGGCTACCTTCAAGCATTCTTTAATGGGATCTATTATCCCTGAGTAGAGGGGTAATTATTCCTATCATTATTATTACTATAACACCAGCAAATGACTGGTTTGTAGAATAAAACTGTTTTCATTTATAACCCCCCCCCCCCTCCTTTAAAATATACTACTTGGTTGGGTGAGACAACAAAATGTTGCCTTCGATGTAAATAGCTGAATGTGTGAAACAATATATACTATTTTGGTGGCATCCTCATTGAAAAAAAAACTGCTTTAGCACACGCTCTTAAAGTGATTGTAAAGTTTTGTTTTATTTTGTACAAAATAACAAATATGTTATACTTACCTCCTCTGTACAGTTGGTTTTGCACAGGGCAGCTCAGATCCTCCTCTTCTCGGGTCCCTCTTTCGCCACTCTGTGCCCCTCCCTCCTGTTGAGTTCCCCTACAGCAAGCAGCTTGCTATGGGGTCACCCGAGCCACATCACAGCTCTGTGTGTCATTCACTGAGCCATGGGTTGGCCCCACCCCCTTTCACTTCTCAATGGCACTGCGCTGCTGTCTCAGCCAATGAGGAGGAGAGACCCGGGCAGACGAGACACTGTTGCAACATTGCTGATTGAGATGGGCTCAGGTAAGTATTAGGGGGGCTGAGGGGGGCTGCAGCACACATCTTAAATGCATTAAGTTAAAAAACCTTCTGACTTTAAATCACTTTGACTTTTCACAATAAGTAAGAGGCAAATCTTTTAGCACAAGATATTTAGAGAAAAGATGCACTCCTACCATACGCACCTCCTTGCCCCACCCCTTTCCCCTGTTACATAGATCATGGAGGTGACTCTGACACCTTATAACATATTAAACTAACCCAAACCTGTATAAAAAGGACTGATTACTTAACCACCATTTGTGGCACTGAACGCTGCACTAATTGAGAGAAATGGCTCCATCAAATGCACTGAAAAAATTGCATTGCTGGAAGAGGTTGATCTGCGTGGTCCTCTGCAGCTGTCACTTGCTTCTTTCTGCTCACCTCATGTCACTGCAGGAGATGCAGGTGAAAGCAGGGATGTGAGTTGCAGTTTAG
This sequence comes from Rana temporaria, assembly GCF_905171775.1. NCBI lineage: Eukaryota > Metazoa > Chordata > Amphibia > Anura > Ranidae > Rana > Rana temporaria. The sequence continues at coordinate 461,570,916 of NC_053489.1, read as the reverse complement.
GATCCCTGGTGATATTAGCCAAAAGTAAGGGTCTGGTAACATATTGACCTTAGAAAATGCACATGCGTTTACCTCAAAGCACATAATGTATTTGTGTTGTGTTTTAAAACACTTTACAATGTAAGGCAATGCAAGATGCACTTTATGTGCATTTTGTGTGATTTCTTCCTGCCGGCACATGGGAATCATGGACATGTGACTTGAAAAATGCACTACTTAAAATGCATATTGCAAAACTCACAAAAGATCCAGCAAACAGAACGTTCCAAAAACGCAACACACTGCCCGATCGCAGTGTATCGCTGTGATAGTGTTTAATGGTTACTAGTGTTCATTCACTTTTAGCGTGCTATGAACCTGTGTTGGAGTGCACATAAAACGTGATGGTGTGAACAGACGGAATTCTGCTCAAGCCTGGCTTGCATACACACAGTCACATAAAAGTTTTCTGAACTTTCATCCGTCAAGAACATGGTGACATACAACAATATGACGAGCCGAGAAAATGAAGTTCAATGTCTCCGAGCATGCGTCAAATTGTTTAAGAGCATGCGTCAGAATTTTGCGCGTCAAAATTGCTACAGATGATCGGATTTTCCTATAGGCATTTTTCTGTCGGAACCAGCTCTCAATATTTTGTTGGCGGAAATTCCGACAGCAAAAGTCTGATGGAGGATACACACGGTCGGAATTTCAGTGCTTACTCAAACCTTAATATAAACATACATCGTATGAAATATATATATAAATATGACACAAGTCATGCATGTAGACTTGTGTGATGCATAAATAAATTATATATATATATATATATATATATATATATATATATATATATATATATACACATTTCATGCAATGTATATGTCATGCTTATGCGTCAGTAAAGATACCAAGCAGTGCAGCAATATTCAGGATTTGTGCATGTTACTGAATCTCACAGGCGAGCTGTGCAGCACCTTGATTCCAGTTCACAACATGTGAGAGTCTGCCACTCGCCCAGAGCGGCATTACTCTGGTTATACTGCTGCAAACATTATACCAACAGTTGGGTCTGGCGGTAGTACTGCACTCGCCTTAACCACTCCACATACCTGGTTGTGGCACATTGCTGCAGGCTTTTATAGGTTAAAACATGCAGTGAGGAGACGACATGTCACCTCCAAGTTGCCTGCCAAATGCTTCTGAAAATTAATCCACTGCAGATAACTTGTCAGAGGGGAGACAATGATGGGCCCATGTGAAAATTAGTCCTTATAGCCCTAGTTGGCAGGGGGAGAGGAGCAGGTTGTAAGAGATATGCCATAAAAAATTCCTCAGATATATGAGTAGACTACAAAATGTTTAATCTGGCTTTCCACCTTAACATTCCTCTGACATACATATGTTACAATTGTTTATATTTATGATTATCTTTCATAACTGTGTCACAGGATTATACCCTCAGAAGTATTATCGGAAAAGCTGAACAAAGTTGTTTTCTAGAGCTTTTTTTAAAATGAATGGCTGTGGTTTGCAGCTAAAACACAGTGATGCAATTTGGCAAGAACCAATAATTTCTATGTTTACAATTTTTGCTTTCTTTTTCTATTGTCAAGATGCATGTGCCTCCAGAAACTACAACACTCTGACAAGTAACTTGTATTTCCCATGAACATCTTTCCATAAGCAACTGATTTTTTTAGAAGCTTATTTTACAACAAATCACCTTGTGTCACTAGTATCTTGATTAGTTGTATTAGACAGGCTTCCCTGTTTGACTAACTGACTGTGACATCAAACTGTTTTTAATGCGCTGCAATATTTTAAAAGGGAAGTTTCTTTCATGCACCTATATGGAAATTCATATTTTTCTAACCTATGGAGCCCTGATTAAGGGTACGTTTAGTTACCTACAGTGCTGTTAGGAAAAATAAGAAGGGATGTTTGTCTAAATGATCAAATAACAAGGTAAAACACAGGTTGACTTGACATAATTAGTATAATAAGGCAAATCTAAATGCATGCTCCAGTCTGTTTTGTAAAATGTGTGCATGGCTTGTCAAGTTTATGTCTCACGTATACAAATTATCATTAGGCACATTAGGCTTGCATCAATAGGCAGAGGTGGCAAATAAGTGCTTTTTCCTGTATTCATTTTTTCCCTATCATCAATACAAATACAAACTTACTTACATTGTTACAATATTCTAAACCAAGTTAAAGACAATAAATCAACAACATGTTCTGTGTAAAAATAGGTGATGCCAGTCCCCAGTGTTCAAAATCTGGCCCTGCATAATATAGATCATAGATGGGCCACAGTTGAAAAAACCCTAATGCCAAATAATGGATTGCATAGGGTGGTTGTGGAGCTTTGTATCACAAAATAACTGAACCAGGACTTCTGCTGCCTCATAAACTGTTTTATTATTCTTATGTTCAATATTATTATACAGGATTTATATAGCACCAACCGTTTCTACAGCACTTTAAAATACAAAGGGAGACAGTACAGTTAAAGTTCAAGACAAGTTTGTTAGGAGCACCTTGCTTGTGAGAGCCTACAATCTAAAAAAGAGATGGGGAAGTGATATAAAAAGGTAAAAACTGAGTGGGGGTAAGTTGATGGAGAAAGTAAAAGTTGTTAGGTAGAGGCGAGATAGGCTTTCCAGAAGAGATGAGTTTGGATGAATCACCTTTAGGTAGACATTGTAGTTAATGGCTTTCTATGTTTGAATTTTATTCCTTTGGCGAGCTGAATCTATTGGAGGGATTTGTAGAGAGGAGTGGTGGATACTGAGTAGTTGGAAAGGTGGATGAATCTGGCAGCAGTATTCATAATAGACTAAAAGCAAGATTGCTCTTGTAGAGGTAGGCCAACTAGGAGGGAGTTGCAAAATCCGAGCATTGAGTGAGTGAGTGAATGAGTGAGAAACTTGTATAGCACAACCCATGCAAACTGAATCGCCTCAGGGCACTTAGTATCCATTTCCTGCTATATTTTGCCTTCAGAATAGATGTTTTTTTTCCTGAAGGCCTGGTGATCCACTTCCGTGCGGATGCTGGTTGGTAAAGCGTTCCACAGTCTAGGTCCTTGGACTGCAAATCTTCGTTCTCCTTTGGACTTGTATCTGGCTTGGGTAACTGGAGTAGTTTTTGATTGGTGGAATGGAGAACGCGAGGAGCATTAGTAGCTTGGTGGTGTCATTGATTAAGGAAAGGTGTATATTGAAAATGTTAAGGAGTGAATGAATGTGTGGCTGAAAGGACAGGTCAGAGTCCAGAATTACACCTAGCACTCTGGCATGAGAATAGAGACTCAGAGTTGTGCAATTGATCTCAGTGTAAAAGTTGGGGCAGGAGGCACGAAAGGAATGAATATTATGAGTTCAGTTTTAGACAGACAGAATTTTAGAACGTGTATTTGCCCCCTTCCTGATTTTTTATGATTTTTTCGCATATTTTTCACACTTAAGATCATCAAACAAATGTTAATAATACACAAAGATAATCCGAGTATATCCAAGATGCAGTTTTTAAATGATCATTTCATTTATTAAGGGAAAAAAGCTGTTCAAACCTGCCTGGCCCTATGTGAAAGTAATTGCCCCCTCCCATGCTGAATCATGAATGAACTGTTTTTTGGACAGCTAAGCTAAATTTCACATGCCACACCCAGGCCTGATTACTGACAAACCTGTTAAATCAAGAAACCACATAAACAGAATCTACCTGACAAAGTGAAGCACGCTAACAGATCACAAAAGGCCACACATCATGCCACAATCTAAAAAAATCAATAACAGATTGGAAACAAAGTAATGTACATGTATCTAGGAAGGGTTTTAAAGCCATTTCTAGGGATTTGGAACGCCAGTAAACCACGGGGAGAGCCATTTTCCACAAATTTAGATAACTTGGAACAGTGGTGAACCTTCCCAGGAGTGGCCGGCCTACAAAACGACCACTCATCCAGGAGGTCATAAAAGAACCCAGAACAACATCTAAAGAACTGCAGACCTAACTTACCTCAGGTAAGATCAGCGTTCATGATTCAACAATAAGAAAGAGACTGGGCAAAATGCCATTCATGGGAGAGTTCCAAGGCCAAAGCCACCGCTGACCAAAAAAAACACAAAGGGGGTTATTTACTAAAGGCAAATCCACTTTGCACTACAAGTGCAAATAGGGATGAGCTTTATGTTCGACTCGAACATCGGCTGTTCGACCGTTCACCGAAAAGCGAACAATTTGGTGTGTTTGCGGAAAATTCGAAAAGCTGTGAAACAACCTTTGAAAGTCTATGGTAATAATTTTAAAGGTTAATATGCAAGTTATTGTCATAAAACATGTTTGGGGACCTGGGTTCTGCCCCAGGGGACATGTATCAATGCAAAAAAAAGTTTTAAAAACTACAGTTTTTTCGGGAGCAGTGATTTTAATAATGCTTTAAGTGAAACAATAAAAGTATGAAATATTCCTTTAAATTTCATACCTGGGGTGGGTGTATAGTAGCGCATGTTTCCCATGTTTATAACAGTCTCTGCACAAAATGACATTTCTAAAGGAAAAAAAGTAATTTAAAACTACTTGTGACTATAATGAATTGTTGGGTCCCGGCAATACAGATAAAAGTCATTGAAAAAAACAGCATGAGTTCACCCCCAGTCCATTACCAGGCCCTTTGGGTCTGGTATGAATATTAAGGGGAACCCCAAACCAAAATAAAAAAAAAAATGCATGGGGGTCCACCCCAAATTCCATATCAGGCCTGGTATGGATATTAAGGGGAACCCTGCACCATTTTTTTTTTTTTAATGGCATGGGGTTCCCCTCATACCAGACCCTTATCCGAGCATGCAACCTGGCAGGCCACAGCAGAAGAGAGTGCCCCCCCTCCTGAACCATAACAGGCCACATGCTGGATGTCCCCATGTTGATGGGGACAAGGGCCTCATCCCCACAACCCTTGCCCGGTGGTTGTGGGGGTCTGCAAGCGGGAGGCTTATTGGAATATGGAAGCCTCCTTTAACAAAGGTGAACTCGAGATCCCGCCCTCCTATGTGAATTGGTAACGGGGTACATTGTACCCCTACCATTTCACAAAAAAAGTGTCAAAATGTTAAAAACCACAGGAGACAGCTTGGGACAAGTCCTTTTAAAAATAAAAATAAATAAAATAAAATAAAGATTCCAACGATGTAATCCAGTCCCCCTCTTAATACTCATACCAGACCTAAAGGGCCTGGTAATGGACTAAGGGGGAACCCATGCCATTTTTTTCAATTACCTTTATCTGTATTGTCGGGACCCGACAATTCATTAAAGCCGTGTGTAGTTTTAAATTACCCTTTTCCTTTAGAAATGTCATTTTGTGCAGGGACTTTTCTAAGCACAGGAAACATGCGCTACTTTACAGGCATACTATAGACACCCCCCCAGGTATGAAAGTTATAGGGATATTTCACTTTTATTGTTTCACTGCTCCCGAAAAAACTGTAGTTTTTAAAACTTTTTTTTGCATTGATACATGTCCCCTGGGGCAGGACCCAGGTCCCCAAACACTTTTAATGACAATAACTTTCATGTTAGCCTTTAAAATGAGCACTTTTGATTTTTCATGTTCATGTCCCATAGACTTTAACGGTGTTCGCGTGTTTGAACAAATTATTTGCCTGTTCGCATGTTCTGCTGCGAACCAAACTGGGGGGTGTTCAGCTCATCCCTAAGTGCAAACTACAAGTGCAAAGTGCACTTGAAATGGCACTGAAAGTGCACTTGGAAGTACAGTCGCTGTAAATCTGAGGGGTAGATTTGAAATGAGGGGAAGCTCTGCTGATTTTATCATCCAATCATGGGCAAGCTAAAATGCTGTTTTTTATTTTCCTTGCATGTCCCCCTCGGATCTACAGCAAATGCACTTTCAGTGCAATTTCAAGTGCACTTTGCACTTGTAGTTTGCACTTGTAGTGTAAAGTGGATTTGCCTTTCGTAAATATACCCCAAAGGCTCATCTCACATTCACCAAAAAACATCTTAATTATCCCCAAGACTTTTAGGCAAATATTCTGTGGACTGATGAGATAAACAATTTACTTTTTGGAAGGTTACATCTGGCATAAAACGAATACAGCATTTCTTAACAAGAACATCGTACCAACAGTCAGACATGGTGGTGGTAGCGTGATGGCCTGGGGCTGCTACCAGAAAATCCTAAAGGAGAATGTCATCAGTTTGTGACCTCAAGCTCAAGTGCATTTGGGTTATGCAGCAGGACAATGATCCAAAACACTAGCCTGGACTTAAATCCAATTGAGATGCTGTATCATGACCTTACACAGGCCGTTCATGCTGGAAAACCATTCAATGTAGCTGAATTAAAACAATTCTGCAAAGAAGAGTGGGCCAAAATTGGTCCACAGCAATGTGAAAGACTCATTGCCAGTTATCGTAAACGCTTGATTGCAGTTGTTGACGCTAAGGGTGGCACAACCAGTTATTAGGCTTTGGGGGCAATTACTTTTTCACAGCATTGTAGGTAGGAGGAAAACCTGGAAAGAGCAGTCTTGGACTCCAAGGCAGTGGTGTTTTTTGAGGAGGATTGGATTGTGAACTGTATCAAAGGCAGAAGGAAGGCCTAATAGTATGATTACAGAATAGGGGCCATTGGTTTAAGCAGTTAGAATGTCCTTTGTGAGTTTTAGTAGGGCAGGTTTTTTTTTGCAACGTAAAATATACAAAATACTTAAAGAGACATAGGCAAGGTGATATTGCCTCTTGAACAGGCATCCTCTGACCCATATACTTACTTTACCTGCGCTCCCTTATAGCTCCTTGCTCCTCCACACCAAGTTCTGAGATCAGTGATCAGCTGTGTTAGAGGCCTAGGGGAGCAGTGACATCACTTACCAAACCATTTGACCGTTCGAACCTTGTAATAGGCCTGGCACTATCACAGGTGATCAGGTCACATACTCCTCCAAAGGCAGAAGTGCTGGCAGTGTCTCTGCAGCTGTGAAGCAACAATGAGCTGTGAGGTAGAGCAGGTAAGGTGTGTATATGAGGGTCAGAAGATGCCTATAGTCAAAAATTATAATTTTTTGGGGTTCTGGATAGAGCAGGAAGGGATTAGAACCTCTGCCAAGTTTTCATGCTTTCACACTGGGATTGCAGATGAGGCTTTTTTAGGGCGCTTTACAGGTGCTATTTTCAGCGATAAAGCGCCTAAAAAACGCCTCCAGTGTGAAAGGCGTCTAAGGATTGTATAGCAGCTAGATAATTCCCAAATGCTTCTGAGATTTCCAAAACTATCCTGTGAGCAAGAATCTCTTAGTACTCACACACACACACCAGACACTTACGTAACTTAGGTTAGCTGGCCACCACCTGCAGTTTCTCAGCTGACTGGTCTGATATGCAACCACACATGCACACACACACAGATTCTTGTTGCTGGCGATGAGATATGTAAGATATGATAGCTACCACACACTGACACTGCATGCAATCATACTGGCTGTCTTGTTATCTGACAGCCAACAGCAGCAAATTAAGAACTGAACATACAGGCACTAGTAATAAAATGCAACAATCTATATAGGAGTTATACATTATTGGTTTATTACACAGAATGCCACATATTCGTTTCTATTTGTAATATCTCCAGGTGGGCAGTGCATAGACATATGTACAGAAATATAAATTCCAAAAGACAAGCAAGAAAATTAAATATAGAAAAATTGTCTAATTCATCTAAAGTATAAGGGGAGAAAAACAGAACCAAACTTTACTGTTTTGGCAATATAATTTTAAACAGTTGGTGAAGGCACACGGGACATCCAATAACCAATCTGTTTTCAACACACTCCAGACAAATTACAATTTTATTTTCATGCTACTTAATGACATTTTCCATTCACATGTGGTTTTACCTAGAATAGTATGCAAACTATTTTGTATACTAAATTGGCAATATCTTCCAATAATGCACCTGTATTCTCTAGACACCCCACCAAAACTACGGAACTGTGACTTAATTACACACATATATATATATATATATATATATATATATATATATATATATATATATATATCACTGATTTGTTTTTAAAACCCAATAAGTGTACTCTAAGCTTGACTAATGACTCAAATGTCACTGCAGTCTTTCATCATGGAGGAATACAGTAGGGTTATTGTTTGTGTAGAATGCTACAGCTGACTAGTTTTTTCCTTCAGAGGTCTTGGTTCATAATGCACCTAGCACACCCTTCTAGAATTTAAGAAATGCTTTTGGTGTACACTGAAAAAACAGACCTGCTCATGCATAAAATGAGGAGACTTTTCCCCTTCTCATTAAATGTGGCCATCCAACACAACTTGATGACAAAGGATAGATTATTTTTGCTATAGGGAGCCACTTTCCCAGGGCAGTGTTGACACAATCCCAAACCCAAACATATTAGACTAAATTATAGAGTCAGTACTCTATGACACTGATTTCACCCCAGAAAATTGTGCACGTGTACTTTTGTTAAGTATGATATAAAATTGTATGCAAATCATTGAGTTACTTCCTTTAAAAAAAAAAAACTTTTTCAAAGGAAAGCTTGACTCTGTGTCTTCATTGGGGATACTTACTTTAACTACGCCTTTCATCATAAAAAGACATTTTGAGAATATTCTATCTCATAGAGCCAAACAACAATATACAATTATAATTACATTTTTTTTTTTTTTTGCAATGGGAAAAAGGTTTATAATCTTTCTAGGATTTTTATTACAGTCTGCAGAAGTGAAACACAGTGAAGTTGATTTATGAAAAGAGTAGCACATGTTCACTTTGCAAGGGCATTTTTTTACTTAGCTTAATAAATGTGGCAAATAAATCCCTATAACGTAACAATAAAAAAAAACAGATTTTTTTGCTTGCATGTGATTGGTTGACTGAAGTCAGCAGAGCTTCATCCTATTTACTACGCTAAACCAAAATTCTCTTGCAAAGTAAAAATCTAAATGGATTTGCAGTGGAGTGCTAACTCAGCCTTAAATTATTTAGTAAATCAACTCCAATGTGTTACAAATAAGTTGATTTGCTAAAGGCAAATCCACTATGCACTGCAGTTGCTATATATCTGAGGGGAACAATCTGAAATAAGGGGAAGCTCTGCTGATTTATATCATCCAATCATGTGCAAGCAAAAATGCTGTTTTTTATTTTACGTGTATGCCTCCCTCAGATCTACAGCAACTGCACTTATGGTACACAGTGGATTTGCCTTTAGTAAAAAAAACAAAAAAAACAATGTCACAAGTTTAGCAGAAGAGGGGAATATTCCCAAACACACATATTAATAACTACCTGATAGAGATTCAAACTCTATCCCACTCCCACAATTCCAATGAAAAAATCAGCTTTTACAGATGTTTTGCTTCACAAAAAAAAAATGACAACTGTTGTAACATGATGATACATGGAAATGTGAGTTCACATGTAAATCACATGACTGCATTAGGTAGTCCATCTATACACATTTTATTAAAAATAAATTCTACAAACTTGTGATCCTGATTACTAAGATTGTATTTACTTCTTGAACATCACCGATGAGCACAATATGTACAACATAATGATAATTCATTTATTCTGAAGCTTTATTAAAAATCTATGATCCATATTCACAATAGAAGGGACATTCCAGAAGCTGCAGATTATCCAGAAGAAACATAGCTGCAAAGCGAGGCGTGAATTCAACACAGTCAGTCTACAGGGTTTCTGTGTTATAATTGACGAACTGTCCCTGACCGGTGAACTCTTACTGGAACAAAGCTGTTGAAAGTTCATGCACCCCTATTATGCACTCATTTTAATTAAACAAAAAAGATTATACAGACGTTGCACAAGGATTATCAAAATAGAATGGCGCCACCTGCCCTTGTAACCCCTTTAATTAGAGCAAAATCGGAGGTGCCAATTAATACAGAGCAACTGTGAGGAATACATGGAACAACAACACAGCACACACTGGGCCTAGGAATCCAGCCTTCACATGCCTGGTGCACTGCTTTACCCAAAACAACTCAGACAAATGTGTGTTGTGCACTGTAGTATGCAGCTGGGAAAAAAATAAAAATCCACATCAAGTTCCACTAATTAAAGCTTTCGTTTAGCAAGTGAATCTGTCCAATCATACATGTAAAATATGAATGTGAACAGCAAGGTTGAAGCTGATATTTTATTTCTGAATAGAGTCGGGGAGGGTTGCAACCTCTGTCAAGTTTTTACAGTTTATTGGGAGACTTCCTGTCAATTTAAATCAACCCCTTTGTCGTTAAAATCCTGAATGGATGATTGCCATTAATGAGAAAGGAAGTGAGGGGAAATCTTTCCCAAAAGGGAAAAAAAATCACAACAAACAACTTTGAAAATGTTTTAAACCCTTTCCACTCTTTTCAACCCCCCCAAAAAATGCTGAAATAACAATTAAAAGTGAACATGGTGCTAAGGTATTCAAATTCTTTAGATATTACTAACAGGCATTGAATGGACTTTCAAAGAACTTATCACTGACCTCTGTAGATGCAGACACTGTGGAACAATAAATTCTCAAATTCACTGAAGTTGTTCAAGTCATTCTCTCAGAAGCACAGTTTACCCATGTGCCCTGAGAGAGAGGAGCAGGGTGAGCTGAGTTGCTTAGAGAAAGGTGCTTATGTTTTGAACTTTGGGAATCAATTGCTCCACAGTGACTGGAGCTAGAGACTACAAATCTGGCTCCTTTATGAACTGTTGTCAGAAAAAAAAACATATTATAATTGAATGCTGTCAATTCCACTCCACTTTTCTGTACTAGGATCAGGAAAGGTAGCAAGGAGGAGATGAGCATAAAAAGAACAATGAAAGACATCACGCAGATGGCATTTCAAAAACTAAATGAAAAGTGATTGAAAGCTTCCTTTGTACTGGGTACTATAGCTACACTGCAGTTGCCATCAGCTGGCAGGAAATATGCAGAGGTGCTCACATTAATGCCATAGGAAACAAGTTTGTGTTTATTGTAACATGCCATATTAGAGGTCTAGGTAGGCAGGGCTTTTTCATACATAGGACTGAATATGACTGAATGGGTACAAGTAATTGTACAAATTTCCAGGGAACTATATCATATATAAGTGGGTTAAGAAATAATCACGGTCCAGCACGTTCTGCCTTCTTTTTCATAATGTAAAACCTATTCTTTGCTACATAATTTTTTTTAACAAAAAATCAATTGTTTCAACCTAATTAATTTACTTTTTTGTTTTACTGCATTCAAATCCAAGAAACAAAACACATAATGGAAACACATTATATTAGTGAAATTAACTGCGTCCTGTGATTTCTGGAAAAAACAGATAATGTTTATTTTAATCTAAAGTACTGTTTATAATATTTAGATAAAGATTTTCCTACATTGCCTAGCATGCCTTGTTTTTGAAATAGATAATATTCTGCATACATTGAATTGCAAGCTACAGATCCCTTATTATCATTACTATTATTACATTGTTAAATGCATGTATTATTTTAGTAAATGCATTATTATTATTTGTTGAGATCAAATTAATAGAATTTTTGCATACCCCCATCTTCTACAGAGTTTCACTGAGCAAACATGCACACATACTGTACCTATAGGGTTTGAAAAGGTCACCAAGCCCATCGCCCCAAATCTAGAATGAATTCATCTTATCAAACAAGTCTTTGTGAATCAAATTACCAATGGGAGAATTGTTACTACTTTCCACCCATTTACTTCAACAGTGGCAATGTGATGTTGAGAGTTTTAAACACTTAATTAGACACAGTACGTCGTTTATGCTCTACTAATTGTATAAAATGGTGCCCAATAATTTTCTCTATTTATAAAAAAGCAAAAAAATCCAAGCAGCTGTTAAAACTTTAATTGGGTAAATGTCTACACACAGAGACATTGATTCCATGCCAGCTAATTTTCCAATTGTAAACAATTTGTTTTTATTTTATTCATTTTGCTGTGTTTTGTTTTCCATTTTATATTAATTTTTGAAAAATTATACTTTTTATTTGAATAAGGTAGAATGTCAGCTAAAACATTTTTTCGGATACTGTGGGGAAGGGTTAGAAATTATGCCAGGTTTGTAGTCTTTGCCCCTGTTGAATGCATTTTCCTCCCATCTTTTTGTGCCATGTAGTTTTTAGAGGAAGTGAGGGGATGCTTTCTAACAAGGATGCAGATAGCAAAATAAATTTGACAGAGGTTCTAATGATTTTACATTCTATCACAAAAAATGTTTTTTTTACTATCGTTGTCTTCATTAAAAGGGACCCTGTGCTTCCTGTTTTTTCAAACATTCTTCTTCACACTATACAAAACAAAATAGGTGTTCGATAAAGTTCTGCCTTAATGCTACATTCCTAATTTACTTGATATACAATCACTACTAAAGACTCCAAAAAAAAGAAAATACAGAACTTTTGCAATATTAATCATTAAAGCAGTATGGTAGTTATCTGGTAAGGTCAGGAAAAGAGCAATAATAAGCAAAGTGCAGAAACCTATAGCAACTAATTCAACACATCATAGTAATCAGAACAACTGATAACTGAAACTATGATTTACTGTATCTGGGTGTTTGGGATTTGTTTCAAAATGATACAGTCAAGGTAGTTCTCATAAATATAATTATTTATAAATTGCTGTAATGATCTAGCCAGTAAGTATGATGTTTTTCATCAGAACAAGCTGCCCTGCAGATGTAGCAGTTAAAGGTTTGAGACAAAATATTCACCACTGACAGGGCTGCTTATAACGATAATCTTTTATTCATTTAAAATCCAGAAAGGAACACAACTGTTGCTGTAACTGCTTACAGAGTATTAGCTGAAGTTTGGCTTAAATTTGTTTAGTGTATTTAAATCTGCCAGTACAGCTAACGCTCCCCTCCCCCAGGCTGACAATGCTGCTGTCCATTGCTCCTTAGTGTCTCTGTTGCTCCTTTATCCAGATTGGGGTCACTCTAATACAGGAAGCGTGGTACTGGCCAGGTAAAAACAGAGTGGATAAAAACAAAAAAAAAAGCCACAACATCTAATGATTGGTGAGCTGCACTATATTACATTTTTGATTTTGTATTTAATATTGCTTTAATTTCCCTTATTTTCTGTTCCAAATATATATAGTGGTAGGTAAGCAGGGCTATTTTTCTCAGAGAATAGGTGTAGGAACGCCTCTTTTCTGAGATATCCTTCACCTCTGGCAACAACCTGGACACCCCCGCCCATTCTGGGCCAAATCATCACCCCTAGCTCCAAAGTCAAAAGTCTCGGGGTCATCTTCGACACCTTCATGACAATGGACGCACAAATAGGGTCAGTAGTCAGCGGAGCGCACCATCTGTTGCGCCTACTACGCAGACTTATTCCATTTATCCCCAAAGAAGACGTAGCAGTCGTGGTGGGAACAATCGTGAATTCCAGACTGGACTATGCTAACGCCCTGTACCTCGGACTCCCAAAGTACCAAATCTCCCGTCTGCAAGTCGTACAGAATACGGCCGCCAGACTGGTGACTGGGAAAAAAAATGGGAATCAATCTCACCTTCGTTGAGAACCCTTTACTGGCTGCCAGTAAAAGACAGAATTGCATTTAAAGCACTCTGCCTGACACATAAGTGCATCCATGGGAAGGCTTCGCAATATCTTTGCGACAAGATAGAACCTCACAATTCGAATCGCGTTCTGCGATCCACCGACCAAAATCTGGTCAGGGTACCAAAAACCAAATACAAGTCCAAAGGAGAAAGAAGGTTTGCTTTTCAGGGTCCTAGACTATGGAACGCTTTACCAACCAGCATTCGGTTGGAGGAAAACCACCTGACTTTCAGAAGACGGATCAAAACTCTGATCTTTTGATGTCATGAGACACGAACAACTAGCGCCCAGAAGCGATTCAGTTCGCATGCGCCGCGCTTTATACGTTTTTCATTCATTCATTCATTCACCTCTGCCCCCTACCCACCTCTGAGCACCATCCCTTGAATCCACCTTCTACCCACCTCTCTCTACAGAAACAAGTATCATTTTTTGCTATGGAATTTGTATGGAATTTGATAGACCCCACCCCAGCAACAATAGACCCCTTAGCAACAATGGATCCTCTGCACAACAATCAATCCCCCAGCAACAAAAGACCCCCAGGAGCAACAAGAGATCTCCCAGCAGCCAGCATCAATAGACACTCCTGCAGGCAGCAGTAAAAGAACTCTCCCTCAATGGTAGATACCTCCCAGCAACAATAGACCCCCACACACAAATAGTCACTAGACCTTCCAGCACACTCCAGCACTCCTTGCCATAAAATACATTCAGTGCTGAAGGTTACGAAAATACATTTTCCCGCTGAAAAAAGCCCTGTAGGTAAGTAAAAGGAGGATGAAACCAAACCTAACTGTTTCTAAGGCTTGTGTGAATATGTATACATGCTTTTATTTTCAGTGCAGGGATTCTGTAGTCTATATTTGCTCACTTATCAGCAAAGTTACTGTATGCATGGAGCCTGCATGTTCTACTTTTACTTGCTTAGGTTTCCTAAAATAACTTTATTTGAATACAAAACTAACTAGAAAGATAATTAGCTTTGAATCAAGTTGGTTTTGTAATGGGTACATCTGCATGACTAGGATAGGGACATAAAACTGTGGCCTGGATATGTATTTGTATGTATACTTGATTTACTGTTTTGTCACCCCCAATCCCTACCCCTTTTAGCTGCTGAGGCAGCAGCCAAAGGTGTACACATGCCACAGCAGGAATTAAGCCCCCTGTTGCTTTTAGTGGGTGCTACCACCTGGCAATTGTGACCCATTTAAGTAAATGGGGCCAATCTGCAAGTGCCACATGACTGCATGCTTCTGTGGGGTCCAAGGGGTATAAGCAGGTGGTAAGAAAGCAACACAATGCTTCCTGCTTTAACCCCTTGTTTTCTGTACTGCACAAGGTTGCAGGGCACTTGCAGAGTGGCCTTATTCCCTTGAGTGGGTCATGCCTGGCAGGTGCTACAGCCATCAACCATGACAGGGCGATTAACTACTGCTGCAGCTGCGACGTTGTGTAAACCCCTGGCCAATGTAGCTAAAGGGGTGCAGCACCTTGGGCAAAAATTTCCCCTCCCCTACGCGTTACATCACAGGGGAATCCTCGAAGAGTCGCGAGACCCTGTGATGTAACGTGTAGGGGAGGGGTAATTTTGTTCAAAAAGACACTTTTGTATCATCTAATGAGAAGCACAAATTTGCTGTAACATTGTGGATTCCATGACAGGGCGATTAACTACTGCTGCAGCTGCGACGTTGTGTTAACCCCTGGCCAATGTAGCTAAAGGGGTGCACCTTGAGCAAAGATTTTCCCTCCCCTACGTGTTACATCACAGGGGAATCCTCGATGAGTCGTGAGACCCTGTGATGTAACGTGTAGGGGAGGGGCAATTTTGTCCGATAAGACACTTTTGTATCATCTAATGAGAAGCACAAATTTGCTGTAACATTGTGGATTTTATTTGCTACACGCTGTTTGAAGTTGGTGCACTGGAGCACCTATTAAATGTTAGTTTTATGCACATATTTTAATAAATGGTATTATGTTTAAAATTATATAAGCACTATATAGAGTTCTCTTTTCACACATAATGAGTCATTATGAGAGAACATTGACAGAGCAGAAAGGAGGATCATATTGCTTGCTAGTCCAGAGTGATTAAAATGCTTATTTTGACCAAACTTAAAGGGGTTGTAAAGGTACAATTTGTTTTTCCTAAATAGCTTCCTTTACCTTAGTGTAGTCCTCCTTCACTTACCTCATCCTTCCATTTTGCTTTTAAATGTCTTTATTTCTTCGGAGAAATCCTCACTTCCTGTTTTCTGTCTGTAACTCCACACAGTAATGGGAGGCTTTCTCCCTGGTGTGAAGTGTCATGCTCACCCCCTCCCCTGGACTACAGGAGAGTCAGGATGCTCACTAACACACAGCTCCTTTCTCTATCTGCAACGTAGAGAGCGTCCTGACTCTCCCGTAGTCCAAGAGAGGGGGGCGAGCACGACACTCCACACCAGGGAGAAAGCCTTCTATTACTGTGTGGAGTTACAGACAGAAGAACAGGAAGTGAGGATTTCTCAGTAGAAATATGGACATTTAAAAGCAAAATCGAAGGATGAGGTAAGTAAAGGAGGACTGCACTGAGGTAAAGGAAGCTATTTAGGAAAAAAATTGTACCTTTACAATCCCTTTAATTGTGAGGTCACACATCTTAAGGTGAGCGCATTTCTAATGGGGGAGCACTGTTGTGGATTCTTATAAGGCACAGTCTTTGAGGATTTGTGAAGATTCAGGAATATTGCATCTTGATTTTGGACACTTATTATATACACAGTAATAAATTGCACTGGAATATTGGATGCATTGTTTGGACAATCACAAGAAGATACATTGCTTCAATTGGATGTATATTATTATTTTATTTATTTATACTGGCACTTATACTAGCACATGGTAACAGTTTGACATAATTAGAGATTTGCATGGTTTCAGCGCAGCACTATTAGTTCATTATTTAAATAACATTGTATAACAATGTATCTTAGAAATATCCACTTCAAAAAATGATACTTCTCAGTTAACAATGTGTCCATAATAATTATACAAAAATCCAAATAAAGATTGAGCACAATATTTTTGAAAGTGGATCTTTTTTAGATACATTATTACACAGTGTTATTTATATCACCTTCTTGTTTTAGGTATTTTAACACTTAATATTTAAAGTGCAGTCACACATATAATTGTTTTGCACACTCCACAGCGAATATAATGACTGCAGCTGGATAATTATTCTATTACACCTTTGGCGTAAAAGTTATTATGTTTATATTGACAAATAATACAGTGCTTTAGACAGTTATATTGTCTATTAACATAGAATACACAAGAGGCTTCATGGCAGAATACTATCATATTATCCTATTGACACAGCTGTATGGCACATGCTTAGCACCACTATGCTGCAAGTTCTGTAGATAAATTGCAATATTTATTTCCTACTGTTTACATCCTAGTGATATTTTAGACATCTCCTGCAAATGGGTTAAACAACTAACCAACTTATAGTGATAATTAATGTTTCATTTTAATGCTTTTTCTTACAATATTCATAGTTGCATTGAATAACTGCAATTTTGTTACAGTTATATATGCATTTAAAAATAGTTATATTTTTAAAACCTACTGGTATAATTGCCCATATCTAGCTTACATTTAAACCCTAGGCAGATATAAAAGAAACACAATTCAGTGCTGTAATTATTAACACATCAATGGATGTATTATTTAAATTAAAGTAATAATGATCTTGCACATTAATACATTATCACAAATAATAATGTAATATAAATGTGAAAAATGGTGTATAAAATCAAGTCCCAAAAAACATTTAGTCTTTATGCTAGAGGTGTGTCTAATATGTGTTTATTTCGCCCCTTCACACAACTGCTATGTGCTCTCAGATCTCTCACCTTAAACCAGTGAATATCCAGCCTCAAGTTATAAAGGACTATCCAGCCTTCAAGTATTTCACTCCCAGATCCTCTTACTGGTATATTCACACCTTCCTGAAACCCATAGGGTTAACCAGCATCCGGAATTCAAAACACCAGACTTTCAACTGCTACCAAATCTCTAGATGCTCCAGTTGGAATAGGAATGAAGGTGCAGTAAATTTAAATAAAGGGATATTTATTACAGATACGTGGACTTTTACATCAAATAAGCTTTTAAAATTGCATAGGAATAAAACACAGCGTTTTGTGCGGCTTCTCCCTTAACTTCCGGAAGTCACGTCTTGAAGTGAGAAGGTGTGCAAACGCTGTTTTTTTTATACCTATGCAATTTTAAAAGCTTATTTGATTTAAGTTTTTGATTATCAGAGCTTTATTCATTTATTCACGTCTCAGTAACAGTTCACTTGGTAGAGCAAAGGACCCCCACATTGAATTTAAATTAAAGTAGTATAAAAGCCTGAATTTTACCCAGTATTAGCCCCTTGCAGCTTCCTTACAGCAAGGCTGGAGTGTGATAGGAAAAAGCAGCACCAGAAGTCAAACAGTTCATATGGTGACAAAAAGTATGCTAATAGGAAGAGAAAGAGTGACAGAGACATGAGCTCATGATTGTGCTGCTTCTCCTTGAACTGCCCAGTCACAGGGTGACTCATGTTCAGAGGAGCTGGGCTGAATAAAGTAGGACATTAAACTGAGGACATCCAGTGGTGCAAAAAAAAAAATTCTGTAAGAGAAATCTCTGGATTGGCAAGTATCACAGCAAAAGCTGGTTTTGTTATTTTATCTTTAAAATAGCCATTCTATTTTTTCTTAAAAGTATAACTAAAGACAAACTTTTTTTTTTTTTGTTTTGGATAGAATTGAGATAGATTAGAACACCAATTAGGTTTTCGTGAAACGAGGGGCAAGGAGTTGGGACTTTAACTGAAGCACAGGTGACAAGTACAATTTTATTGGAAATCGGTATAGTAATATATAATAGTAATTATAAAAAACACAACATATAATATCCAATACAATATATAAAGACCAATGTACATACAATGAGGGCATTTGTCCACATGATTGCAAACAATTGGTATCACATAATACATATACTAAAAAATATATATCCAGTAAAAACATGTAATACATGAGAACACTGCATATATTAGCTCTATGCATTTTGTGGATTGATCCACTCTTCAGGAGCATGCACGTGAGTTGGATAAATGTAATATGATGGAGATAAATTTTAGTGGTATGACCCTGTCAAGGAGAAAAGGGTATAAAGTAAATAAACTAAAAAATAAAGCTGTATAGTCTCCACTCTCTGAAGTATTTACAAAATATACCTGCACAGTAGAAGTATGGCACTAAGAACCAGAGATCCCTTAGGGCATAATTCCTGGGAGCTGAGGTAGAGTGAACGGCCTATACACCTCAGCTCCTGGTACTAATGCCCAAAGGGGATCTCTGGCTCTTAGTGCTATACTCCTATCATGCAGGTATATTTTGTAAATACTTCAGAGAGTGCAGTCTAATTACTATTACTGTATATATTACTTTACCGATTTCCAATAAAATTGTACTTGTCACCTACAGTATGTGCTTCATTTAAAGTCCCAACTCCTTGCCCCCTGTTTCATTTAGTTAGGGATGGAGGCAACTGACCTTACCAGGTCACTGTCTCATTTAAAGTCACAAATGTTCTTATCTTTTTTTGACAATTAGGTTTTCATTGCTGTCTATGCCCCTGTTAGGGGGACCCCCCCTCTCTATTTGTCTTCACCATTGTCATTGAAAATTAAAATAAAATAAAATATTCCTCAGAAAAGTGATAGAGGGGAAATCTTCCAATGGGGACACTAGTTCTAGTGACCTAGGGGAGATCCAAGAGATGCCCCTATTTGAAGGGATTTTCTCTAACTTCCTGTTTAACTATGGGACAGGAAGTGAAGGGAAATCATTTTAATGGGACACGGATGGCGAAAATGATTTGACTATAGTGATTATAACCCTTCCTTACTTTAGATTTCGATAAAGCCCTGCACACATAAAATCAGGTTTAGAGTAAAAGTGCCAAAAGCCTGAGCCAATCAGTGTCTATTGCACTGCACAGTGCTCTAATCCTAATATCATTTAGGTACTGGAGGGAAAGGTGGCCTCTACAATGTACAGTAGGGGAGCGCACAGGTAGGACCTCACCAGTGGATGACCTTCATCAATAGTCTAATGAACAGGCTAGAGACATGGATGGGACATGGGAAGCTACAAGGCTTTGAACAGTTTTGTCACCCTGTGTGATACATGGGTATATACATACACAGTATATATATATATATATATATACATACATATATACAAATTATGATATTCTTTATGTGTCTGAATATGTACATGCTCATTTTCCAGCCTGCCAAACATCAGAACATTCAAGAATTACAAATAATTGGATTTGTGATTCTCTTTAAGTCAAAACGTTTCAGTATATCAGTTTATGTGCAGTAGTTTTCAGTGCAAAACTGGTGAAGGCCAAATGTTTCTGGATTACACTTATAGGGGGGCACTTAATGATCGAATATACTAATGCTCTAATAAAGTTATAATTCTTCAATAATAATATTGTGTATATATTATGTACTGTATTAAGGAGCAGTTGGTGTGATGTTTTTTCTACCCACTTGAGTACAAAGATGGCAAAGGTGCATACAGGAAGTAATGTAACAGAGGGAGCGGCTCATACATGACACAACAGCACCACACTATAGTCAGTGCTTGTTTTACAAAACTTTCATTATAAATAGACTTTGATAACAGGGAGTCTGTAAACACCAGAAAAACACATTTGGAAGGGAATTTAATTATTGTTCAAAGAGTTCAGAATGAAAGAAGGATACTAAACAAGCTCACTGGATTTGGTAAGGTAGCTTTCAGATAGGCCTTCCTCAATAGCTGCCTAAAACTGACTCAAATTATAGACATAACTAAGGCCAAAACAAAATGTGAAAAAGTGCAAAAGATGCCTATAATTTGATCCATTATTATTATCTTATTGATAAATTCCATAATTTGATCAAACAAAAACAACCAATGCCTCTCAGGGGCGAAAAAATCCACCTTTTTTTAGGGTTTAGAATGGAATAAGGACTTATAAAGACACTATAACTAAATGGATTTATATATGATTTGGTATAAACTCTCCTTAAGGACTGGAATTGTAACTATATGCTCACAGACAGCTGGATAAAAGGGAAAGGTGGATGAGTTACTCATGTTACTGATGCTAAGGGACGTACACATGGGCTGAATATCGGGCAGCATCGACCGCTTCAATAGAAACCAGCCGACATTCGGCCTGTGTGTACAGCAGCCATTCAACCGGCTTCTGTCGAAGGGACATGACCAAAATAAATTTGTCGATCAGTGCTCTGAGCCAATGGCTGAGAGCGCTGACCATTGTGTTCTGGCGGGGAGGGGGGTCTACCTGTCAGAACACAATAGCTCAGCAGGGGAGTTTGCTTTACTAACGTTGGATTGTTAGTACAGCGGCTTCTCCTGAGCTCTTCTGGGGTTTTTCAGCCCGCTGGATTGAACGAAAAATAACTACTAGTGTGTACCAGGCCTTACTGTGTACTTTAACTGTACAACTTTTTAACTGTAAATTAACTTTTATAAGCAAACCCCAGTCATTGCACATTAACAATGCAGTGTCCTAGGGATCACCTTATGTGATTGAAATCACTGCCCTTATAAGAAAGTGCTATATTTCCTTATTGGGATGGCACCCAAAAATGAAATATAATTCCCTCTCAGGCCACTGATATCACTTTTACTCCATAACCACTTGTGGCCTTAAAAGCAGGTTAACCATTGGAACCTGACAGCTAATACAGGCTTCCTGTTGAGGTTCCTGCAGTTGACTCTGTGAATAAAATAAAGAAAAGTTGTTTAAACCATTGTGATGAACCAGGTTTGTCGGCAAAGAAAATCACTGCAGCTTCTGAGTGATGCAAATACGATTTTATTTAGTAAGCCAAAAACTGAATACATAGAAAGCATTTAACAATTTCCCATATATAGTATGAAGCATAAAATAAGAATTTAAAAATATTTCTTAAAAATTACACATAAAGGGGAAGCCCATCTCCCTTTAATGTACTTATTAGGTAAAATCAAGGAGACAAACCTGTATTGTTCTTTAAGCAGAACAAAGTGAGACTGTTTAACGGGTTATAACAACCTGGCCTTTTAATTCACTTAGTAAAATCCTTTAAAATGGTTTTATTTTTTTACTCACTAAATAAATGAAATACAGATGTCTCCAGCATACTGAGCTTACGACAAAGTGTTAAATGCTACTGGCAAATTGAACTGTTAGCCTCAGTTTTGGCCTATATTTGAAATAGGCATGTTTATACAGCTGTAAAATCTATGAAAAACGAACAGATGTATCAGTCCAGAGTCAATCAATGCAACAAATGATATACTTTATTTTTGTAGCGTGATTTTTGAAATCTCTGCTTGTGCTGCACTATAGATTCATAGCACTTGAAATGCTGTCTTAAATTGTTATATTTTTTTTGATTTTGTGATATATTGAATTTATGCTTCTTTCACAGGCAGGACATAGGAAGCCATTTATGCAAAAATGGATTATATGTTGTCCGCCACAGAGGCAATACAAAAATTGAGCACATTGCTTGGTGTGAAAATCTGGCATGAAAGAGAGACATGGAGACTGCCGTACTCAACCTAACCTTTTGAAAAATTTGACCAAGCTGATCCTTTTGCCAATTTTTTCAATCACTAACCAAAAATTTGTATGCAAAGACTTTCGACTTTACTTTGACTTTCTTGGTCTACATACTTACTTGTCAGTGACTTTGTCAGGCATAACAGCATTTAGCATCTTCAGGGGAAGGTCTGTAATGGCAGCCTTCATGTTTGTCTTATGGCATTTTTAACTAAAGGCAAACTTCTGCAATATGCACGACTATACCCTTAAAGCGTAATTGGAGGCATGTATTAAAAAAACACACAAAAGAAATACTTATCAAAAAAAAAATGTGCCAATGCATACTAACACCAGGGATGATGCAATCATTGTTACTATTTACTATCCAGTCAGGTGGCTGTAAGTGTGTCCTAGATTAAGCTGCACTGTTTATCCTTTAGGTGCATTGTGGCTCTATTATACAGCTCCCCCTCCCATTTATTTACTTTAAAAACACATTTAACGCACATAAACTGTCCAGCCTGACCAAAACTGTACAGTGTTTAAAGGACCTAACTTTTCCAAACTCAGTTTTCCTTGCCATACACCAAAAGCCTCCCTTGCATGTCTCTTCAATTTGTTTTCAGGTTGTGAATTTTTTGCCCTCTGGGCTAAAGCTTGCCTACTTGCCTACACCCTTGAAGGAAACCTGTACATGAAGAGTGCCACTGATGACCTCTTCTTTTGAAAATGCTAATTGCCTAATTATTATCCAAATAGCTGTCTGCTATTTTTTCAATGGTTTTCAAATATAACAAGTATACAAAACACACAGTTCAGGCTTTACTTTGACTTTTTGTATTCTGCGTGCTTGTTCTGGGTAGTGATTTAGAAAGCACTGAAACCAAAGACAGCCCAGGTAACTAGTATTCTTAATAGGGGCCACAATATTTATCTCAATACAGATTTCCTTTACCGAGATTACAGTGCCTGTAATAGTCACTTAAGTGCTTTCATTAGACAAGGGATTGGTAGCTAGATAGAGCTTAGCCCTCAAGTCAGGGAAGTCAGGCAAGTTAAGTGAATATAAATAAATGTATAAAATATAGGAAAAAAGGAAAACAATAGAAGGGACCCCCGTGCCTATAAAGACATACACACACACACACAACATAACTAACATTAGAGAACATATAAACACTAAAATCACAAAAATCTCATAAAAGCTTTCAACATGATAATGTAATTCCTAAAGTTATAGTCAATGGCCCGTACGCCGTCGTAAGTCCGAATCCGAGCCATCGTATCTATGCGCCTGATTCTTAGAATCAGTTACGCATAGATTTCTATTACATCCGACTGACGTAAGTCTCTTACGCCGTCGGAGCCTAACTGCATTTTTACGCTGGTGGCTAGGGGCGTGTAAGCTGATTTACGCGTCAAAATATGTAAATTAGCTAGATACGCGAATTCCCGAATGTACGCGCGGCCGACGCAGTAAAGATACGGCGTTTAAGTTAGGCTTTTCCCGGCGTAATATTGCCCCTGCTATATGAGGCATAACTGCGGCGTACCAATGTTAAGTATGGCCGTCGTTCCCGCGTCGAAATTTGTAAAAAATGTACGTCGTTTGCGTAAGTCGTCCGTGAATAGGGCTGGACGTCATTTACGAACACGTCGAAACCAATACGTCCTTGCGGCGTACTTTGACGCAAAGCACACTGGGATATTCCACGGACGGCGCATGCGCCGTAAGTGCCAAACGTCAATCAAGTCGGGTCACAGCACATTAACATAAAACACGCCCCCCTGTTCAACATTTGAATTAGGCGGCCTTACGCTACGCTACGCCGCCGATGCAACTTACGGAGCAAGTGCTTTGAGAATATAGCACTTTCCCGTCTAACAGAAATCGTATATTTTTACACCGCCACAAGGATACGCCGTTCTACGAGAATCTGGCCTATTGTTTTAAAATCTTCACGTTTCTTTTAAGTAATGTGTAGTGATTCTGCCAGGCATGCCCGTATTTAGCCATCTTTGTAATAGGAAGGTGACGCTCTGTTGTGTTCCTGCATTGTCACAAAGTCATACAGGTTTTCATCATTATTATTATTATTATAATACTACAGGGTTTATATAGCACCGGCAGTGTATGCAGTGCTTTACAACTTAAGGGCAGACAGTACAATTACAATACAATTTAACTATTATTATCTAAGATATGTATGATGTGATTTTAGGTAAAGTTGACAAATCACTAGTTATAGACTTTCATGTTGTGTGCATGCATGCTAAGCAATATGTAGCAGTATGTATAATCTCAGAGCCATCTTTGTTCAGGCATCATCCAGGGTCTGCACTGACTTCCAGGACTGTGGCTGGCTTGGAGATGACACATTCATATAAATTATGGGGCCAGTTGACAAATATCTAAAAAAGATCAGCCCTCTGCTGCTCCCTTTTATCTTGTGACCGACTGCATAGTTACATTTTGCAATCTGATCACCAGAGATCACAGTAATGAATAAGGAAAGGTTGAGCTTCCTTTAAAAATGTATATTGATACAAAAGGTGGAAGTGGAGACCAACACAACATTTAAAACCTAAACTAAATCTGTACTTTGCCCATTCAAAGTAACAGGTTCACTTTAAAGCTAAGCCCCTTTACTACCGATGCTTACCTCCCCTCTGCTCCCCTGCCACCTTGCTCACCAAACCTTGAAAAAAATGCCTATGTATGTTACAAGTCACTTTGGATCAGAGCCTAAATAGCATTCAGGTCTGACACTCAGGCACTGACTGAGGCATCATGGGAGAAAATAGATTTAATCACATGCTTTCCTACACTTGAAGTATCAGATGTGGCATGGAGTCAACAAGACAGCTGAGGAGTATGGGGCACATAAGTGTAAGCAGTGAAGTGGCCCAAATCTCAAGCAAATCTTTTAGTTCACCCTATCCGGACAAAGAATGGGGTTGGTTTAAAAATATTTTAACAACAATAAATCTGTTTAATTTCAGTACATTTCTGTGTAAAATATAGATTCTGACTGCTGTTCCTAACATAGAAGACTACACTGGTATTGTTTTAATGCTAACCATAAAAGCTATTGTTTTATTAGTGAGCAAGAAAAAGAAAAGGTTCAGATTTCCAATATTTTTTTGGAAAGTATTAATTTTGGCTTAAGTGATTGCTGCATTTTGAACCAAGGAAGGTATTTCACTACTTTTTTATTTGCCAAAACCTTTTTAGATATTTATCATAGAGACCAGAAAAGTTCCAGCAGATCATTAATGTAACATATAAAGTATAGATTATTTGTGTTATAGCTGTGGAAAAGCCATTTTGAGATTTTATTCCAGGTCCCTGCTCCCATGTTGTGAGCTGTGTGATAAAGACACATACACTAGTCTTAAGATCATGTGTAGAGTAAAACTATGGTCCCCTCATTAGTTAAGGTAGCCCACCGCTATTTTTTATTGAGAGGAAATTTACACTCAGATAACATAAACACTGCTCCAGGCACATCTGTAATTTCATGTTCAGCTCGATATTTAACTGAGCCAAGACTTGCGTATTTAGCATGCAATTTCCATAAACTACGACCTGATTAGCTGACCTGTTAATGAGCCCGTCTGTTCTGCTGAGCGGGAGTTTTAGTAGGACAAGTAGCCTCTGTTCTCAGGTTCAATCTGTTACAAATATAACAAGAATAAACTTTGGCTTCAGCCTGAAACCTAACACGGACTGGAACCTTCCATAAAAAGCAACCCACCCATGCTCTTAAAAATTTTATGATTATTGTTGCTGAAATAACATTTAAATGGAGCTGAAGTTTCAGAGAAAACAATCTATGCGCATACATCTAAGCTATTTTTGCTTACTCCTTAGCTGTGTTTCTTGGATATAATATGTTCCAGGTTACCAACGCTCCATTTAGACCTATGCCTGCTTTGCAGGGCATGAGCAGAGGATGGAAAAAATTGATGAGGGGAAGGGGGGTTAACAAGCATGGCACATGAATTCTACCATCACATTTATCAAAGAATTTTGTTTAGCTGGAAAGTAACCAGCTGGACCAATTTTTTTTTTTAGCTGTTCTTTTTAGTTACAGATCTCTCCAAATATATTCCTCATAAACAAAGATGAAGTATTGAAATAAAATATGTAACCTGAAAGAAATAGTGAATCATAATTTGTAAGCCTGCTAGCGCTGTAAAGACAAATGAAAATAAAGTGACAACAGTGCAAAAGCATTACACCGATTAGTGGTAGCACTGGAAAGACTTAAAGACAAACTATAATTATATTAGGGACAATTTCATGTTTTTTTTTCCTTTATGGTTTCACATGTTTTAGCTGTTGTTTTCTTACATACAATACAATCTTACATGACCAGTTAAAGGGGATTTGTCACAATGTATGGTACAGGATCTAATCCAGCACTAAAGGCTGTCCTTGTCCAACTCCTACAGTATTTGTATTTATAGTGCAAGCATCACTTTTGAGAGCTGGCCACTGGGTTGAATCCTCATTTCTGACGCACACACACAAAACAATTTAGACTGCATAATTCTTTATAGAGACACTTTCGTCTTGCTCATGCAATGACGCTGCAAAGGGCCCCCCTGAGCCCCTATACTCACAAGTGATCTTCATTCAACACAGCCTTCAGTAAAGAGTTTTTAAAAACTGTCTTCTTTAAAGGGGTGGTTCCCCCTAAAACAAATTTCTAACAATACATTCGTAAGACCCGTTACACTGCGGGTAGGCTGGCTTTTGTTTTGTTTTTTTAGTACATACCTCGATACCGCCGTTTCGTCCCTTGGCGGTGGGCGTTCCTAGTTGATTGACGTTCCTCCGACGGGCACATACGTGACGTCACGACTTTCCGAAAGAAGCCGAACGTCGCTGCGCAGGCGCCGTATAGAGCCGACTCTATACGGCGCCTGCGCAATGGCGTTCGGCTTCTGTCGGAAAGTCGTGACGCGCAGTATGCGCCCGTCGGAGGAACGTCAATCAACTAGGAACGCCCACCGCCAAGGGACGAAACGGCGGTATCGAGGTATGTACTAAAAAAACAAAACAAAAGCCAGCCTACCCGCAGTGTAACGGGTCTTACGAATGTATTGTTAGAAATTTGTTTTAGGGGGAACCACCCCTTTAAACATTGGTCATGAAATAATTCCAAGCAACATTGCATTTTCTAGTATCTTCTTTCCATTAACATGCATCATTTAAAGCGGTATTAAACCCAAAATTTAAAATGTAATATATATATATTGCAGCTTACCAATCGTTAAATGTAGTGGCTGTATTAATTAAAATATTTTCCCCTCTGATTTTCCCTGGTGATCTGGCCAGTAACACACCTCATGTATTTTACAGACACTACTCTGGAGGAAGGAGTGCAGGGGCACCTCTGGAGTACAAATTGAAGCTGAACTCCAGATACTACTTTATAAGCAGTTTGATAACCAAATGATAATAGAAAGAAAGAAAGCTTAAAAATTAAAATGAATCATAAGAATTAGTAATGCTGCAATATAATAAGTTTGCTTTTGGTAATAATACTACTTGGTTGGAGTGGCATATATGTTTTCTGGACAGCAGTCTGCTACTTATCTTTAAATTGTAAAGGCTGCAAAGTTCAAATAGTTCTTAAATTGATTAATTCACAAATAACATTTTCTAAACCTTGAGATAACTCCTTAGAACTCTATGTCCTGGGTCACTGTAGCTTATTCACATTGTCAGACTCAATTTTCTAGCAACTCTTATGACACTGCACACATAGCAGGATTTCAGAATTACTAGACACAACTATTACTGCAAGTGCTCTTGTACATTATCATATAGATAAAAGTAGAAGGAGAACCATAAACGTATTCTGCAAGCTAAACAAAGAAAAAGCAAAAACGTATTTAGTTCACCAACAGCACCTAATAAATAATATTGTGTTTAGCTTTGAAACTTGTGAAATTGCTGTTTTCATGATTAAAGAATGGTCCATAAATTCTAACAAATGTCAGAGAGAAATTTTCCAGGTCAAAGGCTCAAAACAATGCATCTGTTAATTTCAAATCCAAATTTAATTTTAAGCATGATGGGGTAGGGGCAGAATAATTAACATTATGTTCTACATCACTAGATTCAGGCACTTCAATTTTACAATTAGATCAAAGATATAGGAAAGAGGTCACTTAACAATATTGCTGTTACACCTGTGCATTTTTTTGGGAAGTAAGCCTATCTTTCAAAACACTTAAGCCGTGTACACCCATCGTTTTTTTTTTCCATCGATGAAAAAAAATAGAGCATGTTTTAAATTTTTCCTATCCAGAAAAAAAACGAAAGAAAAATCCGATCATCTGTGTGGAACTCCATCGGACAAAAATCCATGCATGCTCAGAATCAAATTGGCGCATGCTCGGAAGGATTGAACTTCATTTTTTTCGGCTCATCGTAGTGTTGTACGTCACCACGCTTTGGCACGATCGGATTTTTGACTGATGGTGTGTAGACAAGACTGATGAAAGTCAGCTTCATCGGATATCTGACGAAAAAATCCATCAGATTCGATTCCATCAGATATCCGATCGTGTGTACAGGGCTTTAGTCAACAAGTGAAAAATACTTTTTAGTTAAACTTCTGCAACCACGTAAAAAAATATCTCTAAAGTGTCAAAATAATATTGCTGAACCCTTAGTTGGCAGGTAAAAAAATACTTTATAGCTTCTGTGACCACATTAACCACTTAAGGACTGCCTAACGCCAATATACGTCGGCAGAATGGCACGGCTGGGCACAAGCACGTACATCCTCTTTAAGTGCCCAGCCGTGGGATCCATAGACCCGATCGCCGCCGGAGTCCTGCGATTGGTCACAGGAGCTGATGAACGGGGAGATGTGTGTGTAAACACACCTTCCCCGTTCTTCACAGTGGCACTGTCATTGATCGTCTGTTCCCTGATATAGAGAAAGGCGATCAATGACGTCACATGTCCAGCCCCACCCTCCTACAGTTAGAAACACATATGAGGTCACACTTAACCCCTTCAGCACCCCCTAGTGGTTAACTCCCAAACTGCAATTGTCATTTTCACAGTAAACAATACATTGTTATAGTACTTTTTGCTGTGAAAATTACAATGGTCCCAAAAATGGGTCAAAATTGTCCGATGTGTCCGCCATAATGTCGCAGTCACGAAAAAAATCGCTGATCACCACCATTAGTAGTAAAAAAAAAATATTAATAAAAATGCAATAAAACTATCCCCTATTTTTTAAACGCTATACATTTTGTGCAAACCAATCGATAAACGCTTATTGCAAGTAGGTAGAAGAATACGTATCAGCCTAAACTGAGAAAAAAAAACGCAGAGGTGATCAAATACCACCAAAAGAAAGCTCTATTTGTGGGAAAAAAAGGACGCCAATTTTGTTTGGGAGCCACGTCGCACGACCGCGCAATTGTAAGTTAAAGCGACGCAGTGCCGAATCGCAAAAAGGGGCCTGGTCCTTTACCTGCATATTGGTCTGTGTCTTAAGTGGTTAAAATCCTCTCTAAAACCTAAAAAAACACTGCTATCAAATAAAGAAAGATTTACTATTTCATATTCACATAATGCAATTATTTTCTATGCCTGCATGTCTGTTTTAATAAGTCTGCATTTAGTGTTTTATTATTGAATGGTAGACTATGTCTGTTTAGGGTTTAGTACACATTTTTACTTGTTAATTCCCATCGGAACAATTTCATGTCCGGTCTGTTTCTATACACACAGTATTAAAATACTCTACTGTTTAATTAGATTGGAGGTGTCATTGATAGGAATAAGGATGAGAAAACACCTGGAATACTATGACCCTAGAGAAAGTCCTTTTAGGACTGAATCATAATCTACCTATGTGATTATGCAGGGAAGGTGAAAGCTGGAATACTAATCCCTGATATGTACTGCATGTAGTAGAATGGACATTTATTAAGATCCAGTTATAGTTATTATAACTGTAAATAAAAAAAACAATAAACATACATATGTATAACAGCAATAGATAAAGAACAAAATAAGTCTGATAAGTATTGTAGCAGCGCTTTTTGTTCTCGTTGAGGTGAACAAACTTCTTTATGCAGTACTCATCATAAAGGAAGATAATGTAGATAAAATGAGGAGAGGTGCTCAAAGAAGTGTACTATGTTAATGACAGCGGTGAAAAAAGTCCTCTTCACAGTCCACCAATCACCAGTATACCACCACGTGAACACAGAAAAGCCCCTCTTGGGGATGCACTTACCATAAGGATAAGTATAATTTGCCTTCAAATCCCAGCAACTTGCCTTCTCTCCTTATTTGTACCTCCTCACGCAGTATATAGAGATGGGATCCACTTGGGCTCATGTAAACAATAACAGAATACACTCCATAGTGTGATACTGTTTGAAATTGTTTAAAACTTTATTGTTTCCCCCTGTGCCCCCTTCTCAATATATACGTGAAAAGTAACAATTCAATGGCAGCAGAAGTGCGAATGCATATATGCTCAGTACACGAGAGGTGTAATTACCAGTACCGCCAGCCATCTGTATGATGCCGAACACTTCCGGGTATGCCTCGGTGGAGCGCAAAACGTCACTTCCTGGTGTATCGATGAGACCACGGCTCTGACGCGTTTCATCACTTCCGGACTTCCTCTGAGCACGCCCTTCCTCTACAGCACAGGGGTTCCCACCATCCCTGTGCTGTAACTCACTGTGTTATTGATGCAAGTTTATTTCCCCTGCCGCGGCGGCAGCAGCCTCACCGCGTCATCCTGCGCTGCTATGCCTCCTGGGAGATGTCTGTCAGCAATCCCAGGAGGCTGGGCCTTTAGCCGCAGAAAAACATCTCGAGCGAGCTATAGGATGGGGCCCGCCTCCCTGCATGGGGGCCCGCCCCTACGTCATGCTCTGCTCTATCTCCACCTCTGCCCACCCCCTCGAGTTCCATAGATAGAATGCACACATTCGAGGTGTGCTAGTGGGGTTGGCGGGGCTGTTATCATCTCGCCGCCTTCGCCCGCCCACCCTCCCACCCCACTAGCACACCTCGAATGTGTGCATTCTATCTATGGAACTTGAGGGGGCGGGCAGAGGCGGAGATAGAGCGGAGCATGACGTGGGGGACGGGCCCCGTGCTATAGCAAGTTCTATTAAAAAGTATTCTGCTGTGCATCCACTGTGCCTGTCACATGCAGCCACTGTACCATCAAACACATCCACTCTGCCTGTCACATGCAGCCACTGTGCCATCAAACACATCTACTGTGCCATCAAACACAGCCACTGTGCCAAACGCTGCTTCGCTGTGCCCGTCAAACGCAAACACTGTGCCCGTCAAACGCAAACACTGTGCCCGTCAAATGCAAACACTGTGCCTGGGCCGATGCGGTGTGCTGTGCCTAGGCCGATGCGGTGTGCTGTGCCGGGGCCGATGCGGTGTGCTGTGTCGGGGCCGATGCAGTGTGCTGTGCCGGGGCTGATGCGGTTTGCGGGTGCCGATGCGCTGTGCGGTCTACGGGTGCCGATGCGGTGTGCTGTGCCTGGGGCCGATGCGGTGTGCTATACCGGGGGCCGATGCAGTGTGCTGTGCCTGGGCCGATGCGGTGTTCTGTGCCAGGGCGTGCTGGGGCCGATGCGGTGTGCTGGAGCCAATGCGGTGTGCTGGGGCTGATGCGGTGTGCTGTGCCGGGGGCTGATGCGGTGTGCTGTGCCTGGGCCGATGCAGTGTGCTGGGCCTGGGCCGATGCGGTGTGCTGTGCCGGGGCCGATGCGGTGTGCTGTGCCTGGGCCAATGCGGTGTGCTGTGCCGGGGCCGATGCAGTGTGCTGTGCCTGGGCCGATGTGGTGTGCTGTTGCGGGGCCAATACAGTGTGCTGTTCTGGGGCCGATGCAGTGTGCTGGGGCCGATGCGGTGTGCTGGGGCCGATGCATTGTGCTGGGGCCGATGCGGTGTGCTGGAGCTGATGCGGTGTGCTGGGGCGATGGGATGCGTGATGTTATGGTGACAATGTGCTGTGCTGGGGGAAGAAGGAAGCAGGAGGAAGTCAGCACAGGGATGGTGAGAACCCCTCATAATGAGCACAGCAGAAGTACAAACCCAGGAACTCAGCACAGAACAGGGATGGTGGGAACCCTTCATGAGGGGTTCCCACCATCCCTGTGCTGTGCCGACTTCCTGGGGCTGTACTTCTGCTGTGCTCATTATGAGGGGTTCCCACCATCCCTGTGCTGTGCTCATGAGGGGTTCCCATCATCCCTGTGCTGACTTCCTGGGTTTGTACTTCTTCTGTGCTCATTATGAGGGGTTCTCACCATCCCTGTGCTGTGCTCATGAGGGGTTCCCATCATCCCTGTGATGTGCCGACTTCCTGGGGATGTACTTCTGCTGTGCTCATTATGAGGGGTTCCCACCATCCCTGTGATGTGCTGACTTCCTGGGTTTGTACTTCTGGTGTGCGCATTATGAGGGGTTCTCACAATCCCTGTGCTGTGCTCATGAGGGGGTTCCCATCATCCCTGTGCTGTGCTGACTTCCTGGGACTGTACTTCTGCTGTGCTTATTATAAGGGGTTCCCACCATCCCTGTGCTGACTTCCTGGGGCTGTACTTCTGCTGTGCTCATTATGAGGGGTTCCCACCATCCCTGTGCTGTGCTGACTTCCTTTGGCTGTACCCCTGCTGTGCTCATTATGAGGGGTTTCCACCATCCCTACAGCCCCAGGAAGTCAGCACAGCACAGGGATGGTGGGAACCCCTCATAATGAGCACAGCAGGGGTACAGCCACAGGAAGTCAGCACAGCACAGGGATGGTAGGAACCCCTCATAATGAGCACAGCAGATACTATTAGTCCTCTTTAAGCGTCCAGATTTTTTAATTTCTCATAACGAATGTTGGTAATTGTTATGAAAAGTGAACAAATCTAACGAAACTTCGTATTTCGTACGAATCCGAATTGAGTTTCGGGCACAAAATACGAAATAACGGCTAATGCGAAACGGAACTAAACAAAATGAATTTATTGACAGTGCACATGTCCAGTATATGTATACACACTACATATATAACAATATATATATATATATATATATATATTGTTATATATATATATATATATATATATATATATATAATCTTGTTATGTAGATATATCTGCACAGGAACCAATTATTTCGTATATTTACTGGTTCCTGGAAGGAGGAGGGGAGGAAAGGTTTGCATAGATAAGGGGCGGCAACTTCCTCTGACACTCCCGTTGCTATTGAAACCTGATCTGAAACCTATTACACTGTTTGTGCAGCACTGAGCATGTGCGAGATCTGCAAGGCTGAAATCCCGGAAGTCATACAGTCTGGCTTCATGATGCCCACACTTAAGATGGCCCCAGTCAATGTCTATTTTATAAAGTATCTAAATGCTTTAACAACCTAACAAAACGGACCTTAGTTTACAGACTAACTTTACTAGAATACATTAAGCTGGTGTATTACAGGGGTATTTATATTTAAAAAGTGAAATTGTGGCCGGAACTCCACTTTAAGTGGCTGCTATTATCCATTTACCTATATGTGATTTTGGGTGGTTTCCCTTCACTTTATATGTCAATCATTTTCTCAACACTCGCACTTTAACCCCCTGAGCGCTGAGCTGTGCTGAGAGAAGAGGGCAGACTTAGCAGTGGTTTTTAATAAACATACATATAAAATGCGAACAACATAATTAAATTAAAATGCCATACGAACCACAAACAAAATAATGTTATTTATCCAGATTTGTATTACATTTTTCAAAACTTTTACAAGTTTTACAACTTTTACAAGTTTCCATGGCTAAAATGATATACTAGAGACAACTGTGCACCCAACATGAAGCCAAAAGCTACAGATGTAACGGGTACCATGGTCCCTCTACAACAGAAAAGCCCCTTGTTCAACATATACTTCAATTTCTAATACTAAACATAGTGGAACATTTAAAAAAAAAATATTTGGGTAGGGGAAAGACACCTACAGTCATGGCCAAAATTGGTGACACCCCAGAAATGTTTCCAGAAAATCAAGTAGTTCTCACAGAAAAGTATTGCAGTAACACATGTTTTTCTATACACATGTTTATTCCCTTTGTGTGTATTGAAACAAAAGAAAAAAAAAGGGGGAAAAAAAGCAAATTGGACATAATGTCACACAAAACTCAAGAAATGGGCTAGTCAAAATTATTGGCACCCTTTCAAAATTGTGGATAAATAAGATTGTTTCAAGCATGTGATGCACTTTTAAGCTCATCTGGGGCAAGTAACAGGTGTGGGCAATATAAAAATCACACCTAAAAGCAGATAAAAAGGAGAGAAGTTCACTTATGCTGTGTACACACAATACAGGGAGTGCAGAATTATTAGGCAAATTAGTATTTTGACCACATCATCCTCTTTATACATGTTGTCTTACTCCAAGCTGTATAGGCTCGAAAGCCTACTACCAATTAAGCATATTAGGTGATGTGCATCTCTGTAATGTGAAGGTGTGTGTGGTCTAATGACATCAGCACCCTATATCAGGTGTGCATAATTATTAGTCAACTTCCTTTCCTTTGGCAAAATGGGTCAAAAGAAGGACTTGACAGGCTCAGAAAAGTCAAAAATAGTGAGATATCTTGCAGAGGGATGTAGCACTCTTAAAATTGCAAAGCTTCTGAAGCGTGATCATCGAACAATCAAGCATTTCATTCAAAATAGTCAACAGGGTCGCAAGAAGCGTGTGGAAAAACCAAGGCGCAAAATAACTGCCCATGAACTGAGAAAAGTCAAGCGTGCAGCTGCCAAGATGCCACTTGCCACCAGTTTGGCCATATTTCAGAGCTGCAACATCACTGGAGTGCCCAAAAGCACAAGGTGTGCAATACTCAGAGACATGGCCAAGGTAAGAAAGGCTGAAAGACGACGACCACTGAACAAGACACACAAGCTGAAACGTCAAGACTGGGCCAAGAAATATCTCAAGACTGATTTTTCTAAGGTTTTATGGACTGATGAATTGAGAGTGAGTCTTGATGGGCCAGATGGATGGGCCCGTGGCTGGATTGGTAAAGGGCAGAGAGCTCCAGTCCGACTCAGACGCCAGCAAGGTGGAGGTGGAGTACTGGTTTGGGCTGGTATCATCAAAGATGAGCTTGTGGGGCCTTTTCGGGTTGAGGATGGAGTCAAACTCAACTCCCAGTCCTCCTGCCAGTTTCTGGAAGACACCTTCTTCAAGCAGTGGTACAGGAAGAAGTCTGCATCCTTCAAAAAAAACATGATTTTCATGCAGGACAATGCTCCATCACACGCGTCCAAGTACTCCACAGCGTGGCTGGCAAGAAACGGTATAAAAGAAGAAAAACTAATGACATGGCCTCCTTGTTCACCTGATCTGAACCCCATTGAGAACCTGTGGTCCATCATCAAATGTGAGATTTACAAGGAGGGAAAACAGTACACCTCTCTGAACAGTGTCTGGGAGGCTGTGGTTGCTGCTGCACGCAATGTTGATGGTGAACAGATCAAAACACTGACAGAATCCATGGATGGCAGGCTTTTGAGTGTCCTTGCAAAGAAAGGTGGCTATATTGGTCACTGATTTGTTTTTGTTTTGTTTTTGAATGTCAGAAATGTATATTTGTGAATGTTGAGATGTTATATTGGTTTCACTGGTAAAAATAAATAATTGAAATGGTTATATATTTTTTTTTTGTTAAGTTGCCTAATAATTATGCACAATAATAGTCACCTGCACACACAGATATCCCCCTAAAATAGCTAAAACTAAAAACAAACTAAAAACTACTTCCAAAAATATTCAGCTTTGATATTAATGAGTTTTTTGGGTTCATTGAGAACATGGTTGTTGTTCAATAATAAAATTAATCCTCAAAAATACAACTTGCCTAATAATTCTGCACTCCCTGTAGGTTAGTCTGATGAAAACGGTCTGATGGACTGTTTTCATCAGACCAAACCGATCGTGTGTGGGCCCCATTGGTTATTTATTCATAGGTTAAAATAACTTGCTCAATCACATCCCTCTTGACAGTGACAAGGAGACTTGAGGGCCAAGCACAGTTATGAGACTGTCATCTGATTCAGCCACATTATTATTACAACAGGCATTTATATAGCACCCACAACTTTACCCAGCGCTTTACACACTTTACATTCACCTCAGTGTGTGTCCTCGAGGAGTTCAAAATTTCAAATCTGATAATAAAGTTGATCATGCACTATACAATTTGAATGTGTAATCTTCATTAGATCTACCATTAGCTGAAGTATATAAAGCAAGAATCTACCTGATCTTACACTGTTTCAATGAATTCTTTATGATTACCTTCATTAAAACAAAGGGAAAATATTCCATGATGTGAATTCATCATCAATCACTTTGGCCAGCAATGCAGCAATGCAGCTCTTCATCAATCACAATGAACCAAAACAAAATAAACCAAAACGTTAACACCCAAACACACCCCCCCCCCCCCCCCCCTCCGCTACTCCTCACCAAATTACAGATTCCCGGTTGAAAGCTAATATGTAAATAAAGCAGTGGGTGTGGTGCATAATATATTTGACCAATGCCCATATTTGGTCAACGATAATACTGACACTGACCATATTAGGAAATTAAATAGTATTTTTTTTCTTTGTAAGTGTCACTATTGCTGTAGTACATTATATACATTGTTGAGTTGTGCCACTTCACGGGCAGGTTTAGGGCATCCATGAAGCATGTTATTATAAGCAATATGGCATTTTTAATGTTTCATTTCATTATTAACCCCTTCCCGTCTGGCCTATTGCAATACAACGGCCGGGGCGGGAGCCCTTATATCCTAGGAGCACGTCACATGAAGTCCTCTCAGGATCATGCTTTGCACACCCCCATGAGCCTTGCTCCGGCATGATCTGTCACCTGCCGTGTCCACTGGATACGGCTGATGACAGATCACTGTACCGCCCACTGGCCTATCACAGCAGATCACATGACAATTGTACACAATGAAATGATTAAATTCCTGCCTTTCATTATGTACTATTGTGATGAGCCTTGTGATTTGTCACGATGATCACATGGTACAGACAGGGTCAATCACAGCCCATCGTGGCCAATCACAGGTAATCACAATAGTAAACACTGAATGAATAGTTTTCATTCCAATTTTTTTTTAATTCACAGTTATAAGAAAATCAAAGTGAGTAAAAATGTTTTATTAAAAAATGAAAAAGGTATTTAAAAAATTGAAAAAATAAAATGTCTTACCTACTGTCACCAGTCAATTTTTGTGATTACCACCACACCAGTTATATGACTATGCTGTACTGCATTGGTGACTAAATGTAATCATTCTTTTTTTAAATTTGAAAATATATATATATTTTTTAATTTCGTAAATTTCCTCAAAACTTTGACAAAAATTACAATTTAAAAAAATGTGCAGGCCTCTTAATACTTTGGACTGCCTACTTTCCAAAAAGGGGTCATTTGGGGCGTGCTGACGTCATCGCATTGTGAATCCGAGTGGACGGGTGTTCGCAAGCCGGCCGGCTTTTAACCCTTTCACGCCGAGCGTACGCATATATGCGTCCTCGGCTTTCAGGGGTTGTACCGGGATGATGCCTGCAGCCGCAGGCATCATCCCGGTACCGTTGTTTAGAGCGGGCGATCGGCTTTCCAAACATAACAACCGATGCGGCTAAAAGCCGCTCGGTTGTTATGCCGGAGGAGCGGGAGGGGACATCCCCCCCCTCCCGCCGCCTCTCGCCGCTCTGACCGGGCCTCCCGTCCCACCGGGAGACCCGATCCACGATCCGGCGCCTCCAGCGTCTCGGCGCGCTCTGAAACAAAGCCGTAAACGGCTTTGATTCAGTGTGCGCATTGAAACCACGGAAGCGGCGTCATGACGTCACTTCCGGGTTTCTCGGCTGCCAATGGCGCCGGATTTAAAAAAGTACACAGTATTCAGAATCGCCGTTTTCGGCGATCTGAATACTTTGAAGTGCAAAGGAGGGCTCGGAGGTCTTTTAGACCCCGATCCCTCCATAAAGAGTACCTGTCACGACCTATTGCTGTCACAAGGGATGTTTACATTCCTTGTGACAGCAATAAAAGTGATCAAAATGTAAAAAAAAAAAAATGTAATATTAGAAAAAATAAATAAATAAATAAGAAAACAAAAAAAAAATTTTTTAAAGCGCCCCCCTCCCCGCGAGCTTGCGAGGCAAAGAAAGCGCATACGGAAGTCGCGCCCGCATATGAAAACGGTGTTCAAATAACACATGTGAGGTATCGCCGCGATCGTAAGAGCGAGAGCAATAATTATAGCACTAGGCCTACTCTGTAACTCTAACCTGGTAACCGTAAAAAAAGTTTAAAGCGTCGCCTATGGAGATTTTTAGTTACCGTAGTTTGTCGCCATTCCACGAGTGCGTGCAATTATAAAGCGTGTCATGCTTGGTATCTATTTACTCGGCATAACATCATCTTTCACATTATGCAAAAAAATTGGGCTAATTTTACTTTTTCATTTTTTTAAAATTCATGAAAGTAAATTTTTCCCAAAAAGTTGTGTTTAAAACACCGCCGCACAAATACCGTATGACATAAAATATTGCAACAATCGCCATTTTATTCTCTAGATTCTCTGCTAAAAATATATATATAATGTTTGGGGGTTCTAAGTAATTTTCTAGCCAAAAATATGGATTTTAACTTGTAAACACCAAATGTCATACATAGGCATAGGCATGAAAGGGTTAAACCTTGATGTTTTATCTGTTACTCTCTGTAAGTGTAAACTTTTAGTTTTAATAAATTTGTAATTTACGATTTACACTATGGTGAGCTCCTTTCTATTTTTGGGTAATGCCTGGTCTACATCCATGACTATTGAATGATCGAGTCTCCCTGGTTACCTGCTGTGAGTTTTTACCTCACCATATCAAGTGTCCTGGAGCTGCCGTTTTAGAAACCTCCTGGATAAAGGCCCTGGCTGGGTTAATAGCCGCAAGCTCATATAGCTTGCCTTCCAGTAAGCGTGCACTTTATGTGGTGGAGGTGCACAAGTCCGTGGTGGTGTTGAAAGTCATATTTTCAAGATTATACACATTTGTGTTTTATGAACTGAATATATATTGCACAATTTATGGTGTTTAGAATAATTTCAAGATTTTATGGACTATTTGCTCATCACAATACGTTTTATTTTTTTTAGCACGGCTCTGTTCAATTATTTACTTTGTATATGTGTCTATCTCACTTTTGAGCTGCTGCTTGCTTTTTACATTTATTTTTATTTTTATCTAGTGTGGCATTTTCCTACTAAAAGCCACTCGTGGATATGCCAAGCTGCGGGATGTTCCTCCCCTCCCTTCTGCGGTTCACCCGTGCTCGCCCGTCCCACGGGAGGCCCGAGTGACCAGCCAGCATGTTCGCCGGCTGGCCGGAGACCCGAACAAAGCCAGAATCGGCTTTGATCAGGTCTCGAATCTAGTAACCCGAAAACAATGTCATGACATCACTTTCAGTTTATTGAAGGCACCAAATTTAAAACAATTACAGCATTCGAAACTTCCAAACTTGGGGTTTTGAATGCTTCTAAGTACAAAGGAGGGTTTTGGGGTCTTATAGATCCCAGATCCCTTCATAAAGAGTACCTGTCACTGCCTATTATTGTCACAACGGATGTTTACATTCCTTGAGACAGCAATAAAAGTAATCAGATTTTTTTTTTAAAAAGGGACAGTGTAAAAAAAAAAGAAGCAAACACATACGTAAGTCACGCCCGCAAATGTAAACAGTGTTCAAACCACACACGATCGTTAGAGCGAGAGCAATAATTCTAGCACTAGACCTCCTCTGTAACGCTAAACTCGTAACATGCAGAAAATTTTAAAGTGTTGCCTATAGAGATTTTTAAGTACTGTAGTTTGTCACCATTCCACGAGTGTGCACAATCTTAAAGTATGACATGTTAGGTATCTATTTAATTGGCGTAACAGCATCTTTCACATAAAATTGGGCTAACTTTACTGTTTTACTTCCAAAAAAAATTGCATTTGAAAGACCGCTGCACAAATACCGTGTGACATAAAATATTGCAACAGTCGCCATTTTATTCTCTAGGGTCTCTGCTAAAATATATATATATATATATATATATATATATATATATATATATATATATATATATATATATATATAATATATATATATATATAATGTTTGGGGGTTCTAAAATATGGAATTTTACTTTTAAGCAACAAATGTCAGAGAAAAACATAGGCATGAAAGGGTTAAATATCACCGAAAGAAAGCTATATTTGTGTGCAAAAAATGATAACAATTTCATATGGGTACAGTGTTGCATGACCGTACAATTGTCATTCACAGCTCTGAAAGCTTAAAACGTGGCCTGGGCAGGAAGGGGGTAAAAGTGTCCTGTGTATTAAACTGGTTAAAGTGTCTGCTCACAGCCAAAAAGGATTTAAAAAAATGTTGTTTTGCATTAGTTCACAGCCCCCTTATGCCATTTGTTTTACAATCCCTTGACTATTAGGCTTGAAGATAGCCAGAACTAATGTTAAACATTCCACTCCTATTAACTTCAAAAGGATTTGGATTAACGTTCCGCCTTGTGAACTGTTTGGTGTGTATTTTTTTTGCGTTAAGGCACGTTGACACGTGACACACAAAATAATTTGCTATCTGCATTTTTCGTATTATAGTGCACCATGATTTGTGGTGTTCTGCATTAAAGCACACATGCATTGTATAAGTGCATTTGGGTGCAATTTGAACTGAATTACACCACAGCACACCAATGCACACAACGTGCAGTACTACATGTTGCAGTGTTGTACAGCTTACTATATTACAGGTGGTGTGAATGGGCCATAAAGATAGACAACTTTTTGATTTTCCTTTTTTTTTTATTGAGAATAGTAATGCATGGTATACAAAAATGTAAAATTTGCATAAGTGCACATAGATGTCATGCATTGCAGTTATAGTGCATTCAAACAATAAACATCAAAATGCTAAGCAACATCCGCTTCTGAAGGATTAATCCCCAGGAAACTAGGTAGGTTTCCATATGATAGATCGGGGTACTATGAGATAGAGATTGAGTGATTAGCGTTATAGTGTTATGGGGGGTGTAATTAGGTATTTAGATGGAGGGATGGAGGTGGGGGTGGTATGCTATGGTGTATATTGATAAAGTGACTAAAGCGCTGGTGTGACAAATCGAAAATAAATAATAAAAGATAATTACATAATAAAAGCTGCAACCATAAAAAGTGTTCTGACACTGTGGATAATATGGGTTAATGTGTGATGGTGCGCTAAAATAAACTTCTTATTAAAAAATACATAGAGATTATAAATAATTCTAGAATGTGTATAAAAACACAACAAAAAATAAGCAAAATACTCTGTGCAAAAATGTCCAAAACGAAAACAAAAATAATCCAAAATGCCCACAAGCTTGTTAAATTGGTTAGCCCGGTCACTTGAAAGCACACAAGTTCTTATTACTAAAATCTTCCTTAATTAGAGCAAACCTGTCCACGTTTCATATAGTGATTAACATTCAGGCGATCTCTCATTAGTTTCTCTTTGATTTCTCCTTAAAAGCAATTCTCAAATCAAACAAAACAAGAGAGATAGAATCATAGCGTGATATGGTAAGACTTCATCACAAGGTCTGGAGTGTTTAAAAGTTTAACTCACATTTGGTCATACAACCATCGCACCTGTATAGAAACGATCAGATGCAATGTAGTGAACGCCACAATTCGCATCTACTATGCTGGGACACGATAGATGTCGTCACTTTGGCTCCACCCGACGCGTTGCGTCACATGTCACATGACTTTTTCAAGGGTAGCCATGTGACGAGCGGGCTGTCTATTTATACTCAAGCCAGCGTGTTTGTTGCCATAGTGACAAATCAGAGGACATTGTATCATCATGCCATTTAGCGCATCTTGGTAGCATTCCTTTATTATACACCTGCATATTAGCAACACAATATTTAAAATCAAGACTACCACAACAAAACATTTTAAAATCCTTAATATTCTGGTGAGCTGCTTCATATAGTTAATCCTAATATTATGCATTCCCATAAAAATTAGAACACAGGGTTTGATGGTTCCATCTAGTGATCAAATAGGGGAATTACTATTAAAATAAATACTCAATTTAAAATACTGGATATTTAGAACTATATTAAAAATATGTAAAAAATATGTTAAAAATCTGAAAAAAACTATTTAGGTCAAAGTCAATATTTAACCCCTTGTGTGCTAGAGTACACATCTCATATGTCCATCTGGATCCACATTTGCTTAGTTCTCTTACTTTATTACTGCCCCTCCAGTGGGGTTTGTATTTATCAAATGTGGGGTCTTTATTATGACACGATATGGCAAGAAACACTGTGTTTGGGTGGGCCATTCCTGATGTTTTGTATATGTCCCTGTATACGTTTCCACATGGGGCGTTTAGTCCTTCCTATATACTGTAGTGAGCATGAGCACTGCAATATATATATACTACCCCTTCAGTCCTACACAAAATAAAATGATTTATTTAGTATTCTTTTTTGTGCTTGTAGACACAAACTTAGTACACTTTTGGCCATTTCGGTTTGTAATTCTACATGCATAACATCTCCTGCATGAAAAGAACCCTTTTCCTTGACAAAAAGTAAATTTGTTCGATTTTTTTTTGGGGGGGATCTGGGAAATTTTTTGCTATTATGTCTCTTAACCGCTTTCTGCCTGCCCACCATAGTTTTACGGCGGCAGGTCGGCTCGGCTGCGCAAAATCACGTAATATAACGTGATTTTGCATTGCGCCCTCTAGAGGCGCGCAAACCTGGTGCTGATGCAAGTGGCTGGCGGGCGCGATCACCGCCGGGCACCCGCGATCGCTCGTGACAGAGCGAGAACCGGGAGCTGTGTGTGTAAACTTTCAGGGGGAGAAATTACCGATTGTATGTTCATACAATGTATGAACAGCAATCTGTCATTTCCCCTAGTCAGTCCCACCCCCCTTCAGTTAGAACACAATGAGGGAACCCTTTTAACCCCTTGATCGCCCCCTAGTGTTAACCCCTTCCCTGTCAGTGAATTTTTTAAAGTAATCAATGCATTTTTTTAGCACTGATCGATATAAAAATGCCAATGGTCCCAAGAATTTGTCAAAGGTGTCCGATGTGTCCGTCATAAGGTCGCAGTACAGATAAAAATCGCAGATCGCCGCCATTACTAGTAAAAAAAAAATATTAATAAAAATGACATAAAACTATCCCCTATTTTGTAGAAGCTATAACTTTTGCGCAAACCAATCAATAAACGCTTATTGCGATTTTTTTTACGAAAAATATGTAGAAGAATACGTATCGGCCTAAACTGAGGATTTTTTTTTTCATATAATTTGGGGGATATTTATTATAGCAAAATTGTCGCTCTATTTTTGTTTATATCGCAAAAAATAAAAACCGCAGAGGTAATCAAATACGACCAAAATAAAGCTCTATTTGTGGGAAAAAAAGGACATCAATTTTGTTTGGGAGCCGAGTCGCAGGACCACGCTATTGTCAGTTAAAACGACGCAGTGCCGAATCGCAAAAAGTGGCACGTTCATTGACCAGCAAAACGGTCCGGGGATGAAGTGGTTAAAGTTGGCGCCCGCCTGTAGGTAAAATGTGTTTTTTTTGGTAAAATGGTTTTCAGTTGTCTGTCAGCCATTAAAAGTGGCCAGTGCTTAATTATAATATCAGCAGACGCTACTCTAAGCTACAGCACGTTTTTATGTTATGTGTATTAACCTTTCTACCAAATTGTGAGTACCCTGTATAATGTGAATAAAAATTGTTCCTTTTTAAAAAACGATATCACACTATTGGGCAATCCATTTGTCTCCTCCTCTTCTGAGCGGTGGAATTTTAGATTCTGGGAAGATCCAGGGATTTGTCAGTATTTATACTGTGAACGCCTGTTACCCCTGTAGGGGTTCAAGTA
Source organism: Rana temporaria (assembly GCF_905171775.1). Classification (NCBI taxonomy): domain Eukaryota; kingdom Metazoa; phylum Chordata; class Amphibia; order Anura; family Ranidae; genus Rana; species Rana temporaria. Next base: position 461,526,506 of record NC_053489.1, on the reverse strand, counting down.
TCTGGTGAGTGCGGGACCATAGGGAGCGAGCACGTTTTTTTGCACAGAAGATTTATACCTACGTTGCTCTCACGTGGAAGAAGCACACAGCACTTTTAATATTTTATTTATTTATTTATTTTTGCATGGTTTTTTTGCATAAAGACTCTTTTACTGACAGTATGGAAACTGTCTGTTGAAAGCACACTGCACTATATTTATATTTTTATTTTTATTTTTATATTTATATTTATATTTATATTTATTGATTCACTCAATTTTGCATGAAGCAGAGATGGAATGATTTTCCAGCACTTGAACACTTTTTGAGTTTCTTGTTTCTTGAATAGTTTTTTGAATAGTTTGTTATTTGGATCACCACGCAACAATTTTGTTGTTTTTTGTTTTTGTTTTGGCTTTATTATACCACCCATACAACATTCATTATTTTTTGACATTTAATCTACACTTAAGGTTGGCGCCACCACCTGCTTCTCATATTTCACACTTTTTCTCCATTCTGTGGGGATTTTTCTGCAGGGGCAGCCCCTCACACTTATTATATTATATACCTTATTTTTAAATATTCTGTAGCGCAGATTCACATTTTTCCTTTTCCTTAATTATAATATGTTCCACTTGTCTATGTTGGATGTTAAAATTCATAATTATGGGGATTTCTTGATACTGTTCCGACTTCTGCTCTTTATCTTGAATAAACTGGTCCCATTGTGAATTTTCTCATTTATAAAATCTTCATTATAGCCTTTATATATAAACATATCTCCTATCACTTTAGCCTGTTCCAGGTAAACAATCTGGCTGGTACAATTTCTTCGTATCAGTCGTTTGTGGATTGGCGTATCTAGCTCATTTGCATACTCAACGCGGAAATCAACGGAAGCGCCACCTAGCGGCCAGCGGAAATATACACCTTAGATCCGACAGAGTACTAAGACGTACCTCAGTCGGATCTAGCCCAGCTTCAGGCGTATCTTGTTTTGTGGATACAAAACAAAGATACGCCGGAGCATCCTAGAAGTTACGCGGCGTATCAATAGATACGCCGACGTAACTGCTTCGTGGATCTGGGCCTTTGTGTTTTTTCATAAGGCCCCTTTCACACCTGTGGACCGTATGTCCGCTTTTTCATCCATCCGTTTGTGGATGAAAAAGGGACATACATTGGTCCAAGACCAAGTGATCCATTTTGTTTCATAGGGGAGTGTGGCTTATATTTCAATTTTTTTTTGGGTGAAGATAAACTTATATTTATCCCCAACAAGTTCAAATCCCCTGTTAACTGATTCAATACCTCTGCTGGAAGTCTATTACAGGTCATTCTCAAAAAATTTGCATATTGTGATAAAGTTCATTATTTTCTGTAATGTACTGATAAACATTAGACTTTCATATATTTTAGATTCATTACACACAACTGAAGTAGTTCAAGCATTTTATTGTTTTAATATTGATGATTTTGGCATACAGCTCATGAAAACCCCAAATTCCTATCTCAAAAAATTAACATATCATGAGAAGGTTCTCTAAACGAGCTCTTAACCTAATCATCTGAATCAACTAATTAACTCTAAACACCTGCAAAAGATTCCTGAGGCTTTTAAAAACTCCCAGCCTGGTTCATTACTCCAAACCGCAATCATGGGTAAGACTGCGACCTGACTGCTGTCCAGAAGGCCATCATTGACACCCTCAAGCAAGAGGGTAAGACACAGAAAGAAATTTCTGAACAAATAGGCTGTTCCCAGAGTGCTGTATCAAGGCACCTCAGTGGGAAGTCTGTGGGAAGGAAAAAGTGTGTCAGAAAACGCTGCACAACGAGAAAAGGTGACCGGACCTTGAGGAAGATTGTGGAGAAGGACCGATTCCAGACCTTGGGGAACCTGCGGAAGCAGTGGACTGAGTCTGGAGTAGAAACATCCAGAGCCACCGTGTACAGGCGTGTGCAGGAAATGGGCTACAGGTGCCGCATTCCCCAGGTCAAGCCACTTTTGAACCAGAAACAGCGGCAGAAGCGCCTGACCTGGGCTACAGAGAAGCAACACTGGACTGTTGCTCAGTGGTCCAAAGTACTTTTTTCGGATGAAAGCAAATTTTGCATGTCATTCGGTAATCAAGGTGCCAGAGTCTGGAGGAAGACTGGGGAGCGGGAAATGCCAAAATGCCTGAAGTCCAGTGTCAAGTACCCACAGTCAGCGATGGTCTGGGGTGCCATGTCAGCTGCTGGTGTTGGTCCACTGTGTTTTATCAGGGGCAGGGTGAATGCAGCTAGCTATCAGGAGATTTTGGAGCACTTCATGCTTCCATCTGCTGAAAAGCTTTATGGAGATGAAGATTTCATTTTTCAGCACGACCTGGCACCTGCTCACAGTGCCAAAACCACTGGTAAATGGTTTACTGACCATGGTATTACTGTGCTCAATTGGCCTGCCAACTCTCCTGACCTGAACCCCATAGAGAATCTGTGGGATATTGGGAAGAGAAAGTTGAGAGATGCAAGACCCAACACTCTGGATGAGCTTAAGGCCGCTAACGAAGCATCCTGGGCCTCCATAACACCTCAGCAGTGCCACAGGCTGATTGCCTCCATGCCATGCCGCATTGAAGCAGTCATTTCTGCAAAAGGATTCCCGACCAAGTATTGAGTGCATAACTGAACATAATTATTTGAAGGTTGACTTTTTTTTTATTAAAAACACTTTTCTTTTATTGGTCGGATGAAATATGCTAATTTTTTGAGATAGGAATTTTGGATTTTCATGAGCTGTATGCCAAAATCATCAATATTAAAACAATAAAAGGCTTGAACTACTTCAGTTGTGTGTAATGAATCTAAAATATATGAAAGTCTAATGTTTATCAGTACATTACAGAAAATAATGAACTTTATCACAATATGCTAATTTTTTGAGAAGGACCTGTACAAGCATCAACTACTCTTTCAGTGAAACAATACTTCACTTTCCTCATGCTAGTTTAAGGCGCATGCCCCTGTGTTCTCAAGCTCTGCTTCATATTGAAAATAATTTTAGTCATAGCTAATATTGAATGTTAGCAATGCTGTTCTTTTAAAAAAAGAAGGATTGCGTGTATCGGTATAAACAATTTTTGTATGCATACGTGGTTTCCATAACGATCCCCAGTCATTTCAAATTATACCAAAAACTCAACAACATAGCATACATCATCACGGAGCAACCACAGACAAAAATCTCTGAACAGGAAAATGTTGCCAAAGTTCACTTTGTCTGTGAGTTACAAGACATGATACTCACTCTGGCCCAGGTAATGCGTTTCTGAAATGCGCTGTTTTTGCAAGGCATACGTGTTCCTGAGTTAAGGTATGACACATATACAGGTCATGTTCCAATGTATGGATCTCTTGTGTTACAGCTAACCTTAAGCTTATATTACAGCATGGGTGGGAGTACACAAACACAGGGGCTAATGATGTCTGAAACATTAATGTTCATTGGAATCTGTTCAAATTTTATTTTGTGCAATGGAAAGAAAAACACCTTAGAAAGAGCATTTGTTCAGTACATTTTCTATGCCTGCTGATACTTTTGGACATCATAATAAAAAGACATAAAGCATGAGAAGATGGCCCAGGTGTTCTCATTCCAAGCTCTTCTCACCCCAGGGCTGCTATATGAGGACACTTAAGGCATTAGTCAAAAGCTGTCATATGGATATAAATTTCAGCCATGGCTTTAAGCTTCAGGCTACAATAAATCATTTGTTATAGACTTAATTGGTAAAATTCAGGCAGCCCTGAAGTTTGTGAATAATATTTATAGCAGATGACATACAGTATGCTTTTAAAGTGCACAATGCACATTACAGTACTAGAGTGTGACAATGATCCTTAATACATTGCATGCTATCATAATATATTAAAAGTAGAAGCTTCAGTGAACTTTTTAGCTATATAGGTGGAAAAGATCAGCTTAAAGGGGTTGTAAAGGTTCATGTTTTTTCACCTTAATGCATCCTATGGGACCCCAGAAGGACGATGATCGGGGCCACTCTGTGCAAAACGAGCTGCACAGTGAAGGTAAGTATGACATGTTTGTTATTATGTTTTTTAAATATTTGAAGCTTTAGTATCACTTTAACTCAATTAATTTAATTATGTTTTTTAAATATTTGAAGCTTTAGTATCACTTTAACTCAATTAATTTAAATAGTTAATGTTGTTTCTCTATAGGGAGAAAAACCATACATACTATACATTCAGGGGCAGATCCACAGAGCGAGTACGCCGGCGTATCTACTGATACGCCGGCCTACTTTCAAATTTCCCGCGTCGTATCTTTGGTTTGAATCCTCAAACCAAGATACAACGGCATCTGGGTTAGATGACTTTGTACGCCTTCGGATCTTAGATGCAATACTTCGGCGTCCGCTGGGTGGAGTTCTCGTCGTTTTCTGCGTCGAGTATGCAAATTAACTATTTCCGACGATCCACGAACGTACGCGCGGCCGCCGCATTCTCTTACGTCGTCTCTAGTCGGCTTTTTCCGGCGTATAGTTAAAGCTGGTGTTTTGCGGCGTATATTTAGACTTGCCATGTTAAGTATGGCCGTCATTCCCGCGTTTATTTAGATTTTTTTTTGCGTAAGTCGTCCGTGAATCGGGATGGACGTAATTCACGTCTATGTTAAAAAATATGACGTCCTTGCGACGTCATTTAGCGCAATGCACCGCGGGAAATTTAGGGACGGCGCATGCGCAGTTCATTCGGCGCGGGAACGCGCTTCATTTAAATTAAACACGCCCCCTACTCGCCGATTTGAATTAGGCGCCCTTACGCCGCGAGAGATAGACTATGACGCCGTAACTTATGGCGCAAATTCTTTGAGGATTCGAAGTTTAAAAAAGTAAGTTACAGCGGCGTAGCGTATCTCCCATACGCTGCGCCGGTGCAGATCTCTGTGGATCTGCCCCTCAGTCTCTAATGATGTAAAAGACCCACAATGCTCATGCTGCCAAATGACTTAGGTAAGCTAGTCCTTAAAGTGGTTGTAAAGTCAGAAGGTTTTTTATCTTAATGCATTCTATGCATTAAGATAAAAAGCCTTCTGTGTGCAGCAGTCCCCTCAGCCCCCCTAATACTTACCTGAGCTCCATGTCCAGCAATGTCCACGAGTGTCCTGGACTCTCCCTGCTGATTGGCTGAGACACAGCAGTGGCACCACTGGCTCCGGCTGCTGTCAATCAAAATCAGTTAGCCAATCAGGAGAGAGGATGTGGGGACGAACTGAAGTTTCCTCTCTGAATAAACATACAGAGCTGCAGCTTGGCTTGGGTGCCCCCATAGTGTAGTGATATAGTGATATATTACAACACATAGCAGGCTACTTGCTGTGGGAGCACTCAACAGGAGGGAGGGGTCAGAAGCACCAAAGAGGCACCTGAGAAGAGGAGGATCCTGGCTGCCCTGTGCAAATCCATTGCAAAAGAGCAGGTAAGTATTACTTTTTTTTATAGAATAAAGAAAATTAGACTTTACAATTACTTTAAGTCACATCAGGCAGCTTGGGTGCAGCCATTTTTTAATCATGTCAAAGAACAGGTACTTTTTGGTTCAAAATAACAGCACACTTTTGTACTGCTGACTTGTGTCCTAGATAGTGTGAATTTAAATTAATAGGTATATCTTATTAAAGGGACTCTGTCATGGTAGATGTTTGGGGCTGCTATTTTTGGCCTTCTTCTATGAATTTCAGTTGCCTGGCTGTCATCCTGAAGCTTTGTACTCAATGCTTTCTGAATGAATAACATAAAATAAGTGTGGAGATATTCAGTATAACTATGTCACTTGTTAATAGCATGCATCTTCCAGGTAAGGGAATTGACGTATATAAGCAAGACACAGTGAGGAAACTATTATTTCTATTGAAAGGCTAGTAATGACATCTGTCATGTCCCTAATGACAGATTCAATCTAGGGCAGCCCAAACACGAGATGTGACAAGGGCAGAAAACTACAGCAATACACATTTTTTACTAATGTGATTTCTGTGAATACACAGCTGATTTGTTACTACAACTTAGAGAACTTTATATACCTCCCTTTTTTGCTGTTTTATTGAATAAGCAAGTAAGCAGCACCAGATAAAAAAATTCTCAGGCTGCAAAACTCAGTAGCATATAAAAACAGTCAAATATACTTTCTAAACACAATGCATAAGAATTAACAAACTAAAGCTTTTGTCAACATGCATTAATTATCTCGGTACTCCAGTACAAGAAAATGAAGGCAAACATAACACTAAAATATTACCACTGTCAATTTTAAAGGTAAATGTATGGTATGTAAAAAATGATCGTATTACTTTAAACCATATACTTCAGGCCATCACAGGAAGCCTAGAGCATCCCATGCTGACAGTCATCTGTGTTTTCATGTAATAAGTAAAATGCTATCATTATCACTGGCAACACACGTAATACACTTCTATTTATCAAACTTAGCGTTTTACATGTTTGATAAGGTAGTGTCCACCAGGTAGCCACTAATGAATAAGTTAAAAGATCAATGTATTTCTCTAAATGGCTACACAGAATTTTAAATAACAAAACCATAAATGGTAACTATTACATGTATTTAGATCAAAGTAAATCAAATGGTAATAAATGGCAACTATTAAATGTAAATCAAATGTTTTGACATTTATTGTAAATTAATTATATATACATATATATATATATATATATATATATATATATATATATATATATACACATATATTTTTGTTTTTACATATACATGTATTTTTATGTGCTTTTTAGGCAATTTGGTTATGGAAAATTTATAAAAAGTATATAGTAAACTTGTTATAATGGCAAGGCACAATATCTGTATTGTAACACTGACATTTTAGCAGGACACCTGCTGCACTGACTAGGCACAATTAAGACAAGAGGTCACTTACAATATAATTCACGCTCCTCTTCTCATTGCTTGCAGCAGGACCGTCTTGAATTCAACAGGGAAAGCCAAAACCTGAAGATTACAATAAATAAAAAGGGAAAATCAGAACCATCGGAGCTTCTTGCTGAAGATCTCTAGCCAGCCACTTGCTGATTTCTGTGAGTCTCCTAAGCTGCAGTGTAGCGGTCTATAAATATTGACCCTAACACTTGCTCAGTACTTTACTTGCTCATGGAACAGGTCTGTGTTACCGTACACCATGGTAATACTCAGATGAAGTTCTCAGCTGCTCAGACAAAGCAGTGGATTGGCTCACTATCCTCCAACAGAGTGCCTGCCTGGAAATACCATTTCACTGCCAGCTATACAGATGCTGTATGCCTTTCCAGGGGCCCAAATCAGGAGAAGGAATGAAACATGCATGCTCACCTTTTAAAGGGAAATAACTGAATCAACCTTTAGTGCAAATATCACTAGCACAGAACAGCAGATGTCAGAACATGGTATACTGCTTTGCCTCCCACGCTGCCTAAAACCTAAAGTCTCAGGCGAATGAATAGTATTTGATTCCATTGCTGTCTTTTGGTACCCATGCAGTGAACTGGGAGGGCTTAGGGGAGCTGGGCAACTTGCCCACTAGAGGTAATGTTCCAGATTTTAGTTTAAAATAAAATAGAAGTCTAGTCTGGTATTTTCCAACACATGCTCTATAAATTGTATATAATGCCAGTACAAGATGACTGGCACTTGCTACTTTACTTGAACAGGTGGCATGAGGCACTGCTTTTCATTCTGCCAAACCACTTCATACAAAACAATTTCTACTATTTTTGTGCAGCACAAAGAATGTATTCATTTATTCTGATATTTAGAATGATTAAATCCTGCTTAATCATAGTATATATTTTCAAATCCATATATAGGTATTTAGGAATTGGATTTTTTTTTAAATTATCATGGATGTTACGTTAAACAAGGGGTGGCCAACCAGTGGCCCGGGGGCCACATGTGACACGCCCTCTGATGTGGCCCGCGACTTCCTGCTCTGCAATGGCGGGTTGGCAAGTCCAGATCGCAGGTTGCCGAACCGTCATACCACAACATCAGTGTTGTAAATGAAGCTGGTGGTAGAGGAAGAAAAAGGCTGCGGAGTAGAGCCCCATAAGCCGATGCTTCCTGTACAGCGCCGGCTTTTGCCACAGGCGGAGTCTATTGCAAAGTTCAGCTAACCTTCAGGATAGACATAGGTGCACTACGCTGCACCCGCGGTGAGGGTAAACTGCAGCACATCAGTGTGAAAGCAGTCTTGGGCCCTTTTCACACGATCGGCCCTACCCAATCGGACCCTAAAATCACCTCTACAGAGCGGCAGATGTAAACAGACTTGTGTCCCTTTAAGCCCGCCTACCGATCCTCTAAAAAAAAAAGAAGGGAATTTGTCCCCTTCCATCGGGGCGGATCAGATCGGAGGGTCTATAGAATAGCCGTGACCTGTCATTCGCCTGCTCCGATCATTGTGGCCCGTGACTGGTTACCAAGTTGCTTAAGTGGCCCTCGCTCTTCAAAAGGTTGGGCACCCCTGCTTTAAACCATTAATAACAGTTATGATTTTTAAATTAAAATATTATATATGTTACACTCACCTGCTCTGTGCAATGGCTTTGCACAGAGCAGCCCCAAACCTCCTCTTTTGGGTTTCTCTGCTGGCAATGTCCACTCCTTCTTTTCAGTGTCTGCCCCCAAAGCAAGCAATTGCTATAGGGACAGACGTGTGGGCTCACTCTTTAGCCAGACTCTGTGTGTCTATAGACACACAAATCACGTTGCTCAGGCCCCATCCCCTGCTCCCTCCTTACAATATTTGATTGACAGCAGTAGGAGCCAATGGCCTGAGCCAGTGAGGAGAGAGAGAACAGTAATGCTGCTCTTGAGCACAACACTGCACCAAAATTGGGCTTTAGGTAGGTATTTAGGGGGGTCTAGAGGATTAAAGTGGTTCTAAAGGCAGAAGTTCATCTTTTTTTTTTCTAAATAGGTTCCTTATAGCTACTGCATTGTTGGTTGACTTACCTTTTCCTTTGATTTCCCTTCTAAATGTTTTTTTTTCTTTGTTTGAATTTCTCACTTCCTGTTTCTCTTCAGTAAGCTTGCCCCCATCATCCGAGCGGTGGAAAGTCATTTAGAACAGCTTACTGAACACCTCACTGAGGAGAAACATGAAGTGAGAAATTCAGGCAAAGAAAACAAAGAAAAACAACATTTAGAAGGGAAATCGAAGGAAAAGTCAAGTGAACCAACAATGCACTAGCTTAAAGGAATCTATTTATAAAATAAAAAATGCACCTTTACAACCCCTTTAAGATAAAAAACCGTCTGTGTGTAGCAGCCCCCCTAATACTTACCTGAGCCCCATCTCAATACAGCGATGTTGCACAAGAGCCTCAACTGTCCGGTACTCTCCTTCCTGTGGCACTCACTGTTGTCAATCAAAGTCAGTGAGCCAATGAGGAAAGAGAGGGGGTGGGACCAAGCCATGGCTCCATGTCTGAATGGACACAAAGAGCAGTGGCTCGGCTTGGGTGCCTCCATAGCAAGCTGCTTACTGTGGGGGCAGGAGGAAGGGGCCAGGAGCACCAGCGAGGGACCCGAGAAGAGGAGGATCCAGGCTGCTCTGTGCAAAACCACTGCACAGAGCAGGTAAGTATAACATGTTTGTTATTTTTAAACAAAAAAAAACAAGACTTTATTATCACTTTGTTCTTGGTAAGGGGGCATTTACGTAAAAACCTTTAACCTTTACAATGACTTCCAGTTTGCAAAAGGAAAATTATAGCTACAGTATTGCTCAGATAGACATACACATTGCAATCTAAATGTAAAATGTCTGTATAATCTTCATTACATTTATGATAACTATAATCTAAGGACCAACCTAACCAATATATTGTATTTGTATACAAATAGGCTCAAAGAAGTTAGTAGATTGCAAAGCAGGTTGCACAACTAGATTTTAATATGTACAATGTGCCTAACTCATTCTGTACACAAGAAGCATTAATCACAACTGACGTCACGAAAAATGTGCTTAGTAAAGGAAAAAATACTATGCTATTCACTATTTGACCCAAACAATACATGTAGATCATATAATTAGCAAAAAATGCAGTGTTCAGCAAATTATCAATATTTTATTGAAATTTTAAGGGCTTTACTTCAGGTAAAAGCACAGAAATGTTTACAATTCTAAAGGCTTACTGGACAGTGGTTTTCCTTTCTATAAATGTTTTTTATGTGCCCTATGAACTTACTAGAAAAGTTGACTACTTCAACATGAGTAAATTCCCTAGTACAGTCCCCTCCCTCCTTTCACATCATAGCCCTCTCCTGTTCTAGGAGGGTTGCCAGCCTGTGCTAACAAAACGTATCTGCTCCTCACCTCCCTACCTGTGTCACAGTCAGGGGTCAGGCTTGGAGACCAGTAGCTATAGCAGTAGAGAGGCCCCCACTGACCAGCTTGATAAGTTACTCACCCGGGTTCACCAGCAACCCAGGGTCCAGTAACAGATATAGCAGGTAAGAATGAAGCAGATGCATAGTCAGTAAACAAGTTAAATGTAGGTAACCAGTAGTTGCAGGCTGAGATCAAGAAGAAGCATAGTCAAGGAACAAGCCAAAGGTCGTTAACGAATGGTAGCGAAGATACAGATGACAGCCGGACTGACAAGAGCAAGATATTGGATGGAAAGAACACAATAATCTGGCAAGCAGGAAGTACAGAGACATGGCTTAAATTATGAAGTTTATGGGAGAAGCAACGAGTTCAAGGTTCATGAGAAACAAGACATAAAACAAGGCTGCCTAAGTAATCAGGCAGGAAGCTGTCCAGAATCTCAGTTGGCTCAGCAAGAAGGGTTACTGCCAGTCTTTTGGATATACAGGTGAAACTCGAAAAATTTGAATATTGTGCAAAAGTTCATTTATTTCACTAATGCAACTTAAAAGGTGAAACTAATATATGAGATAGACTCATTACATGCAAAGCAAGATAGTTCAAGCCGTGATTTGTCATAATTGTGATGATTATGGCTTAGGCCCCGTACAGACGAGCGGACAGTCTGATGAAAACGGTCCGCCGGACCGTTTTCATCGGACGTGTCCGCTGGGAGATTTCGGTCTCATGGCTGTACACACCATCAAATCGAAATCCGCGCGGACAGAGAACGCGGTGACGTAGATGACACCAATGTTCTCTATTGCGCGAGTTCAATGCTTCCACGCATGCGTGGGATTTCTGTCCGCTGGTTAGATGTACTAACCAGCGGACATGTCCGCCGGACAGCTTCCCAGCGAACATGTTTCTTAGCATGCTAAGAAACATTTGTCCGATGGAAATCTGTCCGCTAGCCTGTACACACGATCGGATCTGTCCGCTGACACTGGTCGGCGGACCAGTTTCAGCGGACATGTCCGGTCGTGAGTGTACGAGGCCTTACAGCTCAGGAAAACCCCAATTCCACAATCTCAGAAAATTTGAATATTACTGTTATCTGTTATCGGCGAGAATGAAACCCGCGAGGCCCATCGCGGGAGCCAGCACCAAGCTGGCTCGCTCATCGGAAAAGGAAAAAGGTGTTTTCCCCTCTATCCATGTGTGACAAGGCATTGCTTACATTGAGCGACAATGTCCTCTTCAAAGAGAGGGGATACTGTCGCTTCTTTCTCGCACCCGCTGCAAGAGGATAATGTGTTTTCCCACTTCAGCGAGCGCGAGATGTACAGCCTGCAGTGCCAAGCACCAGCGACGGGATCGCGCTGGAAACACAATCTCTGGCGCAGGTACTGTAAGCATGCATATGTACTCAGTACTTGGTTTGGGCCACTTTTGCAGCAATTACTGCCTCAAATTGTGATGTGGCATGGAAGCTATCAGCCTGTGGCACTGCTGAGATGTTATGGAAGACCAGGATGCATCAATAGCAGCCTTCAGCTCTTCTGCATTGTTCGGTCTCATGTCTCTCCTCTTTCTCTTGGCAATGCCCCATAGATTCTCTATGGGGTTCAGATCAGGCGAGTTTGCTGGCCAATCAAGCACAGTAATCCCACGGTCATTGAACCAGTTTTTGGTGCTTTTGAGAGTGTGGGCAGGTGCCAAGTCCTGCTGGAAAATTAAGTCAGCATCCCTATAGAGCTTGTCTGCAGAAGGAAGCATGAAGTGCTCCAAAATCTCCTGGTAGATGGCTGCGTTGACCCTGGACTTAATGAGGAACAGTGGACTAACACCCAGCAAATGACATGGCTCCCCAAATCAACACAGACTATGGAAACTTCACACTTGACTTCAAGCATCTTGCAGCGTGTGCCTCTCCATTCTTCCTCCATACTCTAGGTCCTTGGTTAACAAATGAGATGCAAAATTTGCTCTCATCAGAAAAGAGGACTTTGGACCACTGAGCAACAGTCCAGGTCTGTTTTTCTTTAGCCCAGTTAAGGTGCTTCTGACGTTGTTTGTTGTTCAGGAGTGGCTTGATAAGAGGAATATGACATTTGAAGCTCATGTCCAAGATCCGTCTGTGTGTGGTGGCTCTTGACGCACTGACTCCAGCCTCAGTCCACTCCTTGTGAAAGTCCCCAACACTTTTGAATGACCTTTTCCTGACAATCCTCTCCAGAGATTCTCACAGGGGGGTGGGCCGGATCATACCCATATGTTCACCCGATGTAACCAAAAAATGAAAAAAGGTTCCACATAGTCTGATATCGTTGATAAAAAGAGTATTTATTAAAATAAAGATTAGGGTCAAAATCATCCAACCCCAAATGATGTCTCTTTAGACGAAAGGCATCGGGATGAGCCCTGCAAATGTCATTGTGTTATCCCACAGTTACTTCTTCAAGCGCTTTTATACCTACACAAATGTGAATGTTCCTAATCTTCATTTTAATAAATACAATTTTTGCACTTTTACCTGTTATTAATTGTTGGCAATTGTCTTTTGCTGTGCTGGCTGCTGTGTACCATTTAGAGTGACAGCGCAGTATCTCACTTTCACTTTGTCTTAAAGCAGAGCTAAACTGGATCCAAGCACCGCAAGCCAAAAACACTATTTGATGCATTTTTAATTTTCAAATCAATCTCACTTGTCCATCTATATCTCCATGCTTTATTTTGCTGAGAAAAACACCTTCTAGCATTTCTGGCTGTGGCCATCTTGAGAAAGAGAAGGTGATTTGATCCAAACAATAAATGATTCATATAGCATTTACTTGTTGGCATCCATATGCAATTAGGCCAGTCCTGCAAGCAGAAGGGTGTCTTTAGACGAGATAACCCCTCCTCCACTTCCCCCCCAAGATTTCTGAGGTATATGAAATGATGTTGCCTAGGCCTGGAAAGTAACTGAAGAGATGTAAACAAAACAGTTTAAATCAAGTAAATACTATTTATTAATGCTAGCAGCATAAGGATTAAAAATAGTTAATGTTGATTGACAGAGTTTAGTTATGCTTCGCTTTAAAAAGAACCAATAGTGCAGACTCCTGGACCAGACAAATCACTCACAGCTTCACAATGCTGACTGGAAGTTTTGATGCCTTCGGAAACCGACTACAGATTTTTGAGAACTACACCTCAACTAGACATGTGCATTCGTTTTTGTCCGAATGCATTTTCGTCCGAATTTTGGGGATTTTCAGGTTAGTTTTAACAAACGATAACGGATGCGCAGAATCCAAAATCCGAAAGATCCAACATAAAAAAATGCTTTATTTTTGTTTTGTTGCAACAACAGTTCGATATAGATAGAAGATTCGACATGACTGTGACAATAGCGATCTGTATCTATTGAATCTACGGTCGATTGTGCCTAACCTATCTCTAGTACAAGATTATTTGACATAGAGAGAAAAGATTCAACATTATAGAGACATGAAAATTTGACGAAGCAGCTAAAAACATAAGATCGCTGCGAGCGGACATTTATGGTCAAATGCCCTGCCTATATGCTATAGAAGAATTCTAATGTTGGTTGACTAGGAATAATAATTAATAATTATAATTATTACTAGTCATACAACATTAGAATTCTACTGTAGCTTGTGGGCCGAGCATTCGACCGGAAATGTACGATTGTGGCGTCGTACAGTTTAGCTGATTCGTTGAATCTTCTTAGAACATTCGACAGACACCATAAGCCTTCAATTGACAGATTTGACCTTAATTCAGATTTTTGGATGAATGCATTTGTTAACGAAAAAAATATAAATAAAAAAAAATTTGGGGAGTAACTAAATAAATGTATTTTTCGGACGAAACCGAAATTCCGAAACAAAATATTTCAGTGTGCACATGTCTAACCTCAACCCAGAAGACTGGCATCCATTAGGGTAATTTTTCAAAATAAGGGAAATTAACCCGATAATGATTAAAACAAAGATGAAATGGTTCAGAGATGTAACTGAATCATCTTGTCTAAATAAGACTGGACTTGTCCCATGCAATGAGGATGTTCTGTTGCAAAGTTCTGGAGCGGAACTGAGCAAATAGAACTGTTTTGAAGGTGGACATCATCAGTCCTAGCACATGCATGCAGTTGCACAGGGAAGAACAAAGCTGACAAACTTGACTTGACTTTGGAACTTCTCCTGGGGCAGAAAGACCTTTGCATTAAAAATATCCAGGAGAAGGCCAAAGAATGCCAAATGTGACAGAATAAAAGAAGAATTCTTGATTTTCATATTCTATTCAAAGTTGTTCAAGGTCTGCAGTGTGAATGACACTGGAGTCTAAGGTCAGAAAGGTCTGTTCATGAAGCAACAAATCATCCAGATATCCAATGACTGGAATACCTCTGAGATGAAGTCCCAAAGCTGGTGTGAGTACCTTTGTCAACACTCTCTGTGCTGTGGAAAGATTGATGGCAATGGCTCCTTATAGTAGTTGTCTCCAATGTAAAAGTAAAAATATTGATGTAAACTGGAAAGATAGAAATGTGTAAGTATGCATCCTTTATGTCAATGGATGCAAAAAAGTCTCCGAGATGAAGGAAGGTATTAAATGTCTGAATAAATTCAGACCAAAGCTTTCAAGGGGGTACAAATATGTTGTTTCAGAACTATAAACAGGTTTAAGTGAAAACTATGAAGCTTTTCATTTGGAGGAACAGGAACAATAAATCTCTGGTTCAATAATACCTGCATGGCTAAAAGAAGTTCCATCCAACATTGCTGAGGCGGCATGGGGGCAGACTTTGAAGTCCCAGAAGTCGAGGAAATGGAAGAAGGCTTGTGAGTCTGGGAACTGGCTGACCTGACATGGAAGAACGAAAGGAAAGGTTGCTGATGCAGGATGAGAATGTGTTGACCTGTGCCACTGATCCCTAATTTTACAAAACTGGGCGAGTACTCATACTGGTTTCATCCAGTGAAGAGGCAAAAGGTGGTTTCCTATGAAGAATAGGCATAACAAGCCCTTCCTACACTGTTGCTCTGCCGACCAACATTTTTAGTCATTTCGCTCAGCCAGTCTGAAAGGGATGGCTGGATAGGACACATCTGCTATCTAATACAACATTGCACCTAACATTTCACTCAATCGTCATTTGGTCAACACAATCAATAAAGTGAGGTTCAACATCAGCAACCACCTGATCCCTGCTGAGAGATTTAGAACAAGTCAGTCAAGATTAAAATGCTCATCACACTAAGTACAGTAGATGGACCAAAAATGGACCAAAAATGTGCTTCCAACTTTTTGTCAGTAGAATCCTTAGAGGATCAAGTGTTTTTAATAGAAATGGTCAGAGTCTTGTTAAGGCAAGACACTAGAGAGTCAACCTTGGAAGGTGTAGACCATTTTTTGAGAAAATTGATCTGTCTGAGTGTCTAGAACCGTTTAGGGACAAGGAATCGATTGTTTCCCAAGCTTTGTAAATAAGTTTGTCGTATAGGGAAAGAAGAGCAAACACCTTTGCAGTATGTTTATGTTAATGAGAGTCAAAGCTAGATGCTGTGGCAGGTGAAGTATTGGTGATATTTTCTAAATGTAATGGGGAAGGAACAGTCATGATTAAGAAACAGTTTGCATTTGTTACAGTGACACAAGCGCTGACTGTTTATAGGGTTACTTCCTCTTTCAGGGATGGAAAAGATGCAGTGTCCAACAGTGAGTCCACTGAAGATTCCCCGACAGAATCAGATACATTTGAATTCCTTGGTGTATTAAAGATGGGCTTTTTGACTCTTGCAAATAGGAGGATCAACATGATTCTAGACATTAAACCTTCGGTAACAGATGAAAAAACATTCATAGGAAGAAAAGGACAGGGATAAACATGGCGGTGATGGCGTTAGCGTGTAGGACAAGTGTCCTTGTTTTCGGAGCGGTATCTTTTGCTGTAAGTCTGGCCAGTCTACCTTGATTTTACTGTGTATGCTATATTGATGTATTTGATTTTATTATATTTTAAATAAATAATACACTATATTAGCACTTTGTGGGCTCCCCTTGGTGAGCTTTTCGATTAAGGCATGTTTCCAGCTGATCTCTCAATTTAAAGCTATATATTTGCACACCTCTGGTGAGTGTATAATTGAGCTGTATCTGAATCACTGGACAACATTCTAAGCACATGTTGGACATTCACTTTTTATGAAGGACTTCTTTCTATATATTTTTATTTTGGGAGTATATCACTTTTTTAGATTTTTTATACATATATTTTTGTTGATTAATTTATATACTATATAGCGCTGCACTTACAGGGGAAAAATAGAATGGAGACTGTGGCAAACTTGTCAGAATGGTTGATAATGCAGAAAAGAGCCATGATGCAGCAAAGTATGCAGCATTTTGTGTCTTCATAAAGCCACTGCAGCAAAAAAATCTAGTACGGATAGGTGGCACTGGTGAGCACTGATAGGTGGCACTGATGGGCCATAGATTTTGACTAATGCCGCGTACACACAACCGTTTTTCATGACAAGAAAAATGAAATTTTTTAACTTGGTCATTAAAAACGATTGTGTGTAGGCTCCAGAGCATTTTTTTCTCAATGTGAAAAATGGGCATTAAAAATTTAGAACATGCTGTAAATTTTTGTGTTGTTTTTCACGTCGTGAAAACGATTGTGTGTAGGCTTTAACGGCAGGGAAAAAAACGCACATGCTCATAGGCAAGTTATGAGATGGGAGCACTCGTTTTGGAAAAAAATTTAGTTTGTAATGGAGATAGCACATTCGTCACGCTGTAACAGACTGAAAAGCACGAAGACTGAAAAGCACGAATCGTCTCTCACCAAACTTTTACTAACACAAAATCAGCAAAAGCAGTCCAAAGGGTGGCGCCATCCGAATGGAACTTCCCCTTTATGGTGCCGCTGTATGTGTTGTACGTCACCGGGCTTTGCTCAAGCATTTTTTTTCCACGATCGTGTGTATGCAAGGCAGGCTTGACAAGAATCACGTTGAGAAAAAAGTTTTTTCCATAACATTAAAAACGGTCGCGTGTACGCGGCATAACACTCTGTACAAGATTTTTTTGCTGCTGTGGCTTTCTGAAGACACGGAATACCACATACTTTTTCCCATTACGGCTCTTTACAAACCATTCTAACAAGTTTGCCACAGTCTCCAGTTTAATTTTTTTCTCATAAGTGCAGCAATATATAGTGATTACATACCACCAAAACAAAGCTCTATTTGTGTAAAAAACAATATAAAAATGTAATTTGGGTACAGTGTTGCATGACTGCGCAATTGTCATTCAAATTTTAAAAACTGAAAATTGGCCTGGGCAGGAAGGGGGTGAAAGCGCCCAGTAGGCAAGTGGTTATGGAGACATCAGGCGTCTAGTGCACTCTGTTGAAGCTGAGTGAGCACAGGCTGTGCATGATTATCTTCTCCCTGGGCACTGATATATGGCACTTGTGGGCACTGATGGGCATTGATGGGCAGCACTGATGGGCATTGATGGGCAGCACTGAGGAGCAGACACTGATGGGCACTGAAAGCCAGCACTGACTGGCATCACTAATGGGCACTGATTTGTGTCACCGATGGGCACTGCTGGGTCCTTACTGTAATCAGGGCACTGATGATGAGTACCCTGATTACCTGTTCTGGTCTCCCCTGCAAGGAGCTGCCGCTGATTGTCTCTCTTCGCCACACGCTCTGTCAGTGTGAGGCGAAGAGAGACCCTGATTACCTGTTCTGGTCTCCCCTGCAAGGAGATGCCGCTGATTGTCTCTCTTCGCCACACACTCTGTCAGTGTGAGGCGAAGAGAGACGACAAATGTCATTTGCACATTTACATGTGACCAGCTGTGATTGGACACCGCCGATCACATGGTTAAAGAGCCACGTCATCAGCTCTTTGCCGAGATCGGGGCTGCGCCGAGAGGGCGCTGTGATATGACATCATTTGACGGTGTGTGGGCGTCAAATTAAATCAATATAATATTAATTTAATTAATATTTTATTAAATCAGTTTAAAAATATATATTTAGAAAATGTCAGCCCCCGCACCTGCAATAAAATGATTGCGTTATATATATATATATATATATATATATATATACCGGTATATTAGGTATCGCTGTGCACACTGGAATGAAAGCAATAATTCTAGGGCAAACATTCAATGTTAACTATAAATTAATGGGATTTTAAAGATTCACTTATGAACAATTTTGTGTTTTTCACTGTTTTATAGACACGCACAATTTTCAGGCTTAATATATTTGGTACCCATTTACTGAACGCAACCACATCTTTTATAATTTACCAAAAAATGGGATATTATATTGTGTTTGTGTTAACTTGCAATTTGAGTTTCAATAATTTTTACTAAAAATATAGATTTCCTCAACAGTAGCACAATAATTGTGTGACAAAAACTGCAAGTGACGCCAATTTACTGTAAAGGGTCCCTGCTTTCAGAAAATATGCTATGTTTTGGAGGTTTTAAGTAATCTTTAGGTCAAAAATGTCCATTTTAACATGTGAAATAAATGAAAAAATATCTCCATCCAAACTGGACCCTGAAAAACTTTGATGATGGACAGCCAAGCACACAGACAGTGACATGGACACCAAAAGATTCCTGCCTCCTATAAACAGATAAAATAATCAAATCACCACAGATTTAGGAGAAAAAAAAGGCACATTTAAGTTGTGTCCTTATCAGTCAGCGATTTGTTAGGCCCCTTTCACACGGGGCGGATCAGTAATAATCCGCCTCCGTATGCTCCGTAGGCTCACACTGTGCAGGGATCACCCTGCCTTTTCTCCGCTCTCCCCTATGTCCGTGTTCATCCGATCCGCTCTGCAGATGGAAGAAAAAATAGGGTTTTCTTCCATCTGCAAAATCGGATCCTTGCGGAGGCGGATAATTATGGGTGTCAGCGAATGTTCATCCGCTGACACCCGCAATCACATAGGGACCAATGTATGTCCCTTTTTCATCCGCAAACGGATGGATGAAAAAGCGGACAAACGGTCCGCACGTGTGAAAGGGGCCTTAGAGGGGGTGATGTGGGGGAGGGGAAGCTTAGAGCACAGCTTTAGAGAAATATAACACAGAAACATATACACAATGCTTTATGGTATCTATTTTAATTACCTGCAAAAAAGCATTAATAAAGCTACTACACTGTCATAGAGATAAATAATAATAATAAAAAAAAGAGCATGCAGTATATTTTTTTATCATTGAAAAAGACAAAATGTGCTTATAATATTAAAACTGTATGACTTAGCAGCTGCCAGCTATAGCTAGGATTCTTAGCAGTTCTTTGGGTTGCTGTTTAGAGCAGTAAATTATTTCTGCATATCACATGCTAATTTTGGCCACAATGAAAACACATTTAATAAGCCTCATCCTGCATGTAATCGTTTCATTGCAGGAGATGATGGTTGTACACAGCCAACAGGTGCGGTAATGATTCCTACTTAAATAGATGGCTTGGTATTTTAGTGACATGCAGGAATCTCATATTAGGCATACTGAATCATGGTACAAATAAATAAGTAAAGACATAAGCATAACTTAAATGCAAAAGTTTTTTTTTTATTTTTTTGCAATTTTTATTTAGTGGAGAGGGATTAGAATATATGCCAGGTTTTTATTGGTGTCTGTAGCCACTTTAGAGAGATCCACAGTCTATTTGTGCTGTTTACCGTTATCGTCAATATTGATGTTATAAGAAAATCCCACATTTTGGGTTGTCCCCAGAGCAGGAATAGAGGGGACATTTTCTCATAAGGACACTAGTTTAGATGACCTTGGTGGAGACCAGGTTTTCCTTCACTTTGGAGGAATTTCCTTTCACTTCCTGTTTTGGCTTTAAGACAAAATGGGGAAAAAGAAAAAAAAAGTTTTGTCTTTAGTTTTTCTTAAGTGCGTTTTTTAAAATATACATATACAAAGTCAATATACCGTATTTATCGGCGTATAACACACACTTTTTAAACTTTTAAAACTTTTTAAACTGTGCCTGCGTGTTATGCTCCAATATTTTTTTTTATTAACGGGGGGCGGGGACCGGGCGGTCTGCCCCGGGTACCACCCATTGGGAGGGTTTCGGGCTGGCTGCCCTACCTCTCCTGGCCCTGGGACAGCGATGCCATACTTTAAACAGTTAAGAAACTATTACTGCCAGCCCTTTCTCATAAAACGCTCCTGCTGTGTCAATTTCAATGTAAATGGGAGCCTGTAATACCTCAAGTAACGCCGCTCGTTCTGGCCGCTCTTCTCCTCTCCCCCGCCTCCTCCTCGAATGAAGCTTTTTATTGGAGGAGGAGAGCGGTCATGTGACCATCAAAAAAACAGCAGAGGAGAGTCACATTACTGTGTCCACGAGAGAGCGGTGTTAATTGAGGTATATAGAAGCTTTTATTTACAATGAGAGTGACACAGGAGGAGCGGTATATGACAAAGGGCTGTGTCTTAACTTTTTAAAGTATGCTGGCAGTGCTGTCCCAGGAGACTGGGGTCTCCTGTCAGTGCAGGGGCTTTATAATGAAAGGAGTCTGCATACTGTGCAGGGGGTCCATGTACTGTGCAGGGAAAGGAGTGTGGGTGCTGTGCAGGGGGTCCATGTGCTGTGCAGGGGGCTGTGGAAAGCTTTTTTCTTGAAACTTCCCTCTTAAAATTACAGTAACTAATTTTGACAGAACATATTATAATGGTTATCATTTATCAAAACCAAGGCTCATCACTAACTTGGTTTAGGTACAGCATCCCACATGCCTGTCCCTGAACTAGCACTTGTTCTGTGACTACTGCTTTCACCATACAGTACAATTTAGTGAAGTAAACTGAAAGACAGAAGAACTCACAATGAATAAATGACATACAGCATATTCTAATCCTAGGGCCGTCCTAGTAGGGTCCATTCATGAGGGCAGCGTCTGTTCTGATTATCAGAGGATCCATGAACAGATTCCCTGCAGAACAGAACAGATGAAACTTCTTTAGCGCCTGTGTAATTTCTGTACAGGTGCTATTCTAAATTTAAAGGGGGATGAGAGAGTTAGTTAGCTCTCATCCAGTTGATTTGTTCAAATTGGGCCTCTGCTTTGGCTGGGCTGTACTGTGGGTCCATTCTGTTGTTTCCAGGGTGCTATACCACCCTGGAGCGACAGGTGGCGCCAGTGGAGTCCAGGCTAGGGTGCCTCTTGCCAGCAGCCAATGGGGAGGGAGTTTCCCTTGTGGGGCATGCTGGGGGTGGGTACTTCTGGAGCAGACACCATTAGACGGGGGTCTTGTTCCGGGTGTGGCGCCCACCTTCAGGGTGACCACACATCACGGTTCCCCGGCGAGATGGCCTACCGGGCCAGGGTGCGTGTGCCACGCGGTGTTCCTGGTTCCGGGACCATGTTGGCCCGGAACATTTGAAGCTGTGGCGGGGCCCCAGTGATCAACTGGGTCCCCAAATTCTGAGGAAAGATCCCAAGCGAGGTAGCTGTTCGGTGGGGAGTCAGCCTGAGGAGAGCCAAGAGAGGCAGGCAATCCAATAGGGCCTCGACAATCCATCGGGGATCAAGGTAACCGGACACTGAAAGGTTGGATGTCAGCAACCTGTCAGTCAGTAACCCAATTGAGAACTACCTGAGGGAGATTCAGGCCTAAATACTACTGAGGAGGATTTTCTTCCATGATCCACGTTTTAGGGAAGGGTCTGTGGCAGAGACTTGTTTTCCCTCAAGGTTCCGAGTGATACCCTGGCTGCCAGATCGGTGTGAGAGGCCTGTCCAGGTACACTATACCCACTCCGGCTGGAGTGGCGACGAAAGTAAAGTGTCGTTGAAAGCAGGACTGCTTTCATACTGTTGGGCCTGAATCTGCTATTTCTCCTCCTCTTACATCTCCGCTGTCTACCTCAAGTTTTACTGTTTACCGTGTTGGGTAAAATAAAAGCACAATAAAATACACCTGCTGTTTGGACATTCCATCATTGCTGCTCTCATCATCTACCCCTAGACGCTCACAGAGGTAACGCGCCATCCCAATCTATAACCAGCGGGTCCTTCGGGGGTGAGCGCTACACTTCTCTGACATCAATGTCAGTTCAGTCTTTTTCCTCCTTCTTGAAAACAAAGCTTAACTGACATATGTTAGGTCTATGGGCCGGCAGATGTAAACAGATATGTATCTGTTTATATCCTTTTACCTCAGATTCATTATGTTTAGGTTTGAAAAACTGGAAAAGGCCACAAATTGGAGGTAATCAAATGTAAATGTATGCACATCTACCTTCCTGTAGACTAACATTTAAGCTTCTAATCAGATCTGCCCAAAAAAACTGACAGATGGATCTGAGCGGAACAGCTTAGTGTGACAGATGTGTAAAGGGGGCCTAAGACTAGCAGAATTTGAATCCATTGATTCACAGCTGTAAAGGGTCTAATAAAACAAGAATAAAAAAAATGAATGAATAAAATCATATCCCCTGCTTAACGCTATCCCTTTCCAAGCTCACTTAATGCCCCATGCACACTGGACATTTCATTATGGTGCATGAGACTCTAGAACAGAGGTGCCCAACCTTTTGAAGGCCGAGGGCCACTTAAGCGACTTAGTAACCAGTCGCGGGCCACAATGAGCAGAGTGGGCAGATGACAGGTCTGTGTCCAGTCTGCATATGCAAAGCAGAAACAGCCCAATCTACTCTATGGGCCCTCTGATCCAATCAGTATTTTTTTTAGCAGATCGAATTGGAGGTAGGCAGGTGTAAACGGACAGAAGTCTGTTTACATCTGCCGCTCCATAGAGGTGATTAGAGGGTCCAATTGGGTCGGACCGATCATGTGAAAGAGGCCTAAGACTGCTTTTACACTGATGGCCTGCAGTCAATTGCGGCGCAGTGTACCTGTGGTTTTCCCGCCGGTTAGCTGCACTTTGGTATAGACATCTATTATATTCTGCAGGTGTAGTGAACTTTCTGAAAAGTCGCTTGCTTCCTCTACCGCCAGCTTCATTTACAACACTGATGCTCTTGGATGGCAGGTTGGAAACCTGCAATCTGGGCTTGCCAACCAGCCATCCCAGAGCAGGAGGTCGCGGGCCACATCACACTGGTTGGGCACCCCTGCTCTAGAACTTAGCTTCGGCTGGATGGTAAAGGTGCACTAGACAGCCCCACTTCTGGTAGGCTGTCAAACTCTATGAGAGTCTGACAGCTGCTGTGGCTGGATGGGGTTGAAGGGTACTTACTTCTATTTAGTGCAGAATGCACCCAGGGATGAATGTCTCAAACACATTGTGTTCCAATGCATCCATTTGTCCCTGGGTGCATACTACCCTAAATGTACGTACTGCTATGTGCACCTCCCAGCCCTGTCCAGCCACAGCAGCGGTCAGGCTCTCATAGAGTTTAGCAGGCTACCGGCGAGGGCTGGACCTTGCATCTGTGTAGACATGTGCATTTGTTTTCATTAGAATGCATTTTCGTCATTTAACAAACGATAACGAAAGTGCAAGAAACGAAAACCGAAAGATCCGACATAAAAAATGCTTTATTTTCGTTTTCGTTGCGGTAAAAATTCGATATAGAGAGATTCGACATTATAGGGAAAAGATTCGACATTATAGAGAAAAGATTCGACACTATAGAAATAATAGATTCGACATTACAGAGAATAGATTTCGATTTATGAGAAAATAGATTCGACATTATAGAGAATAGATTCAACATTATTACTAGTCATACAACATTAGAATTCTTGTAGGCGGAATATTCGAATGGAAATGTACGATTCGGCGTAAAGATTCGACGTTCTGTCTAATATTTTTTGACCATTAGACAGAAACCAACAAAGATTCGACGTTCCGTCGAATATTCTTTTGACCATTCGACAGAAACCAAGTATTATTGGATTTTCGGACGAAAGCTATTCCCCAACGAAAAACGAAATAAATCAAAACGATTTTCGGGAGTAACTAAATACATTTATTTTCCAAACGAAAACGAAAAAACAAAACGAAATATTCCAGTCTGCACATTTCATTCAGCCACAGTTAAATGCCACAACCCCATGCACCGGGCTTAAATACCCAGCGTGCAAGAGGCTTTAAACACATTACTACTAAAAATTTATCATTCATCTTTTATAACGTGAAATATAAGCGCATCTCAGGCCCTGTACACACGATCAGTCCATCCGATGAAAATGGACTGAAGGCTGAAGTCTGATGTGCCTACACACCATCAGTTCAAAATCCGATCGAGTCCAACGCGGTGACGTAAAACACAACGACATGCTGAAAAAACAAAGTTCAATGCTTCCAAGCATGCGTCGACTCGATTCTGAGCATGCACAGGTTTTGAACCGATACTTTTGCGTACTAACCATCGGTTTCGACCAATCGGTCAAGCGTCCATCAGTCCGATTTTAAAGCAAGTTCTAAAACTTTGGACTGAAGGACAAAAGTCTGATGGGCCATACACACGGTAGGTTTGGACTGATGAAACTGAACTTCAGTCCGTTTTCATCAGTTTGGACTGATCGTGTGTACAAGGCCTTAGATGTTAAAGTGATTCTAAAGGCAGATTTTTTTTAATCTCAATGCATTCTATGCATTAAGATAAAAAAAACATTCAGTGTGCAGTAGCCCCCCTTAGCCCCCCTAATACTTACCTGAGCCCCATCTCGATCCAGCGATGTGCATGAGTGCTTCAGCCATCTGGGGCTCTCCCTCCTGATTGGCTGAGGCACAGCAGCGGCGCCATTGGCTCCCACTGCTGTTAATCAAAGTCAGTTAACCAATGAGGAGAGAGAGAGGAAGGGGCAGAACCATGGTTCCATGTCTGAATGGACACACAGAGCTGCATCTTGGCTCGGGTGCCCCCACATCAAGCTGCTTTCTGTGGGGGCCAGGAGTGACAGAGAGGTACCCGAGACGAGAAGGCTGCTCTGTGCAAAACCACTGCACAGAGCAGGTAAGTATGACATGTTTGTTATTTTTAAAGAAAAAAAAAAGGACACTTTAGTATCACTTTAAGTCAGTGTTTCTCAATTCCAGTCCTCAGGCCCCCCCAACAGGTCAGGTTTTCAGGATTTCCCTCAGATGAAAAGGCTGTGGTGATTACTAAGGCAGTGAAACTGATCAAATCACCTGTGCAAAATAATGGAAATCCTGAAAACCTGACCTGTTGCCTGAGGACTGGAATTGAGAAACACTGCTTTAAGTCAAGAAATATGCACATTTTAAATTTTTAGGTAAAAAAAATAAATAAAGGGCATGGAGTGAACCCGATTATATGCAGCTTTACATGATAAACAATTAGAGCATCACACATAAACACACAATTCTAAACGAAAGGTTTAGACTATCACAAACATAATTCCACTTTGTTTTACCATGTTCATTTTAATAAAGTAATTATACAAATTAACTAACTTTAGAGTCACGCTGTCCGATCAGTGAATGTATTCATAACAATAAATGGCTTTGACACATTGCTTTCAGACATCAACCAAGTTGTGTAGATTATTTGCACTGTTTCAAAAATAATAGACCTTACTTGTCCTGTTTAGGAAATAATAGGCCTCTCTGCCCCACATTCTTGCTGAAAGGTCTGCCTGCCTGTATAGGCCTATGGGCTTATAACATTAGAATTGTTTTTCTCCCAATATACACTGAAATGCAAAAGCACTGCATTGTACGTGTTGTTGGCACTGAGGAACCACCCACAGACTGCAGCTTAACGGGGATGAAGACAACAGCGCTGAAGAAGGGAGTCAGGTAAGTAATGTAGTCTCTTCCCTTACTGTTGCTGGGAGAAGATGGGGGGTGGTCCAAAGTAAAAGGGTATTTTTTATTATACAGTTGAACCTCGGATTACGAGCATAATCCGTTCCAGGAGTATGCTCGTAATCCAAAGTACTCGCATATCAAATCGAGTTTTGCCATTGAAGTCAATGGAAACGAAAATAATTTGTTCCGCATTGACTTCAATGGGATGCAATACCGAATGCGGCCAGAGGTGGGGGGTCGCCAGAGAGTGCTGAAAAGGCCAAAGACACTTCAGCTTGTTTCCTGCGCCCTGTACCTCAGGCCAAATGAGGTACTGCAGGCCAATGTTCGGCTTTTCTCGGCTCCTGCGCCCTCGTACCTCAGGCCAAATGAGGTACTGCAGGCCTATTTAGCTTGAATTTTGCTTATCTTGCGAGTCAACACTCGCAAAACGAGTCAGGATTAAAAAAAAAAAAGTTGTTTGCAAATCAAAACGCTCTCAAACCAAGTTACTCTAAAAGCGAGGTTCCACTGCACCTGGAGTTGGGCATTAATTCAATTTGCATCCAGTCAGGTAGGGGTTTTGGACTACATAATTGTTGGTAGATCTAAGAATGATTGTACAACCAAACTGTAATATATATAGATAAAAATGGTATTGTATACGTAAATACTGTATGTCACTATGGTCATTTTAGATGGCTTAAATGTGATGTAATTAAAGTGATGAGAAGTAAATACATATTGTGATGTAAAATGTTTTGACTGTTCATATAATCAATAAATTAGAAGCTACAGACCCATGAGAAATTTTTCGTTATATAAAGAAAGGTAAAGGTTACATTTCTATTTATTATACAGTTCAATATATTATAGTGTAACTTGAAACACTCATAACACTGCCATAGTCGTACACCGATTACTGAAAACATCCAAAGACAAATCTTTATTATCTCTTCCTGTCACACTGGACTAGAAATTACCAGGACATTTTAACAATTTGATCAAATAGATAAAGTTGAAGTAAATCTTACTACAGCAAAACATATCTACGTTTCTATATTAATGTGTATATTGTCTGTGTGGCTGTACAGAGTTTGAATGCTTACACAAGTGCA
Source organism: Rana temporaria (assembly GCF_905171775.1). Lineage (NCBI taxonomy): Eukaryota > Metazoa > Chordata > Amphibia > Anura > Ranidae > Rana > Rana temporaria. The sequence continues at coordinate 461,499,213 of NC_053489.1, read as the reverse complement.
GAGCTGAATTAAACCTCTGACCCACCCCACTATCACACCATAAAATATGAAGGGCTGTCATCATAGGTCTAACGTGAACATTTCTTTATCATCTCATATATTGCACACCTGTAGCTATATGCGGTCTACTTAGTGACAGTGAGAAAGTGATCCCAGGCTTGGGCACTGCATCACTGCTGTGTTGTGTAACTTAAGCACCAGTATAAACACTATTTTTAGTTTTAGCCAGCATCTAATCTCCTGCTAACATTTAAGTTTTCTGGCTTATGTATTTTAATAACTTACTTATAACAGCCTAACAAAAAAATAATGAACTCTTGTTTTTATTAAAGTGTTAAGAAACCCTAAATCTATTTTTAGTACACGTGCCATCATTCCTCACTACATACAGTCTCAGCAGAACTAAACCTATCGATTTAATAGTTTCAAAAAACAGTTACATTCCCGGCATGTCAGGAATGCTGTCACATTTGCTTGTGTTTTGAACCAATTTGTCAAGTCCTCAAATGGCTGGTGGCATAACCTATCACATGTGCAGCAGCATGGCAAAGGCCAATCCTGCGTACACACAATCGGTCAATCCGATGAGAACGGTCTGATGGACCGTTTTCATCAGACCAAACCGATCGTGTGTAGGCCCCATCGGTTATTTATCCATCGATTAAAAAATGGATACCTAAGCGATAGAAAAAAAACGATCGTTTGTAGGCACGTCCATCAGTTAAAAATCCACGCATTCTCAGAATCAAGTCGACGCATGCATCAGACCGTTCTCATCAGATTGACCGATCGTGTGTACAGGGCATAAGATGGCAGCTTCATTCAGAAAATGAGTAATAATAAACCAAAGTTCAGTATGATTCCCTCAGTGCACACGGAAAGTGTGAAAAAAGACAAAAAGCAGCTACTATATTGGTCTAAAATATAAAAAAAAAGGATGTCCAAGTAAAATTGTGACATTAGCAGTGCTAGTAAAGGTTAACAAGGTGCATGTGTAGTTGTCAATCAATGATAATTAATTGTCCATATGGGTTTAGGACATGAGAAGAGTCCACATATAAATACCATATAATGATAAAATATTAAAATAAAGTTAGGATAATATCCACAGAAACAGTCCACTAAATAAATAGTAAAAGTCTGTTGTAGCAGAATGTAAGTGCAAAAGAGTCCATTCATATAAAAGCAACAGAAAAGGTTGGAATCTAAATCTGTAGTAAAGCTCCTTCACCACACCACATGTGTTATCACCCTCTAGGTATCCCCCCTACCAGATTACAAGTGCTAATTAATAGCCATCTAAATGTTGCTCATGATAAGCAAAACAGAAAAAATGTACATAGCGTAATCCAATCTAATGCAATTTTATTTGTTGGAAATCTTATGATCATACACTTACAAACATAACATCAATAGGGCCTGTAGTAATCAATGATAAAAGCTGTGCTTTCAAGTCTGACCTTATCACTGCTCCTGCAGTGATTCCCGGGTAGGAAGACGAAAGTAAGCTGGCACTGTGAATAGCTGCGTAGCTAGATGGCAGCTTCATTGGCTGACAAGGATAGGATGCGTTAGTTCTGCTTTAAAGTGATTGTAAAGTCTTGTCTATTTTTTTGACTAAAATTTTTTTTATACTTACCTGCTCTGTGCAGTGGATTTTCACAAGGCAGCCCAGATCCTCCTCTTCTCGGGTCCCTCTTCGCTGCTCCTGGCCCCTCCCTTCTGTTGGGTGCCCCCACAGTTTCTTATGGAGGCAGCCAAGCCAAGCTGCAGACACGGACCTACAGGTTCGGGCCCTCCCCCCTCTCTCTCCTGATTGGCTAACTGACTTTGACATCGCTTGATAAAGAGGGGCCTCAGGTAAGTATTAAGGGGGCTGAGGGGGTGCTGCTACACACAGAAGACTTTTTATCCTAATGCATAGAATGCATTAAGATAAAAAACCTTCTGCCTTTACAACCACTTTAAGCTGAACTTATGCTTGTAGAATTTCAAATAAATATTTGTACGAATTTTCATATGAAAACTCTCATCAGTAAATTCAATGACATGAGAAATATGGTTAATTTTTTTTTTACTTTGCTCAAACGTTACTTTGATTTTGGAGTGAAGAACATTCATAAAATAAAATTTCTATAACAAAATTCTATTAGAGTATTGCCAGCTTTAGTCAAATTTCTTGGTGGAATCTGTTGCAAAGTTTCTTACCTGGATCTTCGGTTAGCACTTCTTTTTTAGGATGACAACACTAAGCCACTGCCTTGCAATTAGAATCAGTGGTGTAAGTCTGCATGTGTGCTCCTTATTTGGTTGTTGGTTTGTCTATCTAATAGACCTGATAGGTAACCCATTGACCAACTGAAGCAAGCTCACACAGCAAGCTGACAACACCACTGCTAACTGTGAAATAGTGGCTTAGTGTTGTCAGCCTGATGCAAGTGCTGTTACTGGAAGGATCTCCAGATAAGGTATTGTTATTATTATTACTTCAGGTACTTATATAGTGCAGTCAATTTACGCAGCACTTCACATATATATATATATATATATATTGTACAATCACATCAGTCCCTGCCCTCAAGAAAATTACAATCTAAGGAAGGGGTCGGCAACCCATTGACCACAAACTACCAGCCGATCGTAGCCAGGTGACTGTTGGATCTCACCCTTGGTTTGCCGACCTGCCATTCCTACAGCATAAAGCACAGTGCAGCGCTATATGAGTAATGGGACTACATCCTGACATCTGCAGCAGAGCTGGTGGAGGGAGCAGGTCGTGGCGAAAGCAGCGAGTGGCCTGCATCTGCTGATACCACCTCTATAGTTCCGGCTGCAGTATATGGCTGAGTGATATGAATTACACTCTGCCTCTTATCCTTGCTTGTATCATCCAGAGTGACACCAGCATCAGCTGCACGATAGAGAAGAGCTGTGTGATGTACTGTACTGGACTCCCCTTAACTTCTTCAGGTACTTCATTGTGTCTCTTGCTGTAATTGACAGGTGTTATAGCAACCTCTATAATTGTTGTGGATAGCTTAGCTTGCATTGTAAATGTGAGGATGAATATTTAACCACTTACAGACTGGAAGATTTGGCTGCTTAATAATAAAGGGACCACAACTCAAATATCAGGGAGATTGGCTGTTCAGGACACATTTGATGGTGTCCTCTAACACAAAGACATGGGGAGAGGAGCCTTCAGACAAGTGGATAACATCTAGTGGCATCCATAGAGCATATCTCTCTCTTCTTTGTCCTCTATGTTGGGACATTGCTACTGTTTATGGGCCACTTGTTGATGCTTATGGAGCTGTCAAGCAACTTCTTGATTCATACTACCAGGACCTTGTGATTGATTTATATGCTCAGTGACCTTTTAAGGTCGAATCCTTGAGGTGAGAGGCCATCATTATTCATGGTGGAGGACATCTATTTGGTCACTTATACATACCTGCACCACGTGATTGAAAATTGTTTGGATTTTTCCTTTTTACATTCACTCATGGACTTCTTTCTTCTTTAATATTTTTTTTCTCACTTATTGTTTATTATTTTTTGCGCTGCACTGTTTTTACTGTGTGTTTACTGTGCTTAATAACCAGGCAGTTTTTTTGTGATATGGTGCTGTGTTGATTTAAGTGACAATTGTGTGGTTGTGTGACGCTGTACCCAAACAAAATGTCCTTTTTTTTCAAACAAACAGAGCTTTATTTTGGTGGTATTTGATCACCTCTGCGGTTTTTATAAACAAAGCGTAAATTTAGAAAAAAATATATATTTTTTTAATTTTTGCTAAAATAAATATCCCCAAAACTTTCTCAGTTTAGGCCAATATATATTCTTCTACATACCTTTGGTAAAAAAAATGCAATAAGCGTATATTGATTAGTTTGTGCAAAAGTTAAAGCATCTATTGACTAGGGGAAAGATTTAAGGCATTTTTTTTTTTTTTTACTAATACTGGTGGTGATCTGCTATTTTTAGCGGTACTGCCATATTGCAGCGGACAGATCGTACACTTTTGACACATTTTTGGGACCATTGACATTTATACAGCGATCAGTGCCATAAAAATGCACTGATTATTGTGTAAATGTCACTGGCAGGGAAGGGGTTAACACTAGGGGGCGATCAAGGGGCTAAATGTGTTCCCTATTTAGTGTTTCTAACTGTATGGGGATATGACTGACTGGGGGAGGAGACATAAAGTTTTTCCCTCTTAGTAGGAACAAAAAATATGTCTCCTCTCCCCTGACAGAACAGGGATGTGTGTGTTCGAGGCAGGTAGTGTCAGATAGGAAACTTTGCAATAGATACACACAAAATGTTTGCTTAAGAAAACTGTATATAGTTAGACATTGTGCCAAACATATTGACAAGTAGATTTTGGGTTTACATATAGTTAAATTATTCACATAGCTGACAAATATCTTGTGGACAGTGCCCACTAAATTAAAATGAATGAAAGACAAATTCATTTCACAATTAGGCCACTTTTACGCTGATTTGCTGTGGTTTCCCAAAGCGTGGGCCAGTGCAGTGTACTTGCAGTTTTTGGGCAGGTTAACTATGCTTTGCCATAGACTTCCATTAGATCAAGCAGTTTTAGTGCATTTTCTGAAAGCGCACCAAAAGTCCTGCATGCAGGCCAAAACCAGTTGCTGAAACTGATTTAAAAACTAAAGCCCTGTACACACGATCAGTCCAAACTGATAAAAACGGACTGAAGTTCAGTTTCATCGGTTCACCGATGAAGCTGACTGATGGTCTGATGTGCCTACACACCATCAGTTAAAAAAACCGATCGAGTCCAACGCGGTGACGTAAAACACAACGACGTGCTGAGAAAAACGAAGTTCAATGCTTCCAAGCATGTGTCGACTTGATTCTGAGCATGCCCGGGTTTGGAACCGATGCTTTTGCATACTAACCATCGGTTTTGACCTATCGGTTACCAGTCCATCAGTTCAATTTTAAAGCAAGTTCAAAATTTCTGGACCGAAGGATAACAGACTGATGGGGCCCACACACGGTCGGTTTGGACCGATGAAACTGAACTTCAGTCCGTTTTCATCAGTCTGGACTGATCGTGTGTATAGGGCCTGAGGGTTTATTAAATAAATTCAAAACTTACTGTATGTATGGATGGTAAAATAACATTCCAAGAATATATAACTTGCAAGTCATGAACAAGAACTAGCAGTGCAAAACGCATTGACTGTGTTTCCTTGCTCCCACAGTGTCTATGTTTTTTGTATATGGCATTTCGAAGATTAGTAATTGAGTGGATGCAGTTTTCAACAAGTGCAGCCCTTTGGATCCTATTGCACTTGTTCCATATGGCTGGATGAGTGGTGCTTGCACCTGAACACACAGGGAGGAAAGGGACTGTGTGGTGGATCCACCTGGAACAGCAGCATACCAATAATTTGCAGCTGTCATGAAGAAATATTAAGAACCATCTTTAAATTCTAACCAGCTAAATAGGTAATATCCAATTCAACGGTTATGCTGCTATTTACCTGGATTATGTGTGTATTTTATTTAGCCACAATAGGTCAGAGACAGTTTTATCCCTGTTTTTTTATTATGTAAAAAAATAAATGTTAAACCACTATCCAGATTAGTGTTTCATTTCATAAATTTTCCTAAACATGCACAATTTCACTGGAATCAGCTTCTTAGGGGAGGCTGTTTTTAGCACTCAAACACTAATTACATTTTTTTTCACTATATCCTAGACCTAAAAGCCTACATAGGATGTTGTGTCAAAAAGTACTATAGTTAGGTAACCAGACTTCAAATAAATGTACATTAATACATCACAGTGCACACAACATAGGTAGACTCATGCTCAATATTATTTTCAAAATGTTATCAACACAAATGATTTTAAATAATACATAACAATCCTTGTTACATTTTAATAATGTTTGTCCTGACAAGCCAGCTTGGCCATAGACAGACTAATCAAATACAATTATTGACTGTTGATGGTCATTTACTCTTCGGTAGTTTTAAGGTGTGGGCCCTCTACATCTAAAAAAAAGTGTGCAGCCTTCATTGTAAAATCTGAACTTCCTGTATCATAAGCAGGAATATCTGGTGAAATGGTATTTATATGCTATTTCCTCTTATTGGCAGCCTGGGTGTGGAACTGTAACAGGTTCATTTTGTCTGGTCAGTCTCCTGCCAGCCGGATAAAATTGCTGTCTTTCAGCCACTTCATGGAATTCATCACTACTAGGCTGACATATGGAAAAGCATAGATCACCTCAGAGGCCAAAGACAGAGGTTTGGGACATATTTTTAGGCCGAAAATTAGACTGTACTTGGCATGTTCCCCTAAATCTGGAAAAAGAGACATTCTGGGGGCAGAAAAAAGTCAAGGATAAAGATTTCAGTATTGAAAACAAAAGGAAGGAGACATTCCCATTTTCTTACCCAACAGATGTAATTCATTACATTAATAATAGGAGGTATTGTGGTCCGCTAGATTTCATATGTCTGGCAATAATTTAACTGCTTACTGCTGTATTATCAAAGCGTTTTCCAAATCTTACAAAAAATTCAGAATAAGTATGTTTTAATACTTTCTTTATACTATTATCACATTTGCTTCAATTGTGGGACTTGGCAAATGTGTTTTTTATTTTACATTCAGCTTGGTTATTAAAACAATATGGGAAGTCACGTTAGAGAAATAAGAGAAAAGGCAATTACTAATGTAATGTTAAATTAAAGCTAAGACTGAAAACATGGAAGTGAATAAATTCTGTCTAACTTTAAAAGCTAACTTTTTTAGATGGGTTATTGACTGAAGAGATGTAAGGGATATTTTTTATATGAATACAACTGGTTAATGGGAAGCAGATGGGAAAACTCAAATAATGCTTTTATAAATGCATAAAGCACAAAAGTCAGAAAAAGTTAAATATAACAAAAGGGTGAACTAAATGTAATACTCCCTCATTCAGTTCAACTGCAGAAACTCTATATTAATGTTGTCTCAAAAACTGCATGCATTTTATATGGTCTGTCAAGTAAGAGAATTTGTACATATTGGTATGGTAAACTGTAACAAGAAACATTTAAAAAATGTTAAGGTGAACATTTGACATTATGCAATGGTTAGGTATTTTCTCTATGCATATGCTCCATGTTGCTTATTCTATTATTTACTTTATTATTTTCATAAAAATGTCATCTACAGCTGTAGGAGTAGTGACAGAGTGCAATAAGAAAAAAAAAAAGGTAAATTGGAATTAATCACTAAGCCAAGTGGCTAGAAATCCTGGTCAAACTTTCGATACACCCAAAGGACATTTTTGTCTCAGTTCTTCTTACCCTAAAGCCCCATACACACTATTATATTTACCAAAACCATGTAGTGCAAGGGCCTGCCTGATTGCATAGAAATTGAAACTCTTAAGGTTTGACCTCCTATTATATGGTTTTGGTAAATCTGAAGACAAAAATCTGCAGAAAATATAATAGTGTGTTTGGGGCCTAAGTCCTGACAGGTTTCCTAACCCAACCTATGCTTCACTATGACAGGGCCTTTTTTAGGGCTAGTTTACAGCAGATGCAGTCCGGTGCGCTTTTATTTTCTGCATGAAAAATGCACACACAGTGTTTTCCATGTATTCCAGTGGCCCTAGTTCACTCCGATGCAGTCATTTCCAGTCAGTTTCTAGTACAGAAAAGAAAAATAGAACATGCTTCATTTTTTCTGCACATAAGTGGAGTGCAATTTTTTGGTGTCAACTGGCCCTTAAACCAGAGTTCTGCTCTATGGCTATGCAAGACAAATACAGTTAACAACAAAAAAGGTATAAAAAATGAACAAAATAAATTCCAAAAGTTTACATTTGACCATGATACGGGCAAACTAAAGGCTCTTTCAAGGACAACTCTGTACAAAAGGAAACTTTAGTCATAAATATGCTAAAGATTATTGGATACACCCTTTGGAAAACATAAAGTAAGGTTACACAAATGTTAGGACCTGTAGTCAAGAATTAAGTGTTTCTTAGAAAACTTCCTGCTTCTCTGGGTCCTGGGAACAAACCACTCATTACATACAATGCTATTCCACAGAGCAGTTTGGAAGCCAACCTCATTAGCGATTAGAAAAATATATTTAGCTGTGAGGAGATGATTTGTGATAGAAATATACCATATATATATATATATATATATATATATATATATATATATATATATATATATATATATATATATATATATATATATATATATATACAGTGCAGACCAAAAGTTTGGACACACCTTCTCATTCTAAGAGTTTTCTTTATTTTCATGACTATGAAAATTGTAGATTCTGACTGAAGGCATCAAAACTATGAATTAGCACATGTGGAATTATACATAACAAAGAAGTGTGAAACAACTGAAAAAATATTTAATATTCTAGGTTCTTCAAAGTAGCCACCTTTTGCAGCAGACACATCTCTAGAACTGTTAGGAGGAGACTTAACAATGTGTGAATCAGGCCTTCGTGGTAGAATATCTGCTAGGAAACCACTGCTAAAGACAGGCAACAAGCAGAAGAGACTTGTTTGGGCTAAAGAACACAAGGAATGGACATTAGACCAGTGGAAATCTGTGCTTTGGTCTGATGAGTCCAAACTTGAGATCTTTGGTTCCAACCCCTGTGTCTTTGTGTGATGCAGAAAAGGTGAACGGATGGACTCTACATGCCTGGTTCCCACCGTTAAGCATGGAGGAGGAGGTGTGATGGTGTGAGGGTGCTTTGCTGGTGACACTGTTGGGGATTTATTCTAAATTGAAGGCATACTGAACCAGCATGGCTACCACAGCATCTTGCAGCGGCATGCTATTCCATCCGGTTTGCGTTTAGTTGGACCATCATTTATTTTTCAACAGGACAATGACCCCAAACACACCTCCAGGCTGTGTAAGGGCTATTTGACCAAGAAGGAGAGTGATGGGGTGCTGCGCCAGGTGACTACCTCTTGAAGCTCATCAAGAGAATGCCAAGAGTGTGCAAAGCAGTAATCAAAGCAAAAGGTGGCTACTTTGAAGAACCTAGAATATGAAATATATTTTCAGTTGTTTCACACTTTTTTGTTATGTATAATTCCACATGTGTTAATTCATAGTTTTGATGCCTTCAGTGTGAATCTACAATTTTGATAGTCATGAAAATAAAGAAAACTCTTTGAATGAGAAGGTGTGTCCAAACTTTTGGTCTGTACTGTATATATATATATATATACTGATGAAACTTATGTCACGTACACACGATCCGAATATTGTACGAAAAATGTTGTCCGAGGAAGAATCGTCCGATAATTGAAATGTTAGTACAGGGCTGGACGAGCCGATCATTTTAGTTCATCCGATATTATTTTATCGGACATGCACGAAAATTTTCCTTGTACGATACAAGATCGTACGATTTTCGTTTGGTCAGTACAGTTGTCGTTCGAAAATACTACACAAATACATTACAAAACATGACATCACTTCCGATTTTTTTTTTTCTGTTGTATGAGAATTTTCGTGACTTTAGTAACCTATTCAATTTCTACTTGCGACTAGTAAAGCACCTTTTTTTTTGGCCATTATTCCTTAAAAAACTTTAACCAGTTGAAGACCAGGCATTTTTTGGCACTTTTGGTTTGCATGTGAAAATATTTTTTTCTTGCTAGAAAATTACTTAGAAACCCAAACATTACAGTATATTTTTATAAGCAGAGGCCCTAGAAAATAAATTGGTGGGCTTTGTAATTTTTTTTGTTTCACTGTATCTGCACAGCAGTTTTTCAAAAGCAATTTTTGGGGAAAAAAAAGAAACAATTAAAAATGTAATGCAAAAAAAACACAATACATAACCCAATTTTTGGTAAAATATAAAAGATGATAAATAAATAAATAGATACCAAACATATTATGCTTTAAACAATTGCAACAAGTGACATAAATGTTACTATCCATAAACAAATGCTTTATAAGCCTTTACAGATTACCACTTTATCTCTACTGAGGACGTCTAGTGTTAGAATTACCGCCCATGATCGGACGTTCACGGTGATACCTGTGAGATGATCACTGTTTGCGTATGCGGGACAGACACATGTTTTTCCTTTGCACGCTAGCACAGGTGAATGGGGGCACTTTTATATATATATATATATATATATATATATATATATATATATATATATATATATATATATATATATATATATATATATATTATTAATAATACATTTATGTATTTATTTTTTACACTGCTACTTATTTTTTATTTTTTTAGCACTTGTATTACTGTCACAAGGAATGTAAACATCCTTGTGACAGCAATAGGCATGTGACAGGTACTCCTTATGGAGGGATCTGGGGTCAATAAGACGCCCAAATCCTTCCTTTGCACTTGAAAGCATTCAAAACGCCAAGATCTGTTTTTGAATACAATGGTGCCGTTGACAGCTTTTTCTGTCTGATCCGTCGTACTATAGCTTCCAGGAACGCCAAAGAATCTCTAAAGAGGGGGTGGAGCTATCAGTCATCTATCAAGTCGTACTGACTGTAAGTTATGTCCCCTTGTGCAGATGTTTATGTCTTTAGTTTTAGCTAAATGTAGGCTTTAAAAATGTCTATTTATCGCTTTATCTTTTTCACAAAACTTAAATTGAAGAAAGGTTTACTAATCTGGAAACAAAGGGCCAGATTCACAGAAGAGATACGACGGCGTATCTCCTGATACGCCGTCGTATCTCTGTGATCCGCCCGTCGTAACTATGCGGCTGATTCATAGAATCAGTTACGCATAGATAGCCCTAAGATCCGACAGGTGTAATTGACTTACACTGTCGGATCTTAGGATGCAATTCTAGGCCGGCCGCTAGGTGGCGATTCCATAGCGGTCGGCGTAGAATATGTAAATGACTCGTTACGGCGATCCACGAAGATCCGTGCGTTCGTTGCAATCTCGTACGTCGTCGCTCGTCGGTTTTTCCCGTCGCAAAGTTACACCTGCTTTAACATGGCTTATCTTTAGATCAGCCATGTTAAAGTATGGCCGTCGTTCCCGCGTCGAATTTCGATTTTTTTTTTTGCGTAAGACGTCGCAGTTCAGAAAAAACGTCGGGGCGCCGTAATTACGCGCAAAGCACGGCGGGAAATTTTAAACACCGAGCATGCGCAGAACGTTCGGCGCAGGAACGCGCCAAATTTAAATGGTGCCCGCCTCATTTGAATTAGGCGGGCTTGCGCCGAACGGAATTACGTTACACCGCCACAAGTTTACAGGTAAGAGCTTTGTGAATCAGGCACTTACGCTGTAAACCTGCGGCGGTGTAACGTAAATGGGATACGTTACGCCGCCGCGGAGTAACGTATTTCTCTCTGAATCTGGCCCAAGGTACTTAACCTCCATAGAATTCATGTAAAATCATTATTAATTTAAATATTGGTGTTTGTCTGTCAAAACGTCACTCTTTTAAGTTAAACCTTGAGCTATTTCAACAAACACCTAATGTTTTCAAACATAAAATTTGTAAATTGGTTTGGGACTATTAATTTGTTTTGCAGAGTGCATTTACACCCTACAGCTTTTTAATTTCCCCAACGTATTTTGACACCATTCAGTGTTTATAAAAACTCAAATCTCAAATGTGTATGTTGGCCAGAACTGCTTAGACAGCAAAAGAATGGAAAGGGTGAAGGGAGCCTTACAAATATGAGTGTTGTGATCTACCATACAGGGGATTTACCTTAGGTCAGAATATTCCACTGCCAATTCTGTACATACGTGTGATATATTTACTACCTAGCAGAATGTCAAGTTACAGATTAACTCCATTTGCTCTAAAATAAACATGGCTACAGTCTAAAACAGAAAATAGTAAAATAGTAAAGTTATGTTTTCATAACTACAAAAGTCCCTCTACAATACTGAGGTTGGTGCATTTTGGGGGCTTTGAAAGTGGTTGCAAATGGATGGAAGGAATAGGGGGTGGGCAAGATGTGCTTGTAAGAATGGGCCAACACTGAAACCTTCAAACACTTTTCTAGAATTGTACATATTGGGATGTTGGCCTGATCTTCCACTTGATCATACCAACATTTTGGTTTGATGTTTGTAACAAGGGGCCAACACTGGAACCTTTAAAACCTACCTAAATCTTAAATCTGCGACAAAAAATGTTCTTGAAGGTAAAGACACCCTGCAGGTGGCTCTCTTCTAATTATATCTCATTCAGGAAAATAAAGCTTGCTGGCTTCTTATCTGAGAAGTCCCTTCTGCTTGGAGGGTATGCAGTAAACTTTGAAGTACAAGAGGCATCTACATGCAAAATGATGTCAGCAGTAGGCAGCTTTGGTAAAGGTAGGAAGAACTAATGAACACAAGCGATACACTTATGGGTGATGGACAGCTCAACCCAAACAGAAGTACTTTAAATTTGACCACTGGTTCAGCCATGGGTGGTAGAGAGATAGGCAGTGCAATAAGTATATTTATTTTTGCCTCTTGTTCAGTCAAAAGGCAGGTGGCCAATCTTCAGTATTACTAAAAAACAAACAAACAATATTGCAAAAGTTTATTGCAATGGCTAACAATCAGAGTCTCACTCCACAATGTTCATTTTTATAGTGATTAAAACACTCTCTCCACCTGTCTATATGTCTGTGATTGTACCAGGTGATCATTGGGAACAATCACAGAGCTCACACAGTAGTAAACAATGACAGCATTGTTTACTAATGTTCATGTGCTTGCTGTGATTGGTCACATAGATCACAGGGTACCAGGGATGTTCACAATGGCCCGGTAGAATGATCGGCTGTGTCCGGTGGGCACATTGGGTCACAGATCATGCAGCAGCATGCGTGAACAGGCAATGCAGGAGGATGTATGTACGCCCACCTGCATTGGCACTGCTTCTGTCTGGCCATTTGTGTGCTATGGTCAGAAGGGAAGTGGTTCAAAATGAGAAAAATTTGTACATCCAGTCCAAAGATACAGGCAGCTGAAAGCCACTTACTGCTTCTTAAATGTTTTAGGTGGCCTCCGTGCCCAATGGGAGGCTCAAGTGGTGAAATGTGGTGGACCTAGCTTGATTTTGAAGAGAAAACAATGATTCAAATATAGCTTAGAGTTATATTAAACCCTCAGAATTTTAAACACTTTCAGAAGCTAATATAATCACTTACTGAGTGTGCAGTTTCTTCATCTTTCAGTCAAACAAAACAAGTATCCAGCACAGCATAATCATCTGAACCTTAGCTTTATTGTAACACCATTAAAAGCAATCTACTAATGTGTTTCACAGAAAACACAGATCTCAATATAAAAGAAACTGACTGCTATGGGCAGAAACAATTCTGAGTGCTCATAAATAACAACCTAAGTTAATAAGTGAACAACAAATATAAATGTAATAAATACTTCACAAAAAATACTGTGCAATATTCCAGAAGCAATACTAAGGACAATCCAGTGCAAATAATAGTAATAGTATATCTTCAATAAAGTGCAAATAATGAATAAATGTGATAAATTTCTCTTCCCTCATACCCTTTGATGAAGTCACGTGATCAGTAATGCAATGCGTCAGGGAGGAGCAGGATGATGTCACTTCCATCAGTTCCTTTGTTTGTGAAGCTGAACAGCGCAAATTTTAACTGTGAGTTACTACATTTATTAAATACATTTTACTTGAATACTACACCATGGAGCCCCTTTTTATTGCATGTAAACTGCATACGATAGGAAGGAAGAGCTTGGAAAATAATTTATAATCTGATGTTGGTCATTTGGTGGGGTGTCCCTGAAAAAAAGGAATCTGATCACCGTGGAACCAGGAGTTTTATTTATATAGAGGCTTGGCTCGACCTGTAGGGGTCTCTGTCCAAGGTGAGAGGCTGGGGCAAACAACTGGTGCACAGCGGATGGTGGAAACATTTGGATGAATTGGATTTTCCTGCTGTCTTGCACAAAGCACTTTATTGATGAACTTTGTGACTAGGCACGTTTGCGTTGATTCACTGTATTGAAACTTTGGAGCAATTGCACTTTATTATTAAAGAGAATTTTATCACATTTATTCATTATTTGCACTGTATTGAAGATATACTATTACTATTGTTTCACTGGGTTGTGCTTAGTATTGCTTCTGGACTATTGCACAGTATTTCTCGTGAAGTATTTATTACATTTATATTTGTTTTTCACTTATTGACTAATGCCGCGTACACACGATAATTTTTCGGCATGAAAAAAAACGTTGTTTTTAAAAAATGTAATTTAAAATGATTGTGTGTGGGCTTCACATCATTTTTTGGGTTCTAAATAACGACAAAAAAAAATTCGAACATGCTGCATTTTTTAACAACGTTTTAAACTATGTAGTTTTTCGGGTTGTAAAAAATGATCGTGTGTGGGCTAAAACGATGTTTAAAACCTGCGCATGCTCAGAAGCAAGTTATGAGACAGGAGCGCTCATTCTGGTAAAACTACCATTCGTAATGGAGTAAGCACATTCATCACGCTGTAACAGACAGAAAAGCGCGAATCGTCTTTTACTAGCATGGAATCAGCTAAAGCAGCCCCAAGGGTGGCGCCATCCGCATGGAACTTCCCCTTTATAGTGCCATCATACGTGTTGTACGTCACCACGCTTTGCTAGAGCATTTTTTTTAAAACGATGGTGTGTGGGCAACGTCGGTTTAATGATGAAGTTGGAAAAATGTTGTTTGTTCTACATGCCGAAAAACTTTGTTTTTTTTCATGCTGAAAAATGATCGTGTGTACGCGGCATTAGGTTCTTACTTATTAGAATTCATCACTTATTTGAGTAAGTGCCACATCATTCTTTTTGTGGGAACACCTTTTATGTTGGCAGCTACTTAGTAGTTCTTTAATTAATTTTTGGGGTTTGTGCATTAGTTTCAATTCTGATAAGTGTGGCAGTGCTCGGGGACACTGTAACTACAGTAGGTGAACCCGATTTTGTGTCAATCTCGCTCTCTTTCTCGGCGAGATTGAGCACCTACGAGCCCCCATCGCGGCGTATGGGGTCCTCCTATAATCCAAACCAGACCCGTATCCAAAGCACGCCAGGAAGGGAGTGGGGACGAGCGAGCGCCCCCCCCCCCTCCTGAGCCGTACCAGGCTGCATGCCCTCAACATGGGGGGGGTTGGGTGCTCTGGGGCAGGGGGGCGCACTGCGGCCCCCCCACCTCAGAGCACCCTGTCCCCATGTTGATGAGGACAGGGCCCCTTCCCGACAACCCTGGCCGTTGGTTGTCGGGGTATGCGGGCGGGAGGCTTATCGGAATCTGGGAGCCCCCTTTAATAAGGGGGCCCCCAGATACCGGCCCCCCACCCTAAGTGAATGAGTATGGGGTACATCGTACCCCTACCCATTCACCTGCAAGAAAAGTGGTAAAAACACAAATAAACCACACAGGGTATTAAAATATTTTATTAGTCTGCTCCGGAGGCCTCCCCTGTCTTCTTTATTAGCTCTTTTACCAGGGGAGGCTTCTTCTTTGACGTCTTCGGGTGGGTGGGGGCCGCCGTCTGGTTCTCTTCCACCGCCGGGGGGGGGTCGCTTTTAAAAAAGCCCCCACCCCCCGGCGGGTTTCCTCCGGCGTCTTTGGCGGGGGGGCTTCTTCTTCCGCTATCCCGACGGGTCTTCTCCCTACATGGGTAGGTACAGAGCATGATGGGACTGTGAGGCCTATATAGGTCCGATGCAAGGCGCGCATCCGTCATTTCAGCGAGAAGGACCGGCGTGTCAACATCGGGAGAAGAAGAGAAGTGAAGAACATGACGTCACAGCACGGAAGAAGAACTCACAGCACGGAAGGAGACGAAGACGTACAGCACGGAAGAAGGCACCGGACAGCGAGACGAAGAACCGGAGTGCGCCGAGTCAACAGCGGAGAGCGGCGAACACAGAAGGAGACCCCCGGAGAGTTGAGAAGACCCCCCGGATAGCGGAGAAGACCCGTCGGGATAGCGGAAGAAGCCCCCCCGCCGAAGACGCCGGAGGAAACCCGCCGGGGGGTGGGGGCTTTTTTAAAAGCGACCCCCCCCCGGCGGTGGAAGAGAACCAGACGGCGGCCCCCACCCACCCGAAGACGTCAAAGAAGAAGCCTCCCCTGGTAAAAGAGCTAATAAAGAAGACAGGGGAGGCCTCCGGAGCAGACTAATAAAATATTTTAATACCCTGTGTGGTTTATTTGTGTTTTTACCACTTTTCTTGCAGGTGAATGGGTAGGGGTACGATGTACCCCATACTCATTCACTTAGGGTGGGGGGCCGGTATCTGGGGGCCCCCTTATTAAAGGGGGCTCCCAGATTCCGATAAGCCTCTCGCCCGCATACCCCGACAACCAACGGCCAGGGTTGTCGGGAAGGGGCCCTGTCCTCATCAACATGGGGACAGGGTGCTCTGAGGTGGGGGGGCCGCAGTGCGCCCCCCTGCCCCAGAGCACCCAACCCCCCCCATGTTGAGGGCATGCAGCCTGGTACGGCTCAGGAGGGGGGGGCGCTCGCTCATCCCCACTCCCTTCCTGGCTGGCCGGGTAGCGTGCTTTGGATACGGGTCTGGTATGGATTGTAGGGGGACCCCCTACGCCGTTTTTTTCGGCGTGGGGGGGGGTCTCCTTACAACCCATACCAGACCTAAGGGCCCGGTATGCTCCTGAGGGGGGAACCCATGCCGGATTTTTATTTAAAATCCGGCGGGGACTTCCCCCTCAGGATTCATAACAAACGCCGCACACGTGTAGAATTGGCGGGAATCCAAGTCGGATCTCCCGTCGCTTCTATGACGCGCTTGCTGGGATGTGCTGTCACTATTCCAGTGAGTGCGATCTCGGCACCATGTCGCCGAGAATCAGCGCGATGCTGTCGTGCTAAAAACACAATATCACAAACACCTACTGTAGTGTGGCGGTGATCAGCAAAGATATGACTGTGTTGGGGTAATCAGAGACACTTGCGTGGTGGTGCAGCGTTGATTAGGGACACTGTGAGTGGGTGGCGGTGATTAGGGGCACTGACTGGTGCGGCCGTGAGAAGGGATACTGACTGGCAGCACTGGTCTGATGAGATTGTACTGCTGCAGGGGTAAACATAGACAATGGCTGGTGGCACTGACATACAGTGATATCAGAGCAGCCAGCCATTGTACATGATCACTGCTACAACAGTATGATGTCACCATAGTGACACTGCACTTGCTCTGGTGATAGTATGTAATTATTTAAAAAAATACAATTCTTTACATACTGTCACAAGAGCAGAAGAGTGCAGTGTCAGTCACCACAGTAATACTGTACTGCTATGGGAAACTTGGTTATCAGTATTGTTTTGCACTATGATTGCTTATTACAGTAATGATCACTGTATAAGCAATCATTTACACTGCGTATAACTTCCATTCATAATGCCATTACTATTTTGATAGCTGTGATTGGCCACAGCTATCACATGGTACAAGGCCACTGTGGTTGGCCCTGTACCATGTAATCACTGTGACCAATTACAGAGTTCATATTACCACACGCAGTAGTAACTGTGACCAATCAAAGATATCACAGTACTACACACAGTAGTAAGCAATGGAGTCATGGGTGAAAGTAATTGTTTACTGCTTTTCATGTGATCACAGCACTCACATGATAACAGGGCCAAACACAGGGGCCCTATACACAGATCTGTAGTCACAGGCCACACACGAGTGACACAATTGGAAGGACACGCACCTGTGCATCCAGTTAGAACTATACTTGTCAATCTACACAATGGCATTATGACTTCATTTTTATATCATGCTTTTGAAAGGGTGTTCCCTGATCCCAGAGGAGGTTCATAGAAGGCTGCTGAAAAAAGAGCACAGTGTATTTTCTATTTACACATGGGGGTTACACTAGGTGTTATCTGCAGGTGGTACATAAATGTATTCCTTAAGTGATTTACGGATGGCACCAATTGAGATCTGTGATTGCTGTTCCTCTCTGCCAATCCTTTCACTGGCTTCCCCTACCCCACAGTGTAAAATTCAAAATGCTAACCATAACATACAAGGCCATTCACAACATCACCCCCATCTACATCACCAACCTCATCTGCAGATATCGCCCAAATCGTCCCCTCCGCTCCTCCGCGGACCTCCTGCTCTCTAGCTCCCTTGTTACCTCCCCTCATGCTCGCCTTCAGGACTTCTCCAGAGCCTCTCCCATCCTCTGGAACTCCCTGCCCTGGTATGTCCGATCGGCCCCTACCCTGTTCACCTTTAGAAGATCCCTGAAAACAAATTTATTCAGGGAAGCCTATCCCACACCCACCTAACAACTGTCCCCGAGCCACCCCCATCAAATCATTCTCTGCAGCTATTATTTTTTGTACCACCAACCCCTCCCTTTAGAATGTAAGCTCTACGAGTAGGGCCCTCCTGTACCTTTTGTATTGAACTGTATTGTAATTGTGCTGTCCCCCCTATACATTGTAAAGCACTGCGTAAACTGTTGGCGCTATATAAATCATGTATAATAATAATATAATGATAATAATAATTTTGTGGACTTTTATTTCTTTGACAGCAGCTTATACTTTCCTAACTATAATTCTAACTTTGTTGTTTTTATTCATGCAGTGTTCACTATCTGATTGCTGCATGTGTGATTGCAGGATTTTTTCTGCACATAGCAGGAGGTTTCTTTTATATTGAGACAGGGATGGACTGGTCATCGGGACTACCGGGAGATTCCCGATGGGCCGATGGCTTAGTGGGCCGATCGGAGGTCCACAGCGATCTCCCCGTCAATCGCCGTCAGCTGGCACTTGACGAGTAGATCGAGATTTAGCCACTTAGCCAGCATGCAGAGTAGTGCATGCAGGAAGCGTGTGTAATAAGTTCTCTCTCACATATGTCTCGCTGCGGCTGCTCCTCTCTTCTCGTCCATTCCTATTTGCTTGTGACATCATCTGGGATGGACGAGAAGAGAGGAGGGGGCCAGCCTGCACTACTCTGCATGCTGGGCCTGGCTGGTAAACAATGTGCCCTGATGTGCTGATATGCCCTGATGCACTATGTGCACTGTGCCCCATGTCCTGATGTGCCCTGTGCCCTGATGTACTATGTGCCCTGATGTGCTATTGTATGTGCCCTATGCCCTGATGTGTTATGTGCCCTGATCTCTGTGCCCTGATGTGCTCCATGCCCTGATGTGCTATGTGCCCTGTGCCCTGATGTGCTATGTGCCCTGTGCCCTGATGTGCTATGTGTCCTGTAGTGCCCTGTGCCCTGATGTTCTATGTGCCCTGATGTGCTATGTGCCCCGTGTCCTGATGTGCTATGTGCCCTGTGGTGCTCTGTGCCCTGTGCTCTGATGTGAAATGTTCCCTGATGTGCTATGTGCCAAGTGCCCTTATGTGCTATGTGCTCTGATGTGCCCTGTGCCCTGATGTGCACCGTGCCCCGATGTGTCCTGTGCCCCGATGTGCTGTGCCTCAATGTGGTGTGCTTTGATGGGCCCTGATGTGCTGTGCCCTGTACCCTGATGTGATGTGCCCTGTACATGTTGTGCCCTGATGTGCCCTGTGCCCTGATGTTCTCTGCCCTGTACCCTGATGTGCTGTACCCTGATGTGCTGTGGTGCTGTGTCCTGTACCCTGATGTGATGTGCCTCGATGTGCTAAGCTCTGTACCGTGCCCTGATGTGCACTGTACCCTGATGTGTTGTGCCCTGGGCCGGTCTAGATGAAGTCCAGGGCCACATTTTTGTCCCAGTCCAGCCCTGTATTGAGATCTGTGTTTTGTGCAACTGAGCTGACATGAGTTTCAGCATCCACAGCAATAAAATTCCCCCAACAAGTGCAGTGCAATCAACAATCAAACAAATCATATAAACTAACTGTGTCCACTGACAATAACACAGACTATAGAAGGGTTATAATCCTTATAGTCTAAATAAAAGAGCATCAAATGCAATGTGCAAAAAATAATAATACACATTGATTTGCATAAATGTTGTAAAACAATAAATGTGCCTGCCTTCAATATCACAAGCTGTGGTTGGCATATAATATAAATAAAAGTGCAGCAAATGCAATATGCAACATTTTGAATCAATAATGCATTCCATCTGTGCTCAATGTGCAAAAAAGGTGTTTAGAAAAAATTCTTTGTGATCGCAATTATTATTTTGCCATGTGTCACCCATTGTAAGTCCCAAGTTGGCATTGGCAGTGAGGGGAGGCAGGACTATTTTCTATGCTCCCAATTATTGGAGAAGCTGGTAGTTGTTGCCTGAGAAGTGTGGAGATTCTCTTGGTGATTAAGATCAAAAGCACATCTGGAGAAGTTTGGAGTAATTTGAAGCTTGTGTAAAGGGCAAGGTGCATATTTAAAATATTGAGGTGAGCAGCTAGTGTCACTGGTGACGGATTACACTGGGTGACATGATTAAAGGGGTTGTAAAGGTTCATGCTTTTTCACCTTAAAGCGGGGGTTCCGCAGGAATACGTTTTCTTTGCATCTGCAGCTCCTCACAAAGTTAATAGGGTACTCACGTGTCCTTATTTCCTAGCCCCCCGCAATGTCATTCTGCCGCAAAAGAGAATTTATAAAAATAATTGCTGGACGCTTCCATCTTGCTTGTGGGCACTCTGAAGCCCACAAGCAAATCCTTCCGGGATTCGGTGAATGCTGATGTCCCAGCATTCACTGCTCTATCCCGCGCATATGCAGTGCTGACGGCGAGCTGCGCCGTCAACACTACACAGTTGACATCACAACTGTAATGTGTAATGGTGTTTTCACCTGTTTTCCATCAGTTAAAATGGCGGAATTGTATCCGCCCTCATCACATGACTGGCTGCAAGAGTCATGTGACGTGTAAAATCACGCGAGAGTGCTTCTGGTGGGCTAGAGAATCGTCTCCTGGGCAGCGTCACGCTGTGCTCCCAGGTGACATTGCAGCCAAAGCGACACGCCCACTCCCGCGGGAGCCAAACCAGAAAGTGCCTGGTTCAGAAGAGATAAAAAAGGTATGGAATTGATTTTATTTTTTTTGGACAGCGAACTTTCAATACAAACATTGAGCCTGTGTGTTTAACACTGACTTTCAAATTAGGGTGAACCTCCGCTTTAATGCATCCTATGCATTAAGGTGAAAAAACACCTGGCAATGACGGCCCCCCCAGCCCCCCGTTTTAATTATCTGAGCCCGTTCACCTGCTGTGTGTGTCCCCCGACATCCTCTTCTCCACTGCTTCTTGGCATTGATTGGATAGATTAATAGCAGTGCAGTCATTGGCTCACGCTGCTGTCAATCAAATCCCATGATGTGGCCCCTGGGGGGGCAGGACCGAGACATACACTCTGGGGGTTATTTACGAAAGGCAAATCCACTTTACACTACAAGTGCAAACTACAAGTGCAAAGTGCACTTTAAAATTGCACTGAAAGTGCACTTGGAAGTGCAGTCACTGTAGATCCGAGGGAGGCATGCAAGGAAAATAAAAAACAGCATTTTAGCTTGCACATGATTGGATAATAAAATCAGCAGAGCTTCCCCCCATTTCAGATCTACCCCTCAGTGCAAAGTGGATTTGCCTTTAGTAAATAACCCCCTCTGTGTCTATGGACGCAGAGTGTATGAGACAGGAGCGTGCCCACAAGGTAACCCCCTTGAGAGAGAGCTTACCAAGGGGGTTAGCTATTGCGGGGAGGAGCCGAGAGAGCTGCCAAGGGACCCCAGAAGAGGACCATCGGGGCCACCCTGTGCAAAACAAACTGCACAGTGGAAGTATGACATGTTTGTCATTTAAAAAAAAAAAAAAGCTTTACAGCCCCTTTAAGGCCTTTTGAGGCAGAAACTGGTTAGA
The DNA here is from genome assembly GCF_905171775.1 of Rana temporaria. NCBI lineage: Eukaryota > Metazoa > Chordata > Amphibia > Anura > Ranidae > Rana > Rana temporaria. Next base: position 461,477,312 of record NC_053489.1, on the reverse strand, counting down.
ATATTGCTTTTAATGTTGTTATAATAAAGGAATGAGTCAGAGAATTATGCTGTGCTCAAAACATGTTTTGTATATATATATATATATATATATATATATATATATATATATCCTCACCTGAGGGTCCTCCTGGCCTCAGGAATGTGTTGGCAGTTCCCGCCTCGGGGCCATGTTGGCCTGAGGCCTCGCGACTGAGATGTAGGCCCAGAAGTTGCTGGGGCATACTTATCCAGGGATGATCCTGTGTTGCCTTGCCTGATGGAAGGGACCGAGCAATTGAGGACTCAGTTGGAGGATGTATCTGAATCAAAGCTTATCTCACAGTGCTGCCGGAACAGCTGAGAGATCCTGGCACTGAGAGCTGTGTTCCTTTACTTCAGAAACTAACCCAGTGAGGGGTTGACCAAGTCTGTGGCAGAGACTATTGAGCGAATCCGAAGTTCACCTAGTCTGTGGCAGAGACTAATGAACAAATTCTACTACCAAGTCTTTGGCAGAGACTTGTCTTTTGATCAAGCTTAACACCGGCTGCTAGGACAGTGAGAGTGGGCCTATCCAGTGGTTGCTGAGTCCAGCGTGGAGACGGCTGTTCCTCTGGACCTAGGAGAATATTCGTGGTCTGCAAGTAAGATACCTGAGTCCTCCCCATCCCTCTATCCCTCTGTTGGAAAGTTTGTTCAATAAAACCCTTGAAAGAGACTTTGTGTTGGTGCAGACATTTCTTCTGGATAACTCTTCAAGAAGAACCCCTGAGACGAATGCAAGGAACAGTAAGGTACCGGCAGGCCCAAATCTAAACCATCAGCTCCTTCGGGGTTAGTGCTACATATATATACATATATATATATATATATATATATATATATATATATATATATATATATATATATATATATATATATATATATATATATATATATATATAGTATTTTGCCTACAAAGAAGGTTATTTCCATGAACTTCTATGGGTGAAATGTCTCCATAAAAATGGTGAACTGTATGCATTCTTTATCTTATATTCCTTGCCTATATTCCAGTTTAAGCTGGTGCCATGATCACTGCATCTTGTTTCCTGTTTCAGAGTTTCCTTTCACTTGCAGTGTCCTATGGAGCCATCTTTGCAAGTGACTAGAGTTTGTCTTCCTACACTGCATGCACCAGTAGAAAAACATAGCCCTGTAGCCTTCTCCTTCACCTTTGAAAGCTACCAGGCTGACCTTAGACTGCATTGTCCACAGTTAACTCTTCCCTGTGAAGACTGGAGGTTCAGGGAAGCAGCCCTGAGAGAGCAGGTGCCTACAGTATTAAAAGTTGTAAACTGCAGGTGTGGTAAGAATTTTGTTTATTGGAGATATGCTGAGGGTTTAATACTACGGTACTTTAAGTTGCCTATGACTCTAGACCTACTACGGTAATCATTTTACCATTTTGTCTTTACTAAAGATAACCTTTGCTTTAATGTTTTTAATAATTTTCTCAATTTAAATTACCAGGTATATAAAAGGTTTACCTTAAGAACAGTAGACAAAGCATGTCATATATCATAAACTCATTACACATGCCTACACGAAGCTTCAGGCATGGGAGGGGTATTCTTGGCCTCTGCTTCTAAACCTATGAGACATCTCTTTTGCTCTAAATCAAAATCTGGATATACAGAAAATCAGTTCTGCTCCTGACCTTCGCCTGAATATGATACTGATCAAAAGAACAGAAGCAAGGACATATGGAGATAAATCATACCTCCCTCTACAACCATAGAAGAATAGTATTCTGTTACAGAAAAAATAAATAAAAAAATGGGATATTCTAATTAAATGTGTAGGTACATTATAAAGAAACATTATTTAATTTTTTGGCAAATACATTGACAAAAGAAGATAAGCATAACTAAAAAGAGTTTAAAGTGGTTCCTTCTGCTGTCAATCAAATCCTGTGAGGAGGGGGTGGGGGTGAGGCTGAACAGTGCTACGTGTGTCTATAGACACACACAACCAGGCTTGGTAGGGATCCTGCAAACACTGAAGAAGAGGAGCAGACAATGCCAGCAGGGGACCCAAGAAAAGGAGGTTTGGGGCCGCTCTGCACAATATCATTGCACAGGCAGGTAGGTATAACATGTTTGTTATTTTCATTTAAAAAAAAAGCCTTTAGTAATACTTTAAGGGAAACAATTTTGTCATCCATTGTTGTGTGAGCACCACCAGTGTAAACTTCTTTGCAGCACAGGGGTTAACAGACAGGTAAAATTAATTCACAGACATCTGGACAGACCACGTTGATTCTGCTGGGATCTTTCAATCACTTTCCTATAAAAATAGTTTGAGATAACCAATGCCAAGGATATTGTTATCACAAGTAAAAAGAAAGAAAAATAACAGACTCTTTGGCATGAGCTGTCTTCAATTTCACCTAAATGTCCCCTCCAGGTCTGCACACCCATCTGGATAAGCAATCAAAATATTCCCACTTGTAAACACCTGTCTACAGAGCTGAACACACTGCATTTTTTAAACATCTGGAAATACAGTCCATGTGTATAGGATGTCCATAATGAGAATCTGTCTGCCTTGGCGTGTATATATATATATATATATATATATATATATATATATATATATACACACACACATGTATGTATGTATGTATGTATGTATGTATGTGTGTATGTATATATTCCTATATACATTAGCAGATCTGAAGAAGAATATATACAGTATATATATATATAGGGGGTAAGGAGGAAATATGTAAGCTTATACTATACTATGTAACATCCACATTAATAAACAAATAAATAAGCTATGTGAATACCTTAATTTTGGATGTTTGTAAAGCAGCTACATAATTGCTATTCTTTACAGTATCCACAGACAGTAAGAGCCCATTCACACAGGGGCAACACGACTTCCAGCACGACTTTGGGAGGCAACTTGGACATGACTTGAGTATGAATCATCAGGCAACTTACAAGGCAACTTCAAGTTGCCTCCAGGACAGTACAAGGCAACTTCAAGTCGCTTCCAGGACAGGAGACTTTCCAGTGGCCAATCAAACAACAATCAGCTCTATGGGAGGGAGGGGGAGGGAGGGGTTTGCCTGAGGGGTATGCTATCTTCCTGTATTGTTGCTTCAGTTAAGATAGTGATCCGACTTCTGAGGCGACTTTCATTGAAATCAATAGGTACAAGTTGCCTACAAGTTGCTTAGAAGTCGGATTGAAGTAGTACAGGAACCTTTTCTGAAGTCGGAGCGACTTCAGTAGTGTGTATTAAGACGGCTCCCATTCCCATCCCACTCATTTTCTCGACCGCGCGATTTGGGGAGACTTGGGGCGACTTGAAGTCGGATCCCAGGTCGCCCCAGTGTAAACCGGCTCTAAGGGTGGAAAGTGGAGATTTCTTCTAACAAACCTGTATGTGTCTGAACCTGTAGAAAGCATTGAGAGAATGCAGCAGGAAGCTGTAGAACAAGGAAGGATACTGGCAGGATCGGTGTATCTTTTAAAGGCAAAAAATAAATAAAAAATGAGGTGGCATAACAGAGATACAAAAACTGTTTTGCAGTGAATATAATAATTTGTTTTTTTGGATTACATACATATTAATGGAAGAAAGAAAGAAAAGTATGGTGGAAATAAAGGGTTAAAGAAACAGGAAAGAGATATAGATATAGACCATGAAAAAAATAAAGTGGTAAAAAAGAAGGATGCATAAATCCTTAGGGGGGGGAGGGGTGTAAGGGGGGGGGCTTATTATTGCAAAGGAAAGCCATGGCACAGTGCCATTTATATTCCCATTGACAACTATGGTTCCCTTGCACACTATGGTCAGACTAACAAACTAGTTCAACTGTAAATGGTAGAGGATTCTACAGTTCTTGCTCCAAATTGATATTGGAAGTTAGGCCTTGTACACACGACCGAGGAACTCGACAAGCTTGCTTTGCGTACACACAGTCAAGCCAAAATCTCCTCGTTCTCAAACGCGGTGACATACAACACATACAACGGCAGGGGAAGTTCGATTCCACTGGCTAAACTCTTGGGGCTGCTTTTGCTAATTTCATGTGTTTGCGTGTTAAATAAAAGTTTGGTAAGAGACAATTTGCACTTTTCAGTCTGTTACAGCTTGAAAAATGTGTTATCTCCATTACAAATGCTACTTTTACTCCCGTCTCATACTTTAATCTGAGCAAGTGTGGGTTTCTTAGCATACAGACGTCCAAGTTTTTAGTTGAAAACCAGCCCGTCGAGGATCTCTGCGAGCCAAATCAGACTCCCGTCGAGAAAATAGAGAACTTGCTCTGTTTTTGGCTCGTCGAGGTTCTCGACAGTTTCCTCAATGAAAATGTACATACGACCGGTTCCCTCTGCAAAAAAATATCTCCAAGCAAGGTTCTTACTGGTTTTTGCCGAGAAACTCGGTCGTGTGTACAAAGCCTTAGGACATCATAAGAAGAAGCATTAAGAAGTGTTTCTTGAACATGGTTGGGTGACTGCAATCAAGGTATGTATTTTTTTTTATTTTAGTAAATCAATCTGATAACAAAAAAGCATTATGGTTAAAAGGAAACCCAAGTTTCAAGTGCTACAGTACTGAATGTTTATTTCTGTGATACATAAATCCCACCACTATGGGGATGACTTACTAAAACTTGGGATTGTGAAATTTGGTGCATGGCACATGGTAACTAATCAGGTTCTAACTTCAGCTTGTTCAATTAAACTTTGACCAAAATAAACCTGGAAGCTGATTGGTTTCTATGCAGAACTACACCAGATTTTGCACTGTCCAGTTTTAGTGAACCCACATATGTAGGATGTTTTATAACACATTTTCATCATCTCTAAGTGAGCGAATGATTTCATGTACAGCCGTTTGCTAAATCGACAAACCACAAATGATGTACAGATTGTTGGTGCTGTAAGACATTCTTAGTTGCTAAAAAGAGCCAAATCAAACAATCACCACAATATACAGTATTTTGTTTCTGAAGTTTAGCAGCCATGAGCTGCTTAGTATTTCAATGGGACATCATAAGGAAATCCCTACCAAGGATTAAACTGTAGATGGGGAAAAATATCTGACTAAAAGTGTTAACCTTTTACAATAACTCTCTAAAGCTAGATTGGTTTCATTAGCTGCCTATGTTTACTTTCAATTAAAACTTTGAATACTTCCAGTAAATAACACAAATGCAGGATGTCATATTAAATATCAAAATATCAGAACCAGTAAATACCACATTTATCTTTACATGAAGTGCTTACAAACAGGCCAATAAAGTCTAGCTTTATTATATAGTTATTATATTCTAGCATATAGTCACTAAAACACTAACTAGTGTTGCTAAAACAAATCTAGTCTGTGTATATATATATATATATATATATATATATATATATATATATATATATATATATATATACACACAGGGCTTTTTTTCTTAGACAATAGGTGCAGGAACTCCCCCTTTCCGAGTCACACCTTTTCTCCGCCCCTACCTACCTCCCAGTACTGTCCCTTTTAGACAATATAGGACCAAGTATCATTTTGTGGTGCTAAGTAATTTGTATGGAATTTGGTAAGGATATCAAGAAAAGCAGTAAAATAGATCTCCTTCAGCCAGCAACAATAGATCCCCCTTACAACAATGCAGGAACACAACACAACAACACAACAAAATGTCCCCACCAGCAACAATAGACTCCAGGCAGCATCAACAGGTCTCCGCAGAGTCAGCATTAGTAGACTCTGGCTGCCATCAACAATAGACCCTTCCCCCAACAGTAGATCTCTTTCAGCAACAACTGACCCCCCCAGCAACATAAGACCCCACAGCAACAATAGACCCCCCTGCAAAAATTGATCCCCAGCAGTGAGCATCAATACCCTGCAGTACACCCCAGCACCCCTTGCCATTACATACAGTCAGTCCAGGAGGTGCCGGAACTGCGTTCCCCCATGTTCCTGCTGAAAAAAAGCCCTGTATATGTATATATATATATATATATATATATATATATATATACATAAACAGTATATATATATATATATATATATATATATATATACAGTTCAGACCAAAAGTTTGGACACACCTTCTCATTCAAAGAGTTTTCTTTATTTTCATGACTATGAATTAACACATGTGGAATTATACATAACAAAAAAGTGTGAAACAACTGAAAATATATTTCATATTCTAGGTTCCTCAAAGTAGCCACCTTTTGCAGTAGACACATCTCTAGAACTGTTAAGAGGAGACTGTGTGAATCAGGACTTCATGGTAGAATATCTGCTAGGAAACCACTGCTAAAGAAAGGCAACAAGCAGAAGAGACTTGTTTGGGCTAAAGAACACAAGGAATGGACATTAGACCAGTGGAAATCTGTGCTTTGGTCTGATGAGTCCAAACTTGAGATCTTTGGTTCCAACCCCCGTGTCTTTGTGGGACGCAGAAAAGGTGAACGGATGGACTCTACATGCCTTGTTCCCACCGTGAAGCATGGAGGAGGAGGTGTGATGGTGTGGGGGTGCTTTGCTGGTGACACTGTTGGGGATTTATTCAAAATTGAAGGCATACTGAACCAGCATGGCTACCACAGCATCTTGCAGCGGCATGCTATTCCATCCTGTTTGCATTTAGTTGGACCATCATTTATTTTTCAACAGGACAATGACCCCAAACACACCTCCAGGCTGTGTAAGGGCTATTTGACCAATAAGGAGAGTGATGGGGTGCTGCCCCAGGTGACTACCTCTTGAAGCTCATCAAGAGAATGCCAAGAGTGTGCCAAGCAGTAATCAAAGCAAAAGGTGGCTACTTTGAAGAACCTAGAATATGAAATATATTTTCAGTTGTTTCACACTTTTTTGTTATGTATAATTCCACATGTGTTAATTCATAGTTTTGATGCCTTCAGTGTGAATATACAATTTTCATAGTCATGAAAATAAAGAAAACTCTTTGAATGAGAAGGTGTGTCCAAACTTTTGGTCTGTACTGTATATATACATATACAGGGCTTTTTTCAGCGGGAACATGGGGCAACGCAGTTCCGGCACCTCCTAGACTGACTGTATGTATATAACCCCTTTTTCTGAAAAACATTTACAGAATTTTTTTTGTAGATATTTATTGTTACATGTTAAATAACTGCTACATTTATTAACATTTGTGTTGTCCCTAGAATGCAGTGTTTCTTAACACTAAAGTTTTTCATAACTGGGTGCATTCTGGGTAGTAGAGAACTAGTAAGATACAGTAACACCAAATAGTTTAAGACTTCAAGCAACTCCTGAGAAGATGCTATAAAACAAAGTGCAATGAAAAACAAATGCAATGTTTTTAAAGAAAATCCTAAAAATCAGCACTGATCCCTTGGACTCATTGAGGTGAATTTACTAATGGCAAATAGACTGTGTACTTTGCAAGTGCAATTGCACTCTTATTTATTAGTAAATGTGGTAATTCTTCACTTTGTAAAGAATACCCAATCAGGTGCAAGGAAAAAAAAAAACATTTTCGTTTGCACATGATTGAATGATGAAAATCAGCAGAGCTTCCCCTCATTTATTAAACTATGGGGAAAATTAGTGCAACACCCATTTACAAAATGTATTTGCCTTTAGTACATTAACCCCCTTGTCTACTTCCCTAAATTCTTGCGAAGCATCCAATATCAAATTAACACAAGTAAATCTGACCTGATTTATGACACAGGACTTTTGTCTTAAAGTGGTATTAAACCCAAAAGCAAACAATTAATATAATGCAGCTTACCAAATCTTATATGTGATGGCTGTATTAGTTTTATGTTTAGGCTTTCTTTCCTTTATTTTCAACCAGTGATTTGGCCAGTAAGTACGTTGTTTCGTATGTAGAAGTTAGAGAGTTGAGACAAACTTTTTACCACTGACAGGGTGCTTAATATAAGTAGCTTTTTTTTTTATTAACATAACACCTTTATCCCAAAAGGCACAGAAACTGTTTCTGTGACTGCATAAAAAGTGTTGTCTGGAGTTTGGCTTCAATTTGTTAGTTTATCTAAATCTAGTCATTGTAACGCTCCCCCCCCCCCCACACTGACAATGATGTTATTCAACGGTGTCTACATTGCTCCTGTATCCAGAGTATCGGCACTTTAATACAGGAAGTGTGTTACTGGCCAGATCACCAGGTGAAAATAGAGGGGAAAAACTTAACAAACAAATCTAATGCAGCCACCACATATAATAATTGGTAAGGTGCAAAACACCATGCAACGGAAAATGTGTGACGGTGCTACTGGTTAGGCAGTTAAGTGAGCTGATTAAATGTATAGCAGTTCTGTATATTTTTTTATAAAATATCAGTAAAAACATTTTTTTTTTAAATTGGTAAATGTGAAATATTGCTTTTTATGTAACCTTATGCAGCCAGCCGGTAAAACTCTTGGCTCATTATCACATGTTTAGCTCTGTCATCTTTCTTCATTTGTTCTTTACAGAGCTCAACGTGAATTTACAGTGCTCCAGAAATCTATGGGGTTGATTTACTAAAATTTGAGTGTGCAAAATCTGGTGTAGCTCTACATAGAAACCAATCAGCTTCCATTATTTTTTTTTTGTCAAAGCTTATTTGAACAAGCTGAAGTTAGAAGCTGATTGGCTACCATGCACCGCTGCACCACATTTTTCACTCTCCGGTTTAAGTAAATTAACCCCTATGTGTAAAAATGTGTGAATTTTGGGTGAAAACATTGATAAATAGACTCTTTATGGGTACGGTACTCTGTTTTCAAAGGAGCTGCATGACTGTGTTACCACGTAAGATTATCCCAATAAATGGTCAACAATGCCTGAAAAAATACTAGCTAAATCCTAAAAGAATGCTTGCAAACTGCATTTTATGATCAAGGAAGGTCGGGTCTACCAGCTGTTTCTTTCACACAATTTAAAACACAGTTGTGCAAAAAAACAAAACAATGTAAAAAATCCTATAACTAAAATAAGGCTTCAATGTTAGTCAATTTCTTTTAGAAATAATTTCAAATTTAAACGTAGTTGCGTGGTCTGTTTTTAGTTCAGAACATTTTTCATTATTACTATTGTTAGAAGTCTTAAATATGTATTATTTTGCCAAAAGACAGCTAAAGTCCTTTATATGAGGCATGTGGGCAGATGGTGCTAGGTGGTGGAAAATATTACAGTGCAAAGCACTTTTGCATACAATATTTATTGACAGCTTTTGGCAAACTGAATGGAAAAATGATTGTTTAAAGCTTTGTGTTACTTACTCCTAATTTATTTATTGACAATCATGAGGACAACACTCAAAAAAACATTTTCAGGGACATTTTAAAACCTAAACATGGAAAATAAATGGTCAATTTCCAAATTTTTATATACACGTTATATTTTGGATAAAAAGAGGGAAACCAAGTCAAGCAGGAAATACTGTCGCATCTTGTCTGAAAGTGTCTCTGATGGGTAAGGTTGGCCTTGGCGCTAGCTACAAAACATTACAACAGTCGATGACTGCTAACTTCCACTTCATAACAACTACACCAAATCTGGTTACTTGGTTTCATAATTCAGAAACAGTGACAGTCTAGACTAGAGTCAACTGTTTTAGACAGAACAATAGTTAATGTAATGTTTTTAGGCATCACTGATAACTAAGCATTGCAAGAGTGTAGCAGGAAATTGTATACAGATTTCTTATTATGTGGCTTGCATTGAGCAGGCCAAGTCTTGGCATAAAGGAAAGACAAGGTAGACAAGAATAAAGTTCCAGATGTTCTAAAGGCAAGCAAGAACACATGTTGACCATATATACTGGCAAATAATAACAATAACGTTGTTGAGCCCCTTAACACTAAACTCCCTCTGTATGGGCACTATAAAACAAAACCGATTGTGAAAGAGTTTTGATATAAGATTCAAAATTCAACTTATCCGCTTCCACTCTTCAGGTCCTATTGGTAGATCCTGTTTCTTTGTATTTATTCTAGTATAGGAATTATTCTGTTGTGCAACATATTTTGGTCTAAGGTATTAAAATGTCTTCTTTATGTCTGAAGCTGGCTTGAGATAATGCCTGAACACTACCTGGTAAAACTTAAGAGACAATAGGGCAGATTCACGTAGAGCCGCGTAAAATTGTGCGGGCAACTTACACGGGCAAGTGCTGTATTCTCAAAGCACTTGCTCCGTAAGTTGCGGCGGCGTAGCGTAAATCGGCGTAAGCCCGCCTAATTCAAATTTGGATCAGCGGGGCGTGTTTTATGCAAAACTACTGTGACCCGATGTGATTGACGTTTTTTCGGAACGGCGCATGCGCCGTCCGTGGAATTTCCCAGTGTGCATTGCTCCAAAGTACGCCGCAAGGACGTCATTGGTTTCGACGTGAACGTAAATGACGTCCAGCCCCATTCACGGACGACTTACGCAAACAACGTAAACTTTTTCAAATTTAGACACAGGAACGACAGCCCTGCTGCGCCTCATATAGGAGGGGCAACTTTACGGCGGGAAAAGTCTAACGTAAACGTTGTAACTTTACTGCGTCGGCCGCGCGTACGTTCGGGAATTCGCGTATCTAGCTAACTTGCATACTCGACGCGAAATTCGACGGAAACGCCACCTAGCAGTAAAAAAAAAATGCAGTTTAGATCCGACGACGTAAGGGACTTACGCCTTTCGGATCTAATGGATATCTATGCGTAACTGATTCTAAGAATCAGTCGCATAGATATGACTGGTCAGATTAGGACTTACAACGGCGTACATGGCGCTGCGCCGTCGTAAGTCCTTTGAGAATCTGGGCCTGTGCACCTTTTTCTTATCTGTGCAGCCAATATGACTATAGAGTCATGCATGTGGGCATATATACAGTGGAAATTATACTTCCCTCCCTCCTCCTTCATGTGCCCTTTTTGCTAAACACTGTGGGGGTGGGATATAAGATAGTGATTGATGGAGGCTTTACCTCCCTGTTAGTCTCAGCACATACACACTATAGAGACAGGCTGGAGGTGGTGTGACACAGCCTGTGGTTGGTAGAACCTTCTCCAGATCTCTTTACAGTGTAAACAAAGTGAAAGCTATTGTCAGACAGTCAACTTAACCTCCACCTACACCATGTTATTGCAACAAAAAAAACATTTACTTTGAACTATAGATTTGTATTAAGCTTTAAAATAATTTGTTGCTGTTAATAATTTATTTTAATTCTTTATTCTGAAAGACTTTTTTTTTATGTCATAAGAGCAGTACATCAACAATCAACATTGTGCACACTATACCCAATACTGAATAAAATGTCAACGGCCTCAGCTTTGAGCTCCCCCTGAGCCCTGTCTCTGATACATTTTGACCTGCCCATTGGGGCTTAATCGTAGCGATTAAGGAGTGGAGCAAGACAATTCTATTTTTACATTCTCACCCACTTGTAAAGCATAACATTAATTGTGCAAGAAACACATCTGTCTCCCCACAATGATGTGACCAGATTATGATGACAGTTTTTTTAATAAATAATAAAAAAAAGAAATAATTCAATGAATATGTTATAACATATTTGACAACAAGTTCGCATGAGGTTTGTTGTTTGGGAGTTCAGACAGCTAATCAGGAAAGGAAAAAAGTACAAAATAAAAATGTTGTGCTTTATTAGCAAGCTAAAGAAACAAAATTAAGTGGCTGTAAAAGACGGAGGGCAAACACCCTGCATCCAAAAAAATAGTTTTAGTTATCAACATTGTGCAGACACAGATCCGTACAGGGTAATAGAAACTCCCCCCTTTAGAACATTTCTTGAGGAAAGGAAAGACCAGGGAAATTCCATGTGACCTCTAAACAACAATTATTAAATAAGGAACTCAGATGATTTTTTTTTATTGTAAATTAAATACAGTGTAACAATGTTTAACAACCTATTAGTCTTCACCTGTCAGCGTTGTTCCCCGTTGACAGTAAAACAACTATTGCCATCAATTAAAAAAAACAGAAAAAAATAGCATCCATACCAGGCCCCTTGTGTCTGGTATGGATTTCGAAGGGAAAATGGTGTGGGTCCCCCCAAAATCCATACCAGATCCTTATCTGAGTATGCAGCTTGGCAGGTCAGGAAAGTGGGGGGGGGGGGAACAAGTACCCGCCCTCCTGAACCGATTCGGACCACATGCCATTGGTTGTTTTTTTAGATTTTGTAATTGGCAGGAATTTTTTTTTTCTTTCAGCTGTCAGCGATGGTTCATCGGTTGTTAAGGACGCTCCTTAACAACCATCTAGTGACAGCCTGTGGTAAGGGGACCAGGTAACTGCTGGCGGTAAATTACCACTGGCTGTCACTACTAAAATACTGCACGACTTCAGAAAATAACCCATGCATTTCTTTTTTTGTAGCGTTTTTTACTGAATGATATGAAAATTTGGAAAAATGTATGCTGTATCTTACCGCATACTGGGATGCGGTAAGCTAGCACTTTCAGAATGGGGAGCCCTGTATCTTTAGTATCACTTTAAACTGTTTAGTGTCCAACTTGTGCTTGTCTTCAATTATAGCTATATACTAAAGGGACTGGGACACAGTGTGATAATACGGTTGTATGGGCTTTCAGTTTGCAGGATGGAACACAATTGTGTGAAACTTAGTGGGTGCTCAGTTACTGTGGGCAGCATCAGTGCATGCTGGTGGTAATCATGCCAAACTATAAGTCAATGTTTAAAGTAAGATTTCCTAAACACTTAACTATGTTCATACTCATGCTCATTTGCAGCATTGCGCTTGCAAATAAAATGTCATATTACAAAAATGAAGACCAAACTCTCTAGAACAAAATGTTTATATTATGGTTGCCAAAATTATCAGCCATTACAAAACGATTTTTGCTATTGCGTTTTATGAATGGGGTTATAATTGTTATACTGTTTTATAAAAATGATCTAATGTTTATTAGTTATCAATTAAAGAGCATATCTTAGATTATGAATACTTTATATACGGCTTAATTCACAAAGTTTTACATAAGGATAAGGATCTTTATTTTATGTGACTGTATTTTTCAAATCTCAAAAGACTCAGCAGAAAAAAAATGGAAATATTACAAATGAGAATCTTTATTCTGGTGTGTATGTTTTATTAAATTAAATCTCTGTTGTATTTTATAGGTAAAAAAAACCTCTAACAAGTGCATCTAAAACAAAAAATGAAAACTTGTTGCAGTTTTCCAATCCTTTGATGCCGTAGCTGATCTCATTTTCACCTTTCAGGTTATGAATAATTTCAACAGGTACAAAAAATACTTGTTGATTTTGTGAGAAGTTTTTGTAAAGATAAGGTTATTATGCCTTCTTTTCAGCTAACCACAAATTAAAAGGACCCTGCTGTTCTAGCAAGACCAAGAGGAATTTTCTAAAATCTAAAAACTTAAAACTAATGCAGCCCAAAAATCAAAGGCCTGGTAAGCCACAATATATGATTTTTTTTGTTTTTAGGTTTAGTTATGCTTTTAAGCAGCCCTTTCACAAATTGATGTCTATTTTGATGGACTCCGCTTGCTCAGCAGGGATAGATCCACTGATCCCCGCTGAGCCGGTGGATGACAGGTCCATCTCTGCTCACTGTGCAGGGATGGACCTGTCAGAGCCCCGCTCTCCTCTATGGGGGATTGGATAAAAATGGACCGCCTCAACTCCCAAAGGGGCGGAGCTGATGGCATCAGACATGTCCTGCTGAGGCTCCATTCTTCTCAGGTTTTCACGGCTTTCACGAACACCTGAATGACAGGGTAATTAATCAAAACTACTCCATAATCTTCCCTAACGCCCTGGTAACATAATAGTATGGTTTTTGGAGGGACCCGCAGGAAAGCCAAGACAAAAACACACAAGGAAAAACCCCTCAGAGGCTCTGTTGCAATGGCTCTGTCTAATTCACCTCACACAGCTAAAGCCTGCGCTGACAGAAAACAGCTGAGCTCTTCACAGGACTCAAATTACACAGAATATGAACATAGGGCCAGATTCACAAAAGGGATACGACGGCGGATCTGCTGATACGCCGTCGTATCCCTGTTTCTATCTATGCGACTGATTCATAGAATCAGTTATGCATAGATATCTCTAAGATCCGACATGTGTAATAGTTTTACACTGTCGGATCTTAGGATGCAGTACCGCGGCCGCCGCTGGGGGGAGTTTGCGTCGTAAACCAGCGTCGGGTATGCAAATTAGCAGTTACGGCGATCCACAAAACTTGTTTCCGTCGTTACGTCGCCGCAAGTGTTAGTTTGCCGTCGCAAAGATAGGGCACCTTTTACAAAGTGGAAAATTACTCCACCATGTAAAAGTATACCCGTATTTCCCTCGTCGCTTTTGAATTTTTTTGAATTTTTTTTTTCCCGGCGCAAGTCTTTTTTTCACGTCGCGATTCACAAAACGTTGGCGCGTCGTAATGTCGCACAAAGCACGTCGGGAAATTTGCATCGGGAGCATGCGCACTACGTCCGGCGTGGGAGCGCGCCTAATTTAAATGGTACCCGCCCCATTTGAATTGGCCTGCCTTGTGCCGGACGGATTTAGGATACACCGCCGCAAATTTCCAGGTAAGTGCTTTGTGGATCGGGCACTTAGACAGAAAATTTGCGGCGGTGTAACCTAAATCGGTTACGTTACGCTGCACCCGGGCTACGTGAATCTGGCCCAAAGTGCCTGTTGTTTAACACAACAAACTGAGACATTACACCCAAATATTTTTAAACAAATAGAGAAGATACTTCATAAAGCTCTGCAACAGACCTCTGACCAAATAACAGATAAATTGATTAAAGAGATTTGTGATTTAGGCCAACGTACTGCAGACTTAGGCCTCGTACACACGACCGAGTTCCTCTGCAAAAACCAGCAAGAAACTTGCTGGGAGATATTTTTTTGCCGAGGAAACCGGTCGTGTGTACACTTTCGTCGAGGAAACTGTCGAGAAACACGACGAGCCAAAAAGAAAGCATGTTCTCTATTTCTTTGATGGAAATGGAGAAAATTGGCTTGTCGAGTTTCTCAACGGCTTTACAAGGAACTCGACGAGCAAAACGATGTGTTTCGCCCGTCAAGTTTCTCGGTCGTGTGTACGAGGCCTGAGAATGCAGAATGGATGACATTGAAACCAATGTAGTTTCCCATGACAAAGAACTTGAGCTACTCAGAGATGAAAATTTGACTTTGCAAACACGTTTGGAAGACTTTGAAAACAGAGCACGACGATCAAACCGCCGCATAAGAGGTATATCTGAATCAATCACTGATCTTCAATCGTGCATGCTATCTAGCTCTCCACAAAATTCATCAAAACCTGAAACTGACAGAAGCAGACAAGCTACATCCAAAAGAGGTCGCTTCAACTCCCCAGAAATGGATTTTCCAGACTCCATGGAATAAACCCAAAGCTTATGCTAAATATGCAGGATACAAATATGACATGTTTGATATCAATAGAGGTACACACCAGGGATGTCCTCTCTTCCCACTCCTATTTGCCCTATTAATTAAACCCCTTGCCCAATCCATTTGTGCAGATCCCTCAATCAAAAGGTATAGATTTAGCAGGTCATCAACATAAGCTTTGCTTATTTGCTGATGACATCTTAGATTTTATGACTTCCCCACATATTACTGCCCCTAATCTTATCAACAAATTAGACCAATTTGCCCGAATATCAGGTTTAAAAATGAATTCACAAAAATCTACAGCTCTAAATATTTCTTTATCGCCAGATACATTACAGCAAGCGAAAACGTCCCTCCCTTTTACTTGGTCATCTACACACCTCACTTATCTAGTTATTACTCTCACTCCTGATCTCACCGACATATTCTCTGCTAACTATCCCCCACTATTACAAAAAATTACTAATTATCTAAAACAATGGTCTACTCTCCCAATATCATGGATAGGCAAAATAAATGCCATAAGAATGACTATACTTCCAAAAATATTATACCTTTTTCGTGTTTTACCCATTCCAATACCCTCATACTTCTTTAGAAATTTTCAACGCAAAGCACAAGCATTTACATGGAACTCTCTAAAATTCTGCTTACCCTCACACACTCTATATCTCCCAAAATTGAAAGGTGGACTAGGCTTTCCCAATTTTACCACCTATTTCCATGCCGCACAAATAGCGAATATCCCCAAATATCATACAAAACATGAAATCCCTCTTTGGGTAGCAATTGAAACAATTGATAGCAACCCAACTTCCTTACCTAATCTAATATGGTCTACCTCTTCTGACCATAAAATAATTGAAAATAAAATAACCAAACATACAATTACCATTTGGGATAAATTAAAAACAACAAAAGGTTTTCAATCTCCACATACACCTTTAATATCATTTATCAGAAACCACACATTTTACCCAGCCCACATATACCCTAATACTTTAAAAAAATTGACTTCTGCTGGCCTAACACAATTAGCTGATTTTTTAACATTAACCTCATTCAAAACATTCCCTGAAATATGTGAACAGCACAAACTCCTGGCTTCTGAACTCTTTCGCTACTTACAAATCAAAAAAAATGTTGAACCTTATTTACATAATACTAATAAATTAAGTAATATGTTACAATTCGAACGTATATGTAAACAAGACCCTCATACCAAAGACCCTCATTTCAATGTTATATAATCATCTGATCACTACTTCTGACTCAAAGCTACCTTCATATGTGGAAAAATGGGAGAAAGAACTTGGAACTAAAATCGACATTTCCGACTGGAATAAAGTCTGGACCAATACAAAAATGTCTTCTCAAAATATAATTGCTTTGGAAACAAAATATAAAATAATCATGCACTGGTACTTGGTTTCTGTTAAAATTGCAAAATATGTTCCTCAATGCTCCCCATTCTGTTTTCGTGGCTGTGGTGGTCTGGGAACGCACTTACATACATTCTGGGATTGTCCGATTGCAAAAAAGTTCTGGAATTAAATTTTTCTCATGGTATGTAAAATATTTAAGATAGCTATCATTCCAGACATGACTATTGCACTTTTAAATATAAAACCAGTTAATATTTCTTACACTCAATTTATGCTCTTTCTCCAGATCACCACAGCCACAAAGCAAACCATCGCCAAAGCTTGGAAAACCAATACATTAATGATCTCTGAAGCTAAAAACTATAAACCAAGCAATGATCCTTTCCAAATCAGAAGCCATAACCAACGATACTATACAACATTTTGAGAAAATATGGAATCCTTGGATGGCGTATTTTCTTCCTATGATCCCTGACAATTCCCTATTAAAACCTTGATATACTATTATACTATAATATTATACAACAATATGAGTGGAAACAAGTACTAAACATGAACATTTGTCTTCTGTACTAACTTAATAATATTCTTACAATATAGATGCTCCGGAGAACTTTCTTACCCTAGACTCTTTTCTCTCGTTCTTACCTTCATTCTTTCCCTTTTACTATTACTCTTAGGCCCCGTACACACGACCAGTTTCCTCGGCAGAATTCAGCTTCCGACCGAGTTTCTGGCTGAATTCTGCCGAGGAAACTGGTCGTGTGTACACTTTCGACCGAGGAAGCCGACGAGGAGCTCGGCGAGGAAATAGAGAACATGTTCTCTATTTCCTCGTTGTTCTATGGGAGCTCTCGTCCCGCCGAGGTCCTCGGCGGCTTCAGGGCTGAACTGGCCGAGGAACTCGATGTGTTTGGCACGTCGAGTTCCTCGGCCGTGTGTACGAGGCCTGACTCTTTTTTTTATATTTCCCTATTTTTTTGTATTACCATATTTAAATGGTAATGTATTATACATAAATACTATATTTAGTTATTACTTACAATAATTATAATTTTTTGAAGTTTTTATTGAATTAGTTGATTTTCAATTAGCTTTCTTTCCATAGTGACTATATATTAAAGCGGGGGTTCACTCTATAAACAAGAAAAACATTTTTTTTTTTTTTCTAGCATAAAATCAGGCATTGTAGCGCGAGCTACAGTATGCCTGTCTCGAATTTTTTATCCCCGTACTCACTGTGTAATCGTACATAGACGATTCCGTCTGCCCACGGGGAATGGGCGTTCCAATCCAGACGGAAGGTGATTGACGGCCGGCTCTGGCATGTCACGCTTCTCCGGAAATAGCCGAAATAGGCTTGGCTCTTCACGGCGCCTGCGCATAGCCTGTGCGCAGTCGCCGTGAAGAGCCGAGACCTACTCCGGCTGTCTTCGGGGAGCGTGACGTGCCAGAGCCGGCCGTCAATCATCCTCACTCTCCATAGGCATGCCCATTCCCCGCGGGAGTCGGAATCTATAATGTACCAGTACACTGTGAGTACGGGGATAAAAAATTTGAGACAGGCATACTGTAGCTCGCGCTACAATGCCTGATTTTATGGTACAATGTTGACACTGAGGGTGAACTACCGCTTTAATTGAATATGCCTGGAACTAAGTGTATGAGCACATATTTACATGTGCTGTTTACATTACATGTACTGTTTATGTAAATATCTAATCTTCAGATATGTATAATTCCATCCAATTTATTATCATAAACTAATATTACCATTTGTTGTAACTATTTATTACCAATTGTAACTGTCTTTATTACTTAATATTCAATAAACAAAATTGACAAGAAAAATGGACCGCCTGTCCATTTTCATCCAATCCGATCCACGATCCGTCCCTCCATAGAGGTACATGGAGCATCCGTTCAGGTCTGAAACTGACAGGCGGACCTGAACAGTCTACATGTGTGAAAGAGCCTTAGGCCCCTTTCACACTGAGGAGTTTTTCAGGCGTTACAGCACTAAAAATAGTGCTGCTATACCGCCTGAAAAACTCCTGCCCCAGCCTTCTCAATGTGAAAGCCAGAGGGTGATGCGCTGGCAGGAGAGAAAAAAATCTCCTGCAAGCAGCATCTTTGGAGCGGTGAGAAGAGCGGTATGTATACTGCTCCTTCACCGCTCCCTCCCATTTAAAACAATGGGAAACCGCGGTAATACTGCCCGCAATGCGCCTCTGCAGAGGTGCATTGCGGGCGGTATTAACCCTTTATCGGCTGCTAGCAGGGTTAATACCGCACCGCTATCGGACAAATCCCGCGGCAATTTCAACGGTATAGCGCCACTATTTTTAGCGGCGATATACTGCCACCGTGCCTCCCGCCCCAGTGTGAAAGGGGCCATGGTTTTCTTAAGCAATTTGTATCAAACAATTGTTATGTTGTTTTGTTTTTCTTTTTTATTATTTAGTTACAATTTTACATGTAGCGGAGACAACTCAGCAAGTTTAGGAGAGAATTGTGAGCCCAAATATGCAATCAGGGATAAATGAAAAAAATATCTTTGAATTTTGATTTTTTTTTATATTTAT
Organism: Rana temporaria; assembly: GCF_905171775.1. Lineage (NCBI taxonomy): Eukaryota > Metazoa > Chordata > Amphibia > Anura > Ranidae > Rana > Rana temporaria. Next base: position 461,457,908 of record NC_053489.1, on the reverse strand, counting down.
TTTTACAATTCTATTGATGTTGTATTCCTTTGTTTTTGGGTGCATATACTTCTGTGAGGAGAGGTCCCCAAGGTAGTGGTAAACCTCTCATTTTTCAAACACTTTGACTGTATATTCTATGGCAGTGTTTATCAACTCCAGTCCTCAAGGCACCCCAACAGGTCATGTTATCAGGATTACCATTATTTTGCACAGGTGATTTGATCAGTTTCACTGCCTTAGTAATTACCACAGCTGTTTTATCTGGGAAAATCCTGAAAACATAACCTGTTGGGGCGCTTGAGGACTGGAATTGAGAAACACAGTTGTATGGTACCACAGTTGCTTTGGGATGACCAAAGGGTATAATTGATCGAAACAGATTATGTTTGGTCTTAGTAGTATATATGTAAATACTGGTGTATTTGTATGTGTATGTCTTTTTTGGCCTGATGAAATCCTTATTGCCAGAAACTGTAGCCAAATTTTAACTTTTTTGTCTGACATTTGGATAAAGTTTATGCATGCTGCAATCCCCGGTTTTGTAATCTTACTATATATATATATATATATATATATATATATATATATATATATATATATATATATGCACACAGGGCTTTTTTTTCAGGGGGAACTTGGGGGAACTCAGTTCCACCACCTCTGGCTCAGACCCTTTGGTGCCTGCTCACCACAATCACTTGTGGTCTGGTTTCTGTGTTTACAAGTGACATCTCTGCACTCTGTGTGTAACCCCCCTGAACTCTGCACTCTGTATGTAATGCAATCTTGGTATTTAATGCCCCTTTAAGACCCTTCTACTGTTTGTGAAATCTGGACGGGGTCGTGGTTGAGTTCCTGCACCTATTTTCTGAGAAAAAAAACTCTGTATGCACACAAACACAAGGCAGCAAGGCATACCCAAGTATGCAGTCAAAATATGGTAAGCAAATACCTAACAACAAGTTTACTACTACTAGCACACCAATAAAAAAGCTTCTGTTCCAGCAAGACTACAAACTCCAGTAAGTTATGGATTACCTAACTCAGTTTGCATTCTACCAATGTTAAGTCTTATTACATTTACAATTTCCAACCCTTGATCTCATGAGAAATGGCCAATGTAATACACTCCTCTAGAAATGGTGAGCATGGCACAGAAAGCCTTATAATTCGTTTTATGTCTTGTTACAAGCTCATTATAGTCAGCGCTCTAATAAACTAATCTTCAGAGTTATACTACTGGACATTCAACACAATATCACTTACTTGTTTCTATGAGGTCTTTGTTCTGTAACAGTATAAAACACAGGCCTCCTGAGACATGACAGGAAAATTACACACCTATTTACTGCTAACACTCACATTAAATGCATTATTAGTTCTAAGCTATATTAGAGATGTTTAATCGCTCAGATGCATGAGATTTACCTTTTTCTGACAAATACCTAATTTGACGCGCACTGAAATCAATCCCTTTAACACAATACCAATTTTAAGAGCACTGAGGCTGATAGCAGTGGTATACCATAAGGGTAATAGTAAATCCAAACACAGCAGTGGTCATTACTTCACATAAACTTCAATTTATGGATGGCTGCATGTTCAGGATTAACAAAAAAATCACTCTATAGGTTTTCCAAATAAGTGCAAAGCCTAAGAAAAAAAATATTATAAATAACAAAAATGTACTTGGTACAGATTACATCAACCAATGCAGGGCTCAAGTCCTGCGGGAACGCATGGGAACGGAGTTCCTGCACTTTTTTCACAGCAGGAACTCAGTTCCCTTTGCAGGACTAGAGCAGTCGAGAGCAGCCGAGCCGCCTGAGCCAATTGTTCACTAAGCAGCGATGCCCAGCTCGAGTCACTGTCAGGGGCAGGCGAACCTTAGTAACCCTTTATGTTACTGGCCGCTTCCTGTATATGGCTTCATCAGGTAGTGTGCGGGTATTCCGTCACTTCCTCGATGCAGCATTGTCACCAGGGAGCTTTTGTCATTGTTCCCAGGAGACATTGCGGAGGTCTGCCGCAAGTTATCGCGGGATTTAGAAAAAACATGTGGTTTAGTAATTATGCATATGAGCGTATCATTTTTTTTTTTTGGTGGGGGAGTGGATCTTGGGTGGGAGTTCCCACACTTTTTTCCCCAGGACTTGACCCCTGAACCAAAGGGAATATTTAAGGCACCCATGAATTCATTACCCATCTTTAACCTGCATGCTGCTCTGTAGAAATGACAAACTAGAAAAACTGTTTAATGCCTACAAAGGATCAAATATATTAGGATACACCTACTGTTTTCATAATAGGTACAAGGCAACCAAGCTTCAAAGGGACATGCATCATGGTAGAAATTTGAATGAGGACATCAACACTCGAAAAACAGAGCAATATAAACATAAACATGGATAGTTAAAAAGTGAAATTACCAGCCTGGGTAATTCTGTCATTCAATTTTACAGATTGTTACAAAGTTTTTGCATGGTGTTATTTGTACTTTACTTATTTATGCTAATTATTTCTAATTCTTTTATAACACATTTTATTGCTGTATTCCTTTTCCATACAAATATTATCTACTGCAAGTATGCATTGACTGCATTGTTTGCCATTTTCTTACTGAAAATCCTTATAGACTTGACAGCTTGTGCTAATTTTCCCTCTATTCTTCATCAATTAGGGTTGCATTTAAAGTGTTACTAAACCCAGGATCCTGCATTTACTATATCTGGTCTCCCACAGTGCACAAAACATGGAAATGCAATTATTTTAGTAAATATAGACTGCTAAATACCTTTAATCTTCGGTAATATATAGCAGTTTTGTGACTTCTATCAGTGTCTGGTTAAAGCTCGTATTGAGTTTTCATTCTCCTCTGGTTGTCCTTTGGGGCTGCATGACCCTGACCCTCTGTCTGGATAGTGCTGATTGGTCCTTTGCTGATCACATGTAACCCCCCCCCCCCCATAAAAAAACCTCTCTAGCAATATACACTGAACAGAGTATGTGCAGAGTGCCTCCAAGGCTCTGTTCTATCAGCGGATGGATTGGTGACAAATAAAAAAGGAGAGGGCCAGAGAAGATGGGCTCAAACAGCCTGTTTACACAATATGGAGGATTAACCCCTTAGGTTCCACAGTGAGTATAACAAGCATGCTTTATTGCATATACAGACTGATTTTACTGTTGTGGGTTTTGTGACTTTAAATTATCACCTATGTGATATCTGAATATCTGTTTTGGTGTAAGCAAAGGCCTTTAATTGCTCCCAAATCTTTACAACTGCTGAAGAAAGGTCAGTTGTCTCCCTCTGTGCATCTGGGTCTTTGTAGGAAATTAAACTGTACAGTTGCCTGTCCTTTCTACAGAGCATTCAGAATGGTTTTGGGTTGAGTTTAAACATCATCTGAATAAAGTGATCACCTCTGTTTTTTTTTTTATATTAAAATTATAATAGGGATAATAAAGGGAACATTTTTGCTAGGTAGCTATACATAGACAGTCCAGAATCATATAAAAGCAAAAGAGATTTCTGCTACCGCCGGGCTCCGCCCCCATGCGTTGCAGCGCTCGCAGGGAACTGAGCCTGGCACACAGTACATCAGGTGACATAGAAATGGTTTGGGACTTTGAATGAGGCATACAGTATAGACTGCCACACCAGCACATGCCTCCATCCCCGAAATTGGAACAAGAAAAGAAGTTGGGACTTTAAATGAGATGCGATTTGATGCAAACAGTAGTAAAGTAATAAATGCGTAATAACCAAGCTCAAACTTACCACCCAAACAGCAAGCCACCTTCAACTGTCTAACTGTATGTTAAAAGCAGAGGATTGGTTGCACACATTTGCAAATGCATGGATAAGCTACAGGCCACTCCACGGCTCTCTGCGTTTCTGTAGTCCTAACTAAACTGATATAGTTTCCTCAATAGGAGGCATACAAATACTAATGAGTAGATGGAGGACAGGTGACTGGGAGTATGTGTCCCCGCCTCCACCTAGGAATGGTATGGTAGTGAGAAGCATTGGAAAAGACGCATAAGGGTAAATATATAAAAAAAATATCAAAATCGCATTTCTACATCCCTTTAATATGACATAGAAATGGTTGGGGACTTTGAATGAGGCATATAGACTGCCACACCAGCACATGCCTCCATCCCCGAAATTGGAACAAGAAAAGAAAATCTTTAGGGAGGAGAATGGTTTGATGACCAGAACCTTTTTCAAAGACACAGACAGGAATGGGTTTATCCCAGTAGATAGCGGCCATCACCCTAACTGGCTGAATGCGATCCCGAAAGGCCAGTTTCAACGCATCAGGCGTAATTGCTCGAAAACAGAGGACTTTGAATCACAGGCTGTCATTTTGAAGAACCGCTTTCTGGAAAAGGGATATGAATCTACAGTTCTGGATACCAATATAGAAAAGGTGCTAACAATGGATAGATCTAAGTTGCTGGTCCCTAAAAGTAAGGAAAAGGATGATAAGAACACAGAATTCCAATGGTCTTTTTTGACCACCTTCTCCTCCAAATTTTGGTGGGTGAAGAAGGTTTTGTCTAAGTACTGGCATGTCCTCAAAAATGATAAGATTCTGGGACCTCAGCTACCTCCTGACCCTAAAGTACTTTTTCGGAAGAACCAAAATCTAAAAGACCTCCTAGCCCCCAGTGTGATTGATCCTCCGGCCAAAATCACTATGTTTGGCTCCCTGAAAGGCTTCTTTCCTTGCAAACGCTGTAAGGTGTGTGCTTCTGCTACGACTATCAGAACAAACACCTTCTGCTCTTCTGTTACTTCCCGACACTACCAAATCTCTGATCTTATCACCTGTGACACCATTGGGGTCATTTACCTCTTTTTTTGCCCTTGTGGCTTACAATATATAGGAAGAACAATTCGGGCTCTTAAGATCAGAGTAGGGGAACATGTTGCTAATATAAGGAAAGGATTCGAGGAACATAGTGTGTCCTTACACTTTAAAAGGTATCATAATCAGAATCCAGCATTGCTTCATGTCATCGGGATTGAAAAATATACCTGTCATTGGAGGGGGGATGACATGAAGCGACAGATCTCACGTCGTGAGACCAGATGGATTTTTGATATGATGTGCTACACGCCGCATGGGTTAAATGTAGAGTGGGATATCAATTGCTACATTGACAATAGCTAATTTATAGTTACCCCAGTTCATTTACACTTTTACCATTATTCTGACATCTCATGGGATGCAGGGTATGTATTTTCATTCATGAATTAATATTCTTGAACCCCCAACTCCCGTACTACCCCTTTAAATCTACATGACCAATATGTGAGAATATTGGCTTGGGTTCACAGTCACATATCTCTAGATACAAATAGTTGTTTTTCTATATGCAGAAAAAATTATTTAATAATTTTTCTTGATTTTTTGGAACATCCACTTCAGTGCGTTTCCCTATAGAGGATCTGATGTTTCTGGCCAAGATATGTGATTAACTATCCTGTGATGTACTGATGTTTGATGCACAACAGCTTCTTTCAGAGATCCGTTCTGTGTATATAAAGAGAAAAAGTTTTTTATATTTATTTTTATATTAATTAAATCTTTATTGACACACAGCTGTTGTGCTGACGCACCAATACTTCACTCTCTATGTTCGTAAGAGAGAAATCCTTTTTTAATTCCCCCCTGTTTAAGAAAATTAGTCATAATATGTATATTGATACTAGGTTAGGTGAGAGGGAATATGTCCCAGAAACATATATCCCGCCAGATGACTAGTCATTCTTAATTATTTCATGTATTTTCTCCTGCTTTTTATGTATTTTTTATAACTGTATTTTTTGAGAACATGATGCAATTGTCAGTGCAATGCTAAATGTTCATTTATATGCTGTTATGTATATAACAAACCCTGTCTGCATGCTCAGCGCTGCATGTCGGTTCCTTTATGAGGGCGGCGCTGGGATGCTGGAGAGGGATTTTTTCTTTCATGATTTTTATATTTATTTTTATTTTCATTTTTACTTTTATACTCATTTTTATTTTTATATAATTTTTATTATTTGTATTGTGACATTTTAAATCCAATAATCTAGAGGAGACTGTGGTCTCCTGGTCTAGATTATACACATATATATAGAGTTGTTCAATAAATCTTTGTAGTTCCTCTCAGGATATGGGGACACGGATGATTTATCTGTGTTTCCGGTGTCTCTCATATAAATCAGTTGGCAGGTGATGCTCTAGAGATTGTCTCCTTTCCCAGTTGATGCCTATTTTTGGGAGGCGAAACGCAGCGTAGGTTGGAGTCTACATTTTTTCAAAAGACATTGCCATGTTTTAGCTTGCTGGTTGTTACCGGAGCTATTTTGATTTTAAATATACTGCTTTTTGTTTCTGTGTAAACTGTTGCTTCACACGTATCAAACTGTGTTGTTCCTACTCAGAAACCTTTTTTCATTAAAGAAGTGTTTTGCTACTAAGTATTACACTATGAAGTCTCCCTCTTCTTTTTTCATTTTGTTGCTAATTGTTTCCTAAACACCCGGGGAGAGCTGCACATGCTAATCATCCCACTGCTGAAGAGTTGGTCATCTCACCGCTGAGGAGTGATTTACAAGCACTGCTGCACCTGAAGTTCAGAACGCCAGATCCTGTCGGCTTGCATGAACCACAGCTCCCAGGTCGGGGATGACATGCCTATGAAACCGTCTCTCTGGTAAGAGGCTCATTTATCTGCACCTTCCATTGTTTTCACCCATACTGCATGGATGTAGAGTTTTGTCTATACTGAAGCAAGCTGATCGTTGGTGTCAGAGATTAGGAAGTTTCTTTCCTCCCCCCCTTTTCTTGGACTATATGTGATTTTATGCACCTGATCCCAACAGTTTATATATTTTTTGGACTATTTTATTTTATATATTTTTTCACAGGAAATTTAACTACAGACTTTATGCTGGTTTATTTTCACAAATGTACACTTTTTTTCTTCACTTATATGTTTGTGGGTTGCGCATTATTACTTTATTTATATAAGAAAAGAAAATCGCATCTCATTTAAAGTCCCAACTTCTTTTCTTCACAGTACATCAGGTGGGAGGACATCACAGGATCCTGGGGACAAGGTAAGCAACTTTGCTTGGATCCTGTAATGCCATTTGCCTTGTTTGTCAATGTAGGCTACTGTGGCTGCTGTGTTTGCACAGCATCCCCAGCGTCCCTTCAGATGCACATGGGCTGGGCTGGTCTGTTTAAGCCGGTATGGATGCTGTGCTTGCATCCCAGGCATCTCTCCAGACAGGCCCCAACCACATGCTAAACTCTATGGGGCCACAGGTTGGACACCCCTGCTGTAAAGAAAATAAATCTGAAGATAAATAGGTACAACCTGTGTATGACTATTTGTTTATCAGAATCTGTAATCCCGTTTTAGAACAAGAAGACTCCCATATATCTGCCCCTCACATTAATGAGTGCCCCATGTTACAAAAAAAAAGAAATAGCAAATAAAACTGTGTTTGGTCATTGATGTCATTCAGGGTTCCCACAGGCCTTTTGTACAAGCAGAAAGGAGAGATAGCACTGCTAAATGACAAAATCCTAGCTTATGTTTGTAAGAAGAATAGGCAGGTGTATTGGCTAGATCTGGATATGTTATTCACCTCTTTGCCAAACAGCAGACAGGCTGGATTCGAATCATGCAAGTCATGCTTGGCTCGACCCCAAAGCTCATAACATATTACTAAAATTTATAGTCAGGACAACTTTAACGGTCCACTCCAGCTTCTTCTTTGTTAACTATAGTTTGCAAAACCACACCTATTTGATTAAGCCAAACTCTATGCTAGAAAGATTTATAACCTATGCATACACTAATGCCGCATACACACGATCGGTTTGTCTGATGAAAACGGTCTGATGGACCGTTTTCATCAGACGAACCGATCGTGTGTGGGCCCCATCGTTTTTTTATCCATCGGTTAAAAAACTAGGAACTTGTTTTAAAATTATCTGATGGTTAAAAAACCGATAGAAAAAAACGATCGTCTGTGGGCACGTCCATCGGTTAAAAATCCACGCATGCTCAGAATCAAGTCGACATTGAACTTCATTTTTTCTCAGCAGGTCGTTGTGTTTTACGTCACCGCGTTCTGACATGATCGTTTTTTTAACTGATGGTGTGTAGGCAAGACTGATGAAAGTCAGCTTCATCGGATATCTGATGAAAAAATCCATCAGACCGTTTTCATCGGATGAATGGATCGTGTGTACAGGGCATCACGCTTTACTAAAGCAGTTGAAAATTTTCACACAATAAATTGTGTTTATGTTAATACATACTTCAGTCTACAGTCAATGTACAGTCAATCATGTGTAGATGAAGTTAGTAATCAGTAATTTAATTTTTACATGGTTGGATGACTGAAGTGAATATTCATGCAACTTATTGTGTAAGAATTCTCAACCCCTTTGGTAAATTAGTCTTGATGTGCAAAACCTTTTTCTTTTATTAACTAGGTAACAACAAGAGGTCTGTATTTTTTAAATGACAATGATTGATCCTCCATTAGAGAATGTTTGGTGAATATCACATTCACTGCTTTGTATACAACCTTATATAGACCCCTAATACTTCTCACTATAATTGTATTTTTTTCACAAATTAAAAGCATTACTTTGTGGCACACTATTTAAGCAAGGGTGGTCAGATACCTGCTGTAAAAAAAAATATCACATTTCCTCTAGATCTACATTTTAACAGCAAACTGAAAATGAAAGAACAAACCACTTCATATTTTTTAAACACTTATAGCTACATGAATAAATATACATTGGAAACCAGACTTTTAACAAAACATAGAGTATTTGAAACCCAGGAAGGTTAATTTTTTAAAACTTTCCTACTGTGTAAAAACACAAAGTACTGTACAATAATCAAAGCCAAAAAGAACTGTACATTGCAATGGTGTTGAACCCTTACATTGATGGACAATGCAGAAGGCCCCCCTTTCATTCACAGTAATAGAGAAGGGCCATCTTACATTGATGTTCCATGAAGAAGGGCCTCCCTACATTGGTAGTCAGTGGAGAGATTTATCATCAGTGTGAAAGTGCCCATTACATGAGGTTTGAGTGGTGAAATGCCCCCTATGTTAGTAATTGGTTGTAAAGTGCCTATTAACATTGATGGTTCTTTTACACTGATGGTTAGGGAAGTGTTCACTTACAGGGGTGATCATCCTTGTGCCCCCTACATTGGTAGAAAGTCGGCCCTTATATCAGTAGTAAATGGAAAAGTGTCCCTTTACATAAGAGGTCAGTAAAAAAGGTCAATAAAAAAATGCCCCATTCCAGACAGCTAAAAAGATTGGCGTCAGGTGATACTTACGTAGAGACAAGAGGAGATGATCTACTTGGCCAGAAGGTTCTGCCAAGTACAGGAACAATGCAATCACCATCACAGACACATATTGCTTGCATGCAGGCCTCACCACAACCCACCACCCTTTCCTTGGTATGCCACTGAACCAGGATGTTCATTTTTCTAATTTAATGTCAAATATAAAAAAATATTGATGCTTAATGCTGTCCTGGTCTATAGAAAACAGTTGTCTTGGCACATTTAATTTTTCTCTACTTACGCCTATAATCATGTCCTTTGTACCGGTATTTACAATGTACAAACCATGCATTCTCTTCACATTTCATCTGAAAATATTGCCTAATATTCCTATAGCTTAGTTTTGCCATACAGTAATTTTGGAAATAATTGTGAGCCAGCTGGAGGTGAAAAATCTTTCCGGAAATAAAAACGAAATACACTGAGACCTATTAATAACACATTGTTAAGGCTACAGAATATTTTGTTTCTTGGCAGTTTTGTCACTAATTGTTTTTCCCCATGAGCAAAATGATTTTGTCCTTGTTCATGTGCTCAAAACACATTTTTGCATGCAATGGAATATTACCACTGTCATGATCCAAACATACTATTAAGGCAGCATCATGTCTTTAATCTAAACCACACACAACAAACAGAACAGGTGGGCCACAATAAATAGAAGTTGTGAAAGTGCATACATGCTTCAATCTATTAGGTAGTATAATTAACAATAAAGTGGAATTCCAGCATACTCCTAACTAGCCTGCAAACTGCCCACTGTCAACAACTACGCCATGCGTGTCAAAACACAAGGTCCGCTGACCAAATCCAGCCCACCAGGCCATTTCATTTGGCCCTCACACCTCTCCTGCAGCTGCGGCACCCCCTCATTTCCACCCCCACCTTATCTCAGGACTCTGCAGCAGAGAGCAGGACATAACTCCTCCACCAGATCCGGGGCCTCTCTGTGCACCTGTGGAGTGGCATGTCTCTGCTCCCCAGTCTCAGCAGTAAGCAGCAAAGAGGAGGACAGAACTCCTTCTACAGGTCCTGTGCCTCTCTGTGAAGCTGCAGCACCTCCTTGTCTCTACCTCCCCTGGTCTCAGAATTCAGTAGACTCCAGCAGCTGACTGGCCATTTTTCTTCACCCCAGTTCATATGTTTTCATACATAGGGCATTAAAACAAGGCTAAGTGACCTAACTATGCATGAAAGCATAGGAGCCTGGGGTGCAGAGAATGGCAGCAGGTGATCTGGACTGATGTGTCACATTTGCAATATTTGGTTGCAGCAAAAAAAGACAGTTTGTTCTCAAGGGGCTGGAGAGCAGTACAAGAGGGGTCTGTTGGCAACAGTGAAGCATGGTGGAGGTTCCTTGCAAGTTTGGGGCTGTACTTCTGCAAATGGAGTTAGAGATGGGTGCAAGAATCCTCTCTGCTGTGTCATTGTATTCTAACAGCAGGACTTCCCCACTGTCAGTATACACTGATCAGCACTGCAGCCGCTCCCATCCAACACCTCATACTGCTATCTACTTTGAAATTGAACATTGGTAAAAAAAAAAAAAAATTGTTAGCAAGTACACATTCTCACTCCCGTTAAGCTTCAGTTTTGTGCAAAAACAGTAAAAGAACTGATCATAAGGGTTGGACCTTGTCCCTTAATAATCCAATGAAAGAATTTAGGCTACTTTCACACTGAGATGCTTTACAGGCGCTATAGCGCTAAAAATAGCACCTGCAAAAAGCCTTTTTTGTCACTCCAGTGTGAAAGCCCGCTTGAGCCGTGCGCTTGCGGGATTTTAAAAAAAGTCCTGCAAGCAGCATCTTTGAGGCGCTTTATGAGCTAAAACTAGCTTTACCGCTGACACTGCCATGCCTGAGTGTGAAAGTGCCCTTAATAGTATATAAAAAAAAAATGTAACAGTTTATTAAGAAACAGAGTCAGAAGGAATTTTTTTAACTAATGGGACATCCATCAGCGATTCAGCTGAAGCACTAACAAGTCTACAAACAACCAGTTAAAAATTGGGGCTGCTTGTACCTGAAAGAACTGCCTGAGAGTACTTTTGTTAGAAGCTTTCATCAGTTGGGACCTGAGGATCTACCTTAAAAAACGTAGAGAAAAAGTGATCTGAAGATAAAGTGGCAGTCTGGCAAATCTGTAAAAGATTAAAGTGTGCTTTGACAGGAAAAGATGAAACCTGATCCGTAAGTCGGTTGACTTGAATGATAAGCTGCTTAAACCACCTAGAAATGGTGGAACAAGAGGTAGGCTGAGCCCTACAGGAACCCCCAAGGATGATAGAGACAGAGTAATTTTGAGCAGGATTAAATGAATGCCTAGTTTAGAGGCACATAACAACCAAGACTGGATTTCAAGAAGCTTATTGAGAAAATTGGCTCACAGATTAAAAGCCAAAGTTTTTCTGGGGAATTTCCTGCTCCTTCATCAGGGCTGGAGTACAGAAACAATAGTCAGTCCGATCAGGGTTATCTTAAAAACATACTATACAGTATGTAGAAATGGTAGAACAAGACACAGGTTAAGCCGTATGAGAACCTTCAAGGATAACAGAGACAGAGTCAGTCATTATAAAAGAAGACTTAGCTGAGAGATCAATTCAAACAGCCTTACCACATCCAAACAACGGGGGTGCTTTTCTCAGGATGTACTGGAGCCAGAAAGAAGAAGAGAAGCAAAATGTTGTGGTTAGAAGGTAGAAAGGAGGCCCTAGGCATCAAGACAACCTGGCTCTGTGAAGAACAAGAAAAGGCACAATGCAACACAAAGCTGCCAGCTCTATAACTGCACCTGCAGGGAAATGAAAGGCCACCTCATTAGTAAGAGCAGACTGAAGAATATTTTTGATAGTTTTAAAGGGTTGTTTGAAAGAAGTTGAAGAGCTCACAGAACCAGGTTGGGGTCCCATGGAGTCACAGGTGGACTTATAGGCAGAATGAAAGTATGTAAGTGACTCCCTGTATGAAGGCTTTACCGAAGAATAAGGCCCCTTTCACATTGGAGCGGGAGTCGCGGTGGCGGTATAGCGCCGCTAAAAATAGCGGCGCTATACCGCCAGGATTGCCGCGGGAATCGGCCGCTAGTGGTGCGGTATTAACCCCCGCTAGCGGCCGATAAAGGGTTAATACCGCCCGCAATGCGCCTCTGCAGAGGTGCATTGCGGGCGGTATTGCCGCGGTTTCCCATTGTTTTAAATGGGAAGGAGCGTGAAGGAGCCGTATACATTGCCGCTCCTCTCACCACTCCAAAGTTGCTGCTTACAGGAGATTTTTTTTCTCTCCCGCCAGCGCATCGCCTCAGTGTGAAAGCCCTCGGGCTTTCACATTGAGTAGGCAGTGAAGGAGTTTTTCAGGCAGTATAGCAGCGCTATTTTTAGTGCTGTACCGCCTGAAAAACTCCTCAGTGTGAAAGGGGTCTAAGAGGCAAACAGTCTTTGAAAAAGAATCAATAGAGCTGGGGTCTTAATAATACTCAGGGCCAAGCAGTAATCCATACCAAAGCCGAATAAATTTAGGAGGCATTCCATAGAGTATCAGGTGGCAACCCATGGAGTTTTACTCCAAAGCACCTTGTCCCCATGTTGATGGGGACACGGGCCTCTTCCCAACAACCCGGGGCTGTGATTTTGGTAGACCGCTGGTGTGGGGCTTATCAGAATCCCCAGATAATTACCCCCCCCCATGTAGATCCATCGTCAATCACGCTGCCCACCGCACAGCCACTTCTCCGTCTGATAGTTCTTAAATAGGTAAGGGGCGAGGCCACCTGGTGACATCACCTGGTGGCCCCACCCATTGTGAGATTGCCACCTGTCACAAGGGGGAAGGGCCACAAGGTGAAGTCACTGGGTGGCCCCACCCCTTACCTATTTAAGAACTGTCAGACGGAGGAGCAGGCAGTCAATGGTTAGCCTTTGACAAGTGCAGAGCTTTTTTTCTTTATCTTTTTTTGGCTCTGGTGGTGGCATTGTGATTGACAATGGATCTATCTTCGGGGGACATTGTTTTTTTTCATTTTTTTATTAAAGGACTTGTCAAAAACTCTTGTCTTTTTTCACTTTTACACTTTGTTGGGTGAATGGGTAGGGGGTACTATGTACCCCCTACTCATTCACATGGGGGGGTGGAATCTGAGGGCCCCCCTTGTTAAAGATTCTGATAAGACCCCCGCCTGTAGAACCCCCCCAACCACAGCCCAGGGTTGTCGGGAAGAAGCCCTTGTCCCCATCAACATAGGGACAAGGTGTTTGGGGTTGGGGGGGGGCTAGCTGTTGGGGCACTGTTAAATACTAGTAAGTATTTGATCTACACACTCATCACTAGTTTAGTAGAAGGACGTTTTCCTGCATTTGGGGTAGCGATGTACATAATTCTTTCAAAATTTAAAGCACAGCACCTTATTAGAGCAGCAACCCATACTAGCACCTTGTTGTTTATTTTGTTTATTTATCTATACACACCTTAAGTATGGGAATATATATTTGTGAGAACACATACACACACACACACACACACACATCTTCAAGATGGTCCATAAGCTGTGAATGCGCAACTCAGTGTACAATTTCAGCATCTACAAGGCACTAGCGTAAATTAACTCATCAAGATGGTAAATGCGAAAAAACCCAGAATGAACAGGTTGGCAATGGTGAAGGATTACAAACATTTTTAACTCTCCTCCTCCTCTTATTCTCCTACAAATTTTTCTATATGCTTCTCCATACATACTACAAGCATACAGTACATGCAAATGTTGCCAGCATTGTCACATTGTCACATCACCACTAGCTCTATCCACAGCATGGTGTCAGACCATAACCCAGCTCATGAAAAGTGCCAGTGTTCAATTATATACAGCAAGTTAACTGCTTGCCAACCATATAACCTAGATATACGGCTGCAAGAGGCTCGGCTGCGCCAGATCATGTACTCTACCTAGTACTTGATCTGACACTTGTGGGTAAGGGGAGCACACATTCCCCCGGCAACCCGGCTGTGCTTTGATTAAACACCAAAGTACACAAAAACACTGGCTAGGCACACATTTAATCCTTTGATTGTCCAATATGTATAACCCCTTCACAGCCAGTGTCACTAGTACAGTGACAGTGCATATTTCTAGCACTGATCACTGTATTAGTGTCACTGGTTCCCAAAAAGTGTCACTTAGTGTCCGAATGTCTTTTGCAATATCTCAGTCCCTCTATAAGTCTCTGATCCCCGCTATTACTAATACAAAAAATAAATAAATACAAATTCCAGTATATATCTCATAGTTTGTAGTACTTTAGCACAAACCAACCAATACTTTAGTACTTTACCAAAAATATGTAGCAGAATACATATTGGCCTAAATTTATCAAATTAAGACATTTGATTTTTTTTTTTTTTTATATTGGATATACAGTATTTTATAGCAGACAGTAGAAACGGCAGAAAGTGCTGTTTATCAAAAAATGGCCTGATCATGAAGGGGGGGGGGGGTAATTCTTCCGGAGGTCAAGTAGTTAAAGGTAGTACAAGTGTTTTAATATACCCCTGTGTAGAACTCCAGCCTTTACAAGTTCATATGCCCTCTTCCTTATTTTAATGTCCTTACTAAACAGAGAAGAGTTATAATCAATAAGTTTGACATTCACCAAACATTCACAGACAAATTAAGTATTTCCTGTAATTTTAAATACCTGACCAGGAAGATTCACATTCAGTGAGTAATTGGTGAATGTCACAGTCATTCTTTTAAAAATATGCCCAATATTTCTAGGTCAACTTCAAAAGTTGATCTCTGGAAGCAGGATTTGAAGACAGTTAAGAAAACACACAAAAATTAAATCTAACCTCTCTGATGACAGGATTATTTTAAGTCAGGAAACTAAGTAGATATTGAGCTGTAGTTCTGGATGAGAAGAATCAAATTAGTCCATGTGTTGTTATTGTATCATGTCAAAATTAAGGGTGGTGAGTCACTGTGACTCTGTCTAATATGGAAGTACAAACAGTAATTCAATATACTATAAAATGGCTACAACTTCTCCTTGCATCGATACTCAAAATATACAGATTGAAAATAATTATGTCATCAGCATTTTTATGGGTGTCAAACAGATTTAACAATTACCAGGAGCTGAATGTTTTTGCTTTACCCTAAGTTTACACCTATGCGTTTTTTAGTGCATTTTGCAGTTTTCAGAAAAGCACTACAGTCCATTTAACATGGTCTCCTATGGTACACGTTCACATCTATGCGTTTTGCAGCTGGTACAATTTTGGAAAGCGTCTGGTCTTTTTTCCATCACATTTTGTGTGTAATAGACTTCAAAGGAATCGCTCCAGAAATGCAAGTGTTGTGTTTGTGATGTGATTTTTGATGTGTTTTATGTTTTAAATTTTTCCCCTTTAAACACTGAATATAGCTGGTTGATAAGGAGCAGGCCAGGAAGCCGGCCACGGTGTCCTTAACAACCGATGAGTCATCAGCTGTCAGCAGGATTCCCCGCTGACAGCTGAATGTAATTATTATTTTTTTAAACAGTGTGGGGTCCCCTCCCAGGTCCATACCAGGCCTTTTGTTTTAAAAAACAGCATGGGGTCCCCCCAAAATCCATACCAGACCCTTATCCGAGCATGCAGCCTGGCAGGTCAGAAAAGGGAAGGGACAAGCAAGCGCCCTCCTGAACCATACCAGGCTGCATGCCCTCAACATGGGGGTGGGGTTCTTTGAGGCAGGGGGCTCTGCCCCCCCCACTCCAAAGCATCTTGTCCCCATGCTGATGGGGACAAGTGCCTCTTCCCAACAACCCTGCGTGGTGGTTGAGGGGGTCTGTGGGCAGTGGGCCTATCGGATTCTGGAAGTCCACCTTTAACAAAGGGGACCCCAGATCCTGGTCCCCCCATGTGAATGAATATGGGGTACAATGTACCCCTACCCATTTACCAAAAAAAGAGTTGTTTTTTGACAAGTTTTAAAAATGTGTCTTCTTCCTCCAGTCTTCTCCCTCCGGTGTTTCTTCTCCCTTTTCTCTCTCTGGTGGATTCTTCCTCCGGTATTAATTCTAGCTCTTCACTTTCCGGTGATTTCTTCTCCCTCCACTGCACTACAGTGTAGGTTGTTTCCTATTTTTGAAACCTGCAATATTTTTGATTAAAAGCTCACATACTTCACAAACTGGGGAATTCACTGTGAACCTATTTGTGGTAGTGGCGAACCTTATCTATATTTGTAATGCTAATCCTATTCAGTAAACCTGAAAATATTATCAGAGAGTTCACTCACTCTCTCTAAAAAAAAGTGGAAAAACTGCTAGGCATGACGTCTCAGCTCCTACCTGCATCAGATTCATAAGCCTAATGCCCTGTACACACGATAGGTTAGTCTGATGAAAACGGTCTGATGGATTTTTCCATCAGTTATCCGATAAAGCTGACTGATGATCAGTCGTGTCTACACACCATCAGTTAAAAAAACGATCGTGTCAGAACGCGGTGACGTAAAACACAACGACGTGCTGAAAAAAATGAAGTTCAATGCTTCCAAGCATGCGTCGACTTGATTCTGAGCATGCGTGGATTTTTAACCGATGGACGTACCTACAGACAATCGTTTTTTTCTATAGGTTTTTTATCCATCAGATAATTTTAAAACAAGTTCCTATTTTTTTAACCTATGGATAAATAACCGATGGGGCACACACACGATCGGTTTGGTCTGATGAAAACGGTCCATCAGACCGTTTTCATCAGACTAACCTATCGTGTGTACGCAGCATTAGGGATTAAGCCAAATGCAGAACAATTCTGATAAGCAATGCTGCACCACTTTCCCAAAGTCTGGAAACTTGACAGCCTTTGTTTGCTGCCTCAAATTTCGCAAACCCATCATAGTGATAAGCAAACAGGAAATTTGAGGGGGTGGGAAGTAGTGGTGAGCTATACCTGTAGGGTTTCATAAGCTATTGCAGGTAAGTGCAGGCACTTCTGCAGTAGATGCCTGCATGTTATACTTGCAGCAGCTTTTCTGTTTTTGTTCTAGAGAAAGAGGAGACAAATCTATAAAGCATTTTTTTTTCTGGAGGTTTGGATGTAGTCGCCCTTGTGCCAAATTCATGAAACATTTTCGTTGTTAGGACCAAATAGAACAAATTCATGTAGTTATTAATTGCAACACTTTTACTGTCTGTCACTATTATTGAAATAAATTAAAAAGAAATACAACCACCATATCAGTGATAAGGAATGTGAAATAAATATGGCCACTTCCCACTCACATGATTTCACAGCTGTATAATATATTACTATCCTATGCATTTCTGAACTGACCTCTCTATACCAGATAGTGGAAAAAATATTAGACTATTTCCTGATGAGTGGGAGAAGTGATTTTTGCTGACCTTTAAAACAAGCTTAGCAAGCATGCCTCAAGAAATAAACTCCAAAATCCTAACTAGATGGTACAGATGCCCCTATATCCTGCACAAAATCACCCCTTGGGTTTCCAACATTTGTTGAAGTTGTGAGAAAACAACAGGAATGTTGCTTCATATTTATTGGACTTGCCACCTAATTTGTCCTATTTGGACAAGGCTCTTTGGCTTCTGTAATCAAACTGAGGTCACAAACTGACCAGAGTCCCTTGATTTAGCATTCCTCTATATGTTTCCAGGTTCCCCAATAGAAACAAAAAGAAAAGTCTCCTGCTCTTTTTTTTTTTTCTGCAGCCAAAGCATTAATCCCTAAATATTGGAGGACACCCGAAATCCCACAGATCACGGGGTGCATTTATGAGCTTAACAACATTAGGGGAGATAACACCCCCTACATTAAAGACACTAACAGTTTTGTTGGAGCATCATTTTTAAATGCTCTAATTCCTCCGATATTTAGCCTTTTCCTTGCCTTTATTTTAGTAAGATGTGGGACAGCTGTATTTTTTTTTTCTTTTCCTTTTTTTGCCTTTTTTTTCTAGTTCTATAGTTCATTTGTGCATACTCTTCATTGTGCTTCCTGGCACAGTGGAGAGTGAGATTCCCCCAAAAATGATATGCAGGACTTTGGTTATATACTTTGCACAGTTGAATTTACACTAACTTGTAGCGCATTGAAGTTTGCAAATTCTATCCATTGTAATATAATTACTTTCATGTAATGTTCTAATTAGGGATGAGCCGAACATCCCCCTGTTCAGTTCGCACCAGAACCTGCGAACACACCAAATGTTCGTGTGAACTTTAGAACCCTGTTAAAGTCTATGGGACTCGAACATTTGAAATCTAAAGTGCTCATTTTAAAGGCTAATATGCAATTTATTGTCCTAAAAAGTGTTTGGGGACCTGGGTCCTGTCCCAGGGGACATGTATCAATGCAAAAAAAAGTTTTAAAAACTGACGTTTTTTCGGGAGCAGTGAATTTAATAATGCTTAAAGTGAAACAATAAAAGGGAAATATTACTTAAAATTTCGTACCTAGGGGGGGTGTAATGTAAGCATGTGAAAAAGCGCATGTTTTCCGGTACTTAGAACTGTCTCTGCACAAAGTGTAATTTATGAAAGAAAAAAAGTCATTTAAAACTGACTTGCGGCTATAATGAATTGTCAGCTCCCGGCAATTCAGAGAGAATTCATTCATAAAAAATAAAAAAAAAGCGTGGGGTCCCCCCAAATTCAATAACCAGGCCCTTCAGGTCTAGTATGGATATTAAGGGGAACCCCGCCGTCAATTTAAACAAAAATGACGTGGGGTTCCCCCCAAATATCCATTCCAGACCCTTCAGGTCTGGTGTGGATTTTTAGGGAATCTCCACCCTAAATTAAAAAGAAAATGGCGTGGAGTTGCCCCAAAAATCCCCACCAGACCCCTTATCCGAGCACGTAACCTGGCCGGCCGCAGAAAAGAGGGGGGGACAGAGAGTGCCCCCCTCCTGAACCATACCAGGCCACATGCCCTCAACATGGGGAGGATGTCCCCATGTTGATGGGGACAAGGGCCTCATCCCCACAACCCTTGCCCAGTGGTTGTGGGGGTCTGCGGGTGGGGGGCTTATCAGAATCTGGAAGACCCCTTTAACAAAGGGGACCCCCAGATCCTGCTCCCCCTAGGTGAATTGGTAATGGGGTACATTGTACCCTACCATTTCACGAAGGAAGTGTAAATAGTTGTAAAAACAAACACTGTGGAAAAAAAACAGCGGTGGTAATCCACTCTTGGTCCTGGCTGCCACCTTCAACGTTGTTGGTATCCAGAGCGCAGCATCGCTGGCCGTCTGTGTCCACCGGAGACAGCCTGGCGAATGACGCTGCTGAAGCTATGACATTTCTTATATAGGTGAGACAGGGCCACCCGTCACGTGACCCCATCCCCCTCTGACACACCCTCTGCTACGTCACTGGGGAAGCCCAGGCTTCCCCCTTGCTTCAGAGGGGGTGGGGTCACGTGACGGGTGGCCCCACCTCACCAGTATAAGAAATGTAATAGCTTCAGCAGCGTCATTCGCTGGGCTGTCTCGGGTGGACACAAGCGGCCGGCGATGCTGCACTCTGGGTCCCGGACGATCTTTTCATCGCTGGACCAGAGAGGAGATCACCCGTCGCTGGATACCGACAACGTTAAAGCCGGGATCGAGAGTGGATTACCACCGCTGGATTTATTTATTTATTTTTTAATAAAGGACTTTTTTCCACGGTGTGTGTGTTTTTTTACAACTATTTACACTTCCTTCGTGAAATGGTAGAGGTACAATGTACCCCATTACCAATTCACATAGGGGGGGTCAGGATCTGGGGGTCCCCTTTGTTAAAGGGGTCTTCCAGATTCTGATAACCCCCCACCCGCAGACCCCCACAAACACCGGGCAAGGGTTGTGGGCATGAGGCCCTTGTCCCCATCAACATGGGGATATCCTCCCCATGTTGAGGGCATGTGGCCTGGTACGGTTTAGGATAGGGGGGGCCACTCTCTGTCCCCCCCTCTTTTCTGTGGCCGGCCAGGTTACGTGCTCGGATAAGGGGTCTGGTGTGGATTTTTGGGGGAACTCCATGCCATTTTTTTTTTAATTTGGAGTGGAGTTCCCCTTAAAATCCACACCAGACCTGAAGGGTCTGGAATGGATATTTGGGGGGAATTTTTTTAATTGACGGGAGGTTCCCCTTGATATCCATACCAGACCCGAAGGGCCTGGTTATTGAATTTGGGGGGACCCCACGCTTTTTTTTTATTTTATGAATGAATTCTCTCTGAATTGCCGGGAGCCGACAATTCATTATAGCTGCAAGTGAGTTTTAAATTACTTTTTTCTTTCAGAAATTACACTTTGTGCAGAGACAGTTCTAAGTATGGGAAACATGCGCTATTTCACATGCTTACTTTACACCCCCCCAAGGTACGAAATTTAAAGGAATATTTCACTTTTATTGTTTCACTTCAAGCATTATTAAATTCACTGCTCCCGAAAAAAACGGCCGTTTTTAAAACTTTGTTTTGCATTGATACATGTCCCCTGGTGCAGGACTTAGGTCCCCAAACACTTTTTAGGACAATATTTTGCATATTAGCCTTTAAAATTAGCACTTTAGATCTCTCCCTTAGATTTTAACAGGGTGTTCCGCGGCTTTTCGAATTTTCCCGGAACACCCAAAATTGTTCGTCGAACAGGCAAACAGGCAATGTTCGAAGTCGAACATGAGTTTGACTCAAACTCAAAGCTCATCTCTAGTTCTAATCCAGGATGGAGGAGTATGCTGCTCTTCTTTGAGTCTTGTTTGTTTATATTGGATCAAAACTTAAGTTTATTCTAATTTTTTTAAATACTGCCTACATGTTGGAATAAATTGTGTCGAACATGTAAGAATTATTTTGCAGGCAAAATTCTGTCTGGCACAAAATTCTTCAAGGACAATTCAGCGACAGATAAATGTGCACCTTGCTGACATGTACATAAATCTGTCACAAATTGCACCATTTGTTGCTTTACTGCTATACAAATTTTCTAATATCTATGACACTCTTTATGAATTTCACAGAAAGCTTCCTAATAATGGGTTTTATGTAAACAGAAACACTCACATGGGCTGCAAGATAAGACTTCACATAACCTTAACAGAATAGGTAATCAGTTGAAGGATCAGACAGGGGGTAACTGTAACTTGGAGTTTACTAAACAGGTGCAAAGTTAGAAACAATAATGTAAAACAAGTTCAGGATAGAAATAAACTAGCATACACTGCAGAATAATGAAAAACAGATTCAGGATAGCAACAAACATTCATATACTGTAGCGTCTGATTATGAAAGCAGCACACACATAGATGGATACATAGCATAGCGTCTACAACATTCTATCAAGCAGAGGATTAATACTTTGGTTCAGTTAAAGGGGTTGTAAAGGTAAAAAATGTTTTTCCTAAACAGCTTCCTTTACCTTAGTGCAGTCCTCCTTCACTTAAAAACATTTTTTACCTTTACAACTCCTTTAAGTTCAAAACAGAGCTAATTGCAATTACCCTCATAAACAGCATCCCTCTCAATGAAGTCTAGGTAGGGACTTAAAAGACTCAGTAGCTGAGAAGCTGTTTGCAATTAGGCTCTGGCTTGGCTGCCCACATGCTGGTTCTTCCAATGGAGGGCCTCTCCCCTGGCTGCAGATCACTTGTCCAGCTAGCTCTGTGATTATACCAGCATCTAGGTATTGTGAGTAAATTGGCACTCCGCTACAAAGCTTCTTTGCCTGTCTCTCTGTGAGAATCATAAAGGAACTTGCATTTGGTAGTGCTGAATATACCTGACATTCAGCTGGTGTTCCCAAAGTTCTAAATCCTGTATATCAAGGGGAGTGTTCTAATGAATTACAGCTGTCCAAGGGTGGAAAACAAAAATCCAACTAAGATAGGTTGCATTACTTTTAGGATGCTTTGCTTATGACTGTCAAAAACTACTTTGTGAAACTCATTGGTAAAAAAAAAAATTAAGACATGTAAAGGTCTCACTCTCAATGCTTACCAAAGCATAGTTTTTCCTGAACTTCAACCTTAAACAATGATCATGTTGGTCCAGTAGCAATATTGTATGGAAAATTCTACAGTCTCTGCACTAACTAGCCAGAACTGTTATGCTTCAGAGTCACTCTACCATTTGTCATGAACTGTGCTAATAGCATAATTTCAAGGTCTATAGTGACAAGTTTAAAAGACAAACCAGTTTCCAGTTACCATACATCTGCTACATTTAGTTCTAATATAAGAAAAAAAGTTCTCTCCAAGCAGACTAAATGGAGTGTGTGACATGATTCATTACCACGTCTATGATTAGTGGAACTTCCTACATGCATCCTAATGGGAAGATTTGTGTTCATTTAAGCCAAACCAGTGAAGAGAACTCAATGTTCTCTTAAGAAAATAAGTATGATAAACAGAATAAAACAAAAAATCTATGCAAAATGCTCCAATGAGTATTGCAGAAACTGGCAACTACAACAGTTGCGAAGAAAGAGCCATGTAAAAAAAAAAAAAAAAAAGTATGTTAAGAAGAAATCACGCAGCAAACGATGTAGCAGAATTTTAGCAAATGATGGAATGGAATGGCATTGCATAATGGAATTCCAGAAACTTTAAAAGAAGCCTTGTCTGTTGCTGAAGGCTTTTGTATAATTGGTTTACACCTTCTCTTTATGACTAAATTTGTCCCATCAAAGTTACAGGGAGGAAATTTAATATAAGAGTAATCCTGGGCTTAACATGGTAACACAATGCTAATCGCAAGGGGAAAAAAACAGTAAGTATATGAGAATAAGATTTGATACTGGAATCTGTTTTTATTTCCCTAGCTATCTTATAATGACAATTTTTTTTAAGGATATACAGCATAACATACACATTTATAGAAGTCATCAACACAAATACAAATTGCAATAAACGTGTGTTTATATTACAAGATTATGAGCAAAATATTAATAAAAGAAAAACAATTAACTTGAAATGTATCTATACAAGTTGAAAATGTGGCAGGATAGTTGCCTCTAAGGCCCCGTACACACGACCAAACATGTATGCTGAAACTGGTCTGCGGACCAGTTTCAGCATACATGTTCGGTCGTGTGTAGGCGCGAGCGGGCAGAATTCCAGCAAACATTTGCCCGCCGGGCCTTTTCCCAGCGGACAAATATTCCTGGACTTGTTTTAAAACCGTCCGCTGGAATCCTGCCCGCTCGGACATGTACAGTCGTCTGTACAGACCTACCGTACATGTCCGAGCGCCCGCTATCCCTCGCATGCGTCGAATGACTTTGACGCATGCGTGGAAGCATTTAAAAGGCAGGCCCGCCCACGTCGCCGCATCATCGTCGCGGTGACGGCGCGGACACGCCCCGCGTATTGTTTACGCGCGGACTTCTGTACGATGGTTAGTACAGCCATCGTACAGAAGTCCCCGGGCAGACATGTACGGTGAAAACGGTCCGACGGACCGGTTTCATCATACATGTTTGCCCGTGTGTACCCGGCCTAACTTGTGCAATGTATTACATTAAACATGGCCAGCACTATATTTACCATTATATCAATCAGTGTACAGGCAGCAGGGTAAGGGGGTAGCATTAATCCTCATAATTTAAAATGTTTGATAATGTTTTGCTTACTTTGATTTCCTCTTCTGGTCACATGTGGAAATTTTTGTCTACATGTATTGGGTGGTTGTAAACCTCAGTCATGGAATCTGAGCAAAGCACATATATAGCTCTAAATGTTGTTTCTCTCTGGTGCTTCATTTTTCTGTTATCAGCATGAGTCAATTTTGAGAATTTTTCCGTTACATGAGATAAAAATTCATTTGTGTCTGGGAGCTCAGCATGAAGCTTGTCTATTCAAAACACATTTCTTCTGTTGTGTGAAGGGGGGGGGTGTTCCTTCCCTCCAATCAGCTCTCGCACACTGTAACGTCAGTTTCTATACCCCTCTTCCCCTCCTGTGCTTCTGACAGATGAAGAAAGAATTTACAATGTGGCCTGCAGCTTCCCAGACATTTGCAAATGACTGCAACTGAACCTCTGTTTTAATTACATACAGTTAGACAGACTAATTTGGTTTTGTGCTTCTTTGGTTTGGTATTTTTGAGCCTGGTCTTTATGGTAAGAATTTTTACATTTGCCATTATATATATATATATTTATACTTAATCGCATATTGCTAATCGCATCTCATTTAAAGTCCCAACCGTCCATATTTTATCCTTACAGGGATGGAGGCCTGTGGTGACCCAAACCACATGCCTCATATAAAGTCCCAACCCCATTTTTTACATTAACCAGGGATGGAGATGCGATTCCAGGAGTGTCACACATTGCCTCCACAGATCTACCACCAACAAGTTAATTCATGCATTGTCGTTTTTTGACTAGCTGACCCAGTTTGATGTGGTCCGCACCCAGTTTGGTGGTATTTTGGTTTGGTAGGCATGTTTTTGGTTTCACCCCTGTTTTTTGTATTTTGTTTTTTCAGTGCTCTCATTTGCCAGACCAACCATAGATAGGGGCGGTTCTATGTTGCTTTCTGCTCCCTGTCTATTAATTAGCACACCTGGGTTCCTCCTTTGGAGGCCTTAAAAATCACAGTTAGGACTGCAGTTACACAGAGTGCCGTGACGTGGCCTGCAGCTTCCCAGACATTTGCAAATGACTGCAACTGAACCTCTGTTTTAATTACATACAGTTAGACAGACTAATTTGGTTTTGTGCTTCTTTGGTTTGGTATTTTTGAGCCTGGTCTTTATGGTAAGAATTTTTACATTTGCCATTATATATATATATATTTATACTTAATCGCATATTGCTAATCGCATCTCATTTAAAGTCCCAACCGTCCATATTTTATCCTTACAGGGATGGAGGCCTGTGGTGACCCAAACCACATGCCTCATATAAAGTCCCAACCCCATTTTTTACATTAACCAGGGATGGAGATGCGATTCCAGGAGTGTCACACATTGCCTCCACAGATCTACCACCAACAAGTTAATTCATGCATTGTCGTTTTTTGACTAGCTGACCCAGTTTGATGTGGTCCGCACCCAGTTTGGTGGTATTTTGGTTTGGTAGGCATGTTTTTGGTTTCACCCCTGTTTTTTGTATTTTGTTTTTTCAGTGCTCTCATTTGCCAGACCAACCATAGATAGGGGCGGTTCTATGTTGCTTTCTGCTCCCTGTCTATTAATTAGCACACCTGGGTTCCTCCTTTGGAGGCCTTAAAAATCACAGTTAGGACTGCAGTTACACAGAGTGCCGTGACGTGGCCTGCAGCTTCCCAGACATTTGCAAATGACTGCAACTGAACCTCTGTTTTAATTACATACAGTTAGACAGACTAATTTGGTTTTGTGCTTCTTTGGTTTGGTATTTTGTGAGCCTGGTCTTTATGGTAAGAATTTTTACATTTGCCATTATATATATATATTTATACTTAATCGCATATTGCTAATCGCATCTCATTTAAAGTCCCAACCGTCCATATTTTATCCTTACAGGGATGGAGGCCTGTGGTGACCCAAACCACATGCCTCATATAAAGTCCCAACCCCATTTTTTACAGAATTTACAATTTGTTGCCCTTTTGAAGGGGTGTAGGGAAGAGAAGACTGCAGATAAACAAATAAAACCAATGTAGGAGGATTAATTTCATCTCTCTGTATCATCTAAGGCTGTTGACTTCACTGGGCATATGTGAGGGTTTACAACCACTTTTAATGCAGTTTTAAGTTTTTGACAATGTGAAGAAGGTTTCAACACTTTTTAAGATTTTGTGGGACTACGTCTCCACTGGGGAAATTCCCCTTATCTCTTGTTAGTTAGATAGTGCAGTTTGTCCTCAAATTGCTACAAAACATTTGTATTAGTAAAACAGGGAAAGGTTATAACCTTTGTCAGGTTATTAATCTGTTTTCAGCTACCCTGGTAACAATATTTCTCTCACTACTTATCCTGCTGTCACCTACTGGACAGGAAAAGGGATCAAGGACACCAATATAAACATAACCAAAGTGTCGTACATATCCAAACTTTAAACAAAAAAATCTTTTGGCTGGAGATAATTGTTCAGTGTGTGAAGAAAATTCTAATGCTGGAATTTATGACAACAAATGTTTACATGTTGACCTTTGGGGGAGGACTGTTTACACTGGGGCACTGTGCTTAGGCGAGTTCTAAAAATCTCCTACATGCAGCATTGTCCTTACATATCCGAATGTTCACCTAAGAATGTAGTGTATGAAAATGCTCTTGTCTGGAAATGCTCAAGCATGTCTTAGTGCAGACTGAGCCCAGACCTGCTCCTTCCAATATAGGGCAGAGAGAGATTGGAAATTGTCAGCTTGTGTTTTTGTGAATGAATGCACCTGGAGTTGAATGCTTCCATTTACAAAAACAAAATGGCCGACAAAAACACACATGAGCTACTGCACTATTTTTTTTCATACAAGTGTAGTACCTAGTTTGTACTGTTGTTAGCTTGTGTTTTTGTGAGCAAAAGAGATCCACTCCAGCCACAATCATTCACAAAGCTGTGTGTAGGAGACTTTCAGAGTGCACCTTAGCATAGAAGAGATAAGGCAGATGATTTAACAGAGGAGCTGAAAGGTTCTGGTACCTTAGGAGAAGAAGGAGGGGGTGGGAGTTGTGCAGGCTCTGTGTGCTTTGCTTGTCAAGACCCATCTCCTTCTGCGCTGTCAGAATTTTGCCTCAATTGTTCACTGTTATTGGGTATTGGTGATGGGAGGACGAGCCAAGGACCCAACAATGCTGCTCAGCAACTCTTGCATA
The DNA here is from genome assembly GCF_905171775.1 of Rana temporaria. NCBI lineage: Eukaryota > Metazoa > Chordata > Amphibia > Anura > Ranidae > Rana > Rana temporaria. The sequence continues at coordinate 461,430,731 of NC_053489.1, read as the reverse complement.
GACTTAAAGTATAACTAAAGGCACAACTTTTTTTTTCAGTTTTTGGATACAGTGGAGAGTAATAAGCATGTGTGTCAGTTTTTATTGCTGTGTATGACTCTGTTAAAATTCCCTAGGGGATTTAAAAAAATATTTATCTTCTGGTAATACATAAGTATTTGTGCTGCAAAAAAATAAGCCTAAGTTTCCCATTAAAAAGGTGAATTTTGATATTTTGTCCTTGTGTTCATTATTATGTGTACAACTCACTGATCGCAAACATACCATGAGCTGTACATAAATCCAACTAAAACATTTTGTTAGGATTCCTTTAAAGGAATTGTAAAGGAAAAACATGTTTTGCCTAAAATTAATGTCTGCAAGGTAGACAGACAGAATAGTGTAATGATTCTGCTAAAAAACAAGTAAATACCTATTAAATTCCTTCATCGATATCACCCCCGGCATTCTAGTTTCTGTTCTCTCATTTACTTCCTGGTTTGCATCGCTCATTCATGTAAGAACTACATTTCCCAGTATGAATTGCGGCACGCCCAGTAATTCACACCTCCTTGAATTCTCTAACACGTAGAGAGCGTTCTGCCACACAGATGTAGTTCCCAGGAGGGGGTGAGCACGTTACTGACCACCGCAGCAAAGCCTCCCTTCACGGTGGTCAGTAAAATCAGACAAGCAGGAAGTGAACAGAACAGAGAAGAAATATAGCAACTTCTGAGCAAAAACAAACAATGAGGAAGTAAAAAGAGGAATGTCTGCAGGTAAAGGATGCTTATTATGAAAAAAAATGGTTTCCTTTACAACCCCTTTAAGGTTAAAAAAGGGTTGAGAAAGACTGATCTGCATCATAAGATGTTGATAAAAATGCCTTTCCTGTGCTGTGCTTTTAGTAACTTTGGTAGTAATTTAAATTGTACAGATGAACCTGAAAAAAAGTGCTGTGTATGCATGTGTGTAATTAAATGATAAGAATGCTAACTGTAGAAGAACATTATAAACTGATAAAATATAAATACTCACTTTGCAGTGTACAGTATGTGTGTTTGCACAACGTTTAACAATAGGAAGTTACCCATCTAAAGTATTATACTGGAAAACAATCTGCCCTCAGCACATCACTCTTTTGACACTTTTAAACTGGGATCTTCCAATTGTTTGCAAAAAAAAAGTGGACTATAAACATTTTCCACATCAGATTCCAAAGCACTTGGCACTACAGGAGGAATTATCACTTCTTTTCTTCAGCAACAGACCCAAACAGTCTTTGCTTACAGCATTACAATCATGGGCGTAGGAACCGGGGGGGACGGGGGGGACGAATCCCCCCCAGGAAATAATGCGGGGGGGACAGGTATTGTAAAATCCCCCCCAGGTTTAAAGGACTTTTTCTGAACTCCGTTACTGTTATTGTCACCACCATTTTGCGGCAGATGGCGCCCTGGGATTGGGCGAATGTGATCAGGTGCTCCAGCGTGGTTGGCCAGTCCTTGAACGCGGGCGGCGCATGCGCGAAGGCAGCCCGCGCATCTGTAAGCCGCCGCCGTCTTCTCCTCCACCCTTCCTCTCTGACCGGACCTGGAAATGCTCAGAGCCTTCATCTGGGATCGGGAAGTGGAACAACTCGATGGACAACAAAAAGTGAGTCACGAGTGAGCCTGTGAGGGAGGCAGAGCAACCACCGGTCAGCAGCAGCAGCAGTTAGTTAGGGAGAGGATAGTATAGACAGCGAGACCGTTACATGCCAAAAGTCCCCTCCCCTCAGGAATCAGATTAATGGATTTACTGAGCTTCATGATAGTATTCCTCAGGGCTTTCAGCATCATGTAAGGGGTTAAATTATGAATCCTGCTAGGTATTTGGCATGTCGAATTCCCTGAGGGATACATCATATAGCAGGATTATTTAACCCCTTGGGGTTAATCATGCTATATAATGCATCCCTCAGGGAATTCGACATGCCAAATACCTAGCAGGATTCATAATTTAACCCCTTACATGATGCTGAAAGCCCTGAGGAATACTATCATGAAGCTCAGTAAATCCATTAATTTGATTCCTAAGGGGGGGCTTTTGGCATGTAACGGTCTCTGTCAGTACTATCTGTGCATTAACATGTGGCGTGACTCTCCTAGCAGCTGATAACCCCCACTAGCGGCTGATAAAGGGTTAATACCACCCGCAATTCGCCACTGCAGAGGCGCATTGCGGGTGGTATTACCGCGGTTTCCCATTGTTTTAAATGGGAAGGAGCGGTACACATACCGCTCCAAAGATGCTGCTTGCAGGAGATTTTTTTCTCTCCTGCCAGCGCATCGCCTCAGTGTGAAAGCCCTCGGGCTTTCACATTGAGAAGGCTGGGCAGGAGTTTTTCAGGCGGTATAGCAGCGCTATTTTTAGCGCTGTACCGCCTGAAAAACTCCTCAGTGTGAAAGAGGCCTTACTGCTGCTGACCAGCGGTTGCTCTGCCTCCCTCACAGGCTTACATGCTGAAAGCACTGAGGGATAACATCCTGAAAATCAGTAAATTATTAATCCGGTTCCTGAGGATTAATAATTGCACCTATTGACATTCATTTATTTATTCATTTAGCGCTGTACTTCATTTTACATATTTCAGTGTATGTGTCAGGTAGGTGTCGGGGGTCAGTGTAGGTGGCGAGTAAAAATGCTGTCCCCCCCAGATTTGTAAGGGTTCCTACACCCATGATTACAATCATAGTTTATATGTCTAGCTGATTAGATTGACTCAGACCTTGTTTTTCAGCTATTCTGTGTACTTCTTTCAGTACTGTCACTGAATGTCAGTTAACTTCTTATACATCTGCTCCTGTGTTTATGAAAAAGCTTTCTAAGTATTGTAAAGGAATGCAGAAAAAGCACAGACATAAATTAATGGAACTAGTAAGTGTCATTGTTGACCTGTAAAATCAGATATAAAATCACCATGGTTTTTTTTAAAGTGAGAAAAATATAAATCGCGCTACCTCTAAAACATGTAAAAAAAGTGTTTAAAAATGTTAAAATATCCAAAAAAATTACATAAATAGTGCATGATGATATATGTAAATCACTAATGTACCAAAACAGGAGAGGTTGATTGCCACTATAGAGCACTCTCATACCCCTCAATAACAGTGAGTCAGTGATGACATTAATAGTGAACATCAAAATAAATGAAAAAATAAAAGATAAAATTATGCATCCAAATTAATCTACTTAAAATGAAGCAAAAATTAAGAATTAAGAGTTATAAAATATTATAGCAAATAAAGTCCATAAATGTTTAACACATGAAATGCTAAACACCTGTGCTCTGTGCCAAATTCCAGAATATGTTGAAAACGTGTCCAAAGAAAAGTGGTGTATCCTCCACCAAACAATGAATTGGCTTCTTACCAGATCCCCATGATCCCTTATGACAGGGGATCATGAACAGCATATAATAGGTAGTCATTTCCAGCCACGCAGTTCAAACAATATCGATCCTTAACATTGGGTCTCATCCAAAAGTGATTGCAGATCTCCAGCATAAATGCCCACCTTGCTGCAGTGCTGCCTGAAGGTTTCCTCCACCATCGTTCCAGGATTGGTATATTAGTGATGTACATATACCATCATGCACTATTTATGTAAAATTTGGGGATATTTTAATTTTTTTTTTATCTAAACACTTTTTTCACATGTTTTAGAGGTAGCGCGATTTATATTTTTCTCATATTTTGTTTTTGTATCTATTGTTTACATGGTAATCACACCTCTCAGATTGAACAGGCTGTAACTGTGTTGCAGCTGTTTTTCCTTTTCCAGTATTTTAGCGCAGTTTCCTTCCATTTTTGTGATTAAGTCACTGTAGAAAATTGGTTAAACCAAGAAAAAAAAATTAAAAATAAAATTGGTTAAACCAAGCATACCTGTAAAAAAAAGACAGTATATACCAGGGGTATTGCTTGGATTGTAAAAGACTTGGGACACATCTGGGCACACCAGGGCGAGTAACAATGTTGTGTATGTAGCGTGCCTTGATGAAAGAGTGGGTGTGTCCTAATTGTGTCAACTGGGGTTTAAAGAGGTGTGGTTAAAAAAAACTCATGTATGCGCAGTACACATAGAGTATGTTACATCTCCTTGTACCCATAAACATTTTTTTTATTGTTCTGCCACAGCAGGTCTTGACAAGCATTGGAAGACAACTTTGTGGACAGCTACTGTATATCCTTGACTGGAAACAAGCACACACCCATCACAACTTCCAAATATTATTAACTGTTTAGAATCTGAATATGGGATTGATAAAGTTATAGATAAGGCGAATAATCTCTTTAAAACCAGAGATAGAAAACATTATAAACAAGAAATTATTGGACGGAAATAACTGTGTTACCCTACATTAGCTTCCTACCTCAACATAGATGACTTAATTAAAACTAGATTTTGATGCACCAAGAGGTCATCTGCTAATACTGAAAAAGTTCTCTAGATAAATGAGTTCCCTTGCTCAATTTCTACTACTGACCTGAATCTGCCATCAGCTGACCTGTCATATCTGCCAGGAGTGAACACCAGTGATCCACTGCTGCAGCCTGGGGCAGAAACTGACCAGTCTTGTTGCGGTCTCACCCTGTTACCACTGGAGTCTTCAGACCTGAATGAATCTCTCCAATTGACAGTCAACGAGAAGTATCACCTTCAGGTAGCCACATGGACACCTGAAGACGGACCCTCCCAAGTTTAATTTTTTTAAAATTGCTGCAGCAATTAGCCAGAGGGTTCTGAGGATATTGTCTTGGCTAGCGGGGGTCCTGTCTGAAGTTTTATACTTAAAAAGGATCTACAGTCAAAAAAAATATTAAAACCGAGCAGCTACAAACACACACTTACCAGTCCAGGGATCCCGACTGTCCTTACCCAGTCCAGTTCCCCAGGTCTGCTATGTTGTATGTGGGAAGTTGGCTGTGACTTCCTGCAAATTCACATCACGCTGCGCTTTGTAAATGGACCTGAAGCCTCCTGGGACCTGTGACGTGTCCCAAGAGGTTGCAGGCAGGGAAAGGAAGTGCTGAACATCCATCCGGAAAGCCTAGTTAATTGAGTGGAAGTGGGAGCAGGTGCCTGCCAAAAATACTGTAGGTACCCGCTCCCTACAAAAAAATAAAAATCTCCAAAACAAATTGGAGGAGAGAAGAATAATTTAAAAAGGCGGAACTTCTCTTTTCAGGTAAAGTTCCTGCTTTAAGTAAATATCACCATACTATAATAAATTCAAACTGTACACTGGAATTCTGTTTTATAGCAACTGTGCTACAAATTATTAACTCTTCTTACGATGCTAGCTTTTTAGACGATTGCTGATCTTTTGGCTAATCCATAGCCATTTGGATTAACTTCAAAGTCATATGCATTATGATTTTAACTGCAAAGTCTGAATTATTGATTCACTAACATATGAATCTGAAGGAATGGTATCTCAGACAAGCAGCTATAAGTTTCCGTAGTGGCACAAGTACTGTATAATTGCAAGGTGCTTGTCCTAATTAAAATGCATCAACAAATAAAAAAGATTTCTTGCATATACAATTAATAAACTATCTGCTGAAAAATGTGAATAAAAAAAAACCAAATCATTTATGACAGCAGTACTATTTTAGCAGTGTGCATGCCCAGGAGCTGAAAAATGTTGATATATATATATATATATATATATATATATATATATATATATATATATATACACTGTATATTTGCTTTTCAACTTAATGTGCATCAAAAACAAATTACATTTAAATTGAATGAATTGTACAAATTTGCATGATATGGTGTTAAAGGAAAAGTCCAGCCTGAGCTCGTTTGACTGGGCTTCTCCTAAGGGTCACAGTAGTGCAATTCTTTTTGCACTCCTGTGACCTATTTTTTTAGCAGAGAACAGTCTGAAATCTGCTCTTTGCTGACGTCACCAAGATCAGTCCAGGCACCATGTCATCCCGACTTCCGAAGTCTGCATCCGCCAGGTGCCTGGAGATGCCAGGTGCGCTGAGACGGCTGCTCCCCGTCCCTCCACAGCTCAGTGCTCCAGTGAGTGTGAAGGAGCAGAACAGGAGAGCTGCTGATTAGCAGGCAGCAGCTCTCCACTCGAGGAGGTGAGAGAACCGAGCCATCAGCGGTGTTCAGTGGCTCGGTTCCCAGTGAAGAGGTGGTGGGGGACAGATTCAGCATTGGACCGATGCTTCATCCACCTAGGTAAGTATGATTGGCCGGGGGCGTGGCGGATGTAGCCGGACGCGACTGAAGTGAGCTCCGCCGTGCATCCTAGCTATCATCCTGAGGAAGAAACTATACACCGGCCAAAATCACACCATTGTGTCCATCGCTATCCCGTGAGTACGGGCATACCTTTCTCGGTGCTCCGGTCCCGCGATGTCGCTCAGCAAGAAGCAGCTTGTGAACAGACCGGCGGAGCACATGTTTCAAAATGGCGCGTATGCAAGCCGCTCAGCCAAGGAGAAGCAGCGTGTGGCGGCGGAAAAACTGTTCTCCAAGCCCCTGCCAAAGGATCCGGTGGCCTCCTCCAGTACACCGGAGGGCTCTCCGGGTGGTGGATCCGAAGCGGATGACACCGTACCATTAGAAGACCCGGTGCAAGCGGGACTCGTGTGGGCCACAGTGAGTACTCCAAACCCTGAGTCTACTAGGCCCCAATCCCCGGTGAGCCCTACTACAGAGGGGGAACCTACTCTGCGGGACATATTTGTAGCTGTGACATCATGTAATATGTCCATAACGGCCCTCACCACAGAAGTTAAGGGGATGAAGTCTGAGATCTCTTTTCTCAGACAGGACGCCCAAAAGATGAGGGAAAGAACCTCAGCATTGGAAGAGAGGGTGAGCACTATTGAGGATGACCTGGGGCCCATGCAGAGGGATCTCTCCTATAATAACCACCTGATTGACCAGCATTCTTCTAGATTGGAAGAATTAGAGAACAGGATGAGGAGAAATAATATTAGGGCCATAGGCCTCCCTGAAAAAATGGAGGGGAAGAACCCCGTCAAATTTATTGAGAAATGGCTGGTTACTGCATTTGGGAGAGAAGTCTTCTCCCCCATGTTCTCGGTCGAACGTGCCCACAGAGTGCCATCCAGACCCTTACCGCCCGGTGCACCACCGAGACCTTTTTTGTTTAAACTCCTACATTACCGGGACAGAGACGCTATCCTGCATAATGCAAGAATTAATCCATCAGCCCTAAAAGTAGACAACACGAAAATCTCCCTATTCCCAGACTTCTCAGCTGAACTGCAAAAGAAAAGGGGCAAATTCCTGGATGTTAAGCGTCGTCTGAGAAACCTGGAGCTTAAATATGCTATGTTGTACCCCGCCAGGCTGCGAGTGGAAGTATTTGGCTCTGTACAGTTTTTTGAGTCCCCTTCTGCTGCTACACAATGGCTGGATCGAGAGGAACAATCGATCCGGGATTCTAGGGGCAGACGTCCCGCAGACTGAGTGGAAGAATTGCTCCGGAAACCGGGGACTAAGGCTGTATCTTCCGCATTGTCCACCGCTAGGCGGTTATTGTTCGCTTTGGTTGCTACGGGCTAATAGTTGGCTGTTGAGAAGCTTTTTAAAGACACTATGGTGCGCTTCCACTGTTGCCCCCAGAAGGGCTGTGTTGAGCCCTGTTCAGTATCATTACCTGTGGTTATTCAGGCCATGCTACAATTGTTTTCAATGATAAGGAGTCCCACCATGAACTGTCACCTGAACCTCACCATGAATATCCAATATACACCTGTGTTGTCATTGGTTTACAACCATTTCTCTCGTGTGCCACCATGCCTGTTCCGAGACTTTTTCTGTTCCAAGTCCCCTTTGTCGCCGTGCATCCCAGTCCTATTTTTGGGGGATAGGCCTACTCAAGGCTTTTACCTATATCTATTCTTCTCACACGTGCTGCCGCACTGTTGCCCTACCTATGTGCTCTATGTTTCATTATATCTAAGGTCTGACTTCACTGTACCCCATACTGTTGGGTGGATAGCTACGCTTGATAGCAGTATTATCTCCTTAGGTCTGATACGAGGATGTTCTCCTGTCACTGATATGAACTTAATGCAATGTCTAATATGACTAGATGTCTTTCTTGGAATGTAAGAGGTCTAAATGGCCCTGTTAAACGGCTAGAGGTGCTGCGCACTATTAAGAGACTCGGTGCTGAGGTGGTGTGCCTACAGGAGACTCACTTCCCCTCGGGTTCCACTCCAAGGCTAGCGGTTGGGCAGTTTTGCCACCAATACCATTCCACTCATACCGTTTACTCGAGGGGAGTGAGTGTCCTTATCCGTCGAAGCACCCAATACTCAAATATGACTACTAAAATAGACCCTGAGGGTAGATATGTCTTTTTATATTGCTCTTTGTATGGGGTTAAATGTGTGTTGGCTGGAGTGTATATTCCTCCACCGTTCTCATCTACTGTATTGAAATTGTTAGCTGACTTCATGGCTTGTCTTCCTGGTATCCCAGTTCTGGTCCTCGGGGACTTTAACAATCTGATGGAGTATGAGAAAGACAAACTGAAGCTTAATATAGGAACAGGGGGGCCAGAGAGGAGGGGCCCCATGCCTTTTTCTCGGTTGATGGGGGAATTGGGTTTAACTGATGTCTGGAGGATCCGTAACCCGGATGCCAAGGTATATTCCTGTAGGTCAGCTTCAGTGGGGGGACTGTCTAGGATAGATATGGGTTTTGGCAATGGCCTCTTGCTCCCTATGGTGAAAGACTCTGAATATCACCCGAGACACACCTCTGATCACTCTCCATTCACGGTTGATCTGGGCCTGGGTGAACAAAGGGGTAGAAGCATATGGAAACTTAATCCGTTTTGGTTGTCTCTTATCCCGGAACATGATCCAATGCCACAGCTCTTAACGGATTTTTTTAAGGATAATTTAGGAACAGCTGAAATCCAGGTTGTGTGGGATGCGGCTAAAGCATATATGCGCGGTCAATTTATTAGAATCATTAATCAGATCAAAACCAACACTAAGGAGTGGGAGACACGAGTGTTAGAGGAAGCGAGCTGTTCTGAGGCAGACTATGTGGCAGATCCCTCTGACGACAACGCAAAGCGGAAATGGTTGGCCTCACAGACCATGCTTAAGGATCTCTCCTTTCAAAAAGCTGAAAACAAGAGGTTCTTTCTGCAACAGAAGCATTTTGAAGAGGGGGAAAATACAGGCCATATGCTGGCGATTTTGGCTAGGTCGCAGCAACCCCACTCCCACGTTGCGGCGGTTGCAGATGCGGGGGGAGTGCTGTGTCATTCCACGCAATCCATTTTAGGTTGCTTTAAGGAATTCTTCCAAAATGTTTACTCGTCTAAGGTTACTCCCACTACTGAACAAATACACTCATTCTTGGATAAATACCAGCTACCGACATTCTCCATGTCAGAGGTTACCATGCTTAATGCACCCCTTACCGGAGAGGAACTCCTGGAGGCACTGGCGCAGGCACACAATGGACGTGCGCCAGGAGCTGACGGCCTCCCCTCTGAGGTTTATTGCAGGTATTCAGAACAGATCATCCCCATCCTTTTAAAAATATACAATACGGCCTTCGAGACTGGAAAGCTGCCTCCATCTATGAACGAGGCCCTGATCATAGTGCTGTTGAAGCCTGGGAAGGATCCTCTCTCCCCAGACTCATACAGACCCATTTCCCTCCTGACATTTGATGTTAAACTTCTGGCTAGGGTCCTAGCCACTAGACTGTCTAAGTGCATTCACTGTGTGGTACATAGGGATCAGTCAGGCTTCATTCCCACGAGATCCACGGCACAAAATCTACGTAGGTTGTTCCTAAATATTCAGGTTCCAGTAGACAATCCAGGCAATAGGGCTATATTCTCTCTCGATGCGGCCAAAGAATTCGATAGCGTCGAATGGCCATATCTTTGGGAGACACTGCAGCGGTTTGGGGTTGGACCTTCTTTCCTGAAATGGGTGCAGTTGTTGTATAGCTGTCCAACAGCAAGGATGAGAGTTAATGGGGAGGTATCTGAATCGTTTCGACTTTTTAGGGGCACACGGCAGGGGTGCCCGCTGTCACCCCTGTTGTTTGCCCTAGCACTAGAGCCCCTGGCGATTCACATGAGAGCTTTACCAGACATTACAGGCTTTGTCAGGGGGACAGGACGGGATGTTATCTCTTTATTTGCAGACGACACGTTATTATATTTAGGTGACACTCGGGAGTCTTTGAGTAACGCGATGTCTCTGAACGCAGACTTCGGGGATCTGTCGGGCTTCAGCATTAATTGGAACAAGTCGGTACTTATGCCACTGGATCCCATGACAAACAGTCTTCCAGACTGTGCCAGGGATGTAGTGGTAGTAAACAAATTTAAATATCTAGGTATTCAAGTCACTCCCGACCCTGCCCAATACTTATCCATGAATCTGACGCCACTGTTACATAAATTCAGACAGAAGTGTGCGTCCTGGAAAAAACTCCCTCACGGTCACAGGCAGAGCAAATCTTATTAAAATGGTGTGGGCCCCCCAACTCCTATATATTTTTCATAACGCCCCGACCTGGATTCCACATAGATGGTTTTCTCAGATTGATGCTCAGTTTAGGGATCTGATATGGGGTGGTAAGATAGCGTGCATAAAACTTAGTACACTACAACTTGCCAAGGACCAGGGTGGTCTAGCTGTCCCTCATGCCCGTTATTACTTTATAGCTTCACAAATCCAACATTTGGGAAATTGGGGGGAGGTAGATCACGGGGATCCAGTACGTGCACCACTGCTCCCTCCGGGGTCATTGCTCCCGGCGGTGTCTCACTTGGAGGCAGGGTTCACACATCTAGACCAGACTCTACCCACGGTGGTGCTGCTTAATACGCTTTGGAAATATGTCCGATCCAGTCTTGTTGTCAGGGGGGTGTGCCCTTTCACCCCCATCTGGAAAAACTCCTACTTCAGAGAGCTCCTTAAACTTGAGGGCTTCAGGCCTTGGGCCAATGCAGGGATCCAATACATTACGCAACTGTTTGATGGTCCGATCCTCAAGTCCTTTACAAATCTACAGGAGGAGTTTGGGTTGGGCAGAACACAATTCTATAAGTATCTCCAACTACGGCATGCAGCTCAGAAGGAAGCCAGACTGTCCCCTATAAGTATAATAAGGCACCCCCTCCATAGTGATGTGCTTTTTTAATAAAGATAAAAAGGGCATGATTTCACAAGTCTATTCTAGGCTGCTGGGTGTCACCCACGACGCGTCCGAATTGCCATGTAAGAAAGGGTGGGTAACCGATCTAGGCCCCATTGACGGGGATATATGGGAGCTGTGCATAACCTCTGCTCCTTTGGTCTCGGTGTCGGCGCAACATAGACTCTCGCATTTGTACCTCCTCCACAGAGTGTACAGAACCCCCGCTCGACTCTATAAATGGGGAGTACGAGACTCCCCAATTTGTCCCAAATGTAATGTGCAGGAGGGAGATTTACTACACGTTATGGAAATGTCCAAAACTATTCCGATATTGGAATTATGTCATTACCACTATATCTCAGGCATATGGCTTTTCGTTGTCTCATGACCCAGTGATCTGCCTACTAGGTGCCCTTGAGGTGCCATCACTTTCTCCTAACGGTCATACAGCCGTACTGAGGCTGCTTTATGTGGCACGAAAGGCCATTGCTAGATATTGGATCACCCCCAGAGTGCCATCTGAGGGACAATGGGTAAAGATGGTAAATAGCCTACTAATAAGAGAAAAGATCACTTACCAACATAGAAAGTCCCTTAAAAAGTTTTACTCGCTGTGGCAACCCTGGCTAGATGTACCGGGCTTGGGCCCCACCCAATTGATAATGGAGAGACTACTGCAGGGGTAAAGGGACTATGGACGGCTTGGTGTGGGTAAGCTGGCGCCAAGGCAGGCATTGAGTTATCCGAATATGTTTCTTGTGACAGGTTGTGGTATGGTGAGGAGCACTAAAGGTTGTCTTTTGACAGGTTACATGTTAATTGCGAATAAAACAGTGCCACTGTGTGCCTTTACTATGAAGCACGCAGAGATACTTTTGGAGGAACTCAGGTATCTCGGAATAGTTGGGGTGAAGGGGTTGAGATTGGAGTCCAGTGTATAGATGTGCTGGCCTTCATCACCTCCGGTTGGTATCCTCAAGGGTGCTAGTTCCATGTAAGTTCAATAATATATTGACTAATGTTATTGCATATCCTAAAATGTTTTATCTGGATGGGCTTTCACCCAGTTTTGAATGTATGTACATTATTTTTTGTATACATCCTACAGTGCTGTTTGATTATTTCTTTGCTTCAATAAACCTTTTCTTGATTAAAAAAAGTATGATTGGCCCATAAAAAAAAAACATACTTCTCTTTTAAGCTGGCCATACATTAACTGCTTAACGACCGCCGCATGTACATATACGTTCACAGAATGGCATGTACAGGCAGATGGGCGTACATGTACGTCCCTGCCTTTCCGCAGGTTGGGGGTCTGATCGGGACCCCCCCCCCGGTGCATGCGGCGGTCGGTTCCTCCGTGGGAGCAATCCGGAATGAGGGCGCGGCTATTCGTTTCTAGCCGCCCCCTCGCGATCGCTCCCCGGAGCTGAAGAACGGGGAAGCCGTATGTAAACACGGCTTCCCCGTGCTTCACTGTGGTGGCTGCATCGATCGTGTGGCTGCATCGATCGTGTGATCCCTTTTATAGGGAGACACAATCGATGACATCAGACCTACAGCCACACCCCCCTACAGTTGTAAACACACACTAGGTGAAACACTACTCCTTCAGCGCCCCCTGTGGTTAACTCCCAAACTGCAACTTTTATATTCACAATAAACAATGCAATTAAATGCATTTTTTGCTGTGAAAATGACAATGGTCACAAAAATGTGTCAAAATTGTCCGAAGTGTCCGCCATAATGCCGCAGTCACGAAAAAAATCGCTGATCGCCGCCATTAGTAGTAAAAAAAATAAATGCAATAAAACTATGCCCTATTTTGTAAACGCTATACATTTTGCGCAAACCAATCGATAAACGCTTATTGCGATTTTTTTACCAAAAATAGGTAGAAAAATACGTATCGGCCTAAACTGAGAAAAAAAAAATTTATATATGTTTTTGGAGGATATTTATTATAGCAAAAGGTTAAACAATGTTCTTATTTAATTTACTTTAGATTTACCTTCAATCATGTAGTACAAGGGCCTGCCTGATTGCATACAAATTGAAAGTGTTTAAGTTTGACCCCATATTATATGGTTTTGGTAAATCTAAAGGAAAATTGTATAATGTATGACCAGCCTTAGACAACAGTGAGTAGAAGGGCCTTCTCACCCTGGGCTTACAGAAAGAGGATTAAATGATGCCAAAGGTCATTCAACCCCAATGAAGACCGGTGCTAGATCAATGAGTAGTTGAGTCTGTAAGAAAGTTAAGGTGAGTATAGCAGCCAAAGCTGTTTTTTTTTTTAACTTGTGCTGTGGACAATTTTATCTTTTTTAGAAAATATTTACAATTAGAGCAACTAGTATATCATAGTAACATTAGCGCTCTTTAACTAACCCGGACCATACATTATGCCAAGAAAGGCCCCTAACTAGTCTTAAATTGCACATTATATAAAAAAAAAAAAAACACATTTAAAAAACAAAAAACAAAACTTAAAATAAGAGTGACAGAACACAAATAAGGATCAAATACAAAGTCAGCTCAATTAGCAAAATTGGTTTGAAATGACTGGTCATTCCAATAAAGAAAGGTTTTCCCAACAAGAGCACAGAAAACAATAACAGCCAAGTAGTGATTTAACCCTGCCTTTCTCAACCAGGGTTTCCCCAGCGGTTGCTGGCAGTTCCTTGAGCTGTGGCATATTGACCTCATGTTTGATGATGCCTGCATAGTTCTAGGGCGGTAAAGCGAATGGCATGGCAACAATTATAATTTTTGCTTCCTGTAAGGTAAGCATTCTAACACTGTAAAGGGGGGAGGGGGGCATTTCCACTGACCACAAATATAAGGAGCATTTTTCCCAATGTCCCCCCCCCAATGAATTGTCTTTAGTATAGGTTCCCCAAGATCTTTAAAATTGTTTTAATTGTTCCACCCTGAGTATAAAGAGTGAGACCGATGGCTTCTCAAACCCATCCCCACTCTACTAAAAACATGTTTTTATTATTTTCTGTCTCCCGCAACACAGGTGGCAAAAAATTTGTGACAATGGTTCTAACCATAACCCACTTCAAAACAACAAAAAAGGGTCCAGTTTTCCTGTCCCTGGCTCCTATGGGGCAGATCCACGTACCTCTGCGCCGGGCGCAGCGTATCTAAGATACACTACGCCGCCGTAACTTTGTTCTTTTTTTTTCGAATCCTCAAAGTATTCACACTGTAAGTTACAGCGACGTACAGTATCTTTGGCGGCGTAATGGCGCGCAATTCAAATCTCTGTGATGGGGCGTGTTTTACGGTAATACGTCGTGTCCCCACGTAAACAATGTTTTTTTTTAACTGCGCATGCACCGTCCGTGGGGGTATCCCAGTGCGCATGCTCGAAATTAACCCGGAACAAGCCAATGCTCACGACGGTGACGTCATTCTACAAAAATCCCTATTCGCGAACGACTTACGGAAACAACGTAAAAAATTCAAAATCTTACGCGGGAACGACGACCATACTTAACATTGAGTATGCCTCATAACAGCAGCTTTAACTATACGCCGGAAAAAGCCGAACACAAACGACGTAAAAAAATGCGCCGGCCGGTTGTACGTTCGTGGATCGCCGGAAACGCCACCTATCGCCGAAAAATTGCAGCTTAGATCCGACGGCGTACTAAGACGTACGCCTGTCGGATCTAGCCGAGATGCCGTCGGATCTTGTTTTGAGGATACAAAACAAAGATACGACGCGAAAAAATTGAAAATACGCGGCGTATCAAGAGATATGCCGGCGTAATACCTATGTGGATCTGCCCCTATGTGTCTAAAAATCACAGCAGTGCTCTTAACATTAGGGCAAAGGAGAAATAGACATAACTTCAAACATAAAAAAAATCGACATTAGATATAGGTCATGTCCTTCCTACATATTCTCTAGAAAAAACAATGCTCTGCCTCCAGCATGAGTGAAGGGAGACACAAAACAATATATAACAAAGACCAACCTTTGGTTCCTACTGAAATACAGATGAGCTACTGCTTTCTACACGCCTAAGCAAATACAGCCAGTATTACTGTTGAAGACGTTGCTCCCATCCATCAAATTGAAGAGCCTTGTAAAAGTCATGTACAGAAATATGTTTCATATGAGCTAAAACAGAAAAGAGGAGACATTGTTAACAGATAAAATAATATGTTTATTCACAAACAAATCTTAAAGTGATACTAAACAGAAAGTGTTAGTTGCCATAATTAATTCACATAAATCATATAAAGTAAAACCTTGGATTGAGAGTTATCTGGTTTGAGAGTGTTTTGCAAGACAAGCAAAATATTTCTATATATAATATATAAAATTTGACTTGATTAACAAGCAATGTCTTTGCTTCTAATCCCCTTGTGGAGGCCTCCATTTGTAGATGAACATTTTATAGTTACACAATCTATCACATTGCTATAATCTTTTTATATGGACAATAAACTGAAGGACTTATGAATAAATTGTTGTGGAATGAATCAACTGAGATTCCATTATTTCTTATGGGGAAATTTGCTTTGATATATGAGTGCTTTGGATTACAAGCATGTGTCCGGAACTAATTATGCTTGCAATCCAAGGTTTTACTGTACACTGTATATAATGTCACTGTAATTTGTTTTTGTTTGTTTTTAATTCTCTAAGTACCTTATTGCTGCAGCACTGTTGTGTGGTCACATGACCTTTCCCTGTACTTTGGCATCTGCTGAGAAAGGCTTTTTTACTCTGCCGATATATGCTTTCTACGGTGTGAGTCTGTGTCTGCACAGCCCTGATAGATGCTGCACTATTATATTATTATTTGTTATAATTATTTATAGTTATTTATTATATTATAATTTATGATTTTGTGTTTCAAACTTTATCATATCTGGGATGTCTACTAGACTCCTGTCTGGTCAGTTTTAAGTGAGTTATTCCTAAGAATTGATAGAAGACCTCCATCACAGCTTCAGTGTGAACATAGGCAGAACACACCACACCACCGTGCTAATAATCTGCTTACCAGATGGTAAAGGCAACAGGCGTTGTAATCATACAATGCAGCATAACAAGAAATTCCAAGACTCGGACAATGGATGGATATATTGTGCAATCATCACATGGAAATAACCAATGAAGAGAACAAAAGCAACAATAGTGAAGCCCGCACTCGCTCCCCAACGTTGCGCCGGCGTAACGTAAACTCGTTGGCGTAAGCCGGCCTAATTCAAAGTAGTTAGAAGTGGGCGTGATACATTTAAATGAACCGTGACCCCATGCAAATGAATGGCCGAACGAACGGCGCATGCTCAGAATCACGTCGAATATACTCCCTAAGATACGACGGCACATTTACACTTACGCAGCATATCTGTACATACGTCAGCGTAAGTGTTTCAAGAATACGGGCCTATGAGCCTCCCTTGCTCGATCCAAATAAAAAAAAAAAGGTTTTGCCCATAGTTCTACTTTAACTTATTTTTTATAACAATAGCCTGCATTTCAATTAGACCACAGTTCTTCCCTTGTGGTTTTAATGACTGAGAAATGAGCTCAACAACATTCTAAATAACTTATTAAACTGTAATGAAATTTAATGAAAAAGACAAAAACATTGTTCCATATTAAACACAGAGCAATATCTGATGGATCATGTGCATAACAGAAAAGACTGATGAAGGAGTAAACAGGAAGCCTGGACATCTATTGAATGCCTCCTGGAGTAAATCTGTCCAAGTTTAACCACCTGCTATGTGTAAATGTTTCTAACCCTGGAATATTTGTATTAGGATATGTCTGTATTGAAAGTATTTAGATCATGTGATATAGATATGTTATTTTCTAAGTCCACACTATTCACTGAGAGGGTTATCAAGGGCATCATCTGTGCTATTTAAAGTGTCCTTAGCTACACCCTTAAAACAGGTACAACTCCATCGTATTAATATTATATACCCTCCTATGCTATATTATTATTTTTTTTATTTCACATCCTTTGAGTCTCCTGCTAATCAGGTCTATTCATATCCTGGTCTAATCAACCCAGGAAAATGCTCTATGAAAGGCTGGTGTTTTGCCTCAAATTCACCACCTGCTGGCAGCAAGTTGTAAATAAAAAATATTTATATGCAACCCATGCTTGCCTGCATTATTTAACCACTTAAGCCCCGGACCAATATGCTGGCTAAAGAACCAAGGTGTTTTTACAGTTCGGGACTGCGTCGCTTTAACAGACAATTGCGCGGTCGTGCGACGTGGCTCCCAAACAAAATTGGCGTCCTTTTTTCCCCACAAATAGAGCTTTCTTTTGGTGGTATTTGATCACATCTGCAGTTTTTAGTTTTTGCGCTATAAACAAAAATAGAGCGACAATTTTAAAAAAAATGCAATATTTTTTACTTTTTGCTATAATAAATATCCCCCAAAAACATATATCATTTTTTTTCCCCTCAGTTTAGGCCGATACGTATTCTTCTACCTATTTTTGGTAAAAAAATCGCAATAATCGTTTATTGGTTGGTTTGCGCAAAATTTATAGCGTTTACAAAATAGGGGATAGTTTTATTGCATTTTTATTTTTTTTACTACTAATGGCGGCGATCAGCGATTTTTTTCGCGACTGCGACATTATGGCAGACACTTCGGACAATTTTGACACATTTTTGGGACCATTGTCATTTTCACAGCAAAAAATGCATTTAAATTGCATTGTTTATTGTGAAAATGACAGTTGCAGTTTGGGAGTTAACCACAGGGGGCGCTGTAGGAGTTAGGGTTCACTTTGTGAGTGTTTACAACTGTAGGGGGGTGTGGCTGTAGGTGTGACATCATCGATCGTGTTTACACGGCTCTCCCCGTTCTTCAGCTCCGGGGACCGATCGCTGCACTCGAGCGGCGATCGGGTCCACGGGACCCGCGGTCCCGATCCCGGAGCTTCGGACTGGGTCGCGGGAGTGCGCCGCGCGCCCGCGCCCGCGACCCACGGCTGGGTACAAGTACAGGACATATATATACATGCTTGTGCCCAGCCGTGCCATTCTTCCGACGTATATGTGCAGGAGGCGGTCCGGAAGTGGTTAACTGGCCTCTACTGTGAACATTCTTAATTCAATCATGAAGCATGACAAAACATGCATAGAAATCTTTTGAAATGTGTGTTCACCATCTTCAAAAATTGAACTCCAGACATACTGCTAATTACACAGTTTAACAAAATCCAGATGGATTATCACACCTGTCAGGCCTTGTACACACGACTGAACATGTCCGATGAAAACGGTCCGCGGACCGTTTTCATCAGACATGTCTGCTGGGAGGTTTTGGTCTGATGTGTGTACACACCATCAGACCAAAATCCCTGCAGACAGAGAACACGGTGACGTAGAAGACACCGACGTTCTCTAACACTGAAGTTCAATGCTTCCACGCATGTGTCAAATCAATTCGACGCATGCGCAGGATTTCGGGCCGCTGGTTATACGTCATAACCAGCGGACATGTCCGATGAGTCGTACTAACCATCGGACATGTCCGACGGACAGCTTTCCAGCGGACAAGTTTCTTAGCATGCTAAGAAACTTTTGTCCGCTGGAAACCTGTCCGCTAGGCCAGGAAACCTGTCCGCTAGGCCATACACACGATCGGACATGTCCGCGGAAACTGGTCCGCAGACCAGTTTCAGCGGACATGTTCGGCCGTGTGTACGAGGCCTCACAGAATAGGTACCGGTAATTCTGTTCATTGGTATTCAATGGTATTCAGTATTGTGATCAAGGTACTCCTGCCAGACACTACAACAATGAACTTCACCCCCAATGCACAATGCTGTTGAGCAATAAAGAGTGTAATGGGACCTGCCAATGAAGGAACAGCAGCACATTAATAAGATCACCACTCTGCTCTCTCTTTTCATTAGTGAGTTTCTACTGCATTAAAAAGATAGCACTCTCCAGTAAAGTCGATGGGAGTTGACTTACATGTTACATGAAGCAAAATTTATCACGCTCAAAATTCCCGCAATCAATAATTGGTGAAAACATACACTCACCAGCCACTTTATTAGGTACACCTGTTTAATTGCCTGGTAACACAAATTGCTAATCAATCAATCACATGGCAGCAACTCAATGCATTTAGGCATCTAGATGTGGTTAAGACAACTTGCTGAAGTTCAAACTGAGCATCAGAATGGGAAAAAAATTGGATTTATGTGACTTTGAACATGGCATGGTTGTTGGTGGCAGATAGGCTTGTTTGGGTATTTTAAAATCTACTGGGATTTTCACACACAACCATATCTAGGGCTCACAGCGAATTTTAACCCAAAAAAGAGGAAATATCGAGTGAGCGGCCGTTGCGTAGATGAAAATGCATTGTTGATGTCAGAGGCGAAACTGGCTACAGCAGCAGAAGACTACATCGGGTGCCATCTGAGAACAGGAAATTGAGGCTACAATTCGCACAGGCTCACCAAAATTGGACAATAGAAGATTGGAAAAATGTTGCCTGGTCTGATGAGTCTCCATTTTAGCTGCAACATTCAGATGGTAGGGTCAGAATTTGGCATAAACAACATAAAAGCACAAATCCATTCTGCCTTATATCAACAGCTCAGGCTGGTGGTGGTGGTGTAATGGTGTGCGGGATAATTTATTGGCACACTTTTGGGCCCTTTAGTACCAATTGAGCATCATTTGAATGGCAGTATTGTTGCTGACCATGCCCATCCTTTTATGACTACATTGTACCCATCTTCTGATGGCTATTTCCAGCAGGATAATGCCCCATCTCACAAAGCTCAAATCATCAAACTGGTTTCTTGAACATGACAATGAGTTTACTGTACGCCAATGGCCTTCACAGTCACCAGATCTCAATCCAAAAGAGCACCTTTGGGATGTGACAGAACAGGAGATTCACATCACGGATATTCAGCCAACAAATCTGAAGGAACTGCGTGATGCTATCCTGTCAATATGACTACAATTTCTGAGGAATGTTTCCAACACTGTGTTGAATCAAATGGGGATCCAACCCAGTCCTTGCAAGGTGTACCTTAAAGTGGTCAGTGAGTGTGTATATACCATAAATATGTATTGCAAAGATGAAAATCAAAATGTGTATAAAATATGCAAATGTGGATTACCAATGTTAAAGCAGAACTAAACCCATCAACGCATTACAACATTAGTTGACTTCATCAGGGGGATGAAGTTAACCAGTGATGTATTTAGTAAGGCGGAGCCTTGGGAGACATCAGTTTAGGAGAGAGGACCACAGCACACTTCAGCAGCAGCATGTCTGAGCTCAGGGGGAACTCTCTTCTCCAAGCTTCTTAAATAAGAATGATCTGTTTTTACATTTTTTAAATGTGATTAATGTGTTAATAAAGATGGATTAATTTTGGTAACAGGGGGAGCACTATGATTTTTCTCTTTTCTTTTTAAACATTTGAGTGTTTCCTATGCTGGTGGTTCCAATGAGGGTATTTTTAGTCATCTATCAGCGCTGTTCCTGGCTAGGTGTAACATGTAACACTTTACTTTGGAGCAGTGCTCCACACCCCCATCCCTGATCCCCCCAGTGACAAGGGGCGGTGGGTCCTCTCCCTGCAGCCGCTGTCACATTTAAAAAAAATCTGCCCACACAGCAATGTCATTCATTCACAGTATTTTGGGTATGAATGAACTACAAGTCCTGTCTGCCACAGTGGCAGATGCCTCGTAGTTCTGAATGCACTGTAAGGGCGCTGATAAGAGCCCTCAAAGTTTACTGACACTTACTGCACTTAGTAACTGTCTACCTGTATAAAGGTATGGTCAGACAGCTTTACTGAGTTTTTGAAGGAGCCTGGCATTCCATCCACAAACCACTGATCGCAAGTGCAATGCTTTGCAGGCTGGAGTGTAAAAACATTATAAATACACATTTTTTTACCTGCAAAATCATATGTAATTATTATTTTTATAACTACTTCAGCGCTGGACGATATTACCCCCTTAATGACCAGAGCATTTTTGAGATTCGGCACTGCGTCGCTTTAACTGGCAATTGCGCGGCCGTGCAATGTTGTACCCAAACAAAATTGACGTCCTTTTTTTCCAAAAACAGAGCTTTCTTTCGGTGGAACTTGATCACCTTTGCAGTTTTTATTTTTTTGCGCTAAAAACAAAAAAAATTGAAAAAAAAAACAATCTTTTTTACATTTTGCTATAATAAATATCCCCAAAATATATAAAAAGACTAATTTCTTTCTCAGTTTAGGCTGATATGTCATCTTCTACATATTTTTGGTTAAAAAAAAATATATTGATTGGTTTGCACAAAAGTTTTAGCGTCTACAAAATACATTCATGGCATTTTTATTATAATTAATAATGGCGGTGATCTGCAATTTTTATCAGGACTGTGACATTGCGGCGGACAGATCGGACACTTTTGACACTATTTTGGGATCATTGACATTCATACAGCGATTAGAGCTAAAAATAGCCACCAATTACTGTATAAATGTCACTGGCAGGGAAGGGGTTAAACGTTAGGGGGCAATCAAGAGGTTAACTTTGTTCCCTCAGCGTGTTCTAACTGTAGGGGGGATGGGCTACCTAGTGCGGGTACGCTCTTTTTTGCACCTGTGCCATTCTGTCGACTTACATCGCCATGCCATTTTTTATTTTGTAATTGTTGGATTAAATGGTGTTTTTATTTCTGCTTAGAGTTCAGCTTTAATGTTTTGGGCCAGACTTCGAGAGATCTTTGCCAGTAAATGTACAACAAACTTCATTCATATTGTTTAAGATCATCACACCTAATACAGTTAAAAGTAGCATATCATAAAGCTGAATTCCATTAGGAAAACAACTGTTTCTGTAAAATGTGTGCCTTAGTGTAAAGGTACAATACCTAGACAAACAGAAAATGTATATCCTGGACTATAAAGTCTTTTTTTTCAGATGGTCTTGGCACCCAAAGATTTAATTTCCTCTGCATATCCTGTCATACATTACACCTGAATAGAGTGACCCAATAGCAAAGTCTGGTGTGGATTACAAGCCCCTGCTGCTAAAAGTAAAGAAATGGAATACTTATAAGTTACCAAATGACATTTACCATTTCTCCGAAATAATTTCTATTTGAATGCAACTTCTACCACATTATATAATTAGATAAAACTGTCTAATTGCAAGATTTGGGTCATTTAGGGTTCATTCACAGCAGGTGTGTTGAGCTGCGTTGATTAGCATTTATCAACGCAGGCTCAATGCCGGGACACATGAAAAAAAAACAATTTACAATTTCTGTACAGTATTCCAGGTGCTTCCATCATTCCCCATGTGGCACATTACTAGTCCTTGAATCTTCTATGTGATATTTGAAATAGTAAGTGTGCGATATATACCTTCTTCTTCCTCTTAAAGCGGTTGTAAACTGCTGCAGTAAAAAAAAAAAAAAAAAATCCCCCGTAAGACAATTGTATAATGTGCTAGTATGCATAGCATAGCATAGCATACTAACACATTATGAAATATTTACTTTGGAACGAAGCCCTTCAGGGGCATGCTGTCACCGCTGATAGGGCTTCCATATCCCCTGGTCTTCCTTCCGCGATGACATCACTCACGCGCAAACACACGTGGGAGTCCTAGGTTCCACCACAGTACTCTGAAGGTCTGGCATGGTATACAGACCTTCAGCGCGCATGTGTCTGTGACGTCATCGGCTGAATCCAGTGTGAATATCTCCTAAACAGTGCCTTTTATGAGATATTAATTTTACCTACCTCATTTTACCGCTCAAAAACGCCACTGCCCAAAACTGCTGATAACAGTCTATGTGTGCATGGACACATAGGATAACATGATGGAGAGTTTATTGACTGTAGAAAAAAACATCTAATGCCAAAAACAGCTGCTGTTAAAACGTCCAAAAATGTCCCGTGTGCATGAGGCCTAAAATGTAAATAAAAAAATTGGTGCAATAAATTCGCCATCAATATCTTTACTAGGCCTATGGAAATCTCTCACAAATAAACTGCACACCTTTTTTTTCATGGAGTCTTTATGCACCCTGTGCAAAAGAAAATTCAAAACAGCATGGGGGCCACCCCACCAAAATTGATTCCAGAGCCCAATCTGAACATGCATCTTGGCTTGCTGGCAAACGGGGCAATGAATGTTCCTGGATGAATGCCCTCGTTTATAATACCAGGCCACATACTAAACATAGGGGATAACTTGCCAGAGAAACACACCCTGACAAAGCACTGTGTTCTAATGTTGATGAGGACAAGGGCCTCTTCCCTAAAATCCTGGATGTGGGGGGCTTATTGGAATCTGAAAGCACCCTTCAAAAACAAGGGGACCCCCAGATACTCCCCCCTCCATGAGAATAATAAGTACCCCTGCTCATTCACAAATACAAAATAAAAGGTCAATAGTAAAAACACACACAGTCCTGCAATGTAAATCTACCCTCAATCACATCATCCCATGATGCAGATCCATGCCAATCACAATGGCAGAAAAAAAACAGCTTTTTTTTGCATACAAAATTGTCTGACACATCCATTTATTTGGTCGTTCACACAGGAATCGTGCAGAGGTCTCCTTCATATTATTTCCATTTCTATTTGAATGTGCTTAGCCAATAGTATTAGACAATCTTCTCAATTAGTAAATATTTTTAACTCCTATTCTAATGGTTATTACTCTGCACGCTCTCTACTTTGCAGATAGAGAAAGGAGCTGTGTGTTATAGTGGGCGTCCTGACACTCCTGCTTGCCCCCTCCCCCTCAAGGGGCTTTCTCCACACCAAGGAGAAAGCCTCACATTACGGTGTGTAGTAACAGACAGAAGAACAGGAAGTGAGGATTTCTCAGAAGAAATAAGGACATATAAAAGCAAAATCAAGGATGAGGTAAGTGAAGGAGGACTGCACTAAGGTAAAGGAAGCTATTTAGGGAACAAAAATGTTACCTTTACAATAGGGTCGAAACAACTAATCGATTAATCGACAACTAATCGATTATGAAATTAATCGATTACAATTTCATAATCGATTAATCGGCCAGTAACATAATGGGGTTAAATAAACTAAAATTAGCCCATTATAGTACAAAAAAGCAAATCGCTACTGTAAATATTACTTTCACTGTCCCACAGTAAAAAAATGAACCCCTTACAGTAGCGATTATTTGCACTTTTTGTACTTATTTTTGTTTTTTTAACCCCATTATGTTACTAAACATCTCAGGCCTGGGTCACACCTATGTTTTTTGCAGAAACACACTACAGTTCATTTACATGTTTTCCTATGGGACACGTTCACATCCATGATTTTTTTTCAGCTGCTGCATATTTGGAAAGGGCGAGGACTTTTTAACGCAAAACAGTGCTGTTTTTTTTTTGTTCAATATACTTCAATGGAGAAGCTGCAGAAATGCAAAAGCTGCATGTAATGTGTGTTTGCAGCAATTTGTGTTTTGTAATCCGCCCAATAACAAATTGGCCCAAAAAAATTAAAAAATTCTAATTTTTCTTTTTTTAAGGCTATTATCCGATTAATCGATTAATCGAAACAATAATCGGCCAACTACTCGATTATGAAAATAATCGTTAGTTGCAGCCCTACTTTACAACCCCTTGTTGTCTGTAAAAATTAAAATAAAATTGCAGAGTGCCTACCTAATAAGAAGCATAAACTCACAGTCCCTAGAGTACTGAACTGAAAGCACTTTTTACCTGCCATTGTCGGCCTTAAAAAATATAGTTTGTGCAAGATAAATGAGATAATGTATGCAACTGATTTTTGTACTTAGCCAAACATACAGTTTCTCACAAAAGTGAGTACACCCCTCACATTTTTGTAAATGTTTTATTTTATCGTTTCATGTGACAACAGTAATGACACTTTGCTACAATGTAAAGTAGTGAGTATAAAGCTTGTATAACAGTGTATATTTGCTGTACCCTCAAAATAACTCATCACACAGACATTAATGTCTAAACCGCTGGTAACAAAAGTGAGTACACCCCTAAGTGAATATGTCCAAATTCGGCCCAATTAGCCATTTTGTCTCCTAGATGTCATGTGACTCGTTAGTGTTACAAGGTCTCAGGTGTGAATGGGGAGCAGGTGTGTTAAATTGTGTGTCATCGCTCTCACTCTCATACCGAAACTGAACTCTTTGAGGATCTGAAAAAAATAATTGTTGCTCTCCATAAAGATGGCCTGGGCTATAAGAAGATTGCCAAGACCCTGAAACTGAGCTGCAGCACGGTGGCCAAGACCATACAGCGGTTTAACGGGACAGGTTCCACTCAGAACAGGCCTTGCTATGGTCGACCAAAGAAGTTGAGTGCACATGCTCAGCATCATATCTAGAGGCTGTATTTGAAAAAAAAGTTGTATGAGTGCTGTCAGCATTACTTTGGAGGTTGAAGGGGTGGGAGGTCAGCCTGTCAGTACTCAGCTCAGCTCACGGAAGCCTCTTCTAAAGTTGATGCACAAGGAAGCCTGCAAACTGTTTGCTGAAGACAAACAGATTAAGGACATGGATCACTGGAACCATGTCCTGTGGTCTGATGAGACCAAGATAAACGTATTTGGTTCAGATGGTGTCAAGCATGTGTTTTGCCTACAGTCAAGCATGGTGGTGGGAGTGTCATGGTCTGGGGCTGCTGGCACTGGGAAGCTACAGTTCATTAAGGGAACCATGAATTCCGGCATGTACTGTGACATACTGAAGCAGAGCATGATCTCCTCCCTTCAGAGACTGGGCCGCAGGGCAGTATTTCAGCATGATAACGACCCCAAATACACCTTCAAGACGACTGCTGCCCTGCTAAAGAAGCTGATGGTAAAGGTGATGGACTGGTCAAGCATGTCTCCAGACCTAAACCGTATTGGACATCTGTGGGGCATCCTCAAACGGAAGATGGAGGCGCGCAAGGTCTCTAACATTCATCAGCTCTGCGATGTCGTCATGGATGAGGACTCCAGTGGATACAAGCTGTACACTCACTACTTTACATTGTAGGAAAGTGTAATTTCTTCAGTGTTGTCACATGAAAATATATAATACCATTTTTACAAAAATGTGAGGGGTGTACTCACTTTTGTGAGATACTTTAATACAAATGTATTGATGAACTCATGTCTACTGAATTCCCAAGTCAACCTGCTGTCCAGACAAATTTTAACATATGTTTAAAAACATATTTTCTTGACACCAAAAAAAAACTGTCTTTATTGTTCAATCCAATAAGTCTGCAAAATTTACAATTGTTATCATTATGTCTATAATGTCCTGTTCAATGTTCAAATTCTATCTTCAGATGTGACATCTTGAAAATACATAACATACTACACTATTTTTAAATGTTTGTGGTGTGATTTCAAATGATATGTATAACCTAATATCATTATCATCTCAGCTTTCAAGGTATAAATCTACCCGCAATTAATTTCTCCACTTTTACAGAGGATGTCATTAAAGTTTTAAAAAGCAGATGGAAATGAAATAGAAATACTCAAGTTACTAAATAAGAACAAAGAAGAATATATAAATGCTTGTGCTATGTCAAGAAATTCTGATCACAAGAATGTCAAGTTAATATATTGAAACGCAGTAAGGTGTAATTTGAATTACTATATTTTTAACATAAAACATTCCTGCTGGTTAGTTTTAATAATTACTGTATTTATTGGCATATAACAATCACTTTTTTACCCTGAAAATAGAGGGTAAACTGTGCCTGCCTGTTATACGCAGGGGGCTGTGGAAAGTTTTTTTCCTGAAACTTCCCTCTTAAAGTTAGGGTGTATGTTTTTTGCCTGTGCGTGTTATACGCATTAAATACGGTATGTACCAAAAAGAAAATTGTGCAGGGTAGGAGCGAGCAAAGTGAATGCAAGTGTTGAAAGTTGAAACTATCATTCGGTAATTCTAAATTCAGGGCAGTAACAGTGCTGGAGTGTGCATGTAAAGGTATGTGCAAGCTTGGCTAGATGCCTGCACTGTACTGCTGCAGTCTATTTAGTATACTGTATTATAACCATTAAACCTTTTTTTTTTTTTTATTTACAGTAGATTTGCCTTCACTTTCTGTCTTGAAGACACAAATGAGAGAAAACCTCCATAAAATTAAGGATTAGGGAAATTCCCACCTCGGCCAGGTGTCAACAGAACACTTGTTTAAATTGGAAGGTTGACACTTAACCTCTTGCTCTGGTACCAATGTATAGTTTTGGATTTCACCTTAATTTCCATTTTGGTGACCTTGATTGGTAGGACAAATTGAGGGGTTATTCTCTCAAGTTGGGACACAAATATCTAACCCTTCTCAGAGCTATCCAAAATATTAAAAAAATCTTCACTTTTAAATGCATTTTAGAGGGCAGTTAACAACAATGGATGTGTCTCTTTCAGATATCTGAAATCTGTCGCTATACCTGACCATCAAAAGCAGCTAAAGGAGTTAAACATTTTTGCTGTGTTCAAAATTTTATGTAATTTGGTTGAGAAACGGAATGTAAGCAATTTCAAATTTCAGCTGAATTTCATGGCTGACAGCAGCACAGATGATGGGCAATGAATAAATATTAGGCTTTCTAGAAAACAGTTCTTCAAACACATTGCTATTCAGAATAAACATAGGCAGAATATTTGAAGATAATAACCCAAGTAGAAAAACTATAAGTGATGAGCACTTCTCTGCATTCCAAAATTGCATGAAATCTTCCATGTTGCATAAAATACAATTTTAATATCCATGATAGTGAAAGTTTCTACAGAATAGTCAAGATGTCTCAAATTGTCTCTCTATGACTGTCATTTATGCATATTTTTTAAGAGATGCAGCAAAGCTCAAACAAACATTAAGAAATTACCATTTCAAAACTGCAGAAAACATTATTAGTTTTAAAAGAGATAAACTAAGCTGGATGGCCGCATACAACTGTGGTCAGTTGTATGCATATTGATACCGTATGTACAGTGCCTGGCATACATGTTCAACCCCAGGGCTTTTAAGTAGTTTTAATTGGGATTTTATCTCACTGATAAATAAAAAAATACTCCATAATATCAAATTAGGAAATTGTATATAGAAGTTTTTGTATTATGGGTATACAGTATATTAAATTAATTGTTTATTGGTCCCTTGGAGTATTAGTGAAGTAATTAATTTATATGTTGATAAAACAAAAAACGAAATAAAATAAAAGGCATAACTGTGACTCTGTCTAGGGAAGTCCAACCACCAAAACTCATTGATGGGTAAGGAAGGCATTAACTCTTAGGCCTTGTACTCACGACCGGATCTGTGCGCTGAAAACTGTCTGCCGGACAGTTTCCGGCGTACAAGGCTGATTTTTGTTTGGTTCCGCTGGCTTGTACACACCAGCGGACCAAATTACCGTCGTACCGGAACGCGTGCACGTAAACTACGTACGACGTCACTATAAAGGGGAAGACCAAACTTAATGGCGCCGCCCTCTGTTCCTCTTTTGCTAGTTACGGGTTTGCTCGTGTTAGTGAAGGTTTGGTTAGAGCTGATTCGCGCTTCTCGGTCTCCAGGCTTTGACAGCGTGTATTCACGGGTTCAGTGCGTGTGCTTGCGGTAACGTAGTTGTCATTCGGCTATAGGCTAGCAGGTTGTTTCTGCTTTTGCAGTTGCATCCTGTGCGCTCGTATCTGTTTGTCACGCGTTCGTCGCAGGTAGTGCTGGATTTGCGAGTGCTTTCTGTTTGAGTGTGTTCTTGACTGACCAGCCGGCCGGTTTGAAGCCATGATGGAGCAGCAGCGTCAATTTTCGCGAGTTGGTGCTGTTTATGGGATGGCTGCTGGATATGTTCATTATTCCAGTACTTTGGCCAGAAACAGGGGGCGGAGGCGTTTCTGGACCAAGAATTGGTTGCGCCAGCGTGACCAGTTCTCACATATGCCTCTGCTTATGGGAAATCCAGGAGAATAATCCTAATGACTTTAGGAATTTTCTCCGCATGACGGACCCCGTATTCAACAGTCTGCTGGATCTTCTGTCCCCCTATATCACGAGGCAGGACACTGTGATGCGCCAAGCCATCACGGCCGAGCAGAGGCTTATTGCCACGTTGCGGTACCTGGCGACTGGGAGGAGCCTGCAGGACCTCAAGTTCTCGACAGGCATCTCTCCGCAGGCGCTTGGGGTCATCATACCGGACACGTGTGCTGCCATCATCAAAGTTCTGCATGAGGAGTATATTAAGGTAAGTTTCCTGGCTGTAATAATGTGGCCAACTAACTTTATTTTTAATTTCCCAGATATGCTGTGTGTTTAACTAACGTTCCCTTTTCTCCCTATGCATGTTGATATAAGCTTTACATGTTTTATTCTTGACCTACCTGCATATTTGTCCCTTACCCAATATTAACCTGTCCAGCATGCTATCCTAGGGACAAACCCACCTTGCCATTTTTTAAAACACGACTTTTTGGTTTTTGTGTCCCCCCCCCCTTCAAATTTTTTAAGTCCCCATCAGAGGGCTGTGGAGTCTCTTAATTAAGTGGCCCTATATATATTTCATTTCCCAAATTCTCCATGCACATTTTTCAAATGCAATTTTAATACTGTGAAGTTTCACAAGGATGCTTGTAGGATGTTTTTGTGCCAAAGTACTAAATCTCTTTTTTTGTTTGTCCCCACAGCTACCCTCCACACCACAGGAATGGCAGTCTGTGGCTTCCCAATTTGCCCAGCGGTGGGATTTTCCAAACTGCGGTGGAGCAATAGATGGGAAACACGTCCGCATTGTGCCCCCACCCCACTCGGGGTCCTACTATTATAATTACAAGGGTTATCATAGTATTGTGTTGATGGCGGTGGTGTCGGCACAGTATGAGTTTCTATATGTGGACGTGGGGAAGAACGGCCGGATGTCTGATGGGGGAGTGTTCGCACGGACTGATTTCTATGATCGTCTCCAAGCTGGTGGTCTGGCATTGCCACCAGATGAAGAGAATGTGGAAGGACTTCCGTTTGTGTTCCTAGCGGACGAGGCTTTCGGGCTTGGTCCTCACCTCATGCGGCCTTTTCCCCAGAGGACCCTCACCTCAGAGAGGAGTGTGTTTAATTTTCGGTTGGCCAGGGCTCGGAGGGTAGTCGAGAATGCCTTTGGGATACTCACCAACCGGTTCCGCCTGTTCAGGACATCGATACATCTGGCGGAATATAAATTGGACACCGTTGTATTTGCCTGCTGCATTTTGCACAACTTTTTACGCAGGCACTCCCAGACGTACCTACCCGACATCGGTTCTGAGGCAAGACTACCCTCAGATCCCCTTCCCGGGCTGGACACTGGTCGCGCTGGCTTGGCCCCCCAATCAGCTCGTGAGGTACGCGACAAATATGTTGAGTACTTCATGGGTCGGGGGGCCATTGCTATGCCAGATCATATTTCTTTCTAATTCGGCCCCCAAAGAAAGGAATATTCTCACAAATAATAAATAATTAGACCATTGGACTTTATACAGTTGTTTGTCATTAATGCTTTTTCTCTTTTTATCTGTCTTCCTGGTTCTCTAACTAACTTCTGCAATTTTAGTGCATAATTGATTTCTCCACTTTTAGTAAATAACCACATTTTGCACAGTATTCACTCATCTACAAACAAGGTATTGAGTCTAGAAATAAGAAGCAACTCCATTTGAAAATTTTGAGGTCAAGTGTTTTAATTTTTGCTTGTTCATGACCAAAAAAATTATTTTATATTTTTTTCATTACTCCCTGCTTTTGTACTTAGGAGTCTACAATATTTTTTGGACTTTGTGTATTTTTTTTTCAGGTAATTAAACAAAAAATATTATCAAGAATATACATTTTTTAACAAGTTCACAGTTTTGTTTATCAAATATAGTTCGATTTATTGTTTACATATATATATATATATATAGAATATTTTTGGTGGGGTGTTTACCGCCTTTGTATTTTTTCTTCTCGGCATATTTTTTCGGCCCAAAAACCTATATTTTTTTTAAAAATTTTTTTTTTTTTTTTTTTTCATTTTTTTTGTGTGTTTTTAAATACGAATATTTGTTGGGGAGATTTAGGAGTCAAATCTCGACTTCACTAAATTCAGTGATTAGAGAGATTTATAATTCTATATATATATATATTTCATTTTTTTGGGTGTTTATTCTTTATGGTCTAAACTTTATAGTATCCAAAAATGTACAACATGGACAAAAAAAAGAACTTAAAACTTATAAAAATATAAAAATTCACAACAGCAGTCAGTCATGGTGTGCTTTCACACTGGAACACGCCAAAATTTGAAGATACACACATTCAGTGCAAACTCGCCAAATGTCATTGGTTCAACAGACAAATGGCCACATGTGCTATCTGACATCATGGGTGATCAATGTCTGTGTTTTGTGGGAGCAAACCCTTCCTCTCAACTACTTGAGGATGGAGGAGCGGGTTGGACCCACAAAGCACAAACACTAGATATTCTGTGATGGCAGATAGCACATGTTGGCACACTGTGTGTGTATCTTCAAATTTTGGCGTATTCATTATTAAAACAGTAAAAATGTTTGTGGGGGCGGGGGATGGGCGGGGGGTGTTTCAGTCTTTGACACGGCCCATCATGTCAATAATATTTTTAAAATTGGATTCGATGACCATCATTCTTTGCCGCATATTGTCCATTTCCGTGCTGCATTCCAAAAGGACATTTGTTACATTCTGTTCCATGACAACCATCCTTTCACGCATATTGTGCATTTCAGTGCTGCACTCCATTACCTGTTGAATAATTATAGCAGCACTTGCACATGAAAATATTGACACACCATCCTCCTCCCCTAAAAACGAAAAAAATGGGCATTCAAAAATTTTTTATTTGATGAGGCCTATCTACATATGTTTTTTTAAATCAAGCTAGGGTGACACTGACCTGATGGGCTTCTCCTTTCCACCTCTTCGACATCTTCTATCACTCCTCCTTCTTCCACCACCTCCCCATCATCTTCTATCACTCCTCCTTCTTCCACCACCTCCCTATCATCTTCGACTCCTCCTTCATCCATCAATCCACCTTCTTTCAATTCGCCAAATTGTTCTTCCGCCACTTGCCCTTCATCTGCTATAAATTCTAAGTCCAAAATTACTTCTTCCTCCTCTCTTCCTTCCTCCTCTCTTCCTTCCTCCTTTCTTCCTTCCTCCTCTCCTTCCACATCCTCTTCTCCTTCAACATCCTCTTCTCCTTCCACATCCTCTTCTCCTTCCACATCCTCTTCTCCTTCCACATCCTCTTCTCCATCCACATCCTCCTCCTCCTCCACATGTCGAGATGGAAGATTTTGGCCTTGTCTGGCCCTCTCTGCCTCCTCCAAATGCTGGCGACTTCTTTCCCCTTAAATAACAACAAAAAAAATGTATACTCATCAGCACACAGATATTGGAGAGCATAAATCGCACACATTGCTTAGAAGAGCCTTTCATTTATTTACTTTTATCTTTCACCAAACCTACATTTTTGAATTACTTCTATGGCAAGCTCTGATCCTGCCCCTTTTTAGCAAAGTGACACACATGGATGTCCCCCCTAAACTGTATTTCTGGGAGACCCTACCAAAACCCATTTTTGTTTTGGGGAGACACAGGTGCTCTGCATTGCAGATGTGAAAACATCTGCTTTATTACCACTGTTTTTAGAATGTATCCTGTTTGCCTTTCCCATTCTCCTAATTCTATTTTTTATAACTAGCTTTTACACAATGTTTACAAACAAAGTGTTTGGCCAGTGAGCCATGTCCAGGTGTGTTGTTCCTGGAAAAACCGAGCCTTTCTGAGAAACTATGTGATGTTACGTGGTTTACTAAGAACACTATTTGTAAATATGTAGTTATTTATGTCATAAAAAATAAATGACAACATGTCTTTAAAATTACAAGCAGGCCAAGGAGGCAGATGGTGAAATATACATGGCAACACATTATTGCAGACTATCAACCCCCCCCCAACCCCAAAATATATTTACTTACTTTTACGCAGAATTTTGAGTATCTTCTTCATCTGATGTGGCTCCCTCAATTTTAAGTCTGACCAGCGTTTCCTCAGCTGTTCCTTGGACCTGGTGATCCCAAACATCCTCTGCATTCTCCTCGCCACCTTGTCCATAATATGTGCCTTTCGGCGGTTAGGGGTCTTGTATGGCCCTAATTCACCATCATAGTCCTTCCTCCGCATGATGGAAACTAACTCCACCATTTCCTGGAACCGCATATTAGTGGCTTTGTATCTTCTTTGCCTTGATCGGGACGTCCCTGCCTCTGTCCCTTCACTTGTGGCATGAGAGCATCGTGCCCGCTCGTGTGACATCGCCATCTTTCCTTTCCCACAGAGATTATGGGCGGGGAAAAGATGAATTGTTACGCCATGGGCGGAGAAGAGGGCGGCGTTTAATACATACGCGGAGTGTAGAGAATGCAAACAACGTGTTTACGTAGGTTACGCGGAGAATCTTCGAGCGCATCCAGAACATACACAGTTAACGCCATATTTCCTAAACACATTGATTAGGGGCCTAGCAAAGGTGACGAGGGCGGGGTTTAATAAATACGCGGAGTGTTTAAAAGGTGCACGCCGTGATTACGCATCTTACGCGGTAATTAGGCGAGCGTGAGAAACGAGGAGCGAGAGACAGGAAGGTAAGGAAATTAAAAATGGGATCAGCAGAGGCCTAGAAAATGTAGACACATGGGATGGGGGTTTGGGCTGTTGGTTGCACCCTTTTTAAGCTATTCTGTCTATGGGGTACCACAATGTTATTTTGGTGTCCAAATGCTTTTGGACACCTCACAAAATAGAGATGTGAACAATGCTGTACCTCATTGACAAGTTTTTGAATGGTGTATTCAGATCAGGCAAAGTATTGTTCAAGTGTTGGTTGTACAGAGGTCATTAGGAAGTGTCTTTTATGTCATCCATTGTCAGGGGCATGAGATCTACACATGAAAGAGTGCCTAGATGAATACTGTCATTTGTAATCATTGTTTATTTTTCTATATTAAAAATAGTTACTGCAATGTTAAGAATGGCTCTGCATCTAGCAAATCAATGTTTGGTACAACCAATGCGGCCGAGCTGCCAATCATTGTTTAAACAAGAGAGACTGTGTTTGTAATTAGATATAGCTAATAAATTTGAAGACACATATTATATCAAGGTCAACGCTGATCCTTTTGAATATCTATTTTTCTTTGGTTTATGTTTTGCGAATCTAGACTCCAAAAGAAATATCATATTTCACAACGGGAAATGGACCAACTACAAACAAAGGAAGCTATAGAGGCCTTACTACAAAAATATCAGGACACGCCCATCCTGTGGAATTCAAAACACTCTTTATATTGTAATAAAGATGTACGAGCGGCAGCACTAGAGGAGCTAGCAAACTATATGCAAACATGGGTGCCAGGATGCACTGCCAACATGGTGAAGGATAAACTTGCCAACCTGAGAAGCACATACAGAAGAGCATACAAAGCTAATAAAAGCAAAAAATCGGGAGCAGCAGCAACACAAGCAAAGGAACCCAAACGGTGGTATTACAAACAGATGGCTTTTTTGCGGGACGAAATGGAAGGCAGGAAAACGATGTCTAGTCTTGCTTCCAACCTTTCCTCCATGCTACCTTCCAGCGGACATTCCCCAGATGACCACAGCCCTGCAGAGTCGGAGGAAGAGGGCCTGGCTGACAGAGATGCAGATCTGCCACCCTTCGATGAGGAGGTATAGTAGTTTCCTCTATATTTCTGACCTAAATAATTATTGGTGGATTAATGATTTGATATTGTAAAAGAAAAGCCAAGCTGGGAAAAAGCACAAAAAAAGGTGTACAGACAAATAGGTGTCAGGGATGACAACTGCAGGGGTCAGAAGTAGAGTCTATTCAAGTAATAATGAACAGAAAATACTAAACGAAAAACATGAAAATGAGTGTGGTTTTATTTAGCGAAATTGTAAAAAATTTCCTTTTTTTTGCACACAGGAAGAAGAGATCAGCCAGGAGGTGGCAGATCCTCACGTGTCTGTCAGCCAGGAGGAGGCCGGGGTCAGTGGCAGCCAGGAGGAGGCCGGGGTCAGTGGCAGCCAGGAGGAGGCCGGGGTCAGTGGCAGCCAGGAGGAGGCTGGGCCCAGTGGCCTGCAGCAGGTCCCCCCGGCCAGGAGAACCACCACCAGCCAGTCTTCTCCCCCCCAGGTGAGGCCATCAGGCCGAAGGAGGCAGTTGAGGCCTGTGGAGGAGGCAAGCCTCCGCATGATACAGGAGGCAAGCGCCATCATGAGGGCCCCCCTCAACCCCACAGAGGCCTTCAGTGCCTCCTTGGCACACGATTTGAATGAAGGGGAGGAGGACCAGAGAAGACTGGCAAAGGCCCTGATGAACCAGGTCCTTTGGTGGATGCAGAAGGGCCTGCTGACCCCAGACACTGGGCTATGTGACCCGGCCCGGCTTGCGGAACACCATCCTCCTGCTGCCACATCGACCCCACCTGCAAGAGCCCGTGTAAGATCCGCTGGAAGGCTGCCTGGAGGGAAGGCTGGAAAGAGGAGGAAACGTTGATTCTCTGCCTTCCATTTCCTTCCACATAAAGGACATATTGTTTGGACTACCACAGTTTGGGTTCCTTTGTTTCTGTGCTGCTGCTTCATATTTTTGTGTTTGGCTCCTGAGGCTTTGAAGTTTATCCTTCACCATGTTGGAAATGCAAGTTTGCATATAGTTTGCTATCTGTTCTAGTGCTGCCGTTCTTTTTTTGTTTGGATGACATTTGCATAAATAAATGTATTTTTGCTATCATTTGAAAACATGTCTATTGTTTGTTATACTGTGGGGATTATTAGGCAGCAAACCTTTAATAAATATACAATGGGTCATTTACAAAGGACACACTCCTTGGGGGGGGGGGGGGACATTTGGTGTGCCAACATGGTTCAATATTCTCAAATGAAACAAAAAAAAAAAAAAATTTAAATAAAAAAAAAAAAAAACATGTAAAAAAAAATTAAAGAAAATGGTGACATAACTAGAAACAACCAAAAAAAAAAAAAGATGCACATTCCTTTACAAAAATGACTAAAATAAATTATGGAGGACCACCAACCAAAACACACGTCTGGCATAGAAAACCTTATTAAAGGATTACATCACAAGCAAGAAATGTGACATTTCAGTATGGGACAACTCTATTGAAATTGCATCAGCAAGAGAACGGGGTTATTCTAGCAAGAGAAGAATTAATAAAACGAGGCAAGAAACTGTGGTTTAGTGCGCCTTTTTAAGACATTGTTCTCTTGCTAGAATAAAAGGTTTCTAATGACGAATGTGCCATATCCCAAACAAACGCGAGTTTTACCTGAACGAGCGCTCCCGTCTCCTCATTTGGACTGAGCATGCGCGGGGTTTTTGTACGCTGCTTTTGTGTACAGACGACCGAACATGTCTGACGGACACGATTCCAGCAGACTGTTTTAAAGCAAGACCAGGAAACAGTTGTTCGTTGGAAAACGGTCTGGCCGACGAATGTTTGCTGGAATCCTGTCCGTTACTGCCTACACACGATCGAACATGTCCGCTGAAACTGGTCCGCGGACCAGTTTCAGCAGACATGTTTGGTCGTGAGTACGGGGCCTCAAGCTTGTTGCAAATCTGAAGGAGCTGCAGAGAACCATAGATAGGAGGAACCATCAATGGATTAACTATAACTCAAAACTGGTTAGTAAGTTATTAAGATCAATGAGATCAAAGCCATACTGCCATAAACTATGTGAGAGACACAGCAAATATGTGGGCATTGGTTCTCTTGTTTGATAGGACCACAGTGAAACATTTTGGCCCTAGAGAAAAACACTATGTAGCAAAAGACTACACTGCTCACCACTATAACAACCTCATCTCCACATTGAAGCCAGGCAGTTTGTAAACGGCGCTTCATCGCCGTATTGCGTTCCACGCTGGAACGCATACGGCGACCACACCGTGCTGCTACAATACTCTGCTATTGCTGAAGAACTGCCATGCTCTGCAAACGAATAAGTACCATTACCACGTTACATTTATTGCTCTAGAGTTACCCTGTTCACATATTGTACTTACCAAGTACTGTATTTGAACCTGACTCAAGATTGTACTACCGTTTTGCTTGGGATTAGTTATTTTGGTTACATATAAAAGTTGTGGCATATCTTAAAGGGACATACTCTCTTAAACCATTTACTCTTCAGTTGCCTCTCTCAAGTAAATGGTATCTGCATACAGTATTCTCATATGCTACACTCTTGACATTTGTTGTTAATAGTATACGGCATTCCTGCCTGAAATACTGAACATGTTCGCTATATCTTTTTAAGGCTAATGCCTAGTACACACGAGAGGATTTATCCGCGGATACGGTCCTCCGGACCGTTTCCGCGGATAAATCCTCTGAGGATTTTGATCCGATGGAGTGTACACACCATCGAATCGAAATCCGCGCCGAATTCCCATCGCAATGACGTGTCGCGCCGTCGCCGCGATGATGACGCGGCAACGTGCGCGACGCTGTCATATAAGGAATTCCACGCATGCGTCGAATCATTACGACGCATGCGAGGGATGGGTTCGGACGGATCGATCCGGTGAGTCTGTACAGACCACCGGATCGATCCGCTGGAGCAGATTCGAGCGGATAGATTTCTTAGCATGTTAGGAAATTTTTATCCGCTGGAAATCGGTCGGCCCGAAATATATCCGCGGATAAATATCCGCTGGATCAATTTCAGCGGATCGATCCTCTCGTGTGTACGGGGCCTAAGGGTTGAAGGTATGTTGTGATACCTCCTCCCTTAGTATCTCAATGCATTCCTATATGTGAGAGATATGATGTAGTGAACTATTTTTCTCTGATTAAAGTGACGCCTGGGATCCAGTACTGAAAATCACATTTAATAGAGACGTGCATTGAAATATTTTCCTAAATGCAGTTGTGCTTCACTCCCGTTCACCGTAACCTTTTAAGGCTAGGGGTTTAAGGTATGTTGTAATACCTCCTCCCTTAGTATATTCCTATATGTGAGAGAGATGATATATTGAACCCCCAAACTCTTTTTCTCTAAATAGAGTGACGCCTGGGGTCCTGTACTGAAAATCACATTACATAATAGAGTGCATTGAAATCTTTCCCTAACCGCAGTTGTGGTTCACTCTCATTCACCGTAGTTTGTGACACAGTAGTAGCATCAGTTTTTTTTTTTTTTTGGGGGGGGGGGATTTTCATTAGGAGATACTTGGAAATTGGTCAGATGAAGGAAAGATGAATGGAAAACGATACAGATTCTTTGATACAGTTGACCACGCCCTCCTCCTAGAAAAACTTTACTCTTATGGTCTCAGTGACTGTGCTCTTCGCTGGCTCTCATCCTACCTATCCCACTGCACGTTCAATGTCAGTTACAATTCTACCTCCTCTTCTCCTGTTCTTGGACCTCTCCTATTCTCAATCTACACATCCTCCCTGGGTCAGCTGATAGCCTCCTATGGCTTTCAATATTATTTCTAAAGTGACTACACACAAATCTGTCTCTTCACCCCTCAACTCACTCCATCGTTCTCCTCACAGATCACTAATTTACTAACAGACATATCTGTCTGGATGTTACACAACTTCCTCAAACTCAACCTGTCCAAAACCAAGCTCATAATTATTTCCTCCCCCACGTGCCTCTTCTCCTCACTCTCTGTCAAGAACAATGGCACAACCATCAACCCATACCCGCATGCCAGGATGCTAGGTATTATCCTGGACTCTGAACTCTCCTTTTGGCCCCACATCCAATCACTTTCCAAAGCTTGCCGCCTTAACCTCTGCAACATCACCAAAATACACCTCTTTCTAGCCAATGAAACCACAAAACTCCTAATTTACTCCATGGCTATCTCTTGCCTTGACTACTGCAACCCCCTCCTCATTGACTTACCGTTAAATAGATTTTCCCCTTTCAGCCCACCATGAATGCTGCTGCCAGGCTTATTGACCTTACTAACCATTTAGTGCCTGATACCCCTCTCTGCCAATCCTTCAATTGGCTGCCACTCACCCAACTAATTAAATTCAAAATACTAACACTAACTTTTAAATCCATCCATAAGTCTGCCCCCAGCTACATCACTAACCTGATGTTAGTGATCGGCACTGATGAGTTTGCACTGATAAGGCAGTACTGATATGTTGCACTGCTGTGCACTGATATGCTGCACTTCTGGGCACTGATGGGCACTGATATCCTGCAATGAGGGGGCCTAATAGGCTGCTCTGATGGGCACTAATAGGCTGCATTCATAAGCTGCAGTGATAAGGCTGCACTGATAAGGCAGCACTGATGGGCACTGATGAGGCAGCACTCTTAACCTGCACTGATAAGGCAGCACTGATATGCTACACTGATGGGCACTGATTAGTCTGCACTGATGGGCACTACTGAGGCTACAATGATGGGCACTGATGAGGCGGCAATTATGGGACTGTACTAATGGGCACTGGTAGGCTGCACTGATGGGCACTGATGAGGCTGCACTGATGGGCACTAATGAGGCTGCACTGATGGACAATTATAGGCTGCACTGATGGGTACTAATGAGGCTACACTGATGGGCACTGATATGCTTTATGTTAATGTTGTTAAAGTTGTTAATATTTATTTTTGGAAATTAATTCTGCATAAAACATTTAACACTGTCATTTCATGACATAATTTACGAGGCCGTGTTTAGGGACGAACTTAGGGGCAGGGCAGGGTAGGGGTTGGGTGGGGCAACTGGTGGCAAGTAAATCTTAAGGCCTGGATAGTGGCTCAGGAAATTCTGAGCCCTGCTCTAGGGTATACTTGTGTCTGCTCTGTCACGGAGCAAACATATTTCAGGATGACCCGAGAACAATAGTGATAGCATAGAAAAACCCAATGCTTGGGAACAAGTCTTCCTCAAGATCAGTGGGTCTGGTTTATACAACTTACAGCTTCCATCAATACTGAATATTTATATGAAATAAGATCAGTTTGCAAAGTATTTGGATCTGTCAATCAATGTTGCAGTAATGATAGGGCTGGTTTGGAAGACTTGCAAAAGCCATAAAAATGTATTCTGCTAAGCTGACAGTTTTCTGGTATTATGTCTGTCAGAAAT
Source organism: Rana temporaria (assembly GCF_905171775.1). Taxonomy (NCBI): domain Eukaryota; kingdom Metazoa; phylum Chordata; class Amphibia; order Anura; family Ranidae; genus Rana; species Rana temporaria. The sequence goes on along the minus strand of NC_053489.1, from coordinate 461,390,298 downwards.
AATTTTTCTTTGCATCTTTGTCACTCAAGCCATTACATCTCAGCTATGGCTCGCTTTAGCCCAGACAACAAGAGTTATACTATGATTTAATTCCTGTGGTAGATGTTGAAGGTTTCCTATGTTTTTGTGGCACTTTCATGAATACTAAATACCTCATGTTCTACACATGCTGTATTTCCAATCTGTGCCCTGTCTATTTGTGGTTTAGGAGGCTCTCGGAGTTGCTGTATAAGATCAGAGGACTACAGGTATTTATGTGAACAAAAATAGTCCTCAAAAGCTATTCAGTCCTCAGCGAGCTCTCATAAATATTTATAGAAGCAGTCTTCCACCAGAATTCACCAATTTCCAAAACATTACTTTACAGAACTCCTGAAGACTGCAAATCATAAAATATATGTTCACAAAAAAAATATTAAAATCTGTCTTAAAGTTAGTCGTGAAAAAAGACCCCTTTCTTTCTGCAGCTACTCATGAAGAAAAAACGGTTTCACATATATATATATATATATATCTATATATACAGTACAGACCAAAAGTTTGGACACACCTTCTCATTCAAAGAGTTTTCTTTATTTTCATGACTATGAAAATTGTAGATTCACACTGAAGGCATCAAAACTATGAATTAACACATGTGGAATTATACATAACAAAAAAGTGTGAAACAACTGAAAATATATTTCATATTCTAGGTTCTTCAAAGTAGCCACCTTTTGCAGCAGACACATCTCTAGAACTGTTAAGAGGAGACTGTGTGAATCAGGCCTTCATGGTAGAATATCTGCTAGGAAACCACTGCTAAAGAAAGGCAACAAGCAGAAGAGACTTGTTTGGGCTAAAGAACACAAGGAATGGACATTAGACCAGTGGAAATCTGTGCTTTGGTCTGATGAGTCCAAACTTGAGATCTTTGGTTCCAACGCCCGTGTCTTTGTGCGACACAGAAAAGGTGAACGGATGGATTCTACATGCCTGGTTCCCACCGTGAAGCATGGAGGAGGAGGTGTGATGGTGTGGGGGTGCTTTGCTGGTGACACTGTTGGGGATTTATTCAAAATTGAAGGCATACTGAACCAGCATGGCTACCACTAAATATTGCAGCGGCATGCTATTCCATCCATCAGGACAATGACCCCAAACACACCTCCAGGCGGGGGAAGGGCTATTTGACCAAGAAGGAGAGTGATGGGGTGCTGCCCCAGGTGACTACCTCTTGAAGCTCATCAAGAGAATGCCAAGAGTGTGCCAAGCAGTAATCAAAGCAAAAGGTGGCTACTTTGAAGAACCTAGAATATGAAATATATTTTCAGTTGTTTCACACTTTTTTGTTATGTATAATTCCACATGTGTTAATTCATAGTTTTGATGCCTTCAGTGTGAATATACAATTTTCATAGTCATGAAAATAAAGAAAACTCTTTGAATGAAAAGGTGTGTCCAAACTTTTGGTCTGTACTGTATATAATAATAAAATGTTGTAACTGACTCATTAGAATACAATGAAGTCTTGTTCCTCATATAATAATAAATAGTAGATATTTCTTCCAGTAATACCAAGTGTATATATAAATTGTGACATTATGAAAGGTACGATGATTGATGGACGTTATGTTTCACCACGCATGTGTTCATATGCAGGGAACTAAGGTGGAATCCGGCCCAGGTTTTACAAGCCACCTTGGCAGGGCTGGTTCCGGACCAGATTTTGGGGGCCGCTTGTGACCATCAGCAGGTGATATAAATAAAGCAGGACTGGAGCAAGAGTTTTTTCTTGGCCTGGAACTGAGGAAGCTAAACCTGAGAGAGATATTGATGTAAAGTTTGCTTTGTGAGAGAAAAGATTTGCATTATCTTTGTTTTGTTGGTGACTGGGAGAAGCCCTTCACCTGCAAGTTAGGAAACCTGAAATGTTTAGTTAGTGCCTGGATGGCAAGTATTTATTTTCGGTTCTGTTTGTTTCATTTACATGCAACCTTTTTAAAAAAAATTGGCTACAAGTCAGATTTTAAGAAAACCTGCCGTCTGGACTACCTTTTTTTCCAGGGAAGGTGATCTCCATTTGAGCTAACCACCCACTATATATATATATATATATATATATATATATATATACACACACACACAGTCAGGTCCATAAATATTGGGACATCAACACAATTCTGATCTTTTTGGCTCTATACACCACCACAATGGATTTGAAATGAAACAAACACTTTGGGCCAGATTCACAGAAAAAGTACGTAGGAGTATCTGCTGATACTCCGGCATACTTTCAAATTTGCCACGTCGTATCTTTATTTTGAATTCACAAACAAAGATACGACGGCATTTGGCAAAGATCCGACAGGCGTACGGCTTCGTACGCCTTCGGATCTTAGGATGCAATACTTCGGCACCCGCTGGGTAGAGTTTGCATCGTTTTCCGCGTCGGGTATGCTAATTAGCTGTTCACGGCGATCCACGAAGGTACGCGCGTTCGTCGCATTCTCTTACGTCGTCGCTAGTCGGATTTTCCCGTCGTAAAGTTGCGATTGCTATTTAGGTGGTGTAAAATTAGACAGCCCATGTTAAAGTATAGTTCCCGCATCGAATTTCAAATTTTTCGAAAGTACGTTATTTCAAAACGGAGCATGCGCAGTACGTTCGGCGCAGGAATGTGCCTAATTTAAATGATACACGCCCCATTTGAATAAGGCAGGCTTGCGCCGGACGGCTTTACGCTACGCCGCCGCAAGTTTACAGGCAAGTGCTTTGTGAATCAAGCACTTACGCTGAAAACTTGCGGCGGTGTAACGTAAATGGGATACGTTACGCCGCCGGATTTCTACATGAATCTGGCCCAATGTGCTTAACTGCAGACTTTTAGCTTTAATTTGAGGGTATTTACATCCAAATCAGGTGAATGATGTAGGAATTACAACAGTTTGTATATGTGTCTCCCACTTTTTAAGGGAACAAAAGTAATGGGACAATTGGGTGCTCAGCTGCTCCATGGCCAGGTGTGTGTTATTCCCTCATTATCCCATTTACAAGGAGCAGATAAAAGGTCCAGAGTTAATTTCAAGTGTGCTATTTGCATTTGGAATCTGTTGCTGTCAACTCTCAATATGAGATCCAAAGAGCTGTCATTATCAGTAAAGCAAGCCATCATTAGGCTGAAAAAATAAAAAAATGCGTTAATAAGTTCCATTCACGTCGACTAGGCATTGAGCGGGCGTAATTTCATTTGAAAATTCGACGTGATACTGAGCATGCGCGCGCATGGGCCGTTCGATAAAAGCATCATTTACGTGGGGTCACAAAACATTTACATACAACACGCCCCCTACCAGCCTAGTTTGAATTAGGCGGGCTTACGCTGTATCAGATACACTACCCCGCCGTAACTTAGAGCGGAAGATGTTTCTGAATACGGGACCTGCCGCTCTAAGTTACGGCGGCGTAGTGTATCTGAGATACGCTACGCCCGCCTAAAGATAGGCGCTTTTTTGAGAATCTGGGCCAATATTTTTTTCTTTCTCCTATAAAACATATCCAATAAAAAAAATGTAAAAAATTAAATTTCTTCATAAATTGTGGCCAAAATGTACATAAAAAATAAAAAAATACCAATAAGTGTATATTGATTGGTTAGTGTGAAAGTTGTAGTGTCTACAAACTTTGCTATGCTATATATACTGGAATTTTTATTTTTTTAATACTACTAATGGTAGTGATCATCGACTTATGATGGGACTGCGATAGTGCTAGTGCAGTGGATTATCTGACACTGACTGACGCTGGGAGGGACTGACTAACTGCCACTGACATCACCAGTGACATTAATACAGTGATCAGTGATAATACTATACTGTCACTGTGCTAATGACAATGGCTGGGAAGGGGTTAACATCTAGGGCAATCAATGGGTTAAAAGTGTCTCTAACTTTGTGTAATGTCTGTGCTGCTTTTTACTAAAGATCTCTCAGTTTCTAAAACTGACAGGTCGCTCAGGTGTTTACCAACACAGAGCTCTGGGATGTTATTACACCTTGCCATCAGCAGGTCCCGGCCATAAATCATTGGACAGAACTTGCTAACAAGCTTCCAAATGAAGTGATTGTTTTTATACTTAGAAAAAGAAAACTAGCCAAGCTGCTTAGAATGTGTAGATTGGCTAAAATCTTGTCAGGAACATTCTATACGTATATGGGCAATATAGGCAGCTGTACCCAATACAAGCCAGCTAACTGATCCTAAGGTTCCTTTACGGATCCTGATACAGCAACTATATGCCCTCTCTCACTCTGTGGCTGTAAAATCTAATATGATTTTTAGTTAGCCTCTATGTCATTGCTTAACTTTTTGCATGGGGTTCAGAAAATGTTAGCTCCATTTTAAATAGGACCTTAAATTGAACCTTTGAGTACCTTAAGCTTCAGTGGGAGAAGCAAAATATTTCAGCGGATGTGGCTTTGGCGGAGATCCATGGTCTGGGCCAGTTTTCAAGTCTACACTAGGTTGGCTGGGCAGGAGTGGGAAGCTTCTTTGATTTTATACAGTTGCCAGAACCCAGGCAACAATTCCTACAAATATCAGGAGGACTATTATGTATAGCCACACATGTAAGTTTTAGGTGGTTACCTGTAGTGGGGGCAGGTGATTATTATAACATTAAGGCAGAAAATGCATAACAATACAAGGTCACCTTCACTGACAGCTCCCACCTCTGAATACAAAATGCCTGGTCAAGACTGTAAAATGTAAAGCTTTGTGAAAAAAAAAAAAAAAACTTACCTTGACCTGGTTTCTGCCCCATCAGTGACATCACTGTGCCTCATTGCTGTCTCATTTCTGCAATGTGCTGCACAGCACAGTGATATTATCTGGTGCTCTAGAAAGTAGGTGGAAGCTGAGGTCAGGGTAAGCACTTTTTATTTTTTTGTCTGCTGAACCGGCCGAACTTCAATCCATGTATGGCCGGCTTAAGTTTGCACACTGTTGAATGATATCTTGGTATTCATAACATCTCCTGCAATGGAGAAGAGGAGAGGCATTGGAGTGGGCTGGAATGGGGCCAAACTAAGTGGGGGGTACCAGCAGCTGGTAACTTCCTATGAAGGAACTACGGGATGATGGTGACAACACCAGTCACCCAGCACATAGCCAGCTGTCTTAGGTAACTGGTCCTCATAGCAAAAAAATACAGCCTATACCCACTCTAAAGAGAGACTTTGCAGACACTTTGCCAGTTTCTGGCATGTTTTAAGATAGAATAGATGGTAATTTTAGCTATGGTGAGCAAGCTGCTACAACATTACAGCTTATGTGCTCAATGTTCAGCTTTAAATGTTTGTGGAAATACACAAATGCAAATGCTCTATACACATAAAGCAAGTAGGCCTGACACAGAGGGTGCAATGCATGATTTAACCGACTGCACTGCCTACCACAAACGACTACATGCTTACATATACCCAAGTCAAAGGTCATATGTCATGTTCACCGATCTTTTGTCTCTGGAAATGGCCATACATGACTAATAATTTACATGAAATGCAAATATTTCAGGCATCATGTATAACAGCTGTACCAAGCAGTTACTTCACATGTACTAAATGCCGTTTTTTTTTTTTTCATTTTCAAACCTGTAATAAATGAACTGACTGTGACATTTCAGTTTTTGTAAAAGGCTGAAGAGGTAGAGCGCGTGACTATTTCTTATATCTCCCAGGGACTGTATTGATAAAATATCCACACTTGAGTTTCTGGGATTGCATACATGCAGTGGCCATTATGAGGGATTCCCACTCTCCCTGCTGAATTGCTTTTATTGTGTGTCATGGAAAAGGCAAAAGGAGCAGCTGAACACACAAAGGTGGTCAGAAACGCCCAAAACTCCCAGGCGGACAGCAACAAAGTCAGGAATTATTGCAAGGAGATCTCATTGTTATAGTATCCATAACATATAAAAAAAAAACAGGGGCTGGCTCAGCATGCCAGGCTTTATTTTTAAAGTGGTATAAAAAGCAAAAACAAAATTTCACTCCACTGTAGCTTACAAATATTGGGCCAGATTCACAAAAGAGATACGACGGCGTATCTCCTGATACGCCGTCGTATCTCCTGTCGCATCTATGCGGCTGATTCATAGAATCAGTTACGCATAGATAGCCCTAAGATCCAACAGGTGTAATTGACTTACACGTCGGATCTTAGGATGCAATACTTCGGCCGCCGCTGGGTGGAGTTTGCGTCATTTTCCAGCGTCAGGTATGCAAATGAGCTTTTACGGCGATCCACGAAGGTTTTCGCGTTCGTTACGTCATCCCTAGTCGTTTTTTCCCGTCGCAAAGTTTGGCCTGCTTTAACATGGCTTAAATTTAGACAAACCATGTTAAAGTATGGCCGTCGTTCCCGTGTCCAATTACATTTTTTATTTTTTTTGCGTAAGACATCCGGGAATACGAAAGTACATTACGCACGTCGCCGTTCAAAAAAATGACGTAATTTTGCGCAAAGCACGGTAGGAATTTCAAAACGGAGCATGCGCAGTACGTCCGGCGCGGGAGCGCGCCTAATTTAAATGGTACACGCCCCATTTGAATTAGGCGGGCTTGCGCCGGACGCCTTTACATTACACCGCCGTAAGTTTACACGTAAGTGCTTGGTGAATGAGGCACTTGCGCTGAAAACTTGCGGTGGTGTAACGTATAGACGATACGTTACGCCGCCGCAGTTATATGTGAATCTGGCCCATTGTACTTAGATGTGGTGGCTGCAATTTCTCCCCCTTATTTTGCCAATAAATCTGTTCATGTTTTACTTTCTTTAACAGACCAAGCTGTCCAGCAAAAGTTGCAGTTGAAGTGTTGAGACAAATGATTTACCACTGACAGGGGTGCTAACAATGATCAGATTTTATTTATTTAGTTAAAACTTTTCACAAAAAAAAAACTGTTGCTGTAACTACTTAAAAATGTTTTAACTAGCGTTCGGCCGAGAAACACGTTGCACTTTAGCAGACGTGCAGGGGTGCCATTAATTCTTAAGCTGGCAAGGACCGACAACATTTCAATCCATCTATGACCATTCCTGCTCAAGAGATATCGATCTAATGATTGGCTTCTCTCCAATGGGAATGTTGGAGAATTTTCCTTCAAATCAGCCCATGCAGAAAATTGGCTACAGTGCTGATCAGTGTATTCTGACAGTGGAAGGATCCCCACTGGCAATATACATTAAGAATTCCTCCATTCACTTTGCATGTGTGGATGAGGAATCCGATTTTTTTTAATCATCCCGCTGGCTGATTGAAGAAAACTGATTCATCTATGACCAGTTTTAATGGCACCCCGCATCGGCAAACATGGCCCAATTTATAAAAAAGGGTCAGAGACTTCTTTCCCCATATTTCTGCAGGTAGAATGCAGTGAACCAAGTCTTAATGTGTTAGTCAAGCCCATCTAAACCTGCTAGTGCATGTCAGGCCCCGTACACACGACCGAGTTTCTCGGCAGAATTCAGCCAGAAACTCGATCGGAGCTGAATTCTGCCGAGAAACCCGGCCGTGTGTACACTTTCGGCCGAGGAAGCCGACGAGTTCCTCGTCGAGCCAAATAGAGAACATGTTCTCTATTTCCTCGTTGTTCAATGAGGAAAGTTGGCTCGCCGAGATCCTTCACACAGAACTCGACGAGCAAAACGATGAGTTTTGCCCGTCGAGTTCCTCGGACGTGTGTACGGGGCCTAACACTTACTTTTTACCCAGATTGACAATGCTGCTGTGCAAATTATTCTCTTTTGCTCCCTCATCCAAAGTCGAGACATCCTAAGACAGGAAGTTACTGGCTGGATCAAAAGGTGAAAAGAAAAAGTCTAAAAAAAGAAAACGAATACAGCCACCACATTTAAGGCTTGGTATGCTGCTATATGCTGTATTACATTTTTGTTTTTGGGTTTAAGACTGCGTTTAAAAAAAAAATTCTGAATGGACATACTTTTAATTCAATAGTTGTGTCTGAAGAAAAATATGTAGAGGTTCAGCTGGTCTGATAGTCCGAAGAAATTTGACAGATCTCTCATTGACCATCATTTTTAGCTACAGATCTGTCCTTGTGTGGCCACCTTATGTCACACTTGTTGTTTCAATTTTACTGGTCAAGAGCCAAAGTATGTATGTGTTGGCAACCTCTGGATGTGGCAAGGCATTGGCAGTAGTTACAGCTGTGTGTTGATCTCATTCAGGCATGCATAAACATCTATAGTACATGTACATAGCTCCCAACCGTCCCTGATTTTGACAGACTGTCCCTGATTTGGAGCAATGTCCCTCTGTCCCTCTTCCCCCCTTATTTGTCCCTCATTTTGGTCTGATCCATATAGTTGTGTATAAAATGCACTTTTTATTTTTCAAAAAGTTTCACAGTGCTAAACCTTTCATCCAAATTCTAAATAGCTGCATTTGGAAATTGTAAAAGCCAATATAAAGGAATAGAAGTGGTATAAAAAAAACCTGTGTGCATTTAATTAACTTACTTTTGGTCAATTCTCCTTTAAGGGTGTGTGGCAGGGGGCGTGTCTTGTGCCTACATACATTTGCTAGTGGGTTCCAATCTCGAAATGTTGGGAGGTATGCATGTATGATCAAATATGAAACGTTCTCACTGCATTTCAAATCCACAATTACAAAGCATAAACTTTTTTATGATGACTACTGACTGAGCCTGATTTATTACACTGCCTGAAATAAATGTGCTGCATATATGGTACTGACCTGCAAAATGAATGGGGAAATCTCATTGGTTACCCTGGTAAAAATGGGCAACTCTTGTTTCAGATATAAATAAAACTCTGTGAACTGCGCACTAGTGAAAACTACTGTATGGAAGCTTTGTTTCAGCACAGGAACTGCATCTACATACCATAATCATTCACACATACTTTGGAAGTTCAACTTTCTGTTCTCAAGTTGTTCATCCATGATGTTATAATAAATAATCATTCATATTCTATGTTTACTCATTGTATTGTATTACAACAACAGCAAACCACCAAGGGCAACTAATAAAAGCTTGCTCAGCAGCCCCTTGCTCTTTACCATTCCTGTTCTTTTTGGCAAAAGAAAACTTTTGTGAAGGTGGCGAAACTCTGAGCTCTGTGCCAAATGCATCACGCTGACACAATAAGCTTTTGCTTGTGAATGATTAATAAAACATGTTCGAAGTCTAACTTGGAGAAGGTCGGTTTTCCACGTGCAAACTGACACTAAAAAGCCAAACATTCATAGGACAATATATTATTGCTAAGGCTGCTTAGCAGAAATGGGTGGAAATCTTATAGATCTAACCATGATTTAATATAGTTTGGGCAGAACTTGGGAAGCTTACGACAGATAAATTGTTCAGCTGACAGGAAAGCACATGCTATAGACACACCTCATGTTTGTAAGCTTATTCATCTTCCTGAACATATTTTAGGTACGTCTTTCAAGACATAATAAATTAACTGCAGTTTTATCATATTTCTTACAGTGTAATGAATACTTTTTTTCAGAAACTAAATATATTTCCTTTTGAATGCCTATGATTTTTACACAAAATGCTGAATGTCAGCTGAAAAGTCCTGGGCTCCTCTAAATCTTCAGTTGTGATAAACAAAATACATCCCAAATGTATCAAAACAAAGTCTTGAGTGGTCCATACATGGATAGAAATTTGAAAGGTTCAGCAGGGACTTCCAAATTTTGATCCATGTATGAGCAGGCTGCTTGTACAGAAGTGGATAGACCAGTCTGCTGTCCACATGTTCAGCGCCGCCAGCTAATGCCAACAGGGCTGATCAGTGTATTCTGATGGTGGAGAAGGCTCCCTTCTATCATAATACAAGACCTCAGCAGGGGTGATGTGGATTAGGGGTATTGGGTCATTTTTTTGCATTCAACCATCTGGTTAAATGCAAAAATATACTCATCTATGGGCTGCTCTAAGCTCACTATACATTTGGAAATGTGCCTAGTGGGTGGCCCAATCACAACCCTTCCAACTGGGAATTTGAGTAAGTCAGGTAGAAAATTGTTCAGCGAACAATGGCTGCATCCAAAAAGATACAGCTGTTGATTGGGTAATCGCAGCAGGAGTTTTGTCCATTTGCAAGGATAGAGGTTAGGGAGGAATCTGTTTGCTTTACGTTCAGCCCATAGGCTGAATAAAAAAGAATCTGTATGCAAACAGCCAGCTTTAAATATACTTTCCAACTTTCTGAGATGGGATAGAGGGACACTTTCTAGCATTTGTACCACTCCCCCAGTTCTACAGAACATAAAGAATTAATATACAAAAAAAACTCTTTTTTACTTCTACTTTTACTGTACACTTGCTTTGAAAAATAGGATAAAGGTTAGGGAGAAAATAACAGTTTTTGTAAAATAGCAAAAAATGTTGGAGGTCTAAATATCAGACCAAAAAGAAGGGAAGCTGGGGAGGTTAGATAAAGAAAGGGTTTGGTTCCAAAAGAGGGAAAGTCCTTCCAAATGGGGGGCAGTTGACAAATATACCTACAGTTTTTGTTTTTTAGAAAGAAGCTACACCCTGTGTAGAAAAGCCTGCACCATGTGTGCTCTCTGTGTGAACGCAGTGGTCTATATACACACGACCGTTATTCATGTCATGCAAAAAAAAAACGTTTTTCTCAACGTGATTTGTGTCGTGATTCCTCTCAAGCCTGCCTTGCATACAGATGTTCGTCTGTATGCAAAGAGCAGTGACGTACAACACGTACAACAACGTGTACGACGGCACTATAAAGGGGAAGTTCCATTAGAATGGCGCCACCCTTTGGGCTGCTTTTGCTAATTTCGTGTTACCGCGTGCTAATAAAAGTGCTATCTCCATTACGAACGCTAGTTTTACCAGAACAAGCGCTCCCGTCTTATAACTTTCTTCTGAGCATGCGCGTTTTTCTCCCCCTCGTAAAAGCGCACACACGATCGTTTTTCACAACGTGATAAAGAAACAAAGTGAAAAACTATGAGAAAAAATAGAGCAGATTCTAAAAAAAATTGTGCCATTTTTCTCATCGAGCATACACACGACCGTTTTTCACAACCAATTTAAAATTTGTATTGAATTTTTCTCGTCATGAAAAACGGTCGTGTGTAGACGGCATAAGGCTTTGGACAATTTTTTTTAATACCTGAAATGTATTTAGCTGATTTAAACTAAAAGTTCAATGGGCCTTTAGTGTGTGTGTGTGTTTTTCTGCAGGTAAGGCAGAAAGAAGGAAGCACAATGCGTGCACTCTGGTTCCAAAGACCCTCAGAAGCTTGTTCAGGTATTAGCCCCAAGGCAATATACTGTAAGTCCACATAAATTAAACACTCAGAGGGATGGTGTTGTCTGAAACAAAATGATGCCTCTTTGCTGCATTTCACCCACTTCCCATTTTAATATAGGAAACAATGATCTGAATATCTCACAACTGTCACTCATTTGGAGGGACTGTACATCTTTTGGAATCAAATTCATCTATCCTCTCCAGTTGTTCATCATTTTGGTCTGATGTATAGACTACTATAAAAATGCAATATTAACTACCAAAAGTTGTTATACTATACAACACCTTTGATTCCACCTCTAAATTACAGAATGTATTATATTAAAAAAAAACAATATAAACATAGTGGTGAAAAAAGATTATACCATTAATTTTTGCATATTAATTCTTCATGATCCATGTAACTGGGAAAGTACAGAAAGGTATTATTTTCCTACATATGTTGTGTCCCTCAAAATGTTTGCCTCCATATAATTTTAGAAATCTGGGAGGTATAGAGCTAAGACAGACAATGTTTAATTGTATTTTCTATTGTAGACCTCTCTGTCAATTGTAAATACAGTATATACCCACACGTGTACAATAATAGCATGGGGTTTTGCTTATTAATGCCTGTACTGTAAGTAATTTTGGGATAACTTTTTGCATTAGGCTAAACATACACTGTCAGTGTTCCAAGGGATATACAACAGGGAGGAGGAATTTTCCACTGCTGGTTGTTGTATTCTGTCCGTTGGCAACTGTGGCTGTCAGAATTACCAAACATTGTCTTCATCTAATTGGATACAGCCACTGCTTGACCAACAATTTTCCACCCAGCTTCTTAAATGTTTAGATCAAAGGATGTTGGGTGAGAGGGTGCCAACAGGGCAACCCAATGCTCTAAATATGGCCAGCTTTAGCCACAACCTACATCTGGTAGCAGAAACTGCCAGCTCATTATCTTTTTTTACACAGCAATTTCTCCCTCCAGCAATAACCACACTCTCCGGAAGCACCTATGCATTGTAGCAACTGTCTTAAAAATGCTTCTTGTATATTCACAGACCCCACCTTCCACAACATCTGGGCTTGTCGAAAGGTTGCTTGGGCCACTAGCATTATAATATAGGATAGAGACAGTAGCTGTGTACTGCATTAACTCTGAAACCAAGCACCAGAGAAACATAAAGTGGTGTTTTGGGTAGAGTTGAAGAGCAACATTGCTATGAAAGAGGTATGAGATGACATCTTATGTTTGCGTTGTGCAAATTGTCAAATGTTAAAAAATCTTCCTCCTAAAATAACTATAAAAATAATTATTTCACATACTGTACATACAGTAGAACTATGTGAGGTACTGTAATCATTGTTGTAAAAAAAAAACATACACTATATAGTTTGGAACTGATTTTACTTGTATGAACATATTTAATAAATATGAATGACGCTCAATCTGAATATCTGACATGGTAGTTTTATTATAGTTTTTTTTTTTTCTGACAATTTTCCTTTTACCAGGTGATTCTGCCAGTAATATTGTGCCTCATTCCTTGTATTGTGCTCCTTTGTAGGAGCCATGTTGTCATGCGAGACAGCACTCCTCATTTGGACTATAAACATCTTCCCCTTTCCATAACATACTGGGAGTAGAGGTCTTCTGTAGTTAACAGCACAATTAACTAAGTCGGACTGATGACATCTTGGATGTCAGTTTAGTGCAGAGGATGTTATAAGGCAAACCAGATGTCTGGGACACTGAGAGTTAAAAAGTTGCACATTTTTACCGCGATGTTGCTGCGATTTTTTACAGTGATGTTGCTGTTATTTTTACTGTATGCTTTGCTGAGAATTTGTACAGGTCACCAATGTAAAAAGCAAAAAAACATCTGTAATCTGCCCCAAAGAAGCTCATGTTCTTTTTTGAGCTTCAGCCTGGGTCCACATTAGCGTGATTTCAGAGATTGCATGTGATGTCTGAGCAATGCAAGTTCAGCCATATAGTTGTATGGCTGAACTCGCATTGGATTCGTACACAAAAATGTGCAGGAACTTTTTTCCCCATAATAGAATCGGATCGCATTGGGTGTTCTCAATCCGATTCCTGTACGAGTTCACAGTTTGCACTGTGATCTGTGAACTAAACTGGGGATATTGTTAACTTTGGTATTGACAACCACACTGGTTTGCACAAGGCAGTGTGAACTTCCTGCAGGAGAGTAGCGATCCGGGAACCGGTGCTGGAATCGCGCTGGTTCCCACATCGCACTAGTGTGAACCCGGGGTAAGGCACTTTTCAGGTGTTTTGCTTCAGGTGACAAAACGCTCAGATGTGAACAGGTGCCATTGAAATTAATGTGATTTTGCTTGTTGGGCTTTTTTCAGACATTTTTTTCGGGCGTTTTACGAACATTTTATGAGTTGAAAACACTCAGGTGTGAATGTAGTCTAAAGGCAAAGTAGCTTTTTTGGCCATACCTCACCTATGGATCACAGGAGTGCAGTTTAAAGCCTCACTCAGCCGGTCCAGGCTTGGGAAAGATCCCAATTTCACAGTCGGGATCCACCCAGATTTCCAGCCTGGCAGCTGTCTCAGCCTCTCAGCTGTGTCACTGACAGACTCAACCAGCCATTCCCTCCCCTCCCCAGCCCAACACTCCAGTGAGCACTAAACCCAGTGGTAGGTTAACCCAAACGGGAACACTCAGAGGTCCAACAACATGCAGAAAGCAGGTTTCAGCCAAACTTAGAGCACCTATTAGGAGGGGCAGAGTGTTGCCTGGCTGTCTCATGGCCAAGAGGGAATATGTCCAAAGAAGCTGTCAGCCCTACACTTTCCCTCATCTGGAACCTTTCCCTGCCACTTGTTCTGTCCCTCACAGGCGGGGTACGTGTTCCTACTGTACTCACTCACAAAATGCGTGCCAAGCCTGGGAGACAGGGCCTTAAATAAGCTCAGCCCGATCCAAGATGGCTGCTGGAGTCACATGGGGTGGCATAATCCAATTGGATTGCTTTCCAAGTGACTCGGGAAACCATAGAGGAACCAAGTTCCTCTAGACTTCCTCTCCAGTTGTAGTGCTGCTCTGGGAAAGCGCCAGCTGCAGTGGAAAGCGAAGACTGCATCTGCCTACAAACTGGCACACATATGTTTTTGGATTTTTTTTGGAGGGGGCAAGCAAGTATCCTTTTTTAGTAGTATCCACTCCCACTTCTTTGTTCCTTGCTTAGGTGAGGATGATTTCACTTTGGCCAACCCCCTCCTGGATTAACGTCCAATATTCCAAGAGGCCGCAGGGCCAGTTAAAAGGCAGGCTCTGTCTTGCACATACAAAGTCATTGAAAGTGACATCTGGCTCCTGAAAACCAACGTGATGGTGTGGTGAACAACAGGCACCCTGAAAAGCCACAGCTTCCTAGAAGACAACACTGGACTGCATAGACTGGTAGGTATTTATTTCTTAAAAGTCAGCAGCTACAGTATTTGTAGATGCTGACTTTTAATTTACCCATTTACTGCTGAAGTTCTTCTATACAAATTAGCAATTTAGGAATAAGAACTCTTTACTAAATAAGACCAATACTATTTGCATACTGAAGAGTGTTACTTCACTTTTTTTCTGTAACTGTGACCTGTTTACATAGTGTTAGCAGTCTCTGTGAAGTAGTCAAAGAAAGCTAACAAAATTAAAACAATATATTTCTTAATGTATGAAGCATTCCTTATTAAACAGAGGTGACATAATCCAAACTGTTTTGATTTGTAAGGAATTTGATTAAATGAAATTACATACAATGTAATTTTTTGCAAACAGATAACTGAAACAAGAAAATAAGTAACATTTGCATAACCTTTTTCAATTGTGCATCATAAGGCTAGGTCAGTGTATTAAACATCAACAAGTTTTGAATCTTCAAGAACTAAAATACCAGTTGATTAAAGACAGCTGGGGATCAAGAAGTAAAATATTATGGGGTGATAGATTATTTCATGTGTAGTGTTACCTAGGTAATTAAAAGAAGCAAAAAGAAAGCTCTTTATTAAGAGTCAACATCACAGAGTAACCGAGGCTCCAAAAGTTAATCCCCCTAAACCAGCCCATACTACGTAGCATAAAAAGTTAAATAGAGATGTAGTTACAGCTATATTAATGGTCAGCTTATGTGTATGCACATTGTAACAATGAATGCCAGTTTTTTAGTAATACTGTATCTGACAAAAAGAAACATATCTGGGACAAAACGTAAAGCTTTGCTCTGGGATTGTATAAGTAAATAGTGCTGCGCAATATAAAATAAAGTGCAATAAACACAGTAATTAGACAATAATAAATTAGTGATAATTAATTGCATATATAATGCATAAATAAAAGTCCAAAAAGTGAAAAAAGATTTCCAAGGAACAGTAAGACAACCACTCCAAATCTTCATCGGTGACTTCAAACTTCAAATATAGTGATCCCTCCACCGTTAAGAATGGCTACTCTCACCTTAAGGTATGGACCCCTGTTTTACCAGGCAGTCATACCAGCAGCAATCAATACGCAGATTGGTGCGTTGTGTGAATGGCAAACTTCTTAAGCTCAGCAGCATTGGGATCATAAATGAGATAAAAAACAGATCTAAGTGCTCTCTGTTTTAAAAACGGCTTAAATTTATTAAAAAAGGCTTATACTCACATTAGCCCAAATGATAAACGGCAGAAAGGTAATACACACAGCGTGTATTTTCACAGAGACGGCAGAGAGAGACTTCAGGTACCTTCCCCCGTACGCATTACGTTGTAGCAACTTTCTCAGCGGGCGGGGATTTGCTCTGGGATTGCATGAAAATGCATCTGAAGAGCATGTGGCAGTTCACCTATCAATATATCTAGTGACAAAGCAACTTCAATAGTTGTTTAGGAAAAATACATTATCTGATAGACTGGTTAAATACTGTATTCTGTATAAGAATAAATTGGACAACTCAACCTAATGCCCTGTACACACGATCGGAATTTCATCAAAGTTTACATAGAGAACATGTTTTCTTTTACTCCGATGAGATTCCATCAGAATTTCTATGTGATTTTGGTCGGACAAAGGTCCGACTGTGTGTACGGGGCTTAAGGTTCACCCATTGGATCACCTGCTTTGGTCATTTTCTTTGTAGGTGGCTTGCACATATCTGTATGCAAAGTCCTCAATGCCAGTTTAAAAACGATTTATCTCTAATTTCACCACACGTTTGCAGGTGCATTGGTTCATATGATTATATCTCAAAGCACCCATGCTTCTGTATACTTTATAAATCCAAGAACAGAAGGGTATTATCGGAATACTCACAAAATTTCCCTCATTATGTGAGGCCTTTGCTTGAACCACAAAATGTCTTTGAAACCAGCTGACTCTATATTGACAACATCAACATCTTTCTCACATGTCAAACGCTCCAATAGGCAACTCATGTCCCAATTAAATAACTACTGAAGAAAAAGATCTAAAGTCATATGTGGGCCTCCATGTAACTGATTACATGGTATTACAAGCAGGATGGGTCACTTTGAGGTCAAATTCTAACTTGCATTCCTTGACTAATTAAAATCAGAAACTCACAGAATTTGTGACCTGAACATGATACCTAAAACCATGTTAAATATTCTGTTAAAATTAAAGATCTTTGTTCATTTGATGAAAGATGGCATTAAGCCACCCACGCAGGTAAAAGACAGAAGCTTTACAGGAAGTTTTTTTTGGAAATGGACTACACAACCTGAGCCTTCGCATTTGTAAAATTCATTGGACCAATATTGCCATTTTTATATTACATATTTTAGTATGCAATGATTTGGCTAAATGGGTCAATCTCCCCATAGTTTATACTTCAGTTTTTAGCAGAGAGCATAGGTGTGTGCAGCCTATTGCATTAGGGTGTGTACCCCAAATGTATTAAAACATGGACGGTGTCAGTAGAGCAGTGCACTTGTCTGTAGAGCAGAGGTTGGTGTCCGTAGGACCGTGGACAGTGTCAGTAGCTTTTTATTTTTATAATCTTGATCTTTTTATTGTTTTAATTTTTTTTAGGA
The DNA here is from genome assembly GCF_905171775.1 of Rana temporaria. Taxonomy (NCBI): domain Eukaryota; kingdom Metazoa; phylum Chordata; class Amphibia; order Anura; family Ranidae; genus Rana; species Rana temporaria. The sequence continues at coordinate 461,372,936 of NC_053489.1, read as the reverse complement.
GCCCCGTTCGGGGGCATTGGTGCAATATCAGCAGGGGGAATCTGCACCTCAAGCGGTGATAAGGGTGTGCCCAGGCACACCCCTTGCGCACGCCAATGGCAGAGTTAAATTATTTCTTGGCTTCTTAAGGCTCTCAAGTGTTATTTTTTGCTTCAGAGCCCCCCTATGTTCAGTCTTTGGCAAATAGGATATACTTAGCTAAACCGAGTGGTTTTAACCATTACACCTCCCAGTGTGCTGCAGTTTATTTCCATTCCAATGAAAGGCTCATTAGCAAATACACATGTATAAGAAATAGTCCTGTGTTTGTGGTGATATGATTAAAATCACTGGAACTTCATGGTTTATGTAAATATATCCTATTTCTAAATGTCCAGAACAAAGATGGGGGTCAAAGTGGAATAAGTGCACAAAATTGCTGGATCTTCTGTATTTTTGATGTTGTATTAAATGAAGACATGGGTAGATTAATTACTAGAGGGAACATTCAGTGGCTCAGTGCTATCCATATGCTTTCAATTTAACAGGTACATTGTTTTTTTTATATAGCACAGACAACTTATGGAGCACTTTACATATTGTAAAAGGGCCAATTTGGATAGAAGATAATTAACATCAGCATGTTTTTTGGGGTGTAGAAGGAAACCAGAGGAATCCATGCAAGCAGAGAAAAAACACACGTTCTCAATGTAGATAATGTCCTGATTGGGATTTGAGTTTGGTGCTGCCATATGATATCACACAAACAGATAGTGCACCTTATGCCCCGTACACACGACCGAGTTTCTCGGCAGAATTCAGCCAGAAACTCGATCGGAGTTGAATTCTGCCGAGAAACCCGGCCGTGTGTACACTTTCGGCCGAGGAAGCCGACGAGTTCCTCGTCGAGCCAAATAGAGAACATGTTCTCTATTTCCTCGTTGTTCAATGAGGAAAGTTGGCTCGCCGAGATCCTCGGTGGCTTCACACAGAACTCGACGAGCAAAACGATGAGTTTTGCCCGTCGAGTTCCTCGGACGTGTGTACGGGGCCTCAGGCTTACACAAGAAATCTCTTCAGCGCTGCTAATCTATGAATATTAAATATGGTTGCTCCCATGCACAAATAGTTTATTTCTTGTGCTATTATTGCATTATTATTATACAAGATTTATATAGCGCCTAAAGTTTGTATAAAAGGGAAATAATACAGTGCTGATGTATCTAAAAAAGTTAAAAGACTATAAAATATCTTTAAGGCCCTGACAAATAATATCACTTGTAATAAACTGAATGATGAACAATTTATTTGAATAAAGACAGGTCTTCTTTAAAGGGAAACTCCAGCATTTAGGAGTTACTGAGTTACACATGGATGTGAATGTAATGTGATATGCATCACTAGTGCTCTTTCATTAGGGCAAGATAACTGGGTTCCAGAGACTTCTGAACCAGAACATTCAGCTCTTGACTGAAGGAATGTGGTCATAAAATATTTTTTACACTCAACTTCCCCCTGCTGAACTTACAGCGCTTGCTGGAGCTGGTCTTCAATCTACATACTCTCTCTTTTTTTGTGATTTAGCTAAAATGCTAATAAAGTCTGAAACATAATCAGAACCAGTTAGTAAAGCAGTAGCTGGATTCTTTGGCAGGTCAGAAATGTCCTTCAAATCACACTATGCAACCATCCCCGCTAATATTTAGTTTACACTAATACATTAGTCATATTTGCATAAACAAACCAGTTGCTACACTGAAGAACGTAGTTGTTGAAATGCATAGACACAAGCTGGGACACAGTGACGTTTGGAAAAACAAACAAGCTGTACGCTGGCTGTTGTAAGTTTTTTTGCTGTTGAATCAGAGCCCAGAGGTGAAAAGTGTTAATCTGTGGAGGAAAGGCAAGCTAATACGGTAAAAGTGGATATGATGTTGAACACACAGGACTTTTTTTCATTGCTGTCCAGAGATGTATGAATATTAAACTATCATATGGTACAGTGTTGGTTTTTGTCCAAAATAATATGATTTGTATTACAAAAAGAAACCACTGCTTTACGACCTTTTCATGGTGCCTGTGGAATTTCTTTTTACAGATAGCTGCTCTTTACCAAAGACCGTGCTGTGAGCTTGGCGTTTGGTCTCCAACCTCTCTAGTCATGACACACTGGGATCTACAGGATTTGTAAACCAGACAATAGTAAATACTACTTTTGTTATTGCACCAGCAACTAAAGCTGGACTGGAAACCATTTTTAATAATAAACCTTAAACAAATGAGGTGCTTAGGGCTTTTTTTTCATATCAAAGCTGTTTCTAACCCTAGACAAGCAGCTTGTAGCAGGTTAGAAAAAGGTCAATTGCAGGTAAAATACACCTGTCACTAAATTCTGGGTGGTCTCTGAAGCATCCCAAACTGAGATCAAAAGCAAGCTAACACAGATTCTGATAATACTACTGCAGCACTACCACACTGCCCTAAGTGCTTTTTACAAATGTATTGGGGAACTGGCTCTTTTGGCTAGCCAGAAGCATCTCGAAGCACCAGGGTTCTGGCAGGAGAAATAATGGACCTAATTAGCATACTGATTAGTGCACTAATGACCACCAGCATCTGTGATCATGGCAGTTCCTCTATTCTTCCCATTCAATCTTTGTTTCAAAAAATGTCTGTGGCTTCAGACTCTGATGAAAGGCTTTTTTTTTGTTGGTGGACCTAGTATTCTCAGTAACAGTTGAGACCAACAGCATTTCTTGTTATCTTCCAACAAGCAATATTCACTCATTTTAAACTGCTCTATGCCTAGGTTATTGCATGTTCACCTGTTTTAAAAGCAGTAAGGCTCACGCCCAGGGATGAGTTGGTACCTGCACTGTTTGTGATTTCCCTGATCTCCATGACGCCAACTGTTGGCAAAGTGGGTAGCATGAAACACATTACCTGAGGTGCAGGACACATAAAGGAGTCACAGCCCACATAATACCACCATTTTTAATTAAACTATATAGTTTGGCAAGACATTTTTTTTGAACAAAAAATGTTCTTTGTGTTAGCAATAAAAAATATATATATATATATATATATATATATATATATATATATATATATATATATATATATATATATATATATATATATATATACAGTTAATTATAGTAAAGTAACTATATATGTTATGATATTATATTAAGGATCTAGTAAATATATTTTTTTACTATAGACACTTTTTAGAAACACTGAAAAACGCTGTATGCGCTTTTACTCATGTAAACGCTGTTGACCTTTTGTAAGGTCATTTACCCTTGTATGCATGCATGACTTATTTGCCAAACTGAGAAATCTTGCGTAAGAGACAATATATTATACATCTATGAGCGAGTAAATGGCAATGCATAGGTTCATTAGAGTTTACACAAGTACAAAAGCATACAGCGATATACTTCCGTTGCCAACTGTACTGTATGTGCCACCTGCAGTTTCCCAGGTGAGGAAAATGCCATGAGTTTTATTCTGGAGCTCCTTTAACCCTGCAAACATATGTGTGCATGAGCCCTAGCACATATTTAAAAAATCTAAATCTTGGACACTGCTTGTGATATAATTTAAATGCAACAAACAACACAAGCTGGCTACTGAGAAAACTTAGCTGTCAATGCATAGCCACTCACTAATTTTGATTGTGTATGAACACAACTGGTCTTCCCATGTTTAACAACTTGCAGACCATCTCTCGCCGATATATGTTGGTAGAATGGCACTCCTGCGCAAACTGACGTACCTGTCAGTGCTTCGGGAGCATGCCCATGGGTCCTGCAGACTCGACGTCCACTCTCGGGCAACGATCACTGTGAACAAAGCAATTCCCTGTTCTGCCTAGTAACATGACAGAGATCTTCTGTTCCCTGTCATCTGGAACAGTGATCTCTGTCAAGTCAGTGGTAGCCCATCCTCCCTACAGTTAGAACACGCTGAGGGAACACACTTAACCCCCTAATCGCCCCCTAGTGTTTAACCCCTTCCCTGCCAGTGACATTTATACAGTAATCAGTGGCTTTTTTTAGCTCTGATCACTGTATAAATGTCAATGGTCCCAAAATAGTGTCAAAAGTGTCCAATCTCTCCGCAATTGCAGATCACCGCCACTACTAATAAAAAAAAAAATCAATAATAAAAATTCCATAAATCTATACCCTATTTTGTAGGTGCTATAACTTTAGCGCAAACCCCTTAAATATACACTTATTGCGATTTTTTTACCAAAAATATGTAGAAGAATACACATCGGCTAAACTGAGGAAGAAGTTGTTTATGTATTTTTGGGGGATATTTATTATAGCAGAAAGTAAGAAATATTGCATTTTTTTTTTCAAAATGGTCAAATACCACCAAATAAAAGCTCTATTTGTGGGAAAAATGGATGTCAATTTTGTTTGGGTACAGCGTTGCACGACCGCGCAATTTTCAGTTAAAGAGACGCAGTGCGGTATCGCAAAAAATGTCCTGGTCATTAAAGGGGTAACATTTTCTGGGGCTGAAGTGGTTAAGAGTAGACATGTGCACAGAATTTTTTTTCGTTTCTTTTTGTTCTGTTTCGTATCGTTCCGTAGGTTCGTTTCCGTTCGTTTTTCGTAAGACGCCCGTTTTCCTGTTCGTTCCCGTTCGTTTTTCGTACGACGAGATTTTTTCGTATTCCGATCGTTTCGTATTTTCGTTACCGTTTTATTTTCGTACATGCGGGATGGTTCGTTATTCTGTTTAATTCATGTTCGTTACTTGTTAGACAATAATTTTCGTGAATTTTCGTCAATGATTTGCATTCTGTGTTTTGGATTCCTTTTTCTGTTCGTGTTTTCGGTCGTGTGTTCGTGTGACATCTATGACAATTTGTTGTAGATGTCATATGAACATGCGACTGAAGATACAGACAGAAAAAGGATTTTCGTCATTTTGTACTTTCGTAAATATATTGCGGGATTCGCGGCACTTTCAACACGCGGCTTATCCATATTAACGATTGTTAAGCCCCATACACTTGGTCAGACTTTTTTAACAACAAACATAAAAACGATCGTTTTCCGTTCGTTCTCAGAAAATTTGTTCGTTTTTGGGTTCAAAAGTCTGGCCAACTGATCTCCCTTCAGATGAAAATCCACAGAAAAGTTTATTTGGCTTTACTGTACTACTCAGCACAAAAGAGAAGCTGCTTCACTAACTACACTCACTGCCCATTCAAAAAAACGAAAATTACATCTGTGGCAAGGGATTTGCATTCTGTGTTTTGGGTCCTTTTTCTTTTGGTGTTTTCGGTCGTGTGTTCATGTGACATCTGTGGCAAAAGATTTGCATTCTGTTGAATCCAAAATACGAACAGAAATAAGGAATTCAAAATACAGGGTGCGGGTCTTTTGTTGTGGATGTCGTGTGAGCATACGACTGAGGGTGCGAACAGAGAAGGAATTCAAACAAGATACAGAGTGCAAATCTTTTGTTGTGGATGTCGTGTGAACATACGGCTGAGGATACGAGCAGAGAGGGGATTCAAACAGGATACAGAATGCAAATCTTTTGTTGTGGATGTCGTGTGAACATGCGGCTGAGGATACGAGCAGAGAGGGGATTCAAACAGGATACAGAATGCAAATCTTTTGTTATAGATGTCATTTTCGTTCTTTTGCCGTTTTCGTTTTGTCGTATTTTCGTCAGATCGTTCGTTCGTATTTGCGGTTGTTCGTTATGCGGCTCATTCGTAATCCCGTCGTTTTCGTATTTTGGTGCTTTCATTTTTTCGTATGTACACATTATTCTGCGGGTACGAAAATGAACATTTTTGTACGAAAATAACATTCGTACGAACGGGAATGCACATATCTAGTTAAGAGGGCTTAACCAGTTGCCAACCCAGCACTCTATCTTTACTGCTACAGTGCAGGCTGGCTGTGCAGAATTAAGTATATATACATGTTTTGCGTTTCCAGGTAGGGGGCGGGCAGGCCTGCCCACCTAGCTCTGCTGCCATTGGCTCCAGCACATGCCAATCATAGGGGCCCAGCCAATGATTTATGGCTGGAACTTACCGATTGGCGGAGCAAGTTAGTAGGTAAACAACACAGATCACTCTACTGAGAATGGCAATGTGCCTGTTTTACCAGCACATCTCTTAACCCCCCTGGCGGTATTCCCGAGTCTGGCTCGGGGTGCTATTTCATTACCAAAAGCGGTAACCCCGAACCAGACTCGGGATCGCCTCGCAGCAGCCACAGGTATGGTTTACTTACCTTGTCCCTGGATCCTGCGATGCCGCCGCGCTGTGTGATCAAGCGGTGTCTCCTCGCTCGATTCACAGTGTCCCTGTGTGCCTCCGAGCTCCATTCCCTGTGCCGTTACGACGCACGGGGGTGGAGAACGACGCCAAATTCAAAAAAGTAAATAAACACAATACATACAGTATACTGTAATCTTACAGATTACAGTACTGTATGTAGAAAATACACAACCCCTTTGTCCCTAGTGGTCTGCCCAGTGTCCTACATGCACTTGTATATAATAAAAACTGTTCTTGCTGCCTGCAAACTGTAGATTGGCCATAGCAACCAAAAAGTGTCCCTTTATGTCAAAAGTGGTTTTAGACCAGCTAGAAAACAGCAATAATAAATTATAATCACTTGCAGAATTGAGCTATAGCGATTTGTGGGGAAATTCGTCATAAAAAAAATAAAAGTAATGACAGCGACAATTCTGCAACTGAGCACATTTCAGTGATTTTGAGTTGATTACATTATTGAATAATTTTTATTATAATTATATTATTATTTGTTATAATTATTTATAATTATATATTATATTATAATTTATGATTTTCTTTTTCAAACTTTTTCATACCCTAGATCAGCCCTCAAAATTTCCACTCGCCCGCTAGCATTTGGCGAGTGGATTTAAGCTGGGGGCGAGTGATAACAGTTCTGCATGGCCAACAGTCCAATCTGTGCCTACACTTAGAGCCACACTGTGATTGGCGGCCGAAGAGGAAAGGTGCGTGCCCAGGAAAAGTAGTCGGGTGAGCCGCACACATGCAGAGCAGTACACAGGTGCTCTCCTTACAATTCTCATTAAGCCATGGGACCTGATAGTATGACCTCTCTGAGCCTGGCTTCCCAACCTGACCAATGTAGCTGGAGAGCAAAAAGTAGGAAGGAGCAAGTGAGCTGGAGGACTGCGATTATCACCACTATGGGTGTCCCAGGTAGGCAGTGCAGCACAGCACTCACCAAGAGTTGCCCTGACAAGAGAGCGGCAGTATGCTGTGCGGTGTCAGTGTGCGCTGTGTTGTGGTGTTAATGGCTATGCAGGTGTGTGAATCTTGGTGCTGGATTGTACTCCCTCCCGCTGTGCTGCAGCTCCTCTTCTCACTGCCCGACAATGAAAGGGGGAAGTGGGGACATGCAAGTGTGGAGCCGCACACAGGGGCTCCTGATTATTAGAGTGGGTAGAATAGGAGAGGGAGAGAGAGAGGAGGATGGATGGGGGTTGCAGAGGAGACAGCAAGAGAATGGGGGAAAAGACCTGGTTCTAGAGAGAAGGCAGAGGAGGAGGAGGGAGTCTTGTACATAAGAAGAGGGAGAGCAATATTTGCAGAAGTAAAAAAGTCCATGTCCCTCTGGTTTGCCCCAGTGCCATATCCCACTGGTTTGCCCCAGTGCCATGTCCCTCTGGTTTCCCCCAGTGCCATGTCCCTCTGGTTTGCCCCAGTGCCATGTCCCTCTGGTTTGTCCCAGTGCCATGTCCCTCTGGTTTTCCCCAGTGCCCTGTCCCTCTGGTCTGCCTCAGTGCCCTGTCCCATTTTGTTAAAGTTGTTGTTGGTAATATTTAATTGTGTAACTTGATTCGGCATAAAACATTTAACAGTGTCATTCCAAGAGATAATCTAGAAGGGCGTTTTTAGGGGCGGAATTAGGGGCGGGGCAGTGTATGGGTTAGGTGAGGCAACTGGTGGCGAGTAACACTTGAGGCCTGGCTAAAAGCTCAGGGCTTGAAATTTTGAGCCCTGCCCTAGATGTCTAGTAGACTCTTGTTTGGACAGATTTAAGTGAGTTATTCCTAAGAATTACAGGCCTACAATGTAAAACGCCAAATTTACTTGCAAAATAATGGTACCGCTTTCAGCACCTAAAATCTGAAATAATCATAAAGCCAGGGAGGTTAATAAAAGCACCAGACAGTAAACACTTTACACTTGTTAAGCACTCATTGAACCTTTGGATTGCCTCAGGTGTTAACCCCTTCCCATCCAGTGTCATTAGTAAAGTCTGAGTGTATATTTTTAGTAGGGCTGCAACTAACGATTATTTTTATAATCGATTAGTTGGCCGATTATAGTTTTGATTAATCGATTAATCGGATCAAAGCCCCAAAAAAAATGGTATACAATTTAGTTTGTTTAGATATGTTAAAGCGGAGTTCCACCCAAAAATGTAACTTATGCTTTAAGTGAAGGTGACCCCCTGACATGCCACATTTGGCATGTCATTTTTTTGGGGGGAGGGGAGTGCATACCCTATTTTTAGAGGCATCCAGCTCCCACTTCCTCCTGGGGCTCCACGGCGCCAGAAGGAAGTTCACCTCTCCACCCCCCACGTGCAATCTTCTGGGACATGTCACAGGTCCCAGAAGATTGCCTGGCCAATCACAGCGTGCAGCGCAGCTCGAGCATGCGCAGTGCGTGCCTGGCTGCAAAGCCACAGCCAGGTACCCACAGTCAGAAAGTGGAGAGGAGGGGGTAAAAAGTAGGACTTTGTTTGCCCACATCGCTGGACCGTGGGACAGGTATGTGTCCAATTATTAAAAGTCAGTGGCTACACTTTTTGTAGCTGCTGACTTTTATATGGGTGGAACTCCACTTTAAGTTTAAAATAAAGACAATTTATACTTGAATATCTACTGTATATGCAGTGGTAAATATAAATAATCAGCTATATGGTTAGAGTACAAAATATCTAATCCACTCTGAGAATAACAGATAGAAGATATGTTGGATCTTCAAACTTTTTGAAGAACTCTTGTACTATTTGAGGTTGAATCTGGCACATATCATCAGACTCCAACCTAAAGTGCTTGTGTACCCACACACATTTTTTATTTATTTTTTAAAACCTATAAGGCATAATGAGCTAGTATGCACTGCATACTAGCTCATTATGAAAAACTTACCTTAGAATGATATGTTGGCAGCTGATCCCGGTCCATCCCGAGGGAGCTGGCATTTCCCCTCAGCATGTCCTCTGGGTTCGCGGCTCCGGTGCTGTGAGTGGCCGGATCTGCGATATTGTCAGTTCTGCGCATGCACGTGGAGACTTCTTTCCGGCAAGGTCCGACATCGTCTGCCGGACCTTCAGCCGGACCTTCACACAGAGTAGCCTAATTCCTCCTCTTCTGGAGTCCCCCGCCGGAGTTACTGGCTTCTCTTGCCTTAAGGGTGCTCCTATCGCACACCTCAGGCCGTGTACACACCAATCGGACCAAACAGATGAAAACAGACCGAGGTTCAGTTTCATCGGTCCAAACCGTCTGTGTGTACGGCCCATCGGTCTGTTGTCCTTTGGACCAAAATTTTAAAACTTGCTTTAAAATCGAACCGATGGACCGCTGACCGACCGGTCCAAACCGATGGTTAGTACACAAAAGCATCGGTTCAAAACCCGCGCATGCTCAGAATCAAGTCGACGCATGCATGGAAGCATTGAACTTCGTTTTTTAATGGCGCGTACACACTGTCGTTTTTTGTGATGAAAAAATGAAATTTTTAAAAACGTCATTTAAAATGACTGTGTGGGGAAAACGTTGTTTTATGTCTTCTGAAAAACGACCAAAAAAAAATTTGAGCATGCTTCAATTTTTTTGGTCGTCTTTTAAAACGTAGTTTTTTGTGTCATTAAAAATCACCGTGTGTAGCTAAAATTACGTTTAAAACTACGTTTTTAAACCCACGCATGCTCAGAAGCAAGTTATGAAGCGAGCTTGAATAGAACAGAGTGCCGCCGTACGTGCTGAATGTAACCGCGCTTTGCTAGAGCATTTTAAAAAAAAACGATGGTGTGTTAGCAACGTCGTTTTTTAAAATGAAGTTTGAAAAACTTCATTTTTTTTCATGAGAAAAAATTACGTTTTTTTATCACAAAAAACGACCATGTGTATGCGGCATTAGAGTATATAGCAATGCCAGTGGTGCAACATAAAAAATATAGCACAGTGATGAAGGTTTGTGGTCCAGGCATTGCGCAAAGGAAGGATTGGGGGCAGGAACAAATAAATCCATCTGTTTATTTTTCTCATCAGCAATCCACAGAAATAAAATTAAGATTCCTTAATATGTACAACTGACACAAGCAAAGGATTGCAGGAGAGTCCTACTACCTACCTGCCAGGTATAGGTGACCATGTCAGTGTCCCTTTTCTCTGCACAATCCCTATTATATCAGCACCAGTGCAGCTGCTTTATGGGGGCGCTGGACCATTTTGTCTTGCAGCCCAGTCCACCTCATAAGTCTGGTGCTACGTTAAAAGTGTGGCACAAGCCGGTGGGGACTCTTTTCATGCTGCCCCTCTGCAATGTGCTGCTCTAGGCCTGGGCCTTGTTGGCCTAGGCCAAGATACAGTGTTGCAGGCTACGTTGAAATGTGTTAAAGCGGAGTTCCGGCTACAATTTAACTTTTTAAATCTAAATACCCCTGTAATACACAAGCTTAATGTATTGTAGTAAAGTTAGTCTGTAAACTAAGGTCCGTTTTGTTAGGTTGTTACAGCATTTAGACACTTTATAAAATAGAAATTGACTGGGGCCATCTTAAGTGTGGGCATCATGAAGCCAGACTGTATGACTTCCTGGATTTCAGCCTTGCAGATCTCGCACATGATCAGTGCTGCACAAGCAGTGTCAGATCAGGTTTCAGCACCTCTGCTGTCCAAGTCACATGATTCTTTGAGACTGGGGAGTGCACAGACTCCTGGAAAGTTACACCCACTACATTCCCAGGAGTCTGTGCGGTGTAGGTTAGGAAGCATTAAGCACCTAGGTGCAGGAAGTGGGAAGATTAACTATTCTGCCTAGCAACAACACTTTGAAGGCATCTAAAAAAAAAAGGACTAATGACATTTTCTTAAAACTACTGATGTAATGTTATATTTATGGGTGGAACTCCACTTTAAAAAATAGGAGTAATATTTTGGTCCTAATTTGCTGTATTAGTTGATGATCCAATGATTGCTCCTTTTATGCCTATTGTTCCATTAGGGTACACTAAGGGATGCTCATCAGCATTTCGCCTATACATTGATGAAATAGTTTTAAAACTGGGCTAGTGCTTGAAGTTCTGTGATATTAGCATGTTCTGTACAATACCCCATCAGATACTGTTCCCTTAGGCTTCATTTACAGTCTCCTTTAATAATAGCCACACACACTTTTTTTCCTACATAGTAAAAAAGGCTAACAACGTTTAGATACACCCAAAGATCAAATAGAAAATCAAATTGACATTTTAGTTGGTGTACATTTGCATGCCAGATGGCACATTCAACAGAAAATCACACTAGTTAGTAAATGTGATGTATATAAAGTATACGGTAGCCTGTGTCCATGTATTCATGCATGTTATGGGTGCATAGTAAATGCTGCGCTAACAAACTCAAAATTATATAGTACCAAGTGAGGTAACAACTCTCATAATGTAAGAGCATAAATATAAACAATTGGCATAGATAAAAGTGACTAAAACAATGCTCAATGTAAAACTAAAAATATAAATGTGTTAAAGTCTATATTATAAAGATGAGTGAACATCAGATGGAATGATTGATGCAGGAAAACAGGTGAGCTGCAATCCAGTGATTAAGATGTAACAGGTGTGCAAGTTGTCTGTAGAACCCCGTGAAGGTCACAATCATATCAAAGTATGAAATGGGTAAAACACGCTTACCAGATGGTGTTGGACTCTACTACCTTACAGCAAAGAGTCAGCCAGACATTGTGGTCTTTGGAAGCCGGGACCACTAGAAACCGGACTTGGATCATATGCAGGGCTGGAACTCCAATGGAATGGACAACAGGAACCAGCAGTGCTTGAATGATGTATTTGCGTCAATGCCACAGGCTCTGAATACGATCTTTGGACCATCGATCAGGAAATGCAGGCAGAGGACGTAGTTAGAGCTCCAAATAAAGCCATGGGGTGGATGATAGAAAAGGAAAAAAGAACTCCAATGGTGCAGGTCAATTAAAACCAAATAGGTTTATTTATAAAAGTCATAAAAATGACAAAGATAAAAGTGATCACGTACAGGGGTAGCAATGTGGGGTGCTCAGAGGCAATACCCGACGCGTTTCGGCTCAGTAAGCCTTCAACAGGGGCATAAAGATGCACCCCCACATTGCTTGCTTAAATACACATAGTGGTTACAAGGCCCTCCCCCAACAGGGTGGTGCCAAGAGACAGGATATGATGTAACAAGTATGCATTGTAACAAACATATTAATAAATAAAAAACGCAATGAATCTCCAATCTAATATGCATAAAATACCGATATCACATGCAACACATACAGTAAATCTCAACATAATGCATATATCATATTAGTCGGAGCTAATATTCTGCAACACTTTATAGTTCAGCAAGAGACAGCATGACTTATACTGTGTCACCAAACAGGAAATTCTCTAATTAGTGTCTATGGGGACACTGCACCATCGCGGTATATTGTGAATGATTCACAATCGATGAAGCACCACGATAGAGCATTACAGACTGCCACCTATATATGGTAATCCTCATACTGGAAACTATAAAGTTCCCCATAGGTGAATTCACAAATGAAGACAATGCATACTATGACATGATGTAACTTTGAATGATATGCAACATTTTAAAAATCAGCAGAACCGAACATAGCTCATAGTTGTGTCACCAGACAGGGAAACTTCCTGAATGTTATGTATGGGGACACTGCACTACCATGTTGCGTTATGGCCTTTATATAATCGATATAGTGTAAAAACAGTCCGTCGGCAACCTGTCATCAGTGGATGACAGTGCTGATATATGGAATTAAAATCCCCCATGGATGGATGAATAAATGGGGAACAACCCCGCAATAACTCAGATCGGTGCAGCGCTGGTACATACAAACCGCGCAAGCACCAATCAGACGAGGGGGGGGCGTGGCCAGGAGCCGCGCCGGCCAATCAGCAGATGCCTCCCGATAGCCTATCAGACGTGAGGAAATACACGTGCCAATAGGGCATCAGGGGGCGTGCCTTGTAGTCATAGTGTCCGATAGAGAGCTAGGGACCTAACCATGCCGACCGGAGGGTGGGTGTAAATTGTCAATTGTCAATTGTTACATCAACCAGGGGTGAGCACTTTGAGTTCTTGTATCCACTCCATATAATAATTTTTTGAATATTTTTTATATATTCTTTATATTACCCCATATGTGTTATAATCCATACTCTTTTCCATGTGTAGTTCCATCTGCTATGGATTAATGGAAATAATTTCATATATATTTTTATATTTTTTATTTTTAGATTTTTGTTGGGTTCAGGTCTATTCATTTTCAACATTTACTAGTGCAGACTTAATGTGGTTGATAACTTTTTATCCATGTTGTCTCTCCGCCGTAAAGATTACTCTCATTAGTTTTTTGATTTAACACTGAGTCATTTGGTGGCCTGCGCTGTCCCAGTCTGGGCGGGACATTCGAGGCCACCTTTGTATTATATGTAAAAAATCTTTCTGACACTTCCCGTTCTATATGGGAATTTACTCATAGTATTTTTTTACATGCCCTATTGGTTGATATCCCACCCTAATTTAGAAACATATATCTAAGTGTCTGATTTTTTCAGCACTTGGTATATATGACTCCGTTTTGGAGTCTCGTTGCGAGTCTGCTCACTGGGTGTGTGTGACAGCCTTGGGCTGCTACAGCTTGTGAGTTTGTGTGATCTATCATGGCCCCTCCGATTGGTTGGCGGTGATTCGTCACGCCACATGCTGTCGGCCCCACTGCTTACGCCGTTTGGAGGCCGCGGCTGCGTGATGTACACCCACCCTCCGGTCGGCATGGTTAGGTCCCTAGCTCTCTATCGGACACTATGACTACAAGGCACGCCCCCTGATGCCCTATTGGCACGTGTATTTCCTCACGTCTGATAGGCTATCGGGAGGCATCTGCTGATTGGCCGGCGCGGCTCCTGGCCACGCCCCCCCCTCGTCTGATTGGTGCTTGCGCGGTTTGTATGTACCAGCGCTGCACCGATCTGAGTTATTGCGGGGTTGTTCCCCATTTATTCATCCATCCATGGGGGATTTTAATTCCATATATCAGCACTGTCATCCACTGATGACAGGTTGCCGACGGACTGTTTTTACACTATATCGATTATATAAAGGCCATAACGCAACATGGTAGTGCAGTGTCCCCATACATAACATTCAGGAAGTTTCCCTGTCTGGTGACACAACTATGAGCTATGTTCGGTTCTGCTGATTTTTAAAATGTTGCATATCATTCAAAGTTACATCATGTCATAGTATGCATTGTCTTCATTTGTGAATTCACCTATGGGGAACTTTATAGTTTCCAGTATGAGGATTACCATATATAGGTGGCAGTCTGTAATGCTCTATCGTGGTGCTTCATCGATTGTGAATCATTCACAATATACCGCGATGGTGCAGTGTCCCCATAGACACTAATTAGAGAATTTCCTGTTTGGTGACACAGTATAAGTCATGCTGTCTCTTGCTGAACTATAAAGTGTTGCAGAATATTAGCTCCGACTAATATGATATATGCATTATGTTGAGATTTACTGTATGTGTTGCATGTGATATCGGTATTTTATGCATATTAGATTGGAGATTCATTGCGTTTTTTATTTATTAATATGTTTGTTACAATGCATACTTGTTACATCATATCCTGTCTCTTGGCACCACCCTGTTGGGGGAGGGCCTTGTAACCACTATGTGTATTTAAGCAAGCAATGTGGGGGTGCATCTTTATGCCCCTGTTGAAGGCTTACTGAGCCGAAACGCGTCGGGTATTGCCTCTGAGCACCCCACATTGCTACCCCTGTACGTGATCACTTTTATCTTTGTCATTTTTATGACTTTTATAAATAAACCTATTTGGTTTTAATTGACCTGCACCATTGGAGTTCTTTTTTCCTTTTCTATCATCCACCCCATGGCTTTATTTGGAGCTCTAACTACGTCCTCTGCCTGCATTTCCTGATCGATGGTCCAAAGATCGTATTCAGAGCCTGTGGCATTGACGCAAATACATCATTCAAGCACTGCTGGTTCCTGTTGTCCATTCCATTGGAGTTCCAGCCCTGCATATGATCCAAGTCCGGTTTCTAGTGGTCCCGGCTTCCAAAGACCACAATGTCTGGCTGACTCTTTGCTGTAAGGTAGTAGAGTCCAACACCATCTGGTAAGCGTGTTTTACCCATTTCATACTTTGATATGATTGTGACCTTCACGGGGTTCTACAGACAACTTGCACACCTGTTACATCTTAATCACTGGATTGCAGCTCACCTGTTTTCCTGCATCAATCATTCCATCTGATGTTCACTCATCTTTATAATATAGACTTTAACACATTTATATTTTTAGTTTTACATTGAGCATTGTTTTAGTCACTTTTATCTATGCCAATTGTTTATATTTATGCTCTTACATTATGAGAGTTGTTACCTCACTTGGTACTATATAATTTTGAGTTTGTTAGCGCTACATTTTTGTTTATTATCCTGCTGGCTTTGTTTGTTTGTATGTAGCAGCTTGGCACTTATTTTTATATTAGCGCAGTTTTTTCTTCATTTCATAGTAAATGCTGCCTGCTTATTGTGTGGTTATGTAGCACAACTGATCTATACACATACTGTATATCCTTTAGTAAATTAGGTGCATTATTTGAGCTTGAAAACGTGAATCATAGATTTTAAATATCAGGCAAACTCATTTACAGTGAGAATGTACAGTACATAACAAATACCAGCACCTAATAGAAAATAAATCTGTGGTTATGTTTACAAATTGAATAAAGTTAAAGTAACTATTTCAATCACATTTTTTAAAATGATGATGGCAACAAACCAAGAGGTTGTTATAATAAACACAGATACTTTTTGTCTTTTTTTACACAGGTGGACCAGTGTTATGACATGCATTGTACAGTAACTCACCTGTAGCTACTAATAATTGAGTAGTACCAGCTGAAAAGCCACATGGTTGCTGAAAGACCTGCAACGTGTTCTAACTATGTTCTTTAGTGCACTGTGACATTTTTAATGTGTATTTACTTGTCAAACTGCCATAACAGAGTTTGTTTGCTTGCCCATATATACCCTTTGTACCGGTGTGTCACAGCTGTGACTAACAGGTCAAGCGAAGCATAAGAGGAAACTGAAGTGAGAACGGAACACTACAAATACACAACAAGGTGTGGACAGATGAAGGAAATGTGCTGAAATCCAATTTATCAATGTTGACAAGTATGCAGTACACATTACTGCCCTCTAGTATAGAAATGTGATACTGCAAAAGCAAAGTTCATAACATGTCACACATACTTAAAGTGGAACTCTAGGAAAATAGCAATACACGCTTATAATTCATATATGTTTTCTGTTTTCCCTGACAATGAATTACTTCTGTACAACCATTGTTGTAATTAACACACGCCTGCCATACTGTACACCCAGGCAGGTGAAAACCCTTTTTTGCTGGTTTAGCAATGCAGATTGGGCAATAAATCATCATTATCACTCAGGAAGGTGATCTAAGAACCACTAAAACTGTACCAGAAAGCAGTAAAACCCAACAAGAGATCAGTAGCTTCTGTGACAAATTGTTTGCCAGGTAAAACTGTAAACATACGTGCATTTTAACTATGCATACAGCTTTTTTTCTGATCTACTTTAAAGCTACTGTTATGAGAAAAGCATGCAGGCTGTCATTTCTGATCTCCTTCTGGAAATGCTGGTTGACTTGTTTTCTTTAAATTTAGAACAAGCAGTAAGAGAGTAACATCATAGCATAATCGGTACTCCTGATCTGCACATTTGTTCCAGTTCAGTGAGTTAGAGATGTATACAGTGGCAGTGCTACCACTAGGCAAACTAGGCAGTTGCCTAGGGCAGGGTTTGACAAATTTGCTTGGAATCTAGAAGCCAGCTAAAAAAGTTAGGAGCCAGAAAACGCGCCCCGTCCCGCAAAGCTCACGCGCAGAAGTGAACGCATACGTGAGTAGCGCCTGCATATGTAAACGGTGTTCAAACCACACATGTGAGGTATCGCCGCGATTGGTAGAGCGAGAGCAATAATTCTAGCCCTAGACCTCCTCTGCAACTCAAAACATGCAACCAGTAGAATTTCTTAAACATCAACTATGGAGATTTTGAAGCGTGACATGCTGGGTATCAATTTACTTGGCGTAATATTATCTTTCACAATATGAAAAAAAATTGTGCTAACTTTACTGTTGTCATATTTTTTAATAATTTTTTTTTTCCAAAAAAGTGCGCTTGTAAGACCGCTGCGCAAATACGGTGTGACAGAAAGTATTGCAACGACCGTCATTTTATTCTCTAGGGTGTTAGAATAAAAAATATATATAATGTTAGGGGGTTCTAATTAGAGTGAAGGAGATGGCAGTGAAAACAGTGAAAAACACATTAGAACTGCT
This sequence comes from Rana temporaria, assembly GCF_905171775.1. Classification (NCBI taxonomy): domain Eukaryota; kingdom Metazoa; phylum Chordata; class Amphibia; order Anura; family Ranidae; genus Rana; species Rana temporaria. The sequence continues at coordinate 461,355,202 of NC_053489.1, read as the reverse complement.
TTTACTTGTAATGCCAACGGCCACCACAATATGGCGCCAGATCACAGAATGAAGCTTAGGCCTGCAGAAGGCCACAAAGCCACGGCCTCAATTACTGTCGGGCGCAGGCCCGCCGCGATTGCGTGGCGTGGGAGGTGGGGGCGCACGGAGACACAGGATCCTGGATTTTGTCGAGCCCTGGCCTAGCCTGCACTGCCACCTAGGAAGCAGCCACAGCCCCTGAGAGGGAGGAGGTTGGGAAGCATCTGGCAAAAGTAATAGTGCGCTGAACCCAAAAGAATAATAATACAATAAAAAATGTAATTATTAATTGTTGTGCAATAGTCCACGTGCAAAACGGATAAAAATAACAACTTCAGTGATAGACGTGAAATCCAATGTCTCCAAATTCCATAACACACTCTGGAGAGTGCAGGTGGTAAAGAGGATAATAGTCACCACCACCTCTGTGTGCATTGCCTGCTCACCTCAAAGACCCTCTTGGGTCTAGTCACGCTTCCTTTATAATAATCCAGAAAATCAGCCAAAACAAGGAACGACATACATCAGATGTTTAATTCAGGATCCAGCAAACTTCTCTCCATATATTGGGATCAACATCTCCAAGTATAATTTCTCAAAGCTCGAAAAGATCATCATCGCGCAAGATTGTATATAATACTTGATTTATTTACAATTTTCTACAAAAATGCACACACATTTTAATAGTTGTAAAACAGCCTTGTAAGACCAATTTGAAAAAAGACGGCTCTCCTCCTCACTGTACTTCCTAGGATAGGAGTCACCGCAAGTATCGTCACCGGCTCTCCAATTCTTACATGGAGCCTAGGTTCACACTGCTGCGAGTTCAAATCGCGGTAAAATGCGCGTTTTTACCGCGATTTTGCCGTGATTTCTGGCCGCAATTTAATGTAAATTGCGGCCCGAAATCGCAAAAAGTAGTACAGGAACTACTTTTTGAAATCGCAGATGCGGCGTCGCACTGATTAGGACAGTGCCATTGCCGACAATTGCCGGCAAATGCCGCCGATTTGAGATGCGATTTGACATGTCAAACCGCATCTCAAATCGTTCCAAATCGTACCCAGTGTGAACCAGGGCGGAAACATTCGTTTTGGTTTTAGGTTTTCTCTCTGTTATATTCACCTTGTGATCCTGCTAGTAAGTCTGTTGTTTTTCAAAAGAATGAGCTGTCGTGCAGATATAGCAGTTAGGGGGTTGAATCAAACCATTTAACACTGGCAAATGGTGGGGTCAGGGGTGGAGCCAGGGGGACTGCAAAATGAGGTTTCACCTAGGGTGTCAAAAATCCTTGCACCAGCCCTGGATATATAGAATTCCGAGCTTTAACATAACAGCCATATCATTTGTATTTTTAAAAGGAGAAGAGCACTGGAAGCCAACATATTTTTCATGAGATGCCAGCTAAATAGGTTACATATATTCACCATTATTGCCATTTACCGTAATTCTGATTTAATAGTGTTATAAAGTAGAATAATACATATCTATCTATCTATTTCTATAGATATATATATATATATACAGTACAGTATACATTTGACTGGACACACCTTCTCATTCAAAGAGTTTTCTTTATTTTCATGACTATGAAAATTGTAGATTCACACTGAAGGCATCAAAACTATGAATTAACACACGTGGAATTATACATAACAAAAAAGTGTGAAACAACTGAAAATCTATTTCATATTCTAGGTTCTTCAAAGTAGCCACCTTTTGCTTTGATTACTGCTTGGCACACTCTTGGCATTCTCTTGATGAGCATCAAGAGGTAGTCACCTGGCGCAGCACCCCATCACTCTCCTTCTTGGTCAAATAGCCCTTACACAGCCTGGAGGTGTGTTTGGGGTCATTGTCCTGTTGAAAAATAAATGATGGTCCAACTAAACGCAAACCGGATGGAATAGCATGCCGCTGCAAGATGCTGTGGTAGCCATGCTGGTTCAGTATGCCTTCAATTTTGATTAAATCCCCAACAGTGTCACCAGCAAAGCACCCTCACACCATCACACCTCCTCCTCCATGCTTCACGGTGGGAACCAGGCATGTAAAGTCCATCCGTTCACCTTTTCTGCGTCGCACAAAGACACGGGGGTTGGAACCAAAGATCTCAAGTTTGGACTCATCAGACCAAAGCACAGATTTCCACTGGTCTAATGTCTATTCCTTGTGTTCTTTAGCCCAAACAAGTCTCTTCTGCGTGTTGCCTTTCTTTATCAGTGGTTTCCTAGCAGATATTCTACCATGAAGGCCTGATTCACACAGTCTCCTTTTAACAGTTCTAGAGATGTGTCTGCTGCAAAAGGTGGCTACTTTGAAGAACCTAGAATATGAAATATATTTTCAGTTTTTTCACACTTTTTTGTTATGTATAATTCCACATGTGTTCATTCATAGTTTTGAAGCCTTCAGTGTGAATCTACAATTTTTATAGTCATGAAAATAAAGAAAACTCTTTGAATGAGAAGGTGTGTCCAAACTTTTTGTCTGTACTGTATATATATAAATTATATATATGTATATATATATATATATATATATATATATATATATATATATATATATATATATATATATATATATATATATATATAGCTATAGATATATCTATAGATATATCTATAGATATAGATAGATAGATAGATAGATAGATAGATAGATAGATAGATAGATAGATAGATAGATAGATAGATAGACAGACAGACAGACAGACAGACAGACAGATAGATAGATAGATAGATAGATATTTTTCATGGTTAATTTAAGTTAGGTATCCCCTGTATGGTACATTACACAGATACTGTATAATCACTCTTGTAAACACAATATTTACACATCCCCAGTGTTGGAATTGCTCACAGGCTGATTAAAAGCTTCTACAATTCAGCAAGGATATCTCCCTTAACCATGCTGTGACCATTATATATCCTATCAGCTTAAAACTGATGTGTGACTGTGCCCAGCAGGATTCTGCATATATTATTCTTCTAAAGAATTCAGCAAAGGCAATGATACGCATTTACCAGGGCTGAACAGCAACTCCACTAGTAATGATACTATAATGTATATTTTATTTCAATTCATATTCCAATCCCCTATTTATTTTAGTCACCACAATGAACAAGTTTTTTCATACAGGTCTCTCAACATAAACCCCCTCCTCTCTTCATGGACTTCTAGATGAAACTATGGGAAAAGGAAAGACAACAGAGAAGAAGGAGCTGCGCACCCAATAGCCAAGCCACCATTGGATCATTATAGTTTTCTCTGTCACTAAAAGAGTATACAGTAAGTACTGGGTATGTGATGGAAGACATTTCAAACATTTTATTTTATGCTGGCCCCATGTTAATAGACAAATCAGTAGACAGACGTTGGCCCTTGGCCCAACATTGGACTCTGTAGGATAATCAATATTCTATGGCACCATGATTATGCTCTTAAGATCTTAATTTACCACATATAGTTTAAAGTAACACAATAAATAATCATAATGCAAAAACATTTCAACCATAGGTATTTGTTTACCAGGAGAATAAGCAATATGCAAAGAGCTGTAACCCATAATCAGTAAAAAAAAAAAAAAAAAATTAAATCTGAGTTGCCAAGCAGTATTTTTCCAAATACACATTAAAATCTGCACAAATACATACATATGGCACACTTCCCTCAATTAAAAAGATTTACAGCCTATCATCTCATTTTTTCTTAGCAGAAACAACATTTGAGAAAAAAAATCTTCACATTAAATAAACTCTAATGCCGCGTACACACCATCACTTTATGTGATGAAAAAAAACGACGTCTTGAAAGACGTCAATTAAAATGACCGTGTGTGTGGAGAAAACGTTGTTTTATGTCTTGTGAAAAACGACAAAACTTCGTTTTTTGTGTCAATTAAAATGATAGTGTGTGGACAAAACAACATTTTTAAACCTGCGCATGCTCAGAAGCAAGTTAAAGGAAAAGAGTGCTGAACGTAACCGCGCTTTGCTAGAGCATTTTGAAAAAACGATGGTGTGTAGGCAACGTCGTTTTTGAAAATGAAGTTTCAAAAACGTTGTTTTATTTCATGATTTAAAACGTCTTTTTTTTTCATCACATAAAGTGATGGTGTGTACGCGGCATTATACACACAAGCTGTCTGTATGACTTAACTAGGCACGTGCTCAAGCAAGAAACAATTAAAAACCCACTGCAGAAAGGAGTAAGCATCCAACAAGTCATAGCGTCTTCCCATTTATATTGCATGCTTAGTAAATATAGTGGTTTGGCTTACGTACTTAGGACAAGAAAGCTGCTAGCTGCATGTAATTCTGTGGACTACCATACAGTACAACTGCCAATATGTGCTCCAGTTCAGTGCAACCTATCTCTCAACCTCCTGTTTTTGTTTTAAACATTGCAGTGCAACCAAACACATATTTTTACAAATCGAAGATCAAATCATTACATTACAGATAACTTTACCAGTAATGTTTCATAAAATTAATCCAAAAAGTTATTAAAATTAAACTTAACTCCTGCACTACCAACAAAACACGTAAAAATCTATATCAAACATAAGTTCCATGTTCCAGTGCACACATAAATGCTCTTGAACCTTCCAGTGCTGTTATGTTCCAGTGTGAATCAATGCCCTGAACTGTAATACTTTGTGTTGTGCCACCTCAGTGCTCACAATGCTCTGACCTTAATAATATGACCTACATATAATGCAAGGTCATATAACACACACTGTGTGACCACCAGGGTCATCTAGGTCAGTGTTTTTTCAGTCAAGGCACCCTTTAAAATTATGGACAATCTTGAGGCACCCTCCAAAATTGTGGACAGTCTTGAGGCACCCCATTCTAAAGTGTATAAATTATTCTGATCATTTTACATAATGCAGCAACATCAATACTTGTAGGACACACAGCGTTAGAGATGATTTATTCTTCCAAAGCAAATACACTTTTTCAAACTGGTACTGACTAGTATTCCAATTTTCTCTTATCCCTCAGTTTTTCTCCATCAATTTGCTAATGAGACCCCAAAGCTGATGGAGAGAGGCAAGGGAGGGTCATCCTTATCAACTGATGATGTAATTGGTCATTAGGAGGTTGGCAGCTAGAAGGTTGTAATGGTGTACAATGAAAACCTGTGGCTTTCATTCACCCTGCAGCTTGTATTTAATTTTGGGGCAATTATTAGGCATTTTTGCCAAGGCACCCCTGAAGAAACCTCAAGGCACCCCAGAGTGCCTGGGTGCCCTGGTTGAAAAAGGCTGGTCTAGGTACTTGTTGTAGGTTCACCAGGACCTCCTGTCCACTAGGGTGCCCACTTGTATGCTTAGACTCTCATCCAGGAAAATGGATGTAGGTCCCTTTAAGGCTGTCTGACATTCATGCAGCCATGCTGTGTCACTTAGATAAACATGCCAAAGAACGCAGAAACAGCCTTCTATGTTGTAGTATTTAAAAACAGGACTATTAATTAACTAAAACCACACTCGCATTTGTTTAAAATGTACTTGCAATACTTAAGCAGAGCTTTCTTGTCGAGTATACCATGCATGTGTACGAGGCTTTCAGGTTTCTCGTCAAGAAAACTGCCTAAAATCTTGATGAGAAAAATAGAGAACCTGCTCTCTATTTTCTCATTGTGATTCTCAGCAGTGTTTTCCTGCCGAGAAACCTGAGAGTGTGTATACTTACCTGTCGCCGTGGAAACCTGCGCATGCTCGAAATGACTTTGACGCATGCTCGGTAGCTTCCTAGGCATAGATAGGGTGCAGCAAGATGGCGGTGATGGCATTGAATGTGACGAGCGCATGCTCTTCGTACGCGATGACGTCATGTCGTTCTTGCCATTCAAAAGAACCGCGGTTCTTTTGAATGGAGTGTCTGTACACTCGGGCGGCAAGAGGTTCTTGCCAAGAATCTTGTCAGGAAAAACAATGTTTTTTCCTGACGAGATTCTGGACCGTGTGTACAGGGCTTAAGAAACAAAGAGAAATACCACTATGTCTTCTTAGTATGTGATTTTCCAATCCACATCAGCCCAGGCTCATTTCAAAAATTGACACAACCCTTTTTTTTACACAGCAAACCCCAACGCATGGCATGTGTCTTGTGGACGCACTGCCCACTACTGTAGTTGTGTGCTAGGGTGCTATTCTAAAGGAACAGCATCACAGTGCACCACCAATTATGTGTTACTATACCTTGTGGTAAGTTGCAGTAACACAAGCATTTTACCGCAATACACTGGTCTGAATGGTACCAAAGGCTCTGGCTTTTTTTTAGGTGCTCCTACCATGGTTTAATATGATGCCGTTGCTGCCTTTTTGGAAATGCCCAGTAACTGTGAATTGTGTATGTAAAGTGCCAGTTATGAAACAAACTTTGAGGAGGTAAAGAGATGTCAAAGGAATGCAATATCTAAGCATGGAATCAACACAAAAACCACTGAGAAAATCTGTTGGTGAAAAAAAGATAAACCTCCAACTGAAAATTAGGTTTTTGGGAGGTTAGTAAACATTGACTGAAGAAAGGTGACAGACATAAAGAAACTATTTATACTGAAGAAACTGTGGATTATTTATACAACACTTATCACAGAATGTGGCTTTAACAGAAAGCTTGCTAGGCTATAGTGTAAAACATTTCTACCTCACAGAATGACACATGAATGTGCTCATTGTAAGCTGTGGTGTTAGATGCAAAACAAGAGCTATCGTTTATGTAGAAGCGACAAGTTGTTATTGTAATTTACTAGTGTTATGCTAGTTCTTTCTTTTTCAACTGTTGCATTTTTAAGGGAATGAAGTAAAAATACAGTGCGAGGCAGTCTGACGTGCAGTGTTCTGCCTGTACAAAGTGAGCACTGAGGCGGGTTTGTGGACCTAACGTAGTACACTGTGGTGTCTTTCTCAAAGGGTGCATACAGCCCAGCATGGAATGTTATCATTGGACACTGTACAGGTTTCCAAATAAAAAAAGAAAACTTTGTTTTCATTCCAGCTTTGTTTACTTAAAGGTTCTGAAGATTACAACTGGCAGGTTATTTGTATATCCCACCTTGGCCTCCTCCTAACCTGGCAGCTCAAAGCAGCAACCTGCCTGTTTCTGTGGAACACTTTCTCTTGCAGGGCCATATGGACTTTTCCAGCTATTTGGCAATAAATAACATGGTTTGCTTGAAATCTGTGGGAAATACAATATGTGTGGAGTCCTGCAGAGAAAACATACGTAGATGTATGTAAAACCACTGGACATAACCAACAAACCTGAATCATTCCATCTAGATCCAGGCATATTTATATCAAATGTAAGCCAACCTCAAAATGTCTACCTAGATTTGGGATAGCGATTTTTAACATATCACACTATTTATTCTGTAACTAAAGATTATCAGTTAAGTCATACATGCAACAAGACTGCTTCATACATTAACTGTGTAAAATAGCTTAGTGAGAATGAAATGGTCAGGCATTTAAAAAGAACTAGGGTCAACAGGATAAACATAATATTATTATTCAAAGATAAGCTGTAGATATCACCAAATATAACAAACACATTTTTTTTTTTACCAACAATTATATTGTAACTTGTCAGTATACAAGCTACAACACATAGATACATAGATGTGGTCTTAAAAAAACAATAGGCCTCATGCACACTGGACATTTTTTGGACGTTTTTGCAGCAGCTGTTTTTAGCTTCAGACATTTTTTTCTACAGTCATTAACCTCCCTAGCGGTATTCCCGAGACAGACTCGGGATCGCATTGCAGTCTCCAGGCATGGTTACTTACCTTGTCCCCTGGATCCTGTGATGTCTCCCTGCTGTGTGAGCAAGCTGTGTCCTCATCGCTCAATTCACAGTGCCCGAGTGCCTCCAAGCTCAGTTCCCTGGGACGTTTACGACACACGGGGGCGGAAATCGGTGCCAACTTCAGAAAATTTTACAGATTACAGTACTGTATAAAATAATTACACACCCCCTTTGTCCCTATGTCCCTAGTGGTCTGTCCAGTGCCCTGCATGCTCTTTTATATTATAAATACTGTTTTTTTCTGCCTGGAAACTGGAGATTGTCCATAGCAATCAAAAAGTGTCCCTTTATGTCAAAAGACCAGCTAGAAAACAGCGATAATAAATTAGAATCACTTGCAGAATTGAGCGATAGCGATTTGTGGGGAAATTCTTCATCAAACACTAAAAGTAATGACAGCGACAATTCTGCAACTGAGCAAATTTCAGTGTTTTTGATTTTATTACATGATTGATAATTTTTTATTATTATTACTGGTATATTATTATTTGTTATAATTATTTATAGTTATTTATTATATTATAATTTATGATTTTGTGTTTCAAACTTTATCATACTCGGGATGTCTACTAGACTCTTGTTTGGACAGATTTATGTGAGTTATTCCTAAGAATTTAAGGCCTAAAATATAAAACACCAAATTTCCATGCAAAACAATTGTACTGCTTTCAGCATCAAAAATCTGACAAAACCATACCGCCATGGACTGTATGGACTGGTTCCAGTGTGGCTTTATGTCTACAGGCCAATTTTGGCTATGAACTATGGCTCTATATGCGTAGTTTTAATCTATATTCTTTTATTATTTGATGATCTTCGATCTTGCGTGGTAAGTCTGTTCTTGATCACTTTTATTCATATATGTTTTTTCTGATCTATGTATTATTCATGAATATTTGACATTATCTAACTGTTCTTCCCCCTTAATTTGTATGATTGATCATCACTATCTATTGTTCAAATTTACTAAATGCTTGTCACTGTAATATTGCTGACACGCCAATGATTTAAATGTATAAATATTTATGCTGTTCTTTGTTTACACCTTGTAGCCTTCCCTGTTTATATGCTCCTGATGAAGCTTGTAGCGAAACATGTCGGGCACTTTCTAACAGGTCTGGGCGTTGCTTGTTCCATCCAAGCCGCTATATGACTACAAGGATCATCATTGTTATGTTTCAATTTTTTGATATATTGTACTCTCCAATAAATTATATTTTTATCTACATTATTATTCTTTGATCCATTCATACCTTGACACCGTTTAAAGTCCCAGGGTTTGTTACCCGATCCCCTCATCCAATCATACCGCCAGGGAGGTTAAACTCTTCAGTATGTTATCCTATGTGTCCATGCACACATAGGCTGTTATCAACTGTTTTTGGCTGGGGTGTTTTTTGGCTGTAAAAAAAACCCCATGGGTTCTGAGAGGAGTTTTTCAGCTGTAAAAACGGTCTAACATTAAAAAACGCCAAAAAAGAAGATAAATGCGGCTCACCAGCGATTTTTTTTTTACGTTTTTGAATCCCATGGAAAAAAAAAAAGCTTAAAAACACTAACGCTATAAAATGTTTAAAAAATGCTAAAAAAACACTATTGCAAAAACGTTGAAGAACTCACTGCAAAGCTACTGGTGTTTTTATAACGTTATTATAACGTCCAGCATGCATGAGGCCTAAAAGTGCTACCATTTCGCTGCCAGGCCCTGTGGTCCATTTTGTACACTCAGGTGGCCAGACCATTTTTTCAAATCTTTCCTTTGTTTTTTATTTTTCACTTATAGCTTTTAGAATTTGTGAAAGACCCCTCAAACCATATATGTTCTGAAAGCACATGATAAGTAAAATAAAAAGAAGGTGCTACTGATTTTCTAGACCCTGCGGTATTTGCGCAAATGTTTATCAAACCAGTATATTTGCAAAAAATACACTAAAACCAATATTAGCAGATGAAAACACAGCAAATTTTACAAAATTCCTACTAAATATAAAAGCTTAACCTGTGCGAAATGGTAAAAAAATTAAACAGACGCAAAAGTGTAAATATCCAAATTTCTTAAGAAATCTAAAGGTTTTCATTTTTCCCGTACAACTTCATAATTTGTGAAAGAGCTCCAAAACCATATATTTTCTGAAAGCATATGACCTCTAGAACAAAAAGAATGTGCTACTTATTTTTTAGCCCTTGCGTTATTTGCGCAAATGTTTATCGAAACAATATATTCGCAATGATGGTGGCTCCAGAGAATGGGTTTGCAGGGGGGACGGATCGGGTGGAGGGGAATTAGTGCTGGGGGAGAGAAGGGGGATGAAGGGGATAGGAGAGTGAGAGGGGCAGTTTTAGATGAAAGGGTGCGGCGGGGATGGAGAAGCGGCGGCGTGGGTGGGGGGGGACAGTCGCATTAGGGGTTAATAACTCTGATCAACGGGTTGTAAACCGCTGATTAGAGTTAAAGATTTGTTCAGCAGAGTCTGCTGAACAATTCTGATATAAGCTTAGGGTCATTGAAGTGACCCTAAGCTTATAGAAGAAGGAGAAATTAGGTCAGTACGCCATACTGACCTGACCACCTGTGGGATCTTCTGTACGTCAGTACGGTATACTGACCTGGCAGTGAAAGGGTTAAAGGTTCATTTTTTTTTTTTTTATTAAATTAAAAACTGTTAGGCCCCGTGCACACGACCGAGTTTCTCGGCAGAATTCAGCCAGAAACTCGATCGGAGCTGAATTCTGCCAAGAAACCCGGCCGTGTGTACACTTTCGGCCGAGGAAGCCGACGAGCTCCTCGTCGAGCCAAATAGAGAACATGTTCTCTATTTCCTCATCGTTCAATGAGGAAAGTTGGCTCGCCGAGATCCTCGGCGGCTTCACACATAACTCGACGAGCAAAACGATGAGTTTTGCCCGTCGAGTTCCTCGGACGTGTGTACGGGGCCTTATACTTACCTGCTCTGTGCAACAATATTGCACACAGCGTTCTCTCCAACCTCCTTTTTTTAGTCACCACCAGCACTATGTGCTCCTTCTCTCCACTGGGTGCCCCACAGCAAACCAGGTGCTAAGAGGGGCACCTGTGGCGGCACGCTCCCTAGCTGTGCTATGTGTGTCCATAGACACGCACAGCAATGGTAAGCCATGCACCCGCTCCCTGCTCACAGGAGTTTGACTGACATCAGCAGGAGCTAATGGTATATGAACTTAGAGGATAATTTCAGCTGCAGAGGTCAATAAAGGTTTGATTTACATTTAATTTACTGTTTGTTAAGAGTAAGTGAAAAAGTAAATGTCTGCATGTATGCATGTCGCCGGGCCTAAACCCTATTGAGCATCTGTGGGGTATCCTCAAATAGAAGGTGGAGAAGCGTAGGGTCTCTAACATCCACCAGCTCTGTGATGTTGTCATGGAGGACTGGAAGATGACTGCAGTGGACTGCAGTGGAAGATGACTGACGCTCTGGTGGACTCCATGCTCAAGAGGGTTAAGGCAGTGCTGGAAAATAATGGTGGCCAGTGGCCACATAGAATTTTGATGCTTTGGGCCAGATTTGGACATTTTGACTGAGGGGTGTACTCACTTTTGTTGCTAGCGGTTTAGACATTAATTCGTGTGTTGAGTTATTTTGAAGGGACAGCAAATTTACACTTTTATACAAGCTGTACTACTTTACATTGTAGCAAAGTGTAATTTTCTCAGTGTTGTCACATGAAAAGATATAAAAATATTTACAAAAATGTGAGGGGTGTACTCACTTTTGTGAGATAATGTATATATATATATATATATATATATATATATATATATATATATATATATATATATATATATACACTATTGCACTATGACCTAGTTATGTTTTGAAAAGGGGTCAGTGCACTCAGAAGTCCAAAAACATAGTCATGGCATCAATTACGTCATCGTCTATTCAGCTTTGGGAATAGGTGGTATCCGGTGGTGAGAAATCTGGTGAGTATGGAGGATGGGTAACCAGAGAAAAGCCACATTAATGGATGGCAGCCATCACTTTGCCCAAAGATGGAGTCCCCAGAGCCTTCTTTGACGTAGGGAAAGAGGTGTGTTTCCATGTGCTGGACCCAAAATGCATCCACAGTCATAAACCTGGCACAAAAGTTTCCCGTATCTCTCCTGAACCTCTGCTGATTGTCCCTGGATGTTGTGAGTCATGTGTGTTCTTTATCAGGCGTCAGCAAACCTTTCAGGCAGAAACCTTGTGCATTTTATGATTTTTGGTCAAGATGCGCTCAAATTGTGTTTTTTAAAATGCTTGTTACCTTAGCAATTGTCCAGATGTCACCTCACCAATCTCGTCCTCATCGTGCACATGATTAATATTTTCTGGAGTGGTCAAATCCTCAGGTCGGCCAGGGTAGGGGTCATCTTTGAGGCTGTCCTATCCCCACTTGAAATCCACTGCCCACTTCTTAACAGTGCTGTAGGATTGGGCATCTTACCCCAACATTGCAAGCATATCCTCATAGATGGAATATTGAAGGGCGAGTTTGTACACAAGAAAAATGACACAATCCCCAGAATGTCAATAATAGAAAAACCAGGGTATCCCCAAGTCTCCCTGGGTGGGGGCTCGGGTATGTAGGGGATTTTTGGTGTGCCTAACAATTGCTATGAAGAAAACAAAGTGTACTTAAAAACAAACATATTTATTAAAGAAAATAATGATCCTACTATTGCTCTCTACTCTGCTGGTTGTATATCAAACTCGTTAGGCATACCAAAAATCCCCTACATACCCTCCCACCTCGGAGACTCTGGAATACCCTTATTTTCCTATATACTCATAGATGCCTGCAAGGGTTAAGATCTTCCGAGACAAATATCCGATGACTGCATGTGTCTTCAAAAAATAAGCATTTGATAAATAGTTGCGCAAATATTGTGCAATATAAAAAATTGCAACTACCACCATGTTATACTACAGAGAAAATATATACTTTTGGGGAGTGTACAGTCATTTCTAGCAAGAAATGCAGATTTTTAACATGTGCAAAAAAGTAAAAAATTGCCCTCATAAATGAATGGTTATAAACTAACCCCTTTGCATATTTCTGCAGTTCCTGTGTTCTTTTGAACCTCTGGTTGTGTGGGAAGATCCAGAACATTCATATACATATATATTTATTTATGAACCTTACATAGAAAACACATTTTTAATTTTTTTAACCAATATTTATATAAACTGATCACATTTGCACGAACATACGATATATATATAACCTTACAAATAAATTACAATTCCTTTTTAATTTAAATAATCTTAATAATGACTGGTAATGTTTTAAAAATGCTGTTGCTGTGTAGTTTGCAAGCATACTGCACATAAATTATCTTTACTTCTATTCTGCCAGTCTAGAGGTCAGGTTTGACTGACCTAAAACAATGTCCTCTCTATATGGCTCAGTTTATCTGAGCAGTTTTTAAACAGGGATACCTATTACATTCCTCAAAAATAGAATGTACAAATCTACACCTGAAATATAGCAATTAAAATAACAAAAAGCTACTAAAAATATGTAAAATTTGTCAAAAAATAATTTAAAGGAAAAGCTGGAATAACAACTCTTAATATATGCACAGTAAAAATACACTAATTTATCTTTAACCTATAAACAAAAACTATACCAATAACTGATACATGAATGTTTAAATTGAGCTATGTGAATCATAAGTGACTACGTTGTGCCCTGATACATCATAATAAACATTTTTTGACATTTTTGTATAACAACACCAAAAATAAAGCACAAGAATGAAGTACAGTGTTTACACTAATCACGAGAGTTTGTTTACTACAATGCCATTATCAGAAGCATTTCACTGACTTCAACTCTTCCTTTCTGCCTCAGATTTCAACGTTACAATTTACCTCTAACAATCAAACACTGACTTAAAGGAACACTAAAAGTTCGTTTTTTATTAGATCAATTGATTGCTGTAAGCTAGAGCATTTAAATATCACTTACCTCGTTTTTCCTTTTGACCTCCAAAATACAGTAATCCAGGTTTGAAAATGCCATTTCCTGTCACTCCTCTTCTTGCTTTCCACCAGCATCTGAGCCGTTTTGCATGGTGGAAAGCAGAATGTGCTCACTCCTTCCCTATGACTACAGCCCTGCGTGAAGATGCTCTCTTATCCCTCACAGGCATGGAGGCTAAGCCTAATGGTAACTGTAGTTCCCATTAGGCCGTGATGTAGCAAGAATAAATGTGCACCGCAAACCAGGAAGTCAGTGAGAATAACGATTCAGAGGTGACGGAGGTGAATAAAACAGCTAGATTTCAACAGGTATCAAACTAGTTATAATGCAAAACATTACTTTTTACTTTATCAGCTACTGACAGACTTTAATTTAAGAGGAAAATATTTGTGTCTTTACAACCCCTTTAATGCACACCTACCCTATAGGAAACCTTAGCTACTCCTACCCCTACCACCACCACCACCCACATACATTAATGATTTGGGTAGCATTAAAGCTGAACTCCAGGCAGAAATTGGATTACCTGTCATTACTGGTGTTGTCATATCTTGTTGTAAAATGTTTGTTCTTTCTTTACCCACTGTGTGTGATCTTTGAGAAATCCAATGTCCATTTTTTTAATCAGGGCTTCATTCTCTGCAATATCGCTGTTGTAAGACCAGTGGCCACTATGTTGTACATCCCCCTGGCCACCAGTCTAGTCTCTGCCCCACTGTAGTTCTTTACAGGTGACATAATTGTATCCCTGCTTACTGTAGTGGGAGGACGGTCTGAGCAGCCCACTGTGTGCATAAGTGTAATGGCTGGCTATAAAGACATGTCCGAGATAAAGCCCTCAGTGCCAACCCTGCCTTTCACCCCCCCTCTTCTCCTCATCAAGATCGCTGCTGTCACTTACTGTATTAAACCTTGCCTCATGAGAAATATATTCTTCTTTCCCTGCACAGATGTGACTGCAGCAGGAGAGAAAGTCCTCCTCCTGGCTCCAGGAAGGAGCACAGCTTTCCAGGGGATGTCATGACATCACTGGGGCAAAAAAAAAAAAAGGGCTTAGGGAGAGGGATCTGCAATTGTAAAGTTAGCCTGGAGTTCAGCTTTAAAGCAGCAGTCACAACTTTCTTGATATCTCAACCATTGTTGGACATAGTCCTAAACTTATTCTGCGCAAACTTATTATGTGCAACGTTTTTTATTTTTTTTTATTCCAACAATGTGAAATATCCTTGTATACTATTAAAAGTGTGGAAATAATTACAACATACTAATATATATATATATATATATATATATATATATATATATATATATATATATATATATATATATATATATATATATACAATGGGGTATGCCTTTATACACACATATGCACAAAGATAAAATAATTAATTAAAAAAAGCAGCTATTAGACAGAGTTGTGGGTTATAACAGCAGAGACATTTTGGTCCTTCCCAACTTCAGGTTGGAGCTTGTCTCACCTGTCTGGTCAGGAGGTGTAACCAGTCTTTCCTAAAAGTAACACAAGACCTGCTGCCAATTCCCTTCTAAAGATGCTAATTGTCTGGCTAATACAATGGCCATCCAGGTTCAGTAAGGTTTGGCCAACTGACCCATAGTTAGTATGCATATCTGTAAAGTCAGAGTGCATTATTATGTGCATACTTGTTACGAGTAATAGGCACAAAAGGGGAAAGTTTCCTGTAACATAAAAATATGCCATATTAACAAAGCAGATAGATCTGTTTCAGGTTATCTTCCCTACCCTGGGCAGTTTCTATTTCAGAGTGAAATAACAGAAACTGGCATTGGTTCTACTCCTATTTAGCAAAGGAAAGAGGGAGCCGGAATATGTACGGCTCTCCATATCATGTCTGGTGTAGGCATGGAACACAGACCAGATCACTCTTAATTAACAAAAGAGCTTGTGCCTCCTTTGTTTATTAGAATCAATTTCTGTTCCATCTTCTCAGTTGAGAAGAGTGGCACAGGTGGTTTTATGTGATTTTAACCATTGCTCAAAGGTAAGAAATGAGGTGTGCTATCACTAGCCATTGTGGTAAAGGCTATCAATTTTTCATCACTACTTACCAATAGGTTGCCTGTACTGAGGATATACAAAAACACTTGGAGACATAGACATGCTTATAGGATATTTTAGGATAAAAAATAATAAAACAGATAACTTACTGGTTACTATGGCCAACAAATTGATTTGGTGTTGATTTATAAAAGGAACAGAGGATGTTCACTTTGGTAAGTATACGTGCACTTAAAAAAGTAAATGTTCACTTAGTTTGGGGAATAAAGTGAAGCTGTGTTCACTTTTATACTGTATACCTAATCATCTGTGAAAGAAATAAAATAAAAAAACAACAAAAAAAACTGTATCCTTGCTTGCAAGAGATTGAATAATTCAAATGAACACAGCTTTATCTTCGTCACTAAACCGAACCACCTCTATTACTTTACTAAATCAACCGCATAGTTTTTCATTCGCTCCTATATTGACTAAATGAGATGTACTAACTTTAATACATGTTTTGTCTACACTGAAATAAGCCAGATTGCTCAATCCATAACAAATTGCTATATTCTATTTCAATGAGTCTTTCTCCTGTAATTTCACATCACACAGTTAATTGAATGCTGTCAGACTCTCAAGCGAAGCAAATCTAAAGCTTATAAACAAAAGAAGATTTCTTCTTTCAATTCAGTCTTTATCACATATCTGTATGTCATCTCATCAGCTGCTCGGCACTTTATGACAAGAAAACAGCTATGTAATACTAAGCTCATACCTAATGGTATTTGTTGCTAACTTAGTCCAACTAGAACTTAAAGCAATTACAGCTCTTTCACATTCACTGTTATATCTGTAATTGGAAAAGTGTGAATTTTGTGAAATCTGGTTTTATTTCACACAAAACTGAATATGAACTACATCATCCGATCTCAAGGATGCTTTAGTACTTATTCATCAAGAAAGCCTGCTGGCATCAACTTATTAGCTGCTCGCTTTAGAAGGGTACTGGACAGCTTAGTAGCTAGTGAACAACCAATACGCAAAAAAACTAGAAGTAAAGCTCTTGCTAAGTGCTAAGTAAACTTCAGATATTATTTATCCATGATATGTTGTTTATGTCATGATGATACCTACTAACAAGAGAAGTGGCATTTCACCTCCTCTATATTTGTACTGCTCAGTTTGAAAAGTGTTTCCTCATGACTCATTTCCTATTCAAGTGAATAGGAAGCCCAATTATTATCTGTGGTCAACAAATACCAAGTGGTGACAGGAGGATTAGCAAAATACAGCAAGTGGGACTTTAGCAGGTCTATTAACTTTGCATCCAGTATGCCATAGGGGTGATTTATGAAAACTGGTGCACATTTTAATCAAGGTTTTTCCTAATGGACAACATCTCCATATACTCTAAGTTTTTACTTGCTGTAGATTTCATAAATCAGATTAAGCCCTGGTTCACACTGAACTCGCACGGCTTCACTAACGCTGGCAGTCCTGATTTCGGCCGCAATTTAAGAGAAATCTGTGCAGGTTTCTGCACAGATGTCAATGTAAATCGCGGCCCGAAATCGCAAAAAGTAGTACAGGAACTACTTTTTGAAATCGGTGCAGCGTCGCAGATGCGGCGTCGCACCGATTAGGATGGTCTCATTGCCGACAATTGCCGGCATCTCAAATCGAAGCAAATCGTACCCAGTGTGAACCTGGGCTTAACTGTATATTTACCACTTCCCTACTGCAGCATTGTAGGTGGTGAATGTGTATTTCTAAAGTGCAGTTTATATACAGTACATCCCTGTAGAAAATACACATTGGCAGTCAGTGTACCTGTAAGTGACTAATCTAAGCCATCTGACCAATCACAGCGACCACAAATGTAAACACTAGAGATGGGCAAATGGTTCGGCCCAAGCATGATTTCAGGCCAAAACATTTGCCTGTTCGCCATTCGACGAACACCCTGCAATGTACTGCACAGTGCATTCTGTGCCATGATTGGGCAAAGCTTTGTCCCCTTGTCTCCTGTTTTATTCACTTTTTGTACACTTTTTTTGTGAATAGGCAGGGGTACTATGTACCTCATGTTCGCCCCCCTCCCTTTCATGAGCTGCCAGGCTGCATGCCTGGATAAGGGTCTGATATGGGTTTTGGAGGGGACCCCATTACTTTTTTTTTTGTTTGGTGTGGGTTTTCCCTTAAAACTCAAACCAGACTCAAAGGGGACCCTACTCTGTTTTTCGCTTTATTTTTTTCAAAAGCCAGTTGCTGTCAATTGTAACCACAAGTAATTTTCGATGGGATTTGTTTTTTTTCTTTTGAAATTTCATTTTTGCTGCAGCATGTTTTATGCATGCTACAGATGTGCCATTTTAGAGGCACATTAAGGGGACCCCCAGGCACTATATTTAACCACTTCAGCCCCAGAAGAATTTACCCACTTCCTGACAGGCCATTTTTTGTGATACGGCACTGCGTTACTTTAACTGACAATTGTGCATTCATGCGACGTTGTACCCAAACAAAATTGAAGTCCTTTCTTTCCCACAAATAGAGCTTTCTTTTGGTGGTATTTGGTCTCCTTTGCGATTTAATTTTTTGGCGCTATAAACAAAAAAGACTGACAATTTTGAAAAAAAAAATATTTTTTACCTTCCGCTATGATACATATCCCCCAAAAATATGTATTCATCCGTTTAGACCAATATGTATTCTGCTACATATTTTTGGTAAAAACAAAACAAAACAGTAGAGTATATTGATTGGTTTGCGCAAAAGTTATTACATCTACAAAATAGGGGAACGATTTAGGGACTTTTTTTATTATTGTTTTTACTAGTAATGGCGGCGATCTGTGATTTTTAGTGGGACTACGACATTGGAGTGGATATATCTAAATCTAAGTGACACTTTTTGGTGACCAGTGACACATATACAGTGATCAGTGCTATAAAAAATGCACTGATCACTGTATAAATGGCACTGACAGGGAAGGGGTTAACACTAGTGATTACCAAAGGGTGTTCCCTAGGGAGATGCTTTCTAAGACCCTTTTCACACTGACACATTTTTCAGGCGGTTCAGTGCTAAAAATAGCGCTGCTATACCGCCTGAAAAAATCGTGCCCTGCAGACTTCAATGTGAAAGCCCGAAGGCTTTCACACTAAAGCAGTGCGCTAGGAGGACCGCTCCAAAAGTCCTGCTAGCCGCATCTTTGGAGCGGTATAGGAGCGGGGTGTTTACCGCTTCTATACTGCTCCTTCCCATTGAAATCAATGGGAAACCACAGTATTAACCCTTTTTCGGCCGCTAGCGGGGGTCAAAACCGCACCGCTAGAGGCTGAATATTGCGGTAAATACGATGGTATAGCGTCACTAAAAATCGCGCCACTATACCGTCACCGCACCTCCACTGCCTTGTGTGAAAGGGGCCTAACTGTCAGGGGAATGGGTTTACTGAAAGTAGAGAGAGATTGCTGTTCGTGATCACTAGGAATAGCTGAACTCTCTCTCCTCCACTGTCAAAATGGAGATCCGCCTTGTTTAGAAAGGCAGATCCCCGTTCTGCCTCTCTTTCCCGAGATCACGGGTGGCCGGCAGACATCGAGTCCTCTGGACCCGTGGGTGGTCTCCTCGCAAAAGCCAGTGCAAAAAAGCCAGTGCACGAGCCAACGTACCAGTACGTCGTTTCGCACAGCTGAGTTACCTTGCCACAGTACGACTGTGGCGGCTGGTTGGTAACTGGTTAAAGGAAGTTTTCATTTTTATTGATGCATAATTAAAATCACTGCACCTGAAAAAAAATTACTTTAAATAAAAAAAAATGCATTCGTACATGTCCCCCAGGGCAGTACCCAGACCCCCATACCCCTTTTATGGCCAATTACTTGATATAAGCCTTTAAAATGGGCACTTATGATTTTTCCTGTTCGGCTCCCATAGATTTCAATGGGGTTTGCTGTTCAGGAGTTCTGCTGCAAACCGAACAGGGGGGTGTTTGGCCCATGTCTAGTAAACACTCTTGAGCCCTCCCATTTCTGTCACAACGGAGGAAAGAGAAAATGTAATGAGTTAATGAATCATTCATTAGTAGAAGATCACAGGCAGCAGCAGTTTCAAGGTGTGTTCATGTGATTGTGTACCATATTTAACCCTTTCTCCATCCTCCTCTCCTCTACATCTCAGCTCCATCCTGTCTCTGTATGTGACCTACCGTATATATTAACCTCTCCACCTCCTTTATAATGTACATCTGTACATTAACACCTTAATCTCCACCTTCCCACTGTATGTGACCTATACATTAATCTCTTTACATCATCCTCGTTCTGTGTATGACCTATTATGCCACTTGCCAAAAAAAAGATAATTTTGGGGGTGTTTGGACAGCACTTTTTTAATAACAGCAAGTAATTTTTTTCATTGTTGGCCTTTCTTACCTTCTTTAAAAAAAAACCCTGGTTGTTATTATACGCTACCAAAGAAAGTGCTATCTTTCTTAGCTTCAAACACTATACAATTAATTTGGGTATCATATTGTGTGACCAAATAATTGTCAGTAAAACTATCACAGCACTAAAAACGTAAGAAATGGCCCGAAGGAAGTATATTACATACTGGTACCCAAGTGTTTAAAATGTAACTCTTTAAATTTTTTTACATTTTTGATAATGCAGGGAATGGATACTACCTCAAGTTTTTCAATGTACTTCATGTTAACAGAGACACAAAAAGAAGGGGAACACAACAAAGTACAAATCTTTCCAAATTTAAAGCGGTTGTAAACCGCATAAACTTTTTTTTTTTTCCCCCAAACCTGCAATGCAAAAGGCATAATAGGCTAGTATGCATCGCATACTAGCCTATTATGAAATACTTACCTCGGAACGAGGTGTGTACCACTTACCTGGTCCACGCCGAGCAGGATGTCATCTTGCTCCGGCGTGTCTTCCGGGTATCGCCGCTCCAGCGCTGTGATTGGCTGGAGCGGCGATGACGTCACTCCCGCGCGTGCGCGCGGGAGATTTAAAATCGGCAGGGTCCGGCGATGCCGGTCCTTCAGCCGTGGAGTCCCCCCTGCGCATGCGCCGCCCGCATTGCGGGGGTAATATCTCCTAAACCGTGCAGGTTTAGGAGATATTATCCTTACCTACAGGTAAGCCATGTTGTAGGCTTACCTGTAGGTAAAAGTCCAAATAGTGGGTTTACAACCACTTTAAGGAGAAATCCGTTCTGTGAGTTGTCACCATAACATATGCCCCCATTGGAAATTATCTCATCTACTCCTGTTCCTGTTTCAACTATAATATTTTGGATTCCCCCCTCATTTTCTATTCTAATGACAACAGTCAAACATTGAGGTTAGATCTCGCCAAAGGGAGAGGGAGAGGGGGGATAAACTAAACAAAAACATTTTGATTGGGGCTATACTTGAATTTAATTACAGATGTAGTAATCTAGTGCATGTTACCAGCCATATATGGGTGTAAATATTTTCATAATACACCCTTTTTCAGTAATTATATGATTATATCCCAATGAATGGCACATGCAGACATTGTAGTGGATGGTGGGAAGCCAGTGGTGCTTTTTTTTTAGCTAAGTCTATACTTTTCTGACTGGTAGTAGATATTATTAAGAAAAACACAATAATTGCATGTTAGTGCCCCATAGACAGTAACTTGGAGCTAAATAACAGTGTGAATAAGGTTTAGGGTGACAGCATGTTTAATATCAAGCAAAGATCAAGAACACGACCACATGACCTTAAACTAGCAGGAAGAAAGTTCAAAACTAATCTTAGAAAATACTGCTTTACTAAAAAAAGTAGGTAATGCTTGGAACAGACTTCCAGCGGATATAGTAAGTCAGTCAACAATAACAACTTTTTTTTTTTTCCGTCATTCTTCAATGTTTCTATAAGATCACTCTACTGTATGTGTTGTCTGAGTGTATAATCATTCATTTCAAAATGTGAAACTCCTCCATCATTTTAAACAAACAGGTAGAACTCTACTTTTCATTTATTCAAAATGTTGGCTTGCCTGACAAATATAAAATATAAAACTCACACTGTAAGCACAGTCAACATAAACAGAGTATTATCTTATTAAAATGATACAATATGTGGATCAATACACTAAACTCGTATAGAGGTACTAAAACTTTTCAAAATTAGTTCTTTAATACCACTGAATTGTTGAAACATTTATACAGCTAGCTCCACCTCCTACATTACAGGAACATCAACAAGCCATCATAACCTGTAAAACATCCGAGGTATATTGCCCGTTTATTTAATGTTCCCATATTTCAGAAAACGACCTATAGAAATGTCAGGGTTAAACAGAGAGGACATGCTTATACAGTACAGCAGTTATTCCCTTGGTTTAAACCTTAAAAAAATGGAAGCTGAAAAACTGCAAACAGCAGGAAATCTTTCCAAAAAGGCACCCCTCGTGTAATTGAACAGTGTTATAAACAGCAGGAAATTGAGCTGAGTAATTTATGCTGACTTTAGGATCCAAAGCAAAGTCTCAGAAGACTATTCTAGCTCCAGTCTTATTTTCCCTTAGCTTTTGCAGTACAGGCTGGAGAAACAAGGTGTAATCACTGATAGGGGCCTCCCGATGGCTTGTTTGTGCTTCTGTAATTGGATAATACATTAAACAGTTTCAGCAGGGTGCCATAAATACGACTGCACAGATCGACCACATCATCAAAAAGAAAGAACCTATACAAACCATTGCCACATTTTTACATTTATCAGTTAAGCAAGCAATACAAAAGTAATTTAACCCTAGAAATGTCCTGAATACATTACCAGGATCTAAAAATATTATGTTCTATTCCCTGTATAAAGCCTGATTTTTCAAGCATTTCAAGGATAGAAGTCAACACTGTTACTTTTTTTTATAAATACGATCATCGAAGTGTATTTGAAAATATTCTTAATCTGTTTATTTGTACATCTTGGACTTACAAATTAGACATTATCAAAGACTGACAGTCTGTATTACAATTTCATTCACAGAACAATACGTAAAAGTCATAATTATTTAAAATAACAAATACTTTTCTACAAATCAGCACATTATTTTGTAGAAAATCAGGAAAAACAAACACTATGGGGGTTATTTACGAAAGGCAAATCCACTTTGCACTACTTGGAAGTGCAGTCGCTGTAGATCTGAGGGGGACATGCAAGGAAAAAAAAAACAGCATTTTAGCTTCCACATGACTGGGTGATAAAATCAGCAGAGCTTCCCCTCATTTCAGATCTACCCCTCATATCTACAGCGACTGCACTTCCAAATGCACTTGTAGTGCAAAGTGGATTTGCCTTTTGTAAATAACCCCCTATGATCCTAGGTGATATACTAGAAACATTACAACAAAATGACAATACCGTATATATAAAGGTAAAATTAATTATTCATTCAAGGCAGCAAAGGAGCTATACATGTCATTAGTTACTAAAGTATAATTTTAGTATATCAAAGATAGTTGATCCTAGTTATATGCTTTTTATTGGACAGACAATTTCTCAATACATCATACAATTACTGTGTGATGTAAAGAAAGTAATTCTCATAAGAATAAACAATCAACAATTCAGAACATTTGTCAATGAGATATTGTATGACAGAAAAAAAACAATCACCTGTCTTATCTGCAAAGTACTGATAAAATAAATGAGCTGAATTTTCCAAGAACGAGCATTACAAATCAATCTCATACAACTAAATGGAAGAAAGAAAACTAAAACACTTTCTCTGTTTGTCACCTTTGGGCTATGAGTTTCTATTCCACTTCATGTTATGTGTAATTAGTTGTGTGCCAGCCTTTGGTACGTTCCATAATAAATCCCTTGACCACATTTTCTGCAGGGTTGGCAGAAATGGAAAGGTTCTATTCATTAAATCACAGGACACACCACAGAAACTTACCACACTGCACTGCTTCCTTGCAAGATTCCAGCATGCTAGAAATTTCAACAGCCATCTCTCTCTATGCTTGAAAAAGCCTCCCATATGACTATGATTAAGTAGGATATGAGATTGGTCCAATCAGTGTTTTCCTTTTTCTGAGACCTCCTCCCCCATCATTACATGTGGTGTTGGGACAGGGTTATGCCTGCACTTAAACAGTAACCATCTGTTACTTGCAGGAAAGCTGTGTCTCGTTCTCAGGTTTCCCTGCTTCTTTGCACAATAATATGTCTTTGGACTGTGGAGGTTCCCCTCTACAACACATATAAAAGTTACAAAAGACGTAGCAGCCATATCATTCGCATACAACATAGTACAAGGTCCACACTAAATGTTCAGTTTTTTCCAGCTGCTGCTCTTGAATTCCAATAACTATTAACCACAGAGGTAGCAAAGATTGGAGCTCAAGATGAGTGGTTTTGGGACGTTAGGGAAATGATTATTAAGAGCATTAAGTAAAAAAAGTCAACCACATGCTATCAACATATTAATAGCTAACTCAGACATTACTCTAAGACTTGTCTGGATTTTCAATATAATAAATAAGTTGCAAGTAATAGAACACTGCAACAAAACACAATACAGGTAAGTTAAAATGAACAGCTTTAAAGCTCAATTCTGTCCTCCCCACTGCTGTTCAGACTCACCTTATTTGAAGCAGTAACACGGTGTGCAGGGTTCTCTTCCCTTTTCATCTCTATTCCAGCACTGAGTGATCCTCAGTGTTGCAGAGAGTGTTGCTGATGTGAGAATGTCAGTGCTGTTGCCTGCAAAATTGTACAGTGAGTGTAGGGCCACGATTGGTGGCACCCCTAAAGCAGAGGTCCATGATAACCCAGGGGGTGACCCAAATCACCCCAAATTCAAAAAAGGGGATTGCATAACTGAACAGGTGAGTTTGCAGGGAGAGAGGGGGTTAGTTACTAAAGGCAAATCCACTTTGCACTACAAGTGCAAACTACAAGTGCAAAGTGCACTTGAAATTGCACTGAAAGTTCACTTGGAAGTGCACTCGCTGAATATCTGAGGGGAACATGCAAGGAAAATAAAAAAACATCATTTTAGCTTGCATATGATTGGATGATAAAATCAGCAGAGCTTCCCCTCATTTCAGAGCTACCCCTCAGATTTACAGCGACTGCACTTCCAAGTGCACTTTCAGTGCAATTTTAAGTGCACTTTGCACTTGTAGTTTGTACTTGTAGTGCAAAGTGGATTTGCCTTTCGTAAATAACCCCCAGAGTGTTGGAGAGGATAAGAGTATTGCAGCAAGAGTTTTTTTTTTTATATATATATATATATATATATATATATATATATATATATTATATTTGCATCTTGCTCATGCTTTAGCTTCCATACTTTCTGGGCTTGATTTTCATAATGCTCTAAAGGAGTAGTCCACTCAGACCTTTGCACTTCTGTTTTAGTGGGCATGTGTCAAGTGCCCAAACATGTGCCATCTGCATTTAAAAAAAAAATCTGTTTTATGTGGCATTTGTCATAAAACCATTGCAGTAAATATGGTTAACATCAACAGGAATACACATAACAAGCATGTTCCCTGAATAGGGGGCAATTATGTTGTATAATATAAAGTATTTTAACTGCTGAAAAACAAGTAAAAATAACAAACTCTGAGGGGTAACCACTATAATGTGGACCCTCAAGCCCTGTACACACGCTCGTTTTTTATAGCGGTAAAAGTCTGCTGTGAAAACCGAGGGGAAAGCCAGGAATCCCGGCCGTGCGTATGCTCCATGGGTACTGCCTCGCACTGTTTCCCATAGAGTATAATATAATAGTAAATCTGGCGGGATTCCTGTCTGTTTTCCTGACGGTAAAACTGCGAGGAAGCATACACACGTCCGGGTTTTCCCGGCCAAAAGCTCTCCTGGCAGTTTTCCGGATGGGAAAACCGGTCGTGTGTACGAGGCTTCAGTGTACAAAAGTAAAATGATCTATTGCATGGAGCTCTTACAAGCGGGGCTCTCTGATTTCTACTGTATAAAATTGTATTTTAATTGTACTGTCTACCCTCATGTTGTAAAGTGCTATGTAAACTGTTGGCACTATATAATTCCTGTTTAATAATAATAATATAAATAATAATAATAATAATGGATGTAGGTCATGTAAACATTCAATCATAGAAACACATATGTCAATCCCCCTCCAAGGAAAAAAGGAAAAATATTGCGCTAATCTAAATAAAATTAAAACTAAAGCTGCTACACTACAATATGACAAATATTGAACAGTGATGTGAAGAAAAATGTAGCGCTAAGGTGACATAGAGACAATGATTTCTCTAAGTGAATAATAAATTAAGAATCGCTGTACTGCAACAGTGATAAAGTGACAAAAACAAAAACAAAAATGGGGTGAATGAATAAACTGGTGTTATAAACAAACACAACCAAAAATGACAGTGTAAAGTCCATCAAAAAACTTGTGAGTAAATGGATGGTGAAAGGACCACGTAGATCCTCAAAGGCAAACAATCATTTTCTTAAACTCAATGAAGATATGAATGCGCTTACCGGAAGGTGTGGATCTGCCTGTCAGCGACAGCAGATCAATAAGGCATGAACACTCTCAGGGCACAATCTGCTCGGTTTCCTCAAACTGGATCAGCAAGTAAGATGAATCTTCAGTGGAGGGCCATGAATGCACGGTGTCCTGGAATGGTGTCCCGAATACCCAGGATGTCTTACCCCAAATGAATGAGGGGGGGTGATGATTAAAAATATAAAGGTTTTATTATAATAAAACCACAGGTATACATTAAAAGTGATCACAAATAATAAAAGGGGCAATATGACAAATGGTGAAAACCAAGCCTTACGCGTTTCGTCCTAGAGGGACTTCAACTGGGGCATTGATGCCCCAGTTATAGTCCCTCTAGGACGAAACGCGTAGGATTTTCACCATTTCTCATTTCGCCCCTTTTATTATTTGTGATCACTTTTAATGTATACCTGTGGTTCTATTATAATAAAACCTTTATATTTTTGACCTGCACCATTGGGGCTGTGTTTTTTCCTTCTCTCCCCCACATGTTGTTTGGAGCCTTCCATCTTTACCTTGTCCGATCCCTCAAGGTGTTGTATCATCACCCCCCCCTCATTCATTTGGGGCTAGACATCCTAGGTATTCGGGACACCATTCCAGGACACCGTGCATCCATGGCCCTCCACTGAAGATTCATCTCACTTGCTGATCCAGTTTGAGGAAACCGAGCAGATTGTGCCCTGAGAGTGTTCATGCCTTATTGATCTGCTGTCGCTGACAGGCAGATCCACGCCTTCCGGTAAGCGCATTCATATCTTCATTGAGTTTAAGAAAATGATTGTTTGCCTTTGAGGATCTACGTCAGCAGTCACTAAATGGCGGCCCGCGGTCCGAGTCCGGACCGAGTGCCGCTTCTGCCCGGACCGCCAGTATAATCATTAATGTCCGCAGCTGTTTGTTTGCTGGGACTGCGAGTTTCCCCCAGTGACGCTGCGTGTGTGCGCCGGCTCCCCGCTCCCCGCTCCTCACCTCAGGTCTGAGACGAAAAGCTTGCATAGCCGCAAGTAGGGGCGTGACATCACGTGTGCCACCCGCCCCCTGCTACTCGCGGTTCCCGGTGTTCTGACCAGACAATTGGTCCTGACTCTTCTTGCTAGTAGGGGCGTGACGTCACGGGTGCGACCCGCCCCCTGCTACTCGCGGTTCCCGGGTCCTGTCTCCTTATCTTGCAGCTTCTGCCCCCTCTGTTGTGCCCTCATTCAAGGTATGTGGGCCACATGTTAGCTGGTATTTACTGCTGGGCATATTTTTTTTATGTTAAGGGGCGCTCTGATGGACAATTTTTTTTTTTAAAGGGGCACTCTGATTGACAAATTGTATTTTAAGGGGCACACTGAAGGGTATATTTTTAATGTGCACACTGATAGGCATATTTTGTTAAGGGGCACACCGATGGACACATTTTGTTGTGCCCATTAGCATGCCCCTTAAAATAAAATGTGCCCATCAGAGTGCCCCTTAAAATAACAGGTGCCCATCAGCGTGACCCTCATTTTATGTTAAGGGTCATGCTGATGGGCATATTTTATGAGCAACACTGATGGGCACATTTTGAATTAAGGGGCACGTTTGGTTGTGCCCATCAGAGTGCTCCTAATATAAAATGTGTCCATCAGGGTGCCCCTTAACATAAAATGTGCCCATCAGCGTGACCCTTATTTTATGTTAAGGGGGACTCTGATGGGGCATCTGATGTAAGGAGGCATTCTGACGGGAATGCCTGATGTAAATTAGCACCGTGATGGGGACCCCTGATGTAAAGGGGCACCGTGATGGGGACCCCTGATGTAAAGGGGCACTGTGATGGGGACACCTGATGTAAAGGGGCACTGTGGTGGGGACACCTGATGTAAAGGGGCACTGTGATGGGGACACCTGATGTAAAGGGGCACTGTGATGGGGACACCTGATGTAAAGGGGCACTGTGATGGGGACACCTGATGTAAAGGGGCACTGTGATGGGGACGCCTGATGTAGGGGGCACTGTGATGGGGATGCCTGATGTAAAGGGGCACTGTGATGGGGATGCCTGATGTAAAGGGGCACCGTGATGGGGACGCCTGATGTAAAGGGGCACCGTGATGGGGACGCCTGGTGTAAAGGGGCACCGTGATGGGGACGCCTGATGTAAAGGGGCACCGTGATGGGGACGCCTGATGTAAAGGGGCACCGTGATGGGGACGCCTGATGTAAAGGGGCACCGTGATGGGGACGCCTGATGTAAAGGGGCACCGTGATGGGGACGCCTGATGTAAAGGGGCACCGTGATGGGGACGCCTGATGTAAAGGGGCACCGTGATGGGGACGCCTGATGTAAAGGGGCACCGTGATGGGGACGCCTGATGTAAAGGGGCACCGTGATGGGGACGCCTGATGTAAAGGGGCACCGTGATGGGGACAAATGGGGACTTGAGATTCGGACCTCGACCCAAAATTTTTTTTAGTGACCGGACCTCCTTGAATTTTAATTCAAGACCCCTGATCTACGTGGTCATTTCACCATCCATTTACTCACAAGTTTTTTGATGGACTTTACACTGTTTACACTGTCATTTGTTTATAACACCAGTTTATTCATTCACCCCATTTTTGTTTTTGTTTTTGTCACTTTATCACTGTTTCAGTACAGCGATTCCTAATTTATTATTCACTTAGAGAAATCATTGTCTATATGTCACCTTAGCGCTAAATTTTTCTTCACAATCCCCCTCCAAGACCTGAAAGAAAAAGCATATGGGATGAGTCTATTGTAAAGGAAATAAAAAAGGTGCCAAGAAATCTACTGTATCCCAATGACAACAATTTTTTTCCTGTTGGGCTTATCCCCCCTGAAAATTTCTAAACTCTATAAAAAGCTGCTGCGCCATATTTGCACGGCTGCTCGCTGCCTTATAGCTCTTAATTGGAAAAAACACTTCCCTCCCGCCTCAGATACCTTCTATGCTAGGATAAAAGATGTGGAGTTGAGGGAGAAACTGACTGCTAGAATACAGGACAGAATGGAGGTTCACAATATCCAGGAGGACTCACCCTCCCCTCTCTTTTTTTTCTTTTTTGAGAGTGCGCTGTTGTGATGGCCCTTGACTCTCTCTCGTCATTTTCCTTTAACCTTTTCTTTTTATGTTATCATTTTTTTCTGTCAATGATGATATTTTGCACTATAATGTTCTAGGAGTTTTAACTGAGAACCTGCTTATCAAACTGTTGTTAATTTTATTATTATTTCTTAACTGTGTGTATTGTGGCTGCCACTGCTATGGCTGTCTCAATATGTCTTTTCTGCATTATGAATGCTCTTTATTTGTCATGAAAATAGTGCGCATAACCTTGAATGTCTTGAATCTGATCAATAAAAATTATTCGAAAAAGAAAAAGGTGCCAAGGGGAAACATGCAATGTAGAAGACTATGTAACAGGTCTTGTAACAAGGGGAGAAAAAAACAAGAATAAATCTGCGCTATCTGTGTGAAAAGCTGCCACAAACAATCAGCAGCAGAGTCCCGACGCATTTCGCAATAGTTTGCATTTCAACATAGAAGATCATTCACTGGCGGTGCATCTTTTCAGCGACTCACTGCTTTTTTATTTATTACATATGGACTTTATTTGTTCACATTGTTATACGATTCACCTTGTTATAATATTTTCAACATCATCATTTTCTAGCGCCACTTAATTGTTTTTGTATATTGTAACAAGGGGAGGAAGGAGAAAAAAAGAGCGGATGTAGTGAAGGGGGAAAACGGGGGAAGGGGGGAGTGTTAAAGAGGCCAGACAAGGGGAAAAGTAGGGTAGGGTTGAAAGGTTGAGGGAAAAGGAAAGTGTTAATCCTAATTCGGTAGTGAATTAAAAGGGGACAAGAAATTATCTAGTCCAGATTTGAAAAATTGTTTCCAGTCTTTCATACTAAAGAGCAGTAAGCTTTTCAAATAGCATACATTAGTTTAAAAAGACTTTACTCTGAAATTCTGCATGGGACAATGTTGGTTTCCACACATTAGTGATTGTTCATTTAGATACTGCAAAGATATGAGTTACCGGCCAGAATTAGCTATTAAAACATCAATCAGGTATTTTACAAAGGAGAGCTTCTGATGGATTCATTTGAAGTTGGTAAACCAATGTTTGTTGTATTGTCTGATACACACGACTCCAAAAAGTTTGAAAAACTGGTCAATCCCACCATAAATGTCCATGGCCATGGCCATGCAAGGGGCATCCTCTGAAACATGTTGCAGTGAAGAAGGGATTGCCTTAGATATGGTGATAGGGAGGCGTTTTTATTAGCTTGCACTCATATCATTAAAGATGACTGTAAATAATAGTACTAAACAACAGGCTTTTATGCATGATATGATATAATGATACATACTATCTGCTGTTTGTGAATTTAGGTTCTAATATATACTTGTACACACATAAACTTTATTTGTTCTGGCTTTAGAGCACACATGTCATTTGCAGTTTTACTCTGTTTGGCACAAGTTCCTTCCTTGTCTTAGTGAGCAATGGTGCTGCTTATCACACTGTAGTTTTTTTTATTTTTTATTTAAAGGTAGAATGTTTACATATCCATTCCTTGCCTTACTTTATCAGAGTACAGGGCACAAAAGCAGGATTATTTTATGAACAATGCAAACAAGGACCACAACATAAACAGTATGTTAAACATACATGAACAGGTTCATAAAGGGGTTACAATAATTGCTTGCTAAAGGGGGCCTCCAGATTCCGATAAGCCCCCTGCCTGCAGACCCCAAAAACCACAGTCCAGGGTTGTGGGGAAGATACCCTTTTCCCCATCAACATGGGGACAAGGTGCTTTGGGACAAGCACCCACCCCCCCATGTTAAGGGCAAGTGGCCTGGTATGGTTCAGGAAGGGGGGCACTTGCTCACCCCCTTCCCTTTCTTGACCTGCCAGGCTGTGTGCTTGGATAAGGTGTGGATGATGTGGATTTTGGGGGGACCCCATACTGTTTTTTCTTTTAATTTTGGCATGGGGTTCCCCTTAAATTCCATACCAAACCCAAAGGGCCTGGTATGGACTGAGGGGCGGGTTCCCCACAATGCTTTTTTCTTATTTTTTTTTTTAAATAGCTGGGTGCCGGTAATTGCAACCGAAAATCAATTTAAATGTGATTTTTTTTTCTTTAGAAATTTCATTTTTGATGCAGCATATTCTTTACATGCTACAGATGCACCACTTAACAGGCACACTAAGGGGACCCCCTCCCCCCATCACTATATTTAAAGGATATTTTATTTTTATTGTTTCACTTTAAGCATCATTAAAATCACTGCTCCTTTAAAAACAATTGTTTTTAAAAATTGTTTTTGCATTGGTTCATGTCCCCTGGGGCAGTACCTGGACCTCCATACCCTTTTTAGGGGCAATTACTTGCATATAAGCCTTTTCCCCTGTTTGGGAGTTATGCTGCGAACAGAACAGGGGGCCCATCTCTACAGTTTCACCTAAGGATCTGATCTGGAGAACTCACTGAAGAGTGCCTGGTGGAGACTTGAACGTGTATAGCTGCCCTGGGACATTGTTAGTACTGACCTGAGCTCAGGATCCTAGTGTCTGTGTGCTGTTCTACTTTTGGGGTGCCAGCGGTAGTTCTCTCTGACACAGCTCTTACAGGGTCTCAGTTCTGGACTTCCCCTTTGTTTCTGTCTCAAAGTCTGTTCAAAGAAGTTACACCTAGTATAATGTGTCCTCCTGTCAGCATTTTTGGAGTATCCTATACCAGCCCAACCCCTCTCCTGTTACAAGTTCTACTAGCAATAAATCTTAAAAAGACATCCCCTAGACTGTTTAACAGAGCCAGAGTGAATGGACTGTTGCCTGTGGAATTGGTTGTCTCTGCACTGTTTGGGGAAGAACCAGTCAAACTCAGCAGCTCCTAAGGGAGTAGTGCTACACAAATTATGCTAAGATATGTGGTATATAACATTGCAAAACACACAATCCGCATATTGCTGCTAGTTTTCTAACCACAGCTAATAAAATCATATCACAACTAGTCTATTTTGTAATACTAACAATTAGTCCTGTATGGCAAACACATGGATGCAAAATAATTTTTGCTGCAGGGTCTTGGATGAGAAAATATTTAAAAAAGGAATTCACAGACTAAGAACTGAAAAGTTTTATAGCAGGAGCTTTGGTGGTATCCAGAATGTTCTCACAGGTGTGGGGTTACAGTGATTTATGGGGTTAGTATTCAAAATTCTGGGTATCTTTTTCAGAGCTTTTGTTTCTGACATGTAAATTACCTTGTGATTCTGCTCTTCACTGCAATGCAAACAATTATTATAGTTCTTTGTGATTATGAAATAAAGCTGGTGGCCTTCTATATTACAATGCAAGATACACAGCTGATATATATACATATATAATAATAATTTTATGATCACTTTTGTGATTTGCACACCTCTACTACTCTGAACTGCCATTTCTTGGTTTAATTTGACTGCTTACTGGATTACCTCCCTAAATCTGATTATTGTCCACTGAAAGCTGTAGTCAAAAAAATTACAATGGAAGATCCATTGTTAAATCAGAACGTTGGTGTCACATTCTTTTCTATGCAGTGTGGCAGGAAGGTGTAAATAATCAAGGTGCGTCTGGAGTTAAGCTTTAAACTTGCCTGTGGCGAATTGAATCATCTGCTGGATTTTGGGGGATCCAATTATGGCTCTCTCAGAAGAGCACGCAGGTGAGGTGCTTGCTTTGGCCAATCATCATACAGCAATGCACTGCAATCTCGCAGTGCATTATGCGGCGCTCAAATTTCACGCGATGGCCCCATAATATTCGCTGTTCATCGTAGGGGTGAACACCCGATGTTCCAATCAAATTTACGTTCGACTCAAACATCGAGCTCATCCCAAATTATAAATATAAATAACTGTGTTACAGCTCCCTCTAAATCTTTATTGAACACCAAATGTGTATATTATTTTGTGCATTTATGTGATGTAGGCAGAGTAAAACATGAATAATGCCGCGTACAGACGGTCGTTTTTTGTGATGAAAAAAAACGACGTTTTAAATCATGAAATAAAACGACGTTTTTGAAACTTCATTTTCAAAAACGACGTTTTTGAAACTTCATTTTCAAAAACGACGTTGCCTACACACCATCGTTTTTTCAAAATGCTCTAGCAAAGCGTGGTTACGTTCAGCACTCTTTTCCATTGAAGCTAGCTTCATAACTTGCTTCTGAGCATGCGCGGGTTTAAAAACGTTGTTTTAAACATCGTTTTAAACGTCGTTTTGCCCACACACTATCATTTTAATTGACACAAAAAACGACGTTTTGAAAAACGACACCAAAAATTCAAGCATGTTCGAATTTTTTTTTGTCATTTTTCAGAAGACATAAAACAAAGTTTTCCCCACACACGGTCATTTTAAATGACGTTTTCAAAAAATGTTTTTTTTCATCACAAAAAACGACCGTCTGTACGCGGCATTACACTAGCTTTCATTTTGTTCACACAGCATCTGCATCCAAGGCTCCGTTTTTACTTTACAGGTATTAGCAATTACAATAGATATATTTAATACAGATTTATTTTTATTTTTTTATTTTCTTAGTGAACGCAATCAATTCTCATACTATATCCTACCCCCATAGTGTTTAGCAATAGGACATGGAGGAGGAGTTAGGAAGGGGAGTGTTATTTACCCCATGTGTATACATCTACATGTGTGAGGCCTCGTACACACAACCGTTTTTTGCGACAGAATCCATCAAGAAACTTGGTGTCAGAGCTTTTTTGCCGAGGAAAACGGTCAATTTTAACTACTTGGAGCCCCGGCCATTGTAAATTGATGGCCACAAGGTGGCTCTACAATGCGGGGAGGACATTTATTGACGTCCTCCGGCCACTGGGGGGTGCGCGAGCGGCAGCGGCGTAACGCGCGTGCCTGCTGCGTCCCTGAGGTGCCGATGCGCGTGCCTGGCGGCCTGCGATGTCCGCCGGGTACCTGCGATCGCCCGTTACACAGACAAGGATGTGGATCTCTGTGTGTAAACACAGAGATCCACGTCCTGTCAGGGAGAGGAGACTGATGCTGTGTCCCTTGTACATAGGGACACAGATCGGTCACCTCCCCCAGTCATTCCCTTCCCCCCACAGTTAGAATCACTCTTAAGGAACACATTTAACCCCTTCCCCGCCCACTAGTGGTTAACCCCTTCCCTGCCAGTCACATGTATACAGTAATCAGTGCATATTTATAGCGGCCCCAAAAATTTGCCAAAAGTGTCTGATGTGTATGCCATAACTTTTGCGCAAACCAATCACTATACGCTTTTTGCAAAAAACAATTTTACCAAAAATATGTAGAAGAATACGTCCCGGCCTAAACTGAGAATTGTTATTTATTTTTTTAAATTGGGATATTTATTATAGCAAAAAGTTAAAAATATTGTGTTTTTTTCAAAATTTTCGCTCTTTTTTTTATAGCACAAAAAATAAAAAA
The DNA here is from genome assembly GCF_905171775.1 of Rana temporaria. Lineage (NCBI taxonomy): Eukaryota > Metazoa > Chordata > Amphibia > Anura > Ranidae > Rana > Rana temporaria. The sequence goes on along the minus strand of NC_053489.1, from coordinate 461,320,259 downwards.
TGCAGATGATCAATTACCACCAAAAGAAAGCTCTATTTGTGGGGGAAAAAAGGACATACATTTTGTTTGGGAGCCACGTCGCACGACTGTGCAATTGTCAGTTAAAGCGGCGCAGTGCCGAAAGCTGAAATTTCGCCTAGGCAGGAAGGGGGTATATGTGCCCAGTAAGCAAGTTGTTAATAATCAAACTATATCCTTACAAAGTTATTTGGTAATCATGAGTGCCAGAAGGAAGGTTACTGTACATTAAATTAAGTCACTCTACGTATAGGTCCATTGAGTACAGCTGTCTGTTGCTTTTGTCTTCTAGAGAGCTTGTAAAAAACAACTAAAGATGAATCCTATCCTTCAGTCTTTGTTGTTGTGTTCGCAAGACTTAAAACAGTACTAAATTAGTCCAATCTGGAGTGGCTGTCTGATGTTCCCCAGCTGTCTGATATGAGATTTTCTAAACATTTTTAAACTTTTATATAACCTTGCAGTGTTAACCCTCTTACATGCATTTGCCATAGAGTTGCTAGCATATGTATTACAGACTGTATATTTTAAACCACAAAGCCTTTCAAAATCTGTGAGTCATTTTCTGAAATATTTTAAGCATTCCACTAGCATGGTTTGACTAGCTACAGTATATGCATCATATACTGTACACGTATTTAAGTCACAAATACAATTTTGCTTTAATATTTTACTGTGTGATGCAGTGGCGGCTGGTGAAGTTTTATGATGGGGGGGCGCAATACCCCGCCCTTCCACATTTGGTCCCTCCCACTTCTCATAAGCCACACCCCTTATAGAATCCACCACTCCGTCCCCTGTATTCCACTCAATGTCAGGAGTATACAGCTCAGCGTCACAGCACAGAGTATATAGCCCCAGCATCACAAATCATGGTATATAGCGCAGCCTTACAGATCGGTGCAAACAAACTAAAATATGACACTGTTAGTAATGAAGTACTCGAAATGGGCAGGAGATTACCAGAGACTGCGGACATACTGCACAAGATTACCAGAGACTGCGGACATACTGCACAGGATTACCAGAGACTGCGGACATACTGCACAAGATTACCAGAGACTGCGGACATACTGCACAGGATTACCAGAGACTGCGGACATACTGCACAGGATTACCAGAGACTGCGGACATACTGCACAAGATTACCAGAGACTGCGGACATACTGCACAGGATTACCAGAGACTGCGGACATACTGCACATGATTACCAGAGACTGCGGACATACTGCACAAGATTACCAGAGACTGCGGACATACTGCACAAGAGTACCAGAGACTGCGGACATACTGCAGAAGATTACCAGAGACTGCGGACATACTGCGGACATACTGCAGGAGATTACCAGAGACTGCGGACATACTGCAGGAGATTACCAGAGACTGCGGACATACTGCAAAAGATTACCAGAGACTGCAAACATACTGCAGGAGATTACCAGAGACTGCGGACATACTGCACAAGATTACCAGAGACTGCGGACATACTGCACAAGATTACCAGAGACTGCAGACATACTGCAGGAGATTACCAGAGACTGCGGACATACTGCAGGAGATTACCAGAGACTGCGGACATACTGCAAAAGATTACCAGAGACTGCGGACATACTACACAAGATTACCAGAGACTGCGGACATACTACACAAGATTACCAGAGACTGCGGACATACTGCACAAGATTACCAGAGACTGCGGACATACTACACAAGATTACCAGAGACTGCAGGAATTACTTGTCCTGCGACTTGGGACTTAAATGTTGCATGACAAGTCGTACCCCATGATTTCCAATGAGAACCGTTCATATCTGTGCGACTTCAAAGTAGTCCCTGCATTACTTTGGTCCCACTTTGATGCAACTTGAGGTCCATAGACCTCGAGAATACACAGGCATTGCTTACAGTCACATCAGAATTGCAGTAGAATTGTGCAACTTTCAGACTGCATTAGCCTGAAAGTCGCAAGATTCTGCCACAATTTTTTGGTGCGATTTTGCATCGACTTGAAGCAATGCCTATGTATTCTGGAGGTCTATGGACTCAAGTCACATCAAAGTGGGACAAAAGTAATGCAGGGACTACTTCAAAGTTGCACAGATATGAACAGTTCTCATTGGAAATCATCGGGTCCAACTTATCCTGCAACTTTCCAGTCCCAAGTCGCAGGACAATTTGCAAGCGGGGGGTGGTGTTGACGGCCGATATTTTCCCTGCACATTAAGTATAAAAAAAGTTTTTTTTTTTTTTAATAACTGGGGGGGGGGGGGGGGGGGGTGGTCTGGTGGGGTAGTGTTACCGCCCGCTATTTGTGCTGTAATGATTTTTTACATAGAAAAGAAATGTTGTTAATAAATGGGTAAATGAATTATAAAAAAAAGATTTTTTTAATAACCGTTATTGGAAAAATCTTTTTTTTATAATTCATTTACCCATTTATTAACAACATTTATTTTCTATGTAAAAATTCATTACAGCACAAGTAACACTACAGCGGGCGGTAACACTACCCCACCAGACCACCCCCCCCCCCAGTTATTAAAAAAAAAAACTTTTTTATACTTAATGCTAAATTGAATCAAATATAAAAAATAAACTGTTAATAAGCTTAATATATTTAAATAATATTAAATAAAAAAAAACATTGATTGGGGGGGGGGGGGGGGTTGTTGCCTGGCATTATTTTCGCTGAATATTAAATATTAAAAAATATTTTAAAAAAATATTACAAAAATATATAAAAAAGAAATTGGATTAAGCAGGGGGGGGTGGAGGGGGTTAACTATACACTCCATCGCGCCGGAAGCAAATGGCGCGATGGAGAGCGCCACAAAGGCATATTTTTTGTGCCAATGTAGCGCCGCGTCTGCAATCCCGTGATTGCACAGACGTGGCGCTACTCTTACAGGACTGTTCCCGGCGTCCGGCGCGCGGACATAGAGCCCATAAGGCCCTTTTTTGGGAAAAAAAAAATTCTTAAAGGGACAGATTTAAAAAAAATTTTTTTTTTTTTTTTTTTTTTTTACTGACTGTGGGATGGGGGGCGGCGCCCGGGCGCCCCTATGGACGGGCCGCCACTGTGATGAAAAAAAGCTTTATGAATGATTAGTGATATATATACCATATACAGAAGTAGCTAGAAAATAAGCTGAACTTATTTATTAATGTTGGGCAAACGGTCAGAGCCCATTCTGTGAACACCCGAATTTGCAGGGTGCTTGGCCCACTGAGCTCCCCACAATGCACTGCACGCTTCACAGTACATTCTAGAGCCCTAATTGGAGGAAGGCGGTCAGGTGCAAGGCTTCGCCAATTATGGCACAGAGCACTGTCAAAGGCCTGATTGGACAAAGTGATGACTTTCTCCAATCATGGCTCAGTGCTCATAGTCCCACCCTACATTATAAAAGATAGCTTCCCATAGGAGGTTTTTGCATTGTGTTGGAGTGGAGATCAACAGAGCAGGGCTCAGTTTTCTACTAGCGAGTTAGGCCAAACACATCGAGTTCCTCGGCCAGTTCAGCCCTGAAGCCGCCGAGGAGCTCGGCGGGCCGAGAGCTCCCATAGAACAACGAGGAAATAGAGAACATGTTCTCTATTTCCTCGTCGAGCTCCTCGTCGGCTTCCTCGGCCGAAAGTGTACACACGGCCGGGTTTCTCGGCAGAATTCAGCCAGAAACTCGGTCGGAAGCTGAATTCTGCCGAGGAAACTGGTCGTGTGTACGGGGCCTAAGTGTGTTCATTTATTGTGACTGAGTGTAGAGTGTTAGTGTAGTGTTAGTATAGTGTGTGAGTATAGTGTGGTGACAGTGTAGTGTGGTGTAGTGTTTAACACAGCATTACATAATACTTGACTCAAAAACCTCGTACACACGACCGGTTTTCCCGGCAAGAAAACTGCTGGAAATGGAAAAAGAAAATATGGACAGCCTCACTCCAAAAAACCTTGATGGTTGTCTTTATTTAGAAAAGTAAAAATGCACTACAAGTCACAGCACACCACATGGGAGAAAAACTAGTGCTTAATCATAGCTTGGGAGAGCTTTTTGCCGTGAAAACCGGGCGTGTGTATGCTCCCTCACCAGGAAAACTGCTGGGTATCCCGGTGGAAAAAATAGAGAACCTGCTCTATATTTTCCTGCAGGGATTCCCTTTTTTTTCTTTGCCGGATTTACTACACTTGCCAATGGAAAACACTGCGAGGCAGTGCCGAGGGAGCATAAGCCCTGTACATACGGCCGGGATTCCCGGCCAAAGCTCTCCCCGCAGTTTTCCTGTCGGGATTCCCAGCGGACTTTATACCGCCGGGAATCCTGGCCGTGTGTACAGGGCTTGAGTGTAGAGTGTTAGTACAGTTTGTGAGTATAGTGTAGTGTCAGTGTAGCATGTTAGTGTATATAATATTTAGTGTTGTATAATGTGCTGTATACCCTTTTTTATTTTTTGGTCTCTGCGTGTTTTTTTTTTTTTTGTTGTTGTTTGTTTTTCTTTATGTTTTTTTTGTCTTTTTTTGTTTACACACAGCTCTCCCCGTTCTTCAGCTCCGGGGACTGATCGTGGGACTCCAGCGGCGATCGGGTCCGCGGGTCCCGCGGTCCCAGACCCACGGCTGGGTACTAGCACAGGACGTACCTATACGTGCATGTGCCCAGCCGTGCCATTCTGCCAACGTAAATGTGCAGGAGGTGGTCCTTAAGTGGTTAAAGTGCCCCAAACTGCATTTGTCATTCAATAAAGTGCATCCAATCACACATTTCCCGGTTTCTATTAAATATGGGTTATAAGCCTCCCCTTCATGTCTGGGAGGCCAACAAGAGAGACAGATGTCCACATGTCACTATGAGGGTACCAGCAGCATCTGTGTCCACAGGCAAAGGGGACATGTCTCTGTTTAATGCTGTTGCCTGTGCTATCCAGCCACAGCATGCAGAGGAGGTGGTGGACTGGGTTACTAAACCATCCTCATCCTCCATGACCCAAGCCTCCTTGTCCACAGCTTTTTTTTAACACATGTGCAGCCGATCACAATGTTGCAATCTCTGCCACAAGCAGATCAAGCATGGCAAAAACACTAGCCATTTGGGTGCCACATGCTTGACAAGGCATTAAACCTCCCACCACTTAGCTCCTTGGAAAGAACACCTAAAAGCCACACATAAGGGACGCGATTCTTCTCCTCCTTACCTTTCATGTCTACCCTCGCTACATCTCATGACCTCTCAGCAGCCTCCACTGACAGGGATGATGGTATAGCAAAGGTGTCACAGGCTTTACAATTCCTGTCTTTCCGTCTGGTGGATTCTGCCCTTTCCGTGAATTCGCAGAATGAGCTGTACCACAATTGCAGGTTCCCAGTCGCTATTTCTTTGCAAATAAGGCCATGTCTCCATACAGCTAGTGTTGATGATGCAGGATCTGTGAGTTCCACCCCCTCCTCCTCCTTCACTATGCCCTCCTCTGCTGGATTGTCCTATAAACCACCAGTACCCCTAAGTATTCAAGGGGCCATTCAATGAGTCAGGCCAAAAGAGGCCATGCAGTGTTTCAGCTGGTTTGTCTAGGGGACAGGAGCAACACCGGAACAGAGATTCTTTCAGCTCTGCAGGGGCAGGCTCAGAGTTACTTCATGCCACAAAAGTTGAGCCAGGAATGATGGTGTGCGCTAATGGCACTAACCTTCAATCCTCCCTTCGACAGGGAAAGTTGATACATGTGTCATGCCTGGCACATGTCCTGAATTTGGTTGTGCAGCATTTCTTAAACAGTTACCCAGGTTTGCAAGATCATCTAAGGCAGGCCAGAAGAGTCTGTAGCCATTTCAGGCTGTCATACACAGCTAGTGTTTGGTTGGCTGAAATTCAGCGGGAATTCCACCTGCCCATAAACCGCCTGATTTGTGACATGCCACCAGGTAGAACTCAACTTTGGCAATGCTGCAGTGGCTGCACATGCAGCAGAGGGCCATCAACGGGTACCTGTGTGAGTACAACACAAGGAAAGGCTTAGGACAACTCAGCTTTCCCCCCCTCCACGCCAATGGCTGCTGATAAAGGATACATGCACTGTACTGTCACCATTTGAGGAAGTGACAAGGATAGTGAGCCATGACAATGCATGCATCAGTGACACAATTCCTCTTGTGTTCCTGCTTGAGCATACTCTGCGTGGCATTATGGGCAGGGCACTTGAGGCAGAGCAGTGGGAGGAAGAGGGTGACTTTCTTTCCTCTCAAGGCCTGCTTTATGCAGACATCATTCTTGCAACACCACAGAACACACAAGAGGAGAGGGAAGAGGAGGGTTCTGGTAGTTTTGACACCCGCCGGCATCCGATCCAATCCAACCTGCTAAAAAGATGGATGGCGGAACCGTTCCCTATCCATCTGTCAGATTGGATCGGATGATACTGCCTGTACGTTTCCATCCGACCACCCACAGAGGAAATCGCGCTGTGTCCTGTTATCTGCCTGCTTAGCGGGGATCAGCTGACAGATTGAACGAGCCTAAAGCTGACAGGCTGCAACTATCTCAGTGCAATACAATAAGTAAAAAAAAAGACAAATTAAATAAGTAAAAAGATTTGAAGAAAAAACTGTTCATTGTAAACTGTAATTTTTACAAACATTATTACCATTTTAATAGCAAACACAAGCAGTATATTTATTAAACAGTGCACCAAATAAAAGTCTTATATATCCTAAAAAAATTATAATAATAATATAGGTATACAAATTAGTCACAGATTTTTTTGTAAAGTTTACTGAACCAAACTGACGCTGCCAAATTTGATGGCATCAATTACCTCTGGTGATTAAAGGTTGTGCTGGCTGCAACCAGTCATCTTCTGGTCTGACTTTTGCACTGTGGATTCCAATTGACTGTAATGGGTTACTGAACATGATTTTTTTTTAAATACAGTGGAACCTCAGATTATGAGCATAATCCGTTCCAGGAGTATGCTCGTAATCCAAAGTACTCGCATATCAATGCGAGTTTCCCCATTGAAGTCAATGGAAACGAAAATAATTTGTTCTGCATTGACTTCAATGGGATGCAATACCGCATGCGGCCGGAGAGCTTCAGAAACGACTGAAAAGGCCCGAGGACACTTCGGCTGACCTCTGCAAACCTCGGAAAGACTTCCTACCCAAGATTTGCAAAGGTTAGCTGTGCTGTCCTAGGGCCTTTCCGTGCATTTCCGAATGGCGCCGATCGGCTGCGGTCAGAGAAATTCGGCTCTGCTCGGCTCCGGCGCCCCCCACCTCAGGCCAAAAGCAGTACTGCACACCGCTTTGGCCTGAATCATGCTCGCAAACCGAGTTACGATTTTTTAAAATACAGTGCTCGTATTGCAGAACGCTCCTTAAAGGGGTTGTAAAGGTAAACAAAAAAATTTCCTTATTTCTTCTGAGGAATCCTCACTTCCTGTTCTTCTGTCTGTAACTCCACACAGTAATGCAAGGCTTTTTCCCTGGTGTGGAGTGTCGTGCTCGCCCCCTCACTTGAGGGGGAGGGGGAAAGCAGGAGAGTCAGGACGCTCTCTACGTTGCAGATAGAGAAAGGAGTGTGTTAGTGGGCTTCCCGACTCTCCTGCTTACCCCCTCAAGGGAGGGGGCGGCCACGACATGCCACACCAGGGAGAAAGCCTTGCATTACTGTGTGGAGTTACAGACAAAAGAAGAGGAAGTGAGGATTTCTCAGAAGAAATAAGGACATTTAAAAGCAAAATCAAAGGATGAGGTAAGTGAAGGAGGACTGCACTAAGATAAAGAAAGCTATTTAGGGGAAAAATGTTTACCTTTACAACCCCTTTAACCACGTTACTCGCAATCCGAGGTTCCACTGTACAAATATCTTTATTGACGTCCATTTTCCACACTGGCTCTAAGCCCGAGAACTGTGTGATCACTAAACCACTGATCGCTCAGTCAGCTCTGAGCAGAGAACGGTGACTGTGAGGCCTCGTACACACGACCGAGTTTCTCGGCAAAAACCAGCAAGAACCTTGCTGGGAGATATTTTTTTGCCGATGAAACCGGTCGTGTGTACATTTTCGTCGAGGAAACTGTCGAGAACCTCGTCGAGCCAAAAAGAGAGCAAGTTCTCTATTTCCTCGACGGGAGTCTGATTTGGCTCGTCGAGATCCTTGACGGGCTGGTTTTCGACGAGAAACTCAGACGTCTGTATGCTAAGAAACCCGTGCTTGCTCAGATTAAAGTATGAGACGGGAGTAAAAGTAGCATTTGTAATGGAGATAACACATTTTTAAAGCTGTAACAGTCTGAAACGTGCAAATCATCTCTTACCAAACTTTTATTTAACACGCAAACACATGAAATTAGCAAAAGCAGCCCCAAGAATTTAGCCAGTGGAATCGAACTTCCCCCGCCGTTGTATGTGTTGTATGTCACCGCGTTTGAGAACGAGGAGATTTTGGCTTGACTGTGTGTACGCAAAGCAAGCTTGTCGAGTTCCTCGACAAGCCTAACAAGGAACTCGACGAGGAACTCGATGTGTTTCGCCCGTCGAGTTTCTCGGTCGTGTGTACGAGGCCTAAGTGCACTCCTGCATGGCCAGAAAAGTTTTGGCCATACTTCTCTTTTAAGTATAATGACCATTATAATACTCATATACTGTAGCTTAAGCCTATGTCAACTGTGCTGCATTGTTGGTAGAATAATTTATACACAGTTACATTCATGTAAACACTTTACAAGTCTTCTCTGGCAGGGCAGCATGGTATAAAAACCTTAATATAGCCAAAGCACTGTACCCGCAGTAAAATAGCACAGTGTTAATCTGCTAGTTGTTTATATACTTGCTTAGTTTTAAAAACAAAGCCATTAATGCAGGAGAAGTCAAAATCACTGTTAAAGACTAGTTTAGTAGACGTTACGACATCTAAACAAATAAATGCTGCTTTAAAGAAATAACAGTAAAAAAATAAACTCTCAGTATCTGCTAATCTTTATTTAACAAGGGTGACCATATAATAAGGTCTTTTATGAGCTATTCAACCAGATATTAGACTAACACACACAAAACTATTTTAGTACAGCAGTATTTGTAAGCTAACCTGAGTAAAGGTTCTTCTTTGCCCTCCAACAGCTGCTTTTACACTTATACAATAATATCAATAATGGACACCACAAGTATTTTTATCAAAATATATATGGTACAAGATGGTTATACTTTTGGGCACATCAGCATCTTATTCATTCACTCCTGTAACTGATAAAAGCTAGCTTTCCTGATAATATATATATATATATATATATATATATATATATATATATATACTATATATATTTGGACTTAGGTACCAAAACAATTATTTTTCCATCTGAACATACCTGTGTATCTAAGACTCATGTTCAGGATCAAGTACACCGATAGGCCAAGAATGAAAAGAGTTTTACCAAAAAGTGACGTGGGCACTGCAGACGGGCCTTTTTTTTCTTTGTTTTTGTTAAACTTTTTTAAAATGCCACAAAAAAGAGAGACTGAAAAATAATAATGATTTAACAATTAAATGTGTTTTTTCACTCAAGTACAAAAAATGACCATACATGTATTTTTGATGCTTTATGATATTGGGGAAGACAAAAATGGAATTTGCTGTAGAATGTATCTTTCAGACAGCACACATACAGTACATATGGGAAAGTAATCATTAGGGATGAGCTTTATGTTCAGGTCAAACATGAGTTCAACTCGAACATTGGCTGAGTGAGTGAGTGAGTGAGTAACTTGTATAGCGCAGCAAATGCGAACTTAATCGCCTCAAGGCGCTTGTCATCCAGAGTAGTACAGATCTTTCAGAAGAGGTGGGTCTTTAGCTTTTTCCTGAATGCCCGATGGTTTTCTTCCAAGCGGATGGTCGTGGGTAGAGCATTCCAGAGCCGTGGTCCTTGGACCGAGAATCTTCGTTCTCCTTTCGATTTGTAGCGGGATTTAGGAATTTGGAGAAGGTTTTGGTTGGTTGACCGAAGCATGCGCTTGGTGACGTACGGTTTTATTTTCTCGCATAAGTATTGAGGAGCTTTTCCCTGTGAACATTTGTGGGTGAGGCAGAGCGTCTTGAACGTCACCCTGTCCTGTACGGACAGCCAGTGGAGGGACCTCAAGACTGGGGCGACTGATTCCCACGGCTTTTTACCTGTTACCAGTCTGGCTGCCGTGTTCTGGACGACTTGTAGACGCGCCATCTGGTATTTTGGTAGCCCTAAGTAGAGGGAGTTTGCGTAGTCGAGTCGTGAGTTGATGATTGTTCCGACAACTACTGCCGTGTCTTCTTTCGGGATAAAGGGGATGAGTCTACGTAGCATGCGGAGCAGATGATGAGAGCTGCTGACGACTGATCCTATTTGTGCATCCATCGTCATGTCTGAGTCGAAGATGACTCCGAGACTTTTGATTTTTTTGCTTGGTGCGATGGTTTGTCCGAGGATGGTGGGTGGTGTCCATGTGGTCCTAGCAATGGATTTTTTATTTGCGTGAAGGATGAGTAGTTCTGTTTTCGATCCGTTAAGTTTGAGGGAGCTATCGGTCATCCAATTGTCGATCAGTGTGAGGCACTTTCCAAGTTCAAGAAATTGGTCTTTTTTGTTGGTGATTCGAAGGTAAAGCTGCGTGTCGTCCGCATAGGAGTGGTAACGCAGGTCCTGTCTGCTGATGATTTTGAGGAGCGGGCGGATGTAGATGTTGAAGAGTAGAGGTGAGAGGGGTGATCCTTGCGGGACTCCGCATGTGATGGTCCGTGTTTCTGATGTGAAATCTCCAAGTTTCACGGTCTGGGTACGATTTTCCAGGAAAGATGCGAACCACGGTAGGGCTGCGTCAGAGACTCCTGCTACTTCTTTGAGTCGCGTGAGCAATATGTTGTGATCTACTGTGTCGAAGGCTGCACTAAGATCCAGCAGCACTAGGAGACAGGATTCTCCGTCATCTGCTGCTTCAAGGGCGTCATCCCATATCTTGAGAAGAGCCGTTTCTGTGCCGTGGCCTGGGCGAAAACCTGATTGTAGAGGATCTAGGAGTTTGTGGTCGTCCAGGTGGGGCTGGAGCTGTTGCACTACTGCTTTCTCCATGATCTTGGAGATCGTGTTCAGGCTTGTTACCGGTCTGCGCTGGTTAGGGTCTTTCGGATCGAGGTTGGGCTTCTTTAAGAGAGGTTTTATTATGCCTTGTTTGAGGTTGTCCGGAACCATCCCTTCCCTGAATGATTGGTTTATGATGTGCGTTATGGTGGGTGCCAAGATGTCCGTGCATTCTTTCAAGAGTTTTGTCGGGATGATGTCGTTTGGGGATGTGTTGTCTCGGAGGCTTCTGATGATGTTTTTTGTGGTGTCGATGGTAATTGGGATCAGCTCGAAATTCATCGAAGTTTTGTTGATTTCTTCTTCTTGCTGTATCTGAGTGGGGTTTATGTTTTTTTTCTGTTGAACTGTTGCCCGAATCTTTTCAATTTTGTCGATAAAAAAGTCTGATAGTTCGTTGCAGAATTCTTGTGTCTCACTTGCAGGGGGCTCCAAACAGGAGGGGTTCATAGCCTTAGAGACTAGTTTAAAAAGTTCCCGTGGATGGTTTATGGCTTTGGAGATGGTGTTTGCGAAATGGTCTTTTTTGGCTTTAAAGATTGCTTTGTGGTAATTTTTGGTGAGGGTTTTGTACTTTGTGAGGTTTTCTTTTGATGGGTTCCTCCTCCAGGCTCCTTCAGCTCTTCTGCGTTCCTGTTTCAGTAGAGTGAGAAAGTCATTAAACCAGCCTGAGTTATTTTTTCGGTTGAGAGCTCTGCGTTTTGGAGCGACTGTATCTGCTGTTTGTAGTAGTGCTTTGTTTAAAGCGTTGAGAGTTTGCTCCGTTGAGTGGTTCGGATTTGGTACGTCTATTTTAGTTGCTAGTGTGATTTTGAAGAGCTCAGAGTGTAATTTCTTCTTTGATCTTGCCCAGTGTATAGTTGTTGGGAGTTTGGGTTTTTGAAGGACGGTATCGGTGGTTAATATGAATTTGATGGCGTGGTGGTCCGTCCATGGTAAAGGTCTATTGTCCATAGTGTTGACATTCACGTTTTGTATGAAGATGAGATCCAAAGTGTGACCTGATGTATGTGTTGAAGTCTTTATCAGTTGCTGCAGACCCCGTTCTTCCAGTTGGTCGATGCAGGCGGTAGCGATGGGATCCTGAGTTGAGTTAGCCCAGAGGTTGAAATCCCCAAGTAGCAACAGGTTTTTGGTTTTCAGAGTGTGCGTCGAGAGGAATTCGGAGAAGGGTGTGAGGAGATGCGTTTTTGGTCCGGGCGGTCTGTAGCATAGTAGTATGTGGACGGTTTCCTCTGGTGTAGTTTGAAGCTGCAGGGTCAGAGTTTCCATAAAGGGCAGAGAGTTCTGTAGAGTAGGTTTGGTGAGAGCAAGGTGGGATTTGTAGATCACTGCAAGGCCTCCTCCTCTTTGTCCTGTTCTATGTTCGGTTAGGATGCGATAATTTTCGGGCACCAAATCTGCTAAGATGGGGTTACAGTCGGGTGTTAGCCAACTTTCTGTGATAAAGAGGCAGTCTGTATTGTGTTGGACGATGAAGTCATGGATTTCCTTTCTGTGTTTGACTGCAGATCTTGTGTTGATCAGGGCGCATTCTAAGTGTTGAAGTCGCTGCGGTGGCTTCTCTTTTTTTGGGTTTGGTTGGCGGTAGATTCTTAGTAGTCGTTCTTTCTGTAGTGTTTTTTCAGTGGTGGCTGGAAGCGTAGCGGCCAACTTCCTTAAGTTGCGGAGGGTGTCCGCTGCGTACTTGATGATGATCATGGTGGGATATAAATTGATGGCGAAATGCTGGTACTGTAATCCTGTTGATCCAACGATGATGGGGATGGTCCTCGGGGGGGGGGGGGGGGGTGCTGTTCCCGGAAGGTTCAGTTGGTATTCGCTCAGTGACAGTGATGAGGATCGGTAAAAATGCTGCAAAAAAGATGGTGACCCGGCCTAACCGCCCCCCTCAGTTGATCCAGAGGAAGGCGAAAAACCCTTGCCTAGCGGCCAATTGCTGCAGCAAGGGAAAAAATTCCTTCCTGACCCCAGTGGCGATCGGAAACCCTGGATCAAGCTGCTAGTGTGGACCCCGGTTAGACTTACCTGGGAGGTGTAGGGTGAGCTAGGAAAAGAACGTGCAGAATGGGGTGGGAGAAAGGAGGGGGAGCCGAGATGGCCCTTACTTACCGGGTTGTGGTTATGCTACTGTCCAGATGTCTCTTGTCTGTGGTCCCCTGGGTGTTGATCAGTGTCTGTGTGGCCTGAGCGTTCTCAGGCAGGTCGGCTAAGGGTGGGTGGTGAGGAGTCCTTTTGCCTCAGCTGGGTGTACCAAGATGGCCGCCGGAACCACAGCTAGGCCCGAGCCACGGTCTGTCCTGGTTCTCCTGGCCGAGATGCACTTCGTGGGCCTGTCTGGCTGGAGGCGATGTAGAGGAGGAGGAAGCAGGGGAAGCAAAGCCGGTGGCTGGGGCTGGGCCGCAGCCGCGCTCTTTCCTGCTACTCAGCCCGCTTAGGGGAAGTGTCCGAGGACACCTGGGAGACCACAGGCGGCAGGCGGCGGCTGCGGCGGCGGATGAACTGGTGAGTGGAGCGGGGGGGGGGGGGGGGTCTGGCGGGGTCCCGCGGACTGTGTGCGGCGAATGTCGCCTCGGTGGTCCGGGGGGGGGGGGCTCCGCGGCGGGTGAGAAAAAAACGCCGGACTCAGCTGGAGGGAGCTGGTCGGCGGGCCAGGTGGTCCCGGGGGGGGCTGGATCCCGGGGTCTGGATGGAGCGGCTGGGGAGGTGAGTAACGGAGTGCCGAAGCGGGGGAGAGGGGAGCACCGGGATTCGGCTCTGAGATCGCTCTGGGACAGCTGACAGGAGCTGCTGCAACACACGTCCGCACGTGTGCTCTGACTGTCTGACTGCGCCTGACTGTCCGGCTGTTCACCCGTTCGCTGAATAGCGAACAATTTGGGGTGTTCGCGGCAAATTTGAAAGCCGCGGAACACCCTTTAAAAGTCTATGGGAGAAATCAAAAGTTCTAATTTTAAAGGTTAATATGCAAGTTATTGTCATAAAAAGTGTTTGGGGACCCGAGTCCTGCCCCAGGGGACATGTATCAATGCAAAAAAAGTTTTAAAAACTGAAGGTTTTTCGGGAGCAGTGATTTTAATAATGCTTAAAGTGAAATATTCCTTTAAATTTCATACTTGGGGGGTGTCTATAGTATGCCTGTAAAGTAGCGCATGTTTCCTGTGTTAATAAAAAAAAAAAGTAATTTTAAACTACTCGTGGCTATAATGAATTGTCGGGTCCCAACAATACAGATAAAAGTCATTGAAAAAACCGGCATGGGTCCCCCCCCCTCGGTCCCCTTTGGGTCTGGTATGAATATTAAGGGGGAACACAAACCAAAATATAAAAAAATGCATGGGGCTCCCCCCAAAAATCCATACCAGACCCTTATCTGAGCACGCAACCTGGCAGGCCGCAGGAAAAGAGGGGGGCACGGGAGCCTCTCCCCCTCCTGAACCGTACCAGGCCACATGCCCTCAACATGGGGAGGGTGCCTCCTGTGTAGGCAGGATCGCGTCGGCATTGTATGCTCGCTGGAGATCAAGAATGGATTTACATTGCTGGAGATCGACTGGATTACATCGGTGGAATTCTTTTTTTCTTTTTAATAAAGGACTTGTCCCAAGCTGTGTACTGTGGTTTTTAAAATTTTTGACACTTTTTTGTGAAATGGTAGGGATACCCCTTACCAATTCAAATGGGGGGGGCGGGATCTGGGCTACTTTACAGGCATACTATAGACGTCCCCCAGGTACGAAATTTAAAGTAATATTTCACTTTTATTGTTTAACTTTAAGCATTATTAAAGTCACTGCTCCCGAAAAAACTTCAGTTTTTAAAACTTTTTTTGCATTGATACATGTCCCCTGGGGCAGGACCCAGGTCCCCAAATACTTTTTATGACAATAACTTGCATACTAACCTTTAAAATTAGCACTTTTGATTTTTCATGTTCGAGTCCCATAGACTAGCTCATCCCTAGTAATCATGATCTCATTACAGATAGTAGAGAAAAACAAATAAACAAACACATAGAAACATAAATATACTTTATGATTTAGCCTAGAATCCTAATGAAGTTACACGCAATTGCAAAATACATATGTGTTCTACCAGTTAGTACATGTTGTGAGAAAAAGTGATGCAGCAGATACATTTGTCAAATGTAAACAGCTTGAACAGTTGGACAGCTATGTGTGAAATTATTTTAATGAGTTATTAAATATCGCAGCACTAAAAATTGGTGCCAAGTACAATAAAATTAGACATACGCGGTACTAACAAATCAGCCTTCTGGAAAGGTTGAATTGCTTGTTTAAACTGGCTTGTTCAGACTAGTGCATGACACTGATGTCCTTAGTCAATAAAACTTCTATAGGGTTTATTGCATCTCTAATCAGTTTAGGAAAGAAAACTAGCAATTCCTAAAGTCATTTTGTATGTTGCTCCTGTTTAAAGTCCAGCTTCGGGCAAAACTTTTCCCAACCCCTATCTGGGATTATGCATCCTTTCTAGAATTTATGAAGCTAGAAGGGTGTGAAGGTCGGAAGCGAGTGGATATAGAAGTGATGTGTCAGCTGAATATTAGCAATCCTTTTAAGTCACTTCAGCAACTACAGATGAGATTTCGATTGTAAAATGGAAAATTGTATCTAAAACTACAGCTTTAACATGTGAACCAGTAATGGAGAATGTGTGCTGCTCGGGCTACAAGAGAAAGCAACCCTGTGTCCACCACTGTGAGTGCTGTCCAGGGAAGCAGCTTGCCTTAGCTCCAAGCATCTGTTGAGCAGCCTGAGCTCCCACCAAGCCATGCCCCAACACAGGATCCCCATGATTATGCTCTGAGAGATGGGGTTAAATGTGTTGGGGGCATGACATGGCTGTAGTCCAGGCTGAGACTGCCATTCATTTCAATACCAGTGGGTCTGCATTAATGTGCAGCTTCATAGGATACAGCTTTAACATGCTATGCAGGTACAATATGGGTCCACTCCCTTTGAATTATGAACCTGCTCATCTTCTCAGTGCTCTAGTACTAGCACATAATATTAAATACCTAATTTCAAAAATATATAATCAGATATACTCAGTGGAGGCTCACAGGCTCACAGGTTAGGAGTTTGACTGCTTCTTCTTGCCTCTGGAAGAAGCTTCCAGAGCTTAGAAAGGGAGATTCAAAATCGACTAGCCCGAATATGTATTGGACCATCCAATCCTTGGAGAGGGACTGTCCAGAAGGGGGCTAAATTGTATATACGGTACATAGTGTGAGACACTAGAGAGCAGGCTTTCTTCTCCCCAGGAAGGTTTCAGAGATACAGGGGTTGCTGCTTTCAGGCAGCCAAAGGGCTGTATAAATGCTCCTGAGGTATAACTGCTCCTGAGGCCAGGACAAAGGACTTAAATAGACTAATTGCAAAACCATGCCACAAGGGATCTGGTCCAAGAGGCACTGTCTTGCTCAATGGGTTGTGTCCAGAGGAAACTGAAAAGAGCGAAAAAATGCCCAAAAATTTGCCCCAGGGTCTTCATCTGTGGGGGCCTTAGACTGTTCACCATTGGCAACTATTACAACTACAAGGGACTGTCCTCTAAATACTAACCACTACTGAGTAGTTTTTTGCCTATCCAATGCCAAGTTCCCCTTCCAAGCTGAAGTTCTGTGAGCAATAAACTTTTAAAATACATCTCCTAGAGGCATGTCCAAAGTCCGGCCTGCGGCCTGGTTTTATATGGCCCCCACTTGCAATTTGCTTTTATCACCTATGTGGCCCCCCCAAGCTCTGCACGGGGTAAGGATGAGCTCGGTTTTAATATATATATATATATATATATATATATAAAGTATTCTCTAATCTAATAATAATAATAAAAAAAAATAATAGCTCATTCTTGCCCTGAGTGGAGCTTGGGGGCCACAGAAGAGGCTAGATTTCTCAGGGGATAAAGAAGAGAAAATATATATTTTTTTACAACCTGACCTCATCCTTACCCCGAGTGGAGCTCTAGGATTTGTTGGGGGGCAAAAAGAAGAGGATATATATATATATATATATATATATATATATATATATATATATATATATATATATATATATATTTACCACACACAGCCACAAAGGTGGGATAATTATTTTTGGGTAGTGTATTAGTGCTTGGACGAACACACTGACACAGAATTTTAATGGTTCATGTCAGGCAAAAAAAAACTTTCAAAAAAGTTTGGACACCTCTGTCCTAGACTGTTTATTGGAGCCAGAGTAAATGGACTGTTGCTTGGGCAACTGCCAGCCTCTGTAGTGCCAGAGAAAGAAAACAGTAAAGAATATGTAAACCCAATATTTTATATTGCGGAAATGTGCTTGCTGTACCATGTACTTATGTGAAAATGTATCCTGCTCTCTTGCTTCCTTTGTGTGAAATCCCTGATGTTCCTGCCAGTCCATATGCTTTCCTATTAAAATCTGACCACACTAGGCAGGAGAACACCCATTGTCAGTTCTCTAGCAGTGCTGGGAAATCTGCCTGCTCTCCTCCAATGATCAGACTTGTCCTGACACACCTTCCCTGCATAGCCATTTACTGGGATGATCAGCGACTGCTGTTTCTTCACCCCCAGCTCTTATGCAGCTGAGGAAATGTGACCACTTAGGGAAAAAAATGTATAATTTTTTTTATATCTATACACAATGTTTTGCCTTTCATTTATATTTTAAATGAAATGGGTTCTTTTACAGAGTGAGGGTTTACTATTAGCAGCCCCTGCGATGGTAGTGCTACACATACAAATATCACTGGCTGTTCATAGCTTACATACTGCATACTGAAAATTACATTATAAGGAAACAGAAAAGTGCCTCTAAGTGTAGTATTTTTCTGTTTCCTTATACCTCAGCTTTACAGAGTCGGCTTCCACTCCTCAGAAGAGCTTTTGCCGTAAGTATCCAAGCATTTTAAACGTCATCACTGGCATTCCATTTCCATGATTAT
This sequence comes from Rana temporaria, assembly GCF_905171775.1. Taxonomy (NCBI): domain Eukaryota; kingdom Metazoa; phylum Chordata; class Amphibia; order Anura; family Ranidae; genus Rana; species Rana temporaria. The sequence continues at coordinate 461,302,168 of NC_053489.1, read as the reverse complement.
AGACTTTCTATGGATCCTTTACTAGAACTTTCTATTTGAAAGAACTTCATGGACTGGCCTTTAATTATATAGAATGTTCTGACAACAAATTTTAAACAATTTCCACACAAACATTTGACATTGTCTAACCGCGTATGGATAGCTTACAAGATTTACAGTGGATGTTAAGAATAGATCTCTTACATCATAGATAAAGGGGTCGATAGTGGAACATTGAATGGATGTATGTTCATATATGGTCTTTATTTACTATGATTAGGACTACAAAATAAAAATGCCAATATTCCTTGCCCATAGACTGTCGTCTTATGCCATTCTGTTTCTTGAAACATTCTATTATATTTTTCTGTATATTCACCACTGGTGTGATTTCCAATATTCATCACTGGTGCGTTTTCCAAGTTTCTTATTATTTTACCCAGTCTACGGCTTTTGCCCAGTAGCTTTTTCTTTTACATCTACACTCTGTAATTGGTCTATACAGATTGTAGAATCCAGATTTGTGTATATGAAAACTTTGTGGTTTATTTACTAAAGCTGGAAGGTGCAAAATCAGGTTAATTTCTGCATAAAAAAAAATCAGTTTCTAACCTCAGCTTGTTCAATTAAGCTTTGGCAATCAAACCTGGAAGCTGGTTGGTTTCTATGCAGAAATGAGCTTGATTTTGCACTTTCCAGCTTTAGTAAATAAACCCCATTGGGTACATACGATTCCATTTCCATGCTCTTGATATTATTATGTATTTCTGTTCCTTTTGTTATTTCTTGAAAAATCCAATAAAAATCCAATTATATAAATGCAAATATATATTTTTGTCATGTATATTTTAATTAATGCATATAAATATTGTTTGGTATTCTAGTTCTGATCTTCCAGTTAGCAGGTAGAGTTGTACTGTAGGATCCTTTTCATCTGTTTTCCTCTCCATGTCTCCTTTATTCTTTAAATGTTTGGTATATATGCTGCTTAGCCTGAATGGAAATGTACATTATTTCCTGAATGTGGAAAGTAGCCTTTTTTCTTAACTGATAGCACATATGTTGCAATTGTGCCTCTAAAAAGTAAGTCCATGTTTTAGATACAGTTAGTCCTCTCCAGGGGCGTACCTAGAGCATTTGGCACCCGGGGCGGATCCTATATCTGGCACCCCCACGGTAAAATGTAAAAACACCCCACTGCGTCCCCTGCATTCTTTAATATCTCTTTGTAACTACTGTGTACCCCTCTCCACATATCCCTTTACATTACACGGCACCCTGCACCTCTGGACCCCTTTACATTACACAGCACCCTGCATCTCTGGACCCCTTTACATTACACGGCACCCTGCACCTCTGGACCCCTTTACATTACACAGCACCCTGCACCTCTGGACCCCTTTACATTACACAGCACCCTGCACCTCTGGGCCCCTTTACATTACACAGCACCCTGCATCTCTGGACCCCTTTACATTACACAGCACCATGCACCTCTGGACCCCTTTACATTACACAGCACCCTGCACCTCTGGACCCCTTTACATTACACAGCACCCTGCACCTCTGGGCCCCTTTACATTACACAGCACCCTGCATCTCTGGACCCCTTTACATTACACAGCACCATGCACCTCTGGACCCCTTTACATTACACAGCATCCTGCACCTCTGGGCCCCTTTATATTACACAGCACCCAGCACCTCTGGACCCCTTTACATTACACAGCACCCTGCATCTCTGGACCCCTTTACATTACACAGCCCCTGCACCTCTGGACCCCTTTACATTACACTGCACCCTGCACCTCTGGACCCTTTTACATTACACATCACCCTGCATCTCTGGACCCCTTTACATTACACAGCACCTCTATATCCCTTTACATTAGACTGCACCTCTGGACAGTGCAAACCCCTCCCTACAATACAGACCCACCACTACAGTGCAGACCTCCCTACAATACAGAACACCCCCCCCCCCACAATACGGACCCACCCCTACAGATCAGACCCCCCCCCTACAATACAGAACCCCCCCACAATACAGAACCCCCCCTCATATACAGAACCCCCCCATACAGATACCACTCCCCTCCCCCTCATATACAGAACCCCCCATACAGATACCACCCCCTACAATACAGAACACCCCCCTACAATACAGAACACCCCCCTACAATACAGAAGCCCCCATACAGATACCACCACCTACAATACAGAACACCCCCCTACAATACAGAACCCCCCCAAATACAAAACCCCCCTATACAGATACCACCCCCATACAATACAGAACCCCCCTACAGTTCAGACCCCCCTACAATACAGAACACCCCCTCTACAATACAGAACCCCCCCATACAGATACCACCCCCTACAATACAGACCCCCCCTCCCTCATATACATAACCCCCCTATACAGAACACCCCCCACAATACAGAACCCCCCTCCTATACAGAACACCCCCCCTCATATACAGAACACCCCCCACAATACAGAACCCCCCTCCTATACAGAACACCCCCCCTCATATACAGAACACCCCCCACAATACAGAACCCCCCTCCTATACAGAACACCCCCCCTCATATACAGAACACCCCCCACAATACAGAACCCCCCCTCATATACAGAACCCCCCCTTACAATAGTGCAGAGTGACACCCCCCCTTGCCTTCAGACCCGTAATGCTGCTGATGTAAAGTGATGATCAGCGTGCCGCGTGTTAGAGCACTTGTACGGAGGAGGGGGAGGCGGCCGCAGCTTCACGCTGCTTGGGTCGGCTGTGTGACTGTCAGACAGTCACAGCCGATAGTATCAGAGCCGCGGCGCTGCGCTGCCACGGAGAAGGGGGATCATTGCGGCCGGGTCCCGGGCGGCGAGTATCACTCGGGTACGGCTCGCACGGCACCCCCCCCCCCCCTCCTGAATAGCCAGGCTGTGTGTTACCTAGTCTGCCGTCAATCATGCTGTCACCGCGCCATGCCTCAGTCACGGAGGGGGGGGGGGGGCGTCGGCCTGACACCCCCCCAGTGTGTGGCACCCGGTGCGGCCCGCCCCCCTCGCCCCCTGCTTAGTCCGCCATTGGTCCTCTCTGATCATTTGGGTACTGTAAAATTTCAAACCATTGTGGTATCTATATTTGACTAAACTGATACTGTCAACCACTGACAGAGAACATAGATCAAGGAAACTAATAATGTGGGTGGGTTTTGGTGTCTGCTATGAAGAACAGGATGTCATCGACACACACTGCCACCTTTTCGGCACTATTGCTTCATCTAAGAACCACAGTATTGGACAGCTGTCCAATACAAGTATTGTAAGAGGCTTAACCTCCCTGGCGGTATGATTCTTTCAGAAAAAACATGCTGAAAGCGGTACCATTATTTGCAAGGAAATTTGGCGTTTTATATTGTAGGTCTGTAATATTTAGAAATAACTCACTTAAATCTGACCAAACAAGCTTCTAATAGGCATCCCGGGTATGACATTTTTTTTTTACATACAGTACTGTAATCTATAAGATTACAGTATACTGTATGTAATGTGTTTGTTTACTTTTTTGAATTTGGCGCCGTTCTCCGTCCCCGTGCGTCGTAACGTCGCAGGGAACGGAGATCGGCGTCACACGGAGGCACTGTGTGAATCGAGCGAGGTCCCGATCGCTCACACAGCACGGTGGCATCGCTGGATCCAGGGACAAGGTAAGTAACTTTGCCTGTGGATCTAGCGAGGCAAGCCCGAGTCTGACTCGGGGTTACCGCTCGCAGCAGGAAAATCTAACCCCGAGTCAGACTCTGGAACACTGCCAGGCAGGTTAATGGTTAGGGCAAAAACACACATATTGTTTTAAATAAAATAAATCCTTCTTCAAATGAAGGAAAGCATGTATTCATACATTTCCAAGAAAATATTTTCTGCTTAGCAACTTTTGTTCTTTTTGATATTGTTCATATCAAGGAAATTAGTGAACATACATAAACAGCGAACCATAATAAACAGAGATTGATATAAACACAGTCCAGTATGTTATCACTATACAACTTTTGGTTAGATTTCCTTTAGATTTACCTTCAACTATGTAGTGTAGGACTGGCCTGATTGCATACCAATTGAAAGTGTTTAGGTTTGACCTCATATTCAGGGCCATCTTTAGCGCAGGGCAAACGGGACACTTGCCCTAGGCCCAATCTTTGTAGGGGGCCCCACGCTACCTGTGAATTAGGGCCCCTATGACGGCCTTGCAGAGTGCACAGAGGACACGGGAGGCTGTATTCTCGATCTAGCCAGCAATGAGAGGGTGGGGCCAGGAGCTCCATTGACACGCTGACCCCGCCCCATGTAGCCTGTATGCACGGAACAGAGCGGCTGTAGTTAGTCAGTGATCGGAGTGGGCACATCAGTGGAGCTCCCGGCCCCACCTCCTCTATACTGGCTGGGGAATACAGAGGTCCGGGGGTGGGGCCGGGAGCTAAACTGATGCGCCCACTCCTCTCACTGGCTCTCACTACAGCCGCTGTGTTCCAAGTGGAGCTCCCGGCCCCCCCCCCCCCTCTGCTGGGTAGCACGCGACTACAGCCTCCTGTGTCCTCTCTTCTGTGCACTCTGCAAAGCTGTCATCGGGGCACCAATTCAGGGAATCACAAGTAGTCTCATCCAGTACATCACAGTCTCTGGTAGTCTCATGCAGTAAATCACAGTCTATGGTAGTCTTGTGCAGTATTTTACAGTCTCTGGTAATCTCGTGCAGTATGTCTGCACTCTCTAGTAATCTCGCGCAGTATGTCTGCACTCTCTGGTAATCTCGTGCAGTATGTCCGCACTCTCTGGTAATCTCGTGCAGTATGTCCGCACAGTGGCATCTCCAGCTTTCATATTTAGGGGGGCACATGGGGGAACAGGGACAAAAGTAGGGGGGCCAACTATAAAATGCAATTATATATTTATATATATATATCCTGGGGCCCTTTACTACGATCCCACAACGGGTCCTTTCACATGTTCTGCAGTGAGCTCCCTTCCTGCTATACTGGGGCCCCCCCAGGGTGGCAGAAAACAAGAGATATATGTCACCAGCACACCAAGAAAATATAAGGGTCCAAAGTAGTGGGAGAACTATCAGGGTTGCAAAGGTTGTCTTGCCACAGGCCCTGGTGTTCTGCCACTGTGGGGTTCCCCAGCTGTCCTGTCCCTGCTATTGACAGCGCTGGTCTGGCATCTGTCTCCTTGGCAGCGGCGGCAGTCTATTAGGACCTAGTGCTGGTGATATTATGGGTGCATGCGGGGGAAGGCTGGCACTATTGGTTATAGAGAGCTGAGCACCCAGCTGGTCACCTAGCAGCAGTAATGCTGTATAACCTTCTCTGTTGACATGCTGATCGGGATGTGATCCAGGTGATGCTCCCAGTCAAATCTAATAAACACAGTATTTATTAGCATCAAGAGTACAACCATATATATATATATATATATATATATATATATATATATATAATCAGCCGTATGTTCAGCAGCCATGTGGGCTCTATGCCTGTAAAGTGTGGGCTTTGATCAATAAAATCACTGATATTTAACACTAAGATTTGACTAGGAGCATCACCTGGATTGCATCCCGATCAGCTTATCAGAGAAGGCTCCACTGCTGCTAAACAACCTGCAGGGAGCTCAACTGTCTACAACCAATAGAGATGGGCTCGGGTGTGTTTGAAATCCCACATGCCTGATCCCGCCAGGAAGTCGACACTCCACAGTGCTAATCACAGCCAGTGAGACATTTCCTGATCTGTGCAGCTGCGGACCGGGAATTGTCTCACTGCCTGTGATTAACGCCGTGCAGTGTCTGCTTCCTGGCATGTGGTATTTTGAAAATGCCCAGCCCATCTCTAACAACAAATTGTGCTGGCACTGCTGTACATCAGCCCCATAAAGTAACCAGCACTGGGTTCCTATGTGCTGTCGCCGTTGCCATGGAGACAGAGACCAGCGCTGTGAATAGCCGGGACATTCCCCCATCCACCTATAATGTGTAGATGGGGGAATTGAATCATTTCTTTTTTTTTTCATTCAACCTCATAGTTGAATGAAAAAAAGTGGTCAATGTATGGGCTGCCTAAGAGCTAAGACCAGCCATAGACAGTTTAAATCTCAACTGGTTTAGCAGGAACTGGCTGAGATTTGAACCATTAATGAGCAGATTCTCTTATGATTATCACTAGTGGTTGCTGTATAGCTACTAGTGATAATCACTGTTTTTCGGGGGAATACAATTGCTGGGCAGGAGGGATATTCCCCTGTCAGCACTGTCTGTGTTGATGGTGGAATCATGCAAGTTTCTTTCCTGCAATCTGTGGAAATTTGCACTGTATATTACCTGCCTAACTGAAAGTGAAAGTAAATTGTGAATGTCTTGAAAGAACAGGAGAGTGGGAGGGAGACAGATGGGGAGAGAAGGGATGGAGATAATGCAGTTCAGTGATTACAGTGTACTGCAGTCTGCAGTGCACACACTTACCAACTGTCCAGGCTAGAATCTTAGACATCATTCACACACAGCCAGGAATGCTGCTGATTTTCATATTTTTCACCCACACATCCCCTCTCTTCAGATACAGCACGCCGGGATAGTGTGGGCGGGACTGGAAGGAGGAGCTGTATTCTTCCCTGCTCGTATGTGAGGAGAGTGAGGGGGGTGGCTGGACCCGCTGGGCTGTGAAAGAGTGTCATAGACTGACACTCGGCTCAGCTTGCAGTCACCACTCTCTGAATTTGCAGGCTGATTCTCCTGTCCTAAGGACGGGAGAAATCAGTCTGTTTTTTCAGTAACTGAGATGAAGGCCTGCCCCCCCCCCCCCCCCACAGTGCTCGTGGAGTCCTTCCTGCAACTCGCTCTTCTCCGTGCCAATGAGGATGCAGGGGGGAGCAGATTGGGCGGCTGTGGTTGTGTGAGCGCTCGCAATATGCAGTGTCAGTGAGCAGGGGGGGCACATGGTGGGGCACAGCATAATGTTGGGGGAGTCAGGGCCCCCTCTGGCCCCCCCTAGGGACACCATTGTGTCTGCACTCTCTGGTAATCTCGTGCAGTATGTCTGCACTCTCTGGTAATCTTGTGCAGTATGTCTGCACTCTCTGGTAATCTCGTGCAGTATGTCTGCACTCTCTGGTAATCTCGTGCAGTATGTCCGCACTCTCTGGTATTCTCGTGCAGTATGTCCGCACTCTCTGGTAATCTCGTGCAGTATGTCCGCACTCTCTGGTAATCTCGTGCAGTATGTCTGCACTCTCTGGTAATCTCACGCAGTATGTCTGCAGTCTCTGGTAATCTCGTGCAGTAGGTCTGCAGTCTCTGGTAATCTCGTGCAGTATGTCTGCAGTCTCTGGTAATCTTATGCAGTATGTCCACAGTCTCTGGTAATCTCATGCAGTATGTCTGCACTCTCTGACCCTGTTTTGTAGTATGTGTATTAAAGTGCAGCTTTACTTGTTCAGTTATTTGGGATTGTTCCACTGCTCAGTGAGCGCTAATAATGTGCAGTAACTTCTAGCAACCAATCGGCAAGCAGAAATGATGTGTTGTAACCTCTAGCAACCAGCCGGTAAGGATAGGCTGTAACCTCTGGCAAACAATTGCAATCGCTGCGTGATCTGCTGCAGTAAACTGATTTTGAGTCTATCTGCTATTTTTTTGTATGTCTCAGAATGGGGGGGCCCCAAGAAAATGTTTGCCCAGGGCCCAATCAAAATTAAAGATGGCCCTGCTCGTATTATATGGTTTTGGTAAATCTAAAGGAAAAAATCTAAAGAAAATTGTATTGTGTGTATCAAGCTTAACACTTGAGTCTTTTAAGGCTTTAGGCTGGATGTTAAATAAAAAAAAAAGTCAACAATCCATTTACCATAAGATGTACAAAACAGACTTTTGTCACGCATAATGAATACCTCTGCAAATTGAAATATGTCTTCAACTATCCATCACATAAGAGACAATGATACAAATTCAGCATTAAAGCATAGGACCTCCAACAAACTCCTCCACACTTTATGACAGAAAAAATATATCAGCTTTGCTACGTAGTTAATCCTCTTTTTTAAATAACCAAACAAAGGGTGCACTTTGAAACTGTGTTCTAATTCTTTCAGTCTGCTGAGTACAATTCCTCTAGTCAATAAGAAGCTATGAAAACACCAGAAGCAGTGGCTAAGCATAAATTCAAACTGTGCACCTAGTGAGAAGGCATATTAGAGACAGAACACATTTATCAAGCATTTATTTTATATGTAAATAAAATGAGCCAAGACAGATTGCACAGAGATCACACCTGCAGCTGTTCCCTGCTTCTAGTAGAAATAATTCAGAAATGTATTACGAGTTTTAAAGTAAACCATTTACCACCTATTTAAAAAAAAACACACACACATGTGCAGTAGCACTTAATATAAGTTTATCTACATTTATCTACATTTATATTTTTCATTTACATGTTGAGCCTGCCAGCAAAGTTCACCTAATGCAACTTCCTCTGATGATGTGGCACTGATGTTGCACTGCTCCTACTTTCAGAGCAGAGTTGCCACACTCATATAGGCTATGCCTGCTTGCACTATAGTGGGAGAATAACATGTTGCAGTGGGTGTGGCAATCAACATTGTCACAGCTGATTGACAAGCCTGTGCCTTGTCAATCAGCCCCTGGTCATACCTAATTTCACCCATTGCTTTCTAGATAGACAGAAAATGTTGCCTTTGTTGCTGAAGCCCTTTCACTGTGAGTTACAGTGTTAGAAGGGGAAGTATGTGAAACAAAAATAAAGGTAGATTTGGCTCAGTCAGGGGTGGTAAAGGACAGGCTTTGTGTACTTTATGAGGTTTCTGTATCATATAGTAACTGGATTTAGTACTTGTTTAGCATGTCATATAGGAGCCTTTAGTTGTACATAAAGTCAGAAACCTTTATACACTATGGTACACAGAAGTAGAGTCCACCCTCAAAAACAATTAGTAAATTACAAATTTTGCTAAGTGATCATGGTGTGGTATGAATTTGGGTTGTCCCGATACCGATACTAGTATCGGTATAGGGACCGATACCGAGTATTTGCGGGAGTACTTGTACTCCCGCAAATGCCTCTGATGCCTGGCCGAATACTCAGCTTCAATAGTTCTTTATTGTATTGTCCAGCTATAAACAGGGGGAGATTTATTAAATTGTGCACACAGAAGACTCAGAATGTAGTTGATATGTTTTATTTCCCAGTTAGCCTGAAAGCAATTCTTTAAAAGGGGTTTCCTTGCTAGGCATGTTGGTCAGAGTCCTCAATATTGGCAATGTAAACATGGGTCATAGAGTTTTTAAATTTGATTTTTATTGTATAGCTAATACCGTATTTGCCGGTGTATAAGGCGACCCCCTAATTCTACTGTTTTTTATGATTTTTTTGCCTGTACTCACTGTATAAGACGACCCCCCTTCCGAGGCTTCCAACGCTTCATATTTCTTCCTTCTGGAGCCATATTCTTCTTCATTCTTGCTGGAGTTGGAGCCAATCACGGTGAGCGATGTATTCTTTTAATGAATACAAAGCCTGCTTGAATTGGCAGAGGCTGTAACATCATCAGCCCACGCCTCTCTGACTCTCAAAACCAATCCGAGCAGGCTACTGTATGTAGCCTGCTCGGATTGGCAGAGGTTGTTACTCCAATCTGAGCAGGCTCTGTATTCATTTGAATACATCGCTCACTGGGATTGGCTAAGCGGTATATACTGTATGTAGCCAAAGCTACATAGAGTATTACCGCACATCCAGCAGGCATCTGAGCAGCTGACCCGGTGTATAAGACGACCCCTACTTTTTGGCCATTTTTTTTAAGTGTAAAAGGTAGTCTTATACGCCAGAAAATACAGTAAATAATATGGATACTTTGGTGGAGATTTACTAAAACGGGTGCACATAAAATCCAGTGCAATTGCGCATAGTAACCAATCAGTTTTTAACTTCAGCTTGTTCAATCAAGCTTTGAAAATAAAACCTAAAAGCTGATTGGTTAATATGCACAGCAGAACCAGATTTTGTATGCACCAGTTTTAGTAAATCCCCCCCCAAAGTGTCCATATGATTTATAAGCGGTACAATAAAAATCTACTTAAAAAATTCTATGACCCATGTTTACTTTCCCAATATTGACCAACATTCTAGAGAATTCTAATTGCTTCCAGGCTCACTGGGAAATAAAATATATCAACTACATTCTGAGTCTTTGATGTGACTGCCTCAACTTGAATTTTACCCCAGGGGGTATTAACATAAGATATTCTACATCTACTGTGAATTTTCAGCGTATATGAGTGGAAATTATGTTTCAAAAACTGCTAAAACATTGATCTACCATAACAAAAGAGTAAGCTCTGCTTCTTTGCAAAGCTACCTAATTTAAGAGCTGGCACTTAAAACCTTGTTCTTAAAGTGGAGTTCCACCCATAAATATAATATTACATCAGTAGTTTTAAAAAAAATGTCATTAGTCCTTTAAGAAAAAAAAATGTTTTTTAGATGCCTTCAAAGTGTTGTTGCTAGGCAAAATAGTTAATCTTCCCACTTCCTGCACCTAGGTGCTTAAGCTACACCGCACAGTCTCCTGGGAATGTAGTGGCTGTAACTTTCCAGGAGTCTGTGTACTCCCCAGTCTCGAAGAATCATGTGACTTGGACAGTACAGGTGCTGAAACCTGATCTGACACCTATTACACTGCTTGTGCAGCACTGAGCATGTGCGAGATCTGCAAGGCTGAAATCCAGGAAGTCATACAGTCTGGCTTCATGATGCCCACACTTAAGATGCCCCCAGTCAATTTCTATTTTATAAAGTGTCTAAATGCTGTAACAACCTAACAAAACGGACCTTAGTTTACAGACTAACTTTACTAGAATACATTAAGCTTGTGTATTACAGGGGTGTTTATATATAAAAAGTGAAATTGTGGCCGGAACTCCGCTTTAAGATCATTGCCCATTCCTTTGTGAATTTAAGTGGGAAAAAGCCTGACACTAACTATTCCTAAACATATCTCTCCTCTAATCCTACAACCTATCCAGTATACCCTGTGTAAACAATTATCTGTGTACTTACCTTTTTTTTTAAGTTCAGCTCAGGTTCCCCAGTGTAACAGTATACTTGACACCAGTTGTTGCACTGACTCAGCTCCCCTAGAGCAGCAGCTCAGTGACACAGGGAATCTGGAGTAGCAGAACTGTATTAAAAAGAAGTGAATACACAGATAATTTTTACACAGGGTATGTAGGACAGGTAAGAGGAGAGGGGAGGAAAAGTTTTTAAGAATAGTTAGTGTTAGGATTTCTATCCACTTTAATGTGATTAGCCAACCTCATACACAGAAAACAGTGTTAGCCAAAAGCTACATCACATTTACAATATTCTTGATATATCTAAAGCTATCCAGATCACTATGTTTAAAGCTGAACTCTAGGCAATAAGCTAAAAAGACAGATGAAATACTGTACATACAGCGGGTAAAAAAAGCACTGAACACAAGTTTTCACAAGTTTTCTATGTAAAAATATTTCTAAGACCCCTTTCACACTGAGGCAGTTTTCAGGCATTTTAGCGCTAGAAATAGCTTCTGAAATGCGCCTGAAAACTGCCTCCCATTCATTCCAATGTGTGCTTTTACACTCAGGAGGGGCGCTTGGCTTGCGGGACGTTAAAAAGAGTCCTGCAACCATGAAGTTTTTTTTTTCCAAACCTGTTGTAAGTTGGATAACTTATTACAACATGTATAACACAAGAGTTGTACTTGGATTATCATATTCATTCAATAAAATACTTTGACATAGAAAAAGAGTCCTGCAAGCAGCATCTTTGGGACAGGTTGAGAGCGCTAAAAATAGCGCTCTTAAAACGCCCCTGCCCATTGAAATGAATGGGCAGCACCAGGGGCGGACTGACCATTTGGTCACTCGTGCACTGCCTCAGTAAAACTAGGGACAGTATGTAAAAATCGGTGTTTTTAAAAAAAAATCCCAAGATTATAGCTGTCCCGCCTCTCCAGTACCTTTTCAGTGTGTGTATACTGTGTATGTATACTGTATGTGTGTGTATACTGTGTATGTATACTGTATGTGTGTGTATACTGTGTGGCCCCATAATCTCCTATTGCCCGGGGGCCCCATGAGTTGTCAGTCCGCCCCTGGGCGGCAGTTCCAAAGCTCCTTAAAAGTGCTCTAAAAAAAATGGTCTTTTTTCCCTTTTTTTAAGGTTACGTTGTTACCTGACCTTAAAAAAACGCACCACTAGCGCCTGAAAAACGCTGCAAAAGCGATGCTAAAATGCAACTAAAGCACAGCAAAAACGTCCAGTGCTTTAGAGCTGCTTTAGCAATGCTTCGGTGTGAAAGGGGGTCTAAAGGTGTTATTGACATGAAATTTTCACCACACATCAATAATAACCCATGTAATCCCTACATACAAAGAAACCAAAACAAATAAGTTCAGAAATGTGAAATAAAATTGAATGACACAGGAAAAAAGTATTGAACACATTACCTGAAATGTATTTAATACTTCATACAAAATCCTTTGTTGGTAATGACAGCTTCAAGATGCCTTCTGTATGGAGAAACTAGTTGCATGCATTGCTCAGGTGTGATTTTGGCCCATTCTTTCACACATACAGCTTTCAAATCGTGAAGGTTTCGAGGGCCTCTTCTATGAACCCTGATCTTTAGTTCTTTCCATAGATTTTCTATTGGATTCAAGTCAGGTGATTCTAGCAGCTTTATTTTCTTTCTTTGAAACCAATTGAGAGTTTCCTTGGCTTTGTGCTTGGGATCATTGTCTTGCTAAAACGCCCGCCCTCATTTCATCTTCATCATCATGGTAAATGGCAGCAGATTGTTTTTCAAAAATGTCTTGGTAGATCTTTTCATTCCTCCTTCCTTCAACGATATGAAGTTTGCCAGTACCGTATGCTGAAAAACAGCCCGACACAATGATGTTCCCACCTCCAAACTTCACTGCTGGTATAATGGTTCTAGGATGATGTGCAGTGCCATATGACTTCCGAACAGTGTGTATTATGGCATCCAGAAAGTTCAATTTTGGTCTCATCTGACCAGACTATATTCTCCCAGTATTTTACAGGCTTGTCTAAATGTTGTGCAGCAAATTTTAAATGAGCTTCAACATGCTTTTTCCTCAGCAATAGGGACTTGCATGGTGAGTGTGCATGTAGGCCATGGTGGTTGTATTACTTATTGTTTTCTTTGAAACAGTTGTACCTGCTAATTCCATGCCTTTCTGAAGCTCTCCACTCCTTGGCTCTTGGACAACACTTCTGATAATTCTTTTCACTCCTCTGTCAGAAATCTTGTAGAGGAGAACCTGGTCGTGGATGGTTTAATGTGAAATTATGTTCATTCCACTTCCAGATTATGGCCCCAACAGTGCCCACTGGAAAATCCAAAAGTTTAGAAATCCCTCTGTAACCAATGCCATCAGTATGTTTTGCAACAATAAGGTTGCAAAGGTCTTAAGAGAGGTTATTGCTTTTACCCATCATGAGATGTTGCTTGTGTGACACCTTGGTGATGAGACACCTTTTTATAGGCTAAAAGTTGAGACTGAACTAGCTGATATTAATTTGCAAAGACAAGGGACAGGAATGCTTTCTAATTACTGATAGATTTCAGCTGCTGTCTTGGCTTTCCATGCCTTTTTGCACCTCCCTTTCTTCATGTGTTCAATACTTTTTTTCTGTGTCATTTCATTTTATTACACATAACCTAATTTTTGGACTTATTTGTTTTGGTTTCTATGTATGTATGGATTGCATGGATTGTTACCAACGTGATGAACATTTCATGTCAATAGCGCCCTAAAAAATATAATTACCTAGAAAAATGCTAAAGTGTTCAATACTTATTTTACCCACTGTATATAAGACCTGCTTTACCTGCTTAAGGATTTGTATTCCTGTCCATTGGGTTCTAAAATGTACACAGCTCTGTCGTACCCTTACTGGTAGGATAGGATACCTGATTACTCTTAGCTGCAGTTGAGTAACACTCAGGCCTCGTACACACGACCGATAAACTCGACGGGCGAAACACATCGTTTTGCTCATCGAGTTCCTTGTGAAGCCGTCGAGAAACTCGACAAGCCAATTTTCTCCATTCCCGTCAAGGAAATAGAGAACATGCTCTCTTTTTGGCTCGTCGAGTTTCTCGACAGTTTCCTGGAAATGTACACACGACCGATTTCCTCTGCAAAAAAATATCTCCCAGCAAGTTTCTTGCTGGTTTTTGCCGAGAAACTCGGTCGTGTGTACGAGGCCTCAGGCCGCGTACACACGGTCGATCCAAACCGATGAGGTCCGACGGTCCGTTTTCATCGGTTCACCGCTGAAGTGGCCTGATGGTCTGATGTGTGTACACACCATCAGTTCAAAAACCGATCGGGTCAGAACGTGGTGACGTAAAACACACGACATGCTGAAAAAAACAAAGTTCAATGCTTCCAAGCATGCGTCAACTTAATTCTGAGCATGCGCGGGTTTTGAACCGATGCTTTTGTGTACTAACCATCGGTTTGGACCTATCGGGCAGCGGTCCATCGGTTCGATTTTGAAGCAAGTTCTAAAATTTTTGACCGAAGGACAACGGACCGATGGGTCGTACACACGGTCGATTTGGACCGATGAAACTGGACTTCGGGCCGTTTTCATCGGTTTGGACCGACCATGTGTATGCGGCCTTACAGGTCTCTTCCCACCCCCACTGTGCTACTGGACAGTGAAATATTATGCTCTCCCCTACTATCATCATATTTCCTGTTAGCCTATGAGCACTAAGGCATAGCTGACTGGCTGTTTGAGCTGCTTGCATTTAAAAATATATATTTAGTGATGTGTTAATTAATACAGAGCTCATGTAATTTGTGCCTTTTATTATCCATCTGGAGTTCAGCTTTAAATACCAGATCAACCTGTGTTTAACCATTTAAGGACCCCTTGACCCCGATATACGTTGGCAGAAGGGCACGGCTGGGCACAGGCACGTACCTGTACGTTGCCTTTAAGAGCCCAGCCACGGCCAGAAGCTCCATGACCGCGCCCGCGGGACCCGCGGACCCGATCGCCTGCCGGTGTCCCGCGTTTGGTCACAGGAGCTGAAGAATGGGGAGAGGTGTGTGTAAACACACCTTCCCCGTTCTTCTGTGTGGCAGTGACACTGATCGTACGTTCCCTGATATAGGGAACGACGTTCAGTGACATCACGCCTACAGCCACGCCCCCCTACAGTAAGAATAACTTCCTTAGGCCACACTTAACCCCTTAGCGCCCTCTAGTGGTTAACCCCTTCACTGCCATTGTCATTTTCACAGTAAGGCCGCGTACACACGGTCATTCCAAACTGATGACAATGGTCCGATGTGCCATTTCCATCGGTTCACCGCTGAAGTGGCCTGATGGTCTGATGTGCGTACACACCATCGTTCCAAAAACCGATCGGGTCAGAACGCGGTGACGTCAAACACACGACGTGCTGAATAAAACGAAGTTCAATGCTTCCAAGCATGTGTCGACTTGATTCTGAGCATGCGAAGGTTTTGAACCGATGCTTTCTGTACTAACCATCGGTTTGAACCGATCGGGCAGCGGGCCATCGGTTCGATTTTAAAGCATGTTTAAAAATTTTGGACCGAAGGACAACAGACCGATGGGCTATACACACGGTCGGTTTGGACCGATGAAACTGAACCTCGGTCCATTCTCATCGGTTTTGTCCGACCGTGTGTACGTGGCCTAATCAGTGCATTTTCTATAGCACTTTTCGCTGTGAAAATGACAATGGTCCCAAAAATGTGTCAAAAGTGTCCGATGTAGCCGCCATAATGTCGCAGTCACGTAAAAAAAAACGCTGATCGCCGCCATTACTAGAAAAAAAAATATTAATAAAAATGCCATAAAACTATCCCCTATTTTGTAGACGCTATAAATTTTGCGCAAACCAATTGATAAGCGCTTATTGCGAATACATATCGGCCTAAACTGAGAAAAAATAAATGTTATATCTTTTTTGGGGATATTTATTATAGCAAAAAGTTAAAAATATAGAATTTTTTTTTAAAAATTCGCTCTTTTTTGTTTATAGCGCAAAAAATAAAAACCGCAGAGGTGATCAAATACCTCCAAAAATAAGCTCTATTTGTGGGAAAAAAAGGACGCCAATTTTGTTTGGGAGCCACGTCGTACGACCAAGCAATTGTCAGTTACAGCAACGCAGTGCCGAATGGCAAAAAAGGTGAAGGTGCATAACCTGCATATTGGCCTGGGTCTTAGGTGGTTAAAGGACACTGACAAGTTTTCATATATATAACAAAGCAAAGCTGTTTAAAAAGAAACAAACACAATCAATTCTTATATATATATTTTATTTTTTGCAATACCGGGCAGACCTTATAATGAGCTTGAAAATGAAATTACCGTAAACAATAAGAAACACAGTACAGTAGTGCTATGCCAATGGCCAATGACTAACTACTCGCGGCTTCAAACCAATTCTAACAGGACAGTGGGAACTTTGATGATAGTATAGCCAACATAATTTGTTTATTTTCTGTTTGGATATTCACATCTGTTTGTTGAAATATAAAAATAGTTTACTTTGGAAGAAATGGAAAAATATTCTAAGAAGAATTCATATTATTTACAGATGTGTAATGCTGCTTCTAATCATTAATGAGGGGAAGATGGAAATATTCTCTAGTTACTTGCACTCTGTTTCATGAAGCATCAGGAGTCACATAAAATGAAAATTGACAAAGATGGTAACATTTTCTAGTTCCCACAATAGCATTCACATATATCCAGAATTGTCAGTGTGCTACAATTACTGAAAGTAGAAATACAGTAAATCTCTGCAAATTGAGGGAATTACTTGGGGCCCCCCAAGTTACCAGTACTAGTTTCCCCATTGGAAGATTTCCCCTTTTTTTTTACTTTCACTTTCAATGATAATGACAAGTAGAGAGGGTGAAAACTTTGCCCTTAGTTATAATTTAAAATTTAACTCTGTGCTAACAGCAATATACATAAAAAAAATGTATGTTATCTTTGCAAGAGTGACAGTAATTCTGTTCACGAAAACCCCTTTTAGAAATCACAGCCATGTCCTGGATCTCTTTGTAATTAACTAACACAGGACCCACTAATACTTACCTGAGCCCCATCTCTGTCCTGTGGTGTCCACGAGTTCCTTGGCCATCTGATACGCTCCCTCCTGATTGGCTGAGACACAGCAGCGGCACCTTTGGCTCCTGTGGCTGTCAATAAAAGTCAGTTAGCCAATCAGGAGAAAGAGGGGGTGAGGCCAAATGGCAGCTCCATGTCGGAATGGACACACAGAGCTGCAGCTCAGCTAGGGGTGCCCCCATAGCAAGCTAATTGCTGTGGGAGCACTGAACAGGAGGGAGGGGCCAGGAGCAGCAAAGTGGGATCCGAGAAGAGGAGGATCCAGCCAGCTCTGTTCAAAACCAATTGCACAGTGCAGGTTAGTATAACATGTTTGTTTTTTGTTTTCTTAAACAAGACTTTACAAACACTTTAATGAGATCTGATTGTTGACTTCTAAGAGCCGGTTCACACTGGGGCGATTTGTGATCCGACTTGAAATCGCCTCAAGTCGTCCCAAGTCGAGCTGTCAAGAAAAACAATGCAAGTGAATGGGAGTGGTGTTAATACACACTACTCAAGGCGATCCGAAAAGAAGTTCCTGTACGACTTCAATCCGACTTGTAGGCGATTCCTACCCATTGATTTCAATGGAAATCGCCTCCAAGTCTGATCCCTGTTCATAGTGAGGCGATTTTGCCAGAAGCAGAGAGGAATTTACCCAGAAGCCACCAGGTACTCCCCTGTCCCCAGGCAGCCCCCACCTTCTTCCCACCTTCTTGGCACGGATTACTTTCACTTTCTTAGTACGTTGTCTCTGTTTGCACCATGGCTGCCAGAGTTAGGAAAGAGGCCGTGGATAATGAGTCCCTTATAAGGCTGGTAAAAGAGAGACCATGCCTCTACGACAAGAGGGACCCCTTTTACAAGGACCAAATGAAGAGGGACAATGCCTCGCCTGACCTTTGAGGATTGGGGCATATTGTCTGAGACCGACCGCACTGCCAAAAGTAAGTTTAACCTTTTTATTATATGTCTATTTTCCTTGCCTAGGCATGCTGGTTGTAGTTCCATACATGCCACTTGTTTGCACAGAGAATGGCGGCATGAACTCCCTCTTGAAGACAGCAACAATAGAGCACACCGGCATCAATAGATCCCCTGGCAGGAACAGTATATCCCATGCTGGCAATAGTAGATGCAGACAGGAACCATAGATTCCCCAAAAAAGTAGATCCCTAACAGGAACACTACTTCAAATGACAAGAACAACAATAGATCCCTGATCGGAACACTAGTTCACATGATAACAACAATAGATCCTTGACAACACTAGATCCCTGGCATGAACAATAGGTCCCCCAAAAACAATGGATCCCTGAAAGGTACACAAGTTCACATGAGAACAACAGTAGATCCTTGACAAAACTAGATCCCTGGCAGGAACAACAGATCCCCAACAACAATAGATCCCTGATCGGAACACTAGTTCACATGAGAACAACAATAGATCCTTGACAAAACTAGATCCCTGGCATGAACAATAGGTCCCCCAAAAACAATGGATCCCTAAAAGGAACAGAAGTTCACATGAGAACAACAATAGATCTTTGACATCACTAGATCCCTGGCAGGAACAACAGATCCCCCAACAACAATAGATCCCTGATCGGAACACTAGTTCACATGAGAACAACAATAGATCATTGACAACCTTAGCTCAATAGCATGAACAAAAGATCCCCCAACAACAATAGATCCCTGAAAGGAACACAAGTTCACATGAGAACAACAATAGATCCTTGACAAAACTAGATCCCTGGCAGGAACAACAGATCCCCCAACAACAATAGATCCCTGATCGGAACACTAGTTCACATGAATGAATGAATGAATGAATGAATGACTTGTATAGCGCAACTCATGCAAACTGAATCGCCTCTGGGCGCTTTTTTCAGCCAGAGTCTGCTTGGCTGGTGCGGTCATTTTACCTCGTAGGATCGTGACACACTTGGGACACACAGTCATACACACAGATATACATATATATACTGGGCCAATTTGGACAAGATCCAATTTACCTACCAGCATGTCTTTGGAGTGTGGGAGGAAACCAGAGTACCCGGAGGAAACCCACGCATGCACAGGGAGAACATGCAAACTCCAGGCAGATGGTGTCGTGGTCGGGATTCGAACCAGCGACCCTTTTTGCTGCTAGGCGAAAGTGCTACTCACTGCACCACTGTGCTGCCCTGCCCATGAGAACAACAATAGATCATTGACAACATTAGCTCAATAGCATGAACAATAGATCCCCCAACAACAATAGATCCCTGAAAGGAACACAAGTTCACATGAGAACAACAATAGATCCTTGACAAAACTAGATCCCTGGCAGGAACAACAGGTCCCTCAACAACAATAGATCCCTGATCGGAACACAAGTTCACATGAGAACAACAATAGATCCTTGACAAAACTAGATCCCTGGCAGCAACAACAGATCCCCCAACAACAATAGATCCCTGATCGGAACACAAGTTCACATGAGAACAACAATAGATCCTTGACAACACTAGATCCCTGGCAGGAACAACAGATCCCCCAACAACAATAGATCCCTGATCGGAACACTAGTTCACATGAGAACAACAATAGATCATTGACAACATTAGCTCAATAGCATGAACAATAGATCCCCCAACAACAATAGATCCCTGAAAGGAACACAAGTTCACATGAGAACAACAATAGATCCTTGACAAAACTAGATCCCTGGCAGGAACAACAGGTCCCTCAACAACAATAGATCCCTGATCGGAACACAAGTTCACATGAGAACAACAATAGATCCTTGACAAAACTAGATCCCTGGCAGCAACAACAGATCCCCCAACAACAATAGATCCCTGATCGGAACACAAGTTCACATGAGAACAACAATAGATCCTTGACAACACTAGATCCCTGGCAGGAACAACAGATCCCCCAACAACAATAGATCCCTCATCGGAACACTAGTTCACATGAGAACAACAATAGATCCTTGACAACACTAGATCCCTGGCAGGAACAACCGTTGAAAAAAAATTGTTTTGTACATTTTTTGGGGGATATTTATTACAGCTAAAAGTACGAAATATTAAATTTTTTGGTAATATTGTCGCACTAATTTTGTTTACAGCGCAAAAAAAAAAAAAAAAGCAGAGGCGATCAAATAGCAACAAAAGAAAGCCCGATTTGTGTTGAGAAAAAAAAAGGACACCAATTTTGTTTGAGAGACACGTCGCACGACCGGCCAATTGTCAGTTAAAATTACGCAGTGCCAAATCCCCAAAAAATGTCCAGTTACTTTACCTACATAATTATATACACAGACAGTATATGTACTTGCCTTGCAATTGACATCCGGGTATAATTGAAAAACTTGTCCTCAAAACCACGCATCTTATCATACATGGCCCAGAAATGCCCTCTGTTAGCTCTATTAGCAATAATTGGATGGATCCAATAGTGCCGTCTTCTTCTCATCCTCATCCTTCGCTTCCTTTCTTCCTCTTCCTCTTCTGTCAATACTGCCAAACCAGCTGTTATGACAGCTGCCATTAGGTAACGCACAGAGAGCATTTTAGACACAGGAAAACAGGGAACAGGGAAGAAGAAATCAAACAGGAAGAAGAATGATGTCAGAAGAGCTTAGTAGCTCTGATTGGCCATTTCTGACATTCCCTGTCCTGGAGGCGATTTATAAATCGCCCCAGATCGCCTCAGGTCGCCCTGTGGTTCACATTCAAGTTGTGTCGGAATCGCCTCTGGAAGTCGCGCTGGAAGTCGGATCGCCCCAGTGTGAACCGGCTCTAAGTGTTACTTATAAAGAGTTCCTGTGCCCTCACATGGTCAAGTATGGTCAAGTACTCTTATAAAGAATTTTTTTTAACAAGACAAAAGACCCAGAAGCACTACTTCTGTTGGAGTCATTTGGACTCAACATACATTAAATGCACAGCAGGCTGCACATTGAGCAATGGAGAACCACACATGCAGGAACAATCCATTTAGATACAAGAATTTGACTTACCAAACATATAGGTGACATAAAAGATTTTAGAGGCATAATTCACTAAGCTGTGTGATTTTTCATAACAATCCCTATTGTCAGCCATGCAATCATTATTTGTGGCTGTTAACTGTTGTTAATTGTTATAGGTAAGTGAAATGAGCCTAAGATCAGCCTTGTGGTTTATTGTGTTGAAAAGTCAGGAAAGGACAAGGACGTCTTACATAGTACTCTCTACAGTAACAGAATAACACTTCAATAATTGTTCACAAAAACTTGTAACCACTTATAGTGCAGCTCAAGGTGCTTTTCTGGTAAAGAATCTGGTATATCACAGCAATGTAATGGTGCAGACTGTCTTGCACGAAAACAAAAGACTTTGACAAAGCGTCAGTGACGCGAAACATGTCAGTCACGGCCCTTTTTAACATTCAACTGACATCCACTTTAATGTCTATCTGAAGTCCTGTCATAATACAGGCATCCTGTCACTTTACACAGTGACGCCCGTGTTTGCCATCCACATCACTGTCTGCTCCTCGGATTGGCTTCCAGTCGTCACGTGACCTTAGGAAGTCGGAGTCTGGATACCGCATCTTACTCCTTCCGTGACGCTGCACGTGACCCCTCGACCACCTGACCTGCTAACGCGGCCGCGTCGTAACGGAAGCAGCCCTATGTTTAGGCTTGCCCGCCTGTTATCATCGCGGCGGTGCTAGGGATTCCCCGCCGAGGAGTGTCCCCATTAGCTCCCCCTAGTCACCTGGGTTCGCCTGTCATCACACCACGTCCTACCTCTCTAGACACCGCGGCGGTGTGGAGTATTCCCCGCCGTGGAGTGCCCCCTCCTGCTCCCTTCAGACATCTGGGTTCTTCTATCACAGCGGTGCACCCATCCATCAACAACACCGTGGCAGTACTGGGGGCTCCTTGCTGAGGTGTGTCTCCATTGGCTTGTGTCATCTGAATCCCAATTGAAGCCATCTGACACTGCAGGACTTCCATCCATCCATCTGAGGTACTGTGTATATATTTTTCCATCAGTGATCTGCCATCTGTCCTGGTGTGTAGCTTTGCAACTCACTCACAGCGTGACAAGTGTGTTGATTTCAATCATTCCATCACAGGACTCTCATTGTGGACTTGTTGTTTTATTACACTTTTATATGACATTTTATTTTTATTAATTTTTATCTCCGTATGTGCCAATACCTCTGTTATTTGTTATTTTTCATTTTAGACTATAAAGTGCAATTACTCTACCCATCGAGCGCTGCTTCTTTTGTTTTCGTGTTTTTTTGTCCATTTTCCAAGTGGTTGGCAGCAGCACTGGGTATTGTACACTATATTTCACAGATTGTACTGTGTTTTGCGTATAATCAAGGGGGGTGTAATGGCGCTTGCCAATAATTAAAAAATATTTAAATATACGTGACATCCAATCCTATGAGAAAAAATGTTCCACTCCAATTAATACCCGCCCAACATCAACAAAATGACGTGGAGGGTGGACAGAGTGTAATATTATATAAAAAAGGCTAAGGGTGATGATACCCATCCAGAGCCAAGTATTACTGCACTCACTAAAAGACCATGAATGTAAAATAAACTACTACATATGTGAATAACTCAAAATTGTGAAAGCATTAAAATCATAGCATGATAAAATTGTGATGGCAATAATTTATATGGTAAACTCTGTGTAATAATATTAGTGAATATATTAACCCAATAATAAATCCAATAAGGATAACTGAAAATCTATTATGCACAAGCAATCAACTATGTGCAGATAATCCCAATATAGTGCAGTGAGGCAAAACTTGCTGATTAGACCAAATACCATGCATTTACAAAGTGAAAATATTCTCAACAGAAATGTCCTTATTAATAAGTGAAAAAGTCCATTATCATGCAAAAAGACAAAGTGAAATAAAAGAGTCCTTTAAATTCCGACGTGTATTGTGACACCCAAGATCCACTGCAAGCACTGCCAGGTGTTCCACTCAGGGTGACCCCACTCAACCTCGCCTCTCACCTCAAAAGGCTTAGGTAAAAGCCTTCCAATATACCGCAACAACAGCTCACACTCCCCTAGACGCAGCCCAGGCAGGAACTGTCCAACTGCTCACAATCAGAAGGTCAGGTCCCCGGTGTATGAAAAAACAAAAGCAGGCTCCATAGTAGAGCAGGGATCACGATACGCGTGAGGAGAGGAGGAGAGCCGCCGGTGACGTCATCCCCGCTCGCGGCCGAGAGCGGAGTATTTTATCTGCATTTTGTTGCCTTATAACTGTGAGTGCATACGCTGTTTAAATAAATGTTTATTACTTGAAGTTACTGCACTATGGAGCCTTGCTTTTGTTTTTTCATATTTTTTAATTATTGGCAAGTGCCATTACACCCCCCCTTGATTACTTGTTACCAGTGTGTGAGCACTTAATTGTTGTGTCTGCTGCTGAATTATCTTTGTTGATTTAATAGTTAGTTTGGGTAGGCTGGTTTGCGCATTGGTTCCCCACATCATCACACTGTGTTTTGCTTCATATTGTTGCAGCGCTATAAGGGGGTTGTGTGTGTTTTATTCAGACTGTCCTGCGGTTTACTCAAAAATCAGTGAAGCATGAGGGGATGAGAGAAACCTCACACCACTAGCTCAACAGGTAGAGAGGAATGTGTACAACCTCAGCCTTGAACTCCTTCTAAGCCCTATACATAGAAGGAGTTTAAGGCTGAGGCTGTTCACATTCCTCTCCACGTGTTGAGCTAGTGGTGTGCAGTGTCTCTCATGCCCTCATACTTCATCTATTGTTATCACAGATAGTGGTGAATACTCAATGTCACCAAAAGATGACATGGGATAACTAACATCAAAGCAATTCATTTTTAGCGAGTGGTGAATTTAGGTTTTGTGCTGCCCTAGGCCTGACTAAACTCGTGCAAACCCTAATTGAAATATGACCCACCCCTTCCTGTTAAGGTCACACCCCTTCCTGTTAAGGTCACACCCATTCCCGTTTAAGACCTGCCCTGAAATTTTCCAATGAGCACACTAGTTCTGAGGGCCTTGGGGGGGGGGGGGGTCCCTTAATCTGCAAAGATTTCCCTTCACTTCCTGTTTGGCTATGGGGCAGGAAATAAAGTGAAATTAATGGATGGTAAATAGGGGCTATAACCATCCCTTACTCAATCCACAATGGAAATAAAAGTGTTGTCTATAGTTCTACTTTAAGCACAAATTTCTGCTAAATTTATGGAGGACTAAGAGGATGTAACATGTCAGGGGTGCAACAGAAAGCATGTAGCACAGTGATGAAGGTAAGTGGTCCAGGCAGTGAGCAAAAGAAGGATTGGGGGCAGTAACAAATAAATCCATCTGTTTATTTTTCTCATCAGCAATCAACAGAAATAAAATTAAGATTCCCAATCCTTAATATGTACAACTGACACAAGCAAAAGAATTGCAGGAGCATCCTACTACCTGCCTGCCAGGTATAGGTGACCATGTCAGTGTCCCTTGTGTCTGCACCATCCCTATCATACCGGTAACAGTGCAGCCGCTTTATGGGGGCACTAGACAAGACCACCTCATAAGACTGGCAAGCCGGTGGGGACTCTTTTCATGCTGCCCCCCTGCCAAGTGCTGCCCTAGGCCTGGGCCTTGTTGGCCTAGACCAAGATACAGCATTGCTTCAAGCTTTGCTACCTGGCAATAGTTGATGAACAGATATTACAACTGGCGAAGTACTAAATTATAGGTTCATGGGCCAGAAAATAGATCAGGACAATTAGAATGCAAACAACAAAAAATAAATACTTTTTTCAGGCACTAAAATAGTGTACTTAGCCGACTCAAACTTTGCTACTCCACCTACTCTGTCCATAATAATGTGGTACCATTGCTGCTTAGGATGGCTTGATGACATACCCCCAAGGGGTGGATTACTAAACCCAGAAGATGACTAATGCAGGAATGTAGAGCAATGAGTCTGCAGAGGACAGTGTTAGAGCTGGATTTGTATTTTTTTCTCTGCATGACTATTCATCAGTGTATAAACTAAAGCTAGAGTCTGTCTATAAATTAGAGTGTGCCCATGTGCAGTTTGGGTCTGAGTTAACAGTGGTCAAAAATACCAGAGAGACAGGCAACATAGAAACAAACCCTAAAAGTGTAGAAGTAATTGGCAGTGGTAAATTGCAGGAACAGTTTAACAAAATGAAAAGCATTATTGTGCCAGTCTCTAGAATCTATTTTGCTTCTGTGGAATCTATAATGAATCCACATGATGGGGAGCTATGGATGGAAAACCAATCTATAATACTATCTCTATCCCAACACGTGCGGACATACTCGCACTGCCTACAAGAGCTGAGATGGAGGCCCTAGTGCTAAGGATGGAGGAGTCGCACCGAAAAGAGCTGGAAACTGTACAGGAGGATGTACAGCAACTAACAGATAAGTTGGCACATGTGGAAGTTGCGGGGGGGCTGTTGGAAAAGCGTTTTGCAAGCCTAGAGCAAGCACAGAGGTTACAAACTCTGCAAGTTGATTCCTTACAGCTTAAAATTGAGGAAATTGAGGACCGCAGTAGGCGCAAGAATTTGAGGTTTAGGGGGGTACCAGAGTCAATCGGAAAAGAGGTTCTACAGCAAAAAATTGAGGCAATATGTCACCAATTGATGGACCCCCCTATTCTCCACCCCCTTGAATTTAAGCGGCTACACAGATCCCTGGGGCCCCCATCAGAAAATCTAAACAGGCCGAGAGATGTAATCTGCTGCTTTCATCATTTCTCACATAAGGAGCTTATAAGTCGGAAGGCCTGGGCAGCAGGAGAGATTGTTTTTGAGGGGTCCCGGATACAGATACTGCCAGACCTTTCTCGTGCCACGCTCCAGCGAAGGGCAATGCTACGTTCAGTGCTGGATAAGGTCAAGCAGGCAGGAGGGACTTACCGATGGGGGTACCCCATTGCGGTCATAATAAAAAGGAATACACAGACATTCCATCTACAACAGCCCCTGGAACTCCCAGAGATGTTTAAATTTATGGAGATGGAGGCAATAGAGGTGCCAAATTGGCTGCAGCATTTACCAGGGTTCTCCAGAGGTACAGCCAGATCTACAGGACTGAGGAGACCAGAGAGGAGAAAGGAGAGTGTATCGGTACCCCCTTAAGGAGGAAGATCAGGGGCCCGCTAATATGGGGACTGTTTTTACTTTAGTTATAGAGTCTATGGAGAAGTTGCATACTGCTCCTGAATGTGTACATGTGACATTGTCCTCTAGATATCACGATTCCCTGTAGAAGGGGTATCCCCCCTTTTTTTTTTTCCTCCCCCCCCCTTTTTTTTTTGTTTGGCCCTTTCTTCCCCCAAGTTCTGCCCAAATATTGATGAGTATGGGGAAGGCATCCCCCCCGCCCCTGCCCCACCGTGCCCTTTCCCCCGAGGGGGGTTACCCCCCAACCCCTGGGCCCCAACCCCTGGACTATTTTTTTTCTCCTTTTATTTTAGGAGAAATTATAAAACCCCAATGATTGCGGGGCATTACACGGATGTGGTTATTAATTTCAGATATATACACAATATAATGAAGTGTTTTTTTTATTTTTTTATTATTGTTTCTTTTTTTTTTTTATGTGCTTTAATTTTCTTTTTTGGACCATAGTGGACCACAGTGAGACTAACTGTGGCACTATAGGAAGCAACACGATGCACGATGCAACACAATGTAACACGCTGAAATATATATATATATTATGCACTGAATCTGGGGCTGGGGGGAGGGATTGGTGGGAGGGGAGGTCAGGGGCAACCCCCTGCTTCCCCGGTCCCTCCCCTTCTTTGTCCCCGGTTAATTAAGGAGCACAGAATACACGTATGGCAATGGGGCTAGGGGACGGGTGGGGTCTGGGGGGGGGGGTGGGGAGAGGTGAGGGTCGGCGGGGGGGGGGTGGGGAGGAGGGGAAGAACCAATAATGGGGTAAGAGAAGTCAAATTTAAAGGCCTTCATGAGGCAAGAGGGGGGGAGGGGAGGGAGAGATGGGGGGGGGGGAGAAGTTAAAGGTAAAAATCTAGGGACAAAGTCACAAATAAAGGCTAATGTAAAAAAAAAAAAAAAAAAAAAACCCGGTAAGGCCGGCAGAAAGGAAGATTGTAGGGAAACAAAAATAGTCGGAGGGTGGAGGGAGGGAGGGGAGCAGGCTGGGTGTCTCATTTCTTTCTTTTTTTTATTCTTTTTTCATTTTTTTTTCTATATTGTACCACCTAATTGGACCAGCCCCCAGATTAGGTCATTGCCCACCGAACCATTGGGGGAGGGGGTTAAAAGTGGGTAACTTCCATAAGGGGGACTTAGAAGTGGGAGGGAGGGGAGGGGGGAACGGGTGGGTAGGATAAGGTAGAGTGGGAAAGGGGGGTTAGGGTTTTTTTTTTTTGTGGCTTTATCTCTCTCCTTCTCTTTCCCTCAACGCCGGAGATGGAGGGATTAAAAATAACCTCCCTGAACGTTAAAGGACTTAATGTTCCTGAAAAACGCAGGATGTTGTTGGAAGACTTGCGGCACGCAGAGACAGACATAGCCTACATACAGGAGACGCATTTTAGGACGGGTGGGCTTCCTCTATTGCAAAATAGGTTCTTCCCATTAGCTTATCATGCAGGAAACCAGGAAGCAAAATCCAAGGGGGTCTCTATTTTGATATCCAACAGAATTCCTTGGACACTGGAAGATAGGTACCAAGATCCAAAAGGGAGATACCTCTTTCTGAAAGGGACGATAGGAGGAATTAAAGTAACCCTAGCTACGGTGTATTTGCCGAACGTACATCAAGACACCCTTATGAGGAAAGCCCTTAAGGAGTTGATGGAATTCTCGGAAGGTAAACTAATTCTGGGGGGAGATTTTAACATCCCCCTGAATCCAAAAATGGACACCTCGAGGGGAACCTCGTCTATCGCAGAGGGGGTTAGACGGGGGGTCTTGCGCAGTTTGTACGAAGTCCAGTTGGTGGATGCATGGAGGACGATGAACGGGGAAGAAAGGGATTACACCTTTTATTCCAGCCCACACCAGGTGTATTCCAGGATAGACCTGTTCATGATCCCCCATTACCTGATCTCTTCTGTGACAGAGGTGTCCATTGGTAGCATAACATGGTCGGACCATGCCCCGGTTAGTTTGCGTATTTCACTGCTCAGTGCAGGACTCACTCGGGAGAGAAGGTGGCGTCTAAACGAAAGCCTTTTGCAGAACAGGGAAGTGAGGGAAGACCTTGCTCGGGAAATCAAAGAATATTTCCAAATGAATGGCACCCCCGGGAGTAATCCAGGGATGGTGTGGGAAGCGCATAAGGCGGTGATTAGGGGGGTCTTGATTAGACATGGAACGACTCTAAAAAGGAAGCGAGAACAGCAGGTCAAAAATATACTAGCAGAAATTCAGGAACTGGAACTTCAACATAAAAAGACACACACCCCCCAGATAGGCAGAGAACTGAGCCACCTGAGAAGGCAGATTACAGAGATCGTGCGTTATAAAGCTAAAGCAAGATTACAAAGAGGAAGGAAAATAAACTATGAATTTGGAGATAAGTGTAGTAAATTACTAGCCGGGAAATTGAAAGAGAAGAGCCAACAAACATATGTCTCGCAAATTAAGGGGAAGGAGGGACAATTAAAACGGAAGCCGAAGGATATAGTGGAGGAGTTTGGTAGATACTACTCCTCTCTATATAATTTGACACAGTTACCAGTAGCGCCATCAAAAATAGAAGAATATCTCTCAGCAATTGATCTAGCCAGGCTGTCACCAATTGCCCGGACCAGTTTAGAAACCCCGATCTCGATAGAAGAACTAGAGGCATCCCTAAAATCTATGAAGGACGGGAAAGCCCCGGGCCCAGATGGCTATACAATAAGATATTATAAAGAATTTGGAACATTATTGGGAGGGCAGTTAATAAAGGTTCTCAATGCAGTGGGCCAGACTGCTGATTTTCCGCCGGACTCTTTATTGGCTCATATTATAGTTATTCCCAAAGAGGGGAAGGATCCGGCGGAGTGCAGCAGTTATAGGCCGATTTTGCTGCTAAATTCCTACTTAAAACTTTTTACAAAGGTATTAGCAAGACGGATTCAGGTCTGGCTACCCGAGCTAGTTGATATGGATCAAGTCGGTTTTGTCCCTACACGGGAGGCAAGAGATGGTACAATAAGGGTCCTCAATTTGGTGCAAGGGGCCATTGACGGGGACATCCCTTGCGTGTTCCTAAATACTGATGCCGAGAAGGCTTTTGATAGAGTGAGTTGGAACTTCCTGTTCTCAGTGCTGAGACACGTGGGGATGGGGGAGAATATGTTAAGATGGATTGGGAGTGTATATACAGGCCCACGGGCGGCAGTGAGAGTGAACGGGATATTTTCCAAAGCCTTCCAAATCACAAATGGAACACGCCAGGGATGCCCCCTGTCACCATTACTATTCGTACTATCTCTGGAGCCCCTTTTAAATAAAATACGCCAAAACCCGGATATACAGGGTATTCAGATAGGGGGGAGGCATAAAGTAACAGCTTTCGCAGATGATCTGCTGTTCGCTGTATCAAACCCACATGTCTCTCTCCCCAACCTCGTCAAAGAAATAGCCAAATTTGGAGAGCTCTCCAACCTAAAAATAAACCAGGCAAAATCTGAAGCAATGAGTGTGTTGCTGACATCCCAGAATCAGTCGATCATACAACAAAACTTTGGTTTTAAATGGAAGACTGCACTAAAATACTTGGGCACCCTGATTCCAACAAACATAAAAGAAGTTTTCAAAATAAATTTTCCACCACTTCTTAATTCAGTGAGAACATTACTTGAGAAATGGCAACATGGATTTCACTCATGGTTCGGCAGAAACAATATAATTAAAATGAGTATCTTGCCAAAAATTACGTATTTGTTTCAAACTCTGCCGACAAATATACCACAGGTCTTTCTCCGACAAATGGATTCACTCCTGATGAAATTCATCTGGGCGGGGGAAAAAGGCAAGGATAAAAAAAGAGGTGATGAGGGTACCCAAGTGCTTTGGGGGGATGGCAGTTCCGGACATTGTCAAATACTATCAAGCGGCACACCTGACGAGATTGATAGATTGGTGCAGAAATGGGCACTATAAAAGGTGGGTTGAGGTCGAACAGCAGATCTGTCCAATAGCACTAAGTAGGGCCCCTTGGTGTTATAATATACTACCAAGATGAAGAAACATCCTATAATCGGTCCAACGTTGTCAATTGCAGCCAAAATATGTAAAAATCCAAAATTTTCAACAAATTGCTCTCCCCTGTTCCCTATATTAGGGAACCCAGGATTTATACCAGGCACAGGAGGAGCAGTCTTTAATAAATTAAAAGAAAGGGGCAAGGTGCAGGTATCACACTTTTTGCAAATAAATACGTGGCCATCAATTGAGGACCTAACGAAGAGAGGGGGGAATTATGAGTTAAGTTCTTGGCAAGCACTTCAATTAAGTTATTTTTTAAGATCCTTGGGACAACCATCTAATTTTCGGCGACAATTAACTAAATTTGAACAATATTGTGATGAGGAGGAACCAATACAAAGAGTAAGTTCAAAGATGTATAGAATATTGAACTCGGCCCAGGAGGACTTCGAGTTGCCGGGATTGGGGAAATGGGAAAGAGATCTGGGGAGAAATTTCTCACAGACTCAACGTAAACACATAATCTATCTAGCATTATACTCCTCAATATCTACGCGTATACAGGAATCCAATTATAAACTACTGTCCCAATGGTATTATACACCAGTAAAGCTGCGTACATTTTGCAAGGAAAACTCAGAGTACTGCTGGAGATGTGGTCTGGAGCAGGGAACTTTACATATGTTCTGGTCATGTGTAAAAGTAAGAGAATACTGGAAGGAAGTCCAGAGAATTGTTCAAAAATTTACGGAGTTCCAGATTCCAGACGACCCGGCTTTTTTCCTGCTCCACAGCTCACAAATCCCAGTGCGAGAGTATAAAAAGTCGGTGGTATGTCATCTGATAAACTCTGCCAAGAACGGAATAACACTGCAGTGGAGAGATAGTAGGCCACCCTCTATTGCGAGATGGCTTAATAGAGTGAGCGAGATTGGAGCTATAGAGGACTTAATACTCTCAGCGAGGAACAAAAGGGAACAATATGTAGAAACATGGACAGGGTGGAATCAGTTCATGAAAACGGAAGAAGGGAAGAGACTACTGGAGGAATAGAAGGGAGAGAGAAGAGCCCACTGGGATGGATGTACGTGGGGGGAGGTTGAAGAGGAGAATTAAGTAAGGATACATCCGTCTCCGGCGGGGAGGGGGAGGGGAGGGAAGGGAAGGGAGGGGGGGGTCCTGTTCATGATTTTTTTTTTTCTTTCTTTGGGAGGTTTGCTTTGGTCTTAAGTTTAGGGGGGGTTAGGTAGGGTATAGGAAGGTTAAGGGAACAGAGTGGGGCAGATGTATGAGGTTAATATAGTGGTCTTGGGGAATTGGGAAAACAAGCTATGGACAAGAGGCTGGTTAGTATAAGAACAGGGTAAAGGAACCAGGATGGTAATAGTCTGGGTTTTTCTTTTTTGCTTTGTTTGACTCCGGCTTGTTTCCCTGTTGACTTTCCGTAAGATTGTACTTTTGATAACTATATTTTTATGTACCGATGGTATATGTTATGTTAACTCTCTGTATCCTTGACTATATTAAAAAAAAAAAAGCATTAAATATAAAAAAAAAAAAAAAAAAAAAAGAACATTCCTCTGTTCTGGCTTCCAAATAACACAAAAAGGAAAGCAGCCTTTTCTGTTGTGGAGCCCCAGTTTAAATATACTGTAGAACTTTGAGTACAATGGACATGGTCTGCTTTTCAGAACTGTTTAAAGACATACCGGTACTTTAAAAATATGATTTATTAATGTATGCAAAGATTTGAAAGAAAATAATATATACAATTAAATAGAGTTTTTGTGATAAGAGCCATACCAGGAAACCATCACAGTTTCCAACTTCTGTATAAATAATGCCTCACTTAGAACATTCAGCATCTGTACTCCAAAAAGTCTTTGTAAATCTTTGAATAATGATATCTTCAGCATATAAACAGTTTGGTATGATTGCAAAAATGTCTGCTGGGATTTCTAATATATTGGGTTTATTCTGTGAGAGCTTTCAACATCATGTAAAATACAATGCCTTTCTTAAGTGTTTAAATTGAAGAATGTCAAACAATATTTGAATCAATGGTCAGAATTCCAGATAAAGAAAAAAAAATGTCCATTCAAGACTTTTGTGATTCAGAACACTCAGTAGTCCACTTGCCGCTCTGCTGCAAACAATTAGTGTTACATATGTAAATGTATGTATTTCATTATTTTCTGTTTACACTGGCAAATGGCATGGCAGAACTTTGGATACAATCAGGGGATGTCTAAAACTGTAGTTTATTTTTACTTTATTTTTGATTGTGTATATATTTCAGCACGCTGTTCTGAAGGACCAATTGATTGTTTATTTCTGATCACTAAACATGATCAAATACCACATTTAAAATGAATAAATGTGAGAATAAAGCAGCAGCATATTAACCTCCTTGATACCGGACACGTTCACCCTCTTCACCCTCTTCCTGCCCAGGCCAATTTTCAGCTTTCAGTGCTCTCATATTTTGAATGACAATTAGTCATGCAACATTGTACCCACATGGAAAAGTTATTTTTTTTTTGAGACAGTTTTCCCTTTGTGGTATTTATTCACCACTGTTTTTTTGTTGTTCTTTTTGCTATATAAATAAAAAAATACAGAACATTTTTGAAAAAAAAAAACACATTGGGCTTGGTTTACTAAAGAGTGCAAAATTTGGTGCAGTTCTGCATTGAAACCAATTGGCTTCAGGTTTTTTTTTTTTGTCAAAGCTTAGTTGAACAAGCCAAAGTTAGAAGCTGATTGGCTACTATGCACAGCTGCACCAGATTTTGAACTCTCCAGTTTTAGTAAATGAACCCCATTGCTCTTACTTTCTGATCTAAAATGTTGCAAATAAGTAATGTTTCTTCATAAATTTAGGCCAACATGTATTCTTCTACATTAATTTGGTAAAACTATCTTTAATTGCTGTATATTATTTAGTCTGTGTGAAAGTTATAAAGTCTCCAAACTATGGTATATATATATATCTGAAAACCAAATAATCCCGATGTAACCTAGGTTCACATGTATGCGGTTGATGCAGTTTTCAGGGGAATTTTACAGTACATTTTTTAACATGCGATTGTGATGAGTTTTTACATGCATTTTTTTTCTTCTCCATAACAAACTGTAAATAGTTGGTTGTTAAGGAGTGGGCCAGGAAGCCGGCCCCCTTGTCCTTAACAACCGATGAGTCATCAGCTGACAGCTGAATGTAAAAGCAAGAATTGTCTTCTAACAAACTGTGTACAGCTGGTTGTTAAGGAGCGGGCCGAAAAGCTGGCTGCCCCTTCCTTAACAACCCATGAATCATCAGCTGTCACAGCTGAATGTAAAAAAAGATTTCCCAGCAATTAAAAAAAAATGGGGAAAAAACGAAAAAAAAAAACTTTGCTCACGCCAAAGGCACCTGCCGTCTGCCTGCTCCTCTGTCTGGCAGTTCTCAAAAAGTCAAGGGGTAGGGCCACCCGGCAACATTCCCAGGTGACTCCACCCTCTGTGACATCACTGACTTAGCATGCAGTGGTCGATGATGTGACAGGGGGCGGTGCCACCAGGGAACGTCCCTGGGTGGCTCCACCCCTTAGCTATTTCGAAAATGTTTTTTTTATTGCTGGCAATTCTTGTTTTTACATTCATCTGATGACTCGGTTATTAACCACTTGGAGCCCCGGCCATTGTAAAATGACGACCAAGGGTGGCTCTACAATTCCGGGAGGATGTCTATTGATGTCTTTGGCTCCTCCGGCCACTGGGGGGCGCGCGCGCCCCTGCCGGGTCACTGAGGTGCCGATGCGCGTGCCTGGCGGCCGCGATGTCCGCCGGGTGCCCGCAATCGGCCGTTACACAGACAAGGACGTGGATCTGTGTATGTATACACACAGATACACGTCCTGTCAGGGAGAGGAGACCGATGCTGTGTCCCTTGTACATAGGGACACAGATCGGTCACCTCCCCCAGTCAGTCCCCCCCCACAGTTAGAATCACTAGTAGGGAACACATATAACCCCTTCCTCGCCCCCTAGTGTTAACCCCTTCCCTGCCAGTCACATTTATACAGTAATCGGTGCATATTTATAGCATTGTTCGCTGTATAAATGTGAATGGTCCCAAAAATGTGTCAAAAGTGTCCGATGTGTCCGCCATAATGTTGCAGTCCCAATAAAAAATCGCAGATCGCCGCCATTACTAGTAAAACAAATAATGGAAAAAAAAATCATAATTCTGTCCCCTTAGTTTTGCGCAAACCAATCACTATACGCTTATTGAGATATTTTTTTTTACCAAAAATATGTAGAAGAATATGTATCGCCCTAAACTGAGTAAAAAATAGTTTTTTAAAAAAAAATAAGATATTTATTATAGCAAAAAGTATAAAATATTGTGTTTTTTTTCAAAATTGTCGCTATTTTTTAGTTATAGCGCAAAAAAAAACACAGAGATGATCAAATACCACCAAAAGAAAGCTATATTTGTGGGAAAAAAAGGACGTAAATTTTGTTTGGGAGCCACGTCGCACAACCGTGCAATTGTCAGTTAAATCAATGCAGTGCCGAAAGCTGAAATTTCGCCTGGGCAGGAAGGGGGTATATGTGCCCAGTAAGCAAGTGATTAAGGATGCGGCGGCCAACTTTCCAGCCTGCTCCTTAACAACAAGCTATACAGTTTGTTATGTATAAAAAAATAACACGCTGATAGTCTCTAAGTAATAGAAAGCTGCTAGCACCACAAAAGGACAAAGGAATTTGTGTTACACAGTTTGTTATGGAGGAAAAAAACACAAAATGCATGTAACACTTGCATTTTTGGTGAATGTCCATTAAAATCTGTTACATGCAAAATGCAATCTGCTGCGGGAAAAAAAGTCCCTGATCCTTCCAAAAAACATACTAGCTGAAAATGCATATATGTGAATGTGTACCATAGGAAACCATGTTAAATGGACAGTAGTGCGTTTCTGCAAACTGCAGAACACACTAAAAACGCATAGGTGTGAACTTAGGGGTACTGATTGCCTCATTTCCTGAGGCCCTAAAATGGCAAACAGTACAAATACACCCCCCCCCCTACACACACACACACACAAATTACCCATTTTTGGAAAGTAGACAGCCCAGGGTACTTAGTAAGAGGCTCGATGAGTTTTTTGTTGCTGTCATTTTTTTGTCACAATTTTTGGGAAAATTGAGAAATGAAATAATTATACCACTGTGCCTGTGGCCTGAGTTAGCACAATCATTCTTGAATAATTAGTATACATAAGAAACTCTTGCCCTAACTGCATAATAGTTACAGAAAATGCCCCTTTGGATCACAAGGTTAACAAGGTGCTTGTATCATCCCTTTGTAGCCTGGTTGAAGGAAAAAGCTGTATACATTCTTCCTTGTGGCAGCTAGCCCATACGGATTTATAAAATTATTGTATGGCAC
Organism: Rana temporaria; assembly: GCF_905171775.1. NCBI lineage: Eukaryota > Metazoa > Chordata > Amphibia > Anura > Ranidae > Rana > Rana temporaria. The sequence continues at coordinate 461,266,295 of NC_053489.1, read as the reverse complement.
AATTACAGCACTTTAAAGGAAAGAAACCCTTTAAAGTATTTTTATGATATATTCTCACTATCCAGATACACTTAATTTCACTTAATATTACAAAGAATGTTTAAGGGTAAAAAAAACTTAGACTTTACAATTCACCAGGGAAATAAAATAATCTTATGACATGAGTCATGATAGTTCATATCACCCAAGGAACAAAGTAAAAATGGCATATAAGCTAATTGCTTGCTTTCTTCTTGTCATTGCATTCTTGCAATCTATTACCAAAAAAATTAAACATACCAATTTATATAACAGTACCCTTGATTCAATTTCTATTTGTTTATACAACATTTTCAGGACAAGATTTTAGGGTGTGCCCCGTTCTTCAAGGTCCAAGCAGTACCTACACACAAAGTTTTATAAGAATGTTAGAAAGACAATCGCTGAGGGAAAAAAAGAGGGGAAAAAACACACATAAGTGTGCAATAGTAACTAAAATTGGATAGTTAGTAAAATAAAGCAGGGAGAGCGGTATAGAATGAGAGAAGAAGTAATAGTCAAAGAGGTAAGGATGGTCCTAAAATTGTTAGATAGTGATTTAAAAAAAACAGGTCCACATTTAGTCTATTATGTTTTGTTTCAAATAAAATTAATACCCGTGTACCACTAGTGCCTACATACAATTCAGCACTAGAAGGGATAAGAAAGATAACAAAACATTTGAAGCCCATCATAACAGAGGATAAAACTCTGAACAAAATATTCCAACAACTCCCAACACTAGCTTTCAGGCAACCACCCAACCTCAGAAATAAACTAATCAGCAGGAAACTTCATTCTTATTATGAAACTTTTGAACTACGAATGATAATTCTATTTGCCACAAAAGATAATGTACTAAATTTGGACCTCGATTTTCTAAATCACTATCCAACAATTATGTGACCATACTCACCTCAGTGACTGTTACTCTCCCTCCCAGTCTATAACCCTCTTCCTACCTTAACTGACTAACTATCCAAGGTTAATTAACATGCTGTGTACGTTGTTTGTGATTTTTTCTCTTTTTTTTTCCCTCAGACATTATTCTACTTAACATGCTGCTAAATCTTTGGGTATTAGTACTGCTTGGGCCTTGAATAAAGGGGGCACACCCCAAAAGCTTGCCCTGAAAACTTGGATGTTAGTGCAAAAAAAAAAGTATCACAGGCAGTTCTCAACTGCTCTTGTTGTAAGTGTACTAATACAGCTACAATCACCTCAAGTATAATCCTTTTAAATTATTAAATAATGTTTTATATACTAATACTATGTATATATCATTACTACTACTCATTAAGCTTCGACTTTTTTTAAATGAACTTAAATTGCACCGAATTACCCAAACTGGCATGTCTCAAAAATGGGACTGGGGAATGGTCTTCCACACACATAACATATTGTAACAGCAATAGCTCCTATTGGCTTGGCTAACTGAAAAAGACCCCAAAGTAATCCCAAGTGTTTTAGGATAAGAAAAACCTGGTAGGACAATCATTAAGAAAGAAAAGCTTATGGCTTACATTTTTACATTTACTTTTTCTTTATCTTCAATATTAAAAATAATTAAAAGTGGAAACTGAAGAGATAGCAGAGATAGCAGCTTGTGTATGTCCTCCAAAGTTGCACATACAGCCTAAACTCCCAATGCTATGAAGGAGTGTATTCTTATAGAAGTGGGGTATTCTTATAGAAGTACCTTTTCACCCCCCCACAATCAAGTCTAGTTATTGGGGATAGTGGGAGCCCAATGCTCACTCTAACATGCACAAGCCGGATGAGGCAGTGGCTCAGCAGATAAAAAGAATCAGTTTTCTGGAAAACAAATCTAGAATAGTGGATATCTAATTTGGCAAAACAGTAACAGAACTGCTAACAAAAAAAGATGTAAACAAATTATCATGGCTATTAAAGAGACATTATGCAATACTTTTCAATTATATATATATATAACAAATATTTGCAGGTCATACTTACCTATTCCATTGATTATAATAAGGACATTTTATTTTGTCTCATTATTATGACTGTACATTGTAGTATCATTAAAGTGCATATATAGGCTCTTGTATGACAATCTACAGTAAACAGGTCAAAAACAATTTCTACTTTTTGCAGAAATCGTATAAAATAAAAAAAGGGTAACTTTGTTTACCTTTTCTGACTTAGCCAAATCATTGCACTCACTCCCCTCCGAGCAGGGATGGGCTGGCCATTGGGACTACAGGGAGTTTCCCGGTGGGCCGATGGCTCAGTGGGCCGGATTCAGTGACAGCGGACCGCTGCCCCCCTCCGCTCCTCTGTCTCTCCCTTCCCGCAGCGCTCACCTCCTCTCCCTCCCTGCAGCGCTCACCTGGGGGAAACAGAGAAGCAGGGGGGACCAGTGGAGCCGGGGGAACGACAGAGGAGCATGGGGAGTGGACTCACAGATGACTCAACAGCTATGGCCTGGGAGTTTCTCACTTCTGCCTAATCTTGTCCCATAAGGGGGGGGCACCGAACTGATTCTTTGCCCCGGGTGAAATAATGTCTAGCTTCCCCACTGGTACTGCCTATAAGAGTACCAGTACCAGCCGTTCTACTCTAATAAAGTAGAATGGCTAGTGGCTAGTGAAGGGGGAGAGGGGGCTTGGGTGGCGGGGGGGGTGCGGGAGTTGTCTGGCCGCCATTAGAGAGACCTGTCAAAGTGGGCCAGTCTGGATGAAGTCCAGGGCCAAATTGTTGTCCCAGTCCAGCCCTGCCTCCGAGATACTGCAGCTCACAGCGGGAGCATTTAAGCAACATACAGTAGTTAGTGTTGCCAATCCAGAAAGCAGTGGGTAGGTAATGACAATTCTGATAGTCACACCTGCTGCAGCATGTTTTCATCCCAGTGTAGTGCAATCAGGCACAGCCTACATGATAGTGTCAGCTCTGTTCTGAATTTAGACCGCTATAATGTATACTGTGTCAATGTAAAAATATATACTCTATGCATTTCATGCAGGGTTACTGTGTTATCTTTGTTACTGCATGTCTAACACGTCCACGTCCACTGAGAAATATATAGCCCAAAATCTCAGTGATGTTGTCATATTAGAGAAAAAAGTCCAACCCTTATTTCTGTATGTCACCTGAACCCATCTCAGTAGTGGGCCAGGGATCTATTTTTTTTCTAAATCGTAAGCCCACTTTTTGAAGGAATTCTTTTTAGGAGCAATTGTCTTTGTAGATACATCTTTTTGAGTTTTGTGGGCTAATTTAGCAATCTAAAAAAAATTACTATTGCTATAATTATTTAATTGCTGTTGCTGGGTGGTGCTTGCTTTGTAATTAAAATTAGAATGCTTATATTCCAGTTGATAATTATATCAAGTAACATAAACAACTACCCCCTTTATTCCTTATTACTGCAGAATTCAATGCCACACCATGCATGACCAGTAGGCATTTTGGTATATTTTAATGTACCATATCTACCCACAAGAGTGCAAAGCTTAGCTCCAGTCAAAATGTTGTCTTCTCAGATAACAAGAATAACTTGAAACAAATTTGTGGCAGTGTTGAATTGTAAGTCTGTTAACTTGCTGCACAACTTCACTGGCAAGTTGTACACTTGCAGAGCACTTGAAGCATGCACGTTCTAGTTGACACATTTCCAATTTGTAGCAAATTTGCATGGCAAGTCACTAGCAAGAGCAAAGTTGCGGTGGTGAGACTACAGCAAGAGATCTGCAAGTCTACAGAATGAAAATTTAGCCACAGTGACCCCTGTGGTGGGATGAATATTACCCAACATAACTGATCCAGAACTTGTGGTAGACTTGCAGAATGTTTGCAAAGAAAGTTCATCTGGAGTCATGCAATGCGGACTTGCTGCAACAAATTGTGAAGCCTGGCAAGTCTAGCAATAGTTTAGCAAATCATTTTAAAACTTACAGCACAATTGCTTGCTATGTGGGTTTCTTTTTTTGGATGGACTAAAGAAGAGATAGAATTTACAGTATGCCCCGCTTCTATTGCTAAGTAGTTTTTCTCCCTCTCCTTGTTCCAGGGACAACCTGACACATACATGTTTACCGAGGCATAAAGTGAGGGGAAATATCTTCAGCTGTGACACGTATAGCAATAAGAACCTGATGAAGGCTCTAACCTTTCTAGGATCTATTAAAAGGTGTTTTTATTGTTGCTTATGCCTTAGTTCCAGAGATTTCCACTCACGAGGGAACAGGAAGTAAGGTGAACAAGACATGATTAAAAATCTTCACATCATTTCAAAACTAAAAACAATTTTGGCTGGAGTTTAAAAGATTTTTTTTTTTTTTTTTGCTTCTCATGTTTTAAATCATTAACAGAATACTGGTCACTGCAATAGGAGGATAAGTAAGGTGAGTAAGAAAAGGAAGAGCAGGTGTTGTATAAAAGGCTTGGCATTTCAAGGAGGTCAGTTGTGCTGTTCTTTTTAAATTAATGACACTTTAATATATGTGCCCAGGTCCTGATATAATTATTGAAATGAAGTGACTGATTCACATATTCAGTACTCTGTGATCTATAACCACTTAATAAGTAAACATGTATGTATAGTATACACATTAGTCTGGAAAGTGTGATTAAAGGCTGACAGATAACATTCACAAAACACAAAACATTTATCTAGTTACATTACAAGCAGTTACATTACTTCATACAATCCATTATTATACACAGCTGACATGCAAACTACATTACCCTAGAAAGATAGAGAGTGTGAGATTAAAAAGAAAGAAAGAAAACTTCAATCACATTTTATCAAACCTGCATAGTTAGTGCCAGCTGGCAAACAAATTACCATTAACCTGAAAAGATGGCTGAATATGCAGGCATGATCTGACTAACAAGGGACTTGCCTCTGGATCAGCTGTTACCAAAGCTAGCCATGCACCTTTAGATTTTTCTCATTCATCTCTGCGGGCTGAAAGACAGGAATCTACCTGTTGGATATTGTATTCTGCAATCTTTTCCATCTGTTGTCCTTCCAGCTCCTTCAACAAAAGTTGGCTGGAAAGTAGCCATGTAGTGGTGACAAGGCCACCCATAGCTTACATTTTGACAGATTTTGCAGGAATTGGCAAAGTTTGAGCAGTGTATCGCCGACTTTACCCCATCAGTCTAGCTTAGCTCAGCATACCTATATACTGTACATATGCACATCTATAAACAAGGAAAATGGAGTGGTGACTGGAAACTCCCAGCTAATCGCAGGAAAAAGAATAGTTGGATTTTCAAACCTGTCTGATTAGTCTATCACCCATTAATTGCACAACCATGGATGGGCTCTGATGGGCATATACAGTACATAGGTTCATCACCTGATTAAGTAACTGTTAGCTCATGTAAATTAACTGTCTTAATATATTCTCTGGTATTCTTATATTATTTTAAATGTAATCGTTATGCATTTTAGCATACCTATCCTAATAATAAAATACATATCACCAAATGTGCGTGTTTTGAGAAAATATTTGTACTTATTTATAAAGTACATGTAAACCCTAATTAGATGACATTTAATTTGCTAAAGCACTCTGTCTCGCTTACATCATATTTAAATAAATAATTTTGTGCTTTTTTTCAATCCTTTGTTGCATCTCAGCACCTCTGCAGCCACTTCATGTCTACAGTTATGCACTCCAGTAATGGCAGCATGGCATTTCCCAGAGTGAATTTCCTGATGATGACAGCAATGGACCATGACCGTGTAATGTATTTTTAAAGCAGACAGGGTAACAAGGAGGGAGAACAATTTAAGACAAATCATCATGACCCTATAACAAGAAGTTCACCCTGCAACAGTTGTCACCCTATAACAAAGACCTTCACGTGGGATCAATGACATCATTTTAATACAAGCTATGGAATACAATTAAATATTCTCAATTTAAAGCTCTATAAATCAAAATAAATAAAGTGTATTTTACATAACATGATATACGTGTCCTTTAAAGTGTAACATTAGTTTAAATATCCATTAAAGTGAAATATCAATAATTTAAACTGCTTTATTGCAAATTTTTAATGATCTTTTTATTTTATTTTAGTGTTATTTTTATTAGAGTCATTTTTGTACTTTTAATATTTTGTAATTGGAGTGCCACTTACTTAATAATAATGTGTGGCCAATAAAATTAAAATATAAAACAATTGTAACAACAAAATGAAGGATACCATACATTGGCCAATGCGAGTAGCCAAAATTCTTTGTATCTAGGAAAAGTGCAAAATCAAGTGTATATATAAAGAGTTGTGGCCTCTGCAATAAATCTTGAGATGGAGCTAGAGGAAGTGACGTCATATAAGAGGAGTAATGTCAGAACGTCCTGTAAAGCCTCCTGAAGATGTCATTACGAGGAAACGTATGTTGAGGCGGAGCTAGAGGAAGTGACGTTGTTCCACTGGGGACACCTGGAAGGGGATAAGATACTTGTGCTGATCTGGAGAACGAGCTGAGCCCATGCTTTCTATAGGGTAGCTGGCTTGTAATACTATAAAGCAGATTGCACATGTACATGTACTGTAAATGTGAGCATAATAGCTAGTGGTTTCTATTGGATGTATATTGGAGTCTTTCTTTCCTCTGATTATATGACACTTCTGGTGGTATTGTGAAAAAGAAGTGGTGTAGTCCTGAATGTTTAACCCCTTGGAGGAAAAAGCACACACAGACCTACTCCACTGTGGGGGATCATATCTGTCTGGTGAGTTCTCAAGTGTGGTGATAGCACACAGAGGTGGAGTGAAGCACAGAAGCATTATTTAACTAGAATGTCTAAACTTTGCAGAACTTGCATGGAGCACTTTATACAGTGTTGATAACAGTACATGCAAGCGGATATTGAAAGTTGAACTTCAAATGGATACTGTTGATGTTGCACTTTAATGGACATTTATACTAATGCTGCATTTCAAAAATACACTTTATTTATTTTGATTTATAGAGTGCTGTAAATTGAGAATATTTAATTTAAAATGCAGAGAGTGTTATATACAGCAGACAACATTCTTAGTTACTTAGCAGGGGTGTTAATAGAATAAAAGGGATTTAAAATGATATATAGAAAACGACTTTTCAAATTACAGTAACATGTTAAAGCTTATAAGAGATTTTAGATTTTAGATTACGTATACTTTAAAGTGTATTTACACATTTGAAACCAAATTGAGATAACATATACTTTATACATTTCCCCATTCACATAGGATAGAAAATTGAATAAAACAGCTAATAGGCCGCACTCCGAATAACAGTGTAGAAACAGTGTAGAAAATCCAAAATCTGTTGCATCATGGTGATGGTTTAGCCTGTCTGTACCTTCCATCACCATAATCACCATAATGTAACAGATTTTTGGATGAACAGACTTTTTTGCAGACTATGGGGAGGCATTGTATTGCCTTTTCACCGTCTTCTTTAACCCCTTGGACCCCGCATAAGCACCCTCATTAACTTAATTGGGTCACAATTGGCAGGCGTCCAGGGGGTATAATTCCTGTCATGGCTGTAATGCGAAGCATCGCAGCCACGGTATGGGTACAGCCCGGCCGCTGTCTTTGCAGGTAAAGAGGTAGCAGCTGGGGGCAACTTGACCACAGGGTTTTACCACCCCACCCCCAACCTCACATGTGAGCAAGCCCAATAATGCAGCCAGTAATAGTGTCTTCAATCACCTTCATAACAGTGACAGTGTTTCCAGATCAGTGTAGCTATAGTGTTTCTAAACCTGATATTGCCACCACACCAGACTAATGAAGCCAGTAACAGTTTGGAACACTGAACAATGGCAGCATCACCAGACCAGTGTATGCCAGAAATAGTATTCCTGACCACTGCCGCACGAGTCCCAGTGTCACCAGACCAGGGTAAGCCAATGACAGTGTTCTGGATCACTACCATATCAGTCCCAGTGTCATTAGACCAGATTAAGCCAGCAACAGTGTTTCTGATTGCTGCCACACCAGTCCTAGTGTTGCCAGATCAGTGTAAACCAGCAACAGTATTCCTGATCACTGCCACACCAGTCTCAGTGTCAACAGATCAGCGTAGCCAACAAAAATGCTCCTGACCACTGCCACATCAGTGCAGTGTTGACTCTGCCTGCTGCCTGTACTGACCCTGACCTGTTTATTGACCATGTTTCTGCATGCACCAATCCTTTGCCTCTTTTGCTGACCATGTCTTTGCCTGTCACTTAAATGGATGATTTGTGTGATGCACAAGATACAATATCTGGTACATAATCAGTCCAAACATTGAAAAAGTTTCATACGTTTGGTATTGTCATACTTGGGAGGAGTAGTGTTTTGGGGTGTAATTCTAAGTATGCCTATGCTGTGTGTTAGAAATATCCTATTGAAAACTTTGGGTACATTTTTTTTCCAAAAACCTGTGGCAAAAATTAGCATTTTCAAAAAACTCACTATGCCTTTTAGAAAATACATTGGGATGTTTGCTTTTGAAACTGTGGTAATTTGGGGAGTGTTTCTCCTGTCCTGGAACTTCTGGGACTCAATAAATATGACAGGTAGTCAGAAAATTTTAAACGTAATTTATGCTCCTTGAAAGCTCAAAGAAGTCATTTTGTGGGATTTGTACAGTCCTGGCATTTTAGGGCCTCAAGAAACCAGATTGGCAGTCAGTACATCAGGACAATTTTTAAATACAGAATATATAACATGGTAGACGTTACCGACTTTCACACAGACAAAATATACTCCTATATGTTTTGTTTTTTTCACAGAGGAAATGTGGCACAATACATTTTGGCCAAAATTTATGAAGAAAGATTATTTATTTGGAAACTTTTATAAAAGAGGTTTATTCTTGCTCACTGATTGTTGGATGGTTCTTTAAATATTTTCTGTTCTGTATCATACTTTGTCACATGCCTGATGAAGGGGTCCTGCGTGGCTCCCCGAAACGTTTCTATCTGCTGTTACGATGTGATGGCTAAAATAAAAGCTCTGTACTCGTTCTGGAAATCCTTGCTGTGCTGGTGATATTCTCTTGCTCTCACTAGACACGCTTCAGCACCCAATTAGATGCACAGACATTTCTACAGGAATGTGTGTGTTGGGAATAGTGCATTGTAAAATCAAAGTGGAACTTCAGTTTTTCATCTTTCCATCTATTAAATCCTCTGCCCTTGTTGTTTAAAGTTTGGATAGCAAACATGGCAGTAAATACCTTATACAGCCCACTTCCTGTTTCTTTTCTGGAAAAAAGCCTAGGTATATGATATCATGCACAGCTCTCTCTCTCACTCTCGTGAGAGTTTTCCAGGAAGGGAGAGTGGTGAGTCATAAGAGGGCAAATGAGAGCTGCAGAGCTGAAGATGTGTCTCTGTGTGTTTGTGTGACTGTGTAAATCCAGGAAGTGAACAGGCAGCAGCTTCAGCTGCCCACAGTTAAAATTATTGCAGCCAGACTCAGTGAAGAGAGTTCTCTGTAGCATATTTGGCAAGTACAGAATCACAGTATATATAAAATAATAAGTGGTTGGAGGGAAGCTTCAGAATGGCAAATATGTGTTTATTACAAATGTAAGCAGACTGCAGTTCCTCTTTAAATCTGAGATGATACAGTACAGATTGAGTCCATGCAGAATAGAAAATGTACAGTGCATTGTACAGAATGAGGCAATGTGGAATAGGCAACACTATAAAAAGTGGATGTAGATAAACCTGAGCATGTATGTGGCCTAAAGGAACATGGTTAAATATTGCCTAAGCCTAATTGCAGTACCTGTCCATTATGTGTTCCCACAAAATACACATCTACTGTACCACAAGTGATGCCTCGTACACATGACCATTTTTCTCGACAGGAAAAAACAGACATTTTTCCCGACGGGATTCCTCCCAAGCCTGCCTTGCATACACACGTTCAGGCCAAATACCAACCATCCAAAGCGCAGTGATGTACACCACGTATGACAGGACCATAAAGAAGAAGTTCCATTCAAAAAGCCCCACCCTTTGGGCTGCTTTTGCTGATCCTCGTGTTAGTAAAAGTTTGGTGAGAGACGATTCATGTTTTTCAGTCCGTTACAGCGTGAAAATCTCCTTTCCGGACGCTAGTTTTACCAGAACGAGCGCTCCCGTCTCATACTTAATTCTGAGCATGCACATTTTTTTTTCCCTCGGAAAAGCATACACACGACCGGTTTTCCCAACGGGAAAAAGTCAGCCGTGAATCCCGGCGGGAAAAAAGAAAACATGTTCTCTTTTTTTTCCACAGTTTTCCTGTCGGGAAAAACTGCAATGGAGCATACACACGGCCGGTATTCCCGGCCAAAAGCTCTCATGGCAGTTTTTCTGCCAGGAAAACGGGTCATGTGTACGAGGCATCAGAGTTTCAAAGGCACGCATAAACCACTACCACTTTGCCTGCTCCAACATTAAAGAAGTACTTAATTAAAATAGTCAGATACTACTTAGCAACTAGCAATTGAGACAATAAACACTTTGGTCAGGAGTATGTAAAGTAAAGCAGTAAGCAGTTAGTTAATTATAACACAATGTATAGAGTGCAGCAGTCAACAGTATGTGTCATAGTGCCTATTATGTTGCTGATAGACAGGAGGAAAAGATCCCCAGTTTCCTTGGTCAACAAATGACTGGCATTGATGATCAGGGGTGGGAAAAATGTCTGACCCCCATAGTCAAGGAAGGACAAATGCACTGTGTCTGAAGGGAGGATACCTGGTATTAGACGGAAAGGGTATCTGCACATTGTGTGGGGAAAAATGCACAGCTTACAGAGCTGATGACTAGTGCCAGCAGCACACAGGGCTAACGCAGGGTGCAATAGCAACACATTAGGAGCTAAAAAATGTGACGTTTGATAGGAGATGGAAATCTTTGCTGTCACTCGGTACTGCATTATTGCTCACCACATATCAGTGTGTGAGAGCAGAATAGCCCTGTATGCCTGGCACACGCTGCATACATGGAGGATACACCGCTGGTTACTTCTTAGTTATGCAATTGTTTAGAGTGAAAATCTTTCAACATCAGTAATAAATCTGTCTCAGAACTTTGCAAACTGTAACACCGAGCTTCCCAGAAAGGGCACCTGGGACTGTAAAGCTGTTGCAGAGTCTTTAATGAACAAGGCACAGCTGATTTGTTACTAATCGTGGCGCTAAATTGCTTGATAAATGCACTCATTGTGTATGAGCTGCCCTGAAACTAGCACTGCATAGGGCATTCTTTAGCAAAAGATATATAGTATAACTGAGACAAGTAAAAAACAGCCCAAACTGGTTTAACCATTTAAATATATGCAGTTTTACCAATAATAATAAATCTTACCTTCTAAAATTCTGTGTACCAATTGATTCCAACTATTAAAGAAAAGAAAACATAAATAAATACAAATACTTAATATAATAAAACCAGACAATTTCTTCTCTTGGTTATATTTGCCTTACTTCACTTAAACCAGAAATAACTGATTCTATATCTTGGAGTACAGTACAGGACACAGGCAACTTATTCATACACCATGGGTTATAGGCTCAGACCTTCTGGTAAATGGACACTGGCAAGCTTTTTAAGACATTCTCCTCTAGGGTGCCTTGGTATTAACCCCACCCCAGTCCTCAGTTTTGTAGCAAGCATTGCAGAGTAACAAGGACATTTTAGGGAGGGTGACCTGTGTCTTGTACTGTACTCTAAGATATGGAATTTCAAGGTAAGTCAAAATTCCACTGATATTATTTGTACAGTGCAGGACACAGGCAACTCATTCATACACCACGGGACATGGTGTGATGTGATCAGCTGTCCAATCACAGCTGATCACATCATTGCCCCTCGGTGCCACCCATCAGTGCCCAGTGCCGCCGATTAGTGCCCATCAGTGCTGCATATCAGTGCTGCATAGTAGTGCCTCATTATCATCCCTCTCCCCATTTTTTTTATATTTTCAACTGTCCCTTTTGTTAAAGACAGATTTTTTGGATCATCAGAGTCATCCGTGGATACTATTTCACATGCACTTCACACATGGACTTATATGCTATTTATTATACACTTTATTCACATGGACTGTGATCGTCTATTGGAAAACATGTTGTGCTACACTATTTTAGTATATTATTTTTAGCACATATTTATAGAGTAATTAGCGCTACTTCAATATGTTACACAATTTTATGGGTGTTGGCAACACTACAGAAGTTGGCTGCTGTTTACACTTTTCACTTTATTAGCACTTTATTATTAATAACTATTGTTGAACACATTGGTAGCGCATTCGTTTTTTATTGTTTATTCACTTCCTCATTGTCAGTGCCACCTATCAGTACCGCCGATTAGTGCCCATCAGTTCTGTATATCAGTGCCTCATTATCAGTGCACATTAGTGCCACCTCATCAGTGTGGCCTCATCATTGCCCATCAGTGCAGCCTCATCAGTGCCCATCAGTGAAGGAGAAAAATTACTTATTTACAAAATTTTATAACAGAAACAAACAAAAACTTATTTTTTTTTTCAAAATTTTCGTACATTTTTTACTTGTTTAGCAAAAAATTCAAAGCCCAGCAGTGATTAAATACCACCAAAAGAAAGCTCTATTTGTGGGAAAAAATATAAAAAATTCATATGGGTACAGTGTTGCATGACTGCCCAATTGTTGTTTTATCGTTTAAAGTGCGACAAATTGGCCTGGGCAGGAAGGGGGTGAAAGTGCCCTGTATTGAAGTGGCTAAACATGCTGAAAGAATGAAAGCATATTAGTAGTCTTACCAGAAATTAATCTACCATTATGTTTTTGCTTGTGAGTGGAAAGCACCCAGAAGAATTCATGTAAACATGGAAAGAACATACATACTACATGCAGACAGTGTCCTTGGTGTTATTGACCACAAGGAAAGTGCAGTAACTACTGTATCACACAGGAACAGCTGGCTTTGCCAAAAATACTGGTTTATGTACAATTACTTAATGATTGTATGCATATTCTTCAAATAAAATATTGTTTTCCTCTTAAAGCGTATCTATGTTCAAATGTAAAATTATATATGCATTTCCACATTGTATTTCAGTCATTTATAGCCGACTCCTATTATTCTCAATGGTCTTCAAGTTTGAAAATGTAGTTTTTGAAGAATCCCACACATTTACTTCCTTGAACACAGTGACACATATTCAGCACAACCGGTGAATATGCACTGCTATGTCACACATTTCACAGAGCCTGCTGTCTGAGCTACAGAGGTGCTGAGAAGAGATGTTTCAGGAGTCAGTACAGGAATCACTGCTTGCATGAGCAAATTACCATGCCCTTAGAAATTGAAAGTAGTGAGCAGAAGAGAAGCTGCAAAGCACACAGGGAATCCAGGAAGTAGTGGAAAGAGACGGTCAGCAGACAGGAAGCATTCACAGCATGAGAGTAGATTTTTCATCTTAGTTTATAATAGATTGTCAGAATAACTATCATTTCGTATTGCTAATACAATGCTTATGTTAAAAAATGTACAGTATGCTGTGACTTCACATTTGGCATGTAATTTTTTTTGGGGGGGAGTGGGTACCCTGTTTTTACGGGCAACCAGCTCCCCCCTCCCTCCCTGCAATCTTCACACGTCACAGGTCCCAAAAGATTGCCTGGCCAATCACAGCACGCAGCGGTGGTCGCGCATGTGCAGTGTGTGCCTGGCTGTGAAGCCACAGCCAGGCGCCCACAGTAACAATGCTGGAGCCGCGGAAAGGTGCGGGTTTTGTGCGCCCACATCGCTGGACAGGTGAGTGTCTGATTCTTAAAAGTCAGCAGCTAAACTTTTTGTAGCTGCTGACTTTTAAATGGGTGGAACTCCGCTTTAAGTATTCATTTTGGGTCGGGTCTCTATTTGTGTTCCTAGCAGCTTTTACTTATAAATATTTTATTTTATTTTAGCTAGTTTAGTGATTAATCACAGTACTTGTAAGGTCATAACCACGTAATATCTAATCTGCTATTATTTGAAGTGTACGTCTATTTAACAATGGTATTTTTGCATTCTTCTAGATTACTACTTTCAGTAATTTATCAAATATAGTGTACAATAGGACAACCTAGCTGCTGAGACAAGTGGCACAAAGGAACAAGAGCTTTCTAATAGTTTTCTGAGTCATGAACTACACCTTTTCATCGTCAATCACTTTTAAAGCTTGCCAGCACTCTCGTGGTGACCAATATATTTACTTCTAAAGATAAGTGTAGATATTTTAAGATAAACTGCAACACTGGGAACAAGTCTAATGGATAATGAAGGAACACAACAGTGCCAACTGAAAATACTATCTACTGCAAATGGTCACATTCCACCAGAACTTCACAGCACCACAAGAAAAATAATTAATATTGGTTAGCATTACCACATATTCCTTACTCATTTACCTAAATGTTCTCAACGGTATACTACATATAGGGTCGTTGCACACAGGAGCCTCAGTTCTGTCTCAGTAGAGGGTCCATTGACTGAACCCCTGCCAAGTTGAATCATACATACAGTACATGACATCTGTGTCCATTTTTTTCTGTCACATATGGAACATCTGTGTCCATGTTTTCCTCCATCTTGTGAGAGAATAAAAATGGATCCATGTAATCCCTATGGGCGTCCGGATGTAAACAGATGTGCATCCAACTATACCCGCCAACATCTGGTCAAAAAAGCAGACCTGCTTGTAAAATTTACTGTGTTCTAGCTGACAAACCTGAATGAACTCTGGATGTAAAACGGACACACATCCATTTACATCTAGCCACCCACTGCATACACTGCAGTTCCTTTTTGATCTGTTTAATTACTGTTTAAAAATGGACTGACAGAAGGCTTGCATCAAGGAGACCTTAAAGTGGTTGTAAAGGCACAAAGTTTTTTTTATCTTAATGCATTCTATGCATTAAAACAAAAATACTTCTGTCTGCAGCAGCCACCCCTAGCCCCCCCCCCCCCCAATACTTACCTGAGCTCCATCTCTATCCAGAAAGATCCACAAGTGAATTGGCTGTCTGGGACTCTTCCTCCTGATTGGCTGAGACACAGCAGCAACGCCATTGGTTTATGCTGCTGTCAATAAACCAATGGCGCTGCTGCTGTGTCTCAGCCAATCAGGAGAGAGAGGGGGCAGTGCCGAACCACAGCTGCTTGATGTGGGGGCACTCAATAGGAGGGAGGGCCAAGAGCTCCACCCAGAAGAGGAGGATCCGGGCTGCCCTGTGCTAAACCATTGCACAGAGCAGGTAAGTATGACATGTTTGTTATTTAAATAGAAAAAAACAAGACTTTACAATCACTTTAAAGCAGAGTTCCAGGCTTTTTTACATTTATTAAAAGTCAGCAGCTACAAAAAGTGTAGCTTCTGACTTTTAATAAACAGACACTCACCTGTCCCACGGTCCAGCGATGTGGGCACCCGAGGCCCCGCTCCTCTCCCCCCTCTTCTCTGCGGCGCCGTTATTGGAGCTGTGGGCACCCGCCCGTTATAGCTTGTGGCTTTTCGAGTAGACAGGCAATCCTCTGGGACCTTGGATGTGTCCCAGAAGATTGCAGAGAGGGGGGGCTGCCTAGGGGGAGAGGAGGAGTTGTCTAGGTGGCCGAGTAGCGGAAGAAGGAAGTAGGACAGTAAGTCCATCTCTAAAGTAGGTACCCATTCTCCCCCCCAAAAAATTACATGCCAAATGTGGCATGTAAGGGGATGAGAAGTGCTTAAAGCAGAAGTTCCACTTTTGGGTGGAACTCCGCTTTAAGTCAGCTTGTTCAGCATTTGTCTGTATAGTGTTCCTTACATAGCATTTTATAGTACTGCCTGCCAAAAAACAGTTAATGTTTTGGGAAAATATCCGACGTTATTCAATAAGGAATGTAGCTTTCAGCAGCTAAAATGTATGTCTTAGCTTTTCTGCAGCAGTCAGAGCTGGAAAATTTTGGAGAGAGAGAGAGACAAACACAATCAACAGGCCTTTCCACATGAAGACCTTATCACAATTAATCAAACCAAAACAATCCCTGCTAGTTTTTAACTTCAGATTGTGGCTGCTTTTCTCTATGCATGGCTTACTGCGGGGGAGTGTACAAGTACCTATGACATTCACACATGTGAATTGCCTAAATTAGCAATCTCACCAAGAAAAATACCACATTGGCATATCCTGTATTGCATTTTATTAAGCCCATTCTTTATTTGGAAATCTGGATCTCAGTACACATTTGGTAAATGTTCCAGCTGCCAGGCCCAATTGGCTAGTTTGAATTGTCTGCTTGAAGAGGGAGAATTCATTATTATTACCATAATTTGCCCATTGATCTATAAGGATAATGCACCATTTTACCTCTAACTACATATGTTGCATAGTTGCCAACAATCTGAAAAAAATGTACAGGGACTCTTTTTTGTCTATAGTGGGGGCATTAGTAGGCGTGGTCTGGGATGGGGCGAAAAATAGATATGGTTTCAATTATGCTCAATAATGGGCATAACTAAAAGGGGTTTGATTAAGTACAGTGTGAGATAACTTACATAGTGGATAATGTGGTAATATCCTATATAAGGGGAATGGAGGGAGAAAGAAAGAAAAAAAAAAAAGAGAAAGGGGTATGGAGGGAGAAAGAAATAAAAGAAACTCTGCACTGATCTCTGATCACTGATACCAGCCTCTAAATTAAGTTATCTGTGAAATACTCTACAGAGTTCCCTAATGCCAGACCCCTAAGATGAGTCCTGTGTAATATTCTGCAGATTTCTCTCATCAGTCATACCATTCCTTAAAAGAGAGTTATCTGTGAGTTCCTTTATACCAGCCCCCCAGGATTAGTTCTGTGCAATGTTCTGCACAGTTCTCTGACCACTGATAGCAGCCCATTCGGAAAGTTTTCTGGTCAACACTGCGGATTTCACTGATCAGTGATATTAGCCCCCCATAGCCTGTTTTGTGCAATACTCTGCACAGTTCTCTGATGACTGATAGCAGCCCATATAGAAATTTGCTGTGCAATATTCAGCACAGTTCTCTGATAACAACCAATAAAGAGAGAGAGAGATATGCCCCCCACTTCATACAGGTTCCTCATTCCTCACCTGAACCACTACTCGTATAGACAGCAGCACCATGAACACAGCCAGTCTAATCCACAGTGCACCCATTGGCTAAAATGTGGTGCAGACTGCCTCCTACTACCTCCCTGCCACTGACTGCCTGAACTTGTGTTAGATCCCTCCCTCTTCCTCGATCAATCAATCCTGACTCCCAGCCCATCCATCTGACAATGCGGGCAGCCCAGGATGACACTGGATGACGGTGGAGCAATGCAAATTTTTTAAGGGGGAACAGACACCCTGGCCTAGTCCGTCCCTGTCCGGGACAAAGCATATTTTTCAGTATTCTGACCGGGACAGCCACAGCCCGGACATGGGTCTGAAACCCGTGAATGTCCCGGGAAAATCGTGACTGTTGACAACCATGATGTTGTGGACATTTATTTTGTAGCTGTTGTGATCTGTCTATAGCAGTGTTTCTCAAATTGTGTGCTACGGGGAGCCTGAGAGCCATCACTATAACAGTCAGGCCGGGGGCATGGCCACGGTAGCCGGCTGCTGATGCATTCTGGGAGTTGTAGTCTGCGCTCAAGTGCAGAGAAAAACAACAACTCCCGGAGACCGGAGGCTAGAAGGCAAGGTGTGCTAAGGGATGGGGACGCATTACTGGCTTGGGCTGCAGGGCTGGGCGCTGGTAGCAACTTTACCCCAGAACCAGGAGCATCACCCCCCTACAAGGACCTGCTGAGCTGCCAGGTGAGAGACCCTGACACCCCCAGCTGACCCCCACATCCCTCCCCCTCTCATATACCTCATTTGCCCTGCCCCAGTGATCAGGCTGCATTTATGGACACTGGTGAGGCTGCATTAATAGGCACTGGTGAGGCTGCATTAATGGGCACTGGTGAGGCTGCATTTATGGGCACTGGTGAGGTTGCATTTTATGGACACTGGTGAGGCTGCATTTATGGGCACTGCTGAAGCTGCATTTATGGACATGAAATATGGGAGTTATGTGAATACTAGTATCTCTTATATAGCGCTGCGTAAACTGTTGGGGCTATATAAATCCTGTATAATAATATAATAATAATAATAATAATAATAATAATAATAATAATAATAATAATAATCTCAGCATTTCAAAGGCATGTTTTTTTTGTTTTGTTTTTATTGCCATGTTGTTGTTTTAACCTGCTGGATAGTTAGCACTTCTACACTGAACACTGCCCCACCTACTGGTGACCTCTGTACACTGCCCTGCCTACTGGTGACCTCTGTATACTACGCTACCTACTGCTGACCTCTGTACACTGCCCTACCTATTACTGACTTCTGTACACTGCCCTACTTACTGTTGACCTCTGTACACTGCCCTACCTACTGGTGACCTCTGTAAACTACCCTACCTACTACTGACCCCTGTACGCTGCCCTACCTTCTGGTGACCTCTGTACACTACCCTACCTACTACTGACCTCTGTTCACTGCTTCACCTATTGCTGACCTCTGTATACTGCCCTACCTACTGGTAAACTCTGTACACTGCCCTACCTACCGCTGACCTCTGTACACTGCCCTACATACTACTGACCTCTGTATACTGCCCTACCTACTGCTGACCTCTGTACACTTCCCTACATACTACTGAGGCCCTAAACTAATAGAATAAATCAGCCTGCAGTACCAGATGTTCTGTTTTCATGATAAACTTCAGCATCAGCCTTGTGGGGGTGACCAATTACTCCCCAGACATGAAAACAAAAGAATGATTACAGAGTTTCTCACTGAAGCTAAATAAGGTGGGCTAAGTTTATATTTACACATCGACATTAGTTTTATAAGATTTTTCCCCCTCTTTCTTTATGCCGTGTTTACTTTTCATTGGGGGATTGCTAGTTAATCTTTTTTTTTTAATGGTATTGATCAATTTCATGTTGTCTGGGTAGATCTCCACCTCTCAAAGGTTGCCTACCCCTGATCTAGTAGGTCCAGCAGATGTTCACATCCCTAAGGCAGAAAGGGATACTACTATATATTTTATCTATTTCTGTATGACTCAAAGGTGCCTGGAATCATATGCACAGGAGGCGCACTGATTTAGATTTTTTTTTTTTTTAAGCATTTTAGTAACTGTTAGAGCCTTCTAATTTACAAAACAAAATATGTTTTTACTTGCAAAGAGTAATCGTGTAAAAATGTAGTAGGATTTAATAATGACAAAGTTGGATATAAACACTGCTATCCAGAGTCACTTGTTAAACTTACAATCCTCATTTAAATTTGCTCTACTTGAGATTCGATCAGACTTCAGCCACCTGCATTTTATATTCTTTTTCTTGGAAAAAATAGCTTTGGAAACATTGTGCTTCAGCTGATTACTCGGGTCATTGGGCAAAATGTAAAAAGCATATATTATTTTAGTGACAAATTAATTTTAAAATATATCAGCTTATGTATTGCACAGCTCAGTGGTGTGCAGTAACTCAAAGTTGCCAAACTGCTGAATGTGTAACTTTGATTGTTTTTTTGAGAAACTGCACATCTCAGATCTTAAAGCAGACCTTCAGTATTTTTTTTCATCTTTCCATCTATTAAATCTTCTGCCCTTGTTGTTTTAACTTTGGATAGTATTTTTTTTTTCTGCCAGTGAATATCTTATACAGCCCACTTCCTGTTTCTTGTTTGGTCCTTAGCCTAGGCCAGTGATGGTGAACCTATGGCACGCGTGCCACAGCTGGCACATCAAGCCCTCTCTGTTGGCACGCCAGGGGAATCCCCCAGCCAGACAGTCACTTGCACTGACGGTGCAGGCAGGGAGCATCCGACTCCCTTCCTTGCTTCAGTGCCAGTGACATCGGCAGGGGGGTGGGCAGCCAGTCATCTTGTTCCATGTGCGCCATTTAGGAGGGGTGTAAAATTCTTCTTCCTCCACCGAACGACTCTGTTCAGCAGCTTGTATACATGATTAAATTCCGCGCCAAAATTATTAATCACAGTGTATATAAAATAATATGCATAGTGGTTGTAGAGAAGCTTCAAAATGGCAAAGATGTGTTCATTACAAATTATGTGAAAAGACTGCAGTTCCTCTTTATCATTGCATTATTTAAAAGGTGCATGACAGTGTGACCTGACCAGAATTTCCAGTGACACAAGGGCTCTAAATCAAACATTTTATATTAAAATTTACTAGCACTTTTATAAGTTAAATATGCAATCATTTTGAAAATCGTTCTTAACATCTTATTTCACATTACAGTAAAGGATTTAATAGTTCAGTGAAATATAAAAAAAAAGGCACAGATGAGATATATTCCTTCCAAGTGACTTAATGAAATTGGCTCTGGTAAACATTTAAATTCATAGGAGCTAAATGACTGAATAGCCTTACATTTTACAAAAATAAATACAATTCTTTTTGTGATTAATGGGGCAATTTTAATCTGTAGAATAAAAACATTCACTGGAGCCTATTAAACTGAATTCCATAGAATTTTAAATGAAGGAACCAAAATAACCACAACCGAAGTATTTTAGAAATTGAATATATCTATAGCAGAAATAACTTACATAACATACAGTATATAGTATAATATGTTGTAGGTTCTTCTATTTCCTGGAATAGAATCCCATCCCATTAGAGCTGCTACAAAACAACAATAAGACTACCATGCTGTTCACTTAATTGGCTTAACCACTTGCCAACCACCCCATGCAGATATGCTGCTGCAGGGCGACCGCTCTGTGTTGGATCACATATCTGAAACGTGATCAGCGCTTCCAAGTAGGGGGCGCATGTAATCACACACATCGCCCTGGTTCTGCTGCGATTTGTTACAGCACAAGCCGATCAGTGGGTCCCAGCCAATGATTGATGGCCGGCACCCGCTGAATGATTTTATCATTAATGGAAGGGAGCTCTGTGTTGTAAACACAGAGCTCTGAATACTGACAGGCAATCTTGTTGTTTTTTTTATTCCCTGCAAAGCAGGGAAACAAGCAGCAAGATCGTTCAATAAAAGCAGCACATAAAACACACAGTAAACATTGTTAGTGAAACATTTAACCCCTTTCCCAGCCAGTGTCATTAGTACAGTGACATTGTATAGTATTTGCCCTGATTACTGTATTTGTGTCACTATTGAAGTCAGTTAGTGTACTCACCCCAGCCAGCCTCAGCTAGTGTCAGATTGTTGCCACACTATCACAGTCCCAGTCCCACAGTTGCTGATCACTGCCATTAGAAGGGTAAAAAAAAAATAACAATTCCAGTATCTACACCAGACGCTATAACTTTCACACAAATCACATAGCTATACAGGCACGTAGAAGAGTATATTTTGGCTTAAATTCATAAAGAAATTAGATTTTTTTTTATTTGATTAGATATGTTTAATAGCAGGAAGTTTTTTTTTTTCTTGTCCTTTTTTTCCATTTTTATTGCAAAAAAATAAAAAAAATGTGATAATGAAATACCACCACAAGTAACCTCTATTTGTGTGGATTTTTTTTTAATAAAAATTCCATTTGCATACAGTGTTGCATTACCAAGCAATTGCCAGTTAAAGTAGCACAGTGCTGAATAGCAAAAATGCTGTTTATGAAGGGGGTAAACTCTTCCAGAGGTCATATGGTTTACCCTAGGTTAACACCCATGCGTTTTTAGTGCATTTTGAAGTTTGCAGAAATGCACTACAGTCCATTTAACATGGTTTCCTATGGTACACGCTCACATCTATGCGTTTTTGAAAAGGGTCAGGAATTTTTTTTTCGCATTTAATTGACTTCACAATGGAATCACACTAAAAACGCAAGTGTTGTGTTTGTGATGCAATTTTTGACATCGAGTCTGCCCAACCCACAGGCACACTCCCGCAGCATGCAGCAGGAGAGAGAGCGTGCCACCGAGAAAGAGTGTGCCCGCCCACTAACGCACCTGCGTGAGCCGACGTACGGCTGCGGCGATTTCCACAGGAGAGCCAAGTGGTTAATGTAGAGAGTGTAATTCCAAGTGCTCCTTCAACTTGTCTTCACTTGAATACTTGAAGCTTTTTGCTGCAAATAAGCACCAATGCCCGTACTTGTGAATTTGTACAAAAGGGAATGTAGCAGAATATGATGGGGAAACCTTGTTAGATGTAAGGACATCCGTCTTTATTCTCCCTCGTCTCAGTTGTGAATGCCGCACTTTCTGAGGGTGTGTGCAAACAAGTAAGATATTTTACAACATAAGCAAAACTGTTTCTTTTATTTTTTTGGGGGGGATCTCCTAGAAGGATGGTGGCTTCATCCTTGCCTAGGTTTGTAGGATTATAGGAATTAAATTTATACACAAGAGGGGAAGAAAAAGAAAGGAAAAAAAGGGGTGGGGGTAAAGGGAAGAGTCTAGGAGTGGGGGTAAGGTAATCCCTTTCCATCCCCACCATGGACTAATAATTAGGGGACAAATAATATTAACTGAATATTAGGTCTTGTAAATGATCCATATAAATCTACAACCCATACTGCAGGAGATAGTACTTGGGGTGATTGCCCATATCTAGGAATATTTGCTCTTACTGCAGTAAGGAAATGGCACAACACATCTTTATTAATGGATTGAATTGTTCCTGGGATAACAAAGTAAAGGAATAGAAAGGGTATTCAGTATTTCAGAGTCTGTAACTCTATAGTAAATTTAAAAGATACTGCTCCAGAAATGTTTGATAGGGGGCATCCCAACCAGATATGACTTATATTACAACATTCGGCATGACATCTCCAACAATGATATGGAACATAAAAAAAGGGAGGACATCAGCACATCAATACAAATGGGTAAGAATTTTAAAGTTATTTTCCTTTGCTTTGCTAACAATAGTTTATGTGAAATAATTAGGGTATTTCCATGAGTCTTCTCAGTCTATTGTAGTCTCTATCCAATCTTCCCACATTTTGATATATTTAGGTAGGTTGGAGCATGCAAGTTGTGACAGATTTTTGCATATTTGAGATACATTGTGAGTTGGGTGGAATTTTGTAGAAGCAATCACTAGAAAGGAGTATGAGTAGTAGCTCTGTCCGGGAGAGAAGTTGAATTGTTGTTAGGCAAACCAGTGGCAAGTTACACTCGTGTGCTTGTACCAGCCGTTCATGGTCTAGGTCCCAAATGCAAAGCTCTTCAATGCTGAGAGGGGATGCTGGGTTGTCAAAAACAGTCATGGGTCCCATACAAAATAGATAGGTAAGTTGGAGATGGTACAGTCCCAGGTGGCAAGTAATTGTTTTGTAAGGTATGATACAACGGCGGATCCAGGGGGGGGGGAAATTGCCCCCCCCCCCCCGAGACAATCATGTCACATTGGCTTTTAAAAAAAATATATATATTTTTTTTAAAACTGCTTTGCGGTGCCTGCAGCTGCCGCTGCCGAGTCTCTCACTCTCTCTCTCTCTCATCACCAGGGCCGGGCTGGCCCAGCCCAGTAGGCTGCCTGTCCTGAGGCTGCTTTGAGCTGTAGCTGACTGCAGCGCTCCCCCTCAGACTTGCGTGTATAACACCGGGCATCTCTCGCTGTGTGTGAGAGCTGGGTCTGTGTTCGACTGTGCTGCCTGTGCTAGACCTGCTCGTGTGATAGTAGATGGAGATGGAACACTGATTGAATCAGTGTTTTGTCTATCACACAAGCCCGTCTAGGGGGGGACCTTGCTAGAGCACACGGCCCTGCCGAACACAGACCTACAGCTCCTGTTTGTTCCATGACACATGTCGGGAGGGGAGATACCTGCTGTGTGTGATTGAGTATAGTGGGGCTTCATTCATATACAAAGTGGGGCTGCATTCATATACAAAGTGGGGCTGCATTCATATACAAAGTGGGGCTGCATTAATATACAAAGTGGGACTGCATTCATATACAAAAGTGGGACTGCATTCATAGACAAAAGTGGGACTGCATTCATAGACAAAGTGGGACTGCATTCATAGACAAAAGTGGGACTGCATTCATAGACAAAAGTGGGGCTGCATTCATAGACAAAAGTGGGCCTGCATTAATATACAAAAGTGGGCCTGCATTAATATACAAAAGTGGGGCTGTATTCATATACAAAGTGGGGCTGCATTCATATACAAAGTGGGGCTGCATTCATATACAAAAGTGGGGCTGCATTAATATACAAAGGTGGGGCTGCATTCATATACAAAGGTGGGGCTGCATTAATATACAAAGTGGGGCTGCATTCATATACAAAGTGGGCTCTGCATTCATATACAAAGTGGGGCTGCATTAATATACAAAGTGGGGCTGCATTAATATACAAAAGTGGGACTGCATTCATAGACAAAAGTGGGACTGCATTCATAGACAAAAGTGGGGCTGCATTCATAGACAATAGTGGGACTGCATTCATATACAAAAGTGGAGCTGCATTTATATACAAAAGTGGGACTGCATTCATATACAAAAGTGGGGCTGCATTTATATACAAAAGTGGGGCTGCATTTATATACAAAAGTAGGGCTGCATTTATATACAAAAGTGGGACTGCATTTATATACAAAAGTGGGACTGCATTTATATACAAAAGTGGGACTGAATTTATATACAAAAGTGGGACTGAATTTATATACAAAAGTGGGACTGCATTTATATACAAAAGTGGGACTGCATTTATATACAAAAGTGGGGCTGCATTCATATACAAAAGTGGGACTGAATTTATATACAAAAGTGGGACTGCATTTATATACAAAAGTGGGACTGCGTTCATATATACAGTGGGGCTGCATTCATATGTACAGTGAGGCTGCAATGATGGGCACTGATGAGGCTGCATTGATCTCTTGTACCATGGCTTCAGTCTCTGGCCATCTCTTGTACCATGTCTCCAGTCTCTGACCATCCCTTGTACCATGACCATCCCTTGTACCATGTCTGCAGTCTCTGACCATCTCTTGTACCATGTCTGCAGTCTCTGACCATCTCTAGTACCATGTCTGCAGTCTCTGACCATCTCTTGTACCATGTCTGCAGTCTCTGACCATCTCTTGTACCATGTCTGCAGTCTCTGACCATCCCTTGTACCACGTCTGCAGTCTCTGACCATCTCCTGTATCATGTCTGCATTTTCTGACCATCTCTTGTACCACGTCTGCAGTCTCTGACCATCTCTTGTACCATGTCTGCAGTCCATGACAATCGTCTACAAACTATGGGATAGATTTATGGCATTTATATTAGATTTTTTAGCGATACTTCAACATTGCAGCAGACACACCGGACACCTAATTGAGTTCTGTAAGCAACACCTTATTTTCTGGCAGTGCCCCTCCCAAGACTAGACTCTGGATTCGCCCTTGGTATGGAATAGAAGACAGGGCTTATAGTTTGAAACACTGAGATTTGTTCAATAGCTAGAAAGTCCCTGCACTTTTGTTCACAGCAGGAACGTCGTTCCCTTTGCAGGACTCAAGCAGCAGAGGCGTACTAAGTGGGGGGGGCGGGCCACCATGGGTGACACACGGCTGAAGTCAAGAGAGAACCAAGTGTGGGGGGTGGGCAGGTTTAAGCCACAGTACCACAGCGGTGACAGGAAGAACACGGAACACGGACGCGGAGAGCCTGTAGTGGCTTTTCAAGGTGGGGGGTGTGAGCCGAGTGACACCCCCTTCTCCCGTGCCCACGCACCGTGGCTCTGTTCAGTCTCGGCTGTCTCAGCCGAGCAGAGTGAAGCCGCCTCCCCCTCCTCTCTACACAGGGGGAGGGGACCCGTCACCTGACCAGTTCTGTGCATGTCCCGCACGTATTACGTACTGTGGGGGGGAGTGGGGGTTTGCACTGTAGGGGTGTCTGTACTGTGGGGGGTGGGGGACTGCACTATAGGGGTGTCTGTACTGTGGGGGTCTACACTGTAGGTCCGGTGCGGGAGCGGGAGCGCGAGCGCGCCTAATTTAAATGGCACATGCCCATTTAAATTACGCGGGCTTACGCCGGGGGCAGCCGGCGTAGTTTTCATCGCAAGTGCTTTGTGAATCAGGCACTTGCGATGAAAAATTGCGGCGGTGTAATGTATCTACGATACGTTACGCCGCCACGATTCTACCTGAATCTGGCCCTAGGTTCCACTGAATTTAAGTTAGGGGTATCAGAGTAAAATGGCCTGAATACAAATGCACACCACACTTTTCACGTATTTATTTGTAAAAAAAATTAAAACAATTTATCATTTTCCTTTTACTTCACAATTATGTGCCACTTTGTGTTGGTCTATAACACAAAATCCCAATAAAATTAATTTACGTTTTTGGTTGTAACATGACAAAATTTGTAAAATTTTAAGGGGTATGAATGCTTTTTCAAGGCACTGTATAAGAAAGATTAGCTACACTAACTCAAGGGAAAATAATAATTGAATCTCTGCAAAACACACATCTTTCAATACACACACACCCTTCTCGGAGTAGAAATACTATTTATCACATTTGCAATTTTTTAGATTCAATGAATTCAAAAGTCACAGCTTTTCGGGTATTTGAAAACAGCATAAAATATTAGATTCATCTATCATGCAGAAAAACATCATCCACATGAAGTTGGAACATGTCTTTGACAGGAAGTTGGCCCTCTATGACATTCTCAAGCCTTCAGGGCAGAAAAGTAAAAAGGAAACATCTTGTAGTTATTTAAATGACTGCAGGGTAATTAGACAAATTGAACATAATTTAACAGTGGTTAAAATCTTCAGGGAGGCGATATGAAAACTGCTGAAGGTTACTTCAATAATATCAGTAAAATAACATAGAGAAAAGGATTTGAGCTGTAAAAATGTAAAGAGAGAATTTAATACAATAAGTGAGGAAAAGTACTATAAATTTTGTTTCCAGTTTTAATGGTAAAGAACACAAAAATTACAGTGGCAATTACTTTTTTTTTATAAAGAGCATAGTCTTAAAATACAGGCAGTTTTGTGAGCTGACTAGTACAGAAAAGGCATTGCTCTGTCAAGTCTGATTGTGTTGTGTTTCAGAAAGGCAGTTCAGATGGTGTTAAGGAGTAGCTGAATTACATTTTCTGCCTATGGTACTAGAAGGAAGAGGGAACTTACATCATCACTGCTTGCTTAAAACAATAACAAAGATAACTGTATTTTCAGCCCTTTTTCATCATGCATACTTCTCTCTGCAACCTGTTTGAAAAAGTAAAACACCAGCGATACTACTATTCACAAACAAACTGCTAAAAGGAGAGGTTAAAATGGCTGGAGTGTCTAGGTTGCAGTAGATGGCATCAGGGAAACCAATATGCAAACACATGTTTATAATAGTCAAATGATAGCAATAGTGGGAAGATGCTACCTCATGCTACAAGCTAGCAAGAGAGTGCAATACTTCACCTAATGAGACCAATGGAAAAAGGAGTTACTAATGGCGCTCAACAGTTCTAATAAAAATGAAGTTCCTTCCCCCCTTCTTTTTTTCCCCTACCCCATTTGATAGTTTTAGACGTTCACTATTTATACCTATGACATACTGTATATACATAGTAAAGGGTGGTGATATGAATAGGCGACAGTGTCAAAGAAGTGGCACCAACATCCCTGTAAATATGTATAGACAAAGGGACAAAGGTAGAGTAGAGATCCAGTAGAGATCTTTTTACCTGTGACTTGGTATTAAGCCAAATTGATGGTCATCATTGGGTATTAAATCTATGGACAACTCAGACAAGGCACAGAAAGGAATTTAGTAACCAGGATCTATCCAAAAATAGATGAGTTGATAAATATTAGCTTCAAGCAATTAGTGAAGTGAATGGCACATGAAGAGGGAAAGGGGAGGGAGTGGTGGGAGTGTTGGGGGTTGGAAGGATGTGAAGGGAGGAAGTCAGGGGAAGCAAAGAAGGGAAGGAAAAGAAGAAGTGAGGGGGAGAAAAAAGGAAAAAAAGGGAGGGAAAAAGGGGGGGGAGAGAAGGGAGGGGAGAACGGAGAAAAAAAGGGAAGGGAGGGGAGAATTGGGGGGGGGGGAAGGAAAATAGGGAAGGACAAGGAAAAGGAGGGGAAGAGAGAAAAAAGAAGGGGAGAGAAGGATATATGGGTTGGAAAATAATTTGGAAAGATCCTGGTTACTAAATCCCTTTCTGGGCCTTGTCTGAGTTGTCCATAGATTTAATACCCAATGATGACCATCAATTTGGCTTAATACCAAGTCGCAGGTAAAAAGATCTCTACTGGGAGTGGGTGATTGATATTGGGCATGGCGGCCAACAGCATATACTGTCTTGTAAAATTAATGTTTTTGTGATGCATTTAAAGTCATTGCTATGTTTCTAACTGTATTTCGTTCTATGCAGTACAACATCCAATTGTTCTCAAACATACCCTGAGGAAGCACCAAGTGGCGAAACATGTCGGGATACGTCACTCCAACGCCATTTTCGAGTGACCAATTTTTCTATCAATTTAGACTGTGGATGTTATCTTGTACTTGCGTACTTTAAGCATAGCCAAACCTTTTTATGTAATAAAAACCCTGTTATACTTTTTACATATTGTAGTATTGAAAAGTTTTTCTTTGCCGACACCCCCCAAAATCCCACCAAAAAACGTCCCTTTGTCTATACTGTAAATACATGTTTTTACCTCTTTATAGTTACATTTTTTCACCAAATATACGTCCCCTATGCCCGCTGTAGGGAGATATGAGTGGCATCCGCGCCATGGTCTTTCCATGTTTTTGGTCTATACTGGTAAGCATCAGCTCTCCTTCCCCCTACCCCATTGTTAATTCTTGTATATTAGGTATCATTTGCTTTACTACCTTGACATTATGTACTGTATACCTTTGTCATTTTTGATTTTTGATTTTTATAAATGTATTCCTCCTGAAGAAGCGGTAGATTTCCACGAAACATGTTGAGGAGTTTTCCCTATTTTCACTGAAGAGCTACTGTATCTCCTATTTCCATCTTGGAGGTCATCAAGTGCCAGTGTCTCCTTCCTATTATTCCTAATGCACGATCCACACTAAGTCTTCAGAGACTTGGTCACACCACAAGCTGTGCCATGGCTCTGAAAACGGGAATGTACTCTGTGGTAAATGCAGTACACATGGGTCTGGAATGTTTCACAACCAGAGACCAGCACCCGAAGGTCACATTTGTGGCTGGCTCTGTAATAATTTATTTAAGCGGGGTCCAGGTACAGACTCCAGAAGCTGTTGCTGAGCATTTTCCGATCTGGATAGCTGCATAAGACACCTGTTCAAGCAGCGGGTAGATGATGTAATGAATAAAGAAAAAAAAATCTTAATCAAAAAGAAAAAATGGCTAGTAAAAAAAGGTACATCTTTCTTAGTCGAGAAATTACTGCTGTACTCTCAGGACAGTAAGAAAAAAATAGAAAAGTAGGAGGTTTTTTTTCCTGTAGATGGCAGTATAACCCAAATATATCTGAATCCGATGTCCCTTAATCAACACAAAAGAAATGTTTTGTTTTGTTTTTTTTAATTTTGCCTTGACATACACTTTAAGGTTTAGATTGTTTAGTCAAACTTAGGTAGCTATGCTATTCAATTTCAAACACCATGCATCTTAAATAATGTGAAATATAAGAAAAGCATCTCTACGCTATCACCTTTGGATACAGTGATTACTTAAAATGCAGAGAAAACTAAAACGAAATAGACCAGAATGTTTTATCCAACTATGTCATTAAAAACAAGAACACCGGGCTAAGCAAACCTCACAATACATTGCATCAGTCACAGACTGATTAGTCATGGCAATTTCACACTAACCTCACAGCTGAATTTTTGTAAAGAATGGCTTATAATGGATTAATGCTCAGTAAAGTCCTAAACCTCATGCAATATCAGCTGAGAAAAATTGCTAAAAAGAACAATAGCCACAAAAAACAACACATGTAAATGCTTCTACTGTTCAAGTAGAAGTTTGAGCTATTCCTAACTATACTTAAAGTATAACTACAGGTAATTATTTTTTGGGGTTTTAGAGTGGAGAGGGATAAGAGCACCTGGGTGGTTCTTATTGCTGTCTATGCCCCCATTTGGGAGAGTTACCCTCTCCATTTGTCATGTTAACTGTTATCTTCAAAAGAGAAAATACAACCTAAAACAGAGTTCTGCCTGGGAAAAAAAATACTGCAGCTGCTGACTTTTAATATAAGGATACTTGCCTGTTCAAGGAGCCTGCGATGTCCTTACCCAAAGTCAACCTGTCCCTTGTCTCCGGGTGCAGACACCAACACCCTAAGGTAAACAGTAAGTGAAGCCTTACGCTTCACAGCCTGTTTCCTACCACGCATGTGCAAGTCGCGCTGCCCAATCTGAATGGTCCCTGCTGTCTTTTGGGACCTGTGTGTCTCCCAGAAGACAGCAGGGGGAGGGAAGAAGAAGGGCTGGATATTGCCAGAATTCTATTCCCGGAAGTGGGAGAAGATACCTGGATTTGACAGGTATCTGCCACTCCCTCCCCCCTGAAAGGTGCCAAATGTGGCACCAGAGGTGGGAGGAATCCAATCAGCAGAAGTTCCATTTATAGGTAGAACTCCGCTTCAAACTTTGGGTTGTCTCTGGGAACAGTACTTGAGGGGAAATCTGGTGACCCTGTAGACAACCAGGGATCCCTTCACTTTGGAGAGATTTCTACTCATTTCTTGTTTTAGTTATGGGACAGAAGTGAATGGAAATCTCCCCAATGAGACACAGATGGAAAAATAAAATAAAAAACTGACAGGTGTTATAGCCCTCCCTCACTCTAGCAAAACTAAAAAAAAAAGTTTGTATTTAGCTTTATGTTAAACCTTCTCACAACCCCTTCTAAATCTTAAGGCCCGTACACACCATCGGATATTCTGACAACAATTGTAGGATGGACGTGTTTTGTCGGATAATCCGACCGACTGTATGCTCCATCGGACAATTGTCGGAATTTCCGACAACAAATGTTGGATGGTCATGCTCTCAAATTGTCTGATTATCCGATCGTGTGTACACAAATCCGTCGGACTACAATCCAAGTTTCAAACACGCATGCTCCGAACCAAATCTAACCATCAGACATTACCAGAAGTTGTCTAAAGGGTGGCGCTAAAGAGCTGTAAAACAACTTTGTTTTGTGTACGTTGGCTGAAAAAGTGTTGCCGTCTGTATGCAGAACAAGTTCACGGCCAACGCCCTTCAGACAAAATTCCAGGTCGACATTGCGACTAGAAATTGCTTCCTGGTGTCTGGGCTTTTGTCAGCTCATTCCCAGGCGTAGCAACTCCTATTGCCCGACATCCTGTACATGCAGTTCCAGGCTCCAGGCAGCTGGATTCTAACTGTGCAGTCGGCTAGTTCTCGGAGGGCGTCTATTGACATCCTGCCAGAACCCCGCCACACTTGGGCGCACTCTGTGATCACTGTGTCCTTCAGACACAGCTCATCACAGTTCAAGGTAAGGGGTCAATCACAGTGGCCCTTTACCATGTTACCATCTGTGTCGAATTACAGCCGATCACATTGTAAACAGACTTGCTGATTATCGGCAGTACTTTCCTCACGCGCTGTCACATGTACACTGATAATCAGTGTCCTGATTATCAGTGCAGGCCATCAGTGCCGCCTATCAGTGCAGCCTATCAGTGCCAGCCACTATTGCCTCCTCATCAGTGCCACCTGTCAGTGCTATAGTGCTATCAATCAGTGCCACCCATCAGTCTTCTAATCATTCCCGCCGTTTAGTGCCCATCAGTGCAGCCTATCAGTGCTGCTCTCAGTGCCTCATCTGAGTTGCCTATCAGTGCCTCCTCATCATGTCCATTAGTGCCTCTTTTACAGGGTAGTTAGGAGAAGATTTAGAAGGGAGGATTGGAGCAGGTTTAAGTTAAAGCATAACTAAAAGGTAAAACTTTTTGTTTGTTTGTTTTGGATAGAGTACCTTCTCCCTCATCCCCCAAAAGAGATGGAGGGGTTTGATCTCTATATTTCTCAATGTGCGGGTCCATACCTCCTAATGGGTACTTCTCCCTCCTCAGGTGCCCCATCTCGTAGTCTCTTCCCCTCCTCCGAGTGCATAAATACGTTCCATCTCATCCATGTTTGATTGTACTGTTCTCTCTTATTTTGGCCTGAGAGGACCGAGTCCTCTATAGCCTCTATTTCTCTTACCCTATTCAGCCACTCTGCAATTGAGGGTGATCTAGAATCTCTCCAGTGCAGAGCGACCCCTGCTTTGGCTGTGTTGATCATATGACACAGCACTGACCTTTTTTAAGTCTGCACCGGGATCTGAGAGCACCGAAGCAGTAAGAAGGCAGGGTCCTCTGTTATCCAAAATTCCGTACATTTTTGTAAGATTCTCTGAATCTCTGACCAGTATTGTCTCATTTTCTTACAGGACCAAAATATGTGTAACAATGTCCACCATTCCTCCCCACATCTACAGCAGTGATCCAAGGTTTACATTTACAATTTATGAAGCCGTACTGGTGTATAGTACCATTGCGTTAGGAGTTTGTAATTAGATTCCTGGGTCCGTGTACAGACCGAGGAATTTAGGGCCAGGTAGATAATCTGTTTACATTGAATTTGGTAAAAGGTCCTACCTAAATCTCTTTCCCACTTACTATTGCCCGGCATCTTAAAATCCTCTGAGGGTATATTTAATAATCCATACATCTTAGAAACCACCCTGAAGAGTGGTTATCATCACAGTATGATTCAAATGGAGTTAATTGACGTTGGAAATTTGCTGGTAATCCCAAAGATCCCCAAAAAAAGTGACTTATTTGGAGCACCTGCCAAAAATGTACCGGTATTTCAAAGGGCCCTCTCGGTTGCATCAATAGGTTAATAGTTAGCCAAGTCTCGGACTGGAGGAAATGTGGTACTTGGAATAAGCCTTTCTCTTTAAGTTTATTATATGCTCCTGCCTCCATGCCCGGTGTAAAACTAGGGTTTCCCAATATGGGAAATAAGGGTGATTGCCTTGTTGAAAATTTCGTGTTTCGACATATCCTGGCCGTAATTCGCAGAGTCGGTCCTATTGTGGGATGTTTCTTAAGGGAGGTCGGAAGTACCGTGTAGCACCATGGTGCTCTCTGTAACGGTACTAGGCTGAATTGTTGCTCCATGTCCACCCATCGTTTAAGATCGGAATGTCTACACCAATCTACCAATCTTGCTAGATGTACCGCCTGATATTTAACTATATCTGGGACGGCCAACCCGCCAAAGCACTTGGGTATCATCATCAGATCTCTTTTAATCCTTGGCCGTTTCCCTGCCCATATCAATTTCATAAAAAGGGTACGTATTTGGCAGAGAAAGGTCACTGGGATAGTAATCAGTAGCGCCTGGAACAAGTACAAGATTTTCGGTAGAACACTCATCTTACTTACCGTATATACTCGAGTATAAGCCAATTTTTTCAGCACAGTTTTTTGGGCTGAAAATGCCCCATCTGGCTTATACTCGAGTCACCTTTTTGCGCCTGATCTCCCGGATTTTGGGGACCCGCTACTGGCTAGGGTTTCCCAATATGGGAAATAAGGGTGATTGCCTTGTTGAAAATGTTGTGTTTCGACATATCCTGGCCGTAATTCGCAGAGACGGTCCTATTGTGGGATGTTTCTTAAGGGAGCTCGGAAGCACTGTGTAGCATCATGGTGCTCTCCGTAACGGTACTAGGCTGAATTGTTGCTCCATGTCCACCCATCGTTTAAGATCGAAATGTCTACACCAATCTACCAATCTTGCTAGATGTACCGCCTGATAATATTTAACTATATCTGGGACGGCCAACCCGCCAAAGCACTTGGGTATCATCATCAGATCTCTTTTAATCATTGGCCGTTTCCCTGCCCATATAAATTTCATAAAAAGGGTACGTATTTGGCAGAGAAAGGTCACTGGGATAGTAATCAGTAGCGCCTGGAACAAGTACAAGATTTTCGGTAGAACACTCATCTTACTTACCGTATATACTCGAGTATAAGCCAAGTTTTTCAGCACATTTTTTTGGGCTGAAAATGCCCCATCTGGCTTAGACTCGAGTCACCTTTTTGCGCCTGATCTCACAGATTTTGGGGACCCGGTACTGGCTAGGGTTTCCCAATATGGGAAATAAGGGTGATTGCCTTGTTGAAAATGTTGTGTTTCGACATATCCTGGCCCTAATTCGCAGAGACGGCCCTATTGTGGGATGTTTCTTAAGGGAGGTCGGAAGCACTGTGTAGCACCACGGTGCTCTCCGTAACGGTACTAGGCTGAATTGTTGCTCCATGTCCACCCATCGTTTAAGATCGGAATGTCTACACCAATCTACCAATCTTGCTAGATGTACCGCCTGATAATATTTAACTATATCTGGGACGGCCAACCCGCCAAAGCACTTGGGTATCATCATCAAATCTCTTTTAATCCTTGGCCGTTTCCCTGCCCATATAAATTTCATAAAAAGGGTACGTATTTGGCAGAGAAAGGTCACTGGGATAGTAATCGGTAGCGCCTGGAACAAGTACAAGATTTTCGGTAGAATACTCATCTTAATTACTGTATATACCCGAGTATAAGCCGAGTTTTTCAGCACATTTTTTTGTGCTGAAAATGCCCCCCTTGGCTTATACTCGAGTCACCTTTTTGTGCCTGATCTCCCGGATTTTGGGGACCCGGTACCAGCCGGTTGTAGGTCCCCTGAACCCGAAACTTGGCACACATGTAGCCCCACTCTACAAGTATGCAAACTCTGTTGTCCGAGGGACCTACAGGCGGGGAGCACCGATTTTTGAAAGCCAGGTACCCCTTTCATAGACTCCCATGTT
Organism: Rana temporaria; assembly: GCF_905171775.1. Taxonomy (NCBI): domain Eukaryota; kingdom Metazoa; phylum Chordata; class Amphibia; order Anura; family Ranidae; genus Rana; species Rana temporaria. The sequence goes on along the minus strand of NC_053489.1, from coordinate 461,231,432 downwards.
AAACATCAGTCTAGTAATGGACACAGTGAGGCATGGGCACAGTGAGGCATGGACACAGGGAGGCATGGGCAATGTGAGGCATGGACACAGTGAGGCATGGACACAGTGAGGCATGCATATGGACACAGTGAGGCAAAGTGAGGCATGCAGATGGACACCCTAGGCTTATACTCAAGTCAATATGTTTTCCCATTTTTTTTGTGGTAAAAATAGGTGCCTTGGCTTATATTCGGGTCGGCTTATATTCGAGTATATGCGGTATGTTAATACGGCCAAACCACAAATGCAATCCGCGTTGCCATTTGTCTAAGAGTGATCTTATTGAGTTGTAAACTGGTGGAATATTTATCTTAAAGATGTCCTCTTCCTTCGCCGGTATGTGTGTACCCAGGTACCTTAGCGCCGGCCCCCATCTAAAGCCAAAATGTAATTGTATGGTATTACGCATTGAGAGGGGCACTGCCACACTCATTGCCTCGGACTTAGTGTGGTTTATTTTTAAAAATGATAAAGTTCCACATTTCTCGATCTCTCCCACAAGGTTGCGGAGCGAGACATGCTGGTTAGACATGGAGAACAGCAAGTCGTCCGCATATGCCGACACTTTATGGATGCGCTCTCCCACCCGTACTCCCTGAATGTCTGGATTTTGACAGATTCTATTCAGTAAAGGTTTCAATGAAAGAGCGAAAAGCAGGGGTGAGAGAGGACATCCCTGCTGTGTACCATTTGCTATCTTGAAAGACTTTGAAAAGACTCCATTTACTCTCACTGTGGCATTTGGGGTGGTATAGACACTCATAATGCACCTGATCATACGCTCTCCCAAAACCACGTGCCTTAGTACTTCAAAAAGAAAAAAAACAACTTACCCTATCAAATGCTTTCTCAGCATCTGTGTTCAAAAACACACAAGGTGTGTTTGTCTCATTGGCATAATGACCAGGTTAAGGACTTGTATCGTATTATCTCTCACTTCCCATGTGGGAATGAATCCTACCTGGTCTAAATCTACAATATATGAGAGCCATGGTTGGAAACGGGAGGCTAACACTTCCTTTCTTTTGGGATTACCATGATCTAAGCCAAAAGTGCATCCGGGGGTAGTGCAGCAGTTTGGCCGACTGCATTAAAGAGCTTTATCATCTGATCACTTAATATTGAGGAAAATTCTTTGTAGTATCGTATGGTAAAACCGTCTGGGCCTGGGGCCTTTCCGGATTTAACTGTTTTTAGTACTGCATTCAACTTTTTCATAGAGATAGGAGTCTCTAGGTTACAACGGGCTGGTGGTGGGAGTCTGGTAAGTCCTGCTGAGGAGAGATAGTCTTCTATGGCCGACGGTGGAGTGGGTGTTTGTGTCAAATTGTACAGGGAGGAATAGTATTCTCCAAATGTCTGGGCTATATATTTTGGTGTATTGGCGTATTATTTGTCCATTCTTCCCCTTTATTTGCAGTATGTATATTGACCTATTTTTTTCTTTAATTTTCCCCGCTAACAGTTTACTACATTTATCTCCCAACTCATAGCTTGCCTTCTTGTATTATTTCTTCAGCTTTATAGTGCAAAATATCTGTAACCTGTCTTCTCAATTGGCCAAGATCCCTTCCAACAGATGGTAGTTGTGTTTTTTTGTGCTGAGATTCCAAAACTTGAATTTCCTCTAATAATTCCCTAATCTGTTTCTCTCGCTTCTTCTTCATTATTGATCCATGTTTAATCAGAATCCCTCTGATCACAGACTTGTGCACCTCCCATACCATACACGGGTCACTCCCCGGGGGCTAATTTACTTGAAAATATGCTGTCATCTCTTTAGCTAAATCTTCCCCAACTCCAGGATTCTGGAGTAAACTCTCATTTAATCGCCATCGTCTCTCTTGGGAGAGAACCCTGTTGGACAGGGAGAGACACAAGTTGATCGGGGCATGGTCTGACCATGTTATACGTCCAATACTCGTTTCTGTCACTGAAGACAGCAAGTAGTGGGGGATCAAGAAAAGGTCTATACGGGAGTACACTTGATGGGGATTAGAGAAGAAGGTATAATCCCTTTCTTCTGTATGTAAAATCCTCCAAGCGTCTACTAATTGTAGTTTGTTCATCTTCCACAATATACCCCTTCTGATACCCCCCGGGGTCGATGATGTCCCTGAGGAAGTATCCATTTTGGGGTCTAGGGAGATGTTTAAATCTCCCCCAAGAATTAATTTGCCCTCCGCAAATTCCATTAGCTTCGCAAGCTGAAGTTTATTTTATATGTTTATTACTATCCTTGTTTTTCTTCACTTGCTTAATGTTATGTGATAAGTCAAGCTACCCAACTCCTGGACCCCTCATTGGGGTCCCTGATGGGCTTTCTGCTTAAATTAAAAAAAATGAGCCTGATCACAGTATGTACACAAATAGGGTGATGGGCTTAACCTCTGGAGGAGGTTACACAACAATATACTTCAAGGATGCCTGTGTAACGATAAGCCTTGTTCTTGTTTTTGTTATTCCTATACTGTAACACGTATGCAATATGTATGTTTACGCATATCTTTGTCTGTACATTTTGAATTCTAAATCAAAATCTATGCTTTAAAAAAAAGGTTGTCCCCAGAAAAGTAATAGAGGGAAAATCTTCTAATGGGGACACTAGTTCTGATGACCTGGGAGTCCCCAAAGAATTCCCTTAATTTGCAGAGATTTCCTTTCACTCCCTATGAATATGGGACAGGACGTGATAAATGTGATAAGGATTATTTTCTCCCTTACTCTATCTGGAATGAAAAAAAAAAATGTTTCCTATATAGTTATACTTTAATTAGTAATAGCCTCGACTTCTACAGTACTTTGAGTTGAAATATACACAAAAATATTTTGCTTGGCAGACATGTGTATACTTAAAGTATAACTAAAGGCAACATTTTTTTTCCCATTTTGGAGTACAGAGGGATTAGAACGCTTGTCAGTTTTTATTACTGTCTGTGGCACCATTAGGGAAATTCCCCCCTCTCTATTTGTCCTGTCTACTATTATCATTGAAAATAAAAGTAGAAGAAAACTCTACATTTTGGGTTGTCCCCAGAAAAGTAATAGAGGGGAAATCTTCCAATAGGGACACTAGTTCTGCTGACCTGGGGGGCCCCAAGGAATTCCCTTAATTTGCAGGGATTTCCTTGTAAATCCTGTTTGGGTATGGGGCAGGAAGTGAAGGTGAATATCCTCAATGGGACACAGATGGTGAAAAAAAATCTGACAGAGTTTATAACGCTCCCTTTGCTCTATTCAAAATGAAAAAAAAAAAAAAAACTGTTGAAGTGTACTGCTAGCTTGTCAAAAGTATTCTGCAAAAGCATTAGAAGAGCATTCTCAAGGTGTCTGTAGTATGCAAATGTTAACTTATGAAAGAGTGAGTTAGAGAGTGACTTGGTGCTGAGATATACCTATTGAATCTCACAAAGCAATGTTTTTACTTCCCAACTTGTAGAATGCAGAAAGGGATGGCTTGGGAACTGACTTACCACAGAGCATTTGATTTCCACAGTAATAACAAAGGCAAAACATATAGCTTGCATCATGTTTTATAACGCTATCCTTAATCAATGATGGTAATATTTGTTGCATCTATTAGTTTTTTTTATATATATATAATTTAGCTTTTCAGCATGTTTTTCACCTGGAAAATCATGCAGAAAATGTTGCATTTACAATGCACTACATGGTAAAATGCACACTTTGTACATAAAAATGAATAAACCACCAAAATCTTAAATTTTTTAGGTTGCATGATAGTTGTCCAACTGTTCCTCAAACCTATATTTTATGTAAAAAATACATTAAAATACATTTTAAGACCGAAAACAAAACAAAACAGAAAAGGTCTGAATTTTTGCTGTTTTCTTGCAGCCCTAAATGTGATGGATCTGAGGTAGGTTGATGTAATTGGACACCAGAGTCCATTTACATCCAGCCTTCCATAGAGCTTATGGGTCTGCCCACGTCCGCTGGACACAAACTCAATAGGCATGGAAGTAAAAAAGTTAGAGTTAACCATCAATAATGGCCCTCAAATGAATCTAACATGCTCTGTGATACTCAGTATGTGTTACATGATCACTATTTACATACTTTTTTTCACCTTTTATTGGTTGAACTAGATGGACTATGTAACTTGCTAAAAACTAAAAATGTAACTATATAACAAACATCCTAGAGTGCATATGTGCGTAAGAAGTGTCCTTTAATTTTTATATTTTTTATTACTATTACAACCTGAACCCAGAGCCTTATCTTATTCGATTTTTTTTTTCACTTTATTACAATTACAGGTCTTTATGTGAAAGTCCATTTTTTGGGACATGGCCTTTTTTATGGAGACATCAGGAGTCCATTAGATCCCTGATGTGTATCCGGTACTGCTTGCAAACAAATTGAGTACTGACAGTACTCAATTTGTTTACATTCCTGGATGGTGGTGGACAGCTCTGAACCCCAAGGTGCTCAGAGTAGAGTGGCGCTAGCTTTTAAAGTGCAGTGCTGATGTGGTAAATAGTGTTACAGGCGCCTGTACTTAATAGTGAAAAAAGCAGTGACATATAATCAAATACAGGTAAATTGGTGCATTTTAATAAAACCTAATTTTGAAATCCTAGTACGGAAAGTAAAGGAAAATGCTGGTGATATCCAAAATGTGTGTGTAAATAGCAATGCGATTAAGTGAAAATAGATGAATTAAATTGCTTGAGCAGCTGCGATAAAAACGCAGTTCCAAGTGATCCAAAAGAAAAAATATATAATAAAATAGTGCACCTTAATAAAATGTGATATCCACTCCAAAGGTGTGAGAAATGACAAAGAAAAAATTAATTAAGTGCCAATAATTATAAATAAATAAAATAAATAAAAATACAAATAAAAATTAGAAAAAGTGCTTCATGCTGCGGAAGTGTTGTGGCATAAGAGCGATCCGACAGAACGCCACAACACTTCTGTTTTCTGCATGCTAAAGTAATGCTCTGTCATTTCAACAAAATTTTGAGTACCAATTTGTCTTTTACCAATAAAAGCTGAATTTTTAAACAGTACTACACTATCTTGGGACCCCTTCCTTTTTTTTCCCCTGTATATGGGATAAACACTGAGAGCACCACCAGGACCACAGCAGAATGTGCCTTTGCCAGAGTGCTGCACAGTGGCATACACTGTGAATGTTGGAAACCCCAAGAGGGGGCACAAATCTGTCGATGCGGTCCATTTAGGAACACAGATTGGAGTGGATCACTGCGTGAAGCATATAACTAGACGTTCACAACAGCATGAAGCACTTTTTCTAATTTTTATTTTTATTTATTTAATTTATTTATAATTATTGGCACTTAATTATTTTTTTCTTTGTCATTTCTCACACCTTTGGAGTGGATATCACTAGCCTTTGTGGCACAAGGATTTTATTGAGGTGCACTATTTTATTATATATATATTTTTTTTGGATCACACGTTTTTATTGCAGCTGCTTAAGCATTTTAATTCATCTATTTTCACTTAATTGCATGGCTATTTATACAAACATTTTGGATATCACCAGCATTTTCCTTTACTTTCCGTACTAAGATTTCAAAATTAGGTTTTATAAAAATGCACCACTTTACCTGTATTTGATTATATGTCACTGCGTTTTTCACTATTAAGTACAGGCGCCTGTAACACTATTTACCACATCAGCACTGCACTTTAAAAGCTAGCGCCATTCCTACTTCCATCCTCTCTCAATTCATTATCTCACCTAGGTGAAATAAATCAGGTAGGGGCAGCTGCTTAAATTAATTAATTAGGGGCGTAAAAACTCTATGCTCACTCACAGGCAATTTTGGTCCTATTGCGCAGATTCATTTTTCACTTTCGCTCAGAGTAGAGTGCTTCAGGGGTCCCAGAAAAGAGGGAGGATGGCAAACAGATGTTCACTGACCTCTGCCAACCAGGCCTCCTTGATGTAATCAGGGGAAAATGAAAACTCCTCCTACAAGCTTTAACCAGACACTGATAGAAGTCACAAGACTGCTCCAATCGCTGATGAGAAAGGGTAATTAACAGTTTATATTTATGAAAACTACTGCATTTCCATGTTCTGTGTACTGTAGGAGATCAGATATAGTAAATGCAGCGTACAGGGGTTAAATAACACTTTAAGTAGTGGGTGTGTATGAATTATGAATGCAAAACAAGGATATCATTTAGTGTTACCTCACAACAAGGGCAGAGAAATTTTCTTTGCTTATTGTATTGTTCTCTTTCACCAGAATTTTAGCAGTCCATCAGTCCTCTAATGTAAACACTAAGCAGATATTTCTAAGCTTCTAGATACCAAATTAAACTAGACTTTAGAGTCTTTGTTGTGATCTTTGAGTATCGTTGAGAATGTACATGCAGCTAGAGAGATCAGTGAGGGCTTGGTTTAAAGCTTGCTAAGAATATGTAAATAATTTACTGTTAAAGAGGAAGTAAGCCCTCATAAAAAAAAAAAAAAAAAAAAAAACCCTGCAAGACAAAGGCATAATAAGCTAGTATGCATAGCATACTAGCTCATTATGTATTACTTACCTTAGATCGAAGCCCCCACAGCAGTCCACGTCTCCCCCTCCAGCCGCAACATGTCATCCCAGAGTTATTACCGGGTATCGCGGCTCCGGCTCTGTGATTGGTTGGAGCAGCAATGACGTCACTCCCGCGCATGCGTACGGGAGCCGCCGGTAACGGCACGCAGACTGAACCAACGGCACATAGGTGCCCTTGCTTCAGTTTGCCCCAGTGCGCATGTGCCGATGACATCGGCACATGCAGGGCACAGGGTATATCTCCTAAACCGTGCAGGTTTAGGAGATATCCTGGGTAGCTAAAGGTAAGCCTTATAATAGGCTAAAGCCTCGTACACACGACCGGTTTTCTCAGCAAAAACCAGCAAGAAGACTGCTTCTTGCCGAGATTATCGTTCGTGTGTACGAGGCTTTCAGGTTTCTCGTCAGGAAATCTGGCCAGAATCTTGACGAGAAAAAAAGAAAACCTGCTCTCTTTTTTCTCGTCGAGATTCTTGTCGGCCTGTTTTCCGACGAGAAACCCGAGAGTGTGTATACTTACCTGTCGCCGAGGAAACCTGCGCATGCTCGAAATGACTTTGACGCATGCACGGTAGATTCCACGGCATAGGTAGGGCGAAGCAAGATGGCGGCGACGGCATCAAATGTGACGAGCGCATGCTCATCGTATGCAATGATGTCACCGCATTCTTTCCTTTCAAGAGAACCGCGGTTCTTTTGAAACAAAAGTCTGTACACTTGAACGGCAAGAGTTTCTTGCCAAGAATCTCGTCACCTGTAACATAATGTTGTAAAAAAGGGTTTACAACCACTTTAATAGTCTGGGCAATTTAAAGGTGTTTATGGTAGTACCAGGCTCTGTATCCTCATAGCTAAGTGTCCATGCAAATTGTTTTAATCGTATAGAAGCTCTTTTGACTGTATTTCTTGGTGTCACTGATATGTAAATGTACTGATCCACAGTAAATTGCAAACATGCCAACAAAAAAGTGATGGAGAATCAAGAGCATTCCCTAAACCCCTCAAATTAGTCACTTCCAGTGTTCCAATATCAAGACCCTCCCACTACACCGTTGGGAAGAATATCAAATACAGAATTAAACACATTCCTTATTTTCTATAACAGTGGAAAATATAATTATAGTACATTTTGTTTTGTCTTGAAGCAACTATGTCGGAAAGACAGAGTGTGGAATAAAATACTGACATGTTTGATAGTCATGCAACCATAGCCAAAATAAACTACAGCTTATTGTGTTGGCACAGCTGAGCATATACAGTATTAGATAAAAATGGCTTTGTAAATGCATCACACCATGAAACTGAGTTTTCTGAAGCTTATACACACCTTTCTATTCAACAAACAGATTTACTTTCATATGGCGCTATTGCTTAGATAGGTACGTGCTGTGCTATGAAAACTTCACATTGCGACAGCCGACTGGGACCTTTGTTGACTTTGTATTATGAGATTTTTATTTACTGACCATGGAATTTTAATTTCAGGTAATATTTACCTCTCTGAAGTAATTGTTGATTTTTCAGGATAAAGATTATATTGTGAACTGCAGGAGATCAACCATGTGTATTGGGTGTCATCTATAACAAGTAAACTTGTGGAAACAACCGTTGCCTAGTACTAAAGGATTACTTGCAGATGAGACTATGGAGAAATATATTACTGCTCTTGTTGTATCATGTTAGTTTAACATTAGTGGCACTCCTATTGTCCAATGTTTAATTTATTTTTCTAGTGCACTTTATTCTCTTTCAGTGAAATAGGTAATGTACTGTTTTTTGTTTGGGAATGTATTTGTGTTACCTGCACCTCTCTCCTATATGCAACTGCCCATCTGTACACAGATCTGATTTTTTTCAAACGATTGCTACCTTTTCTCTGGCAATAGTGAATATGCAGTTGAATATCTTTGGGAGGGATTTACTAAAACTGGTGCACACAGAATCTGGTGCAACTGTGCAGAGTAACCTGTGTTTTGATTGATGTGCATAGTAACCAATAAGCTTCTAATTTCGGTTTGTTGAAATAATCTTTGACAATAAAACCTAAAAGCTGATTGGTTGTTATGCACAGTTGCACCAGATTCCCCTTTGTGTCTAATACCAAGTACTTTTATTGCTTGTGGATAATTACCATCATTTGTTCATTAGCCCCTACACTGCTCGATTATCGCTAAAGGTGTATATGACTTTCAAAATTGTGCAATTATGCACTCGATTAAAAATTTTACTTTTAAGTAGTCACTGAAATGTTAGCAGACAGTCCTCTAATAATCATGATTTTTGCAATCAAAACTAGCAAACTAGGCACAAACCGCCATCATTGTATGTTGGCTGCTTTAAGAGCTTTTGGAAGAGCGTGCACCCCCAGCGCAACGCTGGAGCCGATGCAATGTCCGCAATCGCTCCACTGAGAGCCAGAATGGGTATCTGTCAATGTAAACAGACATATCCCCATTCTGACAGGGGAGGAGAGAGATCTGCTGTTCCTAGTAATTAGGAACAGTGATCTCTCTCCTCTTCCAGTCAGTTCCATCCCCCATAGTTAGAAACACCTTCCAGGGAACACATTTAACCCCTTGATCGCCCCTAGTGTTAACCCCTTCCCTGACAGTGACATTTACACAGTAAACAGTGCATTTTTATAGCACTGATCGCTGAATAAGTGTCAATGGTCCCACAAAAAGTGTCAAAAGTGTTCGATCTGTCTGCCGCAATGTCGCAGTCCCACTGAAAATTGCTGATCACCACCATTACTAGTAACAAAAAATAATAAAAATGGCATAAAATATCCTGTTTTGTAGACGCTATAACTTGCGCAAACCAATCAATAAACACTTATGGCGATTTTTTTTTACCAAAAATATGTTGTAGAATACATATTGGCCTAAACTGACGAAGAAATGTGTTTATTATAGCACAACATGTATCAAAAATATACAAACAATATTCAAAAAGTCCCCCCCGCCTGTGAGCTAGCTCTAGGGCGCCAAATAGCAAAGGAAGAGAGCCCAAAAAAATACAAAATACTGTATTTATCGCGGTATAACGCGCTCCCGTATATACCGCGCACCCCTAAAGTGGCCCCCAATCCTGTGTAAAGAAAGTTTTTTTGTTTTTTTGTACTTACAGTTTTGGTGTCCATCTGCGGCCTCGTCGGGTTCGGTGTCCTTCTGTGGCTTTGGGTGTCCTCTTCGGCGGGTCCGGCGTCCGTCTTCGGCGGGTCGGGTGTCCTCTTCGGCGGGTCGGGTGTCCTCTCCGGCGGGTCCTCTCCGGCGGGTCCAGCGTCCTTCTGCGGCGGGTCCGGCGTCCTTCTGCGGCGTCCTCGCGGCGTCCTCCCCGCTCGTTTCCCGCCACGAGTTTGAATACTGCGCCGGCATATACCGAGCGCAGTACACTGTGAATCTTCGGGCAGGCTCGGCAACTGTCGCGCTGACGTCCTGTACGCTCAGGACGTCAGTGCAAGAGGCGCCGAGACTGCCCGAAGATTCACGAGTGTACTGCGCTCGGTATATGCCGGCGCAGTATTCAAACTCGTGGCGGGAAAGCGGGTATCGGCGTATATCGCGCACCCGCGAATTTGCCCTGATTTTCAGGGCAAAATAGTGCACGGTATACGCCGATAAATACGGTAAATAAAAAAGATACATTTTCTCTTTTCTTTTCGTTTTTTTAACTGAACTGGGGTCCGGTGTATTTTTGATGTGTTTTGGTGCATTTTGTTGCATTTAGTACAGTTCTGTGCAGGAAAAATGCAGCATGTTCTACTTTTTTTCTGGAACACACTGGAAATGCAAGCACTGGAATTAACTATGCCATTGAAAACCAAGTGACCTATTTCTATGCATTTTGGATGCAGAAAAAAAACACTGAAATCTGGGTAGCCCTTTACCCCCTGCTATTCCAGTATGTATTACTTTCTATTGCTGTCAGCTGTCAAACCTTTAAATTCCATTTACTGCTGTGATCAAACTTCCTGTTCAAAGGTAGCTTCTACTTTCATTCTCCATGATCCCACTGTATGAAGGGACATAGACACCCTCTCTTGCTTGCTCCTGAGATGGACTAGGTACTTGTGATATGCATAGAGCAGTGCACATGACCAAAACTAACATGCCTGTTCCAAGCAAACAGAAGTGATAGGAAAAAAAAGATTTGACAAACAATTTAATGAAAAAGGGCCACTGAGTAATAGATGCATATGTAATATTTTTGGGGGAAAAAAATATATTTTCAGGCCAATCTTGTGTAATGTCCACCAAAGACAATGGGCCAGATCCACATAGGGAGTACGCCGGCGTATCTACTGATACGCCGGCTTACTTTCAAATTAACCGCGTCGTATCTTTAGTTTGAATTCTCAAACCAAGATACGACGGCTTCTGGGTTCGATCCGACAGGCGTACGGCTTCGTACTCGTCCTCTTAGAGGAAGTCCGAACGGACGAAACGTCAGAGCGCTGCTATCCAGCATCCGACCGGAAGTGACGTTTGCGCTCCACAGGGGAGAGGAACCAGGAAGTGAAACTGCAGGAAAGTCTCCAGAGCGGTCTTCAGGGGTCCACATCAAACTGTGAGAGTTGCAAAAAACAACCTGCAATATTATACATTTGCCTGAATATTCTATCTATCTGGTACGCATGTTTTATAAGGGGACTTGTGTATTTATGGTTTTGGGGTGACATTAAAGCTTTTCAAAACAATATTGCACTATATGGATCTTTCCTTCCCTTATATACCTGTGAATATACCTGGAGAGTGAAAATCCAAACGGTAATCAAGAAGTGAGAGTGGTATGCAGTGTTTAACCATCTGAAGGTGACATGTGAGGTGATATATACTGAAATGCTAATTTAAAGAAACCGTCTGGTGAGTGTTTCCCCCGAAGGGGACCCTATATCCCCCCACGTGGTGAATGCCTTTTGGTGATTGGAGCACATACTGTAGTCACATCTGATCTGGTCATCCCACACAGCTTTCTTCATCAAACCAGGGGTTTGCAGCGCTATCAATAAGCTCTGTGCGGGCTGTTTTTATTTTTCTGCTTTTAACATACTTCAGCGCCCGCTGGGTGGAGTTTGCGTCGTTTTCCGCGTCGGGTATACAAATTAGCTTTTTCCGACGATCCACGAACGTACGCGCGGCCGTCGCATTCTCTTACGTCGTCTCTAGTCGGCTTTTTCCGGCGTATAGTTAAAGCTGCTATTTTGCGGCGTATAGATAGACTTGCCATGTTAAAGTATGGCCATCGTTCCCGCGTCGAAATTTGTTTTTTTTTTTTTTCGCGTAAGTCGACCGTGAATAGAGATGGACGTAAGGCACGTCTAAGTTCAAAAAATGACGTCAATGCGACGTCATTTCGCGCAAAGCACGGCGGGAAATTTTGAAACGGAGAATGCGCAGTTCAATCGGCGCAGGGACACGCTTCATTTAAATGAATCACGCCCGCTACCCGCCGATTTGAATCACCAGAAATACACTACGCCGCTGTAACTTACGGCGCAAAATCTTTGAGGATTTGAAAGTACGCCAGGTAAGGTACGGCGGCGTAGCGTATCTCTGATACGCGGCGCAAGTGTAAATGTCTGTGGATCTGGCCCAATATGTTTGAACTGTTGTAATTAACCACTGTAGTAAATTGTCTTTGCAACTTCACAAATGACCGAGCACCTTTGCAATGTTATTGTCACTGGAGCTAGTAACACAACCTTAAGATGTTATGGTTAATTGAGAATTTTAAGTGTTTAAAGCAAGCTATACATCTTGTTTGTCACTTTTAGTAAATCACATACCAAGATTATTTCAGAAGACTGCAGATTAAATTTAAAATTTGGTAATCCATCACCCAGGAGATAAGGAAGCACATGGTAAACATCCCTCCCAAGAACAAACACACTTGTTGAAGTTGTTGGTTCAACAGTGATTTGACTTTATCTAGGATCAAAGACAGAGAAATGGCTACCCAAGGGGATTGGATCCCCAACTTCAGAAACAAATTATTATAGGAATATACTAATTTCTTCATGCAATGCACCTAGACAAGACATTTATGACTGAAGTGATACTAAACAGAGGCTTGTTAATTGCCATAATTCATTCACAAAAATCATATATGTCATGCCACTATATTTATTTATTTAAAAAAAAAAAATCCTCTTTTTGTATTATTTGGCTCCCTCTTCCCTGTTCTTTGGCATCTGCAGGGAAACATCCTTGGAAATGGGCTTTTATTACTCTGATGTATGCTTCACACAGTGTGTGCCTGTGTCTGCACAGCCCCGGTTGGTGCTGTGCCGGTCATAAGACTAAAAGAACAGTTTCAGAGGAGCAATTTGATTCTAAATATCAAATAACTGTTTTACGAGCTTCCCCTTCCTCTGCCACCATTCCCGGGCTCCTGGGTTGGCTGTCCACAGAGGGAATGGAGGAACATCTGTCCTCCAATCTCCTCTGTGATTAACCCCCTAATTGGTATAGACTCGGGATCGCCTCGCAGTGTCCACAGGCAGAGTTTACTTACCTTGTCCCTGGATCCTGCGATGCCTCCCCGCTGTGGGATCGAGCTGTGTCTCCTCGCTCGATTCACTGTGCCCGTGTCGCCGAGCTCCGTTACCTGCGACCTTACGACGCACGGGGGCGGAGATCAGCGCCAAATTCAAAAAAGTAAATACACACAATACATCTTATAGATTACAGTACTGTATGAAATAAATACACACCCCCTTTGTCCCTAGTGGTCTGCCCAGTGACTTACATGCACTTTTATATAATAAAAACTGTTCTTTCTGCCTGGAAACTGGAGATTGTCTATAGCAACCAAAAAGTGTCCCTTTATGTCAAAAGTGGTTTTAGATCAGCTAGAAAACAGCGATAATAAATTAGAATCACTTGCAGAATTGAGCAATAGAGATTTGTGGGGAAATTTGTCATCAAAAAATAAAAGTAATGACAGCGACAATTCTGCAACTGAGCAAATTTCAGCGTTTTTGATTTGATTACATTATTGAATAATTTTTATTATAATAACATTATTATTTGTTATAATTATTTATAGTTATTTATTATATTATAATTTATGATTTTGTTTTTAAAACTTTATCATACCCGAGATGTCTACTAGACTCTGGTTTGGACAGATTTAAGTGATTTTTTCCCAATGCTCACGTACAAATGCAAACGCACATGTAGGTCCAGCACACATATGTAAACAGTGTTTGCACTACACATGTGAGGTATTGCCATAAATATCAAAGTGAGAGCAATAATTATAGTGCCAGAGCCAGGGGCGGATCCAGGGGGGGCAACATTGCCCCCCCCCCCCCCGAAAATATTAATTGCTCCCATCCCAATTCTGTCTCACATCAGCAGCGCCAAGAGAGAGAGAGATCCTGTTCTCTTAATGCCGCGCTGGAGCCTGGAGAAGGTGAAGGGAGGACTCGGAGGTGGGTGGAGCCGTGCTGGGGCCTGGAGGTGGTGTAGGGAGGTCTCGGAGGTGGGTGGAGCCGTGATGGAGCTTGGAGAAGGGGGAGGGAGGACTCGAAGGTGAGTGGAGCTGCACCTTTAATGCCCGCTGTACTGGCTGCTAGCGCCTGTGATGTCAAGTCAGTCACGTCCCAGCCGCTGCTGAGGGGGAGGAGAGCGAGGTGCCTTATTCAGAGCCTTCTTCCTTCTCCGCGGCTAGTGTGAGAGTGTTGGCTACACCCACCTCCTCCCTCCATGATCTTCTCCAAGTAGTCTACAGCACAGCGTGAAGACAGTGACACTGACACTATGGATGAAGAAGGCATGAAGGCTGCAGTAGCTGTGTGTCATGTGAAGAGATGGCGATTAGCGGTGCTGCTTGCAATCACAGATCCTGCTCCTCTCTATTGGTCTTTGGAAGCCCCTCCCCCACAAGAGCACCAAAGTATAGGAAAGTGAGTACAAAAAGTAATTTTAGATTGTGTAAAATCGCAGAATACATGCATGCCAATTATTTATAAAGGAAAAAAAAACTGCCCTTTTAGTATTGCCATTTTCATCTTGTTTATTCTTAACCACTTCAGCCCCGGAAAGATTTGCTCCCTTAATGACCTGGCTATTTTTTGCGATACAGCACTGCGTCATTTTAACTAACAATTGGGACGTTGTACCCAAATAAAATTGATGTCCTTTTTTCCTCACAAATAGAGCTTTCTTTTGGTGGTATTTGATTACCTCTGTGCTATAAACAAAAGAAAACTGACCATTTTGAAAAAAAAAAAAAAAAAAACGTTTTACTTTTTGCTATAATAAATACCCCAATTTTTATAAATCAATTTCTTGTTGATTTCTCTCGTAGGCAGACCACCGTTCTATCTCTGTGGGGAGCGATCGTGGGTGGACGACATCACTTTCGCCGAAACCACTGATTGGCTTCCCCTCTGTCCAATCAGGACTTTATGATACGTTAAATACAGTTCTGTAAGCAACGCATTATTTTCTGGCAGTGCCCCTCCCGAGACTAGACTCTGGATCCGCCCCTGGCCAGAGCTCATGTTTAACTCTAAAGTGATAACCTGTATAGGCTTTTAAAGTCTTGCCTATGGATAATTTTAGGTAATAGTTTGTCGCCATTTCACAGGCATGTGCAATTTTATATATATATATATATATATAGCACTACCCCCAAAGGAGCTGCTGGTTTGATTTGGGTGGCATGTTAACTCCATATCTCCGCCGTCTAGGGTACTGGATGAGAGCTGTAATAAAGTCAATGTCAACACGACAGGTGTGTTTTCTGTGCTTTTATTACCCAGCCGGGTAAAAATGGAAAATAGTAGAAAGGTGAAGGGATAGAAGAATTGAGAAATGGCAGATTCAGGGTTAACTGGCGTGGAAACAGTCCTGCTCCCAATGATAAATCTCTTCACCACTCTAGCCAGAGTGGGTACCGTGCATCTGGATAGGCCTCTCTCACCGGCCTAGCAGCCAGAGTGTCACTCGGGAACTTTAGGTTAAAGTCTCTGCCACAATCCCTCTCAACTGGATTCAGCACTCGGATCTCCTTCAAATAGCTTCAATTGCAGCAATAACTGACAGGTGACCATCGTCCAGCCTCTCAGGAACAAAGTGTCCTTCGATGAGCAGATAGGCCTCTCCTGCGACACCAGCCTCGTGCTCGGTATCCCTCAGACAGGTTCCTCATCGACCGGCTTCCTCCACTTTGGACGGACAGCACAGGACTACTTGTAAGTTAGTAGACTCAGTCTGCTTACTGAGCCTACTAGGTAGATTAATGCTCGGGACCAACGTGGTTCCAAAGCCAGGAAAACAGCAACACACACACACACCCTGGCCAGGAGGGCCACACACGGGGTGGTGGGACAACTGCCCAGGTGGAAGGCGTGGGACGACGATGACCCGCACCAATGGTGTCTGCCCCTTAAATACCCCTCCCCAGCATGCACAGCGAGACGATCAACCCTTCTGATTGGCTGCTGAGGAGAAGTATCCACATGACCCTGAATTTACTGCTGCCCCCTACCATCTGGGGGTGACTGTAGTCCCCAGACAGGAGGATAGGCACACAGCACAGCCAGGGCTGGAACAGAGGCCTTAAATTTAACCAAATTAACATGGTCAGAGTTAATTAACTCTCTAACCCCCTTCTAAATTTACAATAGCACCTGCCATAATATATATAAATATATATATATAAAAAACACAATATTTGCACAGCTGTTTATCACTTACTCCTAAAGGGAGAGACTCTTGCGTAACAGCAACTGAAGGGCCCCTACTGCAAGCTGGCCAACATTAACATTAAAGTGCCAGGTGCTCTGTATTCACCATATAGGGGTACTCCGCTCAGGAACACTTACAGATACCCACCGCTCTAGGTGGGTCAAACAAAGATGAAAACCTCTCCTCCAGTTTAGAAGCCCAGGTGCTGGCAATGCATGTAGCAATAAAACAGGAAGAAGTTCTGGACAGCCGCACTCCAAAAAAAGTTTTTGCCTTTCATTAAAAAAAAATAGGTGCTATTGGTCTAAGTTCTGGCAATCAGATCATTCACGATTGCAGGGTGTAAGACCATAGACACTGCTCAGAGCTATAACCAATTGATGAACAATGTTAATGATCGACATACATCTATAGCACTTCTAGTAAAGTTTGGTATCATACTTGGTCATGTTTGGGGAACTAGGATATATCAAATACATATATAAATATCCAGGTTTCCAGTTTAGGGTGGTCTTTGAACTACTACAATTAACCCTGTTTTCCATTTGATTAGGTCAGATTCCCTCTCTTTAGAGCTATTGATTAGGTGCTATTAGTCTTAGTTATGGCAATCAGATCATTCACGATTGCAGGGTGTAAGACCATAGACACTGCCCAGAGCTATAACCAATTGATGAACAATGTTAATGATCGACATACATCTATAGCTCTTCCAGTCAAGTTTGGTCACAAACTCATACGTGGTCATGTTTGGGGAACTAGGATATATCAAATGCATATATATATATATATATATATATATATATATATATATATATATATATATATATATATATGTATACATATATATGCAGGTTTCCAGTCTAGGGTGGTCTTTGAATGTTCTTGGGACGCAATGTCTTTGTTTGGGTTTGGTCTTGCCTGCCACTTGAGGTACAGGTTGCTAGTTTACATGTCATCACCTTTTCTTTTCCGTACCATCTAGTTTTTTTACCCAATACTATGCCAGTGGCTTTTACATATGGGTATAAAAGTCAATTTTACTAACATTAGTTGAGGGTTCTGCTTTAATTTTGTATGAATACCCATCCTTTATTTTCCAATAGTGGTTCCACAATACTCAATGGCCCAAATTCACGTAGATCGGCGTATCTTTGTGCGGGCGTAACGTATCCTATTTACCTTACGCCTCCGCAACTTAGACGGGCAAGTGCAGTATTCTCAAAGCACTTGCTCCGTAAGTTGCGGCGGCGTAGCGTAAATAGGCAGGCGTAAGCCCGCCTAATTCAAATGTGGAACAGGGGGGCGTGTTTTATGTAAATAACTTGTGACCCGACATGATTGACGTTTTTCACAAACGGCGCCTGCGCCGTCCGTGGAATATACCAGTGTGCATTGCTCCAAAGTACGCCGCAAGGACGTATTGGTTTCGACGTGAACGTAAATTACGTCCAGCCCCATTCACGGATGACTTACGCAAACAACGTAACATTTTCAGAATTCGACGCGGGAACGACGTCCATACTTAACATTGGTACGCCGCATGTACGCCTCATATAGCAGGGGTAACTTTACGCCGGGAAAAGCCTAACGTAAACAGCGTATCTGTACTGCGTCGGCCGGGCGTACGTTCGTGAATTTGCGTATCTAGCTGATTTACATATTTCTAGGCGTAAATCAGCGTACACGCCCCTAGCGGCTAGCGTAAATATGCAGTTAAGATCCGACGGTGTAAGAGACTTACGCCGGTCGGATCTAATACAAATCTATGCGTAACTGATTCTAAGAATCAGGCGCATAGATACGACCGCTCAGACTTAGAGATACGACGGCGTATCTGGAGATACGTAAAATAAGGAGACCTAACTAATTAAGACACCATTGGCTGCTTGAAACCAAATGTTTGTCACCAATTAGGTCAAGGGAAAGGGGGAAAGGGGATTTTGGGGGGGACTATTCACGGCACTGGTTAAACACAATATAGTAAAAAATAACAAGTATTTATTGAACATAAAACAGGTATCATAAAACAACATTTAAAGACAATCCCCACATTGCACAACAGTAAGTTATACACAAACTATGTCTGCATGTAAGGAGTTGATCGCCTCGACCGGTTTCGCGGTAGTGTACCGCTTCTTCAGGAGGGGGTTTGTCTACAAGATATGCATAAAACATATAAATATACAAGCAAGTTTATACAGTAGTTGTAAACATTTTATAACATAATCCAAGCAGCATGCCTTATAATGGAGTGAAAAACTCACGTGAGTTTTTCACTCCATTATAAGGCATGCTGCTTGGATTATGTTATAAAATGTTTACAACTACTGTATAAACTTGCTTGTATATTTATATGTTTTATGCATATCTTGTAGACAAACCCCCTCCTGAAGAAGCGGTACACTACCGCGAAACCGGTCGAGGCGATCAACTCCTTACATGCAGACATAGTTTGTGTATAACTTACTGTTGTGCAATGTGGGGATTGTCTTTAAATGTTGTTTTATGATACCTGTTTTATGTTCAATAAATACTTGTTATTTTTTACTATATTGTGTTTAACCAGTGCCGTGAATAGTCCCCCCCAAAATCCCCTTTCCCCCTTTCCCTTGACCTAATTGGTGACAAACATTTGGTTTCAAGCAGCCAATGGTGTCTTAATTAATTAGGTCTCCTTATTTTACATACCAATTGGGATGAAGGCACATGTTTACTTCTTATACTCTTAGTATAAAAGAGACCATACTCATCCTTTTTTCAAGTATCTGGAGATACGCCGTGGTATCTCCTTTGAGAATCTGGGCCAAGATCCGATGGCGTAAGAGACTTACGCCGGTCGGATCTAATACAAATATATGCGAAAGGATCAGGCGCATAGTGATTGAGTGAGTGAAAAATTTATATAGCGCTACACACGCGAACTGAATCGCCTCTGGGCGCTTGTTTGAGCACTTCTCCCTTGAGCTCAGAAGAGGTGGGTTTTGATCTTTCTCCTAAAGGCCAAGTGGTTCTCCTCCAAACGAAGGTTGGCAAAGTGTTCCAAAGTCGAGGGCCTTGGACAGCAAATCTTCTTTCTCCTTTGGACTTGTATCTGGTTTTAGGGATTTGGAGTAAAGTTTGGTTGGAGGATCGCAGAGCGTGATTGGGGTTGTAGGCTTTTATTTTGTCGCATAGGTATTGGGGGGCATTTCCCCAAATACATTTATGCATTAGACAGAGTGCTTTGAAAGTGATACGACCGCTCAGACTCAGAGATACGCCGTCATATCTCCTTTGAGAATCTGGGCCAATATGTTTATATTTTGATAACATCAACTAAGTTACTAATTTAACTGAGTTCTGGTGGTCATACTTTGGAAGGATATGGTTGTTCATTAGTGCACATTTTCCATCTAGTGTGGATTATGTATATGTTTTTATATTATATTTTATGTGGTTTTGTCAATATGTGTCAATGGTTTGAATTACAATGTCAAGTATAGTAAGGTTTAATTGTATTTAATATATTGGTCACCTTTATATTTATTGCAGTAATGGTCTACAATGTTAATGGGATCTACACGTTCACCTTCTGATTAAGCACTAGCTGTAAGTGCGAAACGCGTCGGCTATCCTGTATTCTGTTGGCTGCAGTGACTGTGTGTGTACAGTTGAATATTAAAGACAACTTTTTAAAGTTATTTTGGAGTGCGGCTATCCAGTTTTTGTTCCTCATGTGTTATCATCAGATATACTACTGAGTAAATGTGAGTGGGGGTTTCTTATTAAGTCCTGTGGTTTCAACAATACACAATGGGCAAGATTCAGGTAGGGGGACGTACAATTGTGCAGGCGTAATGTATGTTATTTACACTACGCCACCGCAACTTAGAGGAGCAAGTGCAGTATTCACAAAGCACTTTCTCCGTAAGTTGCGGCGGCGTAGCGTAAATGGGTCCCTCCTAACTCAAATGTGGAAGGGGGGGCGTGTTTTATGGTAATGTATGATGACCTGACGTGATTGACGTTTTTTACGAACGGCGCATGCGCCGTCCGTGTACATATCCCAGTGTGCATTACTCCCAAGTACGCCGCAACGACGTATTGGTTTCGACGTGAACGTAATTGACGTCCAGCCCTATTCGCGACTGGCTTACGCAAACAACGTAAAAAAATCAAAAATCGAAGTGGGAACGACGTCCATACTTAACATTGCGTGCGCCTCATAGAAGCAGGAGCAACGTTACGCCGACAAAGCCTTACACAAACTACGTAAAAAAACTACCGCCGGGCGCACGTGCGTTTGTGAATCGGCGTATCTAGGTAATTTGCATACTCTACGCCGAAAACGACGGAAGCGCCACCTAGCGGCCAGCGTGAGAATGCACCCTAAGATACGATGGTGTAAGAGACTTACGCCAGTCGGATCTTCCAGCAAGTTTCTTGCTGGTTTTTGCTGAGAAACTCGGTCGTGTGTACGAGGCCTGAGGGGGTTAGCGCTTTTTTTTATATACTTTTTGTTCTATGAGAAAACTTGTCTGTGTAACAAATGTTTTGCACATAAAGCTTATAGCATATAGTGTTAACACAATAAAATTGTAGTTGTTTTTTACAGCACATTGAATTGATTATTGGGGGAACTATATGGAAGTTTAAATAGTTCAACCTTTAAAATGTAAAATACTTGCCATTACATCTTCCAGTATGTAACAAAATCCAGAAACCATATACTTATACATATATGTGTATACATATCACACTTGAAGGAGCTCAAATACAAAGCAAACTAGGCAAAAAAGCAAAGTCCAGATGTCCAAGGGAATAAATTGCACATTCTAAATTCTTATTGTCAATACAGGCAACTACCTGACCAGCTCAGTTAAAAATTGAGAGCAGCCATAGCTCAAAACAGTGCAATATATAATCCCAACAGATTGTATGAAGTATATTCAGTTATACTTAGCTAGTCAGATACTCATTCAAAAGATGAGTCCATCCACTATGTTGCTGTGGGTCAAATGAATGGGTAAAGGAAACTGCTACTGATAGTGGGGATCCACATGGTCTTCTGGGTGAAGGAGAATAACAATGACACATTTTATTTAACTAGCATCTTCAGGGGGGCATATGTTTGCCCCATAAGGTACTAATTTCAAAACCAAATCTAGGAGGAGTTCACTGTCACATGACTCTGGTCATGCCTTCCACCCAACGACCCGAAATGCAAAATCATGCTGAAATGAAAGGCACAACCCAACCAGAAGCAGTGGGCCACACATCCCAGCAAGGGAGCAAGACATCCAAATCACCCAAGATTCATTCAGATACCCTGCCAATCGAAACACCAGTGAAAAATCCACTTCTGAACTTAAAGGAGTTGTAAAGGAAAAACATTTTTTTGCTGAAATGACTGCTTACAGGGTATAGAGACATATAGCCGGATTCAGGTACAGCGGCGTACATTTGAGCGGGCGTAGCGCAATTCATTTGCGCTACGCCAATGTAAAATAGAGAGGCAAGGCCAGTATTCACAAAGCACTTGCTCCCTAAGTTACGTCGGCGTAGCGCAAATGGGCCGGCGTAAGCCCGCCTAATTCAAATTAGGAAGTGTGGTGTTGTATTAAAATTAGCCGTGACCCCATGTAAATGACTTCCCGAACGAACGGCACATGCACGCGCATGCTCAGAATCACGTCGCATATACTCCCTAAGATACTTTGGCTCAATGCTTTCGACGTGAATGTAACCTACGCCCAGCCCCATTCACGACTTACGTAAACGAAGTAAAATCCGACGGCAGTTCCGACGTCCATACCAAACATGACTTAGACCAACTATTTGGTGGTTTATCTTTACACCGGACATACACCTTAAGGAAACGGCGTAGCTTACTGCGACGGGCGCAAGTACGTTAGTGAATAGGCGTATCTAGGTCATTTACATATTCGACGCGTAAATCAACGGAAGCGCCCCTAGCGGCCAGCGTAAATATGCACCCAAGATACGACGGCGTAGGAGACTTACGTTGGTCGTATTAAGCAAGAATTCAGGCGTATCTAGTATTGAGAATAAGGCGCATAGATACGACGGCGCATCTGTACACTTACGCTGCATATCTGTAGATACGCCAGCGTAAGTCTACCTGAATCCGGCTAATAATAGTTAACTGATTCCTTTTAAAAACGATAAAAAATAGATAAAAATCAATCATATAATGTACCTGTAGTTTTTTAGTTTCATTTTTGCATCTAGTTTCGTTGTTGCATGTTATCCTGCCTCTGTGCTATACAGAGCCATAGAGCAGTGATGGTTTGGAACATGAAACTAGAAACTCCCAGTACTGTGGTCATCAGGAAACAGACAACCAGGAAGTGTCCAGAACAGAGAAGAATTACAGCAACATCAGAGCATAAACGAACAATGAGGACATGAAACCAGGACTGCAGTAAGGTAAAGGAAGCTATTTAGCTAAAAAAAAAATCCTTTAGTGACCCTTTAAAGAAATGAATAAACCTATTAATCATTGCAAAGAAAAGGAATTTTCATGGGTATGTATGAATAGGAGATAAAGACAAAAGTTTACATTGCAGAATATCACCACAAACTCTGATAAGACTCAGCAGTATTATAAGAATGGAAAATGAATGATACGGTGGGGATGTAACTAGGAATAGAGCTGGGCTAATGAAATGGACTTTAGACGGTACAAGTAGATATAGTAAAAATACTATGGGTATATTTATTCATAAAAGTAGAAAATTTACAGAACAAGAAATGATATACAAAACTTTGTGAACATGATACTATAATATCGGCATATTTATCACAGTACATACATAGGAGAAATTCCATAAAATTTAATACTAATGCATGTATGTTAATTAAACAGAAATCATACAACACCAGAAATTGTATAAAAACTTTTAGATCTTTAGAACTGGATTGAATATGCGGAGTGATGGGGGTTGCTTTTACTCGCTTTTACTCAACATGTTTTGCGTTGAAAAAAAAACGCTTCATCAGGAGCATAACGGTAAGTATGATAAATCTCTGCAGGACTGTGTGGATCAAACCATCGAGAATAGTCATATGGCATATACAGTGATGTTACTTGACCTGCCTGGTAGGCTAGTGACAGGTTGTTTAAAACATCAGGGTATATGCGTGTAAAGAATTTCCGGCTAATGCACAAAAATGTAAGGGTAGAAAAAAGTAGAAAAAAGTTTATGTCAGGCGACCAAAAGTACTCCAAAAGAGGTCCCAATAGCGAGTCCGGGATTGGTAGCCAGCAAATCTGGATAGCTTGTAGGCTAAATATCCAGCGGGGCATGAAAGACCGGTCCGAGCGGGAGCCAAGAGGAGTATATGGTGTCAGCCTGCTGCACATGTCTAGTGCGACACTGACACCATATACTCCTCTTGGCTCCTGCTCGGACCAGCGTTTTTTCAACGCGAAACATGTTGAGTAAAAGCGAGTAAAAGCAATCCCCATCACTCCGCATATTCAATCCAGTTCTAAGGATCTAAAAGTTTGTATACAATTTCTGGTGCTGTATGATTTCTGTTTAATTAACATACATGCATTAGTATTAACTTTTATGGAATTTCTTCTTTGTATGTACTGTGATAAATATGCCGATATTATAGTATCATGTTCACAAAGTTTTGTATATAATTTCTTGTTCTGTAAATTTTCTACTTTTATGAATAAATATACCCATAGTATTTTTACGATATCTACTTGTACCGTCTAAAGTCCATTTCATTAGCCCAGCTCTATTCCTAGTTACATATTATCGGGACGTTGGTACATTGTTATATTGGCTTTCACAGCGTTAGTCGCCCTGTGTTTTATGCACTTTTTATAGCAAGATCCATCTATAGATACGGTGGGGATGCATAAACTGTCACAAGACTAGGGCAGAGAATTAAACTCAAACAATTGATAGGCACTGATTAAACCCCTTCTTTACTGTTCAAAGTGTGAGAGCAATAAAAAATGTACATTGGCCTGCGCAGGAAGGGGGTAAATGTGCCCTGTATTAAAGTGGTTAAAGTTCCTTTTACTGATGAACTTAAAAAAATCCAGGTACATCTCACATCAATCTTTACATACATGTACACTTAATTCACATAATTGGGTTGAGGTAGAACTGGCTGAGCTATTATAACACTGTCCCTAGTGGTTTTACATAGCAAAATGTGCATAGAGAGCATAGTGCAGTCCATACTTGAGATGGATAAAGTCCATAGCAATAAAGTCCATAGCAATAAAGCCCAGAGCATGGGGACTTTTGAGGGGTGGCGACAGCAGAGAGGGAATCGCATAACAGCAGTATGTCCTGACAGTCGAACTCCCACAACAGCCCTTGGCCGGTCCTCTGCAGGTGCATCTCCAAAAATTTGAATATCATCAAAAAGTTAATTTATTTCAGTAATTCAATTCAAAAAGTAAAACTCATATATTAAATAGATTCATTACACACAGAGTGATATTATTAAAGCTTTTCGTTTTAATTTTGAGGATTATGGCTTACAGCTAGTGAAAACCCAAAATTCAGTATCTCAGAAAATTTTAATATTGTAAAAAAGTTTTAATATTGTAGACAAAACACATGCAAAGGTTTCCTGAGACTTTAACCACTTAAGCCCCAGACCAAAATGCAGGACCAGGCCCCTTTTTGCTATTCGGCACTGCGTCACTTTAACTGACAATTGCACAGTCGTGCGACGTGGCTCCCAAACAAAATTGGCGTTCTTTTTTTCCCACAAATAGAGCTTTCTTTTAGTGGTATTTGATCACCTCTGCGGTTTTTATTTTTTGTGCTATAAAAAAAAATAGAGCGACAATTTTGAAAAAAATGCAATATTTTTTACTTTTTGCTATAATAAGTATCCCCCAAAAATATATAAAAAATATATTTTTTTGCTCAGTTTAGGCCGATACGTATTCTTCTACATATTTTTGGTAAAAAAAATCGCAATAAGCGTTTATCGGTTGGTTTGCGCAAAATTTATAGCGTTTACAAAATAGGGGATAGTTTTATTGCATTTTTATTATTTTTTTTTTTTTTACTACTAATGGCGGCGATCAGCGATTTTTTTCGTGACTGCGACATTATGGCGGACACTTCGCACAATTTTGACACATTTTTGGGACCATTGTCATTTTTACAGCAAAAAATGCATTTAAAATGCATTCTTTATTGTGGAAATGACAGTTGCAGTTTGGGTGTTAACCACAGGGGGCGCTGAAGGGGTTATGTTTCACCTAGTGTGTGTTTACAACTGTAGGGGGGTGTGGCTGTAGGAGTGACGTCATCGATTGTGTCTCCCTATAAAGGGGATGACACGATCGATGCAGCCGCCACAGTGAAGCACGGGGAAGCCGTGTTTACACGCGGCTCTCCCCGTTCTTCAGTTCCGGGGACCGATCGAGGGACCCCAGCGGCAATCGGGTCTGCGTGTCTCACGGTCCTGATACCTCGGACCGGGTCGCGCGCGCCCGCGACCCACGGCTGTGTAGATGTAAAGGACGTACCGTTAAGTCGATCTACCCAGCCGTGCCATTCTGCCGACGTATATCATCGTGCAGCGGTCGTTAAGTGGTTAAATGGTCTTTCAGTATGGTTCAGTAGGATACACAATCATGGGAAAGATTGGGGTATTGTTAAGAGGAAGATGAGAGACACCAGACCCAACAATGCAGACGAGCTGAAGGCTACTATCAAAGCAACCTGGGTTTCCATAGCACCTCAGCAGTGCAACAAGCTGATCGCCTCCATGCCAGGCCAAATTGATGTAGTAATTCATGCAAAAGGAGCCCTGACCAAGCATTGAGTGAATTCTATACTGTATATACTTTTCAGTGAGCCAACATTTCTGTATTAAAAATCAATTTTTTATAGGTCTTATGTAATATTCAAATTTTCTGAGATACAGAATTTGTGGTTTTCACAAGCTTTAAACCATAATCATCCAAATTAAAAGAAAGAAATGCTTGAAATCTATCACTCTGTGTGTGATGAATCTATATAATATATGAGTTTCACTTTTTAAATTGAATTTCTGAAATAAATAAACATTTTGATGATATTCACATTTTTTGAGATGCACCTGTAAATCCTTGAACAGACAGAATGTGACACATCTCCAGAGGATGATGTCGCACACGACCTGACCCCTGCAACAATCAGTTAGAATATTTAGAGCAACACTGTATCAACATAGATAACAATGGCATGACATAACAATAGACACACTATAGGCACCTGCCTATAAGTGAACCTAAGAAAACTGGGGATCAACTGATCTGACTCTACATGGCATCTTGCACACAGGTGCCAGCCATTTTGTCTCAGCAGGTGGTCCTAAATCGATCTCCAGATCAGAATCAGAATTCCATATGTGACATCCGGGACTGTTCTAATTTATCTTCAATCTTATAAGAGAGGGAAAAGGACCTATGTAATGCCTATATATGTCCGGATGTAAATGTCAGCCTCTATCTGCCCACATCCTGTCAAGTCAGTAAAAGTAAACCTGAGCACAACTTTTCCAGTTTGGTTCGACAATCCTGAAGAGACCCAGACGTGAACGGATATAGGCGCATGCATGTTCACTCACATCTGTCCACCCATAGGAATACATAGCAATACATTTTTGATCCATGTAATCACAGGCCAGAAATGGACTGATGGAACGCCGCTATGAAAGAAGCCTTGGAAGAACTTACAGAAGTGGATCAGGCACACTGCCAGCTGAGCAAATCTTTCATTCTACGCTTGTCTCTACTTGCAATTTTCCATTGTTATCTTGTTCTTCGGGCACTTGCTTTAGGTCATTATGCTTACCCTACATGATCAGGTACTTTTTTTGTTTTTTATTAGAAGAAAGGTTATGTGTTCTTTTTACAAAACAGCTGTTTTAGATATGATTACCAGATGTACACTCTTACTTAGATATATGACCTTTTTAATGGTCTGTCAAGAGCATCAAGATCGTGAACAAATTACCTGTTTATCCAAGATTCAGACATTCAGTCTCCCAGACCTTATTCCCTTGGGTTCTACATTAAAGCAGAGCTGCAATAGGTGTAAACATCCCCTTTCATTGTTTCCTTGACTCCTTAACCAGTATATCCTCCCTGTTTTTGTGGCCATTTATCACAATAACTAAAATATGACATCAAATATTCATTCTGGGAAAAGGTTTATAACAGTCTGGATAAAACTATGCATAGAGATGCATATTAAACATACTTTGCTGCCATGGTTATTTTGTATTGGACATTTTTTTATGCTCACCCGCCTCACCACAGTAAAGCTATTTTCCAGCACTGGTAAAACATCTGTACACAAAAGATTGCATTATTTTAAATTGGATGCTTCCCATAAAGTTATTGTGCAGAAGTAGACGAAAAAAGATGGACAGCCGCACTCCAAACCTTTAGGTTGTCTTTAATATAACAAAAGAAAAAATGCACTACAAAAAACAGTAGAAAATGGGGATAGCAGCCTAAGTGTTTCACACTATAGATCAGTGCTTAGTCATGGCTAAGCACTGATCTATAGTGTGAAACGCGTAGGCTGCTATCCCCATTTTCTACTGTTTTTTGTAGTGCATTTTTTCTTTTGTTATATTAAAGACAACCTAAAGGTTTTTTGGAGTGCGGCTGTCCATCTTTTTTCGTCTACAATTTGCCTTGTGCATTGCCGGCACCCTTGATCTCCTGAATAGTCATTGATTGTTCATCATACCCACCTGGAGCGGTAACTCCCTTTCTCTTTATTGTGCAGAAGGGTGTTGAATTTTTTTTTCTACATGCAGCATTTTATAGCACATTCTCCTCCTATTCAACTGTATGACAGACTTTTTAAAACACTTGAAAACATTCATTAAAAAAGATGACATACATTGCCAACAACTGTATTGCAATAGAAAGTCTTGTGATTTAATAGGAATGCTTTTCTTTAAACTCTTTAAAAAGTAGTGAATTGCTAAAGGTACTGAAAAATGTAGACATTTTCTAAAACAAGCATGTTAGAACACTCTTCAATACTTATTTATACTGTTTTCCGGAACTGCTAGTACGAATAGGCCTATCATATTTTTTCTAACCATATTAGCACAATTCAATTTGCAAAGGAAGCATATCCTGCACATAAGGAGGGTATATTGGTAACACACTATTTTCAGAGGCTCTGCATTCAGATCTGTGTACCTGCTCCTGCCTGCATGTTAAACTTTAAAATGCGATTGTGTCCATGTCAGCGCTGCGTGTGCCTTCACTTCTATGGGCTGCCTGCACGCAGCTCAGAGGTGGATGAACACGAATCTGCCACGGGCTCTGCAAGGAGGATGGTACTTATCTGCTCTGTATGAGCAAAGCACTTGCATTTTGTATATGTAGGCAACTAGCTGCTACTAAAGGAGAGGTTAGAGATGGCTGTCTCTGTGTTTCTCTTGTGGCAGTTTTTTTGTTTTTTATCAAGCCAATCTTCAGTTTTGTAATACCCCGCTCAAGAAACGTATGTTATAGGTGAATAAGGGGACTCTCATTAGACAAGGGAAAGCATAGTGGGCAGGTTTTAGCTCTAAAGTCATATTAGTGAAACTAAAATTATCGTAATATTTCTGACTATTAACCACTTAAGGACCCGCTCATGTGCATATACGTCGGTACTTTAAAGATGGATATCTCGGTAACGGCAGCAGCTGCTGCCACAACCGAGATATCCATCTTTTCAGTGAGCGGTCCTGTAAACGATAACGGTGGCCTCCGTGGCAGATTCACCGCGAGATCACCGTTATCAGCGGCGGGAGAGGGGCCCCCCACCTGTCGCTCTCCCGCGCCCTCCACCGCTTCCTGGAGCCGTCGGCAGTGGCGGACAAATCTGAAAAACAGGCAAGGTCCTTAAGTGGTTAAAGGCAACCGTGTTGACTGCTATTAGTTTACCACTAGTTACCAAACTTTTAAAATGGGGGGAAAGTCCACCTACAGATACTATGTCCCTAAAAGACTAAAAAAAACACTGCTGGTATAACGTACAGGCACCTAGAGGTCCCTGGACAAACCTACAGCGGCAGAATGCAGGGAAGTTCTGGCACACAAATCTTCATCCCTTCCTAATAGTTCTGAAGCTTACCTGCTCCTTTGTGAATCTTGTTTTGACATGACCCCAATGCACAGCCATTCACTGGGTAGATCAGTGTGTTGCCGCTTCTCCTCCCCCCAGCTTTTATGCAGCTGAGAACAGAGGGAATGTGATCACTTATAAAAAAGGAGAAAAAATTATTCATAACATTTTTTCTATATATCTATACAAACATATTTTGCCTTTCACTCCTATTTTAAACTGAATGGATTGTTTTACAAGTTGATCGTTTGCAATCAATTTAATTCAAAGCTTTACATAAGGCACTCTAATTTTAGCCATGTGACTGTTATTCAAGACATGCCATTAATGATAATTGTCACACTTGATTGTGCTCTTAATCACACTGTTAAGCCATTAAATGTCTGCTGTCATAGTTGATCACATGAGCAGCATCAAGCCAGCTGCAGATCAAGACCAAGAAGTGCCGGTTATTGGCTTTCCTCCATTTGAGCTGACAAGGTTTGAGTAGAGGAGAGACAATAAGCAGCACTCCTGAGGGGGGGGGGGTTCTGCACTGTTAATCAATACATTGATTATCAGTGCACACCCATCAAGGATGCCCACAAGTGCCCAACTAGAGTGCCAACCCGCATCCACCAGAGATACCAATCAGTGCCCATCAGGAATGCAAATCAGTGCCCATCAGTAATGCCTGTCAGTGCCTCCACATCAGTGCTGCCTATTAGTGACATCTATCAGTACCCATCAGTACCACCTATCAGTGCCCATCATTGCCCATCAGGGCCACCCATCAGTGCCCAGTGCCATCTATCTGTGCCCATCAGTGCCCATCAGTGCAGCCTATTAGTGCCCATGAGTGCTGCATATCAGTGTCGCCTATCAGTGCTGAATATCAGTGCCACCGATCAGTGCTGCATATTAGTGCCTCATCATCAGTGCCCATCAGTGCTGCCTCATTAGTGCCTGTCAGTGCAGCCTCATCAGTGTCCGTCAGTGAAGGAGAAAACGTACTTCTTTACAAAATGTTATACCAAAGACAAGACAACGAAAATATATTTTTTTACCAAATTTTCAGTCTTTCTTTATTTGTTTAGAAAAAAATTAAAAAGTCAGCGGTGAATAACTACCACCAAAAGAAAGCTCTATTTGTGGGAAAAAAATGATAAACATTTCATATGGGTACAGTGTTGCACAACCGTACAATTGTCATTCAAAGTACGACAGTGCCGAAAGCTGAAAATCGGCCTGGGCAGGAAGGGGGTGAAAATGCCATGTATTGAAGAATTGCCGAATTTTTTAATGCAGTATCAGCATTAAAGTCACTTACCTGCTTGTCTGCACTGTACACAGAGATGTACATGTGTAGCTTGATGTAAGAATTTTGGCAATGCTAAGATTTATGAACGTCCGCACATGTGTGGGAGTGTTTCATCCTTATGGAAATTGCCAAGGATTAATACCTAGATGCTGCAGGCTGAAGATGTCAGTGGTCGGTGGGGAGATCCAGGGGATCACAGTACTGGAAAACAGGCGCTTATAGTTCCTCTTTAAGTTGTTACTTTATAATGACACATCTTACGAATGGAAGAAAGTTAGAAAGTTCAAAAGAGAAGGCTATAAAGATGTTTTTATTGGTCTAAAGAGGGCTACTTCACAGATGATAACCAAATTAAATTGGTGTCAACAAGCACACACAAACATGCACCTGAACAGAACTGTCATAGAACCCAAATACACCGTTATCTACATTATATTGTTTTCCATTTAATTTGGCTAATATGTATAAAAGGGAGGAAACCCTGGCATGTAATGAAATGAAGGATTTTGTTAAAGTCATTTTAGTTTGTGCAAAGCAGATTACCAAACCTGGAATGCAATGAAATCTACACCACAGCCATAGTTATTCAAACAGAGCCAGCCACTCAGGCAGAACATTTGCTTCTTTGAACTGGCAAGTTTCCGTAGAAAGAAAAAATCCCTAGAAAAGAGGCTGCAGAGCCATTCCTTACTGTTTACTTTTCTTGATGACCAATAATTAGCTGGTCTCACATTTAATTTCCTCATTCATGTCTGTCAACATGATTTTTGTTACGCATACTCCCAATACCTGTCATTTCTTGCTGTGAGCCCTCCATGCTTGTTTTACTTCAAATCATGCAACAATATCAGGTGTAGTGTCTGGATGTTTTACATTCTGACATGGCTTAACCTTTTCAGCTCACAGAAATGAGCAGCCATTTTAATTGGATACTGGATAGAGGTTTAATTTTTGTGTAACATACATGCTTCATATGTATTGCTGTTATTATTCTCTCACAACTAGTTTTCTAGGCTGGAAAACCTAATGTGAAACAGATGGGATAATAATATAGTGTCCACATGATGAACAACTCACAGTTGAATTGGCTAAATCACCATACTTCAAACAGAGCCAACTTTATTCCACACATTGAGCAGCGCCAATTCAGATTTCTATGTTGTCAACAAGCTACACCTATTTTCATTGTGTCAATACCAAGCTGGAAGCACCAGTCCAAGAGATTTTCTTTTGAACAAGTGGCTTAGATACATATAATGATTCATACAGCTTTGTCTAACATAGGCTTTATAGTTTACAAATGCATTTTACATATCAAATTATTTCATTTGATCCATGTTTATCTCATTTTAATTGAGATATTATCCATAAGCACACAAGGATTTGTCTTGAGTGTTTCGCTAAAGAGTAATCTTTCGTTCGTTAAAGATCACTTGTGACATCTCACACCTCTATGGTGACACAGGGGTTATAAAAGTCCATCACAATGGCTAGGTCATCCATGGATATAAAATAGTCAACGGGGACAAAACTCACATGCTCTGGAGGCTCGACAAGCCAAATTAGAAAGCCAAAACACATTTCAAAAACATTATTGCCTAAGTGAATTTTACGGAAACAGCAGAAAAAAATATTTCCAGTGACTCAAATAAATATGTTTTATTCTTTCTCTTAAAACAGTATTATACTAAAAAAATATAATCATGTCTTCCATCATTAAAGGAGAACTCCTGTCAAATAGACAACTACATAATTAAATCCATTAATAGAAATGTCTCTAGTTAAAACATTATAGTTAAGGTAATGCATGTAATGTGACCCACCTACCTCTGACGTGCTATGCAGCTACATAACATAAAGACAATTAACATTTTTCAGACCTTTCAATTCTTCAGACTAAGCCTCTGCTCTAGCTCCTGTTCACTCCTTGGTCTTTTTTTTAAGCTTGCTTTTGTGATACCTTCCCTTCTGACAGAAGGACAATCTGCCTTGTTTACATAGGCAGATTGTCGTTCTGCCTGTGTCCTATGTAATCGGTGAGTGCCAGCGGACATCGAGTGTGTGATCACCCGGAAGTGTCAGATTACACGCTAGGTATGTGATCTGGGGCAGAGCGATCACCCTGACGCAGTAAATGTATAGTGGGTGGCCTGAAAGTGGTTAATTTACATCCTACAAAATATTTTTTAAGCGTAACTAAAGACAAAACGTGAAGAGAGATTAGAACACTTGTTGGTTTTTATTGTTGTCTGTGCCCTGTTAACGAGATTCACCATCCCTATTTGTCCTTTTTACTGTTATCATCAAAAGTAAAAGAAAATCCCAAATTTCACTAGGACAGTAGTAAAGGGGAAATTTTTCAATGAGAACACTAGTTTTAATAACCCTGGTGACATCCCATTATTCTCCCACTTTGCGGGGATTCTCTCTCACTCCTGACTATAGGACATACCCAAATTTAAAAAAAGTAAGTTTTGCCTACCAGTGACACTCATGATGATGAAAATTGTTTTTATGAATTATACAAAATTAAAATAGAATTTCTACCTAGGTTCATGGTGAATGTAGGAACCAGAACTATTGATGCCCCTGGCATTTGCTGCCTGTGTACTATTGTCATGTATGCTTACAGTTCAATGTGTAGTCAATAAGTAGCTTTATCTGTACTCTGGGATTGTACAATATCAGTTGGCAGTATTGTTCAACTAATGATTACATAAATCTTATCTTTTTGGTAGGTTCAGCAAAGGAAAATTATAATATAACCTGCAATAGTGTGATAAAGTCACCAAAAACTCAAGGCAAAGAAGTCAAGACATACAACAAAGAGTAAAGCCTTGTACACACGAGAGTATCGAACAAATTATTATTATTTTTTTTGCATGCTAGTTCCAAATGAAAAATGAAGAGGTTACTAAAGTTACAAAAATTCTCCTACGAAAGAATACAACTTCAGAAGTGATGTAATGTGTTGTACTGTATTGTAATGTATTCTTTTATTTTCCTTGTCAATTTTATCTTTATTAAGCTTAAAAATAAATTAAACATGAAGCATACATGCGGTACAATATAAAGGTGGTTAATATGTTGTAAAATTAACACGCAGCATCATCTTCACATGAGTAACAATAAACAAAAATTTGTCAGTCACATTCCATCAACTATTAGAGAGAGTTCCAGCAACTAATACAGCAACGTATATAGTCTATACAACTAATTGCAGTGACTGATGGGTAAAATATTAAAGACAATACTACCTTATTTAAGATAACCATACCATTTATCAACTAATAAAGTCTAAGATGCGTAACCTTTTCAAAGTTAGTGGTAGGTACATGACGGTACCCCCTTATACAATATCAGACCGGAAAAAGGGGTAACATAAAATAAAAAATAAAAGAGGAGAATAGGAAGGGGAGGGGGAGGACAGGTAAGGAAGTCTGCAGGGATGGTTCCTTGTCCGTCGTCAAAGTAAGACATTTACAACGATTGTGGTCACATAGGAAAGCTACCATGGCAGCAGTACACCTTTATTAAAGTATTCTGGAAATGCATATTGTATCCAAGGGGTCCATAATGTTTCAAAACGCATCCATTTTGGCATGTGTCATAGCAATATTCATTCTGTTTATCGTTTCAGTCGTTGAGATACATGTGGTCTTCCAGGCTTTTGCAATGGTCTGTTTGGCTGCCGTAAAAAGTTGCGTTAGTAATTTAAATTGTGTGTGTGTTAGAGTATTGGGCTTTAAATTCAAAAGTGCCATTTTAGGTTCCGGAAGTATTCTCAAATCAATCAGTGCATTCGCCATCTTAAAAATCTTGTCCCAGAACTTCTTTACTGTCGGACACGTCCACCAAATATGAAAATAAGTACCCTCAGTGTTACAACCCCGAAAGCAATGTCCATCGTAATCTAATGCATATTTAGCTATCCTACTCGGTACCAAATACCAACTAGTCAGTACCTTATAGTTCGTTTCCTGCGCTATAACGTTCGGAGAGGCCGACTTGGTGTTCCGCCATATTTGGCACCAGTCCGAGGTACTGAGTTCCATACCCAAGTCACTCTCCCATTTCTGTACATAGGGTAATTTTGTTGAGGTATCAGGGGATAGTGACTGTGAGTATAGAGCCGAAATCACGCCTCTGACATGCGGATTATCTTTACAAATATATTCGAAAGGAGTCATCTGATTGTTCTGCACCGTGGTAGCCACGTGAGTTTCCACGAAATTTTTTATTTGGAGGTATCGAAATAGTTCTGATGAAGGGATATCATATTTTTTACATACTGTTGGGAAGGGCATGATACCAGAGGAATCTAAAAATTTATAAATATAAATACAATCCCTCCTAACCCATGCCTTGAATGTATTAGGGTAGATCCACGCCGGGTAGAATGCTGGATTTTTATAAAAGGAGAGCAGTGCGTTAAGGGGGGACACCAGTGAATATTTAGATTTATAACTGTCCCAAAGTGAGAGAGAGTGTCTGATAATGGGGTTGCCAATTTTCCTACGTAGCTTGGGGGGAATCCATAATAAATTAGCTGGAGGGATGGGATCACATTCAGTTGCCTCAATCGCTACCCATAGTGGTGTTTCCTTTTTAGCGTGATATTTGGTCAAGGTAGAGATTTGCGCTGCCCTATAATAATTTGTAAAATTTGGAACTCCTAACCCTCCCCGTGTTCTGGGGAGATGCAAGATTTGCGTTTGTATTCTGGGTCTAGATGTTCCCCATATAAAGGTTGTCATTCTTTTTTGTATCACCCTCAAAAAATAAGCCGGTATCGGACTCGGGAGTACTCTAAAAATATATAAAAATTTTGGCAATATCGTCATCTTGATTGCGTTGATCCTACCTAACCAGGACAATGGGAGCTGGGACCAAAATCCGAGCAATTTCGTTACTTGTTTTAGGAGCGGAGGATAATTGTAGGAGAATAAATCAGATGTGACTGCTGTAACATGTGTTCCTAAGTAAGGGATGCTTTTCTCAGACCAAACGAACGGGAGACCTATTTTGGCTGCACTTAATTCCAGTGTTGAAAGAGATATGTTTAAAGCTACACACTTCTTGGGGTTAATAGCTAGACCTGAAAACGATGCAAATCTGTCAAGTATTGGAATAAGATTAGGGCCAGTGACTTGTGGGGATGAAAGAAATAAAAGTATGTCATCTGCAAACAGGCATAGTTTGTGCTTATATCCACCCAATTCTATACCTAAGATAGTGGGATCAGATCTGATTTTTTGGGCAAGCGGCTCTATAAGAAGGGCAAACAATAA
Organism: Rana temporaria; assembly: GCF_905171775.1. Lineage (NCBI taxonomy): Eukaryota > Metazoa > Chordata > Amphibia > Anura > Ranidae > Rana > Rana temporaria. The sequence continues at coordinate 461,195,417 of NC_053489.1, read as the reverse complement.
CGGGGATAGCGGGCAACCCTGACGTGTTCCTCTTTTGACCTCAAAGGTGTCTGATTTGTATCCCGCGTATTTAACATAGGCTCTTGGGTTATTGTAAAGTGCCATAATCCAATTAGTAAAGTTAGGACCAAAGCCCCATTTCTGTAGAGTAAACTTTAAATACGCCCAGGAGACAGAGTCAAACGCCTGTTTGATATCCAAAGAAAGAAAACATGCCTGTATACCCCTTTTTTTAGCTATGTGTGCTAAGAGACACGCTCTGCGTACATTATCACCCGCTTGTCTGGAAGGCATAAAGCCTACCTGATCACGATTTATAAGATTACCGATAAAATTGTTTAGGCGAGTGGCCAAAATTTTGCCTAATAGTTTTATGTCTATGTTGAGCATGGATATGGGTCTATAATTGGTACATAGTGTGTCATCCGAATGCGGTTTGGGAATCATGCATACTGTTGCTAGCAAAGTTTCAGGTCTGAAGGTTTTTTGTTCTAGCAAGTTGTTGAATGCCTCAGCCAGTCTGGGTGAGATTAGTTCAGAGAAGGTTTTAAGATAATTCGCCGAGAATCCATCAGGTCCCGGCCTTTTGTTAAGTTTCAGTTCACGAATGGCCAAGGCTACCTCACCTTGCGTAATGGGTTCTTCCAATTGTGTTTTCTGCAATTGACTTAATTGTGGAAGGTCAACTTGGGCGAAAAAAGTGTTAGCTTCAGAAGTATTGAACTCTGTGGATTCCGAGTAAAGAGCTTTCAAATGTGAGCTAAATTTTTGGACTATTTTAAGAGGGTTACTGGAAAATATCTTATTGGCTATTTTTAATTTTATGGGTTTAAAGGTCTTATCAAGTTTATTGAGAGCTCTGGCTAAATATGCACCTGGCTTATTAGCTTGTTTGTAAAAAGCATGTCTCGATCTATTAAGAGTTCTATTCGCCGTGTCGGTCAAGAATAAATCATATTCCATGCGCGCTTTGTCGAGCCGAGATCGATTAGTTTGAGAGTGGTAATTTTGAAGGGCCTGAAATGCTGCATTATATTCTGTTTCCAATTTATTCGCCATCAAAATTCGTTCCCTTTTTAGGATCCCTATTTGTCGTTGGAATGCTCCTCTGAGGACCAGTTTGTGGGCTTCCCACAATGTGAGCGGGGATATGTCAGGACTGGAGTTGAGATCAAGATATTCTTTCAGGGCTTGTTCAATCATTAGGCAATGGGCAGGGTGTTTGAGAATTATCTCAGGAAGGTACCAAGTAGGATCACGGTTTTTCGGAATAGTAGATGCTATTGTGGTAAACACTGCATCATGATCCGACCAAGGGATGGGTATAATACTAGAACATAATATTTCTGGAGCCATACCAATCGTCACAAATATGTGATCAATTCGACTGAATGATTGGTGTGGATGTGAAAAGTATGTGTAGTTCCGTTTAGTGGGGTTGTGTTCTCTCCACGTGTCCACTAGGTTGTATTTAGCCAATAAGGTGGGAAGGGACCGTGTAGCTTGATGTTTAGGCGAAACATAGGGGGATTTATCTAAAAATGGTAGAAGGACTTGGTTGGAGTCCCCGCAAATGAGGAGAGTCCCCCTTTTATGTGTGTTAAGCATTTGAAAAAGATGTGATAAGAATGGTACTGGATTAAGATTCGGGGCATAATAAGATACTATTGTGATCTCCGTATCAAGCACTTGACCTGTTAATATGAGGTATCTACCCTGCGGATCTTTGATTTCAGATCGTAGAGTGAAAGGAGTGGTACAATGGAAGGCAATTAGCGTGCCCCTTTTTTTAACTGAGGCTGAGGCTGAATAGACTTGAGGGTATGAGGGGTTGAAAAATTTAGGAGTTGTGTTTGTATTAAAGTGGGTTTCCTGTAAACAGACTATATGGGCTTTTTTGGCCTGAAATGTTCTAAATGCCTTGGTTCTTTTCTGTGGTACATTCAATCCCTGTACATTCAGCGATAGTACGTTTAGTGGTGCCATGGTAGGTTTACCTCACTGCTCATCTTACCGTTACAATCCAAGGAACAGCTGACCGACCCATTCCCTGCAGACTTGGGGAGGGAAAAAGGAAAGGGAACTATAGGGTATTCAACCTTGAAAGGGAAGGAAAACACAAAAAAAGTTAGGAAATATGCATTCAACATTAGACCAATAATGTCCATCGCGTTTACCCGTGACGGGGTGGAACTGCCCCCGCCAGGGGGAAAGGGGATCCCATCAATTCCCCGCGAATTTGTGCGGGGAACCGAGGAGATCATGAAGGAGCACAAGTTGTTTCCGTGAGGTGGGAAACCGCTGTATGAATGTACAAATAAACAACATAAAAGGTGATAGTACACGGTAGAGCCGTGTTGTTAAGTCAAATGGGACACTGCTAATGTCTCGCCATCTATTAAGTGGGCGAGAGGTGTGTGCAGGGGCAAAATATCCTTAGTCAAACTGACTAGGAGAATATAAAAAGGTCAGCCTGTATGTAAGGCAAAATAAAGGGATCAAATATTTCTGCACATCCTACCCGGAAAGGATCCACTTTATTGTTCTACAGTTTGTGCGGGAGTAGAATTCTATTTATTATCCATATATTAAATTAAGGATCTACACTGTGTATAACAAAGTAGAACAGATTTCACACTTTGAAGCTTGCTACTCATTCAGGAGCTGAACGTGCTTCCGATGCATGAGGAGGTGTAGTGTGATAAAGAAATTACAGGTAGTGTAACTAGAGGATAGTAAAAGAGCATGTGAAAGAGGTTCCTATAATGTGTCTAAGGTGTAAGAAACAGTAACTGTCAGCTTGAATGTAAGGTACCCTACAGAGGGCACAGCTGGCTTTAATGCCTCTCCCCTCCCTCCCCCCCGCCGAATGGCAAGGGGGAGGGAAAGGGCAACAAAGCAGGAGATAAGATGATTTAAGAATGGAGAGCAATGAAAGATAAAAAAAAAAAATAAAAAAAAAACTAAAGTTGCTGAGTAAAAAAGAGGAAAAAAAAATGGAAGGTAAGATCAGCAAAAGATGGTAAAAATAAAAATAAAAATTAGGGCAAAAGGGAAAAAGTTAAAACAGATAAAGAAGAAACAGTTAAAACTAAAAAGAAAAGAGAAAAATTAAGATAAAAATAAAAATAAAAATAGAAATAAAAATAAAAATAAAAACCATCCAGTTTTAGGTTCTGTCAGTTTTTTCCCTTCATCTCACTGGGCATTCTCATGAGCATGAGAAGAAAAAAAAATCGTGAAGTTCTCAAAAGATTGGTCAGTCCATGGTGTCCTCTTGGTCTTGGGGCTGAGGTACAAACCGTCCACGCTTGTTTGTATGATGTATTCCGTTATTCTTCTCAGGTGGAGTGATGCCATTACGGGATGATGCTGATGCTGTACGTCTGCGAGAGGAGCTGTGTGCATTGCTGGTATCAATAAGCTTCAGATCAATTAAGGCTTGGTGTAATTGATCAGGTGATCTACACACTATTTTTGCTCCCTGGAACGTAAATCGTAGAGAAAAAGGAAACCCCCATTGGTATTTAATATTTCGTTGTTGTAATTCCACTAAAAGGGGCTTCATAGCACGTCTTTTGGTGATAGTCAGCTGCGATAAGTCAGCGAATATCTGAAAAGTGTGCCCTTGGAATGCTAGACTACTTTTCTCTCTGGCTGCTTCCAGAACCTGTTCCTTTGATCTGTAGTAGTGGAATGTTGCTATTATGTCCCTGGGGGGGCCATCAGCTTTTTTAGGGGCTAGTGCTCTGTGTATCCTATCAAATTCCAGTCGCTGAACATCAAGTCCTGGTACTAATTCCTGACATAATGCCAAAATGGTACCTGAGAGGTCAAGAACTGTCTCTGGAATTCCCCTGAATCTCAAATTCGATCTTCTGGCGCGGTTTTCAAAATCTTCCAATTTACTGTGGAGTACCATGTTCTCTTCCTTCAGTACATCTATTTCTGATTGGCAATCCTGCGTATAAACTTCAATTTCATCCATTTTTGCCTCCAGGGTCTCTGTGCGGCTGCCTAGATCCCTAATTTTCTTAGTCAGATTTGTAGTAATTTGTTCTGAGGTGCGCTGCAGTGCCTTATTTAGCATCCTCTCAAACTGTTTTAGGATCTCTGAGGGGACAGTGGCATTTAATGCAGGCATTTGTGATGTATTAGACATGTATTCTTCTTCACTGTCCGTGTTCAGGACACTGAGAGATGCTGTTTGCTTTTTTTCCTTTGACAAGCGCTGCTTGCTATTCCCTGCAGCGCTTGTCTCTGAGGTGCCTGAGGTGAATGGCGCCTTTTTCACTGAGCCCTTTGGCTGCTGTGCTGCGCTAATAGGGTTCGATTTGCCTTTACTCCTGGCACCCCCGAGCACCATAATTATAGAAAAAGCTGCTCCTCACCTCCCGGAACGTTATCCTGCCTGTCCCGTTTGTTTGCGGTGTTTAAAAATGCGTCTGTATACGCGGTTTATCCACCCCACGGAGCGGATCTCTAGTGCCGCATTACCGTGCAGCTAGACCCCGCGCATGCGCCTCGTATTCTTTTATTTTCAAGCATGCATGGTCTTGGTCTTCCGATTACGCGTTTGTCCTTTCGGATAATTCTACATGAACTGTCCTGATCGGCTCTTAAAAGCTGTGTACTAATGATCAGATTATCGTATCAGTGTTTTTGTCTGATTTTCTGATCATGTGTACTAGGCTTAATGAGGAGGCTTATTATATAAAGCCTTGTATACACGGGCCAAATATCAGCCGGTTCAACGGAAACCGGTCTATATTCAATCTGTGTGTACGGCAGCCTGTTAAGCAAAAGCCAATCAAACGTCCGGCTTCCATCGAAGGGGCATGACCAAAAAACATCCGAGGATCGGCATCCGATCAGTGCTCTCAACCAATGGCTGGTGGGGGAGGGGGCAGTCCCTCTGTCAGAACACAATGGCTCAGCGGGGGGATGGCTGTAATAACATTGGAAAGTTTGTGCAGCGAGCTCCTGTTTTTTTTTGTTCAGCCTGGGTTGAACAAAAAAAGCTGATAGTGTGTCTCAGCTTAAGTCCCCAGAAAGTTTGCCAACATACAGTGGACATAATACACCATTCTCTTTCCTCAATGATAGGACCGCTGTGATTAAAATGAAGTACTTTAAAAGCTCAGTTCAGAATTAAAAAAAAAAGAAAAAAAAGTTATAGATGCAGCAATACTGAACTCACAATTGATGTGTATTTACGACTTTTTTGCCATGAAACCTGCAGAGCATTGCAGAGCACTGCACCCGGGATCAGTGTGCCCTTAATGCATAGCCCTTGCAATTTATTCATTCAATGTTGTGGGACTGGAGGAAGAAAGGCTGAACTACAGATTGAAGAGGGAAGTGTGCTCTGCATAGTCCCTCTGCCACGCTGGAAGATGGGACTTGTATTAAATTCCACTGAGCATTTCTGGACCTTGACGATGCAGAATACAGCTGTGCAGATGCAGCAATGCAAAGACAAGTAAATTCAAACAGCTGCAAGATGATGCAGATAAATTAACCAATGATTCAGGTTGGAGGAAGTTGGTTTTGGGGATGTTGTTTGTGACCATGCTTCATTATACTCTAAATATGGGTGTAACAAAAAATATGGACCAAAGAGTGGACTAAGCTTTTTAAAGAAGACATTTTTCACCCAGCGCACCTCATAGTTTACCCCCATCATTTAATTTTGTACCTATCAAATACTACACATCAGCTCAAGCTGTATGACACCATACTCGGCCGGGGCACATCTCAGACAGCAAACCATGATATCCCAAACTGTATTACACTACAACCAGCACAATTTACACAATAATTAATCCCCACTACACCCAGAACACTGAATGTTGGAGCACACTAAGCACTTACCACACTGCATTCCACTACACCCAACATTGTACCCAATACACCTGAAACTTTACTGCACAAACAACCAGCACACCCTAAGCAGCACACTGCTAGACCCAGTAACTTAATGTCCTTTAGGACTCCCTTTGGATTAATTACAGCCTATTGCAAACCAAAACAAACTTCCATTTAGCACCACAAAACTACACTGCTGAAAACAGCTGTTACTTCCCTCACTCACTCGACTCTTGTATCTCTCAAGATAAAAGTATGGTAATTAGTCTAGTCAATTCATCCAGGGAATGAGGAATGAGGTGGGAAAAACTAGGGCCTCAAGGACCAAGCTTCAGGTAGGTTTATGGCAACCCTTTTGTCCAGCAGTGGTAGGTACACTTGCACTGCTCTCTGAACGGTGTAACAGGTGTAGCAAGGGTTTACTATCAAAGGTATCCTTAAAGACTGCCTTGTGTTACTAAATAAGAGTTCGGCTCCATCTGGTGTCCATTTTTATGTTGTGCCATTAAAACTTTGTTTGGTTCTGTTAAAACCTATAGAGCAAAGCACGGTGGGTATTGTGGTGCAAGAGGAAGTGACTCTATTGTCGTGGGTTGGATTAAGACTACAAAACCCACAATACCACTGTTATACCAGGATGCAATGGGAAGTCCGCATAGCCTGCTGGGGGAAGAGATAAAAGGGAGGGGAGGCCGTTGCACGCTCTCTCGGGATGCCATCTTTCAACCAGCAGGAGGCCTGGTGTGAAGGTGCTCAGACCCGGAAAAGCCTGGGCCTAAAGTTGGAGAGCAGATCGCCTGACGGAGGGATCCTCGTAGACAGCCCAGCTAATTGAGCCAGAGAGGGACCGGCCTACACTTCACCATACTAGAAGCCATCCCCCACCTGCATTTGTGAGCTGCCGCGCAGTAAACTGGCGCCATCTTATCCAGAGAGAGATCGGAGAAGGAACTCCGGAGCGGAGTATACTAGCGAGTCGCAGGCTTCTATTAGTGAGCAGGCACTTGCCGACCGAATATTTGACTAAGTTACATAAGAGTGATTCTTGCCTTCTAAAATGTGCTTGCTGACACTTGCAGTTCTACACATAGGAACACATTACACCCAAGCGTTACAGCCGTTTGATAGAGATATCGGTTTTCTTTGCCACCACATCGCACGTTCACAGTGATTACTCTTTTTTTACACTCACCCACATCTGATCCCATGTTGGGATAGTTGTGTTCTGCTGTAAGATAACTCTTACAGGGATCTGTATACTGTCAAATTTTATATGTCTAACAACTGTCCTATTTTTTCAAGTAAACAATTTGCAACTGGTTAAGTTACCTCTTGTGTGAGACTCTGTCTATTGCAACTGCGAGTGAAGTGGCCAGTACCAAGGTGACGGTATATATATATATATATATATATATATATATATATATATATATATATATATATATATATATATATATATATATTTATACCAGTGTGGGTTTGTGGGGTTCTCTTTACCATTGGGTCCCATATTCATATTGTTGCCTAGTTGTGCCAAGGGGGGTTCAAGCCAATTTTCTGGGGTTGACAGGCAGAGTGCAGACCCAAATCTAATCCAGCAGCTCCTATGGGGGTAGTGCTACACAGGCATTCAGGATGTGATACTTTTTTGACAGCTGAACTGGGTTTTTTAAATGAGAATTCTGTGCCACAACAGTGAGCCTAGCATTTGGCATGTGGTTGTGATGCAGCCCGATTGACCATTCTAGTCATTTTAGCTTCACCACAAAGCAAAGTATGCCTATTTTTACAATTTTTACCACCCCTCAACTGCAACTGTAAACTAATTAATAAAGAGTTCAGGTGAACTAATGTAAATAACAGTGGGGTTGATTTACTAAAACTGGAGGGTGCAAAATCTGGTGCAGCCCTGCATAGAAACCAATCAGCTTCCAGGATTTATTGCCAAAGCTTAATTGAACAAGTTGAAGTTAGAAGCTGATTGGCCACCATGCACAGCTGCACCAGATTTCGAAACTCTTCAGTTTTAGTAAATCAACCCCCATGTTTGTTATTTTAAAGAAAATCCCTTTTTACTAACTTTAATTCTGATGCAGTTCAAGTCTAATATTATGCCCAGATTCAAGTCTAATATTGGGTCTAGAGACAGAGGGAGCCAATCAATGTCACCCACGATCGCTACCCGCAGAGACAGAACGACGGTCTGCCGATGTAAACAAGCAGACCACCATGCTGTCGGGCATGGACATGCTGATCTAATGTTCCTGCTAGTCAAGGATATAGATCATAGGCGGTTATTTACTAAAGGAAAATCCACTTTGCACTACAAGTGCACTGAAAGTGCACTTGGAGGTGCAGTCGCTGTAGATCTGAGGGGGACATGCAAGGAAAATAAAAAACAGCATTTTAGCTTGCACATGATTGGATGATAAAATCAGCAGAGCTTCCCCTAATTTCAGATCTACCCTTTAGATTTACAGCGCCTGCATTTCCAAGTGCACTGAAAGTGTAGTGCAAAGTGTATTTGCCTTTTGTAAATAACCCCCATGGTATACTAACCTGCACTGTGCAACGGTTTTGAACAGAGCAGCCCCGATCTTCTTTCTTTTGAGTACCCGCCGGCAGATCTGGCACCTTCCCCATTATTAGTGCCCCCCTTAATATGCTGCTTGCTAAGGGGGCACTCATGTGGGCTTGGCCGCACCTCCCCCCTCTCTCCTTGTAGGCTGTGATTAATAGCAGCCGGAACCATGGTCAGCGAGGAGAGAGAGAATGGAGGCACAGCACTGGATCGAGATTAGGCTCAGGTAAGTATGAGAGGGGCTGGGGGGGGTGTAAACAAGTCTGTTTACACCTGCCAGTCTATAGGGATGGAAAACTGACAGGCAGACCTGATCAAAATGGCCGTGTGAAAGGGGCCAAACACTTGTGTTCACTCTTTCCCCAGTGTCTGATTTAGTTCCTTTTTGCAGCTCTACCCAAACTGTCTTTTATAGCTTTTCTGTCTGCTACTACCTTCCACTTGTCTGCACATTGCTACAAGTTTTCTGGCAACTCTTCATCCACATTATGTTTTCTGACAGCCTTACTAACATGGAGTGTCACTATACTTTCTTTGCCCCCCCACACACATGCACACATTACATTCTCTGGCGTCTCATTGTTGCCACAATGCATTTTCTGACAGCACCCCTCTGCTGATTTAGTTATATTCTCTGGTAACTCATCCTCCACACTCTATTTTCTGTCACTTCCCCTCCTCCATTTTGTGTTTTCTGACACCCCCTCTGGAAACCCCCAGGCACAGAACACATTCTCTCACTGCCCCCCTTACTCACGATCTTCCATTGGCTTTCCTCTTTCATTCCATGATCATATTCTAATCTTCATATTTTGTCCATTTGATGCACAAGCAGTTGCCATACTGTCTTTAGACACCAATCTGCCCCCTCTTTATTCTTCATTCTGGTCCACAATCAGCTCCTGCTAATGACTAATGATTCGCTTCATCTCTGTCTCCTATCCACCCTGCTCAATAATCAGAGTTCACATTTTGTCCAAATAATCATATTAACAAACAGGCTCTTAGGCCTTGTACTCACGACCGGATCTGTGCGCTGGAAACTGTCTGCCCGACAGTTTCCGGCGTACAAGGCTGATTTTAGTTTGGTTCCGCTGGCTTGTACACACCAGCGGACCAAATTACCGTCGTACCGGAACGCGTGCACGTAAACTACGTACGACGTCACTATAAAGGGGAAGACCAAACTTAATGGCGCCGCCCTCTGTTCCTCTTTTGCTAGTTACGGGTTTGCTCGTGTTAGTGAAGGTTTGGTTAGAGCTGATTCGCGCTTCTCGGTCTCCAGGCTTTGACAGCGTGTATTCACGGGTTCAGTGCGTGTGCTTGCGGTAACGTAGTTGTCATTCGGCTATAGGCTAGCAGGTTGTTTCTGCTTTAGCAGTTGCATCCTGTGCGCTCGTATCTGTTTGTCACGCGTTTGTCGCAGGTAGTGCTGGATTTGCGAGTGCTTTCTGTTTGAGTGTGTTCTTGACTGACCAGCCGGCCGGTTTGAAGCCATGATGGAGCAGCAGCGTCAATTTTCGCGAGTTGGTGCTGTTTATGGGATGGCTGCTGGATATGTTCATTTTTCCAGTACTTTGGCCAGAAACAGGGGGCGGAGGCGTTTCTGGACCAAGAATTGGTTGCGCCAGCGTGACCAGTTCTCACATATGCCTCTGCTTAGGGAACTCCAGGAGAATAATCCTAATGACTTTAGGAATTTTCTCCGCATGACGGACCCCGTATTCAACAGTCTGCTGGAACTTCTGTCCCCCTATATCACGAGGCAGGACACTGTGATGCGCCAAGCCATCACGGCCGAGCAGAGGCTTATTGCCACGTTGCGGTACCTGGCGACTGGGAGGAGCCTGCAGGACCTCAAGTTCTCGACAGGCATCTCTCCGCAGGCGCTTGGGGTCATCATACCGGACACGTGTGCTGCCATCATCAAAGTTATGCATGAGGAGTATATTAAGGTAAGTTTCCTGGCTGTAATAATGTTGCTAACTAACTTTATTTTTAATTTCCCAGATATGCTGTGTGTTTAACTAACGTTCCCTTTTCTCCCTATGCATGTTTTTTTCTTGGCCTACCTGCATATTTGTCCCTTACCCAATATTAACCTGTCCAGCATGCTATCCTAGGGACAAACCCACCTTGCCATTTTTTAAAACAGGACTTTTTGGTTTTTTTGTCCCCCCCCCCCTTCAAACTTTAATTGTCCCCATCAGAGGGCTGTGGAGTCTCTTAATGAAGTGGCCCTATATATTTCATTTCCCAAATTCTCCATGCACATTTTTTGAATGCAATTTTAATACTTTGAAGTGTCACAAGGATGCTTGTAGGATGTTTTTATTCCAAAGTACTAAATCTCTTTTTTTGTTTGTCCCCACAGCTACCCTCCACACCACAGGAATGGCAGTCTGTGGCTTCCCAATTTGCCCAGCGGTGGGATTTTCCAAACTGCGGTGGAGCAATAGATGGGAAACACGTCCGCATTGTGCCCCCACCCCACTCGGGGTCCTACTATTATAATTACAAGGGTTATCATAGTATTGTGTTGATGGCGGTGGTGTCGGCACAGTATGAGTTTCTATATGTGGACGTGGGGAAGAACGGCCGGATGTCTGATGGGGGAGTGTTCGCACGGACAGATTTCTATGATCGTCTCCAAGCTGGTGGTCTGGCATTGCCACCAGATGAAGAGAATGTGGAAGGACTTCCGTTTGTGTTCCTAGCGGACGAGGCTTTCGGGCTTGGTCCTCACCTCATGCAGCCTTTTCCCCAGAGGACCCTCACCTCAGAGAGGAGTGTTTAATTTTCGGTTGGCCAGGGCTCGGAGGGTAGTCGAGAATGCCTTTGGGATACTCACCAACCGGTTCCGCCTGTTCAGGACATCGATACATCTGGCGGAATATAAATTGGACACCGTTGTATTTGCCTGCTGCATTTTGCACAACTTTTTACGCAGGCACTCCCAGACGTACCTACCCGACATCGGTTCTGAGGCAAGACTACCCTCAGATCCCCTTCCCGGGCTGGACACTGGTCGCGCTGGCTTGGCCCCCCAATCAGCTCGTGAGGTACGCGACAAATATGTTGAGTACTTCATGGGTTGGGGGGCCATTGCTATGCCAGATCATATTTCTTTCTAATTCGGCCCCCAAAGAAAGGAATATTCTCTCAAATAAAAAATAATTAGACCATTGGACTTTATACAGTTGTTTGTCATTAATGCTTTTTCTCTTTTTATCTGTCTTCCTGGTTCTCTAACTAACTTCTTCAATTTTAATGCATAATTGATTTCTCCACTTTTAGTAAATAACCACATTTTGCACAGTATTCACTCATCTACAAACAGGGTATTGAGTCTAGAAATAAGAAGCAACTCCATTTGTACATTTTGAGGTCAAGTTTTTTAATTTTTGCTTGTTCATGACCCCAAAAATTATTTTATATTTTTTTCATTACTCCCTGCTTTTGTACTTAGGAGTCTACAAAATTTTTTTATAATTTTTTTTTTTTTTCAGGTAATTCAACCAAAAATATTATGCAGATTATACATTTTTTAACAAGTTCACATTTTTGTTTATCAAATATAGTTAGATTTATTGTTTACATATATATATATATATAGAATATTTTTGGTGGGGTGTTTACCGCCTTAGTATTTTTTATTTTCGGCATATTTTTTATGCACAAAAAACAATATTTTTTTTACATTTTTTTTTTTTTTTGGTGTGTTTTTCACTAAGAAAATTTGTTGTTGAGATTTAGGAGTCAAATCTCGACTTCACTAAATTCAGTGATTAGAGAGATTTATAATTCTATATATATATCTTTTTTATTTTTTGGCGTTGTTTATTCTTTATGGTCTAAACTTTATAGTATACAAAAATGTTCAACATGGTCAAAAAGTAACAAAATACAATTAAAAAAATAAAAAACTCACAACAGCAGTCAGTCATGGTGTGCTTTCACACTGGAACACGCCAAAATTTGAAGATACACACATTCAGTGCAAACTCGCCAAATGTCATTGGTTCAACAGACAAATGGCCACATGTGCTATCTGACATCATGGGTGATCAATGTCTGTGTTCTGTGGGAGCAAACCCTTCCTCTCAACTACTTGAGGATGGAGGAGGGGGTTGGACCCACAAAGCACAGACACTAGATATTCTGTGATGGCAGATAGCACATGTTGGCACACTGTGTGTGTATCTTCAAATTTTGGCGTATTCATTATTAAAACAGTAAAAATGTTTGTGGGGGCGGGGGATGGGCGGGGGGTGTTTCAGTCTTTGACACGGCCCATCATGTCAATAATATTTTTAAAATTAGATTCGATGACCATCATTCTTTGCCGCATATTGTCCATTTCCGTGCAGCATTCCAAAAGGACATTTGTTAAATTCTCTTCCATGACAACCATCCTTTCACGCATATTGTGCATTTCAGTGCTGCACTCCATTACCTGTTGAATAATTATAGCAGCACTTGCACGTGAAAATATTGGCACACCATCCTCCTCCCCTAAAAAAAAAAAAAAAAATGGTCATTTACAACATTATTTTTCGATGAGGCCTATCTACATATGTTTGTTTTAATCAAGCTAGGGTGACACTGACCTGATGGGCTTCTCCTTTCCACCTCTTCGACATCTTCTATCACTCCTCCTTCTTCCACCACCTCCCCATCATCTTCTATCACTCCTCCTTCTTCCACCACTTCCCCATCATCTTGGACTTCTCCTTCATCCATCAATCCACCTTCTTTCAATTCGCCAAATTGTTCTTCCGCCACTTGCCCTTCATCTGCTATAAATTCTAAGTCCAAAATTACTTCTTCCTCCTCTCTTCCTTCCTCCTTTCTTCCTTCCTCCTTTCTTCCTTCCACATCCTCTTCTCCTTCCACATCCTCTTCTCCTTCCACATCCTCTTCTCCTTCCACATCCTCTTCTCCTTCCACATCCTCTTCTCCTTCCACATCCTCTTCTCCTTCCACATCCTCTTCTCCTTCCACATCCTCCTCCTCCTCCACATGTTGAGATGGCAGATTTTGGCCTTGTCTGGCCCTCTCTGCCTCCTCCAAATGCTGGCGACTTCTTTCCCCTGAAATAAACAAAAAAAAATGTAGACTCATCAGCACACAGATATTGGAGAGCATAAATCGCACACATTGCTTAGAAGATGCTTTCATTTAGTTACTTTTATCTTTCACCAAACCTACATTTTGCTATTACTTCTATATGGCAAGCTCTGATCCTGCCCCTTTTTAGCAAAGTGACACACATGGATGTCCCCCCTAAACTGTATTTTTGGGAGACCCTACCAAAACCCTTTTTTGGTTTGGGGAGACACAGGTGCTCTGCATTGCAGATGTGAAAACATCTGCTTTATTACCACTGTTTTTAGAATGAATCCTGTTTGCCTTTCCCATTCTCATAATTTTATTTTCTAGAACTAGCTTTTACACAATGTTTACAAACAAAGTTTTTGGCCAGTGAGCCATGTCCAGGTGTGTTGTTCCTGGAATAACCGAGCCTTTCTGAGAAACTATGTGATGTTACGTGGTTTACTAAGAACACTATTTGTAAATATGTAGGTATTTATGTCATAAAAAATAAATGACAACATGTCTTTAAAATTACAAGCAGGCCAAGGAGGCAGATGGTGAAATATACATGGCAACACATTATTGCAGACAATCACCCACCCCCCCCCCCCCCAACCCCAATATATATTTACTTACTTTTACGCAGAATTTTAAGTATTTTCTTCATCTGATGTGGCTCCCTCAATTTTAAGTCTGACCATCGTTTCCTCAGCTGTTCCTTGGACCTGGTGATCCCAAACATCCTCTGCATTCTCCTCGCCACCTTGTCCATAATATGTGCCTTTCGGCGGTTAGGGGTCTTGTATGGCCCTAATTCACCATCATAGTCCTTCTTTCGCATGATGTAAACTAACTCCACCATTTCCTGGAACCGCATATTAGTGGCTTTGTATCTTCTTGGCCTTGATCGGGACGTCCCTGCCTCTGTCCCTTCACTTGTGGCATGAGAGCATCGTGCCCGCTCGTGTGACATCGCCATCTTTCCTTTCCCACAGAGATTATGGGCGTGGAAAAGATGAATTCTTACGCCATGGGCGGGGAAGAGGGCGGCGTTTAATACATACGCGGAGTGTAGAGAATGCAAACAACGTGTTTACGTCGGTTACGCGGAGAATCTTCGAGCGCATCCAGAACATACACAGTTAACGCCATATTTCCTAAACTCATTGATTAGGGGCCTCGCAAAGGTGACGAGGGCGGGGTTTAATAAATACGCGGAGTGTTTAAAAGGTGCACGCCGTGATTACGCATCTTACGCGGTAATTAGGCGAGCGTGAGAAACGAGGAGCGAGAGACAGGAAGGTAAGGAAATTAAAAATGTGATCAGCAGAGGCCTTGAAAATGTAGACACATGGGATGGGGGTTTGGGCTGTTGGCTGCACCCTTTTTAAGCTATTCTGGCTATGGGGTACCACAATGTTATTTTGGTATCCAAATGCTTTTGGACACCTCACAAAATAGAGATGTGAACAATGCTGTACCTCATTGACAAGTTTTTGAATGGTGTATTCAGATCAGGCAAAGTATTGTTCAAGTGTTGGTTGTACAGAGGTCATTAGGAAGTGTCTTTTATGTCATCCATTGTCAGGGGCATGAGATTTACACATGAAAGAGTGCCTAGATGAATACTGTCATTTGTAAGCATTGTTTATTTTTCTATATTAAAAATATTTACTGCAATGTTAACAATGGCTCTGCATCTAGCAAATCAATGTTTGGTACAACCAATGCGGCCGAGCTGCCAATCATTGTTTAAACAAGAGAGACTGTGTTTGTAATTAGATATAGGTAATAAATTTGAACACACATATTATATCAAGGTCAACGCTGATCCTTTTGAATATTTATTTTTCTTTGGTTTATGTTTTTTGAATCTAGACTCCAAAAAAAATATCATATTTCAAAAAGTAAAATGGACCAACTACAAACCAAGGAAGCTATAGAGGCCTTACTTCTAAAATATCAGGACACGCCCATCCTGTGGAATTCAAAACACGCATTATATTGCAATAAAGATGTACGAGCGGCAGCACTAGAAGAGCTAGCAAACTATATGCAAACATGGGTGCCAGGATGCACTGCCAACATGGTGAAGGATAAACTTGCCAACCTCAGAAGCACATACAGGAGAGCATACAAAGCTAATAAAACCAAAAAATCGGGAGCAGCAGCAAGACAAGCAAAGGAACCCAAACTGTGGTATTATAAACAGATGGCTTTTTTGCGGGACGAAATGGAAGGCAGGAAAACGATGTCGAGTCTTTCTTCCAACCTTTCCTCCATGCTACCTTCCAGCGGACCTTCCCCAGATGACCACAGCCCTGCAGAGTCGGAGGAAGAGGGCCTGGCTGACAGAGATGCAGATCTGCCACCCTTCGATGAGGAGGTATAGTAGTTTCCTCTATATTTCTGGCGTAAATAATTCTTGGTGGATTAATGATTTGATATTGTAAAAGAAAAGCCAAGCTGGGAAAAAGCAAAAAAAAAGGTGTACAGACAAATAGGTGTCAGAGATGACAACTGCAGGGGTCAGAAGTAGAGTGTATTCAAGTAATAATGAACAGAAAATACTAAACGAAAAACATGAAAATGAGTGTGGTTTTATTTAGCGAAATTGTAAAAAATGTCCTTTTTTTTCCACACAGGAAGAAGAGATCAGCCAGGAGGTGGCAGATCCTCAGGTGTCTGTCAGCCAGGAGGAGGCCGGGGTCAGTGGCAGCCAGGAGGAGGCCGGGGTCAGTGGCAGCCAGGAGGAGGCTGGGCCCAGTGGCCTGCAGCAGGTCCCCCCGGCCAGGAGAACCACCACCAGCCAGTCTTCTCCCCCCCAGGTGAGGCCATCAGGCCGAAGGAGGCAGTTGAGGCCTGTTGAGGAGGCAAGCCTCCGCATGATACAGGAGGCAAGCGCCATCATGAGGGCCCCCCTCAACCCCACAGAGGCCTTCAGTGCCTCATTGGCCCACGATTTGAATGAAGGGGAGGAGGACCAGAGAAGACTGGCAAAGGCCCTGATGAACCAGGTCCTTTGGTGGATGCAGAGGGGCCTGCTGACCCCAGAGACTGGGCTATGTGACCCGGCCCGGCTTGCGGAACACCATCCTCCTGCTGCCACATCGACCCCACCTGCAAGACCCCGTGTTAGATCCGCTGGAAGGCTGCCTGGAGGGAAGGCTGGAAAGAGGAGGAAACATTGATTCTCTGCCTTCCATTTCCTTCCACATAAAGGACATCTTGTTTGGACTACCACAGTTTGGGTTCCTTTGTTTCTGTGCTGCTGCTTCATATTTTTTGGTTTGGCTCCTGAGGCTTGGAAGTTTATCCTTCACCATGTTGGAAATGCAAGTTTGCATATAGTTTGCTATCTATTCTAGTGCTGCCGTTCTGTTTATTTTTTGTGATGACATTTGCCTGAATAAAAGGCTTTTTGCTTTCATTTGAAAACATGTCTATTGTTTGTTATACTGTGGGGATTATTAGGCAGCAAACCTTTAATAAATATACAATGGGTCATTTACAAAGGACACACTCCTTGGGGGGGGGGGACATTTGGTGTGCCAACATGGTTTAATATTCTCAAATGAAACACAAAAAAAAAACATGTTAAAAAAAAAAAATATAAATGGTGACATAACTAGAAACAACAAAAAAAAAAAAAAGATGCACATTCCTTTACAAAAATGACTACTATAAATTATGGAGGACCACCAACCAAAACACACGTCTGGCATAGAAAACATTATTAAAGGATTACATCACAAGCAAGAAATGTGACATTTCAGTATGGGACAACTCTATTGAAATTGCATCAGCAAGAGAACGGGGTTATTCTAGCAAGTGAAGAATTAATAAAACGAGGCAAGAAAATGTGGTTTAGTGCGCCTTTTTAAGACATTGTTCTCTTGCTAGAATAAAAGGTTTCTAATGACGAATGTGCCATATCCCAAACAAACGCAAGTTTTACCTGAACGAGCGCTCCCGTCTCCTCATTTGGACTGAGCATGCGCGGGGTTTTTGTACGCTGCTTTTGTGTACAGACGACCGAACATGTCTGACGGACACGATTCCAGCAGACTGTTTTAAAGCAAGACCAGGAAACAGTTGTTCGTTGGAAAACGGTCTGGCCGACGATTGTTTGCTGGAATCCTGTCCGTTACTGCCTACACACGAACGAACATGTCCGCTGAAACTGGTCCGCGGACCAGTTTCAGCAGACATGTTTGGTCGTGAGTACGGGGCCTTAGAGCCCTTTCACACTGGGGTGTTGTGAGCATCGGCGGTAAAGCGGTGCTTTACCGTAGTTTTAGTGGCGCTTTTCATCTGCTGGCGGGGCGCTTTTAAACCCCCCAGAAAAAGGCTTAAAAGCGCCTGCAAAGCGTTTCTTTGCCGGCACTGCCCATTGATTTGATTTCAATGGGCAGGGGCACTTTACCTCTATAGCGCCTCAAAAATGCGGCAAGCAGGACTTTTTTTAACGTCCTGCCAGTACACCGCTCCAGTGTCAAAGCCCTCGGGCTTTCACATTGGAGAAACAGGAGCTTTGCAGGCGCTTTACAGCTGATTTGCAGGTGTTATTTTTAGCGCTATAGCATCTGTAAAGCGCCCCAGTGTGAAAGGGGTCTTAAAGTAGAACTAAAGGCACTTATGTCTTTCTTATTGATGTTTTTTAGAGCCTACCTCCTTTCAGTGTCATGTGGTTACATCACATTACCAACTAGAGCCTCTGCATTGATCCATCCTACTAAGCTGCATCTTTTAAATATGAAGTAGGATCAAGTTATCTGATTTTAGAAGAGAATGTTATGGTACTTTCATCATATGTATTTTTTTATGTTAAAATTAAAATTCAAGCATCAGGGGTTTTGCTATTGCATTTGATATTTGTTCTGGTGATTTGAATTTCACATGAATTTGTCCAATTCAAAAGACTGATCTCTGAGGATAAGTTGCAGTCCTGATGTCTGTAAAGTAAAATGTTTTTAAGTACATTTTTTAAAATGAATATTATATGTATCATTCATTACAAAATAGAGCAAGAAAATAAAAATATATGTCCTCCGAACATTTGTGAGGCTCCTGCTTGCATTAATTATTAATCCCTAGTTTTTGTATTTGTCTTTTCTGCAACCGAAAAAGTATGTCATGAATAATTTAAATGAAAGCACATGAGAGACCAATTTACAATTTGAAATATTCCTAAATATATTCCTTGTAGCTATATATTTACATTGGCTTACATTTTTTTTTACCAATGTCCATACGGTTTTATAGTATAGGTTTACAATAAAATTATTTCTCTTACAAATCAAACTAGGGTAGTACTTGTCAAAAGTACCATATACCAAGAGACAACTAGCCAAAGTACAACTGTGTATAAAGCATTATAAAATCACTACAGCAAATATCCTATTAAAGTGGTTCTACAGGATGAAGGTTTTTTTCTAGCCCCCCACCCCTTATCCTTACTGAGCAACATAGAGTCTCATAGAGCACACACGAGTGACCCCAGAGCAAACAACTTACTATGGGGGCACTCACCAGAGGGTAGGGACCTGAGAAGAGGAGGATCGGGGCTGCTCTTTTCAAAACCACTGCACAGAGCAAGGAAGTATAACATGTGTGTTATAAAAAAAAAAGAAGAAAAGCTAAACCTTTTAAAAACGCTTTAAATTTAAGTGTATCACTAATTCTATAAAATACTTTCCCACTTTACCTACACATAAAGATGACTGATCCAAACACTCTCCCTGTTTTATCTCAACAAGTGCTCTTTCCAGGCACTTGAACTGACCAATGTATGACCACCAATACTATATACTGATAGATAGGAAATACTTATACATGCAGCTGCATTCAATCTGAATGTGACAAGCAACTGTCCATAATTATTCTTTACAGAATATAACAGGATATTTGTGCAGCAACAAGGTGGTGAAAAAAGGTACCAAAAAATGTATATTGCAAACACAAACTACAAAGACAATAACAGTGGTAAATTGTTTATGTAGGGTCTTCGTTTTCATTAAAAGTCTATAAAAACAGCCAGATCCCTAACTTTTACCAAACCCAAAGGTCATCCCTCACATTTAAGATTTCATTCATCTCTCAGCTCAGCCCTAAATCCTAAAGTAATTGTAGAGGGATTTTTTTTTTGAGTAACAAACATGTTATACTTACCTTCTCAGTGCAATGGTTTTGCACAGAGCAGCCTCAATTCTCTTCTTCTGCTGTCCCCTGCCAGTGCTCCTGGCTCCTCACCCCTGACAAGTGCCTCCATAGCAAGCCACTTGCTATGGGGGCACTTATGTGGGCTCAATCCCGAGCCGTGTGTGTCCATAGACACACAAAGCGTGGTTTAGCTCAGCCCTCCACCCTCTCCTCACAGGCTGTGATTGACAGCAACAGGAGTCAATAACTCCCCCTACTGCCTCTTTGGCCAATAAGGAGAGAGAGAGAAAGACACTTCTTGGGCAGGGACTGGGAATGCTGCACAGAAAAAAAAGTGTACCTTAATTCATAGGCCCCGTACACACGACCAGTTTCCTCGGCAGAATTCAGCTTCCGACCGAGTTTCTGGCTGAATTCTGCCGAGAAACCCGGCCGTGTGTACACTTTCGGCCGAGGAAGCCGACGAGGACCTCGGCGAGGAAATAGAGAACATGTTCTCTATTTCCTCGTTGTTCTATGGGAGCTCTCCTCCCGCCGAGGTCCTCGGCGGCTTCAGGGCTGAACTGGCCGAGGAACTCGACGTGTTTGGCACGTCGAGTTCCTCGGCCGTGTGTACGAGGCCATAGAATACATTAGGTAAAAAAGCTCCTACCCTTACAACCACTTTAACCTAACATCTAAATACACCCGTAGGGCTGCTTTACACCATGCCCACACATGAATCGGACAGGAACGAGTTGTACGTTCCCGTGCGATTCACATGTGGTTCTGTTCGGTGCGATTTCAGCCCATTAATTTTTGATGGTTTTGATGGAACCAAAGTTGTGCATGCACTAGTTTTTAAAATGTACTGTAAACGAATTGCATGGTACAAAAGTAAACGCACTATGTTTGCGATCTATCTGCGTTTGGGGTGTCCTTATATTTCATTTGACACCCACTGCAGATTGCAAATGGAGTGTGTTTTGCATATGGTCATGTGTTCCTGTGTCATTCATGTGCAGGCATGGTGTGAACTGACCCTCAAAGTACAGTTTTCAATATTCCAACTTTGTAAATATAGTGGTACCTTCATAAGCTGCTGCATCAGTTTTTTTAAAGATACAGATTTTTGCCTTCAGACATTCAACCTAAACAGCTCATCGACTTGTGTACTGGTTGTACTGGTTGTACTTGCGGGTTGTTTTCCCAAATGATTAAACTCAGCCAGCAGGGAAGGCTCCCCTCAGAATACAATACGCGGTGGTGTGGATCACGGTGGCTTCCGCTGTGCATCCCCCTCCTCCTAGGCGTCCAATAGGATTGCCTGACCTTTCAGCCACTTAATGGACGGTCCACCCCTGCCCTCATCCACACTGAATGTGTGGATGGGGGGTTGAATGTGTGGATGGGGGGAATTGGTTATTTTTTTCATTCAACCCACTGCTCAAATGAAAAAATGTACTCATGCATGGCCTGCCTAAGTCCTCATCTTTATCTGTAACCAGTACTTTTGGCTGCTGATATATACAGAAAGTAGTGACATATGACTGTCACAGGATGGAAAGAGGAGGTTTTGAGGTGTGTTCTGTGATTGACAGCCTGGCTTCTCCTACTTGATGCTGTGCGAGAGCCAAGATTCAGTGCCAACCAGAGAATAACTGGGTCTCGGAGGACAGACTGAACAAGCATTTTTGTTATCTTATGTGCTGTTAAGTTATTTATATGCTGTATAGTTTATAGCTGGCACCAGTTTCTGGGAACACTGACACAAAATGAATTACTTAAACATTTAACCTACCTCTACCACTTACAGTATATGTTAACCTAACCCTAAAAATTTAAATAAACCTGTACCTCGTCCATCAGGTTGACTTTAATGTTGGACTGCACAGCTCCATATACTTGCCCTTCTCTTCCCAGCCACTCTGCCTGCAGTAATAAAGAGACAAAGCAACTAGGTAAGTATAAGCAGCTGCAGGGCAGAAGGGATCACCATTAAAGTGCAGCTGCATAGGCAGGGCACATTTTCACTTTACACTTTATGCTCTGGGAGTTATGCTGGTCATGCATTAAATGAAATCCAGACAGTTCCTGCTGGATCCATGTATGACTGTTCCTGTTGATGAGAAGTGGATCTGTCATTTGACTTCTTAAAGAACAGGATTGCTAGAAAATTTCAGCTCGATCAGCACTGCAGGTAATAGGCTGCTGCAGTGATCTGTATATTCGATGGGTACGCAAGGGAGTCACAGCAAGGATAATTCCCACATCTACACTGAATGTGTGGATGGGGAGGTCAGTTCAGGTTTTTATTTTTGTTCAGCAGCCTGGCTGAATGAAAAAAACTGAACCATGTATGGGCAGCCTTAGAAATGAGAAGTCAACAGCTTTGCATGTCCAAAGCACAGATTCACTTTAACCTTAACTACTTTAGGCCTGCGCTATAGCCAAATGACGGCTACAGTGCGGACCAGCGCGTCAATAGACGTCCTACCCTCCACGCTCTGTGATCTGAGACTCGGGTGATCACCGATCCGAGTAAGGGGCCGATCCGACCCCTTACCACATGATCAGCTGTCAGCCAATGACAGCTGATCACATGATGTAAACAAAGAATCGGTAATCGTTTTTTTTTTTCTCCTCAGGAAAAAAAGCAGATTACCGGCTCGTGCACATGGGACATCGATCCCGAAGAAGAAGGAGGCAGATGTGCCTCATCAGTGCCAGCTGCCAGTGCCTGCCAATGCCAGCTGCCATTTGCTACCTGGCAGTGCCCACAGTGCCACCTATCAATGTCCACAGTGCCACCCATCAATGCCCACACATCAGTGCCACCAGTGCCACCTTATCGGTGCCCATCAGAGCAGCCCACCGGTGCCCATCAGTGCAGCCTCATCAGCGTACATCAATGAAGAAGAAAAATTACCTGTTTACAAAATTTTATAACAAAATATTAAAAATATATATATATCAAAAAAATAAAAACCGCAGATCAAATACCAACAAAATATTTGTGGGGAAAATATTATAAAAATTTCATTTGGGTACAGCGTATCTATCTATCTATTGAATAACCAAAACTTCCCTTCCAATCGATTTAGACTCTGTTTAGATTCTATTAGATTTAATCAAACTTAATTGATCAGCTAGAGCAGACGATTATCAATAGTTATGCATCAATCAGCAGCACTGAGATGATTTGGTTATAAATTCAATCATATTTCGATCAATCTTTCGATCCATCGGTTTATAAAGTTCCTTGGTGGAAACAGACATACGTTGGATAAGTTATGATTATATCTTCCAACTATCAAATGAATTCCACTTACCCGTGGGTGGCAAATCAACCGCCTGTGTTGTCTACTATCGATCAATTAATCCTATTAGGAAATATCAACTAGCCTGATCATTTATCAAAGCATGTTTGGCTACTGGTAGAAAAATGTACTGATTTAAGACTTGACATAAAGTGAGGGGAAATCTGCATTAGAGATACACTGAAAAAACATCTGAGAGGGAATAGATGTTACAATCTGACCATACAATCTTTGTACAATTAACTTCTCTGGCACTAAATATTTGTCCCTAACAAGACCAGCAGATTTTCTTCATGGATACCCTGAAATGTGCCACCCAGGACACAGGAAATACTTTTTTGGAATGTGCATTCACCACAGACGACAACTCTAAGCCCAGTGTGTTGGCTGTATGAGTTTAACACTTCATACTGCTTAGTTTCTGGAAGTGGACTCCTTCCCTTCTAGAATGATAAAAAGTATTTCTGAAGCTCTGAAGGGGGTTGTGATTATTAGGTATGTAGGTCCTCAATGCTTTCAAGATGTCCAGCTTGTGCAAAGTTCCAGATTTAAAATTTAGAAATATAGGAAAAGCCCTGATCTCTGTCAGATGGAATGATGATGCCCCCTTAGGGACAAAATCTTCCAAAGGGCATAATTTTGCCCTATTCGGGAATAAATACAGTAAAACCTTGGATTGTGAGCATAATTTGTTCCAGAAACATGCTTGTAACCCAAAGCACTTGTATATCAAAGCGAATTTCCCCATAAGAAATAATGTAAACTCAGATGATTCATTCCACGACAATTTATTCATAGGTCTTTCAGTTTATAGTCCATATAAAAAGATTATAGCAATGTGACCAGGTTGTGTAACCATGAAATGTCCATCCACAAATGGAAGCCTCCACAAGGGGATTAGAAGCAAAATCCAGAAGGAGCTACAGAGTATAAAAGAGAAGAGAGGCGCCTCTAAGTGTAGCAATATGTTGCTAAATGTTTTACCCTCATTAAATATAACCATATTGCTACATTTAGAGGCGACTCTTTTCTCTTTTATACTCAGTTGTGACATGACACTACTTGTATATCAAGACATCGCTTGTATATCGATTCAAAATGTATTAAAAAATGTTGCTTGTCTTGCAAAACGCTTTCAAACCAAGGTTTTTCTGTATA
This sequence comes from Rana temporaria, assembly GCF_905171775.1. NCBI lineage: Eukaryota > Metazoa > Chordata > Amphibia > Anura > Ranidae > Rana > Rana temporaria. The sequence continues at coordinate 461,171,252 of NC_053489.1, read as the reverse complement.
TGGTTCTACTTTGTAATTGCAGAAACGTCTGCCACCTGAACCTTTAGGAATCTGTGGAGACCTAGATCCAGACCAACACCAACATCAACAGGGAGATAGGATCAAATCCCCTGCCTGTAGCAAAGAATATAAACATTACCCAAATTCTTACATATATGCTATGCTGTTTTCTTGCTTTAAAGTGTCGAGATTATATCCGTTGAGCATCATAAATCCTCTAGTCTTCTCTATTCAATAACCACACTTAAAGAGCCAACCTGTGTGGATTTGGGTGTAGGATCTCCCCTTGTGTTAGAAGAAGTGGAAAAGACAGGAGGAGAAATGGAGTGCAAACACTGAGATGAACTGTCTGCCAGGGGAAACCCTGGCCTTCGTGGCAGATAAGGCAGGATGGCTATGACTGTTAGGTTCTCCTTCAGTAGTCTTGTTGAGGACTTTATGATGATGGTAAAGGAGAAAAAGTATAGGCTAATGTGAAGTTCCGCTGGCAGGAGACCGCATCCACACCCTTGGACAGGTAATGTGGGGAGCAAAACAGAAATCTTAGCAGTTTGTGGTTGTTCGAAGTTGCAAACAGATCTATTTGGTGGAGACCCCACAAACATACCAGATAATTGAACACCTGAGGATGGAAAGACAATTTATTGTGGTCTTGAAAGTTCTGAAATAGTCGATCTGCCTCTGAGTTCAGCCTGCCTGTGAGGTATAATGCCTGCAGATCTATCAGGCTTTCCTCAGTCTAGCAGATGGCAGGTTTGGCCTCCCCTAGGAGAATGTTGTTGTGTAGGTATCTCCCTTTTCCTGAATATAGGAGACTGCCACTTCCTTGTCAATCTGCAGCATAACTAGTTGTCCCCAGATTTGGAACAACAAGGTTGTACGGGCTAACAGGGCTTTCTGAACCTCCAAGATATTGGACACAATGCCTTGGTCTTGAAACCTTCACCCCACTGGATTTAGGTGTCTTTTTAATGCACCCCCCCCCCCCAATCCTCTCTCTTGCTGTGGTCTGTCATATCTATAGTCTCTATAGTCTATGTCAGGGGTCTCCAAACTTTTCAAACAAAGGGCCAGTTTATTTTCTTTCAGACTTTAGAAGGGCCAGACTGTGGCCAGCGGGGGCAGAAAATGTCCTGGGCTTGGCATCAGTGAGAATAAATATGGCCTCAGGGTTGGTGGTCAGTAGGAGGAGAAGTAGAGACCCTATTAGTAGGAGGAATAGTATTCCATCATTGGTATCAGTGGAAGAAATAGTGCCTCCTTGTTGGTGTCAGTGGAAGGAATAGTACCTCATATCAGTGAGAGGGATAGTGCCCTGATGGCTGGATAAAGGCTAGCAAAGGGCCACATCTGGCCCTCGGGTTTGGAGACCCCTGGTCTATGTTAATGTACCTAATAGTTGACTTTCTTTATGTCAACCACCAGAGTCTCTTGATCATAAAGGGAGATATCCTGATCAGCTGGCTGAGATGCTGTTTTTTTTCCACTGTGTCTTAGATGAAAACTTGTCTTTATGAAAAGGGGTTCGTTTTATGTGTTTCCTCACAGGGTGATACTGTGGATACACCAATAACTGGGCAGATCATCACTCGGGACCCAGGAGACTCGCTGATCATTTTTAGCCATCTTAACCCTCAAGCTCTGGCTTTAGCTCTAGATACTATATTGGACAGATTACCCTCTGCCTACAATAGAGACTGGTCTACTTTACCAGTATATACACACTCCATTGTGCTCTGCTGAGTCTCTTATGGAATTCCCCTTGCTTACCAGCAAAGATCGTCTATCTTTCACCATTGTGACTGCATTTTCATGATTACAAATCCTTGACTAATAGTATGGCTATTACATGAACATATTCGCCAGCACACCATGGATCGTAGATTACGTCCAAAAATGTATTGCAAAAGAAGCATCACAAAAAGTGCAACGTTTAGAGGCCATGCAGGACTTCTTCGTCAGGCGAGTGATGACAAAAAGGTACTGTGTGGCCTCGAAACGTTGCACTTTTTGTGATGCTTCATGTGGATGATGGTTCCAGTGCCCAGCTGGTGATCGCTTCAACACCCACTCCTTACCTATGAGCCGTTTTTCCAGGAACCTGTGCGATTGGAATATTGACTAGTATGTCTAATACATTGTCATTGTTTCGGTGTTCAGGCTGACTGTTGTTTTACTTAACACGGCCATCTCTATTTATATCCTATGCTCCTCAAGAAGTGTATTCATACGCGTAACATGTAGAGCAAGTTCTTTTCTGCATCTGGACCCACTCCATGGTTACCCACTCTACAGTTGTATCTCCAAATTTCTTATTTTATTGTACTCATATGAGTTTCTAGATTATAATTATGCACTGTTGGAAATACTGTTGGAAATGCTATGATAACCTATATGTGGGCCAACCCACATATAGAATGTTGATACAAGCAATTTTATTTGTATAATTGTTTTTACAAAATTTCTATAATAAAAAAAAACCCTAGTATTTTGCAATATCTACTTGTGTGCATCTAAAAGTCCAAACTTCCTTAGGCCCCGTACACACGAGAGGATCCATCCGCTGAAAAATCTCAGCGGATCGGTTTCAGCGGATAGATCCCCTGGTGTGTACGTTCCAGCGGAAATTTATCCGCGGATATTTCCGATTTCCAGCAGATAAAAATTTGTTAGCATGCTAACAAATCTATCCGCTGGAATCGGCTCCAGCGGATCGATCCGGTGGTCTGTACAGACTCACCGGATCGATCCGTCCGAACCCGTCTCTCGCATGCGTCGTAATGATTCGACGCATGCGTGGATTTCCTTATATGACAGCGTCGCGCACGTCGCCGTGTCATCATCGCGGCGACGGCGCGACACGTCACCGCGGTTGAATTCCGCGCAGATTTGGATCCGATGGTGAGTACATGTGAACGGATCCAAATCTGCCAGAGGATTTATCCGCGGATACGGTCCGGCAGACCGTATCCGCGGATCAATCCTATCGTGTGTACCAGGCCTTAGTCTTTAGCAAAAACTTGTCTTTGATGTCAGTTTCCCTGGGAAATTAACAGAATAAAAAAAAAACACTGTCCCTAAAAGACTTAGACAATGAGATGCTGACGCCTTGAGGATCTTCTCTTTGATGGGCCGGAAACTAGCTAACTCTTGCTGTAGTTGATAATCCACTAGATCACATGTGTCAAACACAAAGCCCGAGAGCCGCTAGGCCATTTCATGTGGCCCTCAACCCACTCCTGTAGCTTTTGCACCACCTTCGTCTCCAATCCACCTTGTCTCAGTAGCTTCTCTAATCCTCCTAAAGATCCTGAGCCACTCTGTGTAGCTGCAGCACCCCCTTGTCTACGCCCCCCCCTGGTCTCAACATTCAGCAGACTCTGACAGCTGATTCCAGCCCTCCTCATCCAGACCCTGCATTTTCTGTTTTCATGCATCGCCCTTAGCTTCCTCCTGGCAGCAGCACAAGGTAAGGGTGATGCACTGTGATATAAGGCAGGGTGGGAGGCTCTTGACATCTGATGTAGGGGGGGATGCTCTGAACATCTGCTTATAATTATTATGAGAATAATACACTTCTATCAGGAGGGTCACACACTGCCAGTATCATCCACAACAAACTTTGGAGACTACTCCATGCTCTGCCTGAACAGTTTCCAAAAAAGTTTCTTGTGGATGATACCAGCGGTGTGCGACCCTACTTTTCAAACTTGCATGATCTGCTACAGGATTGTGAGTGGACTCCTTGCCAGTCTGCACCTGCCTTTCACAGTTTAAGTCTTAAGTTATTACTAAAACCAGTAATAATTGAATACAGAACCAATTATTTAATAAGATAAAGAGTAGATACATGTATATAGTCCGACAGATAAAACCGGCTCTTGAGGGCAACCATAATGCTGATGACATTGAGGTTGACACCTCTGCCCTATTACTGTGATTCGGGAGTTGATTTAGACTCTGTGGATCAAAAGCAGAATGTCATTGAGGTAATCTTAGACCCAAAGGCCTTTCTTATTGAGAGGGGCCAGTGTTGATATTAACACTTTGGTAAAAGACCTATGGAATGAGCAAAGGCAGAACAGGAGGCTCCAGGAAGTTTAGATGAGCCTGTCCAACTGTAAATCTTTGAAAGGATGGCAAGATGGAAATTTGTAGGTGTGTATGGAGATCTAATGGGTACATCCAGCACCACTATACCATCGCCCCCCAGCTGTACTGTCTATATTATTTTTTGGAGGGACTCCATCTTAAATCTAATATGTATTATTTATTGATTCAGTCCTTTTAAATCTATGACAGGGATCCAGTTGTCACACTTATTCGAGACCAGGAAAAGCGTGAAGTTTAACCCTGTGAACCTGAACAGAAAACAGAAATAACAGAAAACAGAAATCTCCTTGAATCTGTAGGATCATGAGGTACTGCTTCAATAACTCCACCCTTTGAAATGACCCTAGAGCCTGCATGGATGTGAAGAAGTGGGAAGGTGGTGGGTGAACAAATGCTCTAAAAGTGATTGTCTTTTTCTGTTAAAAAAAAAAGTGATTGTCAACACCACCCAAGGATCTTTGCAATGATCCACCCAGACTTTCAGTCAGGGATTTTTGCTTGGGATACTTTAGGAGGGTTGCTGGCGTGCTTCTCCACCCTCTTCTAGGACATCACGACTCCAGACAACAGACCCACCCACAGAATCTGCAGTTTTTCAGTTCTTATAACAGACAGAGGGGAGACATTTGACAGGTAAGGATACATGCAGGAGGCATATATATCCTTATAGATCAGCACTATGGCAATAGTTTAGAAAGGATGAGAGTGGGCTTACATCCACTTTAAAGCATGATCAGGCAGGGCTTAAAAATTGCATTCTTTATTGTGGAAATGACAGTTGCAGTTTGGGAGTTAACCACAGGGGGCGCTGAAGGTGTTATGTTTCACCTAGTGTGTGTTTACAGCTGTAGGGGGTGTGGCTGTAGGTGTGATGTCATCGATTGTGTCTCCCTATAAAGGGGATGACACGATCGATGCAGCCGCCACAGTGAAGCACGGGGAAGCCGTGTTTACACGCGGCTCTCCCCGTTCTTCAGTTCCGGGGACCGATCGTGGGACCCCAGCGGCGATCGGGTCCGCAGGTTTCGCGGTCCCGGAGCTTCGGACCGGGTCACGGGCGTGCGCCGCGGGCGTGTGCCCACGACCCACGGCTGGGTAGATGTAAAGGACGTGCTGGTACGTCCATCTGCCCAGCCGTGCCATTCTGCCGACGTATATCGTCGTGCGGCGGTCGTTAAGTGGTTAAGGTTTCTTGGCTGTCTCTTGCCAACTTGAAGTTTTAGCTCCCTCCATAAATTTTCTATATAATTAAGATCTGGGGACTGACAAGGCCACTCCATGATCTTAATGTACTTCTTGAGCCACTCCTTTGTTGCAATGGCGATATCTTTTGGGTCATTGTCATGCTGGAAGACCCATCCCGGACCCATCCTCAGTGTTCTGGCTAAGGGAAGAAGGGTCTCATCCAAGATTGTACAATACATGGCCCTGTCTGTTGGCCCCTCAATGCAGCAAAGTCGACCAGTACCGTTAGCAGAGAAACAGCCCCAAAGCATAATGTTTCCACCTCAGTGCTTGACTGTAGTGATGGCGTTCTTAGGGTCATAGTCAGCATTTTTCTTCCTTCAAACACAACAGGTCAAGTTGATGTCAAAGAGCTTAATTTTGGTCTCATCTGACCACAGCACTTCCCCCAAACATTCTCTGAAGCATAGATGTTCATTGGCATGTCTGCACATGTGCCTTCTCGAGGAGGGGGACTCACCATGTTTGGAGGAAGAAAAATGCTGACTATGACCCTAAGAACACCATCCCTACAATCAAGCACGGAGGTGGAAACATTATGCTTTGGGGCTGTTTCTCTGCTAAAGGCACAGGCCAACTTTGCTGCATTGAGGGGCCAATGGATGGGGCCGTGTATTGTAAAATCTTGGATGAGAACCTTCTTCCCTCAGCCAGAACACTGAAGATGTGTCATGGATGGGTCTTTCAGCATGACAATGACCCAATGTCCGCCGCAATATTGCAGTCCAGCTATGAGTCGCTGATTGCCGCCATTAATAGTAAAAAAAAAAAAATGTCCCCAGAATTAAAAATCTGGTCACCTTACCCTCGCTATTTCTCCTATTTACTGTTATCACCAAAAGTGAAATGAACAGGAATAGAGAGGAAACCTTCTAATAGAGACACTAGATCTGGTGACAATCAGGAATTTCCCTTTGGGAGGGATTTCCTCTCATTCCTGTTTTGGCTATGGGACAGGTAGTGAAGTGAAATCTCCCCAATGGAATTTAGATGGCAAAAAAGTGGCAAAATAATAATAATAAAAACAAAAAAAAAAGTTTCCTTTATTTTTACTTTAATCCTTTTGCTGACACCTATGTATGTCATGTGTCTATAAATAAAGAGAACCTGTCTAACCAAAATGCTATCACATAGGAGACTTCTGGTCTCCTATGTGATAAAGTTAAAGCGGAGTTCCGGCCACAATTTCACATTTTATATATAAATACCCCTGTAATACACAAGCTTAATGTATTCTAGTAAAGTTAGTCTGTAAACTAAGGTCCGTTTTGTTAGGTTGTTACAGCATTTAGACACTTTATAAAATAGAAATTGACTGGGGCCATCTTAAGTGTGGGCATCATGAAGCCAGACTGTATGACTTCCTGGATTTCAGCCTTGCAGATCTCGCACATGCTCAGTGCTGCACAAGCAGTGTAATAGGTTTCAGATCAGGTTTCAGCACCTGTACTGTCCAAGTAACATGATTCTTCGAGACTGGGGAGTGCACAGACTCCTGGAAAGTTACACCCACTACATTCCCAGGAGTCTGTGCGGTGTAGGTTAGGAAGCTTAAGCACCTAGGTGCAGGAAGAGGGAAGATTAACTATTTTGCCTAGCAACAACACTTTGAAGGCATCTAAAAAAAAAAAAAAAATTCTTAAAGGACTAATGACATTTTTTTAAAACTACTGATGTAATGTTATATTTATGGGTGGAACTCCACTTTAAGTGAACAAAATGTGTCAAACATTGAAGTTCCACCCAAGCACTTGACCCCCTTCCCCACAAAAAAATTTGAGCCCACTCTGTCGTCATGTAAACACAAACTAACACGCATGTCAGGTGTGCCTATATACAAAAACTTTGATTGTGGTACACATTACATATTGCTCCACACGCTGGAGTGATAGGAATATATGTAGGGCCATTATTTGTGTTGAATTGTAAACTGATGACCTGTAACAGATGTAACTGCTTGCCGACCAGCCTCCGTCATTATACTGCGGCAGGTTGGCACGGCTGCGCGAATCACTGTAGGTGTACGTCGGTCGTTTCAAGCGCTATAGGGGGCAGAGCCGATGCGCGTGGCCGGTGGCCACGATGTCCACCGATGACCCGCAATCACTCCTCAGAGAGCCAGAACAAATTTAATAGACAGATCCCCATTCTGGCAGGAAAGTAGAGAGAGATCTGCTGTTCCTAGTGATCAGGAACAGCGATGTCTCTCTACTCCCTGTCAGTACACTCACCCCACAGTTATAAGCACCTCCCTAGGGAACACTTAACCCCTTGATCGCCCCCTAGTGTTAACCACTTCCCTGCCAGTGACATTTATACAGTAATCAGTGGCTATTTTTAGCTCTGTCAAAAGTGTCCGATCTGTCCGCCGCAATGTCGCAGTCCCGCTAAAAATCGCAGATCACTGCCATTATTAGTAAAAAAAAAATAATAATAAAAAGACCATAAATATATTGCCTATTTTGTAGACACTTATTGCAATTTTTTTTACCAAAAATATGTAGAAGAATACACATTGGCCTAAACTGATAAAGAAATTTGTTTTTTTGGGATATTTATTATAGCAAAAACGTATTGGATATTTTTCAAAATTGTCACCCTTTTTTTGTTTATAATGCAAAAAAATCAAAACCGCAGAGGTGATCAAATACCACCAAAAGAAAGCTTTATTTGTGGGGGGAAAAAGGACATCAATTTTGTTTAGATACAACATTGCGCGACTGCGCAATTGTCAGTTAAAGCGACGCAGTGCTGTATCGCAAAAAATGGTCTGGTCAGGAAGTGGGTAAATCCTTCTGGGGCTGAAGTGGTTAAAGCGTTGCTTGAAGAAAATTTTGGATACTGCCATTATGGGCATGCTCAATTATAAGGCTTGACTTGATATGTTTGATATCTATTAACCTCATGTTTAACAGTTTAGCAAATGATTTATAATCGATTTTTAAACGTGTGCAAAAAAAAAAAAGAAGAAAAATAAAAATGTCTCTGGCAGCAAAAGGGTTGCATTCAGTGCAATACATTTAAAGCTCATAAATAATCTGATATATAATATATTAATCCTTCCTTTAACATGGTTGGAAACAGGAGTCCCCTGATCTCGCTTATAAATGCATGTACTACAAACCTCCCTGCAGAGTTCTAATAAATGAACTTCTTTGCTCAGTTTGACGTTTCTAATACAAGTGTATTGACAGTAAATCATAGCAGTAGAACAGGATGGCACATCCTGTTAGAGCACTGGAGTATGGAAGCATACCCATGTGCCAAAGGACCTGTCCACATGACGTGTGTTTTGGTCAAAGTGTTCTGGCATAACACAAATACAATTGCTATTTTAATGACACAGAGCCTGGGAACCAATAACCATCTGCTAAAGGAACCATGTGCACACCATATTGTACCCAACATGAAATGGTACCACACATCAGCATTAACCACATTACAGCCCCAGCAAAAATCCCAAGTCACACTTCATGAGAGGCAATTAGTTCCAGCATGTACAGCAAACCTCCGAACATGACATGCCAAGGGAGAGCATAGCTATGCCCTGCTACTGACATTCCTGCCTGCTGGGTGTATGGCTCTCATATGGGGTGGCTGGACTGGTCATAGACACATGCTATAGGGCTTCTGCACTGGTCACAGACTCACAGAATAATACTACAAGACTGAGGTACTGGTCACAGAATAATACTACAAGACCAAGGTACTGGTCACAGAATAATACTACAAGACCGAGGTACTGGTCACAGAATAATACTACAAGACTGAGGTACTGGTCACAGAATAATACTATAAGACCAAGGTACTGGTCACAGAATAATACTATAAGACTGAGGTACTGGTCACAGAATAATACTATAAGACCGAGGTACTGGTCACAGAATAATACTATAAGACCAAGGTACTAATCACAGAATAATACTATAAGACCAAGGTACTGGTCACAGAATAATACCATAGAACTGAGGTACTGGTCACAGAATAATACTATAGGACTGAGGTACTGGTCACAGAATAATACTACAAGACCGAGGTACTGGTCACAGAATAATACAAAAAAACTGAGGTTCTGGTCACAGAATAATACTATAGAACTGAAGTTCTGGACACAGAATAATACTGTAGGGTTGAGGTTCTGGTCACAGAATAATACTACAAGACTGAGGTACTGGTCACAGAATAATACCATAGAACTGAGGTACTGGTCACAGAATAATACTACAAGACTGAGGTACTGGTCACAGAATAATACTACAAGACCGAGGTACTGGTCACAGAATAATACTATAGGGCTGAGGTTCTGGTCACAGAATAATACAATAGAACAGGTTCTTGTCACAGAATAATACTATAGAACTGAGGTTCTTGACACAGAATAATACTGTAGGGTTGAGGTTCTGGTCACAGAATAATACTAAAAAACTGAGGTTCTGGTCACAGAATAATACAATAGAACAGGTTCTTGTCACAGAATAATACTATAGAACTGAGGTTCTTGACACAGAATAATACTGTAGGGTTGAGGTTCTGGTCACAGAATAATACTATAGAACTGAGGTACTGGTCACAGAAATAATACTATAGAACTGAGGCTCTGGTCACAGAATAATACTATAGAACGGAGGTACTGGTCACAGAAATAATACTATAGAACTGAGGCTCTGGTCACAGAATAATACTATAGGGCTGAGGTTCTAGTCACAGAATAATACTATAGGACTGAGGCTCTGGTCACAGAATAATACTATAGGACTGAGGCTCTGGTCACAGAATAATACTATAGGACTGAGGTTCTGGACACATAATAATACTGTAGGGTTGAGGTTCTGGTCACAGAATAATACTATAGAACTGAGATACTGGTCACAGAATAATACTATAGAACTGAGGTACTGGTCACAGAATAATACTATAGGGCTGAGGTTCTGGTCACAGAATAATACTATAGAACTGAGGTACTGGTCACAGAACATTACTATAGAACTGAGGTACTGGTCACAGAATAATACTATAGGGCTGAGGTTCTGGTCACAGAATAATACTATAGAACTGAGGTACTGGTCACAGAATAATACTATAGAACTGAGGCTCTGGTCACAGAATAATACTATAGGGCTGAGGTTCTGGTTACAGAATAATACTATAGTACTGAGGCTCTGGTCACAGAATAATACTATAGGACTGAGGTTCTGGTTACAGAATAATACTATAGTACTGAGGTTCTGGTCACAGAATAATACTATAGGACTGAGGTTCTGGTTACAGAATAATACTATAGAACTGAGTTACTGGTCACAGAACATTACTATAGGGCTGAGGTTCTAGTCACAGAATAATACTATAGAACAGAGGTACTGGTCACAGAATAATACTATAGAACGGAGGTACTGGTCTCAGACTCATGCTATTGGACCGAGGAGTCACACAATTATAATATAGAGCGTAGGTACCGGTTGCCTACTCAGACTACAGACTGAGTTGCCGCCGGTCACAGACTCATACTATAGGACTGCTGTGCACATTCCATGATCCAAGTGTGCACTTACCTGTAGAAGCAGCAAGTTATAGGCTCGTGCAGTGCACCTCCAGCCAGCCTCTGTCCGTCCTCCAGCCTGTGCTGTGTCTCCGTGTCTGACTCTTTCCTCTACAGCTCCCACTAGTGATTGAGGATCTGTCTTCCTCCTCTCCTGTCCTCTCCTCTCCTGTCCTCTCCTCTCCTCACACACAGCCGTGTACAGCACAGCGGCTCCCGCACACAGCTCTCTGGGCTCGTGTAACTTACTACCTTGTGTGAGGAGAAGGGGAGTCTCTTATCGCCCTGTACAGCATACAAGACACTTCTTATCCAATGTTCTTAGACCCTTTGCTTGTATTGTGTAATGCTAGCTAGCTGTTATTACACACTGTATACGGAGCTCCAGAAATCATGGGGTCCCATGGCACAGTTGGAATGGCCCCCTCAGCTCACTCTCTCTATAGCAGGGACAGTGTCTCCTCTGTCAATATGACATTCATATCATAATCATTTACATATATTTGCTGGTTTAAAAAAATAAATACTGTACATTCACTTTTGAAAGCCACACTGAGCACTTCCCCATACTTTATGTTACTCCTGGACTTATAGGGCCAGATTCACAAAGAGATACGACGGTGTATCTACAGATACACCATCGTATCTCTGACTTAGACAGGTCCTATCTATGCGCCTGATTCATAGAAGCAGTTACGCATAGATAGGGCGAAGATCTGACAGGTGTAACTGTGTTACACTGTCGGATCTTTTTTTTTAATTAAAAATGGCGCCGGGGGCGTTCCCGCTGATTTACACTGAATAATATGTAAATCAGCGAGATACGCAAATTCACGAACGTACACGGACCCGACGCTGTGTTCTTACGTCGTTTCCGTAGCGCGGTACCCGTCGTATACTTACCCTTTCGAAAAGCAGGCGCAGCCAATGTTAAGTATGGCCGTCGTTCCCGCGTCGAATTTGAATTTTTTTACGTAGTTTCCGTAAGTCGTTCTCGAATACGGAACTATGTAGTTTACGTACGCGTCGCAACCACTGACGTCCTAGCGACGTCAGTGGGAGCAATGCACGCCGGGAAATTTCGCGGACGGCGCCTGCGCATTTAAATCAGCGCGGAAACGCGCCTGATTTAAATATGGCACTCCCCTAGCCGCGGAATTTGAATTCCGCTGGGGGATTTAGGATCCGCCGTCGCAAGTTTGGAGGTAAGTGGTTTGTGAATTAGCCACTTGCCTCCTAAACTTGCGGGAGCGGATCTTAATTCACGTAGATCGAGCGGATCTATAGATCCGCTGAGCTACGTGAATCTGGCCCATAAAGTCCTATAGCAGGACCTATGAAGACCTATAGCAGTCCTATAGTAGGACTTATGGAGTCCTTTAGCAGTCCTCTAGCAGGACCTATGGAGTCCTATAGCAGGACCTATGGAGACTTACAGCAGGACCTATGGAGTCCTATAGCAGGATCTATCGAGACCTATAGCAGGACCTATAGCAGGACCTATAGTGTACTATAGCAGGGCCTATGGAGACATATAGCAGGACCTATGAAGTCCTATAGCAGGACCCAGGGGCGGACTGACAACTCATGGGGCCCCCGGGCAATAGAAGATTATGGGGCCCCCGGGCTTACAGATGGCCACCACGCCAGGAGGCAGTGCAGAGGCGGGGCAGCTAAAATCTCAGGATTTTCACTTCAAAAGCATGTCGGTTTCGGACATTTTAGGGACAGATGTAAAAAAAACACAGAATTTTACATACTGTCTCTGGTTTTATTGAGCCTGGCAACCCTGATGGGGCCCCCCAGTGGCATGGGGCCCTCGGGCAGTGCCTGATAGCCTCAATTGTCAGTCCGCCCCTGGCAGGACCTATAAAGACCTATAGCAGGAACTATGGTGTCCTATAACAATCCTATAGCAGGATCTAAGGAGTCCTATAACAGTCCTATAGCAGGTCCTATGGAGACCTATAGCAGTCCTATAGCAGGACCCATGGAGATCTATAGCAGGACCTTTGGTGTCCTATTACAATCCTATAGCAGGATCTAAGGAGTCCTATAACAGTCCTGTAGCAGGACCTATGGAGTCCTATAGCAGGACCTATGGAGACCTATAGCAGGACCTATGGAGTCCTATAGCAGGATCTATCGAGACATATAGCAGGACCTATGGAGACATATAGCAGGACATATGAAGACCTATAGCAGGACCTATGAAGTCCTATATCAGGACCTATGGAATCCTGTAGCAGTCCTATAGCAGGACCTATGGAGACCTATAGCAGTCCTATAGCAGGACCTATGGAGACCTATAGCAGTCCTATTGCATGACCTATGGAGTTCTATAGCAGTCCTGTAGCAGGACCTATGGAGTCCTTTAGCAGGACCTATGGAGTCTTATAACATTCCTATTGCATGACCTATGGAGTTCTATAGCAGTCCTGTAGCAGGACCTATGGAGACCTATAGCAGGACCTATGGAGTCCTATAGCAGTCCTACAGCAGGACCTATGGAGTCCTATAGCAGTCCTGTAGAAGAACCTATGGAGTTCTATAGCAGGACCTATGGAGACCTTTAGCAGTCACAGAGCAGGGCCTATGATGACCTATAGCAGTCCTATAGCAGGACCTATGAAGTCCTATATCAGGACCTATGGAATCCTGTAGCAGTCCTATAGCAGGACCTATGGAGACCTATAGCAGTCCTATAGCAGGACCTATGGAGACCTATAGCAGTCCTATTGCATGACCTATGGAGTTCTATAGCAGTCATGTAGCAGGACCTATGAAGTCCTTTAGCAGGACCTATGGAGTCTTATAACATTCCTATTGCATGACCTATGGAGTTCTATAGCAGTCCTGTAGCAGGACCTATGGAGACCTATAGCAGGACCTATGGAGTCCTATAGCAGTCCTACAGCAGGACCTATGGAGTCCTATAGCAGTCCTGTAGAAGAACCTATGGAGTTCTATAGCAGGACTTATGGAGACCTTTAGCAGTCACAGAGCAGGGCCTATGATGACCTATAGCAGTCCTATAGCAGGACCTATGGAGTCCTATAGCAGTCCTACAGCAGGACCTATGGAGACCTATAGCAGTCCTATAGCAGGACCTATGGAGTTATATAGCAGGATTTTTTTGAGTCTTGTAGCAGTCCTATAGCAGGAACTATGGAGTCCTATAATAATCTTATAGCAGGACCTATGGAGACCTATAGTGGTCCTATAGTAAGGCCTATGGAGACCTATAGCAGTCCTATAGCAGGACCTATGGAGTCCTATACCAGTTCTCTAGCAGGACCTATGGAGTCCTATAGCAGAACCTATGGAGACCTATAGCAGCCCTATAGCAGGACCTATTGAGTCTTGTAGCAGTCCTATAGCAGGAACTATGGATTCCTATAACAGTCCTATAGCAAGGTCTATGGAAACCTATAGCAGTCGTATAGCAAGACCTATGAAGTCCTATAGCAGTCCTATAGCAGGACCTATGGAGACCTATAGCAGGACCTATGGAGTCTTGTAGCAGTCCTATAGCAGGATCTATGGAGACCTATAGCAGGACCTATGGAGTCTTGTAGCAGTCCTATAGCAGGAACTGTGGAGTCCTATAACCATCCTATAGAAGGACCTATGGAGTCCTATTGCAAGTAGTATGAAGTCCCATAACAGTCCTATAGCAGGACCTATGGCATCTTGAAGCAGTCCTATAGAAACCTCATTAACATTTGCGCTGGGCCGGGCTGGGTTGGTAATATATTCAGGCAATATGTACATTGGTATTACAGCCAACAGACTTGACAGTTTTGGGGATTTGTTTGTATTTAAAAGTTGCTCTTCTGTTTGTCAAAAGCAATATTTGTGTTTGTATATCACAAAGGCTAAATAACTCTGTGTCTGTAGTGCGTGTTCAAACCTTAATAGCATAACTAATAACTATTATTAACTTGTTTTAGCAGCGATTTACTGCTGTTTGAGCAGCGCTTTTCGGCCGCTAACGGGCGGGCGCTCTTTACCCCCGCTAGCAGCCGCAGAAGGGGTAAAAATGCCCGTGTTGCAGGGCTTCCAAAGTTCTTTTCAGGTGCTTCGGAAGCGCTGCCCATTCATTGCAATGGTAAGGGGTGGTGGGGGAGCGGTGTACACGGCGCTCCAAACCACCCCAAATACTATTTTTAACGTCCCGCAAACGCACGGCCCCAGTGTGAGGCTTTCACATTCATGCGGCAGTTTTCTCTTCATGAGCACTATTTCTAGTGCTAAAATGCCTGAAATCTGCCTCAAGGGGGTCTAAAACTAAAATAATTCAAATGACTAAAATACGATTAAAACTAAAAAATATAATTTTTCGCCAAAAGACTATTAGCCGGATTCAAAAAGACTTACGTTGGCGTATCAGTAGACATGCCGTTGTAAGTCCGAATGCGCGCCGTGGTATATTTTAGCGTATTCTGGAAACCAGATACGCCTAAATTTGGCTAAGATACGATCGGCGTAAGTCTCCTACGCCGTTGTATCTTATGTGCATATTTATGCTGGCCGCTAGGGGCGTTTACGTGGATTTACGCGTCCGATATGCAAATGACCTAGAAACGCCGATTCACGGACGTTCTTGCGCCTGATGCGCTGTTTACGTAAGGCGTTTTTCCGGCGTAAAGATAAACCACCAAAAAGATGGCGCAGCCCATGCAAGGTATGGACGACGGAACAGCCGTCATATTTTACGTCGTTTGCGTAAGCGTACGTTAATGGGGCTGGGCGTATGTTACGTTCACGTCGAAAGCAATGAGTATTTGCGACGTGATTCTGAGCATGTGTGTGCATGCACCGTACCAACGGCCCTCATTTACATGGGGTCACGGTTAATTTAAATGAAGGCCGCCTACTACATGCCTACTTTGAATTAGGCGGGGTTACGCCAGGCCATTTGCGCTACGCCGACGTAACTTAGGGAGCAAGTGCTTTGTGAATACAGTACTTGCCTCACTTTGTTACGTCGGCGTAGTGTAAATGGGATGCGCTACGCCGGCATAAAGATACGCCGCGATACGTGAATCTGGCTATATGACTAAAACTAAATGAAAATTTGATGCCACAAATAACACTGCTGCCAGCGGCCCTCTGTCCATCTCGTACTGCCTGTGACCTGCAACCAAATAAAAAAACCTGAAATAAATGCTCCTACCCCTGGCATTTGCAACAATATCAGTTCTATTTATTTGAGTTGGTATTTGTACCTGTAGGAGGGTCCAGAAACAATAATCCATATTTTGCTTTTTAATTCTACCTAAAACACATTGGGCCGGATCCACAAAGAAGTTACGCTGGTGTATCTATTGATACGCCGCGTAACTTCTAGGTTGCTCCGGCGTATCTTTGTTTTGTATCCACAAAACAAGATACGCCTGAAGCTGGGCTAGATCCGACTGGCGTACGTCTTAGTATGCCGTCGGATCAAAGGTGCATATTTACGCTGGCCGCTAGGTGGCGCTTCCGTCAATTTCCGCGTTGAGTATGCAAATTAGCTAGATACGCCAATCCACAAACGTACGTCCGGCCGGCGCATTTTTTTACGTTGTTTCCGTAAGGCTTTTTTCGGTGTAACGTTACCCCTGCTAAATGAGGCGTAGCCAATGTTAAGTATTGACGTCGGGCCAGCGTCAAATTTTCCGTCGTGTATGTCGTTTGCGTAAAACGTTCGCGAATAGGGCTTTGCGTAGAATGACGTTTACGTCGAAAGCATTGGCTTGTTGCGGGTTTATTTGGAGCATGCGCACTGGGATACCCCCATGGACGGCGCATGCGCCGTTCAGAAAAAACGTAATTTACGTTGGGTCAAGATGTATTATCATAAAACACGCCCCCATCTCATCCATTTGAATTGCGCGCCCCCTTGCGCCGACACAGTTACACTTTGCCGCCGTTACTTATGGCGCAAATTCTTTGAGGATACGGAAAATATGCTGTAATTCACGGCGGCGTAGTGTATCTGAGATACGCTACGCCGGACGTAAAAAAGCGCCGCGGTACATGGATCTGGCCCATTGATTTTAAACCTTTGACCCTGACCACGACACTAACCTAGATCAAGCCCTGTCTAGCAATTTTATCTTTTCATTCATAATTTTTAGAATTTTTACACACTTTTTTTCCCACTTTTCAGGGCCAATACATTTTTGAAAGGAGTTTTCTTCAAGAAAAAAACATGCCTAAAGTCAATGCAAGCTGCTCTGAAGTGGACCCCAAGTAGTACAGGAACCTTTTTCTAAGTCGGAGCGACTTGAGACGCTCCCATTATGCCTCGTACACACAACCGTTTTTCTCGGCAACAAAAAAAGACGACGTTTGTCCCGACGGGATTGCTCTCAAGCCTGCCTTGCATACACACATTGAGGCAAAATACCGCCCGTCCAAAGCGCGGTGACCTACACCATATACCACGGGACTATAAAGGGGAAGTTCCATTCAAACTGCGCCACCCTTTGGGCTGCTTTTGCTGATCCTAATATTAGTAAAAGTTTGGTGAGAGACGATTCGCGCTTTTCCGTCTTCGTGCTTTTCAGTCAGTTACAGCGTGACAAATGTGCTATCTCCATTAAGAATGCTAGTTTTACCAAAACAAGCGCTCCCATCTCATACTTGATTCTGAGCATGTGCGTTTTTTTTTTCCTCGAAAAAGCATACACACGACCGGTTTTCCCGACGGGAAAAGGTCCGCCGGGATTCTCGGCGGGAAAAAAGAAAACATGTTCTCTCTTTTTTTTCCCCGCAGGTTGTCTTGTTGGAAAAACAGCGATGAAGCATACACATGGCTGGGGTTCCCAGCCAAAAGCACTCATGGCAGTTTTCCTGCTGGGAAAACCGGTCGTGTGTACGAGGAATTAGAGTGGTTCCATTGCACTGAATGGAGCGCGACTTGTCAGGTGGATAATTCATCTGACAGGTCTCCCCAGTGTGAACTTTGACTAGAAGAAAAGGATACAATGTACTTTTGAACAATGTATATTCGTTGTATCTTTTTCTCCATTAAGAGGGAAAGACAGTGCAAGTGATCACTGTGATAGGCAATTACAGGCTATCACAGCCAGAGCCAGTGCAAGGATCCCTATACACACAGGCAAAGGTGTGCCCCCCCCCCCCCCAAATGCAACCCCTGCACAGCACACACTCCGCCTACATTGTGTTTTACCACCCATCAACTGCTACGTCCTTTACCAACAGAGGCAGTGAATAGGGGTGTACATATGCCATGGTTGGGATGCTTTGCTTTACAGCCATGGCAGAAATGATACCCCCATTAAACAAGACCCACTCAAGTGAATGGCACTGTTCTGCAAGTGCACCACAACCCTGTGCAAAGCACGCCGTTTGGGTGCGCTAGTGCCACGTTAAATCAGATGGTGAGGAGGCGATATGCATCTTCGCTGCCTGCCAAATGCTTTCTGAAGTGGTCCAAATGCTGACCACACCCAAAAGAGCAAAATACACATGAACAAGTCCTTAAGGCACAGGTCTGCCCAACCCTGCAAAAGTTCACGCTGGGAACCCTACTGCGCATGCAGACTGGTCTTCGCAGCGGTTCCCTTTTTTGTTTCGATTTTGTTTTTGTGTTTTTGAGATACCAAATAATTTGGAATTTCTTTCATTTTCAGTTTCCTCGGATATCAATAAAAACCTGACAGGGGGTCTAATATTTCTCCACTCAATCTAAAACGAAAAATTAGGTTCTAGCTTTAATGTACCTAAAGCTAAAACTTGTTTTTTTTTTTATTTTGGATAAAGCATTGAATGATTAAAGCGGAGTTCCGGCCACAATTTCACTTTTTAAATATAAATACCCCTGTAATACACAAGCTTAATGTATTCTAGTAAAGTTAGTCTGTAAACTAAGGTCCGTTTTGTTAGGTTGTTACAGCTTTTAGACACTTTATAAAATAGAAATTGACTGGGGCCATCTTAAGTGTGGGCATCATGAAGCCAGACTGTATGACTTCCTGGATTTCAGCCTTGCAGATCTCGCACATGCTCAGTGCTGCACAAGCAGTGTAATGGACAGTACAGGTGCTGAAACCTGATCTGAAACCTAAGTCACATGATTCTTCGAGACTGGGGAATGCACAGACTCCTGGAAAGTTACACCCACTACCTTCCCAGGAGTCTGTGTGGTGTAGGTTAGGAAGCTTAAGCACCTAGGTGCAGGAAGAGGGAAGATTAACTATTCTGCCTAGCAACAACACTTTGAAGGCATCTAAAAAATAAAAAAATAAAATCTTAAAAGACTAATGACATTTTTTTTAAAACTACTGTTGTAATGTTATATTTATGGGTGGAACTCCACTTTTACCACTTTTCTTCTGGGGCAGTTTTTTAACTTACATGTGAAAATCTGCATTTTTTGATGATTATCACTTTTAACCCCCAATTATTTATATATATTTTTTGAAAGCAGAGGCCCAACAGGGGTTATCTTTTACTGCCATGACCACTAATGCAGGGGGGAGAGGAGGTTTAAAGTAGAATTCCAATTTTATACCTATGCTAACTATAAAACTGTTCCCTTCACCCTAACTATCTGTGATAACTACCAGGGGAAGATTGTGCAGGGGGGCAGTGTGGCAATCGCCCCCTGGGCCGCTCTGATGTTGGGTAAAAGGGGTGCATTAAAGGGGTTGTAAACCCTCATGTTTTTTCACCTTAATGCATTCTATACATTAAGGTGAAAAAACATCTGACAGTTACCGGCCCCCCAGCCCCCTGTTTTACTTACCTGAGCCCTGGAAAGTCCTGCATCGAGAACAAGCTTGGTGTTTTCCGGAGGTTCTTGGCTCTTCATTGGATAGATTGATAGCAGCGCAGCCATTGGCTTCCGCTGCTGTCAATCAAATCCAATGACGTGGGTGCTGGGGGCAGGGCCAAGTCCTGCCACTTGGCGACTATGGACACAATGCAGGACACAGGAGCACGTTTGCAAGGTAACCCCCTTGGGAGATTGCTTCCCAGAGGCGGTTTTCTGAAGCGGGGAGGAGCCGGGGGAACCCAGAAAATGACATTTGGGGCCCCGCTGTGAAAAATGAGCTGCACAGTATGACATGATTGTTACTTAAAAAAAAGCGAGCCCGTAGTATCATTTAAATGTAGGGGCGTCTTGATGTATACAGCTGCCGGCTGGCAATACACAGTTTTATATTTGCATAGCTGCAGCGGAGCGGTATGAGTATGCGCTCCTGCACCCAGCCAGCACAATAATTACACAGTCACTTACTTCCCTGTCAGGCAGAGTGATCTCTGACTGACAGGAGCTTCCTAGGCCCTACCTGGCGTGATGTCATTCAGAGGCCAGGAGCGCGATATGGAAGAGGAGGTGTGCTGCCTCTGTGACCTGCTGAGAGCGTTCACTACCATGGATGAGTGAGTGAACAAAAGCTGATAACATATCTGCACTGCTGTGTCTTATCTGTATGCTTCTACTGAAGTGGTTAACTTTTTTTTTTAAATGGGGGTTTAATTAATCCACAATGCTATTTGGTGAGGCTGCACTGGTGAGGCTGCATTGGTGGACACTGGTGAGGCTTAGCTGATGGGCACTGATGAGGCTGCATTGATGAATATTGATGAGGCTAAGCTGATGGTCACTGATGAGGCTGCATCGATGAACATTGATGAGGCTGCATTGATGGGCGCTGGCGAGGCTACATTGATATTGATGGGCACTGGTGAGGCTGAACTGATGGGAACTGATGAGGCTATATTGATGGGCACTGATGAGGTTGCATTGATGGGCACTGATGAGGCTGTATTGATGGGCACTGGTGAGGCTGCATTGATGGGCACTGGTGAGGCTGCATTGATGGGCACTGGTGAGGCTGCATTGATGGGCACAGATCAGGCTGCATTGATGGGCACTGGCGAGGCTGTATTGATGGGCACTGGTGAGGCTGCATTGATGGGCACTGGTGAGGCTGCATTGATGGGCACTGGTGAGGCTGCATTGATGGGCACAGATCAGGCTGCATTGATGGGCACTGGCGAGGCTGAATTGATGGACACTGGTGATGATGAATTGATGGGCACTGATCAGGCAGCATTGAAGGGCACTGATGAGGCTGCACCGATAGGCACTGGTGAGGCTACATTAATGCCTTATTTTTGTTAAACCTCCTTTGTTGCTAATAATTAAAATTGAAATATGTTACCACAATGCATCATATTTGTCTTGCTTCATAACATCAATATCCATTATAAAACCAGGTGGGCATGGATGGTGAGCTTATTCGGTGGTTCAATGGGCCACTTGACTGGACTTGCCCCCCATGACTAAGGCTGCTATCCCTCCTCTAATAACTGCCATGTGTAAGAAAGATGTATACTTACCTATTTTCAGGACACTCTGGTCACATGATTCGGATCCCTTTTGGCTGTCAGATCAGCTTCAGGGAACAGGGGGGACCGCCAAAAATGGATGGGTCATTAAAGCCTATAGATGATGTCACTACTTCATGATTTACTAGCCAATATTGGTGGTTATTACTGTGTTCACTGACACACATTGGGGGTCACTATTGTGTCCACTGACACCAGTGCCAGTGCCCACTCTTGTATTATAACAGTCAGTACCATCAGCTGTCAGAATACCCAAACAGCATCTGCATCTGATTAGGTAGGAAAGTACCAACAGGGCCACCCATGGCTGTAATGGCTTAGTGTGTGGCCAGATTTAGACAAAATCTTCCCCGGAGTTGGGTCCCACTGCTCATTATGCCTAGGGTTTGAAATGGTCGTCCCCTGGCACAACTCCAGGGCAACCTAAACTGCCTCTGATCCAAATTGTGAAAACATGCAGATGAGGAAAAACAGTCTGCTGCCTTCAGTGTCCAACCGTAAAGAGACATAACTTTTATTGTTACCACAGCTTTATAGACAGAATGACATCATTCATATGAGTACAACTGATTCGCTTAGTCCATATATGGTCTTCTTCTTGTGACGTCTATTCTTGACCTCGTGGCTTACATTTCATAGTCAATCGCCATTTTGCTTCTTCGGTGGAGGGGTCAGAAAGGGGGGATTTTGGAGCAAGGAGTAGAAGGGGCCGTCTGTCTTCAGTCTTCCTTCCAGGCTGAGATTTAACTCTATAATGACACTTTTCAAGGAAAACAACAGTATTGTAATACACCCATAAAGAAAGCAATATTTAAGTGGTTGTGAGGAAAATAACATAAACACAAAATAATCATTTTATTAACTCCATCACAGGTTGTGGGAACAAGGAGTAATGCTTCCCTTATTCCTCACTCCAGCATGGTCCCTCCAGCAGTATGACTGGTCCACCAAAGCATTTAATCTTTACAATGCAGGGGGGAGGCCACTGCAAGATTATATTTTGTGTAAGTCCTGGAATTGGGCTTGAACCTAAAGAATGCCTAAATCAAGAACAGACAGCCATAGAACTGTCAGCATAGGCCCAGATTCAGGTAGATTCGCGCAATATTTGCGTGGGCAAAGAGCAAATATTTTTCTCTGCGCCCACGCAAATATTGCGCTTTGCCCGCGATTCACGGAGCAATTGCTCCGTAAATTGCGCGGGCGATATGCTAAACAGCCTGGCGTAAGGCTGCCTAATGTAAATGATCCCGCCGGGGGCGGGAATCATTTAAATTAGGCGCGCTCCCGCGCCGAGCGAACAGCGCATGCTCCGTCGGGAAACTTTCCCGACGTGCATTGCGGCAAATGACGTCGCAAGGACGTCATTTGCTTCTAAGTGAACGTGAATGGCGTCCAGCGCCATTCACGGTTCACTTACGTAAACGACGTAAAATTTGAACGTCGCGAGCGGGAAGCGCAGCTATACTTTAGCATTGGTTGCGCCTGCTATTAGCAGGAGCAGCCTTATCCTAAAGTCGCCGTACGGAAACTCCGTACCTTGCGTGCGCAGGGCCCGCGCAACTTTTGTGAATCGGTGGTAGTATGCAATTTGCATACTATACGCCGATCACAATTGCCGCGCCCCCTAGCGGCCAACGCAAGAATGCAGCCTGGGATGTGAAGGCATAAGGAGGCTTATGTCTGTCACATCCTAGGCTGCAGTCGGTGTAACGAGGTTCCTGAATCAGGAGCACTCGTTACACCGGAGCAAGTAAGCCCTTGCGCCGCGCAACCTACGGTTGCGCGGGCGCAAGTGCTTCTTGAATCTGGGCCATAGTCATTACACCACTAGGAAGTAGTGCGTTGAATTAAAGTTATAGTACCGATAATACCTATAATTCGATTTTTTTATTATTATTATTATTATTCAAGAGTTATAAAGCACCAGTTGTGTCGCACTTTACAAAATAAGGGAGACAGTAGCGTTACATTACAATTCAAGGAATAGGGATGAGAGTACCCTGTTCGTGAGAGTTTAATAGCTTCCCGTACGAATGACGGCTACAGAGCAGACCTACTTTACCGGGAGGGCATCAATAGATGTCCTCCTGTGCTCAAGCAGCCTGCACACCTCCTGCAGGGAGGGTCTCGATGAGACTCGGCTGATCACAGATCGGAGTAAGGGGTCGATCCCAACCCCTTACCACGTAAGCAGCTGTCAGCCAATGACAGCTGATCATGTGATGTAAACAGAGCCGGTAATCTGCTATTTTTTCTCCTCCCACTAATAAAACAAAAGCCAATCACCGGCGGCTGTCAGTTTTGATCAAGGAGAGCAGCCGTGGAGTCATCTGTGCCCACCAGTGCCACCTGCCAGTGCCACCTACCAGTGTACAACAGTGATGCCTACCGTTGCCCACCATTAACCACAGTGTCACCTATCATTGCCCACAGTGTCACCTATCAATGTCACCAATCAGTGCCTCATCACCAGTGGTTCCTATCAGTGCCACCTACCAGTGCCCATCAGTGCCACCTCTCAGTGCCATCTATCTGTGCTACCTATTAGTGACACCTATCAGTGCCACCTATCAGGGCCCATCAGTGCAGCCCATCAGTTCCTATCAGTGCCGCCTTATTTGTGCCCATTAGTGCAGCCTCATCAACACATATCAATGAAGGAGAAAAATTACCTATTTGCAAAAAATGTATTAACAAACTATGAATCATGTTTTTTTTTCAAAATGTTCCATCTTTTTTTGTTTTGCAAACAGTAAAACCCCCAGTAGTGATTAAATACCACCAAAAGCTCTATTTGTGTGAAAAAATTATAAAAATTTCATTTGGGTACAGTGTTGCATAACTGTGCAATTGTCATTCAAAATGTGACAGCGTTGAAAGCTGAAAATTGGCCTATGCAGAAGGGGGGTTTAAGTGCACAGTAAGCAAGTGGTTAAAATCTAAAGGGGAGGGTCAATTGATACTAACGTTATTATTGGTGAGGGATAAGTTGATGGAGAAAGTAAAAGTACAGTTTATTAGGTGCAGACAAGATAGACCTCCCTGAAGAGATGGGTTTTCATGGAACTCCTAAAAGTGGACAGAGTAGGTGATAACCAGATATATTGGTGTAGAGGGTTTGAGAGGATGGGAAAGGCTCTGGAGAAGTTTTAGAAACAAGCATGGGCAAAGGTGAAAAGGGAAAAATACAGTAAAGGCGCAAACTGACACATAAAACCAAGACACTGATCCACGAAAGTCCTTTGAGCTATAATTGCTCTATGTGAGATGACAGTCTTTTTTACCTGGGCAGCCTTGCAGAGGGAGCCGAAGCCGGACTCCAATACATGTAACAAGAGAAAAAAACAGAGAGCAGGCGCCACTTAGATAAAACTGTTCACTTTAATGATAAAAGAGTATTAAAGCACTCACTAATTAGTTACTGTGTACAGGCATATATTGGAGTCCAATCGACAGTCAAACCCCGCTCGTATGTACTGTAAGGTCCCTGAAGCTTCAGATGCTAGCTGCGCTGTGCAACATGGAGAGGTACCGGTTCACTGTCCAGGTGGATGGTTTCCGGGTGTCACTGCTGCTACCAGAGGGAGAGCTGGAACGCAAGCGAACGCACTCTAGGAAGCAGAAAGATTCCATAAACTATTAATAAACTCTTGTGTTTGGTGTGGATTTCCTCCTTCATATGAAGTGTCGCTGGATCATCCAGGGAGCAACATATCCAGGGAATTCATTATTTAAAACAGTAATGTAGTGTATATCAGAAACGAGCTGCGAGCTCACACCGTGCAAACGTCACTTCCGGTGTCTTAGTGTCTGAGAGATCTCTGATGAAGTCATGTGACAGTGACAATACGTGTCAGACACTAGGACATCGGAAGTGACATTCGCACGATGTGAGCTCGCTGCATGTTTCTGATATACACTACATTACTGTTTTAAATAATGAATTCCCTGGATATGTTGCTCCCTGGATGATCCAGCGACACTTTATATGAAGATGTAAATCCACACCAAACACAAGAGTTTATTAATAGCTTATGGAACTTTCTGCTTCTGAGAGTGCGTTCGCTTGCGTTCCAGCTCTCCCTTTGGTAGCCGCAGTGACACCCGGAAACCATCAACCTGGACAGTGAACCGGTACCTCTCCATGTGGCGCAGCACAGCTAGCATCTGAAGCTTCAGGGACCTTCCATACGAGCAGGGATAGACTGTCGATTGGACTCCAATATATGCCTGTACACAGTAACTAATTAGTGAGTGCTTTGATACTCTTTTATCATTAAAGTGAACAGTTTTACCTAAGTGGCGTCTGCTCTCTGTTTTTTTTTTTGTCTTGTTAAAGGTGACAAGGGGGCTAGAGAGCAAGAAGTCTTGGGAGGAGCGGATTGGACAGTTGAAATGATTTTTATATATAACACCCACACTTGTGTAATTAAAATAAAATGCATATAAATAAATGCTTTCCTTAATAAGGTGTACAGTTGCTGTTCTGAACAACCATGTGTTTAAAACTAAATAAAGTGAAAGAAAAATCAGTGCTTGCACTTAAGTCTGAACAAATATAAATACATATAATGAATATCCAAGTAAGTTCTAAAACTAGACTTGAGGTTCAGTGTTTAGTGTGCACCCCATGTGCTCCAAAAATTAAATGATACGTGCTTCACTCCGCTGTGTCCAAAAAAATCCCACACTCACCAGACTAAATGACCTCTTGTGTAAACAAGAAAGTCATTTAGCACTTGTTGATGTAACATACACCTCAGGACAAGAGATGAAGACTGGGAACACTGTGCTATGAATCAGAGAAATTGCCATGGAATGCCGTTTTCCACTACCACTCCAACCGGTATTGCTTTGACTCTTTAGGTCGCCCCAGAGCCACTGGATATATATAGCAGGGCCAATAAAAAGGAAAGGAGAAGCCTCTCATAGCACAACATAGTTTTTTTAATGTCACAAACATTAATGCACTTACAGAGTTTAAACTAAAGCCAGGTATTCAAACAACAGAACCGGAAGTGCCATTGGTTTCCCAGCGTGTTCCTCTAAAGCAGAAGTGATATAACAGGAAGCTTCCCAGAGTAGTGGATGGCTTTGTTTTTTGTTGTTGGTATTTTTAATTTTGAGCGGAAGCCAGTGGACATAATCAGGACAAAATTATTAATGCTTTTGCACACAATTTCTCTATAATGCCAATACAAACTTCTTTAGGGTCTGTTCACACTTGCCTGCACAGTAAAACAATCCAGTCTGTGTTGGAGATGGGGAGGGGTGCCTTCAGTGGCGGAACTACCGCCATAGCGACCCACACGGGTGCTATGGGGCCCGCAACCAAGTGAGGATAAGGGGGGGCCAGTGAGGATGAGAGCACCGCCGGCATGGTCTTCCAGCCAGGGGAAGAGAGAGGAGAGGAAGAGACAAGCTGTCCGTATCAGCAGAGCGTGGAATTGCCCACTGTAAAAACCTTTATTAGAACTTCCAGTTTTCCCGGTGCTCACATCACATAGCTCCACCTCTTGGCCTGGCACCTTTGATAGACAGAACGACGGTCCAATGTGGGATATGAGACGTCATCAAAGGCGTCGGGCCAAGAGGTGGGGCTATGTGATGGTGAGCCCCGGGAAGACGGGAAATTCAAATGAAAGCTATTAAAGCAGGCAATCCCGCTCTCTGCTCATCCAGCCGGCTTGCCTCTTCCTCTGCACAGGTGAGGCTGTATTGGGCACAGGCAGGCCAGGCTGTATTGGGCACAGGTCACGCTGTATGGGGCACAGGCAGGCCAGGCTGTATTGGGCACAGGTCACGCTGTATGGGGCACAGGCAGGCCAGACTGTATTGGGCACAGGCAATGCTGTGTTGGGCACAGGTCATGCTGCGTTGGGCACAGGTCAGGCTGTATGGGCAAAGGTCACGCTGCATTGGGCACAGGTCACGCTGCATTGGGCACAGGTCATGCTGTATTGGGCACAGGTCATGCTGCATTGGGCACTGGTCATGCTGCATTGGGCACTGGTCATGCTGCATTGGGCACAGGTCACGCTGTATGGGGCAATGGTCACGCTGCATTGGGCACAGGTCACGCTGTATTGGGCACAGGTCATGCTGTATTGGGCACAGGTCATGCTGTATGGGGCACAGATCATGCTGCATTGGGCACAGGTCACACTGCATTGGGCACAGGTCAGGCTGCATTGGGCACAGGTCATGCTTTATGGGGCACAGATCATGCTGTATGGGGCACAGGTCACGCTGCATTGGGCACAGGTCACGCTGCATTGGGCACAGGTCACGCTGCATTGGGCACAGGTCATGCTGTATGGGGCACAGATCATGCTGTATGGAGCACAGGTCACGCTGTATGGGGCACAGGTCATGCTGCATTGACACTAGGGCGGCTGTGGTGGGGGCCCCATACAACATGTTGCTATGGGGCCCTGTGATTTCTAGTTATGCCCCTGGGTGCCTTGCATTGCAACAACCCTTTTTTGTATTTTTTTCATACTTTATTGAAATGTCAAATTGCTGTGACTGGTGATGACATCAGTTAAGCTCTGGTGCATTGTCAAGAAATTAAGTATATTTGTTTATTTTTCAAACTGCATGACACCAGGGTCGTGGTAGGAACAGGGAACATAGAAAGCCAGTGTTTCTATGTATTGCACATACTGTGAACAAGCCCTTAAACTTTAGCTTCTGCTGTAGAACTACAAACATCAGCTGTTCCATAGGGTTTTAACTGAGGAGAAACTCTGGACTGTTATTTAATTCTGTAGGCTGTAGCTGAAGTTCAGGGGGCAAAATATCTACACTGCTAAAGCAGATAATGCTTCTTTCTGTAGAGAGAGGGATCTGTGAGCAACAAATAATCCTGAAATTTGAATTCAGTCTTATAATACAGGACATATCACAGTTTCGTATATATTAACAGCCCCCCTAATGTGACACAACTCCTATTTAAGAATCCATAGCAGCCAAGTGGGCTGCTATGGATATTGTTAAGTCACTATATACTGTACCTTTCAATTTTCCTTCCAAATTTTTGGAGGGACTTTCTGGAACCATATCTTTCTGTCCAATATTCCTCCTCAAAAAAAAAAAGTCCCCATTTTTCATTGGTGTAAAGATCTGTATAAATAAACATATTATTTAATTTCTAAAGTTATGTACAACTTTTTTTTTTTTCATTCATCCCTCATAATACTATAAGGAAAATAGTGTTGAATGGAGTGCAGAGTGGAGGCTTGAGCTCCAGTGGGTTTATGTCAGTGGTAGTCCATTTTCTTAATATACAGGTGCAGCCCTGGACATCACCGGGATAGCCACATATAAGAAATTTTTTATTTAATATCACAGAAAATTGTCAGACTGTGGACATGCTTTAGTACCGGTTAAATGGTCAGAGTTTTCAGACATACAATAGAAGATGGTCAAAGACTGCAAACATGTTATAGGAGTGGTAGCAGGCAATTGCAGACTGGAGACATACAGTACATTGCATTATATAAGACTGCTAGAGATCACTGCTATTACAGCCCCTTTACAAATCAATGCATCTACATTTGTAGTTAACACAGCCCAATTAACCACTTGTGGACTGCCCACCTGCATTGTACTATGGGCGAGTGGCCGCTGTAGGCAAAGTAACGTACTCATACGCAGTGTTGCTCATCTTCCTTTAAAAAAGTAATTAGTTACAGTTACAAGTTACTTGTCCGAAAAAGTAATTGAGTTAGTGACTCAGTTACTTTATTGGCAAAGTAACTAGTTACTCGCCAAAGTAACGGAGATTTTTTTTTTATATTCTACAATGCAATTATGTTCTATAACATCTTTAGTATCAAATATGTTTATATTAACTGATTGAAGAATAAAAACACTATATACAGTATTTTAGAACATTTCGTACTGTGTACAATTATTCATATCATCATCACACTCCACCTGCCCAGCAATACTGTACAATATAGATTCAGTGTGCAGTGTGAGTGACACTGCTGCAGTGCACACTGAATCTATATTGCACATCCAGCTGCCTGGGCAGGTGGAGTGTGATGATGATATTAATAATTGTACACAGTATTGCATTTGCTGTGCCTGCCATATACTGTACTATACTGTATAACTGCACTACAAAATTCCTTTACAAATATTGCATATTTTAAAATGTTATTAGTAATAACATTTTAAAATATGCATTATTTGTAAAGGAATTTTGTAGTGCAGTTATACAGTATAGTACAGTACAGTATATGGCAGGCCCAGCAAATGCAATACTGTGTACAATTATTAATATCATCATCACACTCCACCTGCCCAGGCAGCAATACTGTACAATATAGATTCAGTGTGCACTGCAGCAGTGTCACTCACACTGCACACTGAATCTATATTGTACAGTATTGCTGGGCAGGTGGAGTGTGATGATGATATTAATAATTGTACACAGTATTGTCACTGACACTCCACTGGACCGCTCCACATGCCCAGGCAGGCCCAGCAAATGCAATACTGTGTATAATTAATTATCAACTCCACCTGCCCACAGTGCCCAACTGCCCACTGCCCAGGCATGGCATCCTTTGTGGGGAGAGCCTGGATAAGCCTGCTAAGCTGCCTGATATCATGATCTGGCTCTGACTCTATCCCCATTCCCCACCTCCTGGGTCTGTGTGTCCTGTCCCGTGTACTGTGTGGGCGTACCTGTGTGCCTCTCCATCGCCGACTGTCATGATGATCTCCTCGGCGGGCTCCAACGCCGTTGTTCCATCCGTTTTAGGCATCTGGTCCCACTCTCATCTGCCATCTCACTGTCAAGTATCGCCATTCGCCGGGCAGACTCTGCCTCCTCCCGTGACGCTGCTTGTTGTGACTCACCGTCCGACCACCTGATCAGCTGACGCATTTTTTTTTATTGGATTTATTTTATAGCAGAATGTAAGAAAATATATATATTTTTTTTAAATGTTCGTTTTTTTTTTTTTGTTTATATCGCAAAAAATAGAAAACACAGTGGTGATAATATACCACTGAAAAAATCATATGAATTCTGTTTGGGTACAGTGTTGCATGATCGCGCAATCGCCAGTAAAAGTTGCGCAGTGCCGAATAGTAAAAAATGCACTTGTCATGAACGGGGTAAAATCTTTCTGAGCTGAAGTGGGTATGAAGTGCAGAACGGAAGTTGTTGATTCTAGCATTAAACTATACGCAAACTGTAACCACTGTTAACAGTGGCGGCTGGTGCTCAATTTTTTTTGCGGGGTGCAAACAAACTGAAAAAAAAATAGTCAAACGCAGCCATTGTGCCCATCAAACGCAGCTACTGTACCCATAAATGGCTGCTAATTGCCGCTACTGTGTCCCATCAAATGCTACCAGTGTGCCCCCCCTGCCCGGCACTTACCTGTCTCAGCGATGTACTCCACGCTCAAAGACCTCGTGTCTTCTCCCATCCTCTTCCTGTCCTCTGCTAGTATTGGCCGCCTGATAGCCAATCAGGTGACAGGGCAACCAGACCCAAGCACCTGAGATGCGGGTCAGTGTTAGGGAATCGATTTGTATTTGCTTCCCTAACACAACACTGTGTAAACAGCGAATGCACAGCATTGCGCCTGCTGTTTACCAAATTGGAAGCCTATTGGAGCCTATGGCTCTAATCAGGACGCCTATTAGAGCCAATGGCTCTAATCAGGTGCTTCCAAAAAGAAACACTGCTGTAATTCAGATGCTCGACACCTGACAAGGGGCCGGACACCTGAATAGGGGATGGCAGTGGCAACAATAGATAGATTTATGCAACACATGAATCTATCTATTGGTGATTGACAGCTGCAGGAGAGAGGGGGCGGCGCTCCTGCGCCCTTTATGGACACACCGCCACTGACTGTTAACCAGCATTTCATGAAACTGTATATATAAGTGTAGCGCCCTGCTCCTGATTACCAGGCGCTATGTTCAAATTTAGTGGGTGTCTGAGCTGATAATTAGCTCAAACTTTGTTAATCAAGGCTAAATCAGCCTCTGTTCCGGCTTTGGCTGTGCTTGGAGGGATTTCCCTTTGTTTGCCTGTGGGTGGCATTGCCACCATAGGCCAATATTGGAACTCAAGCAAGTCAGGGTGTATTGGGTGTCTTTCCCTGGGAACAGCCCAGTGGGAGTGGTCTCCCCGCTGGGCATGCTGGGGAAGAAAACTTAAGGGGAAGACGCAATTTCTTGCCCTCTTCTGCTTCGTGGCCCCCCTGTGCTGCATGATTTTTGGCCTCAGGGCCATGTTGGCTCAAGGCTGCGTTCCTACCAGGTAGGCCCAGTTGTCCTGACTGGGTCCTACAATTTAAAGGTAATCCTGTGCTGTCTGTCCTAGGGGAGGAAGCTGCTCAATGGAGGAAACCAGGGGAGGACCTGTCCCGGAAAGGACCGAGCAGAAGGCTGGTACCTTGGGAGAGGCCTGGTAACTTTATTGGATGATGCACCGCAGTCTACGAAACCTTACAGTGTGTCGGGTTGGCTTAAAGGCTCTAAGACTGTAATGCTGCATACACACGATCATTTTTCGGCATGAAAAAAAACGAAGTTTTTCGGCATGTAGAAAAAACAACGTTTTTCCAACTTCATCATTAAAACGACGTTGCCCACACACCATCGTTTTTTAAAAATGCTCTAGCAAAGCGCGGTGACGTACAACACATACGACGACACTATAAAGGTCAAGTTCCATGCGGATGACGTCACCCTTTGGGCTGCTTTAGCTGATTCCGTGTTAGTAAAAGACGATTCGCGCTTTCCTGTCTGTTACAGCGTGATGAATGTGCTTACTCCATTACTCTCATAACTCAAACAGGTTTTTAACGTCATTTTAGCCCACACACGATCATTTTTTACAACCCGAAAAACGACATTGTTTAAAACGTCGTTAAAAAATGCAGCATGCTCGAAAAAAGAAATTGTCGTTTTTCAGAAGCCGAAAAATTATGTGAAGCCCACACATGATCATTTTAAATGACATTTTTTAAAAACTATGTTTTTTTCATGCCGAAAAATGATTGTGTGTACGCGGCATAAGGCTGGATATCCGGGTACCAAATCCTGTGGCAGAGGATTCCGAACTGTTCATTTTTGCTTGCAACCAGTCTGTGGCAGAGACTGTTACTGATCATCGTTCGTGCTTTATTCCGGCTGCTGGGCCAGGTGAGAGGGGCCTATCCGGTAGAGCAATACCCAGCAATTCCCAGAGGAAGTGGTGAGTGACTAAATTGGAACTTAAAAGTTTTCCCCAGTGATCTGTACTAGGCAACTGAACCTTCCCCTGTTCCTCCATCCACTGAACCTTCCCCTGTTCCTCCATCCTTCTACTTTCTTGCAAGTTATGAGAAAAATAAAACCTAGCAGCTAAAGGTTTTAGAACTTGTGTGGACATTGGAGTTCTTTACAGACTTTCTTCCCCTAGACCAGTGGTCTCCAAACTGCGGCCCTTTGCTTGCCCTTATTCGGCCCTTGGAGCACCCTCCCTCCCACTGATACGAGACACTATTCTGAAGTCTGACAAACCCCAAACTTTGCTGCTGGACAAAATGCCACCCTCTTAAAAAATACTTTTTGGCCTCAACACCAAATCAAAGGCCACAGGGGCGCAGTTTCTTGTCACAGAGCAAAGGAATTGTACCGAAAGCCCAGTTCCTGGCTTTGACTTGTGGCTTGTAGTACTGCCTTTGAGCAATCACTGCAACTGACCAAAGTCTGGAGCAGTTTAGAAGCCTAGCTGCTAGGTCTCCAGTAGAATGGGACAAACAATAAGGTTTACTAGGACAATGGAAATTGAGGAGATGCTGCAGTTAGGGGTCATCACAATATTTGGGCCCCACTATTAGTTCTGGTCCCCAGAAAGGATCAGACAACCAGGTTCTGTGTGGACCTCAGAAAGCAGAATGCCATCCCCACTTCTGATGCATACCCCAAGCCCATAAGCTGGTGGCCACAATCATGGACCTGACTAGAGGGTACTGACAAATTCTTGGTTATTTCAAGTTTCATTTTATGGAAATGCCTTTTGGGATAAAAAATATGTCACTTTCCATAGGGTCCTAAATGACTTCAAGGAAGGACTAAGAGCATTTGCAGTTGCGTAACTGGATGACAGTTTTCACCTTATTAAAAGGCTTTTTAAAACCTAGGTGGTTATCATTGTTAAAGGGTCACTAAAGGAAAACATTTTTTTTGCTGAAATGACTGTTTACAGGGTATAGAGACATAACAGTTAACTGATTCCTTTTAAAAATGATTAAAAATTGAATGTAATCTATCATATAATGTGCCTCTAGTTTCACGTTCCGTTTTAAAGGTACATACATGAAGTTCCGGGTGAGAGGTGAGTCGGGAAGACTCACAGAACAAAAACAACAAATCCGGGGCAGTGTTTTGTTTTTAAAATGAATCTGAATCTGGTTCTGAGGAGTTTTAGACACACAGAAATGACAGCTTAGACCACCGTGAAAATCTCCCAGTACGATGGTTATAAGGAAACAGGCAACCAGGAAGTGTGGAGATCACAGCAGAATTACAGCTACTTCAAAGCAAAAACGAACAATGAGGACATGAAACCAGTACTGCAGTAAAGTAAAGGAAGCTATTTAGCTAAAAAAAATAATTCCTTTAGTGACCCTTTAACCACTTAAGGACCAGCCCATGTACATATACGTCCACAATATGGCACGTACAGGCACATGGGCGTATGGGTACGTCCTCCCCTATTAGCGGGTGGGGGGTCCGATCGGGACCCCCCCCGCTACATGCGGAGGTCGGGTCCGCTCGGGGAGCGATCCGGGACCACGGCGCGGCTATTTGTTTATAGCCGCTCCGTCGCGATCGCTCCCCGGAGCTGAAGAACGAGGAGAGCCGTGTGTAAACACGGCTTCCCCGTCCTTCACTATGGCGGCGCATCGATCGCGTCATTCCCTTTATAGGGAAGACACGATCGATGACGTCATTCCTACAGCCACACCCCCAAACAGTTGTAAACACATACACAGTGATCCCTAACTCCTACAGCGCCGCCTGTGGTTAACTCCCAAACTGCAACTGTCATTTTCACAATAAAGAATGCAATTTAAATGCATTTTTTGCTGTGAAAATGACAATGGTCCCAAAAATGTGTCAAAATTGTCCGAAGTGTCCGCCATAATGTCGCAGTCACGAAAAAAATTGCTGATCGCCGCCATTAGTAGTAAAAAAATAAAAAAAAATAAAAATGCAATAAAACTATCCCCTATTTTGTAAACACTATAAATTTTGCGCAAACCAATCGATAAACGCTTATTGCGATTTTTTTTACTAAAAATAGGTAGAAGAATACGTATCGGCCTAAACTGAGGAAAAAAAATGTTTTTATATATGTTTTTGGGGGATATTTATTACAGCAAAAAGTAAAAAATATTGCTTTTTTTTCAAAATTGTTGCTCTATTTTTGTTTATAGCGCAAAAACTAAAAACCGCAGATGTGATCAAATACCACCAAAAGAAAGCTCTATTTGTGGGGAAAAAAGGACGCCAATTTTGTTTGGGAGCCACGTCGCACGACCGCGCAATTGTCTGTTAAAGCGACGCAGTCCCGAACTGTAAAAACCCCTTGGGTCTTTAGGCTGCATATTGGTCCGGGGCTTAAGTGGTTAAGCATTCAGTATTTTTGTAGAGGCTTTGAAAAACAAAGTGTAATTAAAGTGTTAAAGTGTTGTTCTGTTTTAAACCATTTTTATGATTTAGTTCAGTTGTTCAAATACAGGGATTTAATAAAACAGGAATATACAGATTATTTTGTTACGGCCATAAGCATAGAGTAAAATGCTTTTTGGAAACACATTACAGCATGCATTTATGTTTTTGTGCACGTTAAATACATTTATATATGAGTTTTTATAATTTAAAATGTGCCTTTTTGTTTTTTGCTTAACCGCTTAAGCCCCGGACCATTTTGGTGGTTAAAGACCGGGCCACTTTTTTTGCGATTCGGCACTGCGTCGCTTTAACTGACAATTGCGCAGCCGTGCGACGTGGCTCCCAAACAAAATTGACTTTTTTTCCCATAAATAGAGCTTTCTTTTGGTGGTATTTGATCACCTCTGTGATTTTTATTTTTTGCGCTATAAACAAAAAAAAACAATTTTGAAAAAAATGCAATATTTTTTACTGTTTGCTATAATAAATATCCCCCAAAAATATATTAAAAAACATTTTTTTCCACAGTTTAGTCTGATACGTATTCTTCTACATATTTCCAGGTAAAAAAAATTGCAAAAAGCGTTTATTAATTGGTTTGCGCAAAAGTTATAGGGCCAAATCCACAAAAGAGATACTCCGGCGTAAGCCGTCGTATCTCTGGTTCTAACTTTGGAACTGATCCTCAGAAGCAGTTTTCCTAAGTTAGGCAGAAGATCCGACATCTGTAAGGGACTTACACTGCCGGATCTTAGGATGCAGTACCGCATCCGCCACTGGGGGCATTTCGAGTCGAAATGCCTCTGTTAGTATGCAAATTAGCACTTAGGGCGATCCTCAAAGCTTTTGTGCCTAGTTTTTTCGCCGTAAGTGTTAGTTTGCCTGGTGTAAAACTAGGGCTGCTTTTACAAAGTGTAAAGTTAGTCACACCTTGTAAAGGCCCATTCAAGCGACGGCATTTGGTATGCATTCCCGAGGGAGAACTCCACGGCAATTTGTAAATTCCAAACCGGCATGGGTTCCCCCCCAGGAGCATACCAGGCCCTTAGGTCTGTTATGGGTTGTAAGGAGACCCCCCCTCCGCCGAAAAATTGACGTAGGGGGTCCCCCTACAATCCATACCAGACCCGTATCCAAAGCACGCTACCCGGCCGGTCAGGAATGGGAGTGGGGACGAGCGAGCGCCCCCCCCCTCCTGAGCCGTGCCAGGCCGCATGCCCTCAACATGGGGGGGTTGGGTGCTCTGGGGCAGGGGGGCGCACTGCGGGCCCCCCCACCCCAGAGCACCCTGTCCCCATGTTGATGAGGACAGGACCTCTTCCCGACAACCCTTGCCATTGGTTGTCGGGGTCTGCGGGCGGAGGCTTATCGGAATCTGGGAGTCCCCTTTAATAAGGGGGCCCCCAGATACCGGCCCCCCACCCTAAGTGAATGGATATGGGGTACATCGTACCCCTATCCATTCACCTGTAGGCAAAAAGTAAAAGTTAATAAACACACAACACAAGGCTTTTTAAAATATTTTATTATTCTGCTCCGGAGGCCCCCCCTGTCTTCGTTATTAGCTCAATTACCAGGGGGGGCTTCTTCTTCCACTCTCCGGGGGTCTTCTCCGCTCTCCGGGGGTCTTCTCCGCTCTCCGGGGGTCTTCTCCGGACTCCGGGGGGCTTCTTCCATCTTCTCCCCTCTTCCGCTCTTGACTCGGCGAACCCCGGTTCTTCTGCAGCTCTCCGGTGCCTTCTTCTTCAGCGCTGGCTGCCTGCTATGTTTGTGTGTTAGCTCGATTTCTAACAGGCAGCCGGCGCGGTCTTCTGTGACGTCAGGGTCTTCTGTTCTTCTCCCCTCTTCCGATGTTGCCTCGTCGCCTGTTGTCGCTGTAATGATGGAAGCGCGCCTTGCATCACATTTATATAGGCATCACCGTCCCATCATGCTCCGGCAGGTACCCACGTGGTGGGTGCCTACCCACGTGCACCCACGTGCAAGAAGAAGCCCCCCTGGTAATTGAGCTAATAACGAAGACAGGGGGGGCCTCCGGAGCAGAATAATAAAATATTTTAAAAAGCCTTGTGTTGTGTGTTTATTAACTTTTACTTTTTGCCTACAGGTGAATGGATAGGGGTACGATGTACCCCATATCCATTCACTTAGGGTGGGGGGCCGGTATCTGGGGGCCCCCTTATTAAAGGGGACTCCCAGATTCCGATAAGCCTCCGCCCGCAGACCCCGACAACCAATGGCAAGGGTTGTCGGGAAGAGGTCCTGTCCTCATCAACATGGGGACAGGGTGCTCTGGGGTGGGGGGGCCCGCAGTGCGCCCCCCTGCCCCAGAACACCCAACCCCCCCATGTTGAGGGCATGCGGCCTGGCACGGCTCAGGAGGGGGGGGGCGCTCGCTCGTCCCCACTCCCTTCCTGGCTGGCCGGGTAGCGTGCTTTGGATACGGGTCTGGTATGGATTGTAGGGGGACCCCCTACGTCAATTTTTCGGCGGAGGGGGGGTCTCCTTACAACCCATAACAGACCTAAGGGCCTGGTATGCTCCTGGGGGGGGAACCCATGCTGTTTTTTTCATTGAAAATTGGCATGGAGTTCTCCCTCAGGAATGCATGCCGAGCGACGCTGTCATTTTTTCTTATAATTATTTGTTTTCCCGGCGCGTCTTTTTTTCACCCGTCGCAACTTTAGTGTCCCGTCGCAATCCACAAAGCCGCCCGGCGTCAATTACGTTCGCGCGATGCACGTCGGGAAAATGACGTCACACGCATGCGCAGTACGGCCGGCGCGGGAGCGCGCCTCATTTAAATTGTAAACGCCCCCCGGAGAGGAGGAACGCCTTACGACGGCGGCACTTAACTTACACGGCTTGAAATTTTTACGTAAGTGCTTTGAGGATCAGGCACTTAGGTAAAAACTTTAAGTCAGTGTAACTTAACTGCTGAAAGTTAAGTTACGCCGCCTGGCTGAGGATTTGGCCCATAGTTTCTACAAAATAGGGGACTGTTTTATTTTTTTTTACTATTTATGGTGGCGATCAGCGATTTTTATCGTGACTACGACATTATTGCGGACACTTTTGACACCATTTTGGGACCATTGTCCTTTTTCCAGCGACCAGTGCTATGAAAATGCACTGGTTACTGTAAAAATCACACTGGTAGTGAAGGGGTTAACCACTAGGTGGCACTGTAGGAGTTAAGTCTTCCCTAAGAAGTCATTCTAACTGTTTGGGGGCGTGGCTACACGTGACACATCACTGATGACCGTTCCCGATCACGGGGAACGGTCATCAGTGACAGTGTCACTAGGCAGAATAGGAGAATGCCTTGTTTACAAAGGCATTCCCCTGTTCTGCTCTTGCCGACCACAATCGCGGGACTCCCGGGAACATCGAGTTCCTGGGACCCGCAGCCGCACTTGAAAGGCACGCGGCAGAGCGCGCGCTGGGCGGCAGATTCAAATGGACGTATCGGTACGCCAATCTGCCTGCCCGTGCCATTCTGCCGATGTACATCGGCGTGCCTCGGTCGGCAAGTGGTTAACTCTTATGCAAAGTTAAAGATATTGGGCCAGATTCAGAAACGATGTACGCCGGCGTATCTCCAGATACGCCGCCGTAATTTCAAATGTGCGCCATCGCATCTTTACGCCGATTCACAAAGCGAGATGCGTCCAAAAACATGGCTTCAGCCGTCCAACGTAACTTGCCTATGCCACAAGCTGCCACAAGCTGTATAGATGTAACACGGGCACATACTACTGAATAGGCATTCTCCTTTTCCTGCATTTTCATGTAAACCGAACTGCTAGTCTGCTAAAGTAAATATCAAATTGGTTGCCATGAGTTACTTAATTTTTTACTTCAAAGTAAAACCATTCGGAGGCAGCAGGAAAATAGGGCCAGATCCACAAAAACCCGACGCAACGTAACTTTTTCAATTTAAGTTACACGGCCGGAAAATTTCTACCTAAGTGTCCGATCCACAAAGCACTTACCTAGAAATTTTCGGCTGTGTAACTTAAATCCGGCCGGCGCAAGGCGTTCCTATTCAAATGGGGCAAGTCCCATTTAAATTAGGCGCGCTCCCGCGCCGGCCGTACTGCGCATGCTCACGACGTCATTTTCCCGACGTGCTTAGCGCGGTTTTACGTTGCGCCGGATTTTGAGAATCGCGACGGGCGTGAAAAAAAAAATATAAGTTGCGGCGGGAAAAAAAAAATTTGAAAAAAAAAGACGGAGATGCGGGATAGAAGGGTCTACTTTTACTTTCAATAGATTTTTATTTTTCCAAATATAGAATACAATTACAGTATGACCAAAGGCCGTGTCTACAATATCAAAACATTCAACAAATAAGGCAAAATGTCAGCAACAAGGCCTCAACCGACTTCATATTGCCTGATTGTAGGCTGATTAAAGAAAATATACAAGCTTGCTAACAGGGGAAGGGGAAGAAAAAAAATGAATATAGTGGTCACTCGCTCAGGGGAGTCCTACCTGTCCCGGGCACCCCTAATGGGATCATTCTGTGCCCCGGCCAGGCCCCCCCCAATCCACCCCCTCCAATAAAAGCATACGTAAGAAAATTAGTGGGTTCGAATTTGACTTCAGTGCACTTCTAGCTCGTACTTACGAATTCAATTAGGCCTATAGTGTTGCCAAATTGTTTTTTTTTATAAAAAAACTAATATAAAACATTACCCTTAAGTCAAACAACTATCTTAAAAGGATAAGAGGTAGGAAAGAGAAAGAGAAGTGGGGGGAAGAGAAAAAGAAAGGGAAGGGAGCATGTGCCTAACTAGAGCTGGAGGATGCAGGTTGCCCAGGGTGTACCCCAGTATCTAGAGATAAACCACAGTGGGACGCCCATGGTTCCCATACAGCTTCAAATTTTTGTTTCGTGTTAGATAGGATGCTGGCCAGCTTTTCCTGCATCATGATCCACAAAATCTTGCGGTTTACGGCTTTAATGGAAACCCTGGGTTGTTTCCAAGCCCTAGCGATGGTAATTTTAGCCCCGAGGAGCATAAATCGGATCAGCTTCTGATTGGGCTTGGATATACCCGGAATCCGAGCGTTTAGGAGAGCAACAGATGCTGACCTGGGGACCGAGCATTCAGTGACTGTGTAGATGAGGTTAAAAATCTTCTTCCAGACTGGTCTAATTCGGGGGCATTCCCACCAGACATGCACCATCGAACCCAGGAGTTGGCATCCTCTAAAACAACTGGGATCTGATGATGGGTAGATGGCCGCAAGTCTGGCAGGAGTCATATACCACCTCATGAGAACTTTTAAGTTTGCTTCCATCAAGGAAGTATTTAAGATACCCTGAAATGAATCAAAGCAAGCCGCTTGCCAGGTCTCCAGGTCCCATTCAAATTGGAGGTCAGCCTCCCATGCCATCATGTAGGAAGACTTCTCGGTCGGGCGAGTAAGGGAAGAGTAGATGACAGATATCCCTCCCCTTTGTCCCATGGCCTGCCCGCACCAGAGCTCATAGTCTGTGAATTTGGGAGGTAGAGGTCTCTCCTTCCATAGAGTGTGTAGGAATTGTGATATCTGTCTGAATCTGAATTTTTCAGTGTCAGGGAGTCCCAACTTGGTTAAACAGTGGTCTAGGGTAAGAGGGCCCTTGGTTGTGAAATAGTGTCCTATGCGGTACAGGCCCCTGTCCAACCACCAACTGAAGGCCTTATTGTCCATTCCAGGTGGAAAATTTGGGTTTTGAAATATATTGGCTAGAGGTTGTGCTTTCGAAACCAAGGCTGGAAGGTGACGGATTCTATCCCAAAGGGCGTAAGATTGAAAGAGGGAGGGGGACAAAATGGGTGGTCTTCTCTTTTGGGGGCACCAAAGTAAGTAGTCTAGGGAAAGATGGGGGACAGCCTGTTTCTCTATGTGGACCCAGTCCGGTTTATCAAATTTGAAATAAACTACTGATAGTTGAGCCAGCCTGGCGGCTAAAAAGTACTTATATAGATGCGGTAATCCCAGCCCCCCTCTTTTCCTATGGTTATATAGGGTGTTTTGGGGGATTCTGTAACCTGACTTGCCCCAGATGAATTTGAGTATTTTGCTTTGTAAAGACTGCAACTGGTCTTTTCTGATGGGGGTGGGAAGGGAGCGAAATAGATATAAGATTCTAGAAAGCAAGGTCATCTTTATAGAGTTAATTCTGCCTAGCCAGGAAAGTTCATATTTGGCCCAGTTATTCATGTCTGCTGTAAGTTTTCGGTATAGGGGAGGATAATTGTTTGTGTATAGGGTTTCTGTACGCGCTGTTAAGGAAATCCCTAGATATTTGATGGATGAGGGACACCATTCAAATTTGAATGACTGTTGGAGGAGGGATACTGTGGAAGGTGGGAGGGACACATTCAAGGCTTGTGATTTGGCATAATTAACCTGAAGCCCAGAGATTTTAGAGAATTCTGAAATTACCCTGTAGAGGTTTGGTAAGGAAGTAATGGGAGAGGTTAGAAATAATAGTAATCATCGGCAAAGAGCCCACATTTATGAGTTTGATCTCCGCATGATACACCCAGAATGTCAGGGTTCTGTCGGATAGCTATTGCCAGGGTTTCAATTGCCATTGCAAAAATGATTGGGGAGAGAGGGCATCCCTGTCTGGTACCCCTAGCTATGTCTATTGGGGAAGAATAGTACCCTTGGATTCGGATTAGGGCCTTGGGGTTGGAATAGAGAGCTTGTATCACCCCCAGGAATCTCGGGCCAAAGCCCCATCGCTCTAGTAGGGGGAGGAGATATTGCCAGGACACAGAATCAAAGGCCTTCTGCAGATCAAGTGCTAGGAGAAAGCCTTGTTGTTTCGGACCTCTGTCCCAGTTGGATTGCAAGATTGAGACAATGTCTACTGCTCTTCTCACTTGATCTGGGCCTTGTCGACCTGGGATAAACCCAACTTGGTCCTTGTGAATATATTTACCAATGAAAGAGGAGATGCGGACAGCTAGAATTTTTGTAAGCATTTTTAGGTCATTATTTATCAGGGATATGGGGCGGTAATTACAAACTTCTTCTAGATTTTTCTCCGGTTTTGGAATAACCGTAATGTATGCAGTATTCAGTTGTGTACCCAAGGGGGAGCCTTGAGTCTTGAAATTAAAAAAGTTTGTCATATGTGGGACTAGGGTATCTGCAAATGTTTTATAATAGGGGACTGATAGACCATCTTAGCCTGGGGCTGAACCCTTACGGAGGCCCTTGATTACTGTCGCCACCTCCTCAACCGAAAAAGGTGCTTCCAACCTGTCTCTATGTTCTGTGTCTAAGGATGGGATGGATAGGCTGTCCAGGAAATCGTCGATCGAGTCCCTGGGAAGCTGTGGAGGAGCACTATACAGGTTAGAATAGAACGTTTGAAATGCTTCCAGAATCTTTTTTGGATTGGCCGTAGGTTCTTGACCCGCTATGTGTATCTTGGGCAAGGAATGAAACCTTGTTTTAGGGGACAATTTGGTCGCTAACATCTGACCTATCTTTTCTTTTTGGGTGTAAAACTTATTGCCACTCCAGCGGAGAGATCTCTCCGCTTTTGTTGTGAGAACTAAATTAAGTTCTAGTCTCAGCTTGTCAATATTCTCTAGTAAGGCTAAAGACGGTTTCTTTTTGTGTTGTGCCCTTAGGGTCCTGAATGACCTCTCCAATCGCACAACGTCCGCTTCGTGTTCTCTTTTGATTCGTGTGGAGATCTGAATAATTTTACCTCTAATACAAGCTTTATGGGCTGCCCATAGGGTCTCTGCGGAGATATCCTCAACATTGTTAATTGTGAAATATTCTTGAAGAGCTTTATTGATTTTTGTTGTTGTGGTTGGATTGGAGAGAATGGACTTGTTTAGCCGCCAATGTCCACTCTTTGCCATACCGGCTATAGTGCGTATGGACATGATGACCATGGAGTGGTCAGACAGGACCGTGTCTCTGATTTGGGCCTTGATCACTGCCGGAAGGACAAATTAAGGAATTAAAATATGGTCAATCCTGGCATAGGTATTATGCGGGTGAGAGTAATGGGTGTAGTCTCTCTTTGAAGCATTAGACTCCCGCCAGACATCCGTCATCCCCCTGTCATGGAGTATTTTGGCAATTTTCAGGCTGACCCTAGTGGGTCTAGTAAGTTGGGCAGATGGAGGTTTGGATTTGTCCAAACCTTGGTCAAAAGCCACATTGGAATCCCCCCCCCCCAAATGACTGTGCCTTCCATAAGGGGGGTTACAGTATCCAAGATTAGTTGGAAAAACTTGTCTTGCCCTTTGTTGGGAGAAT
Organism: Rana temporaria; assembly: GCF_905171775.1. Taxonomy (NCBI): domain Eukaryota; kingdom Metazoa; phylum Chordata; class Amphibia; order Anura; family Ranidae; genus Rana; species Rana temporaria. Next base: position 461,127,985 of record NC_053489.1, on the reverse strand, counting down.
AGTATGAGACCAGGGAGTAAAGATGACCCTCAATTTTGCCCTTAACCAATATAAACCTTCCCTCTGGGTCTTTGAAGTCAGAGAGATATTCAAAGTTACAGGATTTGGAGAGAAAGATTGCAACCCCTTTAGTTTTATTCTCAGCATTAGCCAAATAGAAAAGGGGAAAATGAGAGTGGATAAATTTGGGACTGTACCGCCCAGGAAAGTGGGTCTCTTGTATCATGAGGATGTCAAGTCCGAGTGCTTTGTAACTATCAAAGATCTTTCGCCTTTTGACGGGGGAGTTCAGGCCCTGAACATTATGTGTGGCTATTTTGAGGGAGCTCTGTACGTGATCAGCCATGGGGATCCGAAAAGTCACTGTGTCTGTCTCCACCTCCACTCACCCTTAGATGTCTTCCGCTCTCCCAAACCTGCCAGCTGTCAGGATGGACATCAGGCAGCCAGGTAAACACCCTTTGTTCGTAGGTAATGCAAGCTGTAAAATAATGAAAGGTTAGGCACATGTGGGAAAGGCAAGGAACAGAAAAGGAAAGAACAGAATCGAAAGAGAAAAAGAGATGAAAGGAAGGTCTCCCAATCCAACTAAAGAAGAATAGGTAAAAAAAGCGAAAATACATTCTCGGGGGGGGGGGGGTTGGGAGACGCCCCTCGAGAACTTCTACCAAGGTAGAACAAGTCAAGCTTGCTCCAGGAGGGAACAAGCGACCTCGCCCCCAGAGACCTTCTGGAGTCTGAGGGAAAGGCGGAGGTACATGGGGCCCACCCCAGCCAGGGCGCCCCTGAAAAAATGCATGAAACAATTTTCAAAAACAGTAACTGGAAGGAATCAAGTAAGTCAAGACCCAGTTCGGTCGGATCTAGGTCCGACCCGAAAGTCCCCCCGTCCTCCCCTCTGAGGGAATCGAGGAGGGAGGGACCCCAAAATCAAGGTGGGGACATCCCCCTGCAAAAAAAAAAAGGGGGGGGGCGATCTTTTAAGGAAGTGAAGTAAAGGTGTAATAGCAAATGTCCAAGAAATTGTTAAGCTGATCAGAGAAAGTCTAATCCTCAGGCTTAGGTCCATCCGAGATCCTCTAAAGTTCAAGGTGAATATGACCAATGTGTCAACCAAGGTCAGATGGGTCCGCCGTCTCTAGCCTTCTTGGACTTTGACCTGGTCCAGAGCAGGGATTGAGGACTGGTGGGGGTCGGTCTCTTGGAAGTATTTGGAATACTATGAGAAGTATCCATGGCGGGTTCTTGCAATATGAGCTTAAGGCGTAGAAGTAATCTTTCACCATCAGGGAAAGTGGAGAAGGAGTAATTCTTCCCTTTTTCTGAGAACTTGACCGCAAAGGGGAATGCCCATTTATATTTTATATCCTTTTGGGCCAGGACTAGAAGTAGCGGTTTCAATGACCGTCTTCGCTGCATTGTGGAGGGAGAAAGGTCTGCGTATATTTGGACGGGATGACCTTGACACAAAACATTGGGCACAGAACGTGCTAGTCTCATGACTTCATCCTTTACTGTGTAAAAGTGAGGTTTGGCAATGATGTCCCGTGGTAAGCCGTCCTTTCTGGGTGGCCCCAGGGCTCTGTGGGCTCTGTCAAGCTCTAGGCAGTTTTGAGGAATGTTAGGGATCAGACCCTGGATCACATTTTGTACCGCTGCTGGAATGTCAGTGATGGATTCAGGCAGACCTCTGATCCGGATATTATACCTCCTGGATCTGTTCTCCAATTCGTCGATCCTGGAAAGGGCCACATCCAATTGCTCCTGTACTGTTTGGATATGCTCTGAGTTCTGGTTTGTGGCTGCCACAGTTTGATCAAGCTTGTTTTCTATAGCTTCAATTCTGGTGCCCAAATTCTGAAAATCTGCTTTTAATTCTCCTGTTATCTTGGTAGCAGTTTGAGAAAGTCCCCTATCCAGAAGTTCAGCCAGTGCCTGATATAAATCAGTCACTGAGAATGCAGAGGCTGCAGTCAGGGGGCTGACAGAGAATTGAGCAGCCTGATTTCCTATGTTAGGTCCCATGAGGGGAATTGCAAAGTCCTCCATATTACAGCCTACCAGGGGTTCTGCAGAATTTATTGAGGGGGGTATATCTTGCTGATTATTCACTTGAACCAGGGGGTTAAAAAGTAGGGGAGCCACTTCTGAAAGATTCCTTCCCTCAGGCATCTCCTCAGCTCTGCTCTTGTGAGGTGCAGCAGCAGCAGCCATCTTGGATTTCTGCCGTTTTTGCAGTGTTTTTAAACAGCAAAATAACAGCTTTAATGTGTCCCTTTAATTAATCCAAGTATATAGGGGGTGCCCTGGTATCTGGGGGTGCTGTGTGTAGCGGTGGCACGACTTCCAGACTGTTTTTGGCTTACTTACAGGCACCGCTGGACTGGGGTGATGAGGAGCTCCCCGCTCAAGCAGCCATCCTCTGGGCTCCTCACATGTGCCTCTCGAAGGGTCTACTTTTACAAGGCCTAAACAGTTTAGGCCTTGTAAAAGCAGCCCTAATTTTACGATTGCAAACTAATACTTACGGAGAAAAAACTAAGCTGAAAAGCTTCGTGGATCTCCGTAAGTGCTAATTTGCATACCCGAAGCGGCATTTCGACTCGAAATGCCCCCAGCGGCGGATGCGGTACTGCATCCTAAGATCCGACAGCGTAAGTCCCTTACACATGTCGGATCTTCTCCCTATCTTTTGGAAACTGATTCTGTGGATCAGTTCCAAAGATAGAAACAGGGATACGACGGCGTATCAGTAGATACGCCGTCGTATCCCTTTTGTGGATCTGGCCCATAGTTCTCAGTTTGCACATTTCTTTTCATAGAGACTAAAAACTATAGACCTTGGGCCAGATTCAGAAACGATGTACGCCGGCGTATCTCCAGATACGCCGCCGTAATTTCAAATGTGCGCCGTTGCATCTTTACGCCGATTCACAAAGCAAGATACGTCCAAAAACATGGCTTCAGCCATCCGACGTAACTTGCCTACGCCGGCGTATCGTGGGAGCATAGTTACGCTGGACGCAATCGGCGTTGCCATTATAAATATGCAAATGAGCTAGATACGCCGATTCATGAACGTACTTGCGCCCGGCGTATTAATATACACTGTTTACGTAAGGCGTACGAACGGCGTAACTTTACCCCTCATAAAGCAGGGGTAAGTCATGTTAAGGTATGGATGTCGGAAACGTCGGAACAGCGTCGTATTTTACGTTGTTTGCGTAAGTCGTACGTGAATGGGGCTGGGTGTATGTTACGTTCACGTCGACAAAGCATTGAGCCGACGTATCTTAGGGAGTAAATTTGACGTGATACTGAGCATGCGCGCGCATGCGCCGTACGATCTGCGCTTCATTGACATGGGGTCACGATTCATTACCATACAACATGCCCCCTACCAGCCTACTTTGAATTAGGCGGGCTTACGGAGGCCAATTTACGCTACGCCACCGCAACTTACGGAGCAAGTGCTTTGTGAATACTGCACTTGCCTGTCTAAGTTGCGACGGCGTAGAGTAAATAGGATACGCTACGCCCGCACAAAGATGCGCCCAGATACGTGAATCTGGCATCTTGTATTTAATTTCTGATTACTGTTATTATACACAAAAGAAAATAAATGATTCTCGCCAGGCTGATTGTTCCCATTTCAGAAAAAAAGCTGCAGTGTAGACAATGCAGCATCATTAAGCATAAAATCATATTCCTCATGTTAATTTGGGAACAATGAATCTCTTACTAATTGGTATAATTACAAATGAAAAATTATTTAAGAACCTTCAATGACATCACACAATAGTCTGCAATCATTATGTCAGGATTTGTAATAAAGATCTGGAAAAGGATATACTCAAGAGATTGTGATGTAGTTTTTGTTGAAATTGTAATCCAATTCATTTATGAGTGTCATGCTGATTAACGCAAGTTTTGTTCATTTCTACTTTTTTGTAACATTTTCCACTAACTTTTGAATTACCGGTATACACCTGAAAAACCCATCACTTTAGTCATTTTCTACTGAGATGGGAACCAAACAGAAGCACAAGTTTACAATGTATTTAAAGCAGGATTCCACCCGCAATTTTTTTTTTTAAAAGTCAGCAGCTACAAACACTGTAGCTGCTGACTTTTAATAAGGACACTTACCGTATTTATCGGCGTATACCGCGCACTTTTTTTGCCCTGAAAATCAGGGCAAAATCGTGGGTGTGCGGTATACGCCGATACCTGCTTTCCCGCGCCGAGTTTTGAATACTGCTCCGACATATACCGAGCGCAGTACACTCGGGTATAGTCGGGCAGTCTCGGCTCCTTCCGCGCTCACGTCCTGGACGTACAGGACGTCAGCGCGAGAGTTGCCGAGCATTGCCGACAATACACGAGTGTACTGCGCTCTGTATATGTCGGCGCAGTATTCAAAACTCAAAACGAGCGGGGAGGACGCGAGGACGCTGGACCCGACGAAGAGGACACCCGAAGCCGCAGACGGACGCCGGACCCGACGAAGAGGACACCCGAAGCCGCAGATGAACGCCGGACCCGATGAGGCTGCCGGTGTATGCCGCGCAAGACACCAAAACTGTAAGTGCAAAAAAAACTTTTTTTCCACAGGATTCGGGGCAACATTAGGGGTGCGCGGTATACGCGGGAGCGCGTTATACCGCGATAAATACGGTACCTGTCCTAGGCGCCGCCAAGCTCAGTAAGGGAAACAGGCAGTGAAGCTTGCGGCTTCACTGCCTATTTCGTACTGCGCATGCGCGAGGCTTGCGCCGCTTTGTGAATGGGTGGCTGCTCTCTATTCACCAGAAGGAGGATGCAGAAGAAGACCCACCGTGGATAAGAAAGAGGAAGATTAGGAACATCTGCATAGCATCAGGTATTTCAGGTGAGTTAAAAAAATGTTTTTTTACAATTTTTTTTTTTTTTGCAGCATTTTCCTGTAATTTTTTTTTTCAGGGTGGAACTCCACTTTAATTTCCTTTTCCTCTCTTTGTATGAGTTCAAGACATTTTGTTCTTATTAAGCAGCAACAATTTTTATTTTATTTATTATAACACCTTATCTGAAGAAAATCAAGGCTGTCTTTCTTGTGCATGAGATGCTTCTATGTTGTTTGTTACTTTTTTTTTTTTTTGCATTTTATATGGTGTAAAAAAATAAGTTTGTCTAGGTAACTCAATTCAACCAAGGCTGACCATAAATGACACAATCCCTCAGTAAAGCATAATGCCTTTTGAAGCAGTATTTTTTTTTTGTATTTGTTTTTGAACTGCAAGCAAAGTTATAATGTGCTAGTATGCTGGCTTACCTATAGGTAAAAATCATCCATGGGAGTTTACTCCCACTTAAAGGGGTAACCCCCAGAGGTGATACCAAGGTCTCAAAGTCATACTTTAGGTCTTCTGTATAGAAATTTCAAGAAAATACAGGACACAGACCATCCTGAGATCCTTGTAGAGTGGTGCTAAACTCAAAAAAGATCTGCAATTTTTTTCAGGTCTGCGACATTGCAGTGGACAGCGGACACTTTTCACACTTTTTTGGGACCATTGACATATATACAGCGATCAGTGCTAAAAATAACCACTGATTAATGTATAAATGTCACTGGCGGGGAAGGGGTTAACACTAGGGGGTGATCAAGGGGTTAAGTGTTTCCTAGGGAGGTGTTTCTAACTGTGGGGGTAGTGTACTGACTGGAGGAGGAGCAATATCACTGTTCCTGATCACTAGGAACAGCAGATCTCTCTCTATTCCCCTGTCAGAACGGGGATCTGTCTGTTTCGCCACCGGCCATGCGCATTGGCTCCCACATTGCACCATGCCTATAGCTTCTTAAAGCGGCCAACATACAATGACGGCAATTCATGCAGCCGTGCCAACCTGCCGCAGTACAACTACAGCGGCTGGTTGGCAAGTTGTTAATGTAGCATTTATTTACTAGACTCCATTTGCTCTTACGCCAGGCATCCCTCCAGATGATAGAAACATTTTTTTCCATGAAGGCTCCTAGGATGTACGTCATAATTTTGGCTTAGGGCAGACACCAGGAAGCAACTAAAGAAATGTAATTTTTTTTTAAACAAGTACGTATAGAGTGCACGTGGAGCTCTGAAGATGGCCGCTTAAGCCGAGAGCTCCGCTCCAGCCGGGTACTACGGCGCCAGTAGCATCCCACACGATGAACGCTCAGCTCCCAAACTGCACAGGCTGACTCCCAATTAATCTGGGAACACCCCCCCAATGATTAAAACTTTGGTTAAGAAGGACTTCAGGCCGCAATTTGAGTCCATGGTCACGGACGAAAAATCCAAGATGGCCGCTGCCACACAGAATACAGTCTCCAGCGTGCTCTGCCTCAGAGAACAAACGCAAGTATTCTCCTCAGAGACCCTAACCTTTACCTCAGGGCTTCAGAAAGGTCACCCATAGGCACTCACACCTCCACCAGCTTACACTGAGCTCCTCACTGGCCACACAATATCTGACTATGCCCTCTCCTCCTCAGAGCACAATTATACAGCTCAGACTGGTTCTGTCCCCTCAGAGACTCTTTTCAGGGAACAAGCCTATCTAATGGCGGACCTATTTCTGAAGTTCTCAGAACTCCTAGATAGGGGACTAGCACAAACAGCCGCTAAAATAACTGGGGACCTGAAAGCTGACTTTCAAAACCTGGGAACAAGAATTGATACAATAGAACAAATTGGAAGAAACAGTGGTTGCATCGAATCAAAATGCGAAACATATATACACAGTCCAGGAACAACTAGACTTTGCTATTTCCAGAATTGATGACTTGGAGAACAGGTCCTGCAGGTACAACATCAGGATGAGAGGACTACCTGAAACTGTTCTGGATATACTATCAGCAGTCCAGGAAATTTTCAGAACCATGCTACCTAATATACCCCAGCACTGTCTAGAACTGGATAGAGCCCACAGAGCTCTGGGACCTCCTAGAAAAGATGGAAAACCCAGAGATGTTATTACCAAGCCCCATTTCTATTCTGTGAAACAAGAGGTCATGAAACAGGCCAGATCTGCTCCCCAAGTAATCTGCCAATGCCACCCGATGCTGCTTTTTGCAGATCTTTCCCCTCCACGATTCAATGCAGGAGGGCACTGAAGCCATTATTGTTGGTCCTAACACAGAAAGAAATTAAATACAGATGGGCCTTTCCATTTGCAGTCAAGTTTTCTGACAGGGAGATCCTATTCCTTTTCCAGCCTCCAGGAAGGGCAAATAATACTGCTACAACTCAAATTAATCTCACACGAAGCTGAGATTGACACCTCTACAGCCAGTACCAGCTCGGCTAAAAGACCCAATCTGACGAGTCCACAATCTCCCCTATGGAACAAAGGAAAGATGAAGAAAATTAAAGATAATGGTCTCACCTGCTTGAAGACTTTTTCCCCACTCTTACACCATGTTTCTCTTTCGGACCCAGAGTCCGTAAGAAAGATCTATCTATGACCATTGTTAGGGGATTCTCCCCTCCTACTTTCTTTTTATTCCCCTTGCCTGTTCTACAGTTGTTCACAGTTCCATGGACTTATTATTTTTAGTTTACACCTTCCAACTGTACTCTTATGTCTGATAACAGTGTATAACCGTGGTAGACGACCACAGTCTTCTGGAAAGACTACTGGTACAAGGCTCAATAGAAGGACAACTTCACTTCATAGTATCATATTATGCTCCCAATAGGGGCCAAGCTGCTTTTTTTTTAAGACTATGATGGACATATTGAACCCCATGCTAGCGGGCACAGTCATACTGGGAGACTCAAATGTAGCATTCGATCAGGTTTTGGATAAATCCAAACCCATAAAGGATCAAATGACTCGCCCAACCAAAGAAAGTCACAAAATTGACAGAATAATTTCAGCTCATAGTCTAGCCAATACCTAGAGGGAACTAAACCCCTCTAAAATAGATTTCACACAGTACTCACACCCTCACAACACTTATGCTAGAATAGACCATATTCTGATCCCAACTCCCATCAATTATCAGCGCTCACATTAAAGACACAGCCCTCTCAGATCACTCGGTGGTCATTATATCTACAGTATATGCTCTGGTATGCTAAGTAGGAAACGGGTCAATGGAGACTTAGTGCGTCCATTCTCTCTAATCCAGCTAGAGTCGAGATACTCGATAAGGCACTTATAGAAAATGTTTCTCTTAATAACACAGGGAATACCTCGTCTGAAATCCTATGTGCTGCCCACAAGGCCTTCATTTGGGGTAAATTCATCCAGATCTCAAGCCAAACCAAACGAGAACATAGGACTGACATAGAGAGTCTAGAAACAGAGTATGCAGCCCTTCGAACTCATCATAAATGAGGGGTCTCCTCAATCCACATTGCCCTGTTAGATAAAGCCAGACTGGATCTCAACCTAACCCTTACTATGCAAGCAGAAAAAACGATCCGTTGGAGTACCTGAAGGGTCTGGAATGGATATTTGGGGGGAACCCCGCATAATTTTTTTTAAATTTGACGCAGGGTTCCCCTTAATATCCATACCAGACCTGAAGGGACTGGTAATTGAATTTGGGGGGACCCCCACACATCATTTTTTTTTATGAATGCCTTTTCTCTGTATTGCCGGGAGCCGACAATTCATTATAGCCGCGAGTGATTTTAAATTACTTTTTTCCTTCAGAAATGACATTTTGTGCAGGGACAGTTCTAAGCACGGGAAACAAGCGTTACTTCACAGGCATAATATACACCCCCCCCCCCAGGTACAAAATTCAAAGGAATATTTCACTTTTATTGTTTCACTTTAAGCATTAAAATCACTGCTCCCGAAAAAACTGCTGTTTTTAAAACATGTCCTCTGGGGCAGGACCCAGGTCCGCAAACTTTTTAGGACAATAACTTGCATATTAGCCTTTAACCACTTGCCGTCGCTGCACCGCCGAAATACGTCCACAAGGTGGCTCTCCTAGGCGAGACCACGTAAATGGACGTCCTGCCTATTAGCCGCCACTAGGGGCGCACGCGCGCCGCCGGAGGCGCGCGCGCGCCCCCCGCTCGCCCCCGACTCCCGTGCGTGTGCCCGGCGGGCGCGATCGCCGCCGGGCACACGCGATCGCTCGGTACAGAGCGGGGAACGGGAGCTGTGTGTGTAAACACACAGCTCTCGTTCCTGTCAGCAGGGGAAATGCTGATTTTCTGTTCATACAATGTATGAACAGAAAATCAGTGTTTCCCCTAGTGAGGCCACCCCCCCCCCCACAGTAAGAACACACCCAGGCATACTTAACCCCTTCCCCGCCCCCTAGTGTTAACCCCTTCACTGCCAGTGGCATTTTTATAGTAATCTAATGCATTTTTATAGCACTGATCGCTATAAAAATGCCAATGGTCCCAAAAATGTGTCAAAAATGTCCGAAGTGTCCGCCATAATGTCGCAATACCGAAAAAAAAATCGCTGATCGCCGCCATTACTAGTAAAAAAAATATTAATAAAAATGCCATAAAAATACCCCCTATTTTGTAAACGCTATAACTTTTGCGCAAACCAATCAATAAACGCTTATTGCGATTTTTTTTTACGAAAAATATGTAGAAGAATACGTATCGGCCTAAACTGAGGAAAAAAAATGTTTTTCTATATATTTTTGGGGGATATTTATTACAGCAAAAAGTAAAAAATATTCATTTTTTTCAAAATTGTCGTTCTATTTTTGTTTATAGCGCAAAAAATAAAAAACGCAGAGGTGATCAAATACCACCAAAAGAAAGCTCTATTTGTGGGAAAAAAAGGACGCCAATTTTGTTTGGGAGCCACGTCGCACGACCGCGCAATTGTCTGTTAAAGCGACGCAGTCCCGAATCGCAAAAAGTACTCTGGTCTTTGGGCAGCAATATGGTCCGGGGGGTAAGTGGTTAAAATTAGCACTTTAGATTTCAAACATCCGAGTCCCATAGACTTTAACAGGGTTCTAAATTTCACACAAACTTTTGGTCTGTTCGCAGATTCTGGTGCGAACTGAACGGGGGGGGGGTCTGTTTGGCTCATCCCTACCCCCCACAGGCAATCCCGTTAAAATCCTGGACGTATTCCAAGAGTTCTACTCCAACCTTTACAGCTCACCCTCCCAACCCGACAAAGGCTCAATCTTTAGATACCTAGATGAGTTTCCCATCCCAACCCTAAACTCTTCACACAAAAATTTATTAGAAGCTCCTTCACGGTGGAGGAGGTTCAGGAGGTCATTAAAGACCGCAAAAAAGGGTCGGGATCCGGACCTGATGGTTTATCCATCCCCTATTATAAAGACTTTTCCGAAACTCTAGCACCACATTTAACCAAATTCTTTAATGCAAAAACACAGGGTGATCCCTTAGATACTCACCTTAACACAGCATATATCACAGTCATCCCCAAACCTGATAAAAACCCTGAGGAAGTTAGCAACTATCGCCCAATCTCTCTCATAAATAATGATGTTGTCATGGACCTGCCACCTAAGGGTTAATAGTGCAGACTGATTTCAGTGATTGGCACAGGCTGCCTTATTTAAACACCTCAGCAGCACTGTGTCTTTGCTGCCTGATCTGCAGTTCATACCTGTTCCCGTGACTTCCTGTACCTGTGATCCGATCTGTTTCCTGTGTTTGACCTGACTTGTTTGACTACAATTGATCTCTGTTATCCTGATTCCGGCCTGCCTTGTAACCACACTCAGCTCTAAACTGCTTGATATCCTGTTGCCAAACTTGCCTGCATACTGACCATTCTCTGGCTGTCGTTTATACCTACATCTGATCGTCTGTTACCAAACCCGACTTGTCTGACTACGTATTCAGTGTCTCCCCAGCCAGTGCACCTACCAGTCTGCTTCCTGTTTCCTGCTGCACCAGCCAAACTGACAAGACCCAAGACGGACCAGGCACTCATACACCGCTAAGGCTCTTGCGGCCACTGTTGCAACATCGGTGGCCCTTGAGCCGGGGTTGGACGAGAAAGCCTTCCCACTACACGTCAGGCTCATCCGGCAAGTACGTAACAGATGTAAAGATAATGACAAAAATACTAGCCAACCGTTTAGCATCTTTTATTAATACCTACATACATAAAGACCAAGTGGGCTTCATCTCGGGTAGACCAGGCCCAGACCAAATAAGTCGAGCAATAAATGTGGTCTCAATTCTACAATCTAACTGGGAGAGAGGAGCGAAACAGGAGGGGCTTCTTTTGTCATTAGACCTGCAGAAGGCCTTTGACACAGTTTCTTGGCCATACATATTTTCCCTTATAGAACGTTGGAGCTTTGGAAGGCGCTTCATAGGTCTTATACAATCCCTATACTCGCATCCTAAGGCACTAATTAGTCTACAAGGACATTATTCTAAACCAATAAATATAGCTTGGGGTACTAGGCAGGGGTGTCCCCTCTCCCCTCTCATATTTGCCATTGCCATAGAGACTTTGGCAATAGCTATTCAACAAAATCCAAACATTAAAGGGGTAACCTGTGGAGAGCAAACCCATAAATGCGGACTTTTCACAGATGATATCCTCCTATTTTTGCCTTAACCGTTAACCTCTCTCCCCAACATCTGTCAAGTCCTAAATAACTTTTCTAAAATAACAGGCCTAAAGGTCAATTACACAAAATCACAAGCCCTTAATGTCTCTCTCCCCCTCCCAAATGTATCCCTGTTAAAACAGTTGTTTAAATTTGAATGGAATGATACCTCTATTGGACAAAAAATTTGAAAATTACCTCAAGACCTGGTCCAAACACAAACTCTCCTGGTTAGGTAGGGTCAATTCGATCAAAATTACCTTGCTCCCAAGAATTCTATATTGTTTTAGATCTCTTCCCATCCCAGTTAATAAACATCATTAAAAAAAACTCCAGAACAGGATACTAAAATACACCTGGGGTGCCTCTGGCTACCTATTACCCCAACACACCTTGTTCCTTCAAAGAAGTAAGGGAGGTCTAGGCCTTCTTGACTTACACAAATATTATATAGGTGCTAGATTAGCACAACTTTCCAAAATGTACTCAAAGTCCGAAAAACCAGACTGGATCAATATCGAAAGACAGGCAGTACCCCACTTATTCCTAGATTATCTATTATGGTGTCCACCTAAAAAAAACTTCTATACTGGCCCCATCCCTGTCCCAATCCTATGCGCTCTGGGACAGCCTCAAAAATCACCCGGCCCTTGTAGCCAAAGGACGGCCCCTCGTACACCTGTTTAATAACCTGGACTTCCCCCCGGGCTTAGATATAAAAACATTCCAATAGTGGGTGGACAAGGCACTATACCGTATAGGACATTTCTTTAACTCTGGGGAACCTATAACCCTTAATTATTGCGTCAAAAAGTTGAAACTCCCAGACTTTGAAAGACTCTGCTTCAACCAAATCTCAAAATTTCTACACCAATTTTGAAAGTATATACCGCTTCCACCCCAATTCACGAAATATGTGAAATGTTGTGGCCAAGCCATGGAGCAAAAGGAAGGCATCTCTGTAATTTACTCGTGCCTCACTCACCCTACACCAAAATCTTCCTATATGGAAGCTTGGGAAATCGACCTTCAATGCAGCTGGGACCTGGAGATCTGGCATTCTGCCTGCTCAAAGTCCTTCAGGGGAATTCTTAATGTTCCCCTAATGGAAGCTAATATTAAGGTTTTAACCAGGTGGTATTTAACTCCCACTAAACTTGCAGCCATATATCCAACTGCGGACCCAACTTGCTTTAGAGGTTGTCCACCTCATAGGCCGCGTACACACGACCGGTCCAAACCGATGAAAACGGACCGAAGTTTAGTTTCATCGGTCCAAACCGACCGTGTGTACGGCCCATCGGTCTGTTGTCCTTCGGACAAAAATTAGAGAACTTGCTTTTTGACCGCTTTCACCGCGTTTTGACCCGATCGGTTTTTGAACTGATGGTGTGTACGCACATCAGACCATCAGTCTGCTTCAGCGGTGAACCGATGAAAACGGTCCGTTGGACCATTCTCATCGGATGGACCGGTCGTGTGTACGCGGCCTTAGGGTCGATGGTTCATATCTGGTGGGGTTGCCCTAGGATCTGTGACTTTTGGAACAAAGTCTTTAACAGGTCCCTACCTGTAGCTCTTCTAAATGAATTCACTTTATCCTCGCAATAGCCAAAGCATGAAAGAAACCTAAACCCTTCCTCTTGGAAGTTAGAAAGAAAACATCCTGGATAATGAGCCAAGAAAAATTGGCCATCATCTTATCTGACACAACCCTGCAGTTTAAAAGAATATGGGAACCATGGGCAAAATATATAGGGATTTCTATTTCTCTCTGTGTCCCACCAGATTCCACCCTCACATAGCATTAGTTTAGACACGTATAACCTCTCCTCATCCCTCTTTTCCTTTTCTCTTCTTTTCACTCACTCGCTCTTCTATTGCTATCCCCTGATTTTGGGGTACCTGGAAATGACCCTAGGGAAACGTATTTCCCGTATAACTTTTTCATAATAAAAGTTATAGATAAGTTAACCTTATGTATTACCTTTTGGTCTGGATCTTCCTGACAAAATGGCCTTTAAGGCCAGGGGGTGGGATCATGGGGAAGGTGGGAGGTTCTCTCTACTGGCACAGTATGATCCCGATAGGGGTGCCGAGGGGTTGGGAATATCTCCATCTCTCGAATGTCCTACCTCAGGACGGTTTTTCTTTTGGTTTGGCTAGTAGGGATGTATTATCTCTTCTCATTGTTTGATTATTTGATAATTGCTTTTTCATCCAAGTTGTCATTCTCCAGGATCCATTGTTAATGAAATTTTAAAACAATAAATTGTACAGTATATCTTTTGAAAATAAAATATTTTGAAAGTAAAATAAGTAAGTGTATTATACCTTCCTATCTATTTACTAATGCAAGCAGCATAAAGATTACCGTATATTAAGTAATGTTGACTAATAGAGTTTAGTTTCACTTTTGGAGGTGAGAAGGTAAGAAGGTAAGAGGAGATCACTACACTTCTTTCAGTTGTGCACTTACCTTTATTGTGATTTAATGTTTTCAACATTAAATACATTTATCACCAAAATTTATGTAATAGGGAATGTAGGGAATCCCTGTAATTTTTTTTGTGTTTGGGTATAGTTCAGGTAATTTTTCTTCACTTTCTATGTCCAAAAAACACAACAGGATTTGCGGGTAAATCTCTTGAAAGTGAGGGGTATTTCTCAAACAACACAACAGAGATGTACTAAAAAAGGTAAAGTATATAGATACCCTTTGAATATGTATTAAATTAAAGGCTTTATTATAAATAAATAAATAAATAAATATATTTAAAATATAGGTAGATACAATTATGTAGAACATGGAAACACCATTCATTCAATGACTCTGTTGTCGTTGAATATGTTATGTATATTTAATGTATTAAACTATACATGTGTATGCATCTCATATATACGGTAAGTGATAATCTTACTTTAAAAAAATAACATTAAGCCCAGTCTGTATGCTACACAAATATACTACTTTTGCAGTCTTGCATGGTGGTCTGGCCTTCTGTAGCTGTTCAACCACTAGTGTTTACAGTGAATATATTTTTAGCCCTATGCACGACTTTTAAAATGTTACTAAATTTTTTCTTTCTTTTTTTTCCCTAAGTTGTTGAATGTAACACTCATAAAAGGTGTCTATGACAAGCTGCGGAATTTAGCTTTGAATCGTTTCATATATTTACATGTAATCCCCAGGACATGCCAGACTAGGGGCTATACAGGATTGCGTGTTGACTGAATGGGTCCCTAGAGGACTAGCAGGCTGTGAATGGAACCATGTTAACAGCAAGATCACTGCAAAGCTAAGGGAGAATGTAGAATAAAAATCTAACAGCTAAAATAATAAGTAGGTGATAGATTGTGATTTTCATATTGTTTTTTGAGAAATGTAATACTGCGTGATGCAATTCCCCTAACTTGTCACGTGGTATACATGACAGAGCTTAGAATGACAAGGACATTTGCTGTAATTGTGATGATGATAAATAAAGAGATGTAAGGATAAAATCTAGTGGCCAGATTAGCATTCTCCTTAAAGAAGATGTATGCCATTTAGTTAAATCACTCTGTGTCATAACAAGTATTTTTTTTAATAACTTGTTTTCATATTTTTTTATCATTTGTTGCACCTCAGTATTGCTTTCTATAGGCTCTCTTCGGGCACTTCCTATGTACATCATACAGTTCAGCAAAAACCTGGGAATTTGTCACATTTGGGCCAGAGTTACTGGCTCAACAAAATAATTACCAGAACTCTGGCTTCCCGCTCACTGACAGAAATAATGTATCACTCCTACCAGACAGAGAAAGGACCAAGATAGCTGCAAGGGGAAAGTCTATTGACTGTAAGTGGAGGCTGGAAAATTGCACAGAGACGGGTCAGTGTCAGTGCATCTAGCACTACCCTCCCACAAGACTGCCAATGCTGCTGTCTAAAGGTGCTCCTGTGCTCCTTCATCCAGATTGTAGACACTAATACAGGTGTGTTATTGGCCTGATCACCAGGTGAAAACTGAGGAAAAAAAGTCTGAAAAAAAACATATGCAGACACATATGTACAAGAGTATATCCGCAATAGATATAGTTCATAATAAAGTGAATAAATGATCTAGAGAAGAGCATATGCGATAACCACTACCACGAATTAGTAAAAATTGGAGGCTTACCACATGGCAAGCAATTAAGGGCCTTTAAACGATCCTCACAGGGGGGGGGGATGAATGTTGAAACCTCCAACGAATCCACAGTATTGAAGCGTGTCACAAGAAAAACTCTCAATGGTGAAGTATGACAAGAACCGGCACACACATGAGGTAAAATGTGATATTTATTTCTGAGCACATTATTCACGTTATGTATTCAGAGCAGTGGCATACATTCCAAAAATGAGATCCAGATCTTACCCTGAGTGGGATGATTTTTTTCTTAACCAAGGTTGTTTTTGCTGCAGTGTTGTATCACTGGTTTGCATTGATACATCATTTACCACAGTGGGGTTACTTTTTGTTTGGGCTGTTTTTAATTGACTTTAATAAATGTCTTTTTATGGACTTACTGTATGTGTTATAAAACATTGGTTTGATTGTACAAGAAATTGATGTTTAGTGTTTGTGCTTTCTTTTGTCTTCCTAAAAATGTTTTTGGTTGTAGGAATGGTGCATTTTTGGCATCCAGGTTTAGCACAATCTCATACACGTTGTGCTTCTGTGACAGAAACATATGCTGAATTTACCCAGAATTCTGCTTTAAATCCCCACATGCTAGAGTGAATAGCCATACTTTTAATACAAATAAAACAATTGTTGTATATTAAATGTCAATTACTTGTCTTCTGACTGTTTATTATAAGAGTATTCTTGATTTCTCAGTTAAAAAACTCAGGCAAAATTTGAGAAAACTTAGAGGCAAAATAGACCAAAGAGGGATCCACCTTTAGGATTGGTGTAGTCAGTGGCGTCACTAGGATTGGTGTCGCCTGGTGCTGTAAACCATGGTGTCACCCTAGCCACCCCCAGGCTCACTCCTGTCTATTTTTGCAGGGTATAAGCTCAAAAAAAATGCAGGGTATAAGCTCAATACCGCTAAAATAATAACACTGCTGAAGAAAGGACTTATCTCTAAAGTATATGAGATCCTGCAAAACAAACATAAGGAATCAGTAACAGTACCAGCTAGGGCGCAGTGGGAACGAGATCTGGGAGCACTGACTGATGCTCAGTGGCCGAAGGTCTTAACCGCGATTCCAAAGGTATCACTGTCAACCACTCAAAAGTTAAAACTTTTTATTACACATAGATCATATTATACCCTGGAAAAATTGTTCAAGTTGAAACGTAGGGAATCCTTTTTATGCCCACGGTGTAATGGTGCACCAGCTAATCTGTTACACATGCTGTGGAGATGCCCCAAACTTCATCGGTATTGGCAGGATATAACTAAAAATATAAACACTGTATTATGTATAGAAATGCCACTCACTAGACCCGAAATAATGCCTATTAAACATAATGGAGGAACCAAATATTTAAAAAAATACCTATATTGCAATGACGAGAGGTCTGTTCCAGGCTAGAAAACGAATAGCCCAGAAATGGATATCTAAATACCCCCCGACAGTTGAAGAATGGAGAATACAAATTAAAGAAACTAAAATAAAGGATGAATTCACTTATTAAAATAGAGGGAGTAGAGATACATTTGTTGCTATGGAAAGGATGGGTAGAGGCTTGGAATCATGAAAATTAAAGATGATCCAACCATGGGAGATGGTTGGGTATCTGTGAGGTTGAGGAGGAGGGGGAGGAGTATGGTAAGGGGAGGATGAGGGGGGGCGGGTTTGTGTTTTTTTTCTTCTATCTCTCTTTTGGGTGGGTGAATGTAAGAAGTAAGATAATGTATCTGGATAAATGTATGTATAAATGTATAACATGTATTGTTATGAACTGAATCAAAATCTACTGAATCAAAAAAAAAAAAAAAAAAAGGCAGGGTGATTTTACCCCATCAAGTTTCTTCATTCAAAAATTAAAAACATCTTCATCGAAAAAGAAAAATGACATACAGATATAGGCCCGGATTCACATACATTGGCGCATATTTATGCCGCCGTAGCGTATCGTTTTTACGCTACGCCTGCGCAGCGCAGAGAGGCATGCACTGTATTCAGAAAGCCATTGCTCACCAAGATGCGCCAGCGTAACGTATTTTCGAAGGCGCAGGCCAGCGTAAGTGTAAGTGGGCGTGACCCCATGCAAATGATGGTCTGAGCCTGGTGCAGTGGTTTACGTCCGGCGTATCTTAAACGGCGCATGCGCCGTGACGTGGACGTATGTCTTAAACGGCGCATGCTAACAACTACACCCGGCGTAACCCCTAAGATACGCCGGTCCACCGCCTACGCCCAGACATGTGCCCGTCGAGCGCAAAAGTACACCAGCAGCTTTTCTACCATTGGTGTAGGTACTTTTGCAATCTCTGCTATGTCTGCACCAGAGACTGAGAGGGAGAGGGAGAGGAGAAAAAATTATTTTACCCCGGAGGAGAAGGCAATCCTGATCGCTGCCATCTCCAGGTACGATGTGTACCTCCATTGGGCACAGAATGGCATGACCATCAAGGTCAGGAAGGACGAGATCCTCCAGGAGGTCGCCATGCAGGTCAATGCCAATGGACATGAACAAAGGACCTCAAAGGACATTGGGAACAAAATCAATGACCTACGTCGTCTGGTCAGGGCTAAGTTGGCCAAGATGAGGAGGCACGCCAGGGGCACGGGAGGCGGACCAGCCGGTAGTATCAGGCTCACTGCCGATGAGGAGGTGATTGCCAGGTGTCTGGAGAGGGAGCAAGTGGAGGGCCTGGAGGGCTTTGACTCCGGGGACCAGGCCTTGAGGACAGGTAAGTGTTTTTTAACCCCTATCCGGTGTGTAGCATGTGAGGGGGTGTAAGGGAACATGTGACAAGTGTGTGGGTCCACCAACATGTGAATGCTTTGTGTCATCCACAGATGTGCTGGAGGGAGCTGGGCCATCGTCAGCTGCTGGACGACCCATGCCCTCCCCGGAGGAGTGTGCCCACACCTCTCCTCTAGAGGAAGTTGAGGAGGAGCAAGTGGACCTTGAGGAAGGTGTCTACCTCGCGGAGGAGAACATCATCCCTGGACCCTCCCAAACCTCCTCCCCCATCAGGGGAAGCCCCTCACCCTCCTTCCCCATCAGGGGAAGCCCCTCAAGGGCCTCCCCCATCAGGGAAAGCCCCTCAAGGGCCTCCCCTGTAAAGATGGCCCCAAGCATCCTTTGCCCCCAGGAAGGCATTGCGGAAGACAAGGGGTGTTCCAGAATCAGTCCAACAAGGGCTTGCAAAGGAACAGGGCCGCCAGACGCGCCACATGGGTGCCATTGCCGGTGACCTGCGCCGTGTGGCAGACAGCCTGGCCTCCTCGGCCCAGACCCAGGCAGAATGCACAGTGGCTGTGCAGGGCACCACAGCCACTGTGCAGCAGTGCCTCATGCAGCAGGCTGATCAGAGCACCTCAATATCTGACAGCCTGCAGGATGTAAGTGCTAACTGCGCTGCAATGGTCACCTGCGTTGGGGAGCTGCAGGCCACAACATCAGGCCTCGTGGCAGAGGTGAGGAGCCTGGCAGTGGCTGTACAGGCCAATACTGCTGCCATCGTGGTGGAGGGGAGGCAGACGAGGCGCCACCAGCGGCACACCACCACCTGCCAGCTGCGGATGCAGGCGCAGACTAACGCGGTCCTCACCCGCATTGCCCTGGCGTTGGAGGGCAGGCAGCCAGCACCTGCCAGGAGTGGCAGACCTGGGGATGATCCTTCTCCTGATGCCCCACCCCCCCACCTGAGGCTCCCCCCAGGCAACTGAGGAGCCGGAGCCTTGGCACCATGCCTGACCCACAACAGGGCCTTTTCTTTGTTTGTTTTTTTGCTCAGATTATGAGCTTTTTTTTTTTGGAGTGTCATGCACAGAAGGATGTGCCATCCTCCAGTAAGGGCATGCCATGTCGGCCAATGGCATGAACCCTTTTTTTTTTTTGTGACTGCACACAGTCAGTAGTGCAGGCTACAGTGTGACTGGTGTGTGAATGTGGGTGACATACCTGCCAGCAAGGCGTGTCACCCTGGGTCGTCGGGGAGAGGTTATCCCCACGACCGTGTGAATGTGGTATGAATGGACAGTAACACCATTGGGGCCTTGGCGTGGCGTTGCTGCTCCCAAGTCCTGCATGGTGGACTTGGGCTAATCCAATGTGAGGTGGATGTGGTGTGTGTGAGCACAGGACCTCAGATGGCAAGCCCCCTTTTAAAAAAATTTGAGAAAAAATAAAAATAATTTGGATATTTTTTTATTTCTTTTTTTAATCTTTTTAGTTCCTTTTTTTCTATATATTTTTCTGTCGTTCGTCTTTCTCAATTTGCGGCAGCACCCCCCCCAGGCCCATGCCTGAAGCTGTGTAAGGGGCCCCATAATTCCTTATGGCGGCCCTGCCTGGCATGTTGGCATACAGGTGTGTTGTCCTGCAAGTGTGGTTGCTCAGCTCGTCCGTAACGGTGCTGCTGCAGCTGCTGTCCAGCTGACCTGTGCACGTCTGGTGCTGAGTTACACCTGCTTTATGGGGAATAACTTTATGTCGCACGTTGAACTTACGCGCAACCACGCGTAGCTCCCTCATTTGCATATTTGAATAGGAAATCAATGGGAGCGCCAGATGCGTCCAGCGTAAATATGCGCCCACGATACGCCGGCGTAGGAAAGTTACGTCGGTCGGAAGAAGCCTATTTTCAGGCGTATCTAGTTCTGTGGGCACGGCGCACAGATACGACGGCGCATATTTACACTTACGCGGCGTATCCCGAGATACGTCGGCGTAAGTGCTTTGTGAATCTGGGCCATAGTTTCCACCTTTAAGACAACATAAGCTTCATGTGTAGAGTTGAGCGAACCCGAACTGTAAAGTTCGGGTTCGGTACGGACTTTGGGTTTTTTCCGAACCCGGACCCGAGCCCGAATAATTGCTGAAAGTTCGGGTCCGGGTTCCGAGTTCGGGAAAAAAAATGCGCGGAGGTCCCCCCAAATTAAATAACCAGACCCTTTAGGTCTGGTATGGATATTAAGGGGAACCCTGCCGTCAATTTAAAAAAAAATTACGTAGGGTTCCCCCTAAATATCCATAACCAGACCCTTCAGGTCTGGTGTGGATTTTAAGGGGAACTCCACCCCAAATTTTTAAAAAAATGGCGTGGAGTTCCCCCTAAAATCCACACCAGACCCCTTATCCGAGCACGTTGACCTGGCCGGCCGCAGAAAAGAGGGGGGGACAGAGTGCGCCCCCCCTCTCCTAAACCGCACCAAGTCACATGCCCTCAACATTGGGAGGGTGCTTTGGGGTGCCCCCCAAAGCACCTTGTCCCCATGTTGATGGGGACAAGGGGCTCATCCCCACAACCCTTGCCCGGTGGTTGTGGGGGTATGCGGGCAGGGGGCTTATCAGAATCTTTAACAAAGGGGACCCCCAGATCCTAGCCCCCCCCTGTGTGAAATGGTAATGGGGTACACTGTACCCCTACCATTTCACGAAGGAAGTGTAAATAGTAGTTTTCAGAAAAAAACACACACACCATAGAACAAATTACTTTATTAATTAAACCAAATAAAAATCCAGCGGTGAAAATAGACGATCGATGCTGCTCCATCGTTGTCTCTATCCAGCGTCGGGTGATCTCTCCAGCGACGGGTGATGTCTCCAGCGATGAGAACATCCATCCATTCAGAGCACAGCTCAGCGAATGACGCGCCGATGCTTTGACGTTTCTTTTATAGGGGAGGCGGGCCGCGCGTCACGTGACCCCGTCCCGCTCTGACGCAAGGGCTGTCCCAGTGACATAGCAGAGTGTGCGTCAGAGGGGGATGGGGTCACGTGATGCGTGGCCCGCCTCCCCTATAAAAGAAACGTCAAAGCATCGGCGCGTCATTCACTGAGCTGTGCTCTGAATGGATGGATGTTCTCATCGCTGGACCAATCGCTGGAGACATCACCCGTCGCTGGAGAGATCACCCGACGCTGGATAGAGACAACGATGGAGCAGCGAGCAGCATCGATCGTCTATTTTCACCGCTGGATTTTTATTTGGTTTAATTAATAAAGTAATTTGTTCTACAGTGTGTGTGTTTTTTTTTCTGAAAACTACTATTTACACTTCCTTCGTGAAATGGTAGGGGTACAGTGTACCCCATTACCATTTCACACAGGGGGGGCCAGGATCTGGGGGTCCCCTTTGTTAAAGGTGTCTTGCAGATTCTGATAAGCCCCCTGCCCGCATACCCCCACAACCACCGGCAAGGGTTGTGGGGATGAGACTCTTGTCCCCATCAACATGGGGACAAGGTGCTTTGGGGGGCACCCCAAATCACCCTCCCAATGTTGAGGGCATGTGGCCTGGTGCGGTTCAGGAGAGGGGGGGCTGCACTCTGTCCCCCCCTCTTTTCTGCGGCCGGCCAGGTCAACGTGCTCGGATAAGGGGTCTGGTGTGGATTTTAGGGGGAACTCCACGCCATTTTTTTTTTTAATTTGGGGTGCAGTTCCCCTTAAAATCCACACCAGACCTGAAGGGTCTGGTTATGGATATTTAGGGGGAACCCTACGTAATTTTTTTTTTAAATTGACGGCGGGGTTCCCCTTAATATCCATACCAGACCTAAAGGGTCTGGTTATTGAATTTGGGGGGACCTCCACGCATTTATTTAATTTTTTTTACTAAAAGTCCGTGTCCCATTGACTTCAATGAGGTTCAGAGTTCGGGTTCGGGTTCCCGAACCCAAACTTTCTTTTGAAAGTTCGGGTCGGGTCCGAACCCGAACATCCAGGTGTCCGCTCAACTCTATTCATGTGTCTATAGCAGATAAACCTCCTTCTGTTCCTACACCACTAGTAGAAAATTTCCCTTATACCATGGACCCATCAAACATAAAGATCTTTATCGCTGTGATTTAATGGAAGTCTCTCTATGCTTCACAAGGACTACTGCCTGCTTCTTCAAGAGAGTGAAGGGGAACAAAATGGCACTGTGCCTTAAATACCTAATGACAATAAAAAAAAAGAAGATCATAAATATCCATCTACAGAGTTTTAGAGTAAAGAATAGCAAATCAAATGTAAATATACAACATTTGTATGTAAAGAAGTACAAAACATACACACATATACAGTACATATAGTACATTATATTGGGACATACGGTATGCACTTGGGGCATGCACCCGGATCCAAACTGGACAGCAGGCCAGGGCAAAGGGTACACCAAAACAAGTCCCCCCATGTGAAGGTGCAGGAGTCAACAAGGCAGGATAGCTGAGCAAGGGAGAAAAAAGAAAATAAATGTGCATATCGATAAAAATAAGATTGATAGAGCTCTATGGCCTAAGTATGTAAAAAAAAAATCCTACCGTAGTCAATAACCCACAATGGTATATTCTTAGCGGCCTTTGTATATGTATGTATATATATATCACACACAAAGTAAATATATGGCATAGAGTCCTGTCATACATTACATGGCAGGGAATCTGTGTCCAGACTACATGCTCTACAGTATTTTAACATTTGAACAGACAATAAAAGCACTTTTTTGCAACAGGCTACTAGCCTTCTTACTGTAAATACTCGAGTATAAGCCAAGTTTTTTAGCCCTTTTTTTAGGGCTGAAAATATACCCCTCGGCTTATACTCGAGTCAGTGTACCTGAAGGGCTGTGAGCGTCCATTGTTTTAAAGTCGTGACTTCCCCCTGGTCCCTTCTGCGTTTTCCAGCAGACACTGTCTTTAGTGTTCCCCCTATAACGGACGTTCTCTTGTCCAAGGATGAAACACTGAACACTGTGTCTGCTGGGAAACTGAGTCCGAGGATGAGAAGACGTCCGTGATAGGCTGCTGGGAAATGCCTATCACGGAACGGGACCAGGAGGAGACCGCGACTTTTAAACTATGAATGGACATCCGCAGTCTGTCAAGAATTTCAGGTACACTGACTCAGGCACAGGGAGGCTGCAATAGGCACAGTGAGGTTGGGCACAGTGAGGTGGCAATGGACACAGTGAGGTGGCAATGGGCACAGTGAGGTTGGGCAAAGTGAGGTTACAATGGGCACAGTGAGGTTGCAATGGGCACAGTGAGGTTGGGCACAGGAAGGTTGGGCACAGTAAGGTTACAATGGGCACAGTGAGGCGTGGAAATGGGCATTGTTGACCTTCTTTTCCGCTTACAGTAGCTGCTGCATTCTCACCCTAGGCTTATACTCGAGTCAATACGTTTTCCCAGTTTTTTGGAGTACAATTAGGTACCTCGGCTTATACTCGAGTATATATGGTATATAAACTAACTTTCTAAGCTTTCTAAGCTGTTAGGAAATGGCTGAAACTCAACTTTAAATTCTCTGATGGGATCTTTGATGAATAACTTCAAAGTACAAGCAGCTAGAGAGGTCAAGAATTGCTTTTATTTACAGCTATTTTACTGTTTGTTAAGAATTCATACTGCAACCCAAATTAGCAACTAAAAACACAAAAAGTAGGAATTGAAAATCATATTTATAAGGGATGGTATAACTGGTCATAATGTACTTTTACAGGTTTAAAATGTACATTTGGGGAAAATGTATGTATTTCCTGAAATAACAGGGTAATCCAATAATTATCAGAACATAGCATATTCATTTGCAAATTAATCAAACAAAGAAAAGTCACCAACTATCTAAATATGTTTAATCAGACATCACAAAACAGAATAGACTGCTCAGAGCAAAATGATTTTGAAAGAATAAATTGTTCTCTTTGTAGAAGCCTAATTTCCATTACTTTTCTCATGCTCCTTATAAGCTTTCAAGTTTTTTTTATCTCTCATAAAATCAGTCTATCCATTCTTTAAGAATCTGGAAACAAGAATCATCACACGGCCTCCATTCCCCTCTGGCTCATACGAATCATGGGAAATTCCTATACTGCTCTGCTTACAACAGTATTTCCACAACCTACGTGACACCTGTTAAAACCAGTGCACAGAAAAGTGGACCATTCATTAGCTATACAGGCCATTCAAATGACTATTATTTAGAATCCAAATAAAATAGTCTGTATGATTTATTATGCTTTGCTAAGTAAGTAAATAAGCAAGCAGGGGATTTCTGAAAAATAAGTGATTTCCATCTCATTTAGTACCTTTTTTATGACATGAACCTTGTCAGAAACAACATATTGCTGTACAACATCAGGTTCACTTTATGTTGGCAATTTTTGCACAATAACTGCCTTACATGAATTATTGTGTTAAATTCAATATGGGGATGCTGTGTTTTTAGGATCACATGGGAAGCATTTATATATATTTTTAAACAAACACATAAGATACAAAGATAGATATTGAGAAAGAAACTGTCAAGGATATAAAACCATACATATAACAGGCTAAAGTTAAAGCTGAACTCCAGGTAAACAGCTAATAACACAGTTGAACTCTATATTTAGGAACTGTCTTTAAAGTGATTGTAAAGTTTAGGCTTTTTTTTTAAATAAAAATAACAAACATGATAGGCTGCAGTCTCTCGGGAGACTTGTGGAGGAGTTCGTCGTTGCAACCCACTACCCAGGTTTACCGCCGCCTTTACAGCCTGTGCTGGGCTGACATTGGGGCATATGTACTCTGTGCAATTTCCTTACTAAGGAGTCTAATATTCTTTGAGTTTTGGCATCTAAAAACGTTTGGTTTTTCCGCCCTCCTCTCTAACCAGGCCTTACCCTCCTCCATCGAAGATTTTTTACCTTATTCTTTGGGTTACTTGAATACCCTTCTAATTACGTCTAGCAGCCCGGACATAACCTACCTTTTCTTGCTAGGAAATTTCCTATGCGCAATGTCTACAAAACTTTTTGGAATTTTTCCCTTTTGCTCTAAACACCTTCTTTAACCACACTAAGTATCCGTGAGATATCGTGAAATCGGTCGAGTCAGCTAACCAAGCAAGCCATACCATCGCAGACATTCTTTGCCTGCATCTCCATAACCATACAGGACTATCAATTATAATTATAGGTTGTCTTTCGTGTCTTTGAGAGTTTTTTCAACCTTATTTTTCTGATACAATATTATTATTTATTATTCCTGTCACTGTACCTGGAGAGGCTTGCCGAATTAGCTCTTTAGATAGTCTTTATTGCAATGGCAATCTCCTTTTAATATGTATAATCTTTTCTATTTCTGTCTTAATAAATTGAAATAATTTTTAGAGAACACCATTCTCTGTGTGGCTATATTCTGACCAACCAACTGTGCCTAAAAAGTCCAACAACTAGCCCCTAGTTATCCCTTCCATCAACAAACATGATATACTTACCTCCTCTTTGCAGTGGCTTTAAACAGAGCAGCCCTAATCCTCCACTACTCGGGTCCCTCTTAGGCTCTCCTGGCCCCTCCCTCCTGTAGAGTGCCCCCACAGCAAGCAGCTTGCTATGGGGGCACCCGAGCCGAGCCACAGCTACGCGTGTCCATTCAGACACAGAACTGCGGCCTGGCCTCAACCCCTTCCTCTCCTCATTGGCTGACTGACTTTGATTGACTGCAGCAGGATCCAATGGTGACACGCTGCTGTCTCAGCCAATCAGGAGAAGAGTCCCAGGCAGCCGAGACACTCGTGCAACATAGCTGGATCTAGAGGGAGCTCAGGTAAATATTAGGGAGGCTAAGTGTCACGTACCAGGTGTGAGGCTGATATGCTAAGAGGGCTCCCCTTGCGGCTAAGTGCAGCAGTTCCCTGAAAGTGGTACAGGGAGAGCAGTACCCAGAGAAGCACGATTTGCCAGGTACTGAGATGAGATGAGCTGGTGACCGTAATGTAGCAGAAACAGGCTGGATGAACTGTAATGCTGGTGTGCTTGCAGAGTACCAGATAAACTTGACAGAGTAGCAAACCGGAGACAGAAATGAGAGCAAGGTTGGGGGTTATACACGGTAAAATCAGTTCAGACGATGAGATTGGATATCTGGTGTCATACACAGGAAGACGTATCTGTAGCAGAGTCGATAAGCCAAGCCAAGGTCTGACACGATGGAGCAAATCAGATAGAAGTCAGAAGTACAAGCAAAGGGAAAATCAGGAGATCAGGATCACAGGTCAGAGCAGATTAGATATTTACATATGCACTAATAACAAGCAGCTTTTTTAAGCAGTCACTAACCTCTATAGCTGCAACCCTGTGGAGAATATTGTCAAAGTTTACAGCACAAATACGCTAAGTAGGTCAGCTCATTCTGCTCCCCCTCCTAGCAGTAATTTGGCTGCCTTCCAGCCTTCTAATCTCTAATTTAAAGTGGATGTAAACCCAATTTTTTTTTGATGTCACAATGTACAGTATACGATTTCCTATCATCTGTGCCCAGTCTTGCCACACAGAGTTAATCCAGCTCTGAGAAATCCTCTTTTATTGTTTAGTGAAATAAAACAGACTTACAGAGAAAAACCTTGGTCTGTTCCGCCCCCTTGCTGTGAGTGACAGGTTATTTACATATCTT
Organism: Rana temporaria; assembly: GCF_905171775.1. Lineage (NCBI taxonomy): Eukaryota > Metazoa > Chordata > Amphibia > Anura > Ranidae > Rana > Rana temporaria. The sequence goes on along the minus strand of NC_053489.1, from coordinate 461,100,851 downwards.
ATGCACTAGCCTGGAGACAGGCATTATTTGTTAATTCTCACCCCCACTCTTTTTCTAAAGTCATGTGGTTTATTTTCTGGATTTTGACTGGATGTTAGTGATCATAGCAGAATTGTAAGGAATACACAGGAAAAATGCATGTTGACAAGGGGGGTGTAGAGGAGGGCAGGGAGTCTACTGACATCACGACTCCACCCACAGAGCTCCAGACAACAGATCCACCCACAGAATCTGCATTTTTTCAGCTCTTATAACAGACAGAGGGGAAACATTTGACAGGTAAGGATACATGCAGGAGGCATCTATATCCTTATAGATCAGCACTATGGCAGTAGTTTAGAAAGGATGAGAGTAGGTTTACATCCACTTTAACAACAGAGAAGAGCTCTGGAACACAGGAGTGAAGTGCTGAGTGATCCAATTCAGACAACTTTAGTTCTTTCGTTTAGTGCTTCTTTTGTAAACTTTGAGGATGAATTTTTCATCTTGCAGCTGCTGAGAATGTGTGTTTTTTTTCCTGTATATTTCTCAATAGTTACTAGGTCTGGCAAGGTTCCTGCTTTTGATCTTATCGCTGCCTAGTGGATTTCATCAGTGCTCCTCTATTAAGATTACCGCTACTCTTGCATTGATCATAGACTGCTTTAACCTCCCTGGCAGTATTACTGAGTCTGGCGCTGGGTGAGATTTTACTACCAAAAGCGGTTACCCTGAGCCAGACTCGGGATCGCAGCGCAGTATCCAGGCAAAGTTACAGTACTTACCTTGTCCTCTGGATCCTGCAATGTCTTCACAGATTCACAGTGCAGAGTGCTGAGCTCCGTTCCAGCGTTGCGATGCATGGGGACGGAGTTCGGCGCCAAATTCAAAAAGTAAAAAACAGTACATTATACTGTATCAAATTGTTTCACATCCCCTTTTTCCCTTTACATCAAAAGTGGTTTTAGTTCAGCTAGAAAACAGTGATAATAAATTACAATCACTTGCAGAATTGAGCGATAGCGATATGTGGGAAAATTTGTCATCAAACACTGAAAGTAATGAGCAAATTTCAGTGTTTTTGATTTGATTACATTATTAAATAATTTTTATTAATATTATATTATTGTAAAGGAACCCCAAATGGGACAGGGGTTAACGCCGTTTACGATATTCCATTCCACCAACCCACGACAGCTTATCGACACTCCACAATCCAGCAGACGAACACGGCCCATATGGATTCCCCAGAAACGAGACACACAGCTCTGTTCTCTGGTTCAAATTGGATAGACTTTAATGGGAAACTCAGGCTTCTTATATATAGTTAGAAACCACAATGAGCAATGACTCACTCCACCCACAACATCATACAATGGTTACTAACGAGCCTCCAATACACATCTTTTAGTAGACATAAGTCAGACATCTGACCTTTAGACAGTGCTAACTCACAAAACACACCTATCATCAATAGAACTTTCACACAATACAGTGTCAATTAGCATAACACAATGAAAGGTTCTTAGAAGCCAGACTAACTTTAATTTACATGACAGTAGGCCAACGACATTAACATCTCACAGTATGTGTTCCCACATTGAATGAGTTCCTCTTTCAATTAACCTGTAGAGTTCAGAATCAACAACCTGTAATTAGTTCTTACAGACATTCTTGAATATATTGTGGATTACAGACCCAGATTAAAGCAGTTCAAGATATGTCCCTTATTTCCTGGCTCATATTTTGTAAGAGCTTCTGGGTCCCACGGCCCTTCTGTTACAATTATTATTTGTTATAATTATTTATAGTTATTTATTATATTATAATTTATGATTTTGTGTTTCAAACTTTATCATACCCGGGATGTCTACTAGACTCTTGTTTGGACAGATTTAAGTGAGTTATTCCTAAGTATTACAGGCCTACAATATAAAACGCCAAATTTCCATGCAAAATAATGGTACCGCTTTCAGCATCAAAAATCTGACATAATCATACTGCCAGGGAGGTTAAGTAAAATGGAGTTCTTAGCTTTCTTTGACCTCACTCCACAGGTGCCTCTCACAAAATTTGAATATTATCAAAAAGTTAATTTATTTCAGTAATTCAATTCAAAAAGTGAAACTCATATATTATATAGATGCGTTACACACAGAGTGATATATTTCAAGCATTTATTTATTTTTTTATTTTGATGAATATGGCTTACAGCTAGTGAAAACCCAAAATTCAGTATCTGGAAAGTATGTCCATGTACAGTATAGTATGCACTCAATACATGGTCAGGGCCCCTTTTGCATGAATTACTGCATCAATGCAGCATGGCATGGATGCGATCAGCCTGTGGCACTGCTGAGGTGTTATGGAAGCCAAGGTTTTGTTAATAGTGGCTTTCAGCTCATCTATGGGGTTTAGGTCAGTCGTGTTTGCTGGTTAATGAAGCACAGTGATACCATAATCATTAAACCAGGTAGTGGTACTTTTGGCATTGTTGCAATGCTCAAGGGCTCTATGCTCCTAAGCACCTTATTGCTGGTAATTCACCATTCTAGAAATGCTATCATTTACTATCGTTTGCTGTCTTTTGTCCTCTTCTACCCTATACTGCAAAGCTAAGCCAGCAAAACCAAACAAGTCGGTCTATTATATTGTCTGCTATGTCTAAAACGGAGTTCTTACCTGGCAAAGGGAAGGGAATTTATTAGGTAGTCTGAATGTCTAAATAAGGAAATTTGTATTACCTAGAACAGACACCTTAAGATCAATCCCTAACCAATATCTTTTTTTTCTTTTAGTTTGGAAAGTTTTGGAATCTTTATTATGTTTAGTTTTATTGCTATGCCTGTCCCAGTTTGAGAGATTTCTGCTTACTTTCTGTCCTGGAAACAGAAGTTAATATCTCTTCTAAATGGAAAAAAAAACCTTACCTTTGACAGTAGTTATCAGAACACCTGCATTATTTGAAACTGTTCCAGTGACAACTATGATATATGAGATTTCTGTAGACTTTCTGCCCTAATGACGAAGTGGCCAGGGCAAAAAAGGAGAGTGAATAAACATGTATCAATAAACACCTACCAGAGTCTCGAACTCTTTCCTACTGTATCCAAAATTTGCTTTCCACTTTAAAACTAAGTGCTTATACTGTAATGGTTTTACTTAATGATTAAGGTGGTCCAACATGGAAGAAGGCAGCAAATATATGGCTTGAAAAGCATGTGTATTGTTCATTATGCTATTATTATTTAGTGATCAAAAGAGTTAGAGTTAACATTTTGGTTAGTATTAAGAACAATACATACCCAAAAATATTTAAAGTGAACCAGTGCCCAGATCATGAATGAGCCCTCACTTTTCTCTGTATCTAAAAGCATTGAGGAGAAATTATGGGCCAGATTGACGTAGAATTCCAGCGGCGTAACGTATACCATTTACGTTACACCGCCGCAAGTTTTCAGCGCAAGTGCTTGATTCACAAAGCACTTGCCTGTAAACTTGTGGCGGCGTAACGTAAAACCTGTCCGGCGCAAGCCCGCCTAATTCAAATGGGGCGTGTATCATTTAAATTAGGCGCGTTCCCGCGCCGAACTTACTGCACATGCTCCGTTTTGTAATTTTCCACCGTGCTTTGCGCAAAATGACGTCGCACGTACATAATTTTTTGAATGACGACGTGCGTTACGTCCTTTCCTATTCCCGTACGACTTACGCAAAAAAAAAATAATTCTAAATTCGACGCGGGAACGACGCCCATACTTTAACATGGCTAGTCTAAATATAAGCCATTGAAATAGCATCCGTAACTTTACGACGGGAAAAGCCGACGTAAGAGAAAACTTCGAGCGCGCGTAGCTTCGTGGATCGCCGTAAACAGCTAATTAGCATACCCGACGCGGAAAACTACGCATACTCCACCCAGCGGGCGCCGAAGTATTGCATCCTAAGATCCGAAGGCGTACGAAGCCGTACGCCTGTCGGATCTTAGCCAAATGCCGTCATATCTTTGTTTGAGAATTCAAAATAAAGATACAACACGGCAAATTTGAAAGTTCGCCGGCGTATCAGTAGCCGGCGTGCTCTCACTGTGAATCTGGCCCCATATGTCAAATTTACAACACAGGTATTAAAATCTTAAAAATTTGTATGAATACCTAATTGTGGAATCCTGCCAGGCTACAAGCAGCAGTTAGAAGCTGTTAGAAACCCATTGAAACCTGACTTCAGAGTCTTTCTTGTGATTTTTGAGAATCTTTGAGAATGAATAACTTTACATTACAAGTAGGATGATCTATTTATATAGCATGTATAATGCTGAAAAGTATGATACATATAGGGTGTGGAACCCTATATATAATATGAGCGACTAACAAGACATAATAATAGCCTGTGAGCTAACACCAGACATTAAAAAATATATAACATGTGACTATAAAAGTGTATGTGCACAATATAACATATAACTAGGATTTGTGAAGCATCTAGGATCTTGTGAGTACTGAACAACACATATATATAATGTAAAATATGAGTGTCCGAAAAAATTGTGCAAAAATTGAGATATGGAAAAACTTAACAGGAAGGAGGGGCCAGGAGCACAGAAGAGGGACCCAAGAAGAGGAGGATCCACTGCAACAGAGCAGGTAAGTATAACATGTTTGTTTTTTTTAATAGAAAAGAAGAGAAAAAAAGACTTCACAATCACTTTAAGAATTTTTAAATAACTTAATGTCAACAGTCTGGGCACAGGTGCACATCAAATAAACATTGCATGTTTTAGGACAAACTCTCATTGATAGAGTTTTATTTTAATTAATATCATATTTGCCATTTAATTTAAATTATCAACTGTTTGCAGCAACCGAAAACAGTATTCACAGCTCTATGTAATATATATATATGTAGCGCCTGGTTACTTTAGGTACCAGTACTATCTAAATTTAGAGGGAGATCAGAGTGTAGTTAAACTCTGATTTAAATTGTTATGTGTTAAACAGGGTCACTGTCTCAGCTTGGCTGTCCTGTAGTCTATTCTGTTGCACTGGGGTGTTCTTCCAACCCCGGTGCTGCAGGTGGCAGCAGTGGAGTCAAGGTTTGGGTGCTGTTTCCCAGCAGCCAATCAGGAGGGTTTGGCCTCGCTGTGCATGCTGGGGAGGGGTATTTATGAGGCAGACGCCATTGGTTCTGGGTCTTCTTCTTCAAGTGTGGCACCCACCTTTAGGGTGACCACATCACGGCGCCCCGGCCAGGTAGGCCATAACGTCGGGGCGCCGTGATGTGGTCACCCTAAAGGTGGGTGCCACACTTGAAGAAGAAGACCCAGAACCAATGGCGTCTGCCTCATAAATACCCCTCCCCAGCATGCACAGCGAGGCCAAACCCTCCTGATTGGCTGCCGTGATGTGGTACGCCCCACGCAGTGTTCCTGGACAATGTTAGCCAAGAGCATCTGAACAGCGACAGGAGCCCAGTGAGCGACTGGGTTCCCACTTTTGAGGATCCCAAGCTGTATTGCTGTTCGGTGGGGAGTCCGTCTGAGGAGCGCAATTGAGAGGCTGGAGATCCAAAAGGGCCTCGACAAACCATTGGGGATCAAGGTAGCCGGACACTGAAGGATTGATTTTCTGTCAGTCAGTACCTGAGTGACAAGTTGAAGGAGATCCAGGCGTAATTCATCTAAGGAGGATTGCCTCCGTAACTATAAGTCAGAGAGGGCCTGTGGTAGAGGTGTCTCCCTGAAGTTCACCAAGGAGGGTCTGTGGCAAAGACTTTTCCTCAAGTTCAAGTTCACCAAGGAGGGTCTGTGGCAGAGACTTTATCCTACAAATGGTTGAGTGATACTCCGGCTGCCAAGTCAGTGAGAGAGGCCTGTCCGGGTGCATTAAACCCAATCAGGCAGGAGTGGCGCAGAGAAGACTTACGCTTGGAGCAGGACTGTTTCCCTATCATCACGCCTGAATCTGCTGTTCTCCTTTCTTCTTCAACTTTACTTTCCTCACCACAAGTTTTTTGTTTTTACCCGGCTGGGTAATAAAGAGAAAAGCAAAGAGCACCTGTTGCGCAACATTCCTTTTACTTCTACCAAATGCAATACGCATCATTCACCCCTAGGAATTCGGGGGAGCCATGAGGTAAATGTGCCACCCAAAACAACCAGCAGCTCCTCCGGGGGTAATGCTACATATATAATAACTGTATATACATATCTGCTGTGTTCTTCATTGGGCTTCAACAACTCTCCGCCTTCTCTTAAACACTTTACAAAATGTGTGTGCGGTCTCTCTACCGAATCCTGAGCAGGTGGCACATTTCAATCAGAGCAACATTCCTGCAAATTATTCTTACTACCTGATTTTCAACTTGCGTCATTGTTATAACACTGCTCAAAGATATTTTCTGACAAAGTGTGTCTTTTCACCCAAGAAACTATGAAAACTGTGTGACAGCTGTTTTATTAAGACTATGCGCTATTCATTCCTATCTGTCTATATTAATGTAAATCAGAAAAAACAAGGGTGAAAGAGTAACCGAAAAATACCTCCATTCATTCATCATACTCAGGATCAATTTGTCAAAAGTGAGTCAAATGAACCCTGGTGCTCATTATTAAAGATTTTGAGAAAATTCTTTTACTAAGTACAATTGTTTATTTTCTTTTTTCTATGTGCCGTATAGCTATGGCTACTTGTTAATGCATAAAGGGAACTATAACTGATGCTGACAAGTATGTGTGTATTTATAGCTCTTTGTCAGTTTTGCAGTAGGTATTTAGCAAAGCAGGCGTACTGTTGCTGGAATTTCTCGGTGGATACTCATATGAATTGTGCTTCCTCCCGATGGTAGGAGTAACAGTTTACATACTGAGATGTATATTGTGGTGGGGCAGCTGTTTGCACCTGTTTTGACACCTCTGGGAAATGGGGAAGGGCCTCTTGAAATTGACAGGATATCAAAGAACTAATTGTCTGGAACATTCATAAAATGTAGTTGCACACTTCATATATGCTTAGTCCATAGAGAAGCTGTGCAGATATAAATAAAATATTAAGGCCCAGATTCACAAAGGAGATCGTAACTGCATATTTACGCTGGCCACTAGGGGCGTGTACGCTGATTTATGCCTAGAAATATGTAAATCAGCTAGATACGCGAATTCACGAACGTATGCCTGGTCGACGCAGTACAGATACGCCGTTTACGTTAGGCTTTCCCCGGCGTAAAGTTACCCCTGCTATATGGTGGCATACATGCGGCGTACCAATATTAAGTATGGACGTCGTTTCCGCGTCGAATTTTGAATATTTTACGTCGTTTGTGTAAGTCGTCCGTTAAAGGGGGTTGGACGTAATTTACGTTCACGTCAAAACCAATACGTCCTTGCGGCGTATTTGGAGCAATGCACACTGGGATATGTCCACTGACGGCGCATGCGCCGTTCGTGAAAAACGTCAATCACGTCGGGTCATGGTTATTTTACATAACACACGCCCCCTTGTTCCAAATTTGAATTAGGCGGGCTTACGCCGGCCTATTTACGCTACGCTGGCGCAACTTACGGAGCAAGTGCTTTGAGAATACAGCACTTGCCCGTCTAAGTTGCGGAGGCGTAACGTAAATCGGATACGTTACGCCCGCGCAAAGATACGCCGATCTACGAGAATCTGGCCCATAGGATTTCAAAAAGTTTCTTTCTCATAGTGAACCTTGAGTATTGAAAGTGGTATTAAACCCAAAACCAAAAATGTAACATATTGCAGCTTACCAATCATTAGATGTACTGTAAAACCTTGGATTGCGAGCATAATTCTTTTTGGAAACATGCTTGTAATCCAAAGCACTCCGAATTTTCCCATAAGAAATAATGGAAACTCCAATGATTCGTTCCACAACAGTCTTTCCGTTTATAGTCCATATAACAAGATTATATTAACGTTGTGTAACCATAGAATGTCCATCCACAAATGGAAGCCTCCACAGGGGGATTGGAAGCAAAATCCAGCAGGATCTACAGAGTATAAAAGAGAAGAGAGGTGCCTCTAAGTGCAGCAGTATGGTTACACTTAATGAAGGTACAACATTTAGCAACTCGCATGGTTGATGTATAAAAGAGGCACATCTAAGTATGTAGGCATCCGGGGTAAAGCTGTCCACATAGACCATCCTCTGCACCACCGGCTCTCACCGCTGTCAATCTGCAATAGTGACCGGGAAGACTACCCTGCAGTATTACGATCTGATGGCGAGACTTGAAGCACTCGTGGGATGACGTTGATGGCAGTGCGGAGGATGGTCTATGTGGACAGATTTGCCCAGGATGCCTGCATACTTAGATTTGCCTCTTTTAATTATCAATCATGTGAGTTGCTTAATGTTGTACCTTCATTAAAAGGCTGCTTGACCTTGTCGTTTTCCATTCACAGAGGACTGTAAAAGAGTCCAGGTGGGCGGAAACCCAGACGGCTGCGTCTTTTTTGAATTGTGGCAGCAGACAAAGGGAGAAGTTCCCCGTTTTGCTGTCACAGCAGGGATTGGGGGGTGGGGGGTTTCGGGGCCGGTGTATTCAGAACATGTTACATGTTACACCCTGAATATGGGTGTGACATGTAACAGTTATGAAAGGTGAACTTATCCTTTAGGTTTCTGTTTTTAGGCTTTTTTGCTTTTGTTTTCCCCTGGTGGTCTGGCCAGTGTTAAATGGTCTGTCTCATCCCTGTAATTGCAAGAGAGCTTTTCTGTTGAAAAAGAACAGACTTACTGGCTGGATCACCAGATGAAAAGAAGAAGAAAGAAGGCCTAAAAAAGGAAATGAATGCAGCCATCACATTTAGGAATGGGTAAGCTGAAATATATAAAAGAATTTTTGATTTAATACTGATTGAAAGTCTGGTTGAGAAGCATTTACTAAGAGAGTGTAATGTCGCCAGCACACCAAGATCTCCAAAAATGGGTCCAAAGCTTTATTCAGCAATCACATCATTACAGCAGAAAGCAACATTTCGGGGCCACGCAGGACCTCTTCAGCACCCACTTACAAATACAGCCATCTTTACATGAATGTGTACGTTCCGAATAGTGCATTGGTATTTACTAAGAGGACATCCATTTTGGTTTCACATTAGGGCTAACACATACTGACATTTTTTATACACCCATAACAAGTATTATCATAAAATGTAAACATACTATACAAAATGCTATAGCTAATGTGCTCTTACATACCCTAGTTAACATATTGGTATGCTTAAATGCAAGTTTCTCTTACTTTAAAAAATCTTCTAAAAGAAATAAAATGAAAAAATAAAAACTGTTAACTGATATCCTGGCATTTGATACAATCTTAAAGGGGTTGTAAAGGTTTGTTTTTTATTTTCTAAATAGGTTCCTTTAAGCTAGTGCATTGTTGATTCCAGTGGCGGCTGGTGCTCCAATTTTTTTTTTGGGGGGGGGGGAGCGCAAATGGAAAAAAAAACAATTGCAGCCTCACTGTGCCCACCAAACGCAGCAATTGTGTCCATCAATTGCAACCACTGTGCCCATCAAAAGCAGCCACTGTGCCATCAATTGTCACCACTGTGCCATCAATTGTTGCCACTGTGCCAGCATTTATTGCCACTGTGCCCATCAATTGTCACCACTGTGCCATGCCATCAAATGCAGCCACTGTGCCATCAATTGTCACCACTGTGCCCATTGTCACCATTGTGCCATCAATTGTCGCCACTGTGCCATCAATTGTCACCACTGTGCCATGCTATCAAACACAGCCACTGTGCCATCAAACGCAGCCACTGTGCCATCAATTGTTACCACTGTGCCATCAATTGTCACCACTGTGCCCAGCAAATGTCACCACTATGCCATGCCATCAATCACAGCCACTGTGCCATCAATTGTCACTACTGTGCCATCAATTGTCACCACTGTGCCCAGCAATTGTCCCCACTGTGCCCATCAATTGTCGCCACTGTGCCTATCAATTGTCACCACTGTGCCCAGCAATTGTCACCACTGTGCCATCAATTGTCACCACTGTGCCATCAATTGTCGCCACTGTTCCCAGCAATTGTCGCCACTGTGCCCAGCAATTGCAGCCACTGTGCCCATCAATTTTTGCCACTGTGCCCAGCAATTGTAGCCACTGTGCCCAGCAATTGTAGCCACTGTGCCCATCAATTTTCGCCACTGTGCCCAGCAATTGTAGCCACTCTGCCGAGCAATTGTCACCACTGTGCCCATCAATTGTCGCCACTGTGCCTATCAATTTTCGCCACTGTTCCCTGTAAAATGCTGCCACTGTTCCCTGTAAAATTCCCCCCCCCCCGCCTGGCACTTACCTTTCTGGGGTCAGCCATCCTGCTTCTACCGTCCCTCGATGTCTTCTCCCGCCCTTGATGATGCTTCAGCCAAGAACCTGATTGGCTGAGACGCCTTTCAGTTTTATCCAAGGAACGCACCCCTTGTGCGTCCCTTGGATAAGCATCTGGAAACCGTTTACAGCCTGAGGGCTGTAATCGGAAAGCTGGCTCTGATAGGCACTTCCACAGCCAACCAGCTGCCGTTATTCAGATGGCCGGCGCTCGCCAGGGATCCGGCCATCTGAATAGTCGGCGGCAGCGGCAATACACAGATTCATGCGATGCATGAATCTATGTATTGTATACAGTGGCGGTAAACTTGCCCCCATCATCCGAGCTGTTCTGGCTGGGGGTCAATCAGCCAGAACAGCTTACTGAGGAGGAATAGGAAGTGAGAAATTCAGACAAAGGAAACAAAGAAAAAAAACATTTAGAAGGGAAATCGAAGGAAAAGTTCATTGAACCAACAATGCACTAGCTTAGAAAATAAAAAACAAACCTTTACAACCCCTTTAACAAACACAGCTGTATGAGAGATAGGGCACATTCCCTTCCCTGACTGGATAGGGGTAGTCAAGAAGAAAATCCAGCATCCCCTACAAACTGAATGTTATTGGAGAACCCCATATTAAATGTTTATTTGTGAGGAAAAATTAGGGAAATATATAATACAACCGTTGGCCACCAACCTAGGTACTACTTAGTCAAAGCGTTCAAATTAAAATTGCTAGTGTCTACTTCATTGTTACAAGAATTTTTGACAATGTAATATGACATACAATAACAGCAATCTATTTCTGGAATGTTATCATTTAGATATAGTTACCATAATAAACAAAGGAGTCGCGCTATATAAATGTGATAACAGAAACACCAATATTGTGAAATACAAACTAAATAAGTGACTGTTAGAATGACATAAATATCTCCACGGTAGTAAAACGCAAATGGAATATGAGCAAGCCAAGAGGTTTAGAAGAGTCCAAAAAAATGGTGATGAGATAGTCCCAGATGTCAGTGATTGTTAACCACGCTGTGATCCGGACAAACAGGAGACCTCCACCACAGATATTACTGACTCTTACCGCAACAAAATGAAATAACAGCAGAGAGGGCAACAGATCCACAGCAGCAGCCACAATGATCAATCCTCCAGTAAAGGTGTCTCAAGCCTAGGATTTCCCATTCAAATGGCAGCCAGCAATCAGCTTGGGTGCGTCTGGCTCCGTCTGTCTCTTCTTCTATACAGCTGCTAGTAGAAGAGACAGACGGAGCCAGACGGAGCCAGACGCACCCAAGCTGATTGCTGGCTGCCATTTGAATGGGAAATCCTAGGCTTGAGACACCTTTACTGGAGGATTGATCATTGTGGCTGCTGCTGTGGATCTGTTGCCCTCTCTGCTGTTATTTCATTTTGTTGCGGTAAGAGTCAGTAATATCTGTGGTGGAGGTCTCCTGTTTGTCCGGATCACAGCGTGGTTAACAATCACTGACATCTGGGACTATCTCATCACCATTTTTTTGGACTCTTCTAAACCTCTTGGCTTGCTCATATTCCATTTGCGTTTTACTACCGTGGAGATATTTATGTCATTCTAACAGTCACTTATTTAGTTTGTATTTCACAATATTGGTGTTTCTGTTATCACATTTATATAGCGCGACTCCTTTGTTTATTATGTTTGTTTTGTGCTGTATGGAACACTTGAGACGCAGCTGATGTATGCACTATAGGTTGGGTGTGCGCAATATTTTTCTTTTAGATATAGTTACCACCCTAAAAGCTTAAGACTGGCCCAAAATTTGACAATTTTTTTCATTCAACCAGCGGGTTGAATAAAAAACTGACTTATGAGGACACAGCGGGGAGGACTGCCACATCCACCTTGATTGTGTGGATGGGGGAGTCCCCCCTGCTGTGTGCCCATACTTCTCCACTGTCAGAATACACTGATCAGTACTGCAGGCTACAGCCTGATAACTTTAGTTCTATCCTAACTACCGTATTTATCGGCGTATAACACGCACAGGCATATAACACGCACCCTAACTTTAAGAGGGAAGTTTCAGGAAAAAAACTTTCCACAACCCCCTGCGTATAACACGCAGGCACAGTTTACCCTCCGTTTTCAGGGTAAAAAAGTGAGTGTTATACGCCAATAAATACAGTATTTAATTGGGATGAGCCGAACACCCCCCCATTCGGTTCGCACCAGAACCTTTGAACGGACCGACCGTTCGTGCGAACATTTAGAACCCCATTGACGTCTATGGGACTCGAACGTTCTAATTCAAAAGTGCTAATTTTAAAGCCTAATATGCAAGTTATTGTCGTAAAACGTCTTTGAGAACCTGGGTCTTGCCCCAGGGAACATGTATAAATGGAAAAAAAGTTTTAAAAACGTTCGTTTTTTCTGGAGCAGTGATTTTAATGATGCTTGAAGTGAAAAAAAAATGATAAAATCCTTTAAATATCGTACCTGCTGGGTGTCTATAGTATGCTTGTGAAGTGGTACGTGTTTAGAACTGTCCCTGCACAAAATGAGATTAATATAAGAAAAAAGTAAATTAAAACTGCTTGCGGCTTTAGTGTAATGTCTGGTCCCTGCAATATGGATGAAAATCATTGAGAAAAATAGCACAGACACAGACAGTACACACACCATGTAGCTTTAGGTGCACACTGCAGAGGACACGGGCAGTACACACACCACGTAGCTTTAGGTGCACACTGCAGAGGACACAGGCAGTACACACCATGTAGCTTTAGGTGAACACTGCAGAGGACACAGGCAGTACACACCACGTAGCTTTAGGTGCACACTGCAGAGGACACAGGCAGTACACACCACATAGCTTTAGGTGCACACTGCAGAGGACACAGGCAGTACACACCACGTAGCTTTAGGTGCACACTGCAGAGGACACAGGCAGTACACACCATGTAGCTTTAGGTGCACACTGCAGAGGACACAGGCAGTACACACCACATAGCTTTAGGTGCACACTGCAGAGGACACAGGCAGTACACACCATGTAGCTTTAGGTGCACACTGCAGTGGACACAGGCAATTTACACACCACATAGCACAGTGGCAGCATTTGATGGGCACAGTGGGAGCATTTGATGGCACAGTGGCAGCATTTGATGGCACAGTCAGAGCGTTTGATGGCACAGTGGCAGCATTTGATGGCACAGTGGCTGCATTTGATGGGCACAGTGGGTGCATTTAATGGGCACAGTGGGTGCATTTGATGGCACAGTGGCAGCGTTTGATGGGTACAGTGGCGGCATTTGATGGGCACAGTGTCTGCATTTAATGGGCACAGTGGGTGCATTTGATGGCACAGTGGCAGCGTTTGATTGGTACAGTGGCGGCATTTGATGGGCACAGTGAGGCTGCAATTGATGTGTTTTTTTTCAGAATTCTTCCGTTTGTTTGCACCCCCCCCAAAAATGTTGAGCAGCAGCCGCCACTGCCTCTCAGCCCACAAACTTCAAACAGATTTGGGTTGGACATACACCTAATATTTTCTTCCAGTCATTCAATGTACGTCTCCAATTGTGTGAATACCTCAGTGCTTAATTCACACCCCAGATTTTTTTCATTTTGCTTGCCCGATCAAAACTGGAAAAAGTCTGAAATTTGAAACTTGATAGAAAATAATCCCTTCTTTCATATACTGTGGACAGCGCCCTATGTATTTTTGTTTAAGAAAATTATTATTTTTCTTGGATTTCTCCTTTATAATGACATGAATTTGATGGAGGTTTTCCATATACAAGATTTTTGTGGCTATTTACATTTTTTTCCTTAGGGCTTTTAGTTAGTTACAACTGCAAAATGTTGTTTTTCCCACTGGAAAAATCTTTTTTTTTTTTTAACGTTAACAGTAATACTTCACTGCTGATTTTCATAACCCCGTTTTCTATGACGCATGACATCAGAATCTCAACCAAAACCCTGATTTATTATATGCTTGGTCAGCTGAACACCTGGCATTAGAAAGGAATATAGAAAATAACAAAGAATATCCTGAATTACATAGCACAAACTCCCTGCATTTCAAACTATAACATAGCATCAAGCAACCATTCTTTATAGCAGACGAAACACTTTATGACACAGTAATAACCACATTGGATTCATCCACGTATTCTCCACACAAGAATGCATCTGAGAACTGAAGACTTGCCAGCAAGATGTGTTTGGACTATCCAATGTCTTTTGTTCTTTTATAATATCACTTAGCTGATTTTATTTCTGTCCAAAATTATCATTTTTATAGCTTTCGAAGGCATAAGAGCATTCTGGATTACTTATTCATGATAGAAAAACTGTTTTATAATTCCAAGTAAAAAGCCAACTTTAAATTTTATACTGTTTTGTCACTCCAATCATGATAGGGAACACAGAGTAAGAAAGGAATTCATAAAACAAAGATTGTGGTTAGCTCATAAAGTGATTGTATAGTGATTCCCAGTGCCAGTCCAGCACACATGTGTGTGAGAGCACTACGATGGATGTGCCATGGGAATGTACTTGGGAAACTGACTGGAACGCAGATGAAAATGATGTGTGAAATATGGGCACCATGTGTCAAAATGTCTGTGAGAAAAACTGTGATTGTTATAGCACCCTACATAGCATTTTCTGCACCAAAATCCAATAAAAACCTCATTGAATAATATGGTCAAAATAGAGAGTTGCTCTTTCAGACACATTGATACATGAGGTCTGTGACACTGAAAGACAGTGGTCAAGGATAATAGTCGCAAAAAAAAAAACCCAATAAGGGATGCTTAGAACTTGTGTGGAGACCAAACAACTTGTATATTTTACTCATTTATAACACTGACAGACTCTAAGGCCTCGTACACACGATCGGAATTTCCGATGGAAAAAGTCGGAGAATTTCCATTTTGAAATTCCGATGAATTCCATTTGAGATTACATAGAGAACATGTGAATTTGGTCGGACAAAGGTCCGATCGTGTGTATAGGGTTCTTGGGCTTTTTAGGTTTTTCATTACAGTCTTAACCTCCCTGGCGGTATGATTATTTCAGAAAAAAGGTGCTGAAAGCAGTACCATTATTTGCAGGGAAATTTGGCGTTTTATACTGTAGGCCTGTAATTTTTAGGAATAACTCACTTAAATCTGACCAAACAAGAGTCTAGTAGGCATCCCGGGTATGACATTTTTTTAAAAACAAAATTATAAATTATAATATAATAAATAATTATAAATAATTATAACAAGTAATAATATAATTATAATAAAAAATATTCAATAATGTAATCAACTCAAAATCACTGAAATTTGCTCAGTTGCAGAATTGTCGCTGTCATTACTTTTATTTTTTTATGACGAATTTCCCCACAAATCGCTATCGCACAATTCTGCAAGTGATTATAATTTATTATCGCTGTTTTCTAGCTGCTCTAAAACCATTTTTGACATAAAGGGACACTTTTGGTTGCTATGGACAATCTACAGTTTTCAGGCAGAAAGAACAGTTTTTATTATATAAAAGTACATGTAGGACACTGGGCAGACCACTAGGGACAAGGGGGGTGTGTATTTTTTACATACAGTACTGTAATCTATAAGATTACAGTATACTGTATGTATTGTGTTTGTTTACGTCTTTGAATTTGGCGCCGTTCTTCGCTCCCGTGCGTCGTAACGTCGCAGGGAACGGAGATCGGCGGCACAGGAGGACACTGTGTGAATCGAGCAAGGTCCCGCTCGCTCAAACACAGCGCGGTGGCATCGCTGGATCCAGGGACAAGGTAAGTAATTTTGTCTGCTGCTGCAGCGAGGCAAGCCCGAGTCTGACTCGGGGTTACCGCTTTTGGTATGAAAATCTCACTCCGAGTCAGACTCGGGAATACCGCCAGGGGGGTTAAATCAATATACACCATGCCTTCAGCCCAACTCAAATTATTATCCTTATTATCAGAGGTGTGAATAAGTAATGGGACAAGACAATGTTGCCCCCTTTACATTGGCCAGTATGCCACTTGCCATATTGATTAATAAATTGTCAAAAACATCTTATGGTACAAAATAGAAAATGCGGTATAGTAAAGTGGATTTGTATGTTGATTATATAAATTTAGCTTTAACAAACCCTTTCATAATAATGTTTAACCTGTTCTCCCTATTCTCTGAACTTTGAAAAGTGGGTAGATTAGGGGTCAAGTCCTGGGGAAAAAAATGTGGGAACTCACCCAAGATCTCCCCCACCTCAAAAATAAAAATGTGTGTGTGTGTATATACAATATATATAATACATACTCCAAGTGCGGACATTGCTACAGGAGATGGTCAGAGACTGCAGACATAATATAGGATATGGTTAGAGACTGCAGACATACTACAGGAGACTGTCAGAGACTGCAGACATGATACAAGAGATGGTCAGAGACTGCAGACATACTACAGGAGATGGTCAGAGACTGCAGGCATACTACAAGAGATGGTCAGAGACTGCAGACATACTACAGGAGATAGTCAGGGACTGCAAACATGATACAGGAGATAGTCAGAGACTGCAGACATGATACAGGAGATAGTCAGAGACTGCAGACATGATTAAAGAGATAGTCAGAGACTGCAGACATACTACAGGAGATGGTCAGAGACTGCAGACATGATAAAAGAGATGGTTCGAGACTGCAGACATACCACAGGAGATGGTCAGAGACTGCAGACATGATAAATGAATTGGTTAGAGACTGCAGACATAGTACATGAGATGGTCAGAGACTGCAATGGGGAGCAGAGAGCACCTGAGGAGCCGAAGAGCACTAGGGGGCTGGAGAGCATTGGGAGGCTGTAGAGCATTGGGGGGGGGGTCTGGAGAGCATTGCAGGGAAGCTGGAGAGCACCAGGGGGGTCGAAGAGTGCAGGAGGTGGAGAGCCCTGGGGGGCAGGGAGAACCGTGGGATGGGGAGCATGGAAGGGAAGAGAGCACTGGGAGAGCCGAAGACCACTAGGGGGGACTGCAGAGCACTGGGGGGAGCCAGGGAGCACAGGGGGGCAGAGATCACTGAGTGAGCTAAAGAGCACTCTGAGGCCCCATACACACGAGAGGATTTATCCGCGGATACGGTCCAGCGGACCGTATCCGCGGATAAATCCTCTCGAGGATTTCAGCAGATTTCTATGCGATGGCGTGTACACACCATCGCATTGAAATCCGCGCGGAAATCCTCTGGCGATGACGCGTCGCGCCGTCGCCGCGATTATGACGCGGCGACGGGCGCGACGCTGTCATATAAGGAATTCCACGCATGCGTCAAATCATTACGACGCGTGCGGGGAATCCCTTTGGACGGATGGATCCGGTGAGTCTGTACAGACGAGCGGATCCAACCGTGGGATCCGATTCCAGCGGATAGATATTCTGTGCATGTCGACAAATATTTATCTGCTGGAATTCGGAAATATCCGCGGATAAATATCCGCCGGAGTGTACACACCATAGAATCTATCCGCTGAAACCCATTCGATGGGATTTATCTGCGGATAGATTCTATCGTGTGTACGGGGCCTGAGGGGGGAGATGAAGAGCACTAGGAGGGAACTGCAGAGCACTGGGGAGAAGGCTCAAGAGGACTGGGGAGAGGCTGAAGAGCACTGAGGGCCAACAAAATAAGTTGAATAGGAGGAGCAGCAGAGACAGCTGCATATAAATAGATTTTTCCATATTCCTCCTGCAACCTCTGAATGCCTGATTCTCCTCCTCTCCCTCCTGCGGCTGCAGAAGGAATATGGAAAAATCAATTCCTCTATATGCAGCTGCCTCCGTCGCTCCTCCTATCCAGGCAACCAGGGAGGCTGCATGGACATGCGGACTGACGGCACCCGCCTGACACCCTCCCAATTGTGGTACCCGGGATGGACCACCCCCGCAACCCTGTTTATACGTCACCACCTGCCACACTGCTCACATACTTCAAAGGCCAGTGCTGCAGGACGCGACTGCTAATGGAAACGGCATTCCTGCTGTGGAAAAGATACAGGAACACCGTTCCCATACGTTCCTGCAGGACTCGAGCTCTGGGGTAGATAAACTCTTTGAAGTCAAAGGCTCTTCTGGTAAACCTTTTCAAACCTTTTCATCAGTCTTCATCAGTCTTTGTGAACATCTTAAATCAAATTTTACTTAGTTTAGACATACAGTTGTGCGACTGTGGTTCTGCCATACCTCCCAACTTTTTGAGATGGGAATGAGGGACACCTATTAGCAAAGTATGTAGGCATAGGCCACACACCTGCCACGCCCCCTTAAAGGAGAATCGGGCACAAAAAAAGATTAGTCAAACCCCCTTTGTTTTTACCACTAATATTCCTTTATACTGGCTTTTGAAATTTACAAATACAACAATTTAGAAATTGGTTGAAAGGTTTAGCACTTGGAAACACTTTTTGAAAGATAAATAGTGCATTACACATACAACTATATCGATCCGACCAAAATGAGGGACAAATGAAGAGGAAAAAAGGAACAGAGGGACTTTGTTCCAAATCAGGGACAGTCCCTCAAAATCAGAGACAATTGGGAGATATGTTCTGTTGAAAACAAGAAAATAATGCGTTGCCTGTATCTATACAAGGAAAGTCTGCTTCACTATGTCTACTATTTATAGGCACAGCCTTTTAAATCCAGCCCTGGGGGAGCTGACCCCACATACAGTATCCTTCCAACCACAAGGAAACCAATCTACAAATTAAGTGTAAAAACTTTTCTTTTCCTTATGTGAATTACATAAAAAATTACTATAGATTAAATGACAGCAGACCAGTGCTTTTTTACTTGAAAGGCTTTGCCGGTTTAAATCACAACCTTAGCAAACAATCTTTACTCATTCTGAATCCTTTATCCTTACCAACCACTTCTGTGTACAATGATATTGGATATTTTATTTGTTTTAATTGCTTTACTTTACTTTACTATGGCTGCTTATGGTGGTAAAATGCTCTACATTTCAAACAATTTTCAGTAAAGCACTATGGGGCAGATCCTCAAAGAAATTACGCCGGCGTATCTCTTGATACGCCGTGTAATTTCAAATTTTGCACCGTATCTTGCGTCGTATCTTTGTTTTGGTATCCACAAAACAAGATACGACGGCATCTGTGTTAGATCCGACAGGCGTACGTCTTCGTACGCCGTCGGGTCTTAGATGCAATTTTTCGGCTTCCGCTAGGTGGCGTTCCCGTCGTAATCCGCGTCGAGTATGCAAATTAGCTATTTCCGACGATCCACGAACGTACGAGCGGCCGTCGCATTTTTTTACGTCGTTTCCGTTCGGCTTTTTCCGGCGTATAGTTAAAGCTGCTATATGGTGGCGTACTCAATGTTAAGTATGGCCTTGCGACGTCATTTAGAGCAATGCACGCCGAGAAATTTTAGAGACGGCGCATGCGCAGTTCGTTTGGCACGGGGACGTGCTTCATTTAAATGAAACACGCCCCCTACCCGCCGAATTTCAATTACGCCGTGAGAGATACACTACGCCGCCGTAACTTACGGCGCAAATTCGTTGAGTATTCAAACCAACTCAAAGTAAGTTACAGCGGCATAGCGTATTTGACATCTGCGCCGGGCGCAGCGTATGTATGTGGATCTGCCCCAATGTGTACAATGAAAACTAAGATTCATTCCATTTAATGTCACTACAATTTCAAAGACTGCAATTATACGATAAACACTCATGCAAGGTATTCTTTGATATCTGTCCATTTTTAAATGAAATAAAATTCAAGAGACAGTTTTTTTATAGGGGACTATTAAACATTTTCTAAAAATATAAACATAACACATGGTGAGAGCAGAAACTGGAACTACTCTAGTGCTAGCTTTGATTTTCATCACATGTGCAATTAATAGGACGTTAAACATGTGCTTGTGATTGGTGTATTTGTAACAAATTATTTTGATTCAACAAATAATATTAGATATGTGCTCAAATTCTGCGCCCATGGAATATATCTCACGGGACTATAAAGCTGTACTTTATTAAACCCAAGTGTTTCTGAGAATAAAGGATACTGAATACAATACATCACAAAACAGATATTTCTTAAACTGGCTGTTTGTTCCACAATTTATTACATTTTAGAGAATTCCAATGTCAGAAAGAAGATGATTTGGAAAGCATTGAAAAAGATCTGAATGATTTTATGATGGATTAACTGTGTCTCAGGGTATAATGAATAACAGGTTTTGGATGATATTTTTGGATCAAGTGTGTTTTTTTTTTGTTTCATTATTTATTTATTGTCCTTTGTCTAATAAGGCAATCATATCTATAAATATGTTACATAAATACCAGAGACATACTTAATAGGTGCATTACATACAGCAGGATAAAATGAGGACGCAAAGTAGATGAGATTGCATTGGACTTATATAAACTGTAAAACCCTTGACATTTTTTAATACTGCTGTTGGCCTCTAAGGCCTCGTACACATGATAGGTTAACCAGAGGACAACGGTCTGATGGACCATTTTCATCGGTCAAGACCAATCGCGTGTGGGCCCCATAGGTTATTTAACCATAGGTTAATAGGCCAACTTGCTTTAAAATTAACCTATGGATTCCTAACCAATCGTTAGTAGGCACAACCATCGGTTAAAAATCCACGCATGCTCAGAATCAAGTCGACGCATGCTTGGAAGCAATGAACTTCTTTTTTTTCAGCACGTCGTTGTGTTTTACGTCACCGCGTTCTGACACGATCGTTTTTTTAACTGATGGTGTGTAGGCGTGACTGACATCAGTCAGCTTCATCGGTTAACCTAAGACAACTGTCCTTCAGACCGTTCTCATCGGATGGACTGATCGTGTGTACGAGGCTTAAGAATGACTGACCAATAGTTTTAGACATTAGTTATAACCCTGCATTATACAGCTGTTTATCTAAAACAGTCCCTAGTCAATATAAAGAGGTACAGGTCTTTGGGAGAAAACAACAGAATCATAAATTGTCTGTAATGCCTCGTACACACGGTCAGACTTTTGACCGTGCAAAAATGCACCGTGACCCCATAAGAAGACAGACGGACAAAAAGACAACAGGTTCTCTATCTAAGGTCCGTCGGACTTCCAACAAAAAAATTCCGATGGAGGCTACATACAGACGGACTTTCCGAGAAAAAAGCCTGTCTGATTTTTTTCTCGGAAAGTCCGGCCGTGTGTACGAGGCATTAGTATCAATTTTTTGAAACCATGTTACAGATATACTGTATAGTTGAATTTTTTTTAGTTGCATCACCATCTACTTTTTATGCAATAATCTTGGAATATATACAGTATGTCACAAAAGTGAGTACACCTCTCACATTTTTGTAAATATTTTATTCTATCTGTTCATGTGACAACACTGAAGAAATGACACTTTGCTACAATGTAAAGTAGTGAGTGTACAGCTTGTATAACAGTGTAAATTTTCTGTCCCCTCAAAATAACTCAACACACAGCCATTAATGTCTAAAAACGCTGGCAACAAAAGTGAGTACACCCCTAAGTGAAAATCTCCAAATTGGGCCCAATTAGCCATTTTTCCTCCCCGATGTCATGTTACTCGCTAGTGTTCCAAGGTCTCAGGTGTGAATGGGGAGCAGGTGTGTTAAATTTGATGTTATCACTCTCACTCTCTCCTACTGGTCACTGGAAGTTCAACATGGCACCTCATGACACAGAACTCTCTGAGCATCTGAAAAAAAGAATTGTTGGTCTACATATAAGATGGCCTAGGCTATAAGAACATTGACAAGACCCTGATACTGAGCTGCAGCATGGTGGCCAAGACCATACAGCGGTTTAACAGGACAGGTTCCACTCAGAACAGGCCTTGCCATGGTCAACCAAAGAAGTTGAGTGCTAGTGCTCAGCATCATATCCAGAGGTTGTCTTTGGGAAATAGACGTATGAGTGCTGCCAGCATTGCTGTAGAGGCTGAATAGGGGGTCAGCCTATCAGTGCTCAGACCATACGCCGCACACTGCATTAAATTGGTCTGCATGGCTGTCGTCCCAGAAGGAAGCCTCTTCTAAAGATGATGCACAAGAAAGCCTGTAAACAGTTTGCTTAAGACAAGCAGACTTATGACATGGATTACTGGAACCATGTTCTGTGGTCTAATGAGACCAAGATAAACTTATTTGGTTCAGATGGTGTCAAGTGTGTGCGGCAGCAACCAGGTGAGGAGTACAAAGACAAGTGTGTCTTGCTTACAGTCAAGCATGGTGGTGGGAGTGTCATGGTCTGGGGCTGCATGAGTGCTACCAGCACTGGGGAGCTACAGTTCATTGAGGGAACCATGGATGCCAACATGTACTGTGACATACTGAAGCAGAGCATGATCCCCTCCCTTGAGAGACTGGGTTCGCAGGGCAGTATTTCAACATGATAATGACTCCAAACACACCTGCCAGATGACTACTACCTTGCTAAAGAAGCTGAGGGTAAAGGTGATGGACTGGCCAAGTATGTCTCCAGACTTAAACCCTATTGAGCATCTGTGGGGCATCGTCAAAAGGAAGGTGGAAGAGCGCAAGGTCTCTAACATCCACCAGCTCCGTGATGTCATCATCGAGGAGTGGAAGAGGACTCCAGTGGCAACCTGTGAAGCTCTGGTGAACTCCATGCCTAAGAGGGTTAAATCGGAAACAAACCCATCCATAAAACAGTTTTATTTACGGCATGTGCCGGAAATATAACACTCCCATTGATTGTGCTCTCAACCAGACTGACAAACCATCCAATGGCTGATGTCATAACTGATCACATGTGCAGCATCATGGCAGTTGTAGATTAAACAGAGGCAAAGATGGCAGCTTCCTTGGCTGAAAACGATAGGGGGTTTACGTACACTTTAAGGCAGTGCTGGAAAATAATGGTGGCCACACAAAATATTGGCACTTTGTACCCAATGTGGATATTTTCACTTAGGGGGGTACTCACTATGTGTGGTGGGAAACTAACACTGCACATCACCTTGAACACACCACCCCCACCTTGAAACATGGTGGTGTCAGCATCATGTTGTGGAGATGCTTTTCTTCAGTAGGGATAGGGAAGCTGGTCACAGTTGATGGGAAGATGGAAGGAGCCAAAAACATGGCTATCTTAGAAGAAAACCTGATAGAGTCTGCAAAAGACTTGAGACTGGGGTGGAAGTTCACCTTCCAGCAAGACAATGACCCTAAGCATTCAGCCAGAGCTACAATGGAATAGTTTAGATCAAAGCATATTCATGCGTTTGAATGGCCCAGTCAAAGTACAGACCTAAATCCAATTGAAAATCTGTGACAAGACTTGAAAATTGCTGTTCACAGACACTTTCCATCCAATCTGACAGAGCTTGAGCTATTTTGCGAAGAAGAATGGGCAAAATTGTTATCTCTAGATGTGCAAAGACATCCACAAAAAGACTTGCAGCTGTAATTGCAGTGAAAGGTGGTTCTACAAAGTATTGGCTCAGGGGGGCTGAATACAAATGCATTCCACATTTTTCATATATTTATTTGTAAAACATTTTGAAAACCATTTATAATTTTCCCTTCACTTCACTCTTTTTTTTTTTTTTCTTTCAAAGATTTTTATTGTTTTATAAAATGAAAAGAAATTGGATCAACATACAAAGGGCATGTAAGATATACCAATATCAAAAAAATAAAGAAAAAATAATACAGCGACATATGGAGTATTGGTCTGTTAGTACTCTAATGCAAGAGATAGAAAAAAATTTAACAAAAAAGTCAAATTGCTTTCTGCTACGTGAGACTATCATCCAAACAGGATATATAGACAGATAGGCCCTGATCTACAGTAATATTAGATGATCGAGACCTACAAATTGAAGCGAGCCTATACAGATTATAGGCCCGATAGAGAAGAGCAAAGTAATTTAGGCGTGGAGGTCTCAGAGATAAATAACGTCCGGTATGGCGGCAGCTAGATCCGACACCCCGAATGGGCGCATACTGTGCCGGAATAAGCCACATATATCACCATACCCCGCCATTCAAATTGAGAACTAAGAAAATTAAATAATCCCGTCTATTGAGCTAAGCAGATTAACTAACATACCCAAACTGTTACTAGAACAAAACTATCGGGAGATCTTCCCTACAAAAGGAAATGTAGAAAATGGACAACAAACTATGAGATATGTTACCTCTCACATACCCATATATACATCACAAACAAACAATGTAAGGGACAGCGTGTATTTGGACGCTGCCAAACGAAATCCAAGAAAAATAAGTCAGAAAAAGGAGAGATAGAAAGGTCAAGGGAGACCTGAAAGATAAAGAAAGAAGTGAGTCAACCTGCGGATACCTACCCCAAAAGTAGCAATCGAGGGCAAGTGAGATAGAGAGCTAATCAAAATCAGTGTTTGTTAAGCCGGAATACCTGGTCGAAGGGAAACACCTACATGGTGAGCCCATGGTTCCCAAATGGAACCTTTCCCTTGAGTCGAGCAAACTGCTAGAGAGTTTTTCTTGGGTCATAATCCAGGAGATTTTGCGTTTTGCAGCTGGGAAAGACACCTTGGGTTGTTTCCAGGCCTTAGCTAACGTGGATTTGGCCCCTAAAAGGATGAAGTGGATTAAGCTCCTTGAACGTTTTGGGGTCTCGGGGTCGTGAGTGTTAAGGAGAGCTATGTTCGGAGATCTAGAGATGTGCAATCCTGTGACTCTATAGATAAGATTAAAAATTTTATGCCAAAACCGTCTTATTCTGGGGCATTCCCACCATATATGGACCATTGAGCCGAAAAGACCACACCCTCTGAAGCAGGTAGCGTCTGTGGAAGGGTACATGAGTGACAACTTAGCAGGGGTAAGATACCATCTAGATAGAACTTTTAGGTTGGCTTCTATTAGGGCGATATTCAGGATGCCCTTGTATGCTCTGGAATATACTCTCGACCATAAGTCCAGATCCCAATTCAACTGTAAATCATTTTCCCAAGCTGACATATAGGGGGTCTTACTATCTTGGTGAGCCAAACACTGATATACAATAGAGATACCACCCCTCTGCTCCTCTGCACTGCCGCACCATGCTTTATAAGCCGTGAATTGCGGCGGTAGAGGCTTCTCCTTCCAAACTTTATGGAGAAAATGTTGTATCTGGCCAAATCTAAAAAGTTCTGAGTTCGGGAGCTTAAGTTGCCGCTTACAGTGATTTAGAGTCAAGGGACCAGAAGCTGAATAAAAATGTCCGATTCGGTACAGTCCTTTGTCTAGCCACCACTTAAAAGAGTTAATTTCTAAACCTGGGATAAAGTCTGGATTATTAAAGATATGGGCGAGTGGTTTACAACTCGAGGTTAGTGTTGGCAAAGATCTCATTCTATCCCATAGCAAAAGAGAATGCGACAGGACAGGGGAGAGAATAGCGGGTCTATCTTTAGAGGGAGTCCATAATAGAAAGTCCATTGTGTACGACGGGGCAGCTTGTCTTTCTATCTGAATCCAGTCTGGTTTCTCATATTTAGAGTAGACCGCTGAAAGCTGCGCCAATCGCGCCGCTTGGTAGTACCAGTCTAGATTCGGTAGGCCTAAACCACCGTATTTCTTAGGCCCCATACACACGAGAGGATTTATCCGCAGATACGGTCCAGCGGACCGTTTCCACGGATAAATCCTCTCAAAGATATCCGCTGATTTCGATGGGATGGAGTGTACACACCATCCCATTGAAATCCGCGCGGAAATCCTCTGGCGATGACGTGTCGCGCCGTCGCCGCGATTATGACGCGGCGACGGACGCGACGCTGTCATATAAGGAATTCCACGCATGCGTCAAATCATTACGACGCGTGCGGGGAATCCCTTTGGACGGATGGATCCGGTAAGTCTGTACAGACGAGCGGATCCATCCGTTGGGATGGATTCCAGCAGATGGATTTGTTGTGCAGCACAACAAATATTCGATCTGCTGGAATCCATCCCAGAGGAGATTTCTCCGCGGAAAGAGATCCGCTGGCGTGTACACACCATAGAATCTATCCGCAGAAACCCATTTGCTGGGATTTATCTGCGGATGGATTCTATCGTGTGTATGGGGCCTTAGGCCTAAGAAGTGTATTGCGGGGCAACCTATGGCCTGACCCATCCCAAACAAACTGTATAATTTTCTTTTGTAGGGATTTGAGGTGGTCCTTCCTTATGGTAAGCGGGATGGCCCTAAACAGATACAAAAGACGGGGTAGAAGGGTCATCTTTATAGAATGTATCCTACCTAGCCAAAATAGTCCTCCTTTAGCCCAAGTTTTCAGATCTAGTTCAAGTTTCCTGTAAGTGGGCGGGAAATTCGCTGCATACAATAATTCAATTTTGGGGGTAAGATTAGTCCCAAGATATTCTAAATAGTCGTCTTTCCATTTAAAATCAAAGGCGGCCTTTAGAGCGTCCACTGTGCTAGGGAGCAAAGAAACATTGGCCCAGATTCAGGTAGATCCGCGCAATATTTGCGTGGGCAAAGGGCAACGATTTTTGCTCTGCGCCCACGCAAATATTTCGATTTGCCCGCGATTCACGGAGCAGTAGCTCCGTAAATTGCGCGGGCGCTATGCTAATTAGCCCGGCGTAAGGGCGCCTAATGTAAATGATCCCGCCGGGGGCGGGAATCATTTAAATTAGGCGCGCTCCCGCGCCGAGCGAACAGCGCATGCTCCGTCGGGAAACTTTCCCGACGTGCATTGCGGCAAATGACGTCGCAAGGACGTCATTTGCTTCTAAGTGAACGTGAATGGCGTCCAGCGCCATTCACGAATCACTTACGTAAACGACGTGAAATTTAAATTTCACGAGCGGGAAGGGCGGCTATACTTTAGCATTGGCTGCTCCTACTATTAGCAGGAGCAGCCTTGCGCTAAAGTCGCCGTACGGAAACTCCGTACCTTGCGTGCGCAGGGCCCACGCAACTTTTGTGAATCGGTGGTAGTATGCAATTTGCATACTATACGCCGATCACAATGGCCGCGCCCCCTAGCGGCCAACGCAAGAATGCAGCCTGAGATATGAAGGCATAAGGAGGCTTATGTCTGTCATATCCTAGGCTGCAGTCCGCATAGCGATGTTCCTGAATCAGGGGCATTCGCTACGCGGGAGCAAAACAGCTATTGCGCCGCGCAACCTATGGTTGCGCGGGCGCAATAGCTTCTTGAATCTGGGCCATTAAGTGCAAAGGATTTTTTATAGTTAACTTGGAGGCCCGAGGCTTTAGAGAAGTCCCTAAGAATGTTACATAGATTAGGGAGAGAAGTTACCGGGGAAGTAATAAATAGTAACATATCGTCCGCAAACAGACCACATTTATGAGTCTGGGATCCACAGGAGACACCTGAAACATTAGGATTGGATCGAATGGCAATCGCCAATGTTTCGATGGCTATAGCAAAGACCAAGGGCGAGACTTCACTTCACTCTTATGTGCCACTTTGTGTTGGTCTATCACATAAAATCCCAATAAAATACATTTAAGTTTTTAGTTATAACATGACAAAATTTGGAAAATATCAAGGGGTATGCATATTTTTTTAAAGCATGTTGTGTGTACAAAACTCAAACCAACATAATTTCATCACTAAAATATCCAAAAGCTTTCACAATTTTAAATCTGTAGCTCACAATATCATAAGTTAAAAAAAAAACTGTTGAGCTGCCTTGAAGGTTCTTGTTCAGGCACCTATTGCAATGGGTCCTTGTTCAAGCACTTTCTGCAGTGACAAGCTGAGAAACAGTGCAACAATAGATGACAAAATCTGAAAACAAGCATTTTATTATAAAAATGTTTATATTACGTGGTTCTTTATCAAAGTAAATATCATTCAGTTAGGATTTACATCTACTTTAAGGTGTACTGTATATCTGTACTACAGGTATTAATCAGCTGGTAGTAGGTTGTAAGGGCTAGCAGTTATTGCAAAAGTGGATGTAGATGGGACCAATGCTGATATAGATTACATTATATGTAGTAGCAGGGCTTTTTTTCTCAGAGAATTGGTGCAGAAACTCCCTACTTCAGAGTCACGTGTTGTGTCCACCCCCTACTCACCTCCAAGCACCATTCGTTGGTTCCGCCCTCTACCTACCTCTGAGCACCATTTCTTGGTTCCACTCCCTTCCCACCTCTGAGCACCATTCCTTGGTTCCACTCCCTACCCACCTCCGAGAACCATTTCTTGGTTCCACTCCCTACCCACCTCTGAGCACCGTTCATTGGTTCCACTCCCTACCCACCTCTGAGCACCATTCCTTGGTTCCACTCCCTACCCACCTCCGAGAACCATTTCTTGGTTCCACTCCCTACCCACCTCTGAGCACCGTTCATTGGTTCCACTCCCTACCCACCTCTGAGCGCCATTCCTTGGTTCCACCCCCTACCAACCTCCGAGCACCATTCATTGGTTCCACTCCCTACCTACCTCTGAGCACCATTCCTTGGTTCCCCCCCTACCCACCTCTCAGTAATGTATACAGAACCAAGTATGAATTTGTGGTGCTAAGTAATTTGTATATGATAGGAAGTAAAATAGAGCCCCTGTAGCCAGCAACAATGGAGCTCCCCCAGCAACAATAGACTTTGAACAGCTAGCAACAATAGACCCCTCCCTCAACAGTTGCTGTCTCCCAGCAACAATTGTCTCTCCAGGCCCCCCCCTAGCAACAATAGATCCCCTACAGTGACAGCCGACCTCTCCAGCAACTCCCCCTGTAAAAATAGATCCCCTCCAGCAACAATAGTTCCCCCAGCAGCCAGCATTAATAGACCCTCCAGTACACCCCAGCACCACTTGCCATTGCATACATTCAGAGCTGGAGGTGCCAGAACTGCGTTCCCCCGCGTTCCTGCTGAAAAAAAGTCCTGTGTAGTAGTAAGTTACTGTACATCCACAACATATATACTGTAACAAGGATGGTGAGCTGTGCTTTCAATGCATAACATACATATTAATAAATGATATTGAATCTGTAGTTCTCTTTTAAATCTCTAAATCAGTATATAATTTATAAAGCTAATCAATATACGCTATTTGAAAAGATCCCATTTACTGCAGTACAAGACTGTAGTGTCTCATATTCTTATCGCAGCAAGGTTTACAGTCACCTTTGCGTGGAAAACACCCAATGCATTAAACGTATCTGAAGCTATTAGGAGAGTTAACTCTCACAACTACTACAAAAAATTCCTAGCATTTAAAAACCAAGGCTTGAAACTTTTTCAATGTAAGTGGAGGGTTTGGGATTCTATTTTCAAATTATCATAAGTATAATCAGAGTTTTTTTTCCCAAATCAATTGGTGCTGGAACTCAACCATGACCCCCCCAACACCCCTCCACCCAGACACACCCTCCAAATCATCATCACATAGTGGGTGTGGTCAGTCAAATTTCATGAACCATAGGAGGGTCTTAAAGGGGCATTAAATACCAGGATTGCATTACATACAATGTGCAGAGTTCAGGGGGTTACACACAGAGTTCAGAGCTGTCACTTGTAAACACAGAAACCAGACTTCTGTGTTTACAAGTGATTGTGGTAAGCAAGCACCAAAGGGTCTGAGCCAGAGGTGGTGAAACTGAGTTCCCCCTGAAAAAAAGCCCTGAGTATAATACTAAGAATTTTTACAGCTCTGAAGTTACTGAATTACTAAGTTTAATAATAAAAATGGTGCAAGTAACCTGAAGTGTTTAGTTAGTTCTATTTTTATTTTTTTTTCATCTTCGCCTCTTCCTATATGTACCAGGCATTTGCCAATAGCCGGCTCTATCCACCTGACAGCCCGACCAGAAAGAAAAAATAGAGAAGTTCAATGTCCAGTGATAGGTGGACAGAGCATGGTAAGCTTATGCACCTCGTTGAAGGTTTAAATATATATTATTTTGTTCTTTATATGTCTTGTCTTCATATGTTGGGTCAGAGGTACCTGCGTGTACCTTTTACAAATGCAACAAATGACAGTATATACAGTATCTGTATTTTGATAAAACTTTAATAAAAACAAATTGAAAGAAAAGATCCCATTTACATTAACATCATAGGCGTACGCACGGGGTGTGCCTGGTGTGCCTGGGTACACTCTAATGCCCAGGCACATCCATCACACCCCAGGACTTTTTTGCCAGCAGGATCTCTATTTCGGCACCTCTGGTTAATAACAATGGCTGAGCTGCTACTCTGCAATTGGGAACATCATTTCATTGGCTGTGTAACTCTTGTGAATGCAGCCACTGATCGCGGATTGAGCAAGCAGGTGGCCGCATTTTCCGATGCTACTTCTATAGTTCCGGCTACAGCATCCCTGATAGCTGAATATCACTCCGCTGCCTGCTGTCAGAGATGTTGTAGCTGAAACTGTAGAAGTAGCATCAGCGCTGGATTAACCCCCTGATTTTGTCATGTCATCTGATCTTTCTAAACCAGTCCTGCCCGTTCCCACCATGGGGCTTCCGTATCCCAGCACTGTACTTTGTCTGGAACCGAGAAAACCATTCCAGGATCGTCCCAGGCAGAGGCAGAGGATGTAACTTTTTCCTCCCTGCTCTGCCTCCGGGTGCCCCGCCTCCCAGCTTCCTCCCTGCAGTGAGGTTCGAGTCTGCCAACAATGGAGACCTGCCAGGACATGGGACTTAGGAGATGTCACTGGTAAGGAGATATTGTCTCTATATCTGTGGCATGCACCTTGCACCATTATGTGTATTTGTCCAATCTAACTGGTTAATTTTTATTCGCACAGTTCACTATCAATACTGTTTGTTTGAACTGTTTTATTTGTGTCTGTGAAGTATTAGAAATTGATACCATTGTGCACTAGGTTTTTTCCTTTAGCACTGATCACCAATACATTCAGTCCACTGCTGGCCTGCACAGGATCCTGACCTTGCACATAGCAGCACACCAGAAAACTTACACATTTATCACTTTTATGTTTTTTCTTTTCTCACGTGGCACACGATACCTGGAAACCAGCGGAGGTTGTTGATCCAGATGTAGCCACCATATCCTGGCACATATACATGTAAATATTTTTTCACCTTTATTATTAATAGGGTATCCACACACCCATTTTTACCCAGTGGGTGCGTATAGGGAATCTATAACCTATTGGATTGGGCCCTACTATAGGATACCCGACACAGGCACTTCTGTCCTTGGGACCAGCCCCTTTCTCTCTGCACTTGGCATCCCTTCCGCCACCAGCAGCGCCAACTACTCCTTATTTTCAGTGTTATCTTATTCAGTTTCGTTATTGGAATTGCTCAGGGAGGCAGCAGCTTTGTTCAACTACCCTTAGCGCGGATTGACCTAACTTTTCTTTTTTCAATACACACATACTGGGGAAGGGAGCTGATCATATAGAGTAAAATAATCTGTGTTGTGAGGGGCTGCTATGGCTGACCTGACCTTAAAGGGCGCACGGGCGCCGCCCCCTCTCTCCTGCCACCTGTCTATCACCATAGATAGATTCATGCATTGCATTAATCTATCTATGGTCGCTGCTGCTGCCCCCTATTCAGGTGCCTGGCCCCTTTTTGGGCGCCAGGCACCTGAATTACAGCAGCAGGGTATTTTTTGGAAGCACCGGATTAGAGCCGAAGGCTCTAATAGGCGTTCACAAGGGTGAATAGCGGGCGCCATGCTGGGCGCTTGCTGTTCACTCAGCGTTGTGTTAGGAAAGCAAATTAATTTTCGCTTTCCTAACACTGAACCGCCTCTCAGTCAATCAGGTGCTCAGGTCTGTTACCTGTCACCTGATAGGCATCCAATCACAGCGCCTGTCGTTTCAGCCAATCAGGCATCCAATCATAGCAGAGGACAGGAGAAGACATCGAGGAGCGTGGAGGACACCTCTGCCCCACGAGACAAGGTAAGTGCTGGGTGGGGGATGCAGACTGGCAGCATTTGATGGGCACAGTAGCGGCAATTGATGGGCACACTAGCTGTGTTTGATGGGCACAGTGGCTGCATTTGATGGCACTGTGACGGCAATTGATGGGCACAGTAGTTGTGTTTGATGGGCACAGTGGCTGCATTTGATGGCACCGTGACGGCAATTGATGGGCACAGTAGCTACGTTTGATGGGCACAGTGGCTTCAATTTGATGGGGTTTTTTTTCATCTTTTTCGTGCCCCCCAAACATTTTGAGCACCAGCCGTCACTGCCCCCTTCTAGAAATACTTATTGTCTGGTTTAAAGGGGAACTCTGCAGACTCTGGGGTAAAAGGGAACTCTGATGTAAGTGGGATCTCAGTGGACTCTGTGGTAACCAGAGACCCCCTCACATCAGAGCCCCCCCTTTACATCACAGTCTGAAGAGCTCCCTTTTGTGTCAGAGCCCCCCCCCCCCCCCCCTTACAGTGTATATAAATGGGGAATTTGATGAAAGAGGGGAAATCCTGATATAAGAGGAAATGCTGGGGACTCTAGTGACCTAAGACCCCCTTATATGACAGTTCCCCTCTACACCACAGTCCACAGCATTCTTTACATCAGGTTTCCCAGTTTAAAGGGGAATTCTGGGGACTCTGATGTAAAAGGGGAAACTGTGAGATAAGATGTAACACTATTGATTCTGGTGTAGGGAGGAATGCTGTGGACTCTGATGTAATGGAGGACTCAGATTTGAGGGGGGAACTGTGACATATGTAGGGGCACATTCACAAATGCTTTGATTTCTGAAGAGCGATACGCAAACAAATCGCTCTTCATAGAGCATTTTAGAGGTGGCAAGAAGGTGTTGTATCGCCTCCACACCACCTGCTTTAACCCCTTGAAACCCCACACTGCACACAGTTGCGGGGAGCTTGCAAAGTGCCGTCATTCACTTGACTGGGTCAAAGTCAACAGGTGCTACACCTGCTGAAAGCAAAAAGGGGTATAATTGCAGCTGCTGCATTTGCCTCTACAGCTAAAAGGCGGTAGCGGTTGAGGGGTGGTAAAAGAATGGCACAGCTGCAGAGTTTTCCTGCCCCTCAACCTTTAGTGTAAACAATTAAATGTTTTAACCCTTTCATGCCTATGCCTATGTATGACATTTGGTGTTTACAAGTTAAAATCCATATTTTTGGCTAGAAAATTACTTAGAACCCCCAAACATTATATATATATTTTTAGCAGAGAATCTAGAGAATAAAATGGCGATTGTTGCAATATTTTATGTCATACGGTATTTGTGCGGCGGTGTTTTAAACACAACTTTTTGGGAAAAATTTACTTTCATGAATTTTAAAAAAATGAAAAAGTAAAATTAGCCCAATTTTTTTGCATAATGTGAAAGATGATGTTATGCCGAGTAAATAGATACCAAGCATGACACGCTTTATAATTGCACGCACTCGTGGAATGGCGACAAACTACGGTAACTAAAAATCTCTATAGGCGACGCTTTAAACTTTTTTTACGGTTACCAGGTTAGAGTTACAGAGTAGGCCTAGTGCTATAATTATTGCTCTCGCTCTTACGATCGCGGCGATACCTCACATGTGTTATTTGAACACCGTTTTCATATGCGGGCACGACTTCCGTATGCGCTTTCTTTGCTGCGCAAGCTCGCGGGGAGGGGGGCGCTTTAAAATTTTTTTTTTTTTGTTTTCTTATTTATTTATTTTTTTTTTCTAATATTACATTTTTTTTTTTTTTTTTTACATTTTGATCACTTTTATTGCTGTCACAAGGAATGTAAACATCCCTTGTGACAGCAATAGGTCGTGACAGGTACTCTTTATGGAGGGATCGGGGTCTAAAAGACCTCCGAGCCCTCCTTTGCACTTCAAAGTATTCAGATCGCCGAAAACGGCGATTCTGAATACTGTGTACTTTTTTAAATCCGGCGCCATTGGCAGCCGAGAAACCCGGAAGTGACGTCATGACGCCGCTTCCGTGGTTTCAATGCGCACACTGAATCAAAGCCGTTTACGGCTTTGTTTCAGAGCGCGCCGAGACGCTGGAGGCGCCGGATCGTGGATCGGGTCTCCCGGTGGGACGGGAGGCCCGGTCAGAGCGGCGAGAGGCGGCGGGAGGGGGGGATGTCCCCTCCCGCTCCTCCGGCATAACAACCGAGCGGCTTTTAGCCGCATCGGTTGTTATGTTTGGAAAGCCGATCGCCCGCTCTAAACAACGGTACCGGGATGATGCCTGCGGCTGCAGGCATCATCCCGGTACAACCCCTGAAAGCCGAGGACGCATATATGCGTACGCTCGGCGTGAAAGGGTTAATAAGTAAAAAATAAAGTGTTTTATTTTTATTTTTTAACATTGATAAGTGATAACATTGATAAAAATGCTTTAATGCATTTTAAAATGTTTGTTCACATTTATTTATAAGGTTGTGTGTGTGTGTGTGTGTGTGTATATATATATATATATATATATATATATTTAAAAATATATATACACACACACGTGTGTTTGAGCTTTGGGGTGCACACCCTAATGCAATAGGCTGCGCACACCTATGATTAACATGACAGCTTAGTAACTTATTTATTTTCATAAACTTACCCAGTTAAGTAACTAAAAATAATTTGACTATATTGGTAAAGATTTTATATTACCTAGTACTATTTTTGAGTGACTTTAAGCACTTTAGACCTTTAAAACCATACTGAACTTTACTTCCCAAACACATGAAAGCAAACATTGCTCAAACAAACAATACAGATCTATGTAATCTTAGTTGAGTAACCAAACATCCAAGTCCCACAATAAACGAGCATTACAAGGAAAACAGAAAAGAGGATTATTCCAGTTCGAACGACGGCCCTATAAAATAAAATATGGTAAATGCAGTACACTAGCAACAAAACTGACACTCTAATACCAGGATCAAACATTCAAATTTGTATTTATTATATTAAAAAATGTTTGCAACAGCAACTCCTTTTATGGCTTAAACCTCTTCAGGAAATAAGCATATACAATCTGACAAATGAACATGCAGTATATGACAGAAGTACACATATAAATGTATGTGTATTTAAAGGAAAAACTTTTTTTTGTTGTTGGATAGAGCGGAGAAGGATTACAACGCTTGTTAATTTTTTATTTCATTTTTTGCAGTCTGTGCATTAAGGAGATTCACCCTATCCATTTGGCCTGTTTACTATTATCATTGACAGTCAAAGTAAAAGAAATGGGCAGCGAGCCCTCTCACCAGTGTTGTGGCTGTAAAACGAGCCCCCCAGTCTCTCCACAGAATGCCTCTGAAGATTAAGTGATGGGCATTAATAGTACAAGAACAGATAAAGATACACTGGGGCAAGGGGGAGTAGTGGAGCTGCTTTCCTGAAACTGTTCAGATAGGTTCTTTCTTGATGCAGAGGGAACTGAAGAGAGCACATCTGCTGCATACTGACCAGACTGTTTAGAGGCCAGACCAGTGAAGATAACCGAGGCAGCGCAGCACAATACCATACCCTCCTATCCCCTTAGTACTGTACCCTCCCGACCTGCCTGCACCATACCCCCCTGAATCTTACCCTCCTGACCTGCCTTCACCATACCCTCCTGACCTTCCTGCACCTTGCCCTCCTGACCTCTCCTGGTTCCTTAGTTTTGTACCTTCTGACCTCCCTGCATCATGCCCTCCTGACCCCCCTATACCATACCCTCCTAACCCTCCAGACCCCTTAGTACTGTACCCTCCTGACCTTCCTGTACTGTGCCCAATACCATGCCCCCCTGGCCCCTTAGTACCGTGCCCTCCTGACCCCCAGAACCATGCCCTCCTGACCTCCCAAGTACTATATCCTCCTGACCCCTCTACC
This sequence comes from Rana temporaria, assembly GCF_905171775.1. Taxonomy (NCBI): domain Eukaryota; kingdom Metazoa; phylum Chordata; class Amphibia; order Anura; family Ranidae; genus Rana; species Rana temporaria. The sequence goes on along the minus strand of NC_053489.1, from coordinate 461,064,710 downwards.
CTACTGACCCCTATACATTGCTCTTTATACTGATGACCTCTGTAAACTTCTCTTCATCCTAGTCATGGACACAGTGAGGCATGGGCACAGTAAGGCATGGGCACAGTGGGGCATGGACACAGAGAGGCATGCACATGGACACAGTGAGGCAAAGTGAGGCACAGTGAGGCAAGCAGATGGACACCCTAGGCTTATACTCAAGTCAATACGTTTTCCCATTTTTTTTGTGGTAAAATTAGGTGTCTCGGCTTATATTCGGATCGGCTTATACTCGAGTATATACGGTAATATTCTAAGCTGGGAGGACACTGTGGGTCTTTCATCATCCCTGCTACTCAAAGTACAAGGCTTGCCTGGCCTGGGACATTACTACTATAGGTGCCCCAGAGCTGTCCACTTAGGGACTGTTCAGCAGAGCTACTATAAAAAATCGTGTCCTCATTGTTCCAGTTAGGATTTAGTTAGTTGCTGCAATAAAACTTAAAAATATTCAACATTTATGGACTATGTTCCTGAATCAGTGTGGGAAGTTGCTGTTCGCTTGGCTGCTGCACTAGTGGGAATAGAACCTGGGACTTTAAACTAGCGGCCCTAGTGCAGGGTAGCGCTGCATTTCTGCAGTCCAGCATCGGGCTACAGGCTTAAGAGTTTGCAATTTAAAGAAGATATAAGGCCAATCTGTACAAGATAGGAGGAACCCATGATACACCTACAGAGGGAGCTGTGACTATTACGTGTTCAGTATATGAAGGTGATGTCACTAGGCCCTATGGCAATGATTAAAGAATAATTCTAGGCATTGGCATGTTCAGGGCCGTCTTTACCGCAGGGCAAATGGGGCAGGTGCCCTGGGCCCTGTCACTGTTGGGGGCCCAAAGCAACCCCCAGGGCCCCAGATGACAACCCCCTTTTTTTATTTATTTTTAAATAAAAAAAATATTTTTTTATTTATTTTTAAATAAAAACATTTTTTTTTTTAATATATTTTTATTTTATTTTTTATTAAAGGGCCAATTTTTTTTTTAGAGGTCTGGGGGTCCCCAGGGGCCCGTAGTTCCCCAGGGCCCCGGATGACAACCCCCCTTTTTATATATATATATATATATATATATATATATATATATATATATATATATATACAGGGAGTGCAGAATTATTAGGCAAATGAGTATTTTGACCACATCATCCTCTTTATGCATGTTGTCTTACTCCAAGCTGTATAGGCTCGAAAGCCTACTACCAATTAAGCATATTAGGTGATGTGCATCTCTGTAATGAGAAGGTGTGTGGTCTAATGACATCAACACCCTATATCAGGTGTGCATAATTATTAGTCAACCTTCTTTCCTTTGGCAAAATGGGTCAAAAGAAGGACTTGACAGGCTCAGAAAAGTCAAAAATAGTGAGATATCTTGCAGAGGGATGCAGCACTCTTAAAATTGCAAAGCTTCTGAAGCGTGATCATCGAACAATCAAGTGTTTCATTCAAAATAGTCAACAGGGTCGCAAGAAGCGTGTGGAAAAACCAAGGCGCAAAATAACTGCCCATGAACTGAGAAAAGTCAAGCGTGCAGCTGCCAAGATGCCACTTGCCACCAGTTTGGCCATATTTCAGAGCTGCAACATCACTGGGGTGCCCAAAAGCACAAGGTGTGCAATACTCAGAGACATGGCCAAGGTAAGAAAGGCTGAAAGACGACGACCACTGAACAAGACACACAAGCTGAAACGTCAAGACTGGGCCAAGAAATATCTCAAGAATGATTTTTCTAAGGTTTTATGGACTGCTGAAATGAGAGTGAGTCTTGATGGGCCAGATGGATGGGCCCGTGGCTGGATTGGTAAAGGGCAGAGAGCTCCAGTCCGACTCAGACGCCAGCAAGGTGGAGGTGGAGTACTGGTTTGGGCTGGTATCATCAAAGATGAGCTTGTGGGGCCTTTTCGGGTTGAGGATGGAGTCAAGCTCAACTCCCAGTCCTACTGCCAGTTTCTGGAAGACACCTTCTTCAAGCAGTGGTACAGGAAGAAGTCTGCATCCTTCAAGAAAAACATGATTTTCATGCAGGACAATGCTCCATCACACGCGTCCAAGTACTCCACAGCGTGGCTGGCAAGAAAGGGTATAAAAGAAGAAAAACTAATGACATGGCCTCCTTGTTCACCTGATCTGAACCCCATTGAGAACCTGTGGTCCATCATCAAATGTGAGATTTACAAGGAGGGAAAACAGTACACCTCTCTGAACAGTGTCTGGGAGGCTGTGGTTGCTGCTGCACGCAATGTTGATGGTGAACAGATCAAAACACTGACAGAATCCATGGATGGCAGGCTTTTGAGTGTCCTTGCAAAGAAAGGTGGCTATATTGGTCACTGATTTGTTTTTGTTTTGTTTTTGAATGTCAGAAATGTATATTTGTGAATGTTGAGATGTTATATTGGTTTCACTGTTAAAAATAAATAATTGAAATGGGTATATATATTTTTTTTGTTAAGTTGCCTAATAATTCTGCACAGTAATAGTAGTCACCTGCACACACATATATCCCCCTAAACTAGAAACAAACTAAAAACTACTTCCAAAAATATTCAGCTTTGATATTAATGAGTTTTTTGGGTTCATTGAGAACATGGTTGTTGTTCAATAATAAAATGAATCCTCAAAAATACAACGTGCCTAATAATTCTGCACTACCTGTATATATTATATAATATAAATGTTATTATTAGTATTATTATTAAAGGACCCAGAGGTCCCCAGGGCCCCAGATGGCAACCCCCTTTTTAAAATATATTTTTTTATATATATTTTTTATTTCTTTTTTTCTTTTTATTAAAGGGCCCAGAGGTCCCCAGGGCCCCGGATGGCTACACCCCTTTTTTTATATATATTTTTCTTTATTTCTTTCTTTATTTCTTTTTTTGTAAAGGGCCCCCCGCTTCTAAATTCGCGGCAGCCCCCCCCCCCTGCTTCTCAATTTCAGACGGCAGCACCCCCCCATCCCGGTTCTCTGCTCCAGGGGGCCCATGCCTGAAGCTGTGTAAGTGGCCCCATAATTCCTGATGGCGGCCCTGCCGCCCGTTAAGCCCCTGTGCTGCCCAAAAATCAGGCTGAAAATCATCAACGTGCACTTCTCCCTTCCTGCCACTGGGTGCTGCTTGTATATAAAAGTGAATTAGAATGTGATTTTATAACATCCCCAGTTTGCTCTTCCCGAGGCTGACTTCTTCATGTCCTGCTCCTCAAGGTATGTCACTGTTTGCTAATCTATATTGTAAATAGAAGTTTACTGTAGAGTGTGCCCAAAGTCTTTATAATATTTGATGATTCACTGCAGGTCTGGTCAGTGTTTTAAAAAGTTCCTCTATTTTACACATGGCATGGCATGGGGTTACAGCACCGTCTGTCCATTCTGCTTTAGCACCATGGGACCCCATGCCATGCCATGTGTAAAATAGAGGAACTCTTTAAATCACAGACCAGACCTGCAGTCCAGGCTGAGTAAGGCCTCAGAGCACATGGCATTACTGTCTGTATTTAACTGCTTGATGGGCTTATTTTGGGCCTGGCTGGTTCACATGTATGTGTTTTGGAGGCCCACATTTGCGCAGGCACAGCAGCCCATTCATTTGAATAGGCCGCCATGCCTGCGTTTCCTTCAAAGAAAAGCGCATGCCTCATGTAATAGGCTGCGCACACGGCACGTCTATGCCCATCAAGCACTGAAATACAGCACTGTCTGTCCATTCTGCTGTCTGCTGTGACTTATCTGCAGTTCCCGCACTGTCAAACTTGCTGCATTTTTAGATGTTTAGGTCACGCTTTTAAAAACACAGTGCGTTTGTGTGTGCAAGAACTGCAGGTAAGTAGCATGGTGCAAAAGCAGAATGGATTTCAAGGCAACTGTATTTTTAAAATGCTGAATGCACCTTTTTTCTGCAGGAAACAAAGGCATGGCAGCCCATTCAAATCAATGGGCTGCTGTTCCTGCACAAATGAGGACTGCCCAAAACATACATGTGAACCAGCCAGGCCCAAAATAAGCTGGAGGGGGGCCCAACAAAAATGTTTGCCCAGGGCCCAAACCATATTAAAGATGGCCCTGGGCATGTTATCCATAGTTACATTGGTCCAGCTTGGACCAATGTAACTATGTATATATACCATACCTTGTCAATGCCACTGGAAGCTGGAAATCACTGAAGTAGACACTGCTCCTGTGCTAAGTGGCTGGCTTGATGCATTGTGCATACAGGAGGTTGGCTGCTCAGCATAGGCACCATTCAGGGAGAGCTTTGCATTTCCCTAATAAAGTGTTATCTGAACAAGTTGGATATTGTGACATCACTACCTGGTATTTCCAATCAGGGAATGCTTTTTCTAAACTTCCCACCTCCTGTATTCACAAGGCAGGAGAGCAGCCGCTTGGCACAGAACTCAGAAGCGAGTGCAGATCACTGAAGTAGCATTGTCTTCTTCCAGGGGCATTAACCAGGTATGCCATATACATAGTTACATTGGTCAAAGCTGGACCAATGTAACCATGTATAACATGCAGATGCCTGGAATTCTTCTCTAAACCATTTTAAGCACCATAGTTTATGTCAGCATAATAATTTGGCTCCTCCTGACAGCTTTTCCTCTTCAGTTCCTGGCTGGCTGGATCAGTGCCATTTCCGTATTAAATTGCAGTAAAGTGCTACTACCCTAAAACTATTCTCCTAAGCCAGTCTCTGTACCAAATACTAGTACATCACATACAGCATACAGTGTTGCTGTGTGGCCAGGGATAACGCTCTTTGATATCTTCACATTGGGTGCTAGACAACCTTTTTTTGGCATTGCTTTCAAGTCAGCTTTAAATAAAATATACTGTACATCAGGGAAGCCCAACCTTTTGAAGAGAAGGGGCCACTTAAGCGACTTGGTAACCGGTCGCGGGCCACAATGAGCGGAGCAGGTGAATGGCAGCCCACTCGGCTCTATAGAGCCCACTCTACTCTCAGCACACCAAACTCGCAGGTAATAGAAGTCTATGGCTCAGTGCAGGTAACCCACAGGTGCACAATCTCTGTACCTGTGGATCATTTTGAAAGCAGCCCTGTAACCACTGCAGAACAGATATGCCCATATATACACTGTGATTTTAGTAATAAACTTACCGTATTTTCCGGTGTATAAGGCGACCCGGGGTATAAGACGACCCCCTAATTTTACAGTTATTTTAAGAGTTTTTGCATGTACTCACCATATAAGACGACTCCCCCTTCTGAGGCTTCAAATTTCTTCCTTCTTGTGGTTGTAAACGTTGCCAGAGGCTAGGTAGAAGTAACTTCAGCTGTGGGACTACAAGGCTCAGCACCATGCTGTCTCTTCACAGGGGGAGGCTTTGTGGGAGAGTGGGCAGGTAACATGGCAGACCTCTTAGGGAGGGAGAGGAGTCCAGATGAGGTTGTTGCTGCTGTCTCCTCCATGTCAGATACCTGATCGTCATGTGGGTCAGACACAGGCAGTGAGCTCGGCAGCGGGATGTCTTTGTTCCGATCGGCGCCATTTTGGTCCGGAAGCTGTGGGGGCTGCATGTAGTAAGTAGCCTGCATGCTCCTGATGATCGTGTCTATCCCCTGTTCTAGTGGAGAGGAGCTCGGGTGGGCAGCTGGATGGCTCTGTGGAGGAGCGGAGCTCCGGGATTAAGCAGCCATATTCAATTGCAGCGGGACCACGCCCCCGTGATGTATTACAGCACATCCAGCGGCTATCCGAGGGACTGACCCGGCGTATAAGACGACCCCTGCTTTTTGGCTGTATTTTTTTAGTGTAAAAAGTCGTCTTATACGCCGGACAATACGGTACCTTTAATAACAGTATTCTATTCTATTTTATTCCATCCCAGAGCAGAAGGTAGCAGGAGGTAATGGCCACATCAGAGGGTTCCATGGGCCACATGTGGCCCCCAGGCCACTGTTTGAACACCCATTCTGTACATATTAGATGGCTATTAGATGTCAGGAAATTACTTAAAATACTTGATTTGAGTTATTAACAAAGATTGATAGCTCTTTCAGACATGAAAACTACCATAGAGATAAGAGAGTGGTTGGACAAATTTAGGCATAATCCAACCACCTTCAGGCATCCAAAAAACTGTTCTTTCCTAAGCCCAAGTGGTCAAATAGGATGACTGTTCATGTTTAGTTCCTTATTGTTAGAGTTTAAATACACCTTCAGGAATAGTATTATCTCTATCATGGCAAGGACATTTGTATTGTAGGAGCCTGGCCTAGCTGTAACCTATCTGTCAGCTGGGTAAACTGGTTGTATAGCTTGGGAGAGTCCCAGTCTTTGTAATTCATGAGATTTGTTAAGATCTTAGATAACAGTAACACCGTGTTTGAAACCTAAACTGATAACAGAAAAGTATGACTGATAGACCTTGTAGGAATGGCATGTTTTCATCATTTCAGGAGAGCCTAAAACAAATAACATCTGCTAGTTTATTTACTTCCCATTAGGCAATGTGAATTTACCATATAATTGCATCTGCGTCTATTTTTAACACATTCAGTTTAAAAAAAAAAAAAAATTTGACTTGATTTATTAGTAATAAATAACAACCACATTTATATGATCCATTTTCTTTTGCTCTTTAATCTGTTGAGCACCTGCTAGCAATAACAATACCAACATAAATTGTGCTCTTTAGTTTTTGGTAAAAGCCCAATAAGCCATACAAAGAAGATTCCACAAAAAAGGGCACACTGTGGCATTGCACATTTCTATCTAGGGGGCTGAGCAGGGTTGATTATTAGATAAAGGGGATGTAGGATTTATTGTGTACCCCCTGTGAACAGAGATGCTTTTTAAGGTCAAGAAAATTCTAATCAACAAACTTTTTCCCAGACTTGGAAATGTTATGTAAAAAGTTCACCGCTGAAGTGGCCTGATGGTCTGATGTGTGTACACACCATCAGTTCAAAATCCGATCGGGGTAAGAACGTGGTGACGTAAAACACACGACATGCTGAAAAAAACGAAGTTCAATGCTTCCAAGCATGCGTCGACTTGATTCTGAGCATGCGCGGGTTTTGAACCGATGCTTTTCTGTACTAACCATCGGTTTGGTCTGATGGGGCAGCGGTCCATCGGTTCGGTTTTGAAGCATGTTTTAAAATTTTGGACCAAAGGAAAACAGACCGATAGCCTATACACACGGTCGGTTTGGTCCGATGAAAATTAACTTCGGTTCATTCTCATTGGACCAAACCGACCGTGTGTACAGGACCTTAGGTAAATTTAGTTTTCAACCTCCCTGTAATCAGGGAGAGCAGTAATCATTTGTTAGTGCCTGTTTTAGGTTCTGCTGGTGTAGACTCTGCTACTTTCCCCTGCATCCCATTGAACTCTGGGATATAGTGGGTGGAAAAGCATTGATCCTAGCCCGCATATTCATGCCTCTTAAGCCAATCTCTGGGCAGGAGAGTGAATAACCAGCAGGGGGCTGAGAGGGTTATAAATAGGCTGGGGCCTGGAAAAGCTTCCTCTTGTTCCTGAAGGAATAAGACCCAGCCTTAGGGCTAAGGCAACCCTGGGAGACTACCTGCAGCTTCAAAGATTTCTTTTTGGTGTCCCTGCTCCTGGCTTGGGCTCAGGGACCCCCAGCCTAGCCTCCTGAAAGCATGCAGAAAGCTCATCTGAGGATCCAGGTCACAGGCAACAAGAACAGAAGCTGACTGGTACCGCAGGTGGCAACACAGTACACTGGGCACCAGGGCCGGTGCTACCACTAGGCAAACTAGACAGCCACCTAGGGCGCACTGCTGCCTAGGGAACCCGACCACTGTTGTTTCTACTCTCTTCTCACTGCAGCAAGCAACTAAGTCTCAGGATCAGCAGGCACCCGCTGCTCCATTCACACATAATATCAGAGACGCAGCAGAATAAATGGAAGCAATAAACAATCATTGATGGGCACTGGTAGGCTGCCTTTGATGGTCGCTGGTGAGGCTGCATTAATGGACGCTGGTGAGGCTGCATTTGATGGGAGCTGGTGGGCTGCATTTGATGGGCACTTCACTAAAAAGGTGGGGTATAAACGGGCAGGGCAGAGGGGGTGGAGCCAGAGGTGGAGTCAAGGGGAGGGGCTGTAAAATGAGGTTTTGCCTAGGGTGTCAAAAAACCTTCCACCAGCCCTGCTTAGCACAGTTAGTATCTGCTAAGTGTGTTCTAAAGACTTGTCTTTGCACTATATGGTAGAGATTACTACAGTACATCCAGGTTTATACTACTTGTTGAGAATTCCTTGTTTGGAATCTAGTTACCATTCACATTAAAGAGGGTGGTTCTCACCCTGAAAGCAAGGGCAGATCTGGGGGGGGAAACGGGGCAATTTCCCCCCTGAGAAATTAGTTGCGGGCGGGAAAGTGGGCGGGCCAGGCTGCCGGGTAGCTCAGTGTGTGAGTGTGCAGGCGGTTCGGCAGCGGGTGAGAGAGAGGACGGTCAGCTGGGAGGCTCGATGCGTGAGCAGGCGGCTGGCAAATCAGCAAGCTGGGGGGCAGGGGAGCAGAGAGATGACATCATCTCTCACCGCCCCACATCCACACTGCATCACTGCGGTAACTTCCGCCCTCACTGTGCAGGCAGCATGGGCAGCAGAGAGATTACATCATTTCTCTGCTGCCTGACTCTGGGTGGGACAAAGCAAGAGACAAGCAAAACACCACCTTAGCAGACAAGTGACAATCCGCAAGGTGTGGCAGGTGACGTGGCAAGTGACAATTCACAACGTGTGGCATGTGACGTGGCAAGTGACAATCCGCAAAGTGTGGCAGGTGACGTGACAAGTGACAATCTGTATCTGGTGACAGGCAAGTGACAATCTGAAATGTGTGGCAGGCGACGTGGCAAGTGACAACCTGCAAAACATGTGGCAGGTGACATGCCAAGTGACAATCCACAACGTGTGTCAGGCGATGTGGCAAGTGACAATTCGCAATGTGTGGCAGGTGACCTCTGCCTGAAAGGGTAGATCAGAGTTAGAGTCCTCCATTACCATTTTATTAAACGTTTTTGGAGTATCACAAGGCTCACCCTCCCCTATGCCAGTTCTTTCAGCAAATCAACTGCAAAAAAAAAGATTATTTTACGCCCTCAGGAATTATGGGGCCCCTTACACAGCTTCAGGCATGGGCCCTCCTGGAGCAGAGAACCGGGGGGGGGGGGGGGGTGCTGCCGCCTGAAATTGAGAAGCGGGAGGGGCTGCCGCGAATTGAGAAGCAAGGGGGGGCCCTTTACAAAAAAAAATAAGAACTAAAGAAAAATATATATAAACAAAGGGGGGTAGCCACCCGGGGCCCTGAGGACCTCTGGGCCCTTTAATAAAAAAAAATACAAAATATATATTTATTTATTTTTAAAAAAAGGGGGGTTGCCATCTGGGGCCCTTTAATAATAAAAAATATATACATATATATATATATATATATATATATATATATATATATATATATGCATATACACACACACACACAAATTATTATATATTTTTTTTATAACAAGAAATTACAAAAAACCGGGGGTTGCCATCCATAAAAAAAAAAAGGGGGGGTTGCCATCCAGGGCCCTGGGGACCTCTGAGCCCTTTAATAATAATATATATATATATATATATATATATATATATATATATATATATATATAAAAGAAATAAAAAAATATAAAAAAATATATAAAACATTAAATAAAAAAAAGGGGAAGGGGGGGTTGTCATCCGGGCCCCTGGGGACCTCCGGGCCCCTTACAGGTGTATTGCCTGTACCCCCCTGATGGCGGCACTGGGGGCAGGACCCAGGTCCCCAAATACTTTTTAGGACAAATACTAGTCAACCAACATTAGAATTCTTCTATAGCCTATGGGCAGAGCATTTCACCATAAATGGCCGCTTGCTGCGATCGTATGTTTTTAGCTACTTCGTCGATTCTTCCTGTCTCTCTATGTCGAATCTTTTCTCTCTATGTCAAATCTTTTCTCTCTATGTCGAATCTTTTCTCTCTATGTCGAATCTTCTTCATGTCTCTATAATGTCGAATCTTTTCTCTCAATGTCGAATCTTTTCTCTTTATGTAGAATAATATTGGACTAATAGAGTTAAGGTTAGGCACATTCGACCGCAACGAAAACGAAAATAAAGCATTTGTTTATGTTGGATCTTTCGTTTTTCGCTTTCTGTGCTTTCGTTATCGTTTGTTAAAACGATAACGAAAATACCTGAAATTCGGCCGAAAATGCATTCGGACGAAAACGAATGCACATGACTAGTTAACACAACTGAAGTGTGGATGGCCATTTAACAATATAATTTTTAACTTTTAAGCATTGGCTGCTATGCCTACAATCTGAGACTATGGGGGTAATATACTTTATGATCCTGCAGTCCAGGAAAATAGCGCCCAATTAAGGCCAATTGAGACTTCAACCCTCAGAAACTGGGCGCACATGCAAATGGAAAGCAGGGCTGAACATGCCTGTCAGATCACATATGTCAGAATAGTGGAAGTCAAAGGGTCTCAAACCTGAAAAATCCAAAGTTCTCACTGAAGGCTTATATTCAAGTTATTTGCCATAAAAAGTGTATGGGGAACCGGGTCCTGCCCCAGGGGACATGTACCAATGGGAAAAAAATGTTTTTTAAACAGGCCGTTTTTTCTGGAGTAGTGATTTTAATAATGTTTAAAGTGAAAAATAAAATGTTTAAATTCCATTAGCCACTTAAGACCCGGACCATTATGCAGGTTAAGGACCTTGCCCCTTTTTGCGATTCGGCACAGCGTCGCTTTAACTGACGGTCATGAGACGTGGCTCCCAAACAAAATTGGCATCCTTTTTTTCCCACAAATAGAGATTTATTTTGGTGGTATTTGATCACCTCTGCGGTTTTTATTTTTTGCGCTATAAACAAAAATAGAGCGACAATTTAAAAAAAAATTCAATATTTTTTACTTTTTGCTATAATAAATATCCCCCAAAAATATATATTAAAAACCTACCTATTTTTGGTAAAAAAAATCGCAATAAGCGTTATTGATTGGTTTGCGCAAAATTTATAGTGTTTAGAAAATAGGGGATAGTTTTATTGCATTTTTTTTTATATTTTTTTTTTACTACTAATGGCGGTGATCAGCAATTTTTTTCATGACTGCGACATTATGGCGGACACATCGGACACTTTTGACACATTTGTGGGACCATTGTCATTTTCACAGCAAAAAGTGCTATAAAAATGCATTGTTTACTGTGAAAATGCCAATTGCAGTTTAGGAGTTAATCACTAGGGGGCGCTGTAGGGGTTAAGTGTGACCTCACATGTGTTTCTAACTGTAGGGGGCAGGGAACAGACGATCAATGACACTGCACACACCTCTCTTCCCGTTCTTCAGCTCCGGTGACCGATCGCGGGACACCAGCGGTGATTGGGTCCGCAGGTCCCGCGGGCGCGGTCACGGAGTTTCGGACCGGGTGGCGAGGCGCGCCGGCGGCGGCGCGCTTGCGAACCCACGGCTGGGCTTAAGGAATCAGTCGTGCCATTCTGCCGACGTATATCAGCGTGAAGGGGTCCTAAAGTGGTTAAAGGGTTTGTAAAGGTATATATATATTTTTTAAATAACAAACATGTCATACTTACCTCCACTGTTCGTTTTGCACAGAGTGGCCCCAATCCTGGACTTCTGGGGTCCCTCGGTGGCTATCTCGGCTCCTCCCTGCAAGAGCTAACCCCCTTCTTGGGAAGCGCTCTCCCAAGGGGGTTAGCTTGCGGGCGCGCTCCCATGATACAGCAGGTCCTAGAGTGCCAGGTGTTTTTTCACCTTAATGCATAGGATGTATTAAGGTGAAAAAAACACAAAGTTTTACAACCCCTTTAAATATCATGCCTGGGGGTGTACTTAGTATGCCTGTAAAGTAGTGCATCTTTCCCATGTGTATTACTGTACCGCAGCAAAAGGAAAGAAAGAAGAAAGAAAGAAAAGGAGCTCTTATTTATATTTGCATAGTCTTTACTGATTTACATCAGCAGAACAAATGTAGGAAGTGATGCACTGATGATTGAGTGAGCCACCACCGCATGGACTGAGGCTTACCAGAAAATAAATAAATAACAGCGTTATCTATTATTCCACAGTAGGATATCCAGGGGAATGTAGTCACAACACAGGATGAAATCAGATGTGCAGCATAGATCTTAGGCCACAGAATCCACGGAGGGATACACCAGACTCGGCACAGACAAATCCTCTTAGACCGTTTCAGGAACCCAACGATATGTCATATAGGAAGAGAACCGCACATAGCGTAATACGTCCAAAAGTTTTTATTTAAAAAGTAAAAACCTACTTACAGCAATAAAGTGTATCACAGGCATATAGGAAGCAAATGCCGGCCGGCATAAACAGGAGCCCTTAATCCTCGTACGAACGCGATGACGTCACTGCACGCCGTTGACCCAGACGCGTTTCGTCATACGTTGACGTTTTCAATATCCTACACTTACCCAGCAAATGAGCAGCACCTCCTTTTTCCTCAAGAGGGACATCGCCATGTCCACCTAGATGGAGATCCTGACAAGCACAGGAACTTGCACTCTTTTGATCGCAGCTGCAAATATTTGAGCGCAACCACGATTCAAATTTTTTCAATTTTCGTTTATTTGCAGATATGCAAATCTGTATTTCTACATTTAACAATATTTGAAGGTAAACTTAAGGGAGTTCAATAACAAATGGTGTCCCTGGGAAAGCAGCAGGTGAATTACAAAGACAAAGGCCCAGTTTGAACCCTGGTTCACACTAACAGCAGGAGGAAATCGTGCGAGTTCAGCTGAACTCACACGATTTCATTCCCACATGTCAGTCCCAACTGCAGTGGGAATTACAAAGACATCTGTACAGGTTTCTGCACCGATGTCAATAAAAAATTGCACCAGAAGTTGCCAAAAATTAGTACAGAAACTACTTTTGGAAATTGCATCGCTGCACCAATTAGAACAGTGCAATTGACATATTACACCAATGTGAACCAGTGCTGACACATACAACACTGCCTATCCACCAGCTATATATATATATATATATATATATATATATATATATATATATACATATACATATACATACATATATACTGTATATACACACACACACAAATGTTTTGCCTTGCAATTCTATTTTATACTGATTAAGTTGTTTTTTGAGAGTTCACATATACAACGTACTAAAGCACGAAAGTGCTGTCAAGGGGCCAGATTCACGTAGATCAGCGGATCTATAGATCCGCTCGATCTATGTGATTTAAGATCCACTCCCGCAAGTTTGAGAGGCAAGTGGCTAATTCACAAACCACTTACCTCCAAACTTGTGGCGGCGGATCCTAAATCCCCCGGCGGAATTCAAATTCCGCGGCTAGGGGCAGTGTACTATTTAAATCAGGCGCGTTCCCGCGCCGATTTAAATGCGCATGCGCCGTCCGGGGAATTTCCCGGCGTGCATTGCTCCCACTGATGTCACTAGGACGTCAGTGGTTTCGACGTGAGTGTGACTTGCGACGCGCGTGTTTGTGAATCGGCGTACGCAAACGATGTTAGAAAATTCAAATTCGACGCGGGAACGCCGGCTATACTTAACATTGGCTGCGCCTGATAAAAGCAGCGGTAAGTATACGACGGGAAAGCCGCTACGGAAACGTCGTAAGAAGACTGCGTCGGGTCCGCGTACGTTTGTGAATTTGCGTATCTCGCTGATTTACATATTATTCAAGGTAAATCAGCGGGAACGGCCCCGGCGCCATTTTTAAATCGAAAATAAGATCCGACAGTGTAACACATTGTAACACTGTCGGATCTAAGCCCTATCTATGCGTATCTGATTCTATGAATCAGGCGCATAGATAGGACCAGTGTAAGTCAGAGATACGATGGTGTATCTGTAGATACACCGTCGTATCTCTTTGTGAATCTGGCCCATAGTATCTATCATGCAAGTTAACAATACAGAGCATATTTATATTTAACCCTCTCTGAGCAGATAGCTTCTGTACAATGCATGCATGCATACATAATATATGCAGTTTATTTATTTGTTTCTGTCATTGAGCATGTTAGTATAATAATCACTTAATATACTGTGATCACATAATCTAAGTACTAATTAAAATCAGACACCTAATCCAGGTTTATATAATTACTTTTTATTCCCCTAGTATTAAAATAAAGTTCTTAATTCCAGCTATATATATATATCCATGTTTACCTTACTTAGCAACATCTAATTAAAAAAAATCTTGATCAAATATTAATAGAGTTGAACTTCAGTGCAACTGTTTTCTTTTCAAACTGTGAAAGATAGACAAAAGAGCTTAGTAAAGTATAATGCTACACTGCGTATTTAATATAATGAACCTCATCCGAGCACAAGCAGTTTTATTTGATGCTGAACCATAGCAACAATATGTTTATCCAATGTGTGAACAGCTGTTCATCTCCCATTGTTAGCAACTGACTTGTACTGTGCTATTGTGGTACAATTACAAGGCAAGTTCATACTTTGCAGTGTATCTAGATCTCATATGGCCTTATTTCCTAAAGCTGAACTCTGGGCAGATGTAAAGGACACAAATTTACCTTAGAATGTATGGGCCAGATTCAGGTACAATTGCGGCGGCGCAACGTAACCCGTTTGCGTTACACCGCCGCAAGTTTTCAGTGTAAGTGCCTGATCCACAAAGCACTTACCTGTAAACTTGCGGCGGTGTATCGTAAACACGTCCGGCGCAAGCCCGCCCAATTCAAATGGGGCGTGTACCATTTAAATTAGGCACGCTCCCGCGCCGGACATACTGCGCATGCTCAGTTTAGAAATTCCCGCCGTGCTTTGCGCGATGTGACGTCATTTTTTAGAACGGCGACGTGCGTAGCGTCCATTCGTATTCCCGGACGTCTTACACCAAAACAAAAAAAAATTGAAATTCGACCCGGGAACGACGGCCATACTTTAACATGGCTCGACTAAAGTTAAGCTATGTTAAAGCAGGTGTAACTTTGCGACAGGAAAAAATTACTAGCGACGACGTAACGAACGCGAAAACCTTTGTGGATCGCCGTAAATCCTCATTTGCATACCCGACGCTGGAATACGACGCAAAATCCCCCCAGCGGCGGCCGAAGTATTGCATCCTAAGATCCGACGGTGTAAGTCAATTACACCTGTCGGATCTTAGGGCTATCTATGCGGAACTGATTCTATGAATCAGCCGCATAGATAGGACAAGAGATACGACGGTGTATCAGGAGATACGCTGTCGTATCTATTCTGTGAATCTGGCCCTAAGTTCCTTGGGGGCAAGGACTGATACGTGTGCAATAATATATGTAAAGCCCTGAGTAAATTGACAGCGCTATATAAGTACCTGTAATAAAGTAAAGCAGTTCTGCATTCATTAATATGTCATTTTAAATGCATGCAGTGTAAGTACATGAATTTGTCTTGTTTTAAAATATTGCAGTTCCCGTTAGGCAGAGCTGCACCACACACTTATGTATTTCAAATTTGTATGTAGCAGTTTGTCTAGACTTAAGTTTATTGTGTCATTATAATTTTTTTTTTTTTTTTACAAAAGATGCTGAGGATGCCTGCACATGTTGGGCCAGATTCTCGTAGATCAGCGTATTTTTGTTCCGGCGTAGCGTATCCTATTTACGCTACGCCTCCGCAATTTAGACGGGCAAGTGCTGTATTCTCAAAGCACTTGCTCCGTAAGTTGCAGCGGCGTAGTGTAAATAGTCCGGCGTAAGCCCGCCTAATTCAAATGTGGAACAGGGGGGCGTGTTTTATGTAAATAACTTGTGACCCGACGTGATTGACGTTTTTCACGAGCGGCGCATGCGCCGTCCGTGGAATATCCCAGTGTGCATTGCTTCAAA
The DNA here is from genome assembly GCF_905171775.1 of Rana temporaria. Classification (NCBI taxonomy): domain Eukaryota; kingdom Metazoa; phylum Chordata; class Amphibia; order Anura; family Ranidae; genus Rana; species Rana temporaria. Next base: position 461,048,747 of record NC_053489.1, on the reverse strand, counting down.
GTACGCCGCAAGGACGTATTGGTTTCAACGTGAACGTAAATTACGTCCAGCCCCATTCACGGACGACTTACGCAAACAACGTAAAATATTCAAAATTTGACGCGGGAACGACGTCCATACTTAACATTGGTACCTCGAATGTACGCCTCATATAGCAGGGGTAACTTTACGCCGGGAAAAGCCTAACGTAAACGGTGTATCTGTACTGCGTCAGCCGGGCGTACATTCGTGAATTCGCGTATCTAGCTGAAAAATCATTTTCCTTTAAAGCATGATAGTCATTTTGCTGTGTCATTTATCCATCTCCTGTGTCCCCTGTCTTCTCCCCCTCCCCCTCCCTGTCAGGTCAGGAGTCAGTATTTTGATGTAAAAAGTATCTTAAAATCCATCATTATAGAATTATCCAATTCAATTTGTAGGAATTGTGCCCGTGTGGGGTGCAGCGTGTGATTGTCATTGTTTTGCGGGCAATACCTTTCTTGCAGCTTCCCTGGCTGTGCCTGTGCTCTCCTCTGCTCCGGGATCCCCGCTGGTGTCGGCCTGCTCCATGCACTGGGGAGGGGGCCGCGGGTGTAGGGTGGGAAGAGAGCGGAGGAGGGGGGGGCGGTGTCCTTCTGGCGTCTGCCCGCTCCCTGCGCTGAGGGAGGGGCTGCGGGCATCGGGCGGGAGGAGAGCGGAGAGGGGGAGCCGATGTCCTGCTGGCGTCAGCCCGCTCCTTGCGCTGGGGAGGGGGGGCACGGGCGTCAGCCAGAAGGAGAGGAGAAGACCTCCGGCGAGTTTGCAAATAGAGTGTAATCATTCTGCAAGGTGGATTAAAAAAAAGTTAAACTAATTTTACTAGGGCTTATTTTCAGGGTAGGGCTTATATTGCAGCCCTCCCCAAGAATCATGCTAGATCTTATTATCGGGGCAGGTCTTATTTTCGGGGAAACACGGTATGCCTCCACTGTGCAGCTGGGGTCCCTCAGCGGCTGTCTCGGGACCTCTCCGCAAGAACTAACCACCTTCATGCGAACAAGCTCGCATGGTGGTTAGTTCTTGTGGGCGCGCTCCAGTGATACAGCCGGCGGCTATAGCCGCTCACTGTATCACTCGGCCCCCCCATTGGATGTGATTGAAATCAGCGTGAGCCAATGGCTGCACTGCTTTCAATCAACCAATGAATGAGCCGAGAAGCCGGGCGAGAAGCCTGCGCATTCACGGCGCAGGACTTTCGAGGGGTCAGGTAAGTAAACGGGGGGCTCGGGGGGCCGCTAATTCACAGATGTTTTTTCACTTTAATGCATAGAATGCATTAAGGTGAATTTTTTTTTTACCTTTACACCTTTAAGTCTATGGCTAGCTTCACATTTCTGTCAGGATATAAATATAGGATCTCCTGGCAGATTTTAAAGATGCATGCTCAGGGGCTGTCATCCCTCTTGTTGAGGGACTGCTTGGTGAGTTATTGTCCTGGAACATGCATGTCCGTATCAACTGTCAGGACTCAGGAAACACATTCTGATTCTTTGACTTACTAGGTAGTGATCAGCCTGACAACCCCAGAACATGCACCTTCCTAACAAGCCAGGAATAGCGTCCCCCCTATTTCTCTCTGAGATTCTTGCCTCCTCGATACCTACTTTAACCCTGCACAAGCACCTCCATTCACTTGAATTGGTCACGATCACCAGGTGTACAGGAGGTATATTTCCTGCCACAGCTGCTAAGCAACATGTGTACACCCCTAGCGTTAGAGGTGCGGTCAAGTCATGGTTTTTACCCCCAACCTTACCTGCAGCCAGCAACAATGTCTTTGATTACCACCTCACCGTTAACAGAGTCATCAGACCAGTGTAGCTAAAATTAATGTTCCTGATTTCCACCACACAAGATCAGTGCAGACAGCAAAAGTTTTCCTGATCACCACCACATCAGTCCCAGTGTCTCCAGAGCAGTGTAAGTCAGTAACAGTGTTCCTGACTGATGCTAAAAAAAGTTCCAGTGTCACCAGACCAGTGGAGCCAGCAATAGTGTTGATAATCCTTATCACACCAGTGCAGTGTTGCCTCTGGCTGCCACCTGTACTGATCTTGGCCTGTATATTGACCATGCTTCTGCCTGCTGCCTGGACCATAGATACACTTCTGTTCTTCCTTTATTTTGCCTCCTGTGCTTCCTGGCTGATGAACATGGCATTCCTGGGGGCAACCAGGTACCAGTAGAAGAGGCTTGCTTGGCTTACAGGAATGGGGACTGGTATAGGTGACACTACACTAAGCTATATTCCCTGATCACTTGTAAAAGGCGACTATTACTATACATTGGTTTTGATACAATTGGTTGATTTGTGTGGTACACAAGACACAATGGACCAGATTCAGAAAGTCTTACGACGGGCGTATCAGTAGATACGCCATCGTAAGTCCGAATCCGCGCCGTCGCAACTTTAAGTGTATGCTCAAACTGAGATACGCTTAAATGTTGCTAAGATACAACCGGCGTAAGTCTCCTACACTGTCGTATCTTAACTGCATATTTACACTGGCCGCTAGGGGCGTGTACGCTGATTTATGCCTAGAATATGTAAATCAGCTAGATACGCCTATTCACGAACGTACGCCCGGCCGTCGCAGTAAAGATACGCCGTTTACGTAAGGGGTTTTCAGGCGTAACGATAAACCACCAAAAAGATGGCGCAGCCAATGTTAAGTATGGACGTCGGAACCGCGTCAAATTTTTCAAATTTTACGTCATTTGCATAACTCGTTCGTGAATGGGGCTGGCTGTAATTTACGTTCACGTCGAAGCATTGACGATTTGCCAACGTCATTTGGAGCATGCGCACTGGGATACGTCCACGCGCCGTTCGTTAGAAACATCAAATACGTGGGGTCACTAGTATTTTGCATAGAACACGCCCCCAACCAGCCTATTTTTAATTAGGCGTGCTTACGCCAGCCCAGTTACACTGTGCCGCTGTAAGTTACAGCACAACTTCTTTGTGAATACAGGACCTGCTGCTCTAACTTACGGCGGCGTAGTGTATCTGAGATACGCTACGCCCGCCGAATTCTATCTGAATCTACCCCAATGTCTAGTACAATGTCTGTAATTTGGTCCAGGATGTGCTGGTCCTGACTGAAAAGATTGGCCCATCTGTCTTGATCTTTTCAGTCAGGACCAGCACATCCTGGACCAAATTACAGTAACCGTGATTTTAACCTGCTATAACTGCAATGTTTTTATCTAACTGTTTGTATATATAAAATAAAGATAAATTATATTTTTATTCTGTGGCATATGTATTCATTAAGCCCTACAAGTTACACACAAAGTCCCACCCCACTCCATTTTTGTTATTGATTTTTGCTTGATTAAGAGACATAAGGCTGAATAGTTTCTATGCTAGATTCACTATTTAGTATTTGTATATTGTGATCATGTCTCATGGTATTTTTCTCTTCTCTAGGAAGAATACATTTATTGTTTATAATCATTCCTCATAACTAAGGTCCTCCAGCCCCCTTATTACTTGTGTTGCCCTTCTCTGGACTCTCTCCAATTCCAGCACATCCTTCCTGAGGAATTGACATAATAATCAAGTGTAGGGCTCCACTTCTTATCTTCTTATAGTGATGAAATCAAAATGTGAATATACGGTATATGCACCAAAAAAATACTAATAAATATCTTAACTGAAACATTGACATCAAATAAGTTGCTCTAATATTTATAATACAAAATTTGTGAGAAAAAAAAACCACTTCAAATGGCACTCCACCCAAAAATGTCAGAAACCTATGTGCTCCAATAATATGTGATTATAAGATCTTAAAAGTTCATTAAGGTGTCCACAGAGATTAAAGCAATTTTTAAGAGCTCTGTTATGTTTCAGGTTGTCAGTAAAAATAGTGCTCTGTCAGTAAATGTTTCATGTTTTGTTAGTAAAAAAAATGCTGCGGGAGGTTGGCAGCACTGGTTATAGGATTTGGGGAATGGGTGATGATGAGAGGTTGTGGACAGGAAAGTTAATTGCAGAGGAGATCTTGGATTCCCATGCAGTGATGCAGTGCCTATAGGATTGAATACTCTTAAAAGGTTATATTTTATTGTTAGAAGATTATTTTTATTTCATGTAGTCCTGTTCTTTCTTCTGGCCCTCAAAGCTGTATATTCAGCCAGCATCAACAGTTGTGAAATTCCCTGAGTGAATAGCTATTTTAGGGAAAGAAACAAAACATCCATAAAGGTTGGCCATTCCTGCAGACGATTACCAAATGCATATGTGTTGATGAACTCTTGAACCCTGTTTGAGTTTATCAGTTAAGCAAAAGAACTGCATAGATCAGCTGAACTCTGTGCTGTTTTTCCAGCATCTCCAGGTAATATCTACAAAATCTATTGCACACTTATCAGTGTCTAGATATACAATCACAGATTGGGAATCTATATAAGTCTCTTTTGAGTCTCCTTAAAGCGGTAGTAAAGCCGCTGCTTTTTTTTTTTTTCATACCTGAAAAGCAAAAGCCATAATGAGCTAGTATGCACCCGTTGCCCACTCTGCCCAGTAAGCCCTGAACCAAGAATTAGAAGATAATGGAGAGCTGTCTCTCTTCTGTGCTAGAAGTTTAGCTGTACAGACCCAGAGTATGAGTACTGCTAATGCACGTTTGTATGTTTACTTCATTATATTATATATATTTACTCCATTCACATATATTGTTTATTTACAGATGTATACTATCACACCACTATTTTTTGTATACTTCATGTATAGCCAAGCGCATCTTATCTATACAATTACTCTAAAACGAATAAAATAAATAAATAAAGATCAAAATATACAGTATACATAGGATTTTCACATTAAGAATCCCATTAGAGGGGTTACAGGTTCAGGATTCTGTGCAGGCGAGAGGTTTACTGGACATTCATAGACAATCCCCTTTGTCATTTCCCTCCTTATCATTTCCCCGCTTTCCTCTTTGCCTGCACTGTATCCTGACACATACCTATATATATATATATATATAGACATCCTTTTATATATATCTGGTTTGATGACAGGTTTGATGTAATGTCTGTTTATTGTGCATGTCATCTTTATTCATATGATGCCTACACAGTATCCTGACATATACCAAAACATTTTTTATTTATTTATTTTTTACATTTGTCTTTACTTTTAATTTCCAGTGTATAGTATACACTTAGCAGGACTCACCTTACTTTTCACTTATTTATTTTACACGGTGTACATATTCATTTCACATTTGTGTTATATATCACACTAATATTTGAATCACTTATGATACACATACACAACCTTTGTCCATTTCCAGCTGTACAATCAATTTTTCCTCATTTCACTGTACAGCATGCCTTGCCCATGTACGAGAGATTTTATTATTTTCTCTTTATTAACTTTATGTCCTCGTGCTGCAACACACATCACACATTTATTCACTGGCACATGGGGCCCATACACATCCACACTCATGTAACAATAGGTGCTTTTGTCTTTTTGTTTTGTTGTTTTTACATCTGTGTAACATTCACCATCTAAACGTTTTTTGTAGAGATATTTTCTATACATCCTTGTATGTACATGAAGGTATACACGTGTAGATCACCAGGCACATATTTTCCCTCTTTCATTAGAGGGTTTTTTCACATGACACTCCCATCCACTTATTGGTTTGTCAACTAATTAGACAATTAGACACCATCTGTTTTCTGGGGTCTTCAGTCATATGGTCTCATTAAGGTTGTGTATATATTTGATATCATTTGTTAGCTATGACTAAGCACTAGTTTCAGTGCGAAACGCGTCAGTGGTTGGGTTTTAATTATTTTTTTTTCATTCAAATTTTAAGTTTATTTTCAATAAAATAAGATACAATAAAATTAAAATTGCGGAATATATATCAATGACATATAAATACAGTTAATAAAATAAATTTCACATCAAATATACCCTTTCGATTATCCTCCTTCCACACCTAGCAAGCCTATAGGCTTAGTATCACGTAAATAAGGATATAGAATAAAATTATCTAAAGTGATAATTTATAGCTAATAAAAAAAAAAATTCTCATATATCAAGGAATTCACAAACCTCTAAATACCATTCGATAAAATAAATAACATGGCGCATATACCAGATTAAATTTGAATCTACTAAAAGGATAGATGTATAGAACCTTTCCACCTCCCCGACACCCCTAATGGGATCAACCTGTGTATAAGAGGTAGAGCAATCCCCACAATCCAACCTCCCACCAAAAATCAAAATTGGATCAAATTGGTATCCAAAAACATTTCCCTAAAATCTTCAACCGACTTGAATTCCCAAGAGAAAAGGGGGAATTCTACAATTATGTTTATATAAACATATCCTTCCTAAGTAGAACTGAACGAGGATGTAATAAACTAAGGATATCATCCTTATATGAAAAAAAAATAAGAGAAGAAGCAAAAATAAGAAAAAAATAAGAGAGAAAAGAAAGAAAGGAGAGTTAAAGAAGGAAACAAGAAGAGTAAGAGAAATAGGCAGCCCGCCTGCCAATAGTTGACTTTAATTCGAAGTCACAGGTACAATCAGTGCAATTATAGGGTATAAGAAATTCCCATGTAATTCAACCATGGTTCCCATATTTCATGGAAAAGAGTAGACTTATCTAACATGGAACAGATCCTCTTTTCTTGTTCCATAATCCACGTTACTTTTCTCTTCATGTATAAGATGGAAACTGTGGGTTTCTTCCATGCAGCCGCAATAGTGATTCTGGCTCCCGTCATAATGAATAGGATGAGCTGTCTGGTAACCTTGGAAACCTGAGGTAACATACCATTTAGTAATGCAATAGATGGAGACTGATGTAAGATACATCCCGTGACTCGTCTGACAATATTAAACACCTTATTCCAGTACCCCCGTATCCTGGGACATTCCCACCATATATGTAACATAGATCCTAATCCTTGACAATTCCTGAAGCACAAGGGTGAAGATGATGGATACATAGAGACCAGTCTTAGAGGGACTAGATACCATCTAGTATAAATTTTTACGTTAGCTTCTATAAGTGATATACTCAAAAAGCCTTTAATAGACCTAAGATAATTTTTACACCAGTCTGTTACGTCCCATTCATCCTGAAGTTCTCTTTCCCAAGCCAGCATATGAGGTAGTTTTGTTTCATTCTTAGCAAGCGATTTATAAATAACCGAAATATTACCTTTTCTGGTTAAAGCCTGGTCACAATTACTTTCATAAGGTGTCAAGAGTCCAGAGATCAAATCACTATTCCATAGACTTTGAGCATGGTCATGTAATTGGGAGAATCTCGTTCTTTCTGAGAGAGGAAGACCAAAATTATTCATAAAATGTTTTTCAGGAAGGGGACCCAAGCGTGAAAAAAAGCGCCCTATACGGTACAACCCCTTGTCATGCCACCATTTGAAGGAATCAATGTCAATTTTAGAAATCAATAATGGGTCTCTAAATATATTCGATAAAGGTCGACCCTTAGAGATCAGAGAAGGATTGTTTTTGAGTGAATCCCATAAGACCAAAGCTTGAGATAGAGTCGGTGATAATATAGAAGGCCTATTTTTGGTAGAGCTCCATATTAAATCCTCTATCGTAAGATTCGGGGACGCCTGTTCTTCTATATCAATCCAATCAGGGCGGTTATGTCCGAGATAAATTTCTGATAATTGCGCTAATCTCGCTGATTGATAATACCATAGTAAGTTTGGAACCCCCAGACCACCTTGTTCAGGTAAATTAAAAAGAGTACGGGATGGAAGGCGTGGACCCTTTTTGTTCCAAATAAACTTAGTAATCTTACTTTGAAAGGACTTCAAATGACTTTTCATTATAGGAACAGGTAACGACCGAAAAAGATACAAAAGTCTAGGGAGAAGAGTCATTTTGACAGAATTAATTCTGCCAATCCAGCCTATATTCTGAGTACCCCAGTCATTCAAATCCTGCTCAAGTTTCCTGTACATAGGGGGATAAATAGCCAAATATAAATTCTGAATATTCGGAGTCAAGTTAATCCCTAGGTATTTGATATAAGAAGTGTCCCATTTGAATCTATATTTTTTTTTCAAAATAGAAACCGTGGATTCGGAAAGCGATATATTGAGGGCCCTAGACTTGACTATATTTACAGCGAGACCTGAAACCGCAGAGAAATCGTCCAGAAGTGAATATACTTCAGGAAGAGAGGTTTCAGGGGCGGTGAGAAAAAGTAAAAGATCGTCTGTGAATAATGCGCACTTATGTTCTCTTTTGGCGCAGCGGACTCCCCTGATATTCGAGTTATCACGAATAGCTATAGCCAGGGATTCAATAACAATTGCAAATATCAGGGGAGATAAAGGACATCCCTGCCTTGTGCCCCTATGGATTCCAATAGATTCAGAGAAAATACCCTGTAAGCGTATTTTAGCCTCAGGGGAAGAATAAAGAGCAGATATGACGCCCAAACATTTTAAGCCAAATCCCCAACGTCTCATTTCTGCGAACATAAATGGCCAAATCATTTGGAGGGCGGCTGATTCTATAATATATTGCAACTTGACTCCTGTTGATGTGAACACATTATTGCACTACTTATACATGAAGGGGAAACAGAGCAAAAAAACAAGAATATAGTCATCAACGAGTCTCTTGTTGATATGGGCACCCCTCCTCATGCGTGCACTCTGACACCTGCTGGGGATTCTATGTCTGACGAACAAATCTCGTCTCATTTGCTACCCACCTCATCACTACCTTCTTTGGGTCCTGCTACACCTGCAGCTCTATATTCTTCTATAGTTAGGGAAGGAATAATACCTACAATGGCTGACCACATGATTCCTATTGTGACTCCCTCTCAAGACCCTATACATGTAAATCCAAACACTGAACATGCTCCTGAAGTTTCTTTCAATGTTACTGATCTGTATAACAGGATTTCTGAAATGCTGGACAGGGGTTTAACACAAACTGCCGAGAAAATCACTAAAGATATTAGGGCTGACTTCCAATGTCTTGGCAACAGGATTGATTCTATAGAACATAAGTTGGATATTAACGTTTCAAAAATTGATCAACATACTGACCATCTACATTTCATGCAAGAACAACTGGAGGCTGCTCAGGCTAGGATTGATGATTTAGAGAACCGCTCAAGGAGAGATAACTTCAGGGTCAGGGGTCTTCCTGAATCCATTATAGACGTTCACTCAGCAATACAGGACATTATAAAAATTCTAATTCCATCTATACCTGTTCCAAAAATGGAACTGGACAGGGCTCATAGATCATTAGGCCCACTGAGAAAAGATGGTTTACCCAGAGATGTGGTAGTCAAACCTCATTATTACTCCACTAAAGAGGACATTATGAAAAGGTCTAGACAACTGGAGAATCTCCAATACCAAGGTGCTAAAATACAAATATTTTCTGACATTTCACCTTACACCATTCAGAGGAGGAGAGCGATGAAACCTTTGTTGTCAGCCCTCATAAGCAATGACATCAAATATAAATGGGCCTTCCCATTTGCCTTGCAGTTCAATTTTAATGGCAGACACCATGTAGTGCATAGTTTCCAAGAAGGTGAAAAACTTTTACTTGATCTGAAAATTATCTCACTTGGACAGGCTATGGACACTACTCAACCTCAACAACCCTCAGCCAAGAGGAATACACCTACTAGTCCAACTCTTTTTTTTTTCCTTTTCTGGATGTTTACGGTATTTGGCTTGTTTATAGAATAGGATTGAATGTTCTATTTAATATATAATATATATATATATATATATTACATCCCTTTTTATTTTTTATTATATATATATATATATATATATATATATATATATATATATATATATATATATATATATATATATATTTTTAAATTCTGGGTTCACATTTTTATAAGGATTGTTGGGTTTTATTTTATTTTGCTGTGACTTGTAGTGCTGTCCTTCTTTTAATAAAGGCTACAATTTGTTCAGAGTGATACAGGTGATACACACCTGGCCCGGGGACATGCTTGACGTCTTACCAGATCGCAAGCTTCTTATCAACAAACAATATTTCTGCTGCTGACACATGGGAATCTGCCATCCACAGTTTCCTGTGCAGCCTTGATCATTTGCTGCTATTTGCTATTAAGGTTCCAGGGCCCCCCTTACTTTAAATTAATATAATAATTTCACACAGCCAATACAGGTTTTTCATTGTCGCTGGGCCCACTCTTTTTCCATCTCTATGTGCCCCCTCGTGTGAGATTTGTTCTCCCCGATCGGCCCTTGGCTGCTCAGCGAGTGGCTTCTCCTGCACAGAAATTCTCCTGACGAAGCAACTATCGTTGCGAAACTAGTAGAGATCTGACTTGTATGACCCCCTTCATCTCACCGCCATCCCTTGTTTAGGGTCTACACCATCTCGGTGACTCGGACGGCTGGTCGTACAAATGTCCACTATTTTATACTAGTGCTTTTGATGTATTTTGTATTTTTTAATCATGTGTGTCTCCTATTTGCTGATATTTTGTCAAATAAATCGTTCCAATTTTTACCTCTACTATATTCTTCTTCTTAAATTCCCTTACCTAGTACCGCTATAGTCCCTCTGCCCCTATTTGTTACAAGGGTTCTTTTTGAGCCTTGGGGTCCCATTAACCTTTATTCTATTTAAAATTGATGGTTAGGATGATGGTACTATAATTTTATGTCTATCCTTTATACTAAGAGGCTTTCATAAAAATCATTGTTCAGAGTGCGGCTGTCCAGAGACAATTTTTGTTCCTACTGCTAATACATGGTATACTATACCATCAACAAATATAAACATACTAAGCAAGATGAGCAACATGGACCCAGACAAATAGCATTGAAGGACAGGGAGGTAGTGTGTAAGCCTATATTATTGATGGCATTTTTTTATTGACAGTCAGCAACATGATGTGTGAGTGTTTGTATGCCACTCCAGGAAACCCTGCTGCCCTAGGCCTATCAGAAACTTTGTTAAACAATTTTACAATCATTTTCTACTAAATAACATCTATGGATAACATTCTCTACATTTGGATATGAAGAGATTGCATGAAAATATGTACAGTCTTGAAAAAATAGGACATGTGATAGGTTTGACCACCTTAGCAAAATCCATGATACATAGATGATAAATGTAGCACCAGCTGGGGCACCTATAATAACTTCCCAGCAACGCTGGGTAGAAAAACTACACAGGGACATTTTTTTTCGCTCCTCTGAGTGGCACCTGCAGAGGGAGAGAGGATGAGACTGTGCTTGTCCCTGCAAGGAGAGCTGTGACTGTCTGCCAGTGTAACCAAGGAACAGGATCAGCCCCTAACAATGAGTAAAGGAGGACTTTTTATTGACTGGGTGGGCAGGAGAATTCTGACTGGCTGCCAGTACTGCTAAGCTCCACCCACAGCTGCACTGCAGAGGGAGGGGTTGATATTCGCCATAGTCATATCCTGAGGAGAAAAAGCTGTCCTCTTCCAGTTGGGAGGAAGTGGCAGTGCATGATGGAAGTGTAGTTCTCTGGAAGCAATCCCGAATAAAAGAAAGGCTGTGTAAGAGAACAAGTCTCAGGAGGATTGTAGGAGCAGGAGGAGAGATATGGAAGCCTGAAGCTGCAAGGGGCAGAGGATAAGAGAGGACCTCTGTGCAATTAGTGCCACCATGAGTTGCTGGGGGCATGTGAAGAAAGGGAAAAGAAGCACAGGTGTTGTAACAGTGTCCTGTGCACCTTCCCAGAGACCGTTGCAAAGTGAAAGCCAGATACCATGCTGTCGTTCTAAATGGTACACAGCAGCCAGCACAGCAAAAGGAAATTGCAAACAAATAATAACAGGTAAAAGTGCAGCGATAATAAGAACGGTTGCTATGTAGTAAGAGGCAAAAGTCCGCCGGATTTTCCGGTGGGAAAAAAGAGAACTGTTTTTTTTTGTCTGGCAGTTTTTGGTCAGTTTCCTGTCGGAAAAACTGCGAGGACCATACACACGGCCGGGATTCCCGGCCAAAAGCTCTCCTCGCAGTTTTCCTGTCAGGATAACTGATCGTGTGTACGAGGCTTCAGAGTTCGTCCTGTCATTTGAATATGGAGTCAACTAGATAACATCATTGGAACATCAGTGGGAGGACAGTTGAGGAAAACAAGTACTGAGTCTTCAAAGCTTGTGGTGAAACTTCACCAATGGATCAAGGACTTAACATCTGTAGCCACTAGCATGAATAAAAGACATTCACTCCTTCCTTCCCAGTACCGTTACCAGAATCATATCCATATATTTACATGTTGTAACCAAGAAATGAAAAAAGGTTCCACATAGTGTGATATCATTGATAAAAAGAGTATTTAATAAAATGAAGATTAGGAACACTCACATTTGTGTAGATATAAAAGGCTTGTAGAAGTAACTGCAGAGTAACGCGATGACATTGGCAGGACTCGTCCCGATGCATTTAGTCTAGAGACATCATCTGGGGTGTGAGCCTGCCCTAGTCATTGAGCTTAAATAAAGAATGTGACCCCGAAATGAGATACTAACTGGCGATTCAAGCCTCAATAGGAGAAATGAAGGTTATTCATGTCTCTGAGATTGGCATGACACTTTATTGGTCAAAATAGCAAATGCGGGTAGAGCCTCGGTATGAGACACACGTTGTCAAGTGGATGGAACGGTAATGACGTATTTGGTACAAGCCTCGCTTTGAAACAGTCAATCCAAATACTGTGGGTGTCTGCGGATCAAGCCTCACTTTGAGAAAGCAAGAAAAGCCTGTGTGTCAACCGCTTCAATAGCCAAAAGACCTCTAACCCATACTACAGTACAGTGGCGGCTGGTGCTCAAATTTTTTTGGGGGGGGCGCAAACAAATGAAAAAAAAAACAATTGCAGCCTCACTGTGCCCATCAAATGCAGCCACTGTGCCCATCAAATGCAGCCACTGGGCCCATCAAACACAGCCACTGTGCCATGCCATCAAACGCAGCCACTGTGCCATGCCATCAAACGCAGCCACTGTGTAATGCCATCAAACGCAGCCACTGTGCCATCAATTGTCACCACTGTGCCATGCCATCAAACGCAGCCATTGTGCCATGCCATCAAACGCAGCCACTGTGCCATCAATTGTCACCACTGTGCCATGCCATCAAACGCAGCCACTGTGCCATGCCATCAAACACAGCCCCTGTGCCATGCCATCAAACGCAGCCACTGTGCCCATCAATTGTCGCCACTGTGCCCTTTAATTGTCGTCACTGTGCCCTTTGTCGTCACTGTGCTCTTTGTCGCCACTGTGCCAATTGTCGCCACTGTGCCCTTTGTCACCACTGTGCCAATTGTCACCACTGTGCCAATTATCGCCACTGTGCCCCAGTAATTATCGCCACTGTGCCACAGTAATTATCGCCACTTGCGCTGGGCAATTTGTACGCCCAGCGCAAACTTGTTCCTCCTAAAAGCAGGGGCAACTTAGCAACAGACGTCCACAGGTCAGCTGGAGAGCAGCTACAGCAGCACCGTTACGGACGAGCTGAGAAAGCTGAGCACCCACACTTGCAGGACAACACATCTGTATGCCAACATGCTAGGGGCAGCCATGGTCCTAGCAATACTACTGTGTGAACCGACTCGTAGGAGGGCACGGGAGAAGATATACCGCTTGCGCATGAACATCTTTGGCATGGGTGATTCGGAGGTCTTTCGCATTTTCAGATTCAGTCCTGAAGCCATCCAGGAATTAGCCAGAACCCTGCATGATGACATCACCAGCAAGACACATCGTGCACATGCAGTGCAGCCACTGGTCAAGGTCCTGGCAACACTGCATTTCCTTGCAAGTGGCTCTTTTCAGCGTACAAGTGGAGTTGTGGCTGGGATGTCACAATCCTCCATGAGCAGATGTGTGCACCAGGTTGTCCCCGCAATCCTCAGACACATGTCCCACCACATCATCAAACCCACCCAGGAGCATCTGCGGGTGAAGGCAATGGCGGATTTCTATCAAATTGCAGGATTCCCACGCACTGTGGGGGCCATTGATTGCACACATGTGGCACTACGGCCCCCCCGTGACACAGAGCACATATACTGCAATCGAAAGCACTGGCATTCCATCAACGTACAGGTGATAGCCGATGCCCAATGCCTCATATGGCACATCCGTGCCAAACACCCAGGGTCCAGCCATGACAGCTTCATATACTGTCAAAGCCCCATCTCCACAGAATTTGAACAGAACGTGTATGGGCCAGTGTTGCTCACGAATATTCGTATTGCGAATATTCGGCTCGAATATGGCATATTCGAGTATTCGCGATATATTTCGAATTTCGCAATGAATATTCGCAATTCCGAATATTCGCATTTTTTCAATTTTATTTTTAAAACAGATCACATCCTATCGACGTCTAAAAGCATTGCTGGTATGATTAGAGACCCTGGGCCGAGTAGCTAAGCTGAGGCGATCCTTTTATGTTGCCGAATATAAAAAAAAAAAATTGCGAATTTTCGCTAATGCGAATGCGAAAATGATTGCGAATTTTCGATAACTGTGGTAGTAGAACTCTGATTGTCTCTGATGCAAAAGGGGGGGGCTTTGTGTATGTTTCTGTTATGAATATTTGTATGTTTGATATTATTTTTTTTTGTAAGAAGGAAAAAATTGCGCATACCTTGAAAAAAGGGGAGAATACAGCAGCAACTCAAAAATTTTATACAACATAAATTAATACAAGACAGAAAATGGAGTCGCTCTACAAGAATAAAAAATATGTCTAGTGACAAGACATGTGGGCAAATTATAAAATAAGCAAGCGCAAATAACTTGTGAAATACACAGTGAAACAAATATATAAAGAAATATAGTCCCAATAATAGAAAAATAATCTTTCATAAAAATGTCTTTGATATGTGAAGTGAAAAAAAGTCCAAAGCATGCAGCATGAACGTGTTCAATCTTCAAGGTGTTTGATTGACAAACGGCTGTGACAGATGGATAGAGTAAAGAATCACCACCAATGCAAAACACTTTTTATTTTCTATTGTAAAATATCACGAATATTCTGAGCCAATCAGAGTGCTCCTTCCGCATTTGCCGAATATTCGCAATTATTTTGTATTGTAAAATATCAAGAATATTCTGAGCCAATCAGAGTGCTCCTTCCGCATTTGCCGAATATTCGCAATTATTTTGTATTGTAAAATATCAAGAATATTCTGAGCCAATCAGAGTGCTCCTTCCGCATTTGCCGAATATTCGCAATTATTTTGTATTGTAAAATATCACAAATATTCTGAGCCAATCAGAGTGCTCCTACCGCAGTTATCGAAAATTCGCAATTATTTTCGCATTCGCAATAGCGAAAATTCGCAATTATTTCATTTCGATAAAATATCACGAATATTCGAATTTAGCGAATATATCTCGAATATTCGACTATATATTCGAGATATATCGCGAAATCGAATATGGCGTATTCTGCTCAACACTAGTATGGGGACAGCTGGCTGGTTGGTGAGTGACATGGGTGTCAGGCATGACTGTCCGCCCCCATGATGCAGACATCACGAGGGGCACATGCATGACTAACATCCGCCTGTCTTTTCCCTTACAGGTGATGCGGCATATGCACTTGCACCCCATCTCATGACTCCATTCCGGAACCCCCAAACCCCAGGAGAGCAAAGATACAATGAAGCACACGCACGTACCCGTGGAGTGGTGGAACGCACCTTTAGCCTCCTGAAGTCCCGTTTCCGATGCCTGGATAAGTCTGAGGGTACCCTGTTGTATTCCCCAAACTTTGTGTGCCAGATCATCGGGGCATGTTGCATTCTGCACAACTACGCCATGAGAAAGGGCCTGGAGATTGAGCTACGTGATGACCTGACCCCCGAACCACGCAATCCCCCCTAACCAACGCTACCCGGTCTACTGAGGGAAGAGCAGTCAGGAGTTGTCTCGTGGAACGTATCTTTGCACGTTAAACACACACATTCATCATGGCACAAGGAGAATGCATGCATGCACACCACTGTGGTCCCTAGCACACACCCCACATCCTCATCAAATTGGATTAGACCAAAGTACACCGCACGGTACTTGGGAGCAGCAACGCCACGCCAAGGCTCCAATTATGTCGCTGTACATTCATACACCATTCACACGGCAGAGGGTGACACCCCTTTGCCGGCAGGAGTGACACCCCACCTCCCCCCCCCATTTACACACCAGTCACACTGTAGTTTACACTCCTCACCGTGTGTATGAACTACAACGCAAACAATACAACTCAAACTTTGAGCATAACAAAAAAAAAAAAAATACTGCTCATACTTTGAGCATAGTCAAATCCAAAAATCCAGCTCATACTCTGAGCATAAAGATAAATCATAATCAAACTCATACTCTGAGCATAAAGAAAAATCATAATCCAGCTCATACTCTGAGCATAAAGAAAAAAATAAAAAATAAACGAGCAGAAGTGTCCCAAAAATTGAACATTCATCTGCTCTTCCGTTTGCCCAGGCTGGTGCCACGGGTGCCACGGCTCTGGCTCCTCAGTTGGCGGGATGGAGCCTGGGGTGGGGAGGGAGGGGGGAGGAGCATCATCCTCTGCTTGGTCACTCCTGGCAGGGGGTGCCTGCCTAGGGTTGCCACCTCATCCCTTTAAAACAGAACACATATGAATTACACAGGTTCTGAGGCTAATTTAATTTGGATAAGGCTCCACTTGAGTTCAATTACCCCCTTAATCAGCCACAGAACCTGTGTAATTCATGTGTTCTGTTTTAAAGGGATGAGGTGGCAACCCTTTGCCTGCCTGCCCTCCATAGCGTTGGCCAGGCGGGTGAGCACAGAGTTGGTCTGTGCCAGCATCCTAAGCTGGCGGGTTGTGTTCTGATGCTGGTGCCGCCGGGTTTGTCTCCCCTCCTCACGCACAGCAGCAGTGTTGGCCTCTACAGCCCCTGCCAACCTGCTTACCTCCGCTGTGAGCACTGCTGTGGCGGAATGCTGCTCCACCATGCAGGTGACCATCGCCACACTGTTGGAGCTCACTTCCTGCAGGCTCTTAGTAGTTTTGCTGCCCTGATCAGCCTTCAGGGTGAGGGCCTGCTGTAATGTGGCTGCGCATGCAGCCTGAGACTTGGCAGAGGAGGCCAGGCTGTCCGCCACTCGTCGAAGGTCACCCACCATAGCCCCGATATGGCGGGTCTGCCGGCCCTGCTCCTCCTGCAGCCCTTCTCGGAGGCCCCTGGGTAGACCCCTCGTCTTCCGAAGAGCCTTCCTGGGAGAAGGAGAGGCTGGGGCCCGTCCAGATGGGGAAGACGGGGAGGGGCTTGCCCTGGAGTGGGTTGCCCTGGAGGGGGCTGCCCTGGAGGGGGTTGACCTGATGGTCGGGGAGGTGGTGGGGAGTCCAGGGATGCTGGAATCCTCCTTGAGGTATATGGAGTCCTCCTGGTGGAGGTCAATTGACTCCTCCACAACAACCTCGATAGATGTCCTATGGGCACTCCCCTCCACCAACATGCCCAGGATTTCAAGGGGGGCCGACTGGACCACATGATGTTCTGGGGATGGCGTGGGTCGCCCTGCAACCAACGACGGCCCAGCTTCATCCTCAACATCTGCGGATGACACAAAAAAAACATGCTGTTAGACCCACACACTTGTCACATGTTCCCTTCCACCCCCTCCCATCCTACCATATAGGAGATAAAACACACTTACCTGACCCCAAGTCCCGAACAGTGGAGTCATATCCTGGGACGCCCTCCACCTGCTCCTGCGACAGACACTGAGCAATAATCTCCTCCTCCGGTGTCAACCACAATGGACAGGCTGGTCCTCCACCCGTGCCACTGGCATGCTTTCGAAACAGGACCAATTTGTCCCGGACCCGACGCCGCATGTCATTTCGTTTATTTTGTATATCATCCCAACTCCGGGTCTCATTGCCAATGGCATTAATGTCCAGGGTGATACTTTCAAAAATTGCCCTCCTCTGTGCCTTGCTTGTATTCTTGCGCTGGGCACCATGCAGGGCGGCGTCGTATTTGGTCAGTGCCGCCAACATAACCTCCATCTCCGCTGCATTAAAATTATGCTTCCTCTTTTTCTCCTTCTGAGGAGTTGCCATCTCACGCTCAAACAAAATTACCTTGCTCAGGGGGGGGAAAAAGCAGGATGTAATTTTGCGGCGGACGGGGCGCATGTCTGGGCGTATTTATGCGCTCGGCGTAAGCCGGTGGGCCGGCGTATCCCAGGAAGTAGGACCGGCGTAGTTGTGAGCATGCGCACAGGGAAGCGATCGTACGTCCACGGGACTGTGCATGCTCCGTCGAGCGTAATCCACTGCTCAACGTTCAGCCCATCATTTGCATAAGGGAACACCCATTTACACTTACACCGGCTTGCGCCTTCAAAATTCCGGTACGCCGGCGCAAAGTTACGCGCAAATGCTTGCTGAATACTATGCTAACCTCACACGATTACGCCGGCGTAGCGCATATGAGATACGCTACGCCGGAATAAGGATGCGCCCATCTACCTGAATCTACCCCAATGTTTTTTACGCCAGTGTGCATGGAGCCTAAGATATTCTAGACAAATATCACCTGCCTATATTTTAATTTTCAATAAAATTATATTATTGTGGCAGTGTAACTGCATACACACACACAACTTCCTTTTTAAATGCACCTGAACACCTTATCATTTAGTTTACAAAATAAAAAAGAAATACATGCAACGTGTCTTACCATAGCTTGTAGGAAAATTGTAATATGTTTGCCAAGCAAAGAAAGCAATTCTGGTAAATGTATTTCATCCTTAAAAATTTATTGTGTCCTTCAGCAACAACTATTTCAATATAACATTTAATATAATTTATGTTTCTTTATGTCTCATAACAAAAGTTAGAAATGTCCCAGACGTGTTATGAATTTTTTTTAAAACTTTAAACGTAGGACCTCAAAGTTGGCTTAGAATGAGATATATATGAGATATATATTTTTTCAGGTTAAGTGCCTGCTGTCTAAGGGGGTGATTCACAGTAGATACGCCGACCTAACTCGGAATCTACGCCAACACAAATTTAAGCGTATTCTGGAAACCAGATACGCTTAAATTAGGCTCAGATACGAGCGGCGTAAGTGTCTTACACCGTCGTATCCTAAAGTGTAATTCTTAGGCTGACCGCTAGGTGGCGCTTCCATTGCGGTCGGCCTAGAATATGTAAATGAGTAGATACGCCGATTCACGAACGTACGCTTGCCCGACACAGTAAAGATACGCCGTTTACGTAAGGCATTTTCAGGCCTAAAGTTATTCCATCAAATAGCTGGAATAGTAATGTTAAGTATGGCTGTCGTTCCCGCGTCAAAATTCGAAAATTTTACGTTGTTTGCATAAGTCGGCCGTGAATAGGGATTTACGTCATTTACGTCCACGTCGAAACCAATAGGACCGTGCGGCGTACTTTGCCGCAATGCACACTGGGATATGTACACGGACGGCGCATGCACGGTTTGTAAAATACGTCAATCACGTAAGGTCACCCCCATTACAATAAAACACGCCCCCTCAGCTAAGTTTGAATTACACCCGCCCGATTTACGCTACGCTGCCGTAACTTAGCAGGCAAGTACTTTGTGAATCATGTACTTGCCTTGCTAACTTACAGCGGCGTAGTGTAAACACGATACACTACGCCGCCGCAACAATACGCCTGCCTACCTGAATCTAGCTATAAGTGTGTAAGTATAAGACTTCCAGGTTTTATTACTTCTCACAGAGATCTCAGCACTCCTCCAAAGAGGGATATAGCCATTTTTGTCCTGGTATCATCCAGGGTCACCTTACTTCCTGGACCCTAGAATCATGTAAGTCCTAATGTCTGACACAGATCAGCCCCAGCTGCAGCCTCTCACCATGTGAAGTGTTACAAAGTCTGGTCACAGGAGATTGAAGAAATGCCTCCTCCTGATTGCAGCAGATGACACCATCTTAACCTAGGCACAGTCACTGCAATGGAGCTCAAGGACTGATTTTGAATGATAAAAGGTACAGATTTTTTTAAATGATACTGCTGCTGTACATTGTTACATTCCAGAAATGAAATTAATTCAAACCTGTAAACAAGGCAGATCGCTGTTCTGTGAGAAGGTAAGCTAGGTGATTCTGTGTTTCTGCAAATCAGGAACATGAATCTTTGCCTTCCTATCCACTTAAGCCCCGGACCAATATTCTGCCTAAAGACCCAAGGGGTTTTTACAGTTCGGGACTGTGTCGCTTTAACAGACAATTGCGCGCTCGTGCGACGTGGCTCCCAAACAAAATTGGCGTCCTTTTTTCCCACAAATAGAGCTTTCTTTTGGTGGTATTTGATCACCTCTGCGGTTTTTATTTTTTGCGCTAGAGCGACAATTTTGAAAAAAATGCAATATTTTTTACTTTTTGCTATAATAAATATCCCCCAAAAACATATATAAAAAATTATTTTTTCCTCAGTTTAGGCCGATACGTATTCTTCTACCTATTTTTGGTAAAAAAAATCGCAATAATCGTTTATCGGTTGGTTTGCGCAAAATTTATAGCGTTTACAAAATAGGGGATAGTTTTATTGCATTTTTTATTTTTTAATTTTTTTTTACTATTAATGGCGGCGATCAGCGATTTTTTTCGTGACTGCGACATTATGGCGGACACTTCGGACAATTTTGACACATTTTTGGGACCATTGTCATTTTCACAGCAAAAAATGCATTTAAATTGCATTCTTTATTGTGAAAATGACAGTTGCAGTTTGGGAGTTAAACACAGGGGGCGCTGTAACATTTAGGGTTCACTTTGTGTGTGTTTACAACTGTAGGGGGGTGTGGCTGTAGGACTGACATCATCGATCGAGTCTCCCTAATAAAAGGGATCACTCGATCGATGCGCCGCCATAGTGAAGCACGGGGAAGCTGTCTTTACACACGGCTCTCCCCGTTCTACAGCTCCGGGGAGAGATCGCGACGGGGCGACTATAAACGAATAGCCGCACCGTCGTCCCGGATCGCTCCCCGAGGCTTGCCGACCGCCGCATGTACGGGGGGGGTCCCGATCGGCCCCCCGACCCACGTCAAGCAGAGGACGTATAGGTACGTGCATGTGCCTGTCCGTGCCATTCTGCTGACGTATATTTACATGAGGAGGTCGGCAAGTGGTTAAAGTACAAGCACCTCCCCCACAGTTAGTAAGCACTCCCTAGGCACCTATATAACCCTTTGATCGCCCCTGGTGTTAACTCCTTCCCTACCAGTGTCATTAGTATAGTAACAGTGCATATTTTTAGCACTGATCACTATATTAGTGTCACTGGTTACCAAAAAAGAGTCAAAAGTGTCCGATTTGTCCGCTGCAATGTCGCAGTCCTGCTATAAGTTGTTAATCACTGCCATTACTAGCAAAAAAAAAAATACAAAAAAATCCATAAATATATCCCATCGTTTGTAGATGCAATAACCTTTGCACCAACCAATCAATACACACTTATTGTGATTTTTCTTTACCAAAAATATGTAGCAGAATACATATTGGCCTACATTGATGAAGAAATTAGATTGCATACATTTTTTATTTGATATGTTTTATAGCAGAAAGCAAAAAATATTGTTTGTTTTTTTCAAAATTGTTGTCCTTTTTCTGTTTATAGCGCAAGCAATAAAAACTGCAGAGGTGATTAAATACCACCAAAAGAAAGCTCTATTTGTGGGAAAAAATGGATATTAATTTTATTTGGGTACAGCCTGTGCAATTGTCAGTTAACGTAACGCAGTGCCGTATCTCAATGATTGGCCTGGTCATGAAGGGATGTAAACCTTGCAGAGCTGAAGTGGTTCAAGCTGAAGTCTAGACAGATATGAAAAAGAACATTAGTTATATAATAAATAAAATATATTATAAAATGCAGCTAGAGTGATCACTGACTTTGTCTTGATGTCATGTATTTCCCTGTACAGGGAAGGTCAGCACTAGGAGCCAATAAGGCTTTGCTGTATGCACATGTGCTTCCAGGAAGCATGCTGCATTATATAATTTCATATTGAAGATTTATAAGATACAATCAAATAAAATTTACAAGTAGTTGAAAAAGAAAACCACATTCATTTTAATAAACACGTGCAATTTCATCAATGACTTTTATTTAAGATGTATTTTCTGTTTATTTAAATATAGAACACTTTCCAGACACTCTAAAATATTGCAGACAGTTTTAATGGTCCTTTGCAAATTGTGAAACACGTATTTGTGCTAATGCTATTAGTTAATTCAGCCCTTGAGGGTGAGTTTTCTTGACACACAAGGAATAAAATGGCACAAAGAACTTTTCTTTCCTTCAGAGAGTCATACATTGACTTGAGAAGCAGTTCATAGATGATCATGAGATTCTATTAGTAAACAGTTTAATTTGTAAACTTTTCTCTGTGATATTAATTTTTCCGCATACTTTATATTTAAAGAGAAACATTGCTAGAAAAATGGAGAAATCTATAGCTGACAATCTGACAAATTGTGTCTTGTAATCTCTGTAAGATCCTTTTTTTTTTCATTCATCTGGAGACACAGCTGTGCTTTAAAGGGGTTGTAAAGGTTTGTTTTTTTATTTTCTAAATAGGTTCCTTTAAAGGGGTTGTAAAGGTAAAAAAATAATTCCCTAAATAGCTTCCTTTACCTTAGTGCAGTCCTCCTTCACTTACCTCATCCTTCCATTTTGCTTTTAAATGTCCTTATTTCTTCTGAGAAATCCTCACTTCCTGTTCTTCTGTCTGTAACTACACACAGTAATGCAAGGCTTTCTCACTGGTGTGGAGAAAGCCTCTTGAGGGGGCGAGCAGGAGTGTCAGGACGCCCACTAACACACAGCTCCTTTCTCTATCTGCAAAGTAGAGAGCGTCCTGACCAGGGGCGGACTGACAACTCATGGGGCCCCCGGGCAATAGAAGATTATGGGGCCCCCGGGCTTACAGATGGCCACCAAGCCAGGAGGCAGTGCAGAAGTGGGGCAGCTAAAATCTCAGGATTTTCACATCAAAAGCATGTCGGTTTTGGACATATTAGGGACAGATGTAAAAAAAAACACAGATTTTTACATACTTTCCCTGGTTTTACTGAGCCTGGCAACCCTGATGGGGCCCCCTAGTGGCATGGGGCCCTCAGGCAGTGCCCGAGTGCCTCAATGGTCAGTCCGCCCCTGGTCCTGATCCTCCTGCTCACCCCCTCCCCTCTCAAGAGGCTTTCCCCTCGTCCAGTGTCCTGTCCGAAAGGACGTTCAGCACAGCAGGGGGGGTCGTGACCGATAAGCGCACTCGCCTAGCTCACAACAGTGTTGACTACCTCACATTTATAAAATTAAATGAGGCATGGATCTCAGAGGAATTCAACACAGAATACAAAGTTGTTGGCTGTCAGGTGAAAGCCTGTGGTCGTGGGATAATTTTTGGGGCCTGTAATGGCCGACACTTACTTCTGTATCCGGTGAACGCCTAATGTACCACCAGCCATAGAATACAAAGTTGTTTGCTGTCAGGGGAAACGCCTGTGGCCGTGGGCTAATTTTTGGGACCTGTAATGGCCGACACTTACTTCTGTATCCGGTGAATGCCTAATGTACCACCAGCCATAGAATACAAAGTTGTTTGCTGTCAGGGGAAACGCCTGTGGCCGTGGGCTAATTTTTGGGACCTGTAATGGCCGACACTTACTTCTGTATCCGGTGAATGCCTAATGTACCACCAGCCACAGAATACAAAGTTGTTTGCTGTCAGGTGAATGCCTGTCGGCTAATTTTTGGGGCATGTAATGGCCGACACTTACTTCTGTATCCAGTGAATAGCTTAATTGTACCTCCAGCCACAGAATACAAAGTTGTTTGCTGTCAGTTGAACACATGTCGGCTAATTTTTGGGGCCTGTAATGGCTGAAACTTACTTCTGTATCCGGTTTTTCGCTTAATACTTCTGGTAGGTCAGTGTCCATGTTGTGGGACTATTTGTGGACAGCTAGTAAGTATTTTGTGGCTGCAAATATGACCTAAATGTTTTTAATGTTCGCCTGCCATTAAAGTCAAAGGGGCCCGCCGCAAACTTGCGGTTCACGGACATTTGGGAAAGTTTGCGGTTAGCATTCGCGAACCGTCCCTGTCAGATGTTCATCCATCACTACTATTTCATGCTCCCAACTTTGCGGGAACATTTTGGGGATGGCCCCTTCCTGTTCTAACATTGGCTCTCGCATGGCAGCAGTGTGAACTGAGTCTGAGTGCAAATAAAAAAGTATCAGTACACGGCTTAGGAAATAAGGGATACATACAGAGGAGAAAAAAATAATAATCTTAATGCCTATGTAATCCCTAACCATGAACTTCTCTTATGCGCTCCATTTTGGTATGCAAGTGCACTTTTCTTTTCCTATCATTTTTATTAAAGTTATAAACCATAGATATAAAATTGTACAATACAGTATGGATAAGTACCGGTAACAACATTATTGACCTACAGCATTGGTCATTAACAGCTTGCCGATGAGCCCCTGCAGTTATACTAGCCTAGGTTGGCTAGGCTGTGCAAATTGCCATATCATTGGCTATAGCAAGCGCACGCATCACCAGAGACGATATGCGTGGCTGGAGGCGGAGATACCCGCCAGCCACCTTCGATCGCTCCACAGAGAGCCAGAATGGGAATCTGCCAATGTAAACAAACAGATCCCTGTTCTGACAGGGGAGTATATAGAGATCTTCTCTTCCTAGTGATCAGGAACATCGATCTCTCTCTTCCTCCAGTAAGTACACTCCCCCCACAGTTAGAAACACCTCCCTAGGGAACACTTAGCCCCTTGATCGCCCCCTAGTGTTAACCCCTTCCCTACCAATGTCATTTCTACAGTAATTAGTGTCTATTTTTAGCTCTGATCACTGTAACAATGTCACTAGTCCCAAAAAAGTGTCTGATCTGTCCGGCCGCAATGTCACAGTCTTGCTAAAAATCACTGACCACCGCCATTACTAGTAAAAAAAAATATATACCCCCTATTTTGTAAACACTATGGCCCGGATTCACGTAGCACTTACGCTGGCGTATCTCGAGATATGCCGCGTAAGTGTCAATGTGCACCGTTGTATCTATGAGCCGTGCCCATAGAACTAGATACGCCTGAAATTAGGCTTCATCCTACCGACGTAAGTTTCCTACGCCGTCGTATCGTGGGCGCATATTTACGCTGGCCGCAAGGGGCGCTTCCATTGATTTACAAATCGAATATGCAAATGAGGGAGATACGCCGATTCACAAACGTACTTGCACCCGGCGCATTCATATACGCGGTTTACGTAAGTCGTACGTCTGGCGTAAAGTTAAGCCTCGTAAAGCAGGGGTAAGTCATGTTAAGGTATGGACCAGGGAACAGCCGTCGGATTTTACGTCGTTTACGTAGTAGTACGTGAATAGGGCTGGGCGTAGGTTACGTCACATCGTAGGCAGTGATTCAACGTATCTTATGGAGTATTTTAGACGTGATTCTGAGCATACGCACTGGGATGCGTCCACGGTACGGTGCATGCGCCGTTCGTTCGGCCCATCATTTGCATGGAGTCACGCTTCATTTAAAAGGATCACGCCCACCTTCCAGCTACTTTAAATTAGGCGGGCTTACGCTGAGGATTTTAGGTTTCGCAGGTGCAACGTTGGGAGCGAGTGCTTTGCGAATACTGTGCTCACCGCTCTGTTATACGTCGGCGTAGCATATCGAATAACTATGCGCCGCTTTACGTGAATCCAGGCCTATAACTTTTCCTAGATCACTCCCCAAACTATCCAAAGGTTTAATAAATAGAAAGGGAAGAAGGAAAAGAAAAGGAAAGACAAAGGGATAAAGGAAGAAGAAAGGGGAGACCCCTGGATTACAATTGCAATTTTACTGTTACATCCCTCTTATTAAATTAGAAGATACATGGAATAAAGTGAGTTTTCATGTGAGAACTTATTTTTTACTGTTCTGGGTTACTTTTCAACGTACAAGTTGTGAAGCCAGAGAGGAAATCAGACTGTTTTACGTTTTGCATTCCAGGACATATACCTATGCTTTTTAGTTGCTCCAAGTGATATTGTTTCCAGAACATTTGGCTGGGGATACTAATTACAAATGATATGTGACACCTTACAAAGTGATGGCTGATGGTATGTTTGCTTGACACAAAAATTACCCTCCACCTGGGGTGGGGTGCGCTACTTCTGGTGATGCTGTTCAGCTTTATTTACCCTAGTTTGACCCTACTGAGAAGTGCCTCTGGATGTGGATATTGGGCGCAATCCTTATGCTTCCAGTGGATGTGTTGACTTAAAGATACAGGCGTGTAAGCTGTTGTAATGGCAACCATCGTCTCTGGTGAGTGTCCACTTCACTGTGGTGGCTGACTTCTGAGCAATCTTTGGGAAACACATTTTCACTTCAGATAGTGTAAGTTCCTATCTGCATTATTTCTTCACAAGACTTTATTTTTGGATTAAGACTTTTCATTTCACAGAGGATTGATCTTACTATGGATGAAGTTGCTTTATCTTTGCTGAAATGGTTTTATTTATATTTTTTGTAATTGTTGGTGCTACACATTTTAGTTACTTTCACTGTATGTGAGAAAAGCATACATTTTATTTAATTTCTTAATTTTTCCAAAATTTGTGCCAAAAATGACAACTTAAAAAAACTCACCATGTCTCTTGCTAAATACCCTGGACTGTCTACTTTCCAAAAAGGGATAATTTGAGGGGTATTTGTACTGTCCAAGCATTTTAAGGACCTCGAGAAATGTACATCAGGATCGAACAATTTTAAAATATATATACCATAATTTGTAAACTCTATCTTTCAATTTTAAAACAGAAACGTGCTTTTTTTTATTTTTGTTTATAAAGTAAAAAATGAAATAACACAGGGGTGGCTAAATACCACCAAAAGAAAGCTCTTTGGGCCAGATTCACCAAAGAGATACGACGAAGTTTCTCCTGATACGCCGTCGTATCTCTGTTTCTATCTATGTGACTGATTCATAGAATCAGTTACGCATAGATATCCATAAGATCCGACAGGTGTAATTGTTTTACACTGTCGGATCTTAGGATGCAATACCGCGGCCGCCGCTGGGTGGAGTTTGCGTCGTAAACCAGCGTCGGGTATGCAAATTAGCAGTTACGGCAGATCCCCGATGGATTTTTGCGTTCGCTACGTCGCCGCTAGTCTAGTTTCCCGTCGCAAATTTAGTCGTCGTTTTGGGTGCCCTAACTTTAGTCAGCAATCGTATTGCTGTCTAAAGTATGGCCGTCGTTCCCGCGTCGAAATTTAAAATTTAACGTCGTTTGCATAACACGTCCGGGAATACGGAAGTACGATACGCACGTCGCCGTTCGAAAAAATGACGTCACGGCGCGCAAAGCATGGCGGGAGTTAGGAAATGGAGCATGCGCAGTAGGTCCGGCGCGGGAGCGCGCCTAATTTAAATGGCACACGCCCATTTGAATTGGCCCACCTTGCGCCGGAGGCCGCCAGCGTAGTTTTCATCGCAAGTGCTTTGTGAATCAGGCACTTGCAATGAAAACTTGCGGCGGTGTAACGTATCTACGATACGTTACGCCGCCGCAGTTCTATGTGAATCTGGCCCTTTGTGTGCAAAAAAGATAAAAAATTTGAGTACAGTGTTGCATGACTGTCAAGTTAAAGTAGCAAAGGGCTAAATAGCAAAAAATGCTCTGGCTATGAAGGGGGTAAAACCTTAAGAAGGTCAGGTGGTTAATTGTCTGCTGTCTAAATTAGAAATAGTGGGCCAGATTCACAGAAAACTCTGGCGGCGTAACGTATTGTGTTTACGTTACACCGCCGCAAGTTTTCAGCGCAAGTGCCTGATTCACCAAGCACTTGCGTGTAAACTTACGGCGGTGTATCGTAAAGACGTCCGGCGCAAACCCGCCTAATTCAAATGGGGCGTGTACCATTTAAATTTGGCACGCACCCACACATATTCATGGAATGAGCTTTAAAAGTACCGGGTGCCGTAGCGACCGCCAGCTGGATACTGGAGCATACACAATATTGCAAATATTTGTCAGCACAGTCGAGCTGTGGAGAAGTGTGGCCCTCCCTTCCTGGTCGCCTCGTGGTCTCCCCCGATCAAACTCTTGCCTTTTTTACCTCCTGCTTAGTCCTTTGGGGATTGTAGCTTCCCCCCTTGTGTGTCACCGTGGGGGCGCTTGCGGCCGGGACTACATGTCCCATGGTGCTCCCCTCTGGGCTGCTGATTCTTCCCTCTGCCTCAGCCAGTAAGAAATCATCCACATAGTTTGAGCTTATCTATAGTAATAATGCTGTACGTTTGGCCACTTCTTCTTAGCTAGATGCATAGCGCCACGCTTTTCAGGCCAGGCAAAAGTGACAGTTGTTGGGACAAATTTGTATACTACCAGGTCACCTACAACCTATTCATTTTAAACCCTTAAAAAATCAGCTGCAACTTTATAAGTACCTGTGAGAGTATATGGGCCCCCAAAATTATCAGCAAACAGGAACTGTGCTACCACTCATACGCTGACGGCACTAACTCTACTTTCGCATCACCGAAAAAAAAAAGACCAATATCACGGTCTAGAAAAATGCCTCACATTGATCGAGGATTGGATGACTGAAAGCTTCCTTTAAACTCAATGGATCCAAAACAGAACTTCTTCTCCTCCACGCAAACCGAAAGACAAAAGCTAAGATTTCGTGGACTCCACCCACCATCCTTGGACAGACCATTACCTCAAGCACCAAAGCCAAAAGTCTCAGAGTCATCTTTGACTCTGAGATGTCGATGGATGCACAAATAGGATCATTAGTGAGCGGATCTCACCATCTCCTCCAACTGCTGCGAAGACTTATCCCCTTCATCCCAGAAGAGGACATAGCAGTAGTAGTTGGAACGATCGTCAATTCCCGACTCGACCACGTAAACTCCCTCTACATAGGACTACCTAAATACCAGATTTCGCGCTTACAAGTCATCCAAAACATGGCAGCCAGACTGGTAACAGGGAAAAAACCCTGGGAATCCATCGCCCCTTCCTTGAGGACCCTTCATTGGCTAACCGTAAAGGATCGGATCATATTCAAGACCCTCTGTCTCACCCACAAGTGCACACAAGGAAATGCTTCTCAATACTGCGAGAAAATAAAACACTACACCCCCAATCGCATTCTCCGATCAACCAACCGAAACCTCCTCCACGTCCCCAAATCCGCAGCATTTGCAGCGCTATACAAGTTACTCACTCACTCACTCACTCACTCACTCATAAACATGTTTATTATTGACTGCTGTGTTTGACAGAAGAATGGAATACAGATCAAATGCACTGTACTGTATGTGTTGTGATGCACGCCCTCATGGAAGCCACAACATATCCAGAATACCAGTGATAGAGAGCCTGCCCTGTAAAAAAACATCTGTGATAAGGCCCCTTTTTTTCTTTCTGCTTTGAGTTCACAAGTGCAGGATCCCTTCCATTAGGCCTCAGTGTCTCTGGTTCCCATATTGAGGGGAGCACTTGATAATACTCCTCTAGAATATTGAATTTCCTATCCAGTGTATAATATGTGACATCCACTAGTATTGGCAGTGATCTGCAATTTTTAGCGGTACTGTGACATTGCGGTGGACAGATGGGACATTTTTGACACCATTGAAATGTATACAGCGATCAGTGTTATAAAAATGCACTGATTACTGTGTAAATGTCACTGCAGGGAAGAGGTTAACACTAGGGGGTGATCAAGGGGTTAACTAGTTAGTGTAACTGTATGGGGATGTGACTGACTGGGGGAGGAGACATATAATTGTTTACACGCACAAATCCCCATGCTGGCGCTTGTGCTCGTGATCTCTGGTAGCCCCCTGGCGGCTCTTAAAGGGTATTTTGCCAATGTATATCAGCGTGAGCCAGTCAGCAAGTTGTTAATCTAACACTGAATGTTCACATGTACACCACATCTTCCCCAGCCCTAATGAAGGAGGTGCAACTTAACTCTGAAACGCGTTGAGAGAGAATGTCATTTTCTTTTGTCGCTTATATTGCAGCTGGTGTACTTGTAGTTGTGTAGGCCATGTAAATTCTGTGTTCCTTGTTTTTAATTGTCAAGACATTAATTAAAAAAAAAAACGTTTTACGTATTTGGATTGTTATATAAGGCTTTAAAGTCCCAGAAAGGGGAATGCTAATTTTCCACGTGTTTCACACACTTTACATGAACTTGACTAGCATTTCATCTTCTGTTGACCTGCTGTTGCTTGTAATTGAGGAAAGTTGTGTCTAAAATGGTAAAGAAAAGTTAAAGGCAGCATCAAAATGGTTATCCACATTAAACAATCAATTTTCTTTTCAAATAATATTTATTGAAGTTTTCCAAAGTTGCATAATAATTAATTAATAGTTAACTGTTCATGTATACAACAGAATTATGAATTGCCAAGATAATCAAGTACACACACAAGGATGCATTGTATGTCTGCATTATACATCATTGTCAGTTCTGTAGCATTTTAATAAAGGCACATTTGCATTTACAATGTTCTCATAGTCCCTTTGCCAAATCCAAGGAATTTCTTGTTGATCCTGCAAGTAAAGTCCTCCTAATGCAACATAACAATATTTTCGGTAAAAAAATCCCAATAGGTGTATATTGATTGGTTTGTGCAAAAGTTATAGGCCCAGATTCTCAAAGGGCTTACGCAATGTACGCCGTTGTAAGTCCTAATCTGGGCCGTCGTATCTATGCGACTTATTATTAGAATCAGTTACGCATAGATATCCATTAGATCCGACAGGCGTAAGGCTTTTACGCTGTCGGATCCTAAATGCATTTTTATTTTTTTGCAGAGGTGTCGCCTCCGTCGTTTTCCCCGTTGAGTATGCAAATTAGCTAAATACGCTAATTCCCAAACGTACGCGCGGTCGACACAGTAAAGTTACGACGTTTACGTTAGTTTTGCGCGGCGTAAAGTTGCCCCTGCTATATGAGGGGCAACCAATGTTAAGTATGGCCGTCGTTCCCGTGTCGAAATTTTTAAATTTACGTTGTTTGCGTAAGTCGTCCGTGAATGGGGCTGGACGCCATTTACGTTCACGTTAAAACCAATGACGTCCTTGCGACGTCATTTGGAGCAATGCACCCTGGGATATTTTCTGGACGGCGCATGCGCAGTACGTTTGGCGCGGGAACGCGCTTAATTTAAATGCTCCACGCCCCCTACCCGGCTAATTTGAATTAGGCGGGCTTGCGCCGGGTGATTTACGCTACGCCGCAGCAACTTTACAGGCAAGTTCTTTGTGAATAAAGCACTTGCCTGTAAAACTTGCGGCGGCGTAACGTAAATCAGGTACGTTACGCCTGCACAGTTTTACACCCATCTACGAGAATCTGGGCCATAGCATCTACAAACTATGGGATATACACTTACATTTTAAAAACATTTCTTTATACTGGTAATGGTGGCAATCTGCAACTTATAGTGGGACTGCGATATTGCTAAAAATATTCACCATTGCTGTACTAATGACACTGGCGTGGAAGGGGTTAAACATCTAGGGCAATCACAAGGGGTATATGTGTGCCTTATATGTTTTTGTGTGCAAATGTTGTGGTTTTACTAAGGGATGTGGTGGATTTTATTCCTTGCATTGCAGGAAATCAAAATCCATCACTTGCCCGCTCTGACCTGTCTATCTCCTTGTCGATCAGCGGGTGCCAGCAGACATCCATTGGCTTGCAGTGACACTCGCTGATCGGCTTGTGCTGCTTGTAATCACAGCACAGTCAGGTCACCTAGGTACGTGATCTGACACAGAAGAGCCGCTCTGTCGCTGTACATCTAAGGCCTTGTACTCACGACCGGATCTGTGCGCTGGAAACTGTCTGCCCGACAGTTTCCGGCGTACAAGGCTGATTTGTGTTTTGTTCCGCTGGCGTGTACACACCAGCGGACCAAATTCCCGTCGTACCGGAACGCGTGCACGTAAACTACGTACGACGTCACTATAAAGGGGAAGACCAAAGTTAATGGCGCCGCCCTCTGTTCCTCTTTTGCTAGTTACGTGTTTGCTCGTGTTAGTGAAGGTTTGGTTAGAGCTGATTCGCGCTTCTCGGTCTCCAGGCTTTGACAGCGTGTATTCACGGGTTCAGTGCGTGTGCTTGCGGTAACGTAGTTGTCATTCGGCTATAGGCAAGCAGGTTGTTTCTGCTTTATCAGTTGCATCCTGTGCGCTCGTATCTGTTTGTCACGCGTTTGTCGCAGGTAGTGCTGGATTTGCGAGTGCTTTCTGTTTCAGTGTGTTCTTGACTGACCAGCCGGCCGGTTTGAAGCCATGATGGAGCAGCAGCGTCAATTTTCGCGAGTTGGTGCTGTTTATGGGATGGCTGCTGGATATGTTCATTTGTCCAGTACTTTGGCCAGAAACAGGGGGCGGAGGCGTTTCTGGACCAAGAATTGGTTGCGCCAGCGTGACCAGTTCTCACATATGCCTCTGCTTAGGGAACTCCAGGAGAATAATCCTAATGACTTTAGGAATTTTCTCCGCATGACGGACCCCGTATTCAACCGTCTGCTGGATCTTCTGTCCCCCTATATCACGAGGCAGGACACTGTGATGCGCCAAGCCATCACGGCCGAGCAGAGGCTTATTGCCACGTTGCGGTACCTGGCGACTGGGAGGAGCCTGCAGGACCTCAAGTTCTCGACAGGCATCTCTCCGCAGGCGCTTGGGGTCATCATACCGGACACGTGTGCTGCCATCATCAAAGTTATGCATGAGGAGTATATTAAGGTAAGTTTCCTGGCTCTAATAATGTGGCCAACTAACTTTCTTTTTATTTTCCCAGATATGCTGTGTGTTTAACTAACGTTACCTTTTCTCCCTATGCATGTTGATATCAGCTTTACATGTTTTATTCTTGGCCTACCTGCATATTTGTCCCTTACCCAATATTAACCTGTCCAGCATGCTATCCTAGGGACAAACCCACCTTGCCATTTTTTCAAACAGGACTTTTTGGTTTTTGTGCCCCCCCCCCCCCTTCAAACTTTTATTGTCCCCATCAGAGGGCTGTGGAGTCTCTTAATGAAGTGGCCCTATATATTTCATTTCCCAAATTCTCCATGCACATTTTTCTAATGCAATTTTAATACTGTGAACTGTCACAAGGATGCTTGTAGGATGTATTTGTTACAAAGTACTAAATCTCTAATTTTGTTTGTCCCCACAGCTACCCTCCACACCACAGGAATGGCAGTCTGTGGCTTCCCAATTTGCCCAGCGGTGTGATTTTCCAAACTGCGGTGGAGCAATAGATGGGAAACACGTCCGCATTGTGCCCCCACCCCGCTCGGGGTCGTACTATTATAATTACAAGGGTTATCATAGTATTGTGTTGATGGCGGTGGTGTCGGCACAGTATGAGTTTCTATATGTGGACGTGGGGAAGAACGGCCGGATGTCTGATGGGGGAGTGTTCGCACGGACTGATTTCTATGATCGTCTCCAAGCTGGTGGTCTGGCATTGCCACCAGATGAAGATAATGTGGAAGGACTTCCGTTTGTGTTCCTAGCGGACGAGGCTTTTGGGCTTGGTCCTCACCTCATGCGGCCTTTTCCCCAGAGGACCCTCACCTCAGAGAGGAGTGTGTTTAATTTTCGGTTGGCCAGGGCTCGGAGGGTAGTCGAGAATGCCTTTGGGATACTCACCAACCGGTTCCGCCTGTTCAGGACATCGATACATCTGGCGGAATATAAATTGGACACCGTTGTATTTGCCTGCTGCATTTTGCACAACTTTTTACGCAGGCACTCCCAGACGTACCTACCCGACATCGGTTCTGAGGCAAGACTACCCTCAGATCCCCTTCCCGGGCTGGACACTGGTCGCGCTGGCTTGGCCCCCCAATCTGCTCGTGAGGTACGCGACAAATATGTTGAGTACTTCATGGGTCGGGGGGCCATTGCTATGCCAGATCATATTTCTTTCTAATTCGGCCCCCAAAGAAAGGAATATTCTAAAAAATAATAAATAATTAGACCATTGGACTTTATACAGTTGTTTGTCATTAATGCTTTTTCTCTTTTTCTGTCTTCCTGGTTCTCTAACTAACTTCTTCAATTGTAATGCATAATTGATTTCTCCACTTTTAGTAACTAACCACATTTTGCACATTATTCACTCATCTACAAACAGGGTATTGAGTCTAGAAATAAGAAGCAACTCCATTTGTAAATGTTGAGGTCAATTTTTTTTAATTTTTGCTTGTTCATGACCCCAAAAATAATTTTATATTTTTTTCATTACTCCCTGCTTTTGTACTTAGGAGTCTTCAAAATTTTTTTAAAATTTTCTTTTTTTTTTCAGGTAATTCAACCAAAAATATTATGCAGATTATACATTTATTAACAAGTTCACTTTTTTTTTCATCAAATATAGTTAGATTTATTGTTTACATATATATATATATATAGATTATATTTGGTGGGGTGTTTACCGCCTTAATTTTTTTTTTGGCCATATTTTTTAGGCACAAAAAACAATAATTTTTTAACCATTTTTTTTTTTTTTGGTGTGTTTTTCTAAAAGAAAATTTTTAGGTGAGAATTTGGAGTCAAATCTCTACTTCACTAAATTCAGTGATTAGAGAGATTTATAATTCTATATATATATTTAAAAAAATTTTTGGCGTTGTTTATTCTTTATGGTCTAAACTTTATAGTATCCCAAAATGTTCAACATGGTCAAAAAGTAACAAAATCCAATTCAAAAAATATAAAAACTCACAACAGCAGTCAGTCATGGTGTGCTTTCACACTGGAACACGCCAAAATTGGAAGATACACACATTCAGTGCAAACTCGCCAAATGTCATTGGTTCAACAGACAAATGGCCACATGTGCTATCTGACATCATGGGTGATCAATGTCTGTGTTTTGTGGGAGCAAACCCTTCCTCTCAACTACTTGAGGATGGAGGAGGGGGTTGGACCCACAAAGCACAGACATTAGATATTCTGTGATGGCAGATAGCACATGTTGGCACACTGTGTGTGTATATTCAAATTTTGGCGTATTCATTATTCAAACTGTAAAAATGTTTGTGGGGGCGGGGGATGGGCGGGGGGTGTTTCAGTCTTTGACACGGCCCATCATGTCAATAATGTTCTTAAAATTAGATTCGATCACCATCATTCTTTGCCGCATATTGTCCATTTCCGTGCTGCATTCCAAAAGGACATTTGTTACATTCTGTTCCATGAGAAACATCCTTTCACGCATATTGTGCATTTCAGTGCTGCACTCCATTACCTGCTGAATAATTATAGCAGCACTTGCACGTGAAAATATTGGCACACCATCCTCCTCCCCTAAAACAACAAAAAAAAATGGCATTTACAATATTATTTTTCAATGAGGCCTATCTACATATGTTTTTTGGAATCAAGCTAGGGTGACACTGACCTGATGGGCTTCTCCTTTCCACCTCTTCGACATCTTCTATCACTCCTCCTTCTTCCACCACCTCCCCATCATCTTCTATCACTCCTCCTTCTTCCACCACTTCCCCATCATCTTGGACTCCTCCTTCATCCATCAATCCACCTTCTTTCAATTCGCCAAATTGTTCTTCCGCCACTTGCCCTTCATCTGCTATGACTTCTAAGTCCAAAATTACTTCTTCCTCCTCTCTTCCTTCCTCCTCTCCTTCCACATCCTCCTCTCCTTCCACATCCTCCTCTCCTTCCACATCCTCTTCTCCTTCCACATTCTCCTCTCCTTCCACATCCTCTTCTCCTTCCACATCCTCCTCCTCCTCCACATGTTGAGATGGCAGATTTTGGCCTTGTCTGGCCCTCTCTGCCTCCTCCAAATGCTGGCGACTTCTTTCCCCTGAAATAAACCAAAAAAAATGTAGACTCATCAGCACACAGATATTGGAGAGCATAAATCGCACACATTGCTTAGAAGATGCTTTCATTTAGTTACTTTTATCTTTCACCAAACCTACATTTTGCAATTACTTCTATATGGCAAGCTCTGATCCTGCCCCTTTTTAGCAAAGTGACACACATGGATGTCCCCCCTAAACTGTATTTCTGGGAGACCCTACCAAAACCCATTTTTGATTTGGGGAGACACAGGTGCTCTGCATTGCAGATGTGAAAACATCTGCTTTATTACCACTGTTTTTAGAATGAATCCTCTTTGCCTTTCCCATTCTCATACTTTTTTTTTCTAGAACTAGCTTTTACACAATGTTTACAAACAAAGTTTTTGGCCAGTGAGCCATGTCCAGGTGTGTTGTTCCTGTAATAACCGAGCCTTTCTGATAAACTATGTGATGTTACGTTGTTTACTAAGAACACTGTTTGTAAATATGTAGTTATTTATGTTCTAAAAAATAAATAACAACATGTCTTTAAAATTACAAGCTGGCCAAGGAGGCAGATGGTGAAATATACATGGCAACACATTATTGCAGACAATCACCACCCCCCCCCCCCCCAACCCCAATATATATTTACTTACTTTTACGCAGAATTTTAAGTATTTTCTTCATCTGATGTGGCTCCCTCAATTTTAAGTCTGACCATCGTTTCCTCAGCTGTTCCTTGGACCTGGTGATCCCAAACATCCTCTGCATTCTCCTCGCCACCTTGTCCATAATATGTGCCTTTCGGCGGTTAGGGGTCTTGTATGGCCCTAATTCCCCATCATAGTCCTTCTTTCGCATGATGTAAACTAACTCCACCATTTCCTGGAACCGCATATTAGTGGCTTTATATCTTCTTTTCCTTGATCGGGACGTCCCTGCCTCTGTCCCTTCACTTGTGGCATGAGAGCATCGTGCCCGCTCGTGTGACATCGCCATCTTTCCTTTCCCACAGAGATTATGGGCGTGGAAAAGATGAATTCTTACGCCATGGGCGGAGAAGAGGGCGGCGTTTAATACATACGCGGAGTGTAGAGAATGCAAACAACGTGTTTACGTCCGTTACGCGGAGAATCTTCGAGCGCATCCAGAACATACACAGTTAACGCCATATTTCCTAAACTCATTGATTAGGGGCCTCGCAAAGGTGACGAGGGCGGGGTTTCATAAATACGCGGAGTGTTTAAAAGGTTTACGCCGTGATTACGCATCTTACGCGGTAATTAGGCGAGCGTGAGAAACGAGGAGCGAGAGACAGGAAGGTAAGGAAATTAAAAATGTGATCAGCAGAGGCCTTGAAAATGTAGACACATGGGATGGGGGTTTGGGCTGTTGGTTGCACCCTTTTTAAGCTATTCTGTCTATGGGGTACCACAATGTTATTTTGGTATCCAAATGCTTTTGGACACCTCACAAAATAGAGATGTGAACAATGCTGTACCTCATTGACAAGTTTTTGAATGGTGTATTCAGATCAGGCAAAGTATTGTTCAAGTGTTGGTTGTACAGAGGTCATTAGGAAGTGTCTTTTATGTCATCCATTGTCAGGGGCATGAGATTTACACAGGAAAGAGTGCCTAGATGAATACTGTCATTTGTAAGCATTGTTTATTTTTCAATATTAAAAATATTTACTGCAATGTTAACAATGGCTCTGCATCTAGCAAATCAATGTTTGGTACAACCAATGCGGCCGAGCTGACAATCATTGTTTAAACAAGAGAGACTGTGTTTGTAATTAGATATAGGTAATAAATTTAAAGACACATATTATATCAAGGTCAACGCTGATCCTTTTGAATATTTATTTTTCTTTGGTTTATGTTTTTTGAATCTAGACTCAAAAAAAAATATCATATTTCAAAAAGTAAAATGGACCAACTACAAACCAAGGAAGCTATAGAGGCCTTACTACAAAAATATCAGGACACGCCCATCCTGTGGAATTCAAAACACGCATTATATTGTAATAAAGATGTACGAGCGGCAGCACTAGAAGAGCTAGCAAACTATATGCAAACATGGGTGCCAGGATGCACTGCCAACATGGTGAAGGATAAACTTGCCAACCTCAGAAGCACATACAGGAGAGCATACAAAGCTAATAAATTAAAAAAATCGGGAGCAGCAGCAAGACAAGCAAAGGAACCCAAACTGTGGTATTATAAACAGATGGCTTTTTTGCGGGACGAAATGGAAGGCAGGAAAACGATGTCCAGTCTTTCTTCCAACCTTTCCTCCATGCTACCTTCCAGCGGACCTTCCCCAGATGACCACAGCCCTGCAGAGTCGGAGGAAGAGGGCCTGGCTGACAGAGATGCAGATCTGCCACCCTTCGATGAGGAGGTATAGTAGTTTCCTCTATATTTATGGCGTAAATAATTCTTGGTGGATTAATGATTAGATATTGTAAAAATAAAACCAAGCTGGAAAAAAGCAAACAAAAAGGTGTACAGACAAATAGGTGTCAGGGATGACAACTGCAGGGGTCAGAAGTAGAGTGTATTCAAGTAATAATGAACAGAAAATACTGAACGAAAAACATGAAAATGAGTGTGGTTTTATTTAGCGAAATTGTAAAAAAATTCTTTTTTTTTCCACACAGGAAGAAGAGATCAGCCAGGAGGTGGCAGATCCTCAGGTGTCTGTCAGCCAGGAGGAGGCCGGGGTCAGTGGCAGCCAGGAGGAGGCCGGGGTCAGTGGCAGCCAGGAGGAGGCCGGGGTCAGTGGCAGCCAGGAGGAGGCCGGGGTCAGTGGCAGCCAGGAGGAGGCCGGGGTCAGTGGCAGCCAGGAGGAGGCTGGGCCCAGTGGCCTGCAGCAGGTCCACCCGGCCAGGAGAACCACCACCAGCCAGTCTTCTCCCCCCCAGGTGAGGCCATCAGGCCGAAGGAGGCAGTTGAGGCCTGTGGAGGAGGCAAGCCTCCGCATGATCCAGGAGGCAAGCGCCATCATGAGGGCCCCCCTCAACCCCACAGAGGCCTTCAGTGCCTCATTGGCCCATGATTTAAATGAAGGGGAGGAGGACCAGAGAAGACTGGCAAAGGCCCTGATGAACCAGGTCCTTTGGTGGATGCAGAGGGGCCTGCTGACCCCAGACACTGGGCTATGTGACCCGGCCCGGCTTGCGGAACACCATCCTCCTGCTGCCACATCAACCCCACCTGCAAGACCCCGTGTTCGATCCGCTGGAAGGCTGCCTGGAGGGAAGGCTGGAAAGAGGAGGAAACGTTGATTTTCTGCCTTCCATTTCCTTCCACATAAAGGACATCGTGTTTGTACTACCACAGTTTGGGTTCCTTTGTTTGTGTGCTGCTGCTTCATATTTTTGTGTTTGGCTACTGAGGCTTGGAAGTTTATCCTTCACCATGTTGGAAATGCAAGTTTGCATATAGTTTGCTATCTATTCTAGTGCTGCCGTTCTTTTTATTTTTTTGTGATGACATTTGCCTGAATAAAAGGCCTTTTGCTTTCATTTGAAAACATGTCTATTGTTTGATATACTGTGGGGATTATTAGGCAGCAAACCTTTAATAAATATACAATGGGTAATTTACAAAGGACACACTCCTTGGGGGGGGGGGGGACATTTGGTGTGCCAACATGGTTTAATATTCTCTAATGAAACACCAAAAAAAAAAAAAAATTTTCAAAAAACATGTAAAAAAAAAATAGTTTAAATGGTGACATAACTAGAAACAAAAAAAAAAATTAAAAAAAAATGAACATTCCTTTACAAAAATGACTACTCTAAATTATGGAGGACCACCAACCAAAACACACGTCTGGCATAGAAAACATTATTAAAGGATTACATCACAAGCAAGAAATGTGACATTTCAGTATGGGACAACTCTATTGAAATTGCATCAGCAAGAGAACGGGGTTATTCTAGCAAGAGAAGAATTAATAAAACGAGGCTTTAAAATGTGGTTTAGTGCGCCTTTTTAAGACATTGTTCTCTTGCTAGAATAAAAGGTTTCTAATGACGAATGTGCCATATCCCAAAGAAACGCGAGTTTTACCTGAACGAGCGCTCCCGTCTCCTCATTTGGACTGAGCATGCGCGGGGTTTTTGTACGCTGCTTTTGTGTACAGACGACCGAACATGTCTGACGGACACGATTCCAGCAGACTGTTTTAAAGCAAGACCAGGAAACAGTTGTTCGTTGGAAAACGGTCTGGCCGACGATTGTTTGCTGGAATTCTGTACGTTACTGCCTACACACGAACGAACATGTCCGCTGAAACTGGTCCGCGGACCAGTTTCAGCAGACATGTTTGGTCGTGAGTACGGGGCCTAAGAGATGCGGTCGGCAAGCGTGTAGCTTATTAACCACTTGACCTGATCAGGCCATTTTTTTCAATGTGGCACTGCGTTACTTTAACTGACAATTACGCAGTCATGCAACGCTGTACCCAAATAAAATGTATGCCCTTTTCCCCCCATAAATAGAGCTTTCTTTTGGTGGTATTTAACTACTTCAATACCAGGCACTTATACACCTTCCTGCCCAAGCCAATATTCAGCTTTCATCTCTGCCGCAATTTGAATGACAAATTTTTTATCAGTTTGTTCCCACAAATAGAGCTTTCTTTTGGTGGTATTTGATCGCCTCTGCGATTTTAATTTTTTGCGTAACGAATAAAAAAAACATAAATTTTAAAAAATACATTTTTATTTGTTTCTGTTATTTTTTGTAAATTAGTATGTTTTCTTCTTCAATGATGGGCACTGATATGGCTACACTGATGGGCACTGATAAGGCGGTACCGATGGGCACCGATGGGTGGCACTGATGAGCACTGATGATGGGCACTGATAGGTGGCATTGATGGGCACTGATAGGCAGCACTGATGGGCACTGATAGGTGGCACTGGTATGCGGCACTGATGGGCACTCATAGGTGGCACTGATGGGTACTTACTGTGATATTGCGGGACTGACATATTTTGGCACACTCATAGGCGACACTGGTGGGTACTTATGGGTGACACAGATGGGCACTGATAGGTGGGCACTGATGGGCACATATGGGCACTGATAGGTGGCACTGAGGGACACTGTTGAGTGGCACTGATTACACTAGTGGGTGGCATTGCTGGGCAAGAAAAACATAGGGCCAGATTCACGTAAAACTCCGGCGGCGTAACGTATCCCATTTACGTTACACGGCCGCAAGTTTTCAGCGCAAGTGCTTGATTCACAAAGCACTTGCCTGTAAACTTGCGGCGGCATAACGTAAATCCGTCCGGCGCAAGCCCCCCTAATTCAAATGGGGCGTGTATCATTTAAATTAGGCGCGTTCCCACGCCGAGCGTACTGCGCATGCTCCGTTTTGTAATTTCCTGCCGTGCTTTGCGCGAAATGACGTTGCACCGACGTAATTTTTTGAACGGCGACGTGCGTTACGTCCTTTCCTATTCCCGTACGACTTACGCAAAAAAAAAATCTAAATTTGACGCGGGAACGGCGGCCATATTTTAACATGGCTAGTCTAAATATAAGCCATTGAAATAGCATGCGTAACTTTACGACGGGAAAAGCCGACGTAAGAGAATGCGACGAGCGCGCGTAGCTTCGTGGATCGCCGTAAACAGCTAATTAGCATACCCGACGCGGATAACGACGCAAACTCCAACCAGCGGGCGCCGAAGTATTGCATCCTAAGGTCCGAAGGCGTACAAAGCCGTACGCCTGTCGGATCTTAGCCAAATGCCATTGTATCTTTGTTTGAGAATTCAAAATAAAGATACGACGTGGCAAATTTGAAAGTACGCCGGCGTATCAGTAGATACACCGGCGTACTCTCACTGTGAATCTGGCCCATCGTTTTTTCCATGACATTAAAAACGGTCGTGTGTACGCGGCATAATACTTAAGGTAAGTGAAAATTAGGATTTTGATTTATTAATTTTTTTTTTCTTAACACATCAGATAGAAGGAGGTGGGAGGTTCTTCTTTTAGCCTGAAGTTGGGCTTTAAGGATTAGTAAAATAATATATTCTAATATCTTGTAAAAATATATTACATTTGGTTTTGGGTTTAAACCCACTTTAAGATTCACTAGACGGCCAAATGCATTTTGCGTGCAGTGGGAGGGGTAATTCTCGAAGTAAAAATACAGTGCGAAATTCCTTAGAACCTGCTAGCCAGTAAAGAGAAAATATTTAATGTGTTACTAAATTAAAGTCCTAGTAGCATTAAATTGTAAATATATGTGGAAGTAGCACACCACCTCAAGATTCCTCCATACCCCAGTGTTTAATCTATGATATCACCTACAGAAGAATGCACAAAGTCAGATGAAGAGAAGAAGGTTACCAATTGCATTTTCTATATATTGCGTGTTTCATAATAATAATAAAAAATATGTTTTTTATATTTTGCTAGCTCTGAGCTAATAGTTTCTGTCCTCAGAATGTTTCTAAGCCATGTTAAGTAAGATATGTAAAGAAAAGACTGTCAGACAGATGAAAATAATTATTCAATTAAAATATTTCCTACATCTAGTCTACCTACCTAATGTAAATTTTGGGCAAGGAAAATATCTGTTACTTGATCCTCTATAAGAAATGCATTCCCCCAACGTAGCTCTAAAATCTTCACTTTTTTCCTTTATTCTGGTATTTACAAGCCTCAATAATAGAGGCCGCAGAAGAGGTTTAGCACATCATTACTTACAGGTTATTAGGCTTTAAACTTGTACTTGAATATATTTATAACATTAATACAAATACTTTTAAAGATTCCCTTCAAGAATCTGATATTTTAAATTTTTTTACATTTTTGGTGTGTACGTTTGTATTTGCTGTTAACCACTTCAGCCCTGGAAGAATTTACCCCCTTCCTGGCCAGAGCACTTTTTGCGATTCGGCACTGCATTGCTTTAACTGACAATTGTGCGGTCGTGCGACATTGTACCCAAACAAAATTTACGTATTTTTTTCCCCCACAAATAGAGCTTTCTTTCGGTGGTATTTGATCACCTCTGCGGATTTTATTATTTGTGCTATAAACAAAAAAAGAGCGACAATTTAAAAAAAAAAAAAAGCTATATTTTTAACTTTTTGCTATAATAAATATCCCCAAAAAATATATATAAAAAAAATGTTTTCCTCAGTTTAGGCCAATATGTATTCTTCTACATGTTTTTGGTAAAATAAAATCTCAATAAGCGTATATTGATTGGTTTGCGCAAAAGTTATAGCGTCTACAAAATAGGGGATAGCTTTATACCATTTTTATAATTTTTTTAATTAGTAATGGTGGCGATCTGCGATTTTATGGCGGACACATTGGACACTATTTTGGGACCATTGTCATTTATACAGCGAACAGTGCTATAAAAATGCACTGATCACTGTGTAAATTACACTGGCAGGAATGGGGTTAAACACTAGGGGCGATGAAGGGGTTAAGTGTGTGCTAGGGAGGGATTCTAACTGTGGGGGATGGGCTATAAGTGACATGACAGCGATCACCTGTAATTGAACAAGCTGAAGTTAGAAGCTGATTGTCTACCATGCACAGCTGCACTTAGTTTTGCACAGTTTTAGCAAAGCAACCCCTAAGGGCCCTTTCACACGTACGGACAAACGGTCCGTTTATTACAAGTCCGTTTACGGACTTGTAATGTATCCCTATGGGATTGCAGACATTAGCGGATGATGCATCCGCTAACGTCCGCAACCATCCGCGTCCGCAAAGATCCGCTTTTGCGGACAGAAGAAAACCCTATTTTTCTTCCGTCCGGCGGAACGGATCGGATGAATACGGACACACGGTCCATATTCATCCGATTCCCCATAGGGGAGAGCGGAGGAGAGACAGGGTGGTCTCTGCAGAGCCAAACGGGCTAATGGAGCGGATCAATACGGATCCGCTCCGTGTGAAAGAGCCCTAAATGTCATTTGGTTGGGATTAATATGTAGGAAAAGATGTCAAAAAGAAGCTAAGGTGTCTTTCAATGGGAACACTAACAAAAACAAACATAGTTCAAAAGAAAAATGTATGTCATTTATATTAAATTTGTCATTTATACTGATAATATTCTTAAACCTTTTCATATACTGTATATTTATTAAAGTTATTAGTTATTGTTACATACATGTTATGCCTCGTAAACACGATCAGAATTTCCGATGGAAAAAGTCAGACGGATTTTTTTCATCGGATATTCCGACAGTGTGTATGCCCCATCGGACTTTTTC
This sequence comes from Rana temporaria, assembly GCF_905171775.1. Classification (NCBI taxonomy): domain Eukaryota; kingdom Metazoa; phylum Chordata; class Amphibia; order Anura; family Ranidae; genus Rana; species Rana temporaria. The sequence goes on along the minus strand of NC_053489.1, from coordinate 461,004,469 downwards.
CGTCAGAAATTCCGACAGAGTTAGAAAGAGAACATGTCTCTTTTTTTTCCGATGGGAAAAATTTCCGTTCGTCTGTATGGAACTCCGACGGAGAAAAAAAAACATGCATGCTCGGAAACAATCGATCGGAAGCATTAAACTTAATTTTTCTAGGCTCGTCGTAGTGTTGTACGTCACCACGTTTTTGACGGTCAGAATTTGGTGTGTCCGTGTTTATGCAAGACAGCTTGAGCCCTGGTTCACACTGGGCTGTGGGAGTGAAGCGGTGCGAGTTCAGCTGAACTCGCACGATTTCACTCCCGCCAGCAGTCCCAATTTCGGCCGCGATTTAAGAGACATCTGTGCAGGTTTCTGCACAGATGTCAATGTAAATCGCGGCCAGAAATCGCAAAAAGTAGTACAGGAACTACTTTTTGAAATCGGTGCAGCGCCGCAGATGCGGCGTCGCACCGATTAGGACGGTGTCATTGCCGACAATTGCCGGCAAATGCCGCCGATTTGAGATGCGATTTCACATGTGAAATCGCATCTCAAATCGAAGCAAAACTTACCCAGTGTGAACCTGGGCTGAACGGAATTCCGTCGGAAAAACCCGTCTGAGTTTATTCCGACGAAAACTCAGATTGTGTGTACAGGGTATTACTGCTTCTTTAAGAACTGCCTAAAAGGTAACACAATCTATGTAGGCATATACATTAAAATAATAAAGATGTTGCTGTCTGGAAATGTTTATACTGTTCCATTCTGGGCAGACTTGTGCAGCAGACACTTTCCTGTTCGGAGCCAGAAGTATACAGTACACATTGGCCATGTTCACGGTTACGGGGTTACTGTTGCAATTCTCAGAGGAATTTTTGACACCTTGTTAATAGGTTGCTTATGAGTTGAAGCTGCTCCTATTTTACCAACAGTAATGTGGGTACCGGTGATAAATGTCTGCAAGGCCAACTATTCCTGGTAATTCTGCCTAATTAACACCAGACCACTATATATTAGACCTATGTGTTTCTGATATAAACAAGAGTTGAAGAAAATTTGCTACTAATCGAAAATAAAACTATATTTAGCCTTTTACAGACGTATTATTCATAAGTAAATATATAAATTGTCAGAACACCCCTGTTGCTGCTTATTTGGGGAAATTTGAGAAGAAAGTATTTAAGCAATTTTAGGATCTAGTATTTCAGAGCTGACTGTAGATTTATGATGCAAACATGCTGCTAAGTTGTTAAACTATCAATCTTGTAAAGGATTCCATTTTTGTAAGTAATGAGTGACAGCAGTCTTAATTGTAATGCTGCCCTCTGATTTCCAAGGACACCAGAGACTGACAGAATTTAGACATTTGCTGCATAAATGTCAATCTGATACAAATTGCTGTTGACAGCTCTCTTCAAAATAAAATGCAATTTTCAGTCATAACATGGATACCAAGTGCATACTCAAAACTAGATTATGCTACTTTTTACATTATGCGTTACACAATTAAAATTAACCGCGTATTAAAAATGAACCACACATACCCCACAAAAATGTAACCACTTGCCCTCCGGAAGGTTTACCCCCCTTCCTGACCAGGCCATTTTTTGCGTTGCGTTATTTTAACTGACAATTACGCCACTGTACCCCAAAAAAATGTATCTTCTTTTTTTCCTTATAAATAGAGATTTCTTTTGGTGGTATTTGGTCAACAATATTTTTTACTTTCTGCTATAAAACATAGGCAATAAAAAAAAATATGTATTCATTAATTTAAGCCAATATGCGTTTTGCTACATATTGTTGGTAAAGAAAATCCCAATAAGTGTATCTTGATTGGTGTGCGCAAAAGTTATAGCGTCTACAAACTATGTGATATTTGGAATTGTCATTTTTATATTTTTTATGCACTGTCATTGTACTAATGACACTGGCAGGGTTAACATCAGGGGCAATCAAAGGGTTAAATGTGTTCCTAGGGAGTGCTTTCTAACTGTGAGGGGGTTGCTTGAACTGTGGGAAGACAGAACCATGTTCCTGCTTAACAGGGTCTCTGTCTTCCCTACTAACAGAACGGCGATCTGCCTCTGTCGGGAAAGATTGGAAGGTCTGTCAGACCCGCTGATTGGCTCCTGCTGTGTCCAATCACAGCTGGCGGCATGTGTGCATGCTAAAGACCCGGTAGTGCAAAATCACACCCCTGTACGTGATTTTGTGCAGAGGAACTGCTGCACCATGGTAAATGTATTAGGCCGCGTACACACGGTTGTTCCAAACCGATGAGAATGGTCCGACGGGCCATTTCCATCCGTTCTGATGGTCTGATGTGCGTACACACCATCGTTCCAAAAAACGATAGGGTCAGAACGCGGTGACGTCAAACACACAACGTGCTGAATAAAACAAAGTTCAATGCTTCCAAGCATGCGTCGACTTGATTCTGAGCATGCGCGGGTTTTGAACCAAAGCTTTCTGTACTAACCATCGGTTTGGACCGATCGGGCAGCGGTCCATCGGTTCGATTTTGAAGCATGTTTTAAAATTTTGGACCGAAGGAAAACAGACCGTTGGGCTGTACACACGGTCGGTTTGGACCGATGAAACTGAACCTCGATCCATTCTCATTGGTTTTGTCCGACCGTGTGTACGGGGCCTAAGGGGAGGTTAAAGATTAACTTTAGGAAAACAGTTAAATAAACAACTGTAATATGTATGTGGTCTGTTTTTCCTGCTAAAGGTATTGTTATTCTGCTCAGTTTTGTGTTCTAAGCACCCCTGCCAGAAAGCACCTGGACCTTCAGGAAGACAATGCAGTAGCAGTGGTGTCCAGGGGCCATTTGCTTGCCTTTATCAGGCCCCTGGGACACAATTCTTCTCACTGATACAACACGCTTTTCCTTCTACACTAACCATGGGGGATAATTCCTGTCACTAATACCAACAATGGGGCACTATTTCTACCACTAACCCCAAAAATGGAGCACTATTTTTCCCACTGACACCAATGATGGGACACTATTCCTCTCACTGGCACCGACTGCAGGGGCCTATTCTTCCTACTGACACATATGATCGCGCAGTATTTCTTGCCCTGATATCAACAATGCAACACTATTCCTCCCACTGACACAAATGATGGGGCACTATTTCTTCCCCTGATACCAACAATGGGGCACTATTCTTCCCAATTACACCAATGATGATGCACTATTTCCGCCCCTAATTCTAACATTGGGGCAATATTCCTTACACTAATACCAATAATGGGGCATGGTTTACTCCCACTGACACCAGGGCCTTTTCTACTCACACTGGCCACAGTCTGGCCCCTTCAAAGTCTGAAGGACAGTAAACTGGCCTTGTGTTCAGAAAGTTTGGAGACCCCTGCAGCAGTGGCGGCCTGTCCATACGGGGCCCCTAATCACAAAAAAAAAAAAAGGTCCTTTAAGTGCAATGTGTTTGGGCGCCAGACACAGTGCAATATGGGAAGCATGACGTCTATGCAATCATGTGATTGCAGACAAAACGCTTAATTTGCCTGGTTTGTGGCGCAATGCAGTATGCCTGTTATTATGCTTGAAGGAAAAAGGGCCTATGTTTAACGTACATCCAAAACAGGGTGATACTGCTGATGTACTAGTAGTCGGTGTGCCACCGTCCCGATATTATTGGAATTGGCTAAAGGCTAGTAAATTTGGACTTTGAAGGCACACGGTACATTTGGTAAGAAAGCTAGATACATTTATTTTATAAGAATGTCATAAAAACAGTTACAAACATAAAATCTGAGAAATCAAGTAAATAACTGGTCCACAAAGGTTGTCACAATAATGATACAGTTCTACCATAGAAGGCTCAAATATAAAGCATGATTGTAAAGTTGACTGTATAGTGTGTAACCGAGTGGTAGTCCAGAGGAACAGGAGGGCTCGCTCTACATGTTACGCGCTATAGATAGCGCTTCCTCAGGAGCACAGCCAATTCAATAAAGGGTTAACCGCGTTGAGGGTAGACAACAATCTGTCTTTTTTAACCTAACATTAGCTGTAGTTCAAAAAAGTACTATTCAAGCCAGTTAGGGGGATAATATAATTTAAAGCGAAAACAATGTTGCGTTGGATGATACGGCGGTCAATTGATGGTAAGCAAGAGAGAAAAAGTCGTATTCCAGGGGTATATACACGGATAGTCAGGCAGTAGGCTAGGTATGGTAGGCCGGACGCCAGTGAACAGGGGGGTAAGCCTGACTCACTGATTACTAGCTTGAAGGTTTTCAGTCCAAATTAATGGAAATGGATACAAGCAATAGTAATAGAAGGGGTCCTTAGAGCCCAAGCCTTCCTGTACAGCTGTGTTATTTGCCCCTGGTTTATGGAGGATGCGTTAGTAACTTGATTTCTCTGATTTTATGTTTGTAACTGTTTTTATGACATTCTTATAGAATAAATTTATCTAGCTTTCTTACCATATGTATCGTGTGCCTTCAAAGTCCAAATTTACTAGCCTTTAGCCAATTCTGTTATTATGCTTGCCTTGTTTTTGATTGGCGGTGCTTTCCCTCAGAGCGTTGGCATCACTTATGGTTTCAATGCTCAGAGTGGACTGAGAAGGAGTGGGATCAGCATGGTGATGCCAGACCTAACATAGGTGGACTATCTAGTGTGAGCTGGAGCAGGCAGGGGGAGAGAAATACACAGCAGCTCCGTGCTCGTGTTACACTTTGAGTTACGGATCGGATAATAAATACACTAATGTGGGAGGGAGTGCACAGACAGTATTTGATGTGATGGAACAGCAAGCTGGAAGTAAAAGTGAAAGTCTGCATGAGTAAAGCTCTTTGCTCTGCTCTCTGTTTGACCGCTCTGACTTGCTTACATCTGTGGAGGAGCTGTGAGTGTTAACCATTTCTTTACTGCTGCAAGGACATGCTACACTGCTGCTTTCCTCTATACTTGCATTAAGATTTATATAAAGTGAAATTCTAACCTCTGCTCACTGTCTCATGATTTACTTACACTGGGTATAAAAAACTGACTTGCTATATGCTTGCTGACAGAAGTGTAACTGACACCCATTCTGTTTGCAATGAGATGTCAGTTTAATCTTCAGGATTCAAACTAAAACTTCACTTGTAACTTGCTAAGAAAAATAAATAAATAATCAAGAGTATTATACAACAGAAAAGAGAAGTTGGGACTTTGAATGAGGCTGGAACCAAGGTTGTATCTACCCTCCCCTTAGTCTTCCTTTTCTGCATTTTCCACTATGACCTTTCTCTCCTCCCTTTTACCAACTTTCCTTTCTTTATGCTAACACCCCCTTTCTCCTATATCCCACAGCCTACACACCACCACAACCATTATCTACACTTAAAGGGTCAATAAAAATCTTTTTTAGCTAAATAGCTTCCTTTACCTTACTGCAGTACTGGTTTCATGTCGTCATTGTTCATTTTTGCTCTGATGTTGCTGTAATTCTGCTCTGTTCTGGACACTTCCTGGTTGTCTGTTTCCTGATGACCACAGTACTGGGAGATTCTAGTTTCGTTTTCCAAACCAATACTGCTCTATGGGTCTGTCTAGCACAGAGGCATCAAAGAACATGCAACAATTAAGCTAGATGCACAAACAAAACTGAAACTAGAAGGTACATTATATGATTGATTTTTATCTATTTTTAATCGTTTTTTTAAAGGAATCAGTTAATTATTATGTCTCTATACCCTGTAAACAGTCATTTCAGAAAAAAAAAAATTCCTTTACAACTCCTTTAATCCCCATTATTTATACACAGGTCCCCTTCTGGGGTTATCACTTTCACCCTGGATCAGGGTGTTCATGTACACCTACCTTCCTTGGACCTGCCTGTAATGAATGTTGCTGTCCAATCGGGCCACCCTATGCCCGGATATGGGGCTTCACTATGTGTTGACGGCCATGAACGCGTGCTGCAGCTGCGCAGATGCAGACGTAAGTTGAACACAAAGGCCCTCCCCCCCACTATATAATTCGTTTTTATTCTAATATCAATTATAGTTACTTCTGTCCCCCCTTTTCTCCTATATCCCATTACCATTATCTGTAAATATTTAGATAAATCTATATCTCTTCTCTCTAGATAAATTCCATGGTTTTTGCTCCTGATGAACAGTTATCAGACCGCGAAACACGTCAAGCCACCAAACTCTCTCCATCATATAATACCATGGATTAATCTCTATGATCCAATCAACGTTTTTAACGAATCTAGCATTTCAGAAATGTTTCCTGTAACAGGATTAAGTGATGCATGATGGATGTATATAATAAATAGATATGAGCCTGATCACACCCCAATCAACTGGACCATACAAGCAAGAATCATTTTAGATATAAAGAATTTATTATTACAAAAATAGAAAAGTTTAACAAGTGCTAAAATCAAACACAGAATAGAAAAAGTACTAAAAATAAAAGTAACTGCACGTAGTCTTCTTCATACCCCACGTATAGAGGTTCGACTAGTTTCGCCCGATGGGCTTCGTCAGGAACCCGTGGAGGGTGGTAGTCTATATAGGTGAATATTATAATACCATTATAAGACCGAAATATCATAAATACATAATAAATGAACATGATAGCGAGGGAGAAAAGGAACAAAGACAAATATAGCAATACAAAGTCATAATTATAATAGTAACATTGTTATGCTACGGTATACTTATAAATAAGGTCTGTGCGGTAACTATGGACAAGGAGGTAGCCCTTACCTGATAGAAGTGGGGTGGTATCACATGAGGCTGCGGTCGCAAGAGAACTGAGTCCAAAAAGCATGCATCCCCGATGGACGGGGATACTGATGCAAATTTGGGGTGAGCCAATTAGACAGCACTGGCCCATGTGTGGACCTATTGAGAGAAGGAGAAGATAGGCAACAACCAAAGGTCATAAAGGGATCATATGTATATATCGATTTTTATATGGGGATTATGTGAATATCAGTACTATGCACACACATGCTGCATATGTGATAAAGGGTTAAGTATCAACGAATCACTTACTGCTATCGCCAGCTGAATGTTTTGCAGGCAAGATAGATTTATCGGGTAGATGGAAACTTTCCAGGATAAAATTATAGTAGGTTATGCACAATGGTCAAACGCAAAGCAATCCTTGCTGCATAGCAGGAAGGAGCCTGAGAGAGAAAGTAGGATAAGAAGAAAAGGAAATGTATAATAAGAATGTTTTTTTTATATTAAATAATTAAACATGGAGTATAATAGATAGTTGAAGTATAAAAGTATATATCTTCAACATCAAAGTGCATGGCTTACATAGAAGCAAAGAGGCACTTACAGGTGTAACAGAGAATGCCCCAAAAAGTGCGTCGCTAGATTAGAAAAAGGATTTTTGAAAAAATATTTTAATTGTACCTGGTTAGTGTGCCCGCAATGCTTGCTTGAAGGTTAAAAACCACAGCACAGAAATATATCAGAAAGCTCACAAATTTTCCTGTATAGGAAAAGTGAAGATACTGATATAAGTGTATAATTTAAGAATAAGTGACAGAGGTCATATATGAGCAAAGTAAGAATCACAAATCACAAAGTCACAAATCACAAAGTGCATACCTTTAAAGTACTGGAGTCTCTGAAAACGAGGTGCTACCTTCACACACCGAGCTCACGCTGATAATGACAGCTAGTGAGCTTCGGTTATAGTACTCTCAATTAGGCTAGAACGGCTCCACCTGTGTTTGGGCCGTGCGCCTAACAAGGGTGGGCGGGGATATGCGGCATGAGTCATAGGGAGATCCCCTGTCAGTGCTGCCCAGCTCATGCACGCAGACAGAGCGTGTGACGCGCAAGGTGGCGGCGTCAGTCGGGGAAACACCATGAACATGACGTACGCACCTCGACCAATGACTGTGGCCACGGGGCGGAACTGGACTGGCATTCGAGCCTCCGCTCGGATTCAGCAGTGTAGGATATACTTGCTGGTTCAGGCCCCCAACTGCCCACATAGGAACACATAAGATGTGAGGCAGTGCTGTCAATAGGAACACCACAAACTAGGGAGACAGGGAGCCAAGCGACCCCAGTCACAAGGATCTATTACAGGCAGGATAGGGGAGGGGAGGGAGGGAAAGGAAAGGGAAGAATCACGGGGATAAGGGAAGGGGGAGGGAGGGCTGTCAACTAGTCCACAGACCGCACGACTGGTCAGATACAGAATGCAGGCTATGTGCCTGGTAACACAAAATGCACAACCAAAATATAATATAGCATTGCATTACAATACAAAAATCAAAGTGCAAATGTACATGATAATGTCATACTGGGAGCATGCTGTCAGGGCGTTTGATAAAGGTAATAGTGAACACCGATTCTAACCCGTTGACAGCACTGCAATCAGACCTGACATTGATAATGTTTTTTAAAGTCAGTGGTGCTTGTACTCGATTGGCTAGGGATTGGTATATCCCAGCAGCAGATCATTTGAGGAAGAGAGATGGAAACAGAGAAAAAGAATATTGGTCGTTGAGTGACAGCTAATGGAGAAATGGGTGGATTCAGATGGAAAGCGAAAACAATGCAAAGCAGAAATGAGAAGTAGTGATAACCAAGTGATTAGTGAATAAATGAATGAGCACATGAATCACTCAAAGTTGCAGGAGGTGTCAAAATATAACCTAGCCACATTCTAAAAAGGGCATGTGCAAAGTCCCACCCAGGGAAAGCTCAGAGTGTCGGAACAAAGGTATTTTCAATCCCACCAGAAAGGCCCTATTGGGCCATACAACGTCATATGGGGACTACAGACTACTGCCAGATTGTTAGAGAAAGGGCTTGTAGCTGATGTTCTCATTCAACCCAGGGTACTGAGTAGCCCTTAGCGTGTAAATCCATCTCGCCTCGATTTGTAAAAGACGCTTATCGGCATCTCCTCCTCTTTCGTTTAAGGGGATATGTGCTAAAGCATAAAATCCTAACATTGCGCGATTATGATTATGGAATAGTCCAATATGCCGGCTGATGGGTGTTTCCATTACGGTAATTTCTTTGAGACCGCTAGAACGTGGTCTCTTATCCTACAAAAGAAATTATGTTTCGTTTTGCCTACATAGTAGGCCCCACAGTTGCATTTCATTAGGTATATTATTCCTACTGTCTGGCATGTTGCGCGGAATTTGGGTGACAAGGTTTCTCCATTCGGAAGGGTAATACTGGTATCCTTCAGAATATAACGGCAGAAATTGCATTTACCACATGGGAATGTACCGGTCTGGGTGGGTTTGGGAATTGTTTGTACCGCGTAGTGACTTGATACTGCTTTATCTCTAATTGATGGAGATCGCTTGAAAGTGATTTCCGGTGTTGTATTAATGAATTTGCTTATTTTATCGTCCGAAGTAAGTAAGTACCAAAATTTATAATACATTTTGCGAATTGATCCATGTTGGCGGTTAAAGCGAGTAATTATTCTGGTAGTATTGGTTTTGGACGCAGTTTTGGATTTGTAAATGAGAATTCCTTTCCATTGCGCTTGCTTTATTGTATGCTTTACGTAGGCAGGTCTTACTGTAGCCTCTAACCTTGAGTCGTGCATACAGTAGTGCTGCTTCTCTTTTATAGTCATCCTCATGAGAACAGTTACGTCTCAGTCGTAAGTACTCACTATATGGTATACTGTTAATTAATGGTTTGGGGTGTGAACTGGTGGCATGCAACAGACTGTTGCCTGGCGTAGGTTTCCTGTATAACGTAGAGCAAAGGGAGCCCCCTTCTTCTATATACAGTTCCACATCCAAAAAAGTAATGTGCTCCTGACTATAGTTGTACGTAATTTGAGGTTATATTGGTTAGATTGTAGACCATCCAAAAATGTTAGCAAGTCCTCTCTTGATCCTGCCCATACCATGAACACGTCGTCGATATAGCGATGCCAAGTGAGCACGCTATCCGACGAGGCGCCATTGGACTCCTCACTGAAAAGATCACGCTCCCACCCCCCAGGTACAAGTTAGCATCTGTAGGGGCACAGCCCGCCCCCATAGCCACACCTTGCACCTGGAGGTAGTGGGAGTGTTTGAACAAAAAAATGTTGTTCGTAAGTATGAACTCGAGCATCTCAATTATAAAGTTGTTATATTTGGATGTATTTTTGTCACATTCATTGAGAAAGCTCCTCACCACTTGCGTGCCAAAGCCATGGGGAATGGAATTGTACAGTGACTCAATGTCTATGGCTACTACCCATGCATTCGGCGGGATGTTAAGCCCGTCGATGATTTTCAGCAATTCTATGGTGTCCTTTACATGGGAAAATAAGCTTTGTACGTGTGGATAGAGATATTCATCAATTATTCTTATGTTTTCCGTCAGTGAGCCACAGCCTGACACAATAGGACGGCCTGGGGGAGGTAAGATACCTTTATGGATTTTTGGTAAGGCATAAAAGGTGGGGGTGGTAGGGCTTACAACATTCAAAAATTGCAGTGTAGTATCGTCAATAATGCCCAGGCGATGTGCGCGGTTCAGTGTTTGACGATATTTACTAATGCTCTGTGTGATCATAGAGGCTGGTACGGGTCTTTACCACTCTCTGTTGCTGAGAATCTTGTGGCACATCTCCTCGTATCCTAGCTTGTCCATAACAATGATGTTGCCCCCTTTATCAGAGGGTTTGATGACAAGGTCATCATTGTTACGGATGGAGTTTAGGGCTGTTTTAAGGTTAAGGCTTAAATTAGGTGTAGTGCCTATCTTCCAGTTAGTTGCCTCTATGGCCTTAGTGACCTGCAGGACAAACGCCCAGATATTGGGGTTGCCTTGTAGGACGGGAAAAGATCTAGACTTGGGTTTATATGATTTAGGAGGCACATAAACAGGTTTGTTTAGTCTGGATTGTACCAAACTTCCAGGTAGAATACCCGGAAGCTGGTATGTCCACCCTTCTTCTTCTGGGTTATTTTCGTCTCAAAGTGACATTAAGTCCTGTAAGGCTTGTAGCTCTTGGAGGGAGACGTTATCCAAGATAGTATTGTCATTGCTATTAGAGGTACTATCCGATTTATCGTATAAGACTTTATACATAAGGCGTCGAGCGAAGAGATGTAAGTCCTTAACTAATTCAAATTTATCGGCCTCACCATCTGGACAGAAGGAGAGACCGAGTTGAAGTACGGTCTCTTGGTCAGGAGTAAGAGGGTACAGAGAAAGGTTGATAATATTTTTATTTTCATTTTTACTGTCCCGGTCTACACTGTTGTGGGGGCCGGGACCTGCTCTTTTACTGTCTGTTGAGTATTGGGTACCACTGCGCTGGATTTCCTCTCCATTGTGAAGATGGGTGCAGTTCTTAAATCTGTTGGCAGATTGGGGCAGAGTGGTTAGGCCCCTGCGGCATAGGGGTCATGGGGGGTGCAAGGGTTGAAGTTGTTGTAACACCCAGAGGGGGCGTTGGGAGCGTAAGAGGTATTGCTGGCTGGGCTAATATTGCTGGTGGAATGGCTAGCACGAGACCTCTGGGAATGGGAACGCTTGTCCTTAAGTGAAAACTGGGAGCGAGAGATCTCCTGTAGACTTCTGTCCAAATCGCTTTTTCGCTTTTTATTATCACCGTCGCCCCGCGTTTCAATAGGGATATAGGACGCCGATGATAAAGAGGATGATCCTCTTCTTGGGCTATTCGATTTGGACGAGCTCTTTATTTTCAAAGGTTTTTTTTATATTTTTGCGTTGCGGGTTACTGGGCCATCTGTATGCCTGGGCATTATCATAGGCCCTCTTGTCTCTTTGGAATTTATTCTCTTTCATTTTGATTATATTAGTAGCGTATTGAGTTAAATGGACTTTGAGTTGGTCATCATATAGAGTGTAGCCATTGACGTACGTACATTTTTGTTGATATCTTGCCAGTCTTTAATCTCACTGTCTACATTGACCATGTCTCGACTGTATTGTTCGCACAGGATGCGCATCATATTAATAGAGCAATTCTGTAGATTGGCCTCCCAGGCCTCTTTTACCTTTGTTTCTACCTTGTTGATATTAAGGAAAATCTGTACTCTAAGGCCCCACGGAACAATCTTATTTTCAATATATTATTGTAAGAATTCTCTGTGCCAAAAGAGGCGAATTTTCTTCTCTACCAACTTCTGTAGTCCCAGGAAAAAATGATTGGCGTCATCCTCAGACGCTTCATCCTTGACCCTAGATTTTTTGACCTTTGCCACAAATCCCTCCCAATCCTTACCACAATATCCTGCCATGCTGTCAGGGTGGTCAGACCATATATTCAAATGCTGCTTACGAGTAAGGTGGACAGACAACCTATTGACTAAAACAAAAAAAGAAAGAAGATATACAATAAAGATGACAAACAGACAGTAAAAGAGCAGGTCCCGGCCCCCACAACAGTGGACCGGGACAGTAAAAACGAAAATAAAAACATTATCAACTTTTCTCCGTACCCTCTTACTCCTGACCAAGAGACCGTACTTCAACTCGGTCTCTCCTTCTGTCCAGATGGTGAGGGCGATAAATTTGAATTAGTTAAGGACTTGCATCTCTTCGCTTGACGCCTTATGTATAAAGTCTTATACGATAAATCAGAGAGTACCTCTAATACTCTTAGCAATGACAATGATATCTTGGATAACGTCTCCCTCCAAGAGCTACAAGCCTTACAGGACTTAATGTCTACCTGGAAGTTTGGTACAATCCAGACTAAACAAACCTGTTTATGTGCCTCCTAAATCATATAAACCCAAGTCTAGATCTTTTCCCGTCCTACAGGGCAACCCCAATATCTGGGCGTTTGTCCTGCAGGTCACTAAGGCCATAGAGGCAACTAACTGGAAGATAGGCACTACACCTAATTTAAGCCTTAACCTTAAAACAGCCCTAAACTCCATCTGTAACAATGATGACCTTGTCATCAAACCCTCTGATAAAGGGGGCAACATCGTTGTTATAGACAGGCTAGGATACGAGGAGATGTGCCACAAGATTCTCAGCAACAGAGAGTGGTACAGACCCGTACCGGCCTCTATGATCACACAGAGCATTAGAAAATATCGTCAAATACTGAACTGCGCACATCGCCTGGGCATTATTGACGATACTACACTGCAATTTTTGAATGTTGTAAGCCCTACCACCCCCACCTTTTATGCCTTACCCAAAATCCATAAAGGTATCTTACCTCCCCCAGGCCGTCCTATTGTGTCAGGCTGTGGCTCACTGATGGAAAGCATAAGCAGAATAATTGATGAATATCTCTATCCACACGTACAAAGCTTATTTTCCCATGTCAAGGACACTATAGAATTGCTGAAATCATCGACAGGCTTAACATCCCGCCGAATGCATGGGTAGTAGCCATAGACATTGAGGCACTGTACAATTCCATTCCCCATGGCTTTGGCACGCAAGTGGAGAGGAGCTTTCTCAATGAATGTGACAAAAATACATCCAAATATAACAACTTTATAATTGAGATGCTCGAGTTCATACTTACGAACAACATTTTTTTGTTCAAACGCTCCCACTACCTCCAGGTGCAAGGTGTGGCTATGGGGGCGGGCTGTGCCCCCTCATATGCCAACTTGTACCTGGGGGGTGGGAGCGTGATGTTTTCAGTGAGGAGTCCAATGGCGCCTCGTCGGATAGCGTGCTCACTTGGCATCGCTATATCGACGACATGTTCATGGTATGGGCAGGATCAAGAGAGGACTTGCTAACATTTTTGGATGGTCTACAATCTAACCAATAAAACCTCAAATTTACGTACAACTATAGTCAGGAGCACATTACTTTTTTGGATGTGGAACTGTATATAGATGAAGGGGGCTCCCTTTGCTCTACGTTATACAGGAAACCTACCGCAGGCAACAGTCTGTTGCTTGCCACCAGTTCACACCCCAAACCATTAATTAACAGTATACCATATAGTGAGTACTTACGACTGAGACGTAACTGTTCTCATGAGGATGACTATAAAAGAGAAGCAGCACTACTGGGCGGGTGTGGTTACACGTGGTCTGCGGTTGTATGTACTGCCAAATTCTCTGAAAACAGCTCTGGTGGACATTCCTGCAGTCAGCATGCCAATTGCAAGCTCCTTTAAAACTTGCGACATCTGTGGCATTGTGCTGTGTGATAAAACATTTAGAGTGGCCTTTTATTAAGGCCAGCCTAAAGCACACCTGTGCAATAATCATGCTAATCAGCATATTGATATGCCACACCTGTGAGGTGGATGGATTATCTCAGTAAAGATGAAGTACTCACTAACACAGATTTAGCCTAGGTTCACACTGCTGCGAATTCAAAATTGCGGTAAAATGCGCGATTTTACCGCGATTTTGCTGCTGCGATTTCGGCCGCAATTTAATGTAAATCGCGGCCCGAAATCGCAAAAAGTAGTACAGGAACTACTTTTTGAAATCGCAGATGCGGCGTCGCACTGATTAGGACAGTGCCATTGCCGACAATTGCCGCCGATTTGAGATGCGATTTGACATGTCAAATCGCATCTCAAATCGTTCCAAATCGTACCCAGTGTGAACCAGGGCTTAGACAGATTTGTGAACAATATTTGAGAGAAATAGGCCTTTTGTGTACATAGAAAAAGTCATAGATCTTTGAGTTCAGCTCATGATAAATAAGGGCCATTACAAAAGTGTTGTTTTTATAATTGTACTCAATATAATTATTAATAGAGATACCTCCAGATGAATTTTGCAGTAAAGTCCAGTTGCAGAGGCCCCTGAGGATTATGCGGCATCTGTCTTTGTGTTGGAGACCTGGAGACAAGATCAGTGGTCACAGGAGTATCCTCAAACTGTTGTCCGAGCAGCCTGGAATGGGACTTTTCACCAGTAGGAACCATGGCGTGGCACTGGGACTCAGAGTCAGCCTATCATGCTAGTAGTCTTAGTAGTTTTGAAGCCTCCCTAGCAGTTTATTGTAATCTCTGCTGGTCCAGGATTTAGCAGTATGGACAGGACATGTGGCTGAGAGTCTCACTTTCTCTCCACAGCGGGATATCTTCTCTGTGATCCAGCTATATGTCCTCCCTTTGACTCTTGTATAAAGATAGTCTGCATTCATGGGCACTGATGAGGCTGCACTGACGGGCACTGATGAAGTTGTTGTTAATATTTATTTTTGTTGCTTAATTCTGCATAAAACATTTAACAATGTAATTTCATTAGATGATTTACGAGGGCATGTTTGTAGGTGGAATTAGGGACAGGACAGGGTAGGGGTTGGGTGGGGAAACTGGTGGCGAGTAACTTTTAAGGCCTGGCTAGTAGCTCAGGACATTTTTAGCCCTGCATAATAAATTTATAGGAATTTACAAATTCAGACAGTAGAGGACACCAGATCCCTACATGTCTAGAAGTACACAATAGCCCAGATAAAGGGCCCTTTCACACGTACGGATCCCGTTAGGATCCGTACCCTTCTCATCCGCTTGCTCAGCGGGGATCGCTCCGTTGATCCCCGCTGAGCCGGCAGATGACAGGACAGTCCCTGCACACTGTGCAGGGATCGCCCTGGCAGATCTCCGCTGTCCACTATGGGGGGATCGGATGAACACCGACCGTCTGTCCGTGTTCACCCAATCCGATGACGGATGGTAAAATAGGATTTTCCTCCAGCTGCAGAAACGGATAATAGTGGGGACCGATGAGATCAGGTGTCAGCGGATGTTCATCCATTGACACCCGCTATCCCATAGGGATACACGTATGTCTGTAACACATGGATGAAATACGGACATGAGGTCCGCACGTGTGAAAGGGCCCATAGATATTCTTGCAATTAATCCACGTGGCAAAAGAGTGGGAGGATATGCCTGAGTACATTATAAGGGCTCTAGGTGGAAGTGTCAATAAAGTGTACAACTGTACAATTAAGATAAAAGCAAAATCATTAACAGTATTCTATGCAAGAAGCACAGGAAGTGTATGTAATGGGCAAATAGCATTCACAAGAACCTCTCCAAGCCACTGCACAGTGAACAACTGTTAGGACATCTTTCTCTCCACTCAACTTCCTGAGTGGCTAGATGAAGCCGGTTCAGCGGGGAACGGCCTAATTTCAGTCAGGGTGTGGCCAGTCTCTATGGCTAGCTTTTAGAACCCTGAAGACTTGGTCCTTTTAGAGGTAAAATTAACCCTTCCTCTTTTAGTGCTCAGCTACCCTTCAAAAGAACACTTTTAAAACTAAAGATATCCTTTGAACTTACAAGGTTAGGAAAAAGAAAACACCACACTAAAAATACAACCGCATTAGGATATCAAAGCTTTTAATGAAACAATGTGAATGTGAACAAGGGAACTTTCAAATGTGGTCTTAAGGGATGTAGGTATTGTCCCCATATTAAAACTGGACCAGTAGTACATTCTTGTTCAGGCAACAGAGACCACAATATTAAGCAGTTTATTAACGGCAACGCCATGCATTTGGTTTATGTTATTACCTGTGATCTCTGCAATTTGGAGTATGTAGGACGCACTATTAGAAGACTTAAAGACAGACTTAGTGACCACCTCTATGACATAGAGAAAGACCACAATACGAACGTGGCCCGACATTGGAACCGATTACACTTCAAAGACACCTGGAGCCTACACATACAGGGCATCGAGAAAGTCATCTGTCCGGTCAGAGGGGGAGATAAATTCAGGTTACTTTGCAAACGCGAAGTCTTCTGGATATTTTTTCTCAATACCAGAATTCCCGCAGGCCTGAACTTCCAATGGGATGTTTCCCACTATTATGACTGACACAATCTATCCCCCGCACCCGGCCGGTTCCACGTCCACATTGATGCTCTCTCTCTGTCTTACATATGTTTACCATGTCGTTTATCATACTGCACACCTGGTCCCCCTTCAATTTACATATACTGTACACTCCTCTCTCCTTGGTCTTTTTGCGAGTAATGCATCCAATCAGCCATTCTGTATTTTCACCTGCATTTCTCACTCACCTTGCATTCAGATTTCTATCTCCTACCAGTAAGCCATCCATGCCCAATCAATTGCTACCCATATAACGATGTACAGGCATATATATATATATATATATATATATATACACACACACCATGCACCTATGGGTAAGGTTTCTTGGCCTATATGTTCATTTTTATTACTTTTTAGACAGAGTTTTATTAATTAACTGCTATTATGTATTAATTTTATACAGCAACTCTCAGTTGTCTAAAAAGTTTCCGCTGCAACTTTCATATTTCTCTGTACACTAAGATACCTTTATATTAATGAAAGAATAATTGTTTTTATTTCTTTTTACTAAGTACTCTTTTTTCATACACGGCTGCACTTTGTACCCGGCCATCTGGGTTATTTAAAAAAGGGGGGGGGGGGGTTCTCCTTTACATGCATACAGTAATGGTGTATTTATCACTCTTTATATCTAAGGACAGGAGGATTGTTACATCTAATCTTTAGTATCGGATTACTCCAGGTCCTTTAAATTCATGTATCTGTTAGCTAGTACCTACCATACTGTATTGCATTTCATTTCCCCACCTTACACTACAAATATACTCATACGTACGCACATATGTGCACGTGCGTTCATGTGCATTTACGTACACATGTTTTTTCTTTGTTAGCTAGTACCTACCATACTGTATTGTATTTAATTTCCCCACCTTACACTACAAATATACTTATACTTACGCACATATGTGTACGTGCGTTCATGTGCATTTACGTGCACATGTTTTTTCTTCTTTTTTACCATGCACCATCAAACCCTCTTTGGCCGTGTTCATATATTTATTCTATTTTTAGATTTGATCTAATTTTTTACTTTGTGCAGCCGTTTTGAACAATCATATAACAAAATATTAGTTTATGCTTATACACCAGCTTGTATGTATCACCAACTACTAGGAACAGACCGCCTCCATATGTTTTCACTAGTTCATGTTTACATGACCAATGGGTGGCTATACACCGCTAATGTTCCCCACATACGATACGATTTATCGGGCACCCGATTGCAATGTATCCTCAGTGCACTAATACATATTAGTTCACAGGTTTACCAACTTCTTATTTTCATCTTTTTCATTCGAACACTCACTTATTTTATTTAGGCTTTATGCAAATATTTCTCCACATAATTTTTCTGCAGAAACTTTATTACAATTTCTGCAGTTACGCCAGCAATGTTCACGCTAGGTAATAGCCACTATTTCACACAGTACCTGCTGGTCACTAGATAAGCTCATACATTTATGTGCTACACTCATCTATTATACTCCCCTTTGTTTTGGAGATATTTTACATTAGGAGCCTACTCTTTATCGCTCCCACAGCACATTCTTTACTTTACTCTAGCATATGTTTTTCTATTTAGTAGCTACAGGAACCAGCACATCGTGCGTTTTCCTTGCAGCTTCTTTGGGGATTTTTTCCACGTTGTGATCATATACATTATATTATATTATTTAATTTTCATCATATTCGTATTCCACATATGAATCAATATACGCATTAATATCAATGTATCACCACTTTTTTTCACTGCTGCCTTGTTTATTATTTCAGTGACATGTGATTTACTTGCACCTGATTTTTTGAATTTCATTGCTTCCTTTCATTCCAACAAGTGCACTCTGATTTTGCCACAGCTGAAGTATTGCCTCTACTCATAGGCTCTCCTCCACTAGTGGCTAATTCGGGTCACATGTCTTTTGTTAGCACTATTTATTTTGTGTGTGTTTTAGTTGTACTTAGGCCATGAATAAGCACTAAGTGTGAAACGCGTCGGCTGTTTTTGATTTCTGCTGAGTATTTGCGGTGTCTGCTCATGTTCCTTCAATAAAGACAACTCAAGAGTTCTTTGGTGTGCGGCCGTCCATCCATCCTTTGCTACTTTCCATTTTCTAGAGGTAAAATTAACCCTTCCTCTTTTAGTGCTCAGCTACCCTTCAAAAGAACACTTTTAAAACTAAAGATATCCTTTGAACTTACAAGGTTAGGAAAAAGAAAACACCACACTAAAAATACAACTGCATTAGGATATCAAAGCTTTTAATGAAACAATGTGCAAATACAAACCCTGTTTCACATATTCTGGAAAGATAATTACATAATCCAATTTTTAAATTAAAAGAAAATACAGAAAATTTGAAATTAATAAAAAATAATGGATATTAATCAGCATGTTTTTAGATAAAACAGTGTAAAGACTTTCAAAAATATATTTGTTTATCTCCATTTGTGTGGAAATATGTACTGCGTTTGTACCTTTTCCAGATTTTATGCTCTGGTATATGAAATAATATAAAAATGTAGTATGACAACAGTATTTATCACTATGACTTCAAAACTGCAATTTAAATATCATATATTAGAGTGAGGTACAAACTTAATGCAGACACTAAAATAAACTTGTTGCTGCAGGGTGAATCATGAAAAAGTGAAAAGCAGAACTCCAACCAAAAAATATCAAGAAAAATACAAACAGCCCATTAAAGATAAAAAAAAAAGAAGAAAGAAACCGCTTTCCCTTCAATATGCCCCTTTAATTTAGGGATTTATCCTGCTGTACATTTTTCTACCGCTGGTTTTTCTCATTCTGATAACAAGAATAATCCAACCAACTTCCTTTAAAGTGTTACTAAACCCACTTAAACTATTATACAGTATATTGTTCACCTGGGAATATGACAATAAAAGCAATACTGTAGTCTAGGTCACATTGCAATACATAGGTTAAATACTTTTTTTTTCTTTTTATCTGGCGGTCACATTACACAATCCACTTGCTCTGCTCCATAGTGAGAGCTCAGTGGGTTTAGCAAGCATGAGTCCTGTGATTCAGCCTGCAGATGTCACTGCAGGAGGATTAATTTGTTGATCACATACTGTAAAAACAAAAAGAAACAAAAAAATAATTATCCTAAGGAGCACACTGGCGCTGTGTTTTTAACACAGCTCGCTGTAGGACATGCCACCTTATACATTCCACAACTGCCTCACAAACCTCTGGAATGTGAGTAATATGGGGCAGCTAGCCGGAGAGAGGAATCCTCCATCAATCGGCTAGCTGCCCCACATTACATTACATTCCAAAGGATTGTGTGGCAGCTCACAGTGTGTGTTATGCAGCATCTACAAGATCAGAAAAGAAAGGGGTCTGATGATCAAACAGTTGGAGCCACCCCACAAGTGACAAAGAGTCACATGGGCGGCTTCAAGAGGAGAACTAAAGCCCTATACAGCCATTACAGTAGAAACTGAAATGTCACAACTGGCTTCTGTCGAAAGAGCATGCTGCAAAACCAGCAGCCAATCAGCATTATTCAGCACTTGCAGCCAATGACTGCATGCGCTGACAGGTGTGTTCTGGAGGAGGAGGGGGACGATCCCCCAGTCAGAACACGATAGCACAGTGGGGGAGATTGCTGTCCTAATATCGCAAAGTTAGTAAGTGACCTCTGTTTTTTTTTCTGATCAGCCTTCTGGGTTTAACGGGAAAAAAAAAACTTAACGTGTGTACCAGGTTTTAGACAACAGCTGGAGTATGCGCACAAAGTGTGGCAACTGAGGAGCCAGAAGAACGGCTGCAATGGAATTGCCACAGACAGTGGGGACATTGAAGTGGCAGGATCAACCAAGTATTTGCAAATAAGAAGCAGATTAATTAAGACGAATAAGCTTCTGCACACAGGCATAGTGCACAATTTTAGCTACCTCCCACGCGGCCCATACACAAATGGCCGGCGGGCATGTGCACTGTTATCCTGAATGGACATCAGATGATGACCTCCCAGGATTGGGTTGCACTGTGATGCGATATGTCACTCACCGAGTCCACTAGACACAGCGGATGATATATTTTATATAGAATTGTATTATATTCAACTTTTCTATGATTATCATCAATTTTAATAAATATGAATTTATTTTTGGCCATTATTGGCACCTTTAGTGCAAGAAAGGCCAAGAGAAATGCAGTCTGCAGTTTCTAACCATCTCTTGAATGATGCAGTCTGCAGTTTCTAACCATCTCTTGAATGATGCAGTCTGCAGTTTCTAACCATCTCTTGAATTATGTCCTCAATCTCTAACCATCTCTTGTATGATGTCCTCAGTCTCTAACCATCTCTTGTATCATGTCTGCAATCTCTTACTTAAACACACTGCTAATAGTAGTAGCAAAATTTAAATTCGGAGCACCTCTAGCATACATAGTAGGTGAGGTTGAAAAAAGTCAATCAAGTCCAACCTATGCGTGTGATTATATGTCAGTATTACATTGTATATCCCTGTACATTGTGGTCGTTCTGGTGCTTATCTAATAGTTTTTTTTAAAACTCTTGATGCTCCCCACATGATACAGGAGATGGTCAGAGACTGCAGATATAATACAAAAGATCAATGCAGCCTCACCAGTTTATCAGATGCAACCTACCAGTCAGATGCAGCCTGCCAGTGCCCATCAGATGCAGCCTGCCAGTGCCCATCAGATGCAGCCTACCAGTGCCCATCAGATGCAGCCTGCCAGTGCCCAACAGATGCAGCCTGCCACTGCTTAGAAGATGCAGCCTCGCCATTACCTGTGGATGCAGCTTATCAGTCAGATGCAGCCTGCCAGTGCCCATCGGATGCAGCCTGCCGCCAATGTCCATCAAATGCCAGCTGCCGATGCCCAGAAGATGCAGCCTGCCAGTGCCCAGAAGATGCAGCCTGCCAGTGCCCAGAAGATGTAGCTTGCCTCTGGCCAGAAGATGCAGCCTGCATGTGCCCAGAAGATGCAAGAATCCACCATCCACACAAATGAGGTAGATAGAGGTATCCTCCCTACAGGGTCATTGTTTTCTGGCAGCGGGACTCCTATCGGAAAACACTGACCAGTGGCTGCAGCAAACATCACAAGTTTTCTAGCATTCCCGTTCGACAGAAGTTGATCTAAGGATTAACTTTTGTTTAACAGGCATGGTCATACAAATTTGCTAGGAGCACTACATGTCCACAGTTAATAGCAATTGTAATTCCTGAAGTGAAAGTAATGCGAGATGAATTCAAATACCTATTTCACTTATTTAAAAAAAAGGGAAGCAAGAAAGTGTGTCTATTATTAATAAAGGTATGAACAGTCCTTAAAAGCAGTGTTCCCTAACCAGTGGTTAAGGAGGCACAGGTGGCTCTTAGCTCCCTTTGATGTTGTTTCAGTCAGTTGTGTTGCCTACCTTGGCAATGCAGTTAATTGTGTAAATTAACCAAGGCTGGGTACCTTTTTATTTATAATCCTTTTTTACGATTAGACATTCCCTTTAACACAGACTACATGAATAACATTGAGTATGCTGACATTTTTCATAATTATTTTAACAAGATATATAAGGATTTCTACAATAGTGCAAAATTAAAATGTAATTAAAATTTTTATGAAGCATGGTCATTATCCCAAAGACCATTTTGTCTCTTTTACAAAACATGTTGTAGTTTCAAAAGGTGCTCATGGACTATAATCTTCCTTGACCTCTTGGCCTTGCCTTGACCTCTTTAACTTGTCTATTGAGGACAAAGTGACAACTTGCGTGCAAATTCTACCCCCAACCACTTTATATTCACCTCTTCAGTAACATTCCAACCACTGCTGAAAATATACCCAATATCGGAGCTCAACAGGAGTAGTGATGTTACCCTCACTGTCATGTTATAGTGCTAGTGACTGGCCTCTAGGTCCAAACACCAGGTGGAGGAGGTCACGTGCACTCTCAGGCAACAGACAGAGTGGCTGGAGAGATGAGAAAAATGGTGGTGTGTATTCCAGGTGTCAGTGTCTCTTTAAAAGGCCTTGGTAAACTTTAAGGGCCAGATTCACAGAGACTTACGCCGACGTACCTGTTGATACGCCGTCGTAAGTCCAAATTTGCGCCGTCGTATCTATGCGCTGATTCTCTAAATCAGATACGCCTGAATTGTGGCAAGATACGACCGACGTAAGTCTCCTACGCCGTCGTATCTTGGGTGCATATTTACACTGGCCGCAAGGGACGCTTCCGTTGATTTACGCGTCGAATATGTAAATTACCTAGATACGCTGATTCACAAACGTACTTGCACCCGTCGCAGTAAGCTACGCCGTTTACGTAAGGCGTACGTCCAGTGTAAAGATAAAACACCTCTATAGGTGGCGCAACCCATGCAAGGTATGGACGATGGAACAGCCGTCGTATTTTACGTTGTTTACGCAAGTCGTACGTGAATGGGGCTGGGCGTAGGTTACGTTCACGTCGTCCGCATTGAGCCGTCGTATCTTAGGGAGTATATGCGACGTCATTCTGAGCATGCGCGCGCATGCGCCGTTCGTACGGCCATGCATTTACATGGGGTCACGACTCATTTTAATACAACACGCCCACTACCTGCCTACTTTGAATTAGGCGGGCTTACGCCGGCCTATTTACGTTACGCTGGCCTAAATATGGGAGCAAGTGCTTTGTGAATACTCAGCTTGCTTCTCAATGTTACGTCGGCATAGCGCATATGAGATGCGCTATGTCGGCTCAAAGATGCGCCGATGTACCTGAATCTGGCCCTAAGTCTGCGATGTAAAATAAATGAGATGGCTCAAACAGTAATAAATTATGTACCACAATTTAATATTCCCTTAAAACATTGCACCAAGCATGAAAACACCACTAGAGACACAAGCAGGTGCAGCATGTAATGCAGGCTGAGCCCTTCAAACACATTCCCTATGAAGTACATTTAGGAAACAAATAGACTAGGAATGTTCTAAAACACAAGATACAAGAATACATTTCCTCAAAATGACAGAACTGCAAGTACAAACATATATAAAGTATAGTGCAGACCCATGTAGCAATTATTTGAGACTACCCACACTTTGTTGCGTTAATTATGATTATGCACATTTTATCTTTGACTTTCTATATACATGTCACAATATCAGCTGGGAGACCAATACCAGCATCAAGTATACATATAACAAAATCATGCAACATGACCAGTTTGATTATTTCATATGTAAGCTTTCCATCATGTGGAGCCTGCGATTTCTTTGCAAGCTGCTGTTTTTGTAATTTGTTTTCCATACACATATTTCCAATGTTAACACTTTAAGGTTCTAGCTTTTGCCAAGCTGTATAAAAGGTTTAGCCATAACATTTTTTTGGTTGGTACATATTTTTTGGCATACTCTAAAATTTATAAAACACAATGCACATTATTACATACAAATATATCCTCCGCTGTTCAATGACCTACTCAATGTGGTTGATTAAATGAAGTAACGAAAGGTTGCCTAACAAATTGATGTTTTTTTTCCGAAATAAAACTTTACTTAGTACATAATTGGACGACTGAAGTGTAAAACGTTTTATTGTGCTAAGTGATTATCCTTTACTCCTTTAACAAATCAACACTAAAGGCTTATTTGTGCCAGTTTCTCCATTGTTTTCTGACTGCACAACGGATTTTCGGCCTGAGATTTTAAAAGAGAACAAGACTAGCAAACTAGTGCATATGGCCTTTGCCAGAAGTGTTGGTATATTTGGTTATATTCTTTAGCGGAATTAAACTTTGAATGGTTTAGTTCAATTTGAATAAAACTGCAGAATTCTCTACAGTCATTGTACATGTGACCTCTAAAATCACTGGGCTGCCAGTATTGTAAAAGCATGAACATTATTGCTCCTTGACGATTGATCATGAGCAAAACTGTGACCTGGTAACTTTTATAAGCTCAGTTTGTTTTTTTAGGTCCACTCTACTTTCTTTAGCCAGTGAGTAATATAATATTACACTGTTGTAATAGTGGCAGAAGAATGACACATACTAAGGGTCATGAACAAAAGTGTTCATGAATTTCACTATTGTTTCCATTTAGTGATTCTTACAATACATAGCCTTTCTAAAAAATTATATTAACATCATCTGTTTGCATGCTACAGATTAAATGTTCTTGCTTTATACAAAACTATTTTAAAAAATAAATATCATAGGAATTTTACCCCTGCAAAGTAATAAAAATCTGCATAGTTATAAAATAACCCAAGTTTTCTGTGTACTGTAATTATGCCATTTGGTTATTAACTTAGATGCAGGCTTCTTAAAATGTAATATCCACATTTACAAGTGTATAGAAAAATCCCAACTCTCTGTGTCAACATTAACTAAATTATCTGAATCATTTCCAAAATCAAATATTTTTTGGCAAAATTGGCTGATATTTCATGTTTTTTGGTTCCAGCAGAATTACGAACATGCAAGGAAATGGCATGAATCAACACTGCTCATAATAAAAAAAAAAATATTCCCTCTTCTAAAAATGCTGTTATTTTTATGACGCCAAAACAGACTCTCAGTAAAATAAAGATAGATAGAGAAGATAAATAGACAAATGTTCACATATGTAGAAATGTAAAATAAGAATTTTATTTATTTGCTATCCCATCTAACAGTATCTGTGCAAAGAGGCTCTGCAGTGGTGCTTCTCTCATGTCACAGTTCTAGCAATGCCTAGATAGCAGCTGTGAAAACTCAGACTGTTGAGGTAAAGGTTAATTCTTAAAACGTCTGTCTGGATGCAGTAATATCACCACTTCCTTCCTGACTGGATGTAGGTATTTTTTCCTGATGGCTGAAGTTTGCCAATGTGCACAGATACTATAGAATAAGGATTAATAAGGATTTTATTACATTAAGCTAAGATTTTGAAACCCCACTCAATTGTTTAGAATACTAATTCCTGTTCTTTTTAATAGGTTATAAAATACCGTGAATAAAATTATGACAATTGTGTTAATATTAACATATCATGGAACATTTATCTTCAGTGAAAAGATTGGATTGAAAAAAACTTCAGAAATTCACAGCATGAGCATGCTTCTTGCATAGTGGTTTATCTTTCTTTGCAAAAAAGGCTTGTCCCTCCAAGCTTTCACAGCATACCTACAAGAAAAAATAAATCATAATGAAAAAAAAAAACAAAAGTCTACTGGGGTTTATAGAATTCTGAAGTTTATATAAATTAAATCCATGTTTTAGTGACAGCGAAATAGTTTGTTTGGACCAAGCTGGTTCAAGCAATAACCTTCACTTCTGAATGTGCCAACTCTGTGCACTGTATAAACTACATGTAGCTTCAGCCATTCACAGGGAGCATCGTATTCTATGAATGAATACAAATCTTCCTCTGACTGGCTGAGGCAGAGAGGTGGCAGATGATGTCATGATTTCGAACTCAGCATTTAGAGGAAGCTTTGTATTCATTCTGATAATACAAAGCTCCCTGTGAATGGCTGAGCACTGCTCAGCCTGACTCCATTTTGTTTCGGGAGTGAGGCCAGTAGTTACCATCCTGCTGAAGACATACAGAGCTGAATATTGTATGTAGCTGATACTACATACAGTTTATACAGTGCACTGCTTGGTCCAAACAAACCATTTGACGTTTTTTTTTTTGCAGAACTATTTAACCTTCACTAAAACATGGAGATGAGCTTTAATTTATATAAACCACAGTAGACAGAACAGCATCTTTTCACTGATGTATAAACCAGATTTTTTTTTTTTTAAATAGCTCAAATTACAATATGAAAGCAAAGAAAAAAACATGGGACGACTTAAAACATTGTTGCTGAATTCTTCAAATAAGCAAATGATAAATAGCATAGAACAGATTACAACACTCCATATGACTCAAAATAATCTATTAACTGCAGTAATTTAATGGGCAATGTGAAACTGAAAACTCTGGTTAGAATCACATTGTTACATAAACAATGTTGACATTTTTATATCCCTCTTTAACCACTTAAGCCCCGGACCAATATGCTGGCTAAAGACCCAAGGGGTTTTTACAGTTCGGGACTGCGTCGCTTTAACAGACAATTGCGCGGTCGTGCGACGTGGCTCCCAAACAAAATTGGCGTCCTTTTTTCCCCACAAATAGAGCTTTCTTTTGGTGGTATTTGATCACCTCTGCGGTTTTTATTTTTTGCGCTATAAACAAAAATAGAGCGACAATTTTAAAAAAAATGCAATATTTTTTACTTTTTGCTGTAATAAATATCCCCCAAAAACATATCTAAAAATTTTTTTTTTCCTCAGTTTAGGCCGATACGTATTCTTCTACCTATTTTTGGTAAAAAAAAATCGCAATATTCGTTTATCGGTTGGTTTGCGCAAAATTTATAGCGTTTACAAAATAGGGGATAGTTTTTTTGCTTTTTTATTTTTTTTACTAGTAATGGCGGCGATCAGCGATTTTTTTCGTGACTGCGACATTATGGCGGACACTTCGGACAATTTTGACACATTTTTGGGACCATTGTCATTTTCACAGCAAAAAATGCATTTAAATTGCATTCTTTATTGTGAAAATGACAGTTGCAGTTTGGGAGTTAAACACAGGGGGCGCTGTAACATTTAGGGATCACCTAGTGTGTGTTTACTAGTGTAGGGGGGTGTGGCTGTAGGACTGACACCATCGATCGAGTCTTCCCTATAAAAGGGATAACTCGATCGATGCGCCGCCACAGTGAAGCACGGGGAAACCGTGTTTACACACGGCTCTCCCCGTTCTTCAGCTCCGGGGAGAGATCGCGACGGAGCGGCTAAAAACAAATAGCCGCGCCGTTGTCCCGGATCGCTCCCCGAGCGGACCCGACCTCCGCATGTACCGGGGGGGGGGGTCCCGATCGGACCCCCCACCCATGTCTAGCAGAGGACGTACAGGTACGTGGATGTGCCTGTCCGTGCCATTCTGCCGACGTAAATGTACATGAGGAGGTCGGGAACTGGTTAAAGGAAAAGTTTACTTAAAAAAAAGAAAAGAAAAGATAAATGCACATCTTTTTGCAGGTAAAAAAAAAAATTTTTTTTTTTACTTGGAGCCTGCAATGCATTGTACCCACCATCAGCAGATTGTGGGTGCCATGCAGGACTCCTGCAGACTGGTCAGTGTATCAGGCCCCGTACACACGACCGAGTTTCTCGGCAGAATTCAGCCAGAAACTGTCAGGGAAGGTTCCCCCTGCTGGTGTTACTGCTATGTTATCCTTGGGCTGCAGTACTGGCGTCCACCAGCGGGGCGTTCTTAGCAGTGTGGAGCACACAGCCCTTCCTGCGTTCAGGTGTGACCTGAATGCAATCAGCACACCTCTATAAATACCCGGCGTGTGTAATCACTCCTCGCCCTGGTATCGTCATACCTCCTGGACCTGAGCTTGTATTTGACCCTGATTTCTGGACCTGATCCTGATCCTTGATCCCTGCCTGGACTTGTCCTCCCTGTGTCCTGATTCCTGTTCCCTCTTGGATTCCTGCCCCGCAGCCTGTCCATCCATCCGCTCCCTGATCCGTTGTGTTCCCATCCTCACCCATCTGCTGACTTCCCCTGTGTATGACCTCGGCCTGGCTTCGTTTATGAATACGGTATTTCCCCTGATTGTATATGCTATTTTGTTACGCACTGGTTGTCTTCATTTATTTCTTAATAAACACCTTTTAACTTCACCGCATACATTGTGGGTCTCCTCTGTGCAGTCACACAGTACTGGTCTACTATACTCTCCTGACAGAAACTCGGTCGGAGCTGAATTCTGCCGAGAAACCCGGCCGTGTGTACACTTTCGGCCAAGGAAGCCGACGAGGACCTCAGCGAGGAAATAGAGAACATGTTCTCTATTTCCTCGTTGTTCAATGGGAAATTTCGGCTCGCCGAGATCCTCGGAGGCTTCACAAGGAACTCGACGGGCAAAACGATGTGTTTTGCCCGTCGAGTTCCTCGGACGTGTGTACGGGGCCTCAGTCTGCTCGCATGGGCAGGCAGATACACACTGACAGGAAGAGAAAATGAACTACCAGAGCACTCAACAGTACCATGGTAGTTCATTGAAACTACAAGCCAACAGCTGCAAAGACTGATGGTACTTGTAGTTTGCCATTCAAAGCAGCTCTGTGAAAAACTGATGCAGCATTTTTTTATTTAAATAGTGACAGCAAGCAGGAGAGGGAGGGGGGGGGGGGTGGATTCCACACTTTCTCTAACTAGAGGCAGAGGAGCAGGCGGTGGCTGCAGGAGTTGCAACAGGTTACATATTACAACCTAAAAACGGATGGAACATGTACCATGTCCCTGAAAGTGAATTTATCCTTTAATACCTATTAAAGGGGTTGTAAAGGTTTGTTTTTTTATTTTCTAAATAGGTTTCTTTAAGCTAGTGCATTGTTGGTTCACTTACATTTTCTTTCTATTTACCTTCTAAATGTTTTTTTTCTTTGTCTGACTTTCTCACTTCTTGTTCCTCCTCAGTAAGCTTGCCCCCATCATCCGAGCTGTTCTGGCTGGGGGTTAGTCAGCTTGCTTGCCCCCCAAGGGAGGGGGCGAGCACGCTGAGTAAACCCCAGCTAGAACGGCTCGGGTGATGGGAGCAAGCTTACTGAGGAGAAACAGGAAGTGAGAAATTCAGAAAAAGAAAAAAAACATTTAGAAGGGAAATCGAAGGAAAGGGTAAGTGAACCAACAGTGCACTAGCTTAAAGGAACCTATTTAGAAAATAAAAAACAAACTATTACAACCCCTTTAAGACAATTTACTCAGACGCCCCTACTCTTTATTATTTAAAGCATATAAAAGACATACATTGCAGTCTCATTTTGTATGATGTTTTAGTACTTACAGAACACACAAAGCAGGTGTTGTGCCAGGTGTTTCCCAGTGCCTCCAGAAATCGGTCTCCAGCTTCAATAGGAAACTCACATCCATGACACATTGTACCAAAGTGGGAATAATAATCTAAACAAAATAGAAGTATATTAGAACATGGCTATCTTGACAAAATCAGATCAAAAAAGGTTCAACGCTTGGTTTTAAGTAAGAAAAGTCTTCTGTAATACAGTACACAGGAAGTAAAATGAAGGAAATCATAAAGATGAGCTTCAATGTCAAGCAGTGAGGTAATGCTGAAGCTTTTTATGCTAGGTCTAGTATTCAAGCTCACTTTAACTTGGCTTCCACATATATTTGTAGTTATGAGATCCTTATCTGAAGAGTACATAGCCATGATGAGACACACAAACATGTGTTTTATAGCTAGAATCAAATAATTGTTTTCATAACCCAGAATCCCATATGTGTATTGAAAACATGCACTGCTTTGTCTCAATAGCTGAACTAAAAACAAAAATAAGTTTATACCAGAACCTATGAGACTCTGGGGGAAACATACTATCCCCTAGAACAATAAATCTTGAACGTTTATTCCAGAACTATACCAGAAGCAGAATTCAAATGTTAAACTGGTATCAGTTACAGAGTCTAGCGTTTGTAACACTTCTTTACAGTGTGGATATAAATGCATATGATTTATATTTAATGTGGATTACAAAAAAAAAAAAAAAAGCAATAAGAAATTCATATAAATAAGTAGGATAATATTGCATCGTAAAATGCATTTGGTTTAATGAACCACTCAAAACATTATATATTGTTATTCTTATATTCTCAAGCATTAGTATGCTTTGCATCAACTTGCTGAGAATATTTACAGTAAACCTGGGCAAATTTAAGTTTATGAAATTTATGAAATACATATGAAAAGTTTACGTGGAGTACAAAATGCATGTAAAAGACAAACAGTAGTGGCAGAGCTATAAGCAGAGATACTTCCATGCACATTTCTACCTTTCCTATAAAAAAAAGTCAACCTTGACCCCACACCTCCTGTGGTGTGGGGTCCTCATGTACAGTAGCTGCCCATATCTCTGCATCTTCTGATTGTTTTGAGGTGTAGTTTTCACTAAAAGCATTAGATGATTAAGACATTTTAATAACATGCTCAGCCCGAATTGATTACATCTGCAAAAGGCTAAAGCCTCGTACACACGCTTAGATTTTCAGATGGCCGGACGTTCGTTTCTTGTGGCATGCAAGTCTCATGTTGAAAGTGAAGAGGTTACTCACAAAACGAAAATTCGTACGACAGAATACGTCAGAAGTGACGTAATGTGTTGAATAGTTTTGTATGTCTTCTTTCATTTCTGAGCATGTGTAGTCTTGCTCTTACAATTTTTTTCATATGAAAATCATACTAATGAAACGAAAATCGGACGTAGAGTTCAAATCTGACACAAAAATGTTATAGTCTGCACATCCAGCTTTTGTCTGACCAAAAAGCGAAATTGGCTGTCGAAAGCACCGTACTAACGATCCGTAAATCCATCCGATTTTCATATCATGTTTTTACCGTCCTTTACTTTCAACATGTATTCTGTTGTCAAACAAGAACATTTATTAAGTACCCAGAGATATGACTTTAAAACACAAGAAAGTGGTCTCCTGTTTGGAAAATATATCATTGTGAATATACAATATATGGCAAGATAGTGAAAAACACAATGCAAGAAATAGTTACATACAACAGTTGCCTTAGTGAAGCTTGAAACCATTTCCAATATAATGCACAACAAGTTCAGTTAAAGTGGTTCCAAAGGCAGAAGATTTTTACCTTAGGCCCTTTTCACAAGTGTGCGACTTTTCCTGCAACTTTGGACATCAAAGTCGCATGACAAGTCATACCCCATGATTCCCAATGATAATCATTCATATCCGTGCGACTTCAAAATAGTCCCTGTGCTACTTTTGTCCGACTTTGATGTGATTTTTGGCTCATAGATCTCAAGTTTACACAGGCATTTCATGAAATTGTGGTCGTAAAATTGCAGGACTTTCAAGTCACGGCAGTGTGTAAGGGGCCTTAAAGTGGATGTAAATCCTCTCCTATACCCAGTGAAGTGAGATGAAATAAGACTCCCTACATAAGTTTTACATGCATATCTGCTGTCTTTCCCTTTCTATATTCTTTAGAAAGTGCACATTGTGTTACAAATCTTTCTTCCTGTCTCAACAGTGGGAGGGGAGTCTGGGCATACACGGTGTGTGAGCTGATCTGAGGAATGGCACACACACCCCTCCACATAGGCAGAGGAATGAAGAAACGTGCAGAGCAGGACTGTGAATATACCAACTCTCTGCTAATCCATAGCACCCTCCCTGACACAAATTTTTAGCTGCTTTTATTATGTGTCAGAGAGCTTGTCAGAAACGATCATGCTGATAACAGAGGAGCGAGGCAGCAGAAAGCAACGGCACTTAGGGCTTTGGAGAGAGCTAAGTAAACACTACAGATAGATGTGCCCAGGTCAGATTTCATGAAATTGGGTTTAAACACACATTATTGCATTCTATGCATTCAGGTAAAAAAAACACCTCCTCTATCCAGCTCCCCCTAGCCCCCCTACCTTACCTCAGCCGGATGTCGATCCAGCACTGTGCAGCATCGCTCCTCTCTCCTCATTGGCTCAAAAGCAGTAGTGGGAGCCATTGGCTCCTGTTTCTGTGAATCAGAACTAGTGAGGAGGGAGCAGGTATGGATCCAAGCTGCACTGTGTGTGTCAATGGACACAAAGATTGTGGCTTGGGAACGAGTCCTCATGAGAGCTTCCATAGGAATGGGGCACTCAGCAGTGGGCGAATGGGTTAAGGATTTGTGCTGCACTGAAAAAAAATTGCAGAACCTTTTTTTACATGCTTACATCTATTATGAGGGGCTTTAGAGATAAACCTATCTTAATCATGTGGGGAATGGAAACCCTTCAATTGGATGCATTTTTTCCTCCACCTCCCCTTTCTAGGTAGTTGCAGAGATGCTGAAAGTTAATAAGGTAACACTCCTAGTCTAGGTGCAGAAAATATCAATGTGTTCACTCCTATTGCTGAGATCTCTGCAATGTGGCAGTGCTGGGGTTGACATTATATAACCTGGTCCTGTCCTCTTTTGGCTGCACTGATTTGGTGAAAGTTGATATTTTTTCAAGGTGAGTGACACAAAAAAGCTGATAAACTTGGGAGTAAAAAGCTCTGTTTCAATGACCTCAGTGTCCTGTGAAGTGTAATGAGAGTTTGGTTTAAACCTACTTGACACACTCACCTCTCTCACAGTAGGGATCCCCATCTTCCAAATGAAAAACGCTATTTCGAATAGGAGTATGGCAGGCCACACAAACAAAGCAAGAGACGTGCCAAGTTTGCTTCAGCGCATTGATAACTTCCTATTAAAGTTAAATGAAGAAATAAGTGTTAATCAATAAATAATTTGGATATAAATGGTGGACGCTTACTGTATTTTGCACTTTATATATTACAGACAAAAGTCTCAGCTTTCATTGCTGAGTCTTGAGAACCAGTTACACGAGAATCTAATTAATAATTGAAGCATCCACAGCCCAGCTGACTCTTCATTTTTAAAAAGTGTTTATTTCTGGTAATGCAGATTAATTTTCTGAATCAATATAGATGTGGTTGTCAAGGTGCTCGTATGCAGAGTTGTAACCCTTCAATGCTAATCATAAGCCATCAGTGCACAGTAATATTTTACTCTTAGACGGTAAAGCCCTGTGGCATGCATAGCAGTACTATATTAAATATTACAGTATTATGCTATAAATAGCTAATTTTAGCTTAGACTTTACCATTTCTTTTGCATATACAGTTTGGATTTTAGTACTATGCGCACTTAGTGAAAGTTCTCTAATCATTAGTGGGTCAAATCAATGTTTGTTTTTGACCACAGTGATGAGAAAATTGGAAGCAGCAAGATGGAAAATTATTCTTCAGTGAACAATGTAACAGTGTATGTGGTTTGTATTCATTAACCACTTAAGGACCCCCCACTGTATATATACGTCCTCTTTTTAAACATGGATATCTCAGTAACGGCAGCAGCTGCTGCCACAACTGAGATATCCATGTTTTCAGCGGGCGGCCGTGTAAACGATAACGGCGGTCTCCGCGGCGGATTCGCCGCGAGATCGCCGTTATCGGTGGCGGGAGAGGGCCCCCCCCCCTCCCGCCGCTTTTCCGCGCCCTCCGCCGCTTACCGGAGCCGTCGGTAGCGGCGGAGGAGATCCGATGCTGCCGCCTGTAGAGTGAGGACTTGAGTGAGGGCAAGATGGCCCCCACCCGTCCTCATAGCTCTGCTGGGCGGAAGTGACGTCAAAACGTCAGTCCCGCCCAGCCTCTTAAAGAGACAATTTTTTTTCTGTCATTTTTTTAAATGACAAATTTCCTTTTTTTTTGCATTTAAGCCTAAATATGAGATCTGAGGTCTTTTTGACCCCAGATCTCATATTTAAGAGGACCTGTCATGCTTTTTTCTATTACAAGGGATGTTTACATTCCTTGTAATAGGAATAAAAGTGATCATTTTTTTTTTTTTTTATATTTTAGTGTAAAAAATAATAAAATCAATAAAATTAAATAAGAAAACAAAAAAAAAAATTTTTTAAAGCGCCCCGTCCTGACGAGCTCGCGCGCAGAAGCGAACGCATACGCGAGTAGCGCCCGCATATGAAAACGGTGTTCAAATCACACAAGTGAGGTATCGCCGCGATCGTTAGAGCGAGAGCAATAATTATAGCCCTAGAGCTACTCTGTAGCTCAAAAAATGCAACTTATAGAATTTTTTAAACGTCGCCTATCTAGATTTTTAAGGGTAAAAGTTTGACGCCATGCCACGAGCGGGCGCAATTTTAAAGCGTGACATGTTGGGTATCATTTTACTCGGCGTAACATTATCTTTCACAATATATAAAAAAATTGGGCCAAATTTATTGTTGTCTTATTTTTTAATTCAAAAAAGTGAATTTTTTCCAAAAAAAGTGCGCTTGTAAGACTGCTGCGCAAATACGGTGTGACAAAAAGTATTGCGATGACCGCCATTTTATTCTCTAGGGTGTTAGAAAAAAATATATATAATGTTTGGGGGTTTTAAGTAATTTTCTAGCAGAAAAAACTGTTTTAGTCTTGCAAACACCAAATCTGAAAAACACCTGAGGTCTTTAAGTGGTTAAAGTCCATCCTCTCCAAAATCAAATGTTAAAAGCAAATGAAATCTATCGAACTACACTTTTTAAATGACAAATTCCTAATATTTTCATTACAAATTTTATCTATCCATGGCCAGCTTTAGTGAATTGACACATTTCATATGAAAATGTCATAATTACCTCTTGGTGCCAGCAGTTGGAGCGCAAAAGCAACAGAGCCACGCCTGGACACCATAGTTTTTTCACTACTACATTGTGACTAACCTCCGATGTGACCCTAATACCAGTATTTTTACATATTACCCATAGTGCATGGAAAAACCTTGTATGGATGACCACAAACCAATAAAACACTGGTTTCTTTATTGTACAATTTAAAAATCCAAAGACAACCTCACAGCTCTGGCAGTTCTACCCACATACTGGATAGAACAAATCTTACAAGTAATCACAAATATACAGAGCTTTGCAATACCATAGACCACAGAGTATGTTTGAGCAACAGGGACACTTATTAGCTCCACAATGGATGTTCACTTTAACATGTAACAAAGTTGCAGACTGCTTAATTCCAGGGTCAAAGTACCTAGGAGAAAGGTTATTTCCTAAAGCGGGAGCTCTTCTAAATACATTGCCCTTCCCTAGTATCTCAGCATAAGCCAGATCATTAAACAAAATAGGTAAATATCAATTATATTATTAATTAAATTATATTTGATACCACATGCAATGGACAGCACTGGTTTTCTCATCAAACAATCTTTTTTTTCTTCTGTTGTGAGGGTTCTGTCCTGTTTTTTGCTATTGCATGCCCTCAGTGGTGATTGAGAATACCTTCTGTCGTTAAATCATTGGTAAACCAAAGAAGCCTCCTGTTTAAACTTATTATCCTCGCTACATACACATTGAAAGTGTAAAAAATACCTAACAGGGATGTCACTACAAATACATTGAAAATGCCCAATTTAATAATTACTTAATAACCCTACCATGTTCACCTTCTAATCAGGGAAGAATACATCCTTGGTATTCATATGGCCAGTAAATATTCAATTCACATGGTTGTCAATGAGGTAGGTCAGAAACAAATGATCAATTTTACTATTACATACAAAAATCCGGTCATCAATGTAATGTTAATTAACCTTAATGTAAGACCTGAATGGAATGCCACCACCACCCATAAAAATGTTGAGGGGTGAGGGAGAAAATGTTACCCTATCTCGGTCCTGCATCCCTGGATGTAGCAAACCCCATCAACAGAAAAAAGTTTTGGGTATGTATTCCAACCCCTTGACAACAAGCATGCACTATATAGCAGGCCTCGACAAAATCCGGGTGCCCGGTCGCAATTGCGACAAGAAATTGTGACCTGGCGCCTGGGGAAGCTTAGGGCTGCAGAAGGCTGCAAAACCGCTGCCTCAATTACCGGCCGGCGCGGGTGTGATCGTGGCGGGCCCGCGATTGCAGCAGGCCCGCGCCTGCCAGTAATTGAGGCCACGGCTTTGCGGCCTTCACAGAAGGAAGCTGAGGGCTGCAGAAGGCCGCAAAGCCGCGGCCTCAATTACCGGCAGGCGCGGGCCGGCCGGTAATTGAGGCTGCGGCTTTGCGGCTTTCTGCAGGCCTCAGCTTCCTTCTGTGATCTGGCGCCCTGTTGTGGGTAGCAAAACAGCAGTTCTAATGTGTTTTTTCACTGTTTTCACTGCCATCTCCTTCCCTCTAATTAGAACCCCCAAACATTATATATATATTTTTATTCTAACACCCTAGAGAATAAAATAATGGTTGTTGCAATACTTTCTGTCACACCGTATTTGCGCAGCGGTCTTACAAGCGCACTTTTTTGGGGGAAAAAATACACTTTTTTTAATTAAAAAATAAGACAACAGTAAAGTTAGCCCAATTATTTTTGATATTGTGAAAGATAATGTTACGCCGAGTAAATTGATACCCAACATGTCACGCTTCAAAATTGCGTCCGCTCGTGGAATGGCGACAAACTTTTACCCTTTAAAATCTCCATAGGCGACGTTTAAAAAATTCTACAGGTTGCATGTTTTGAGTTACAGAGGAGGTCTAGGGATAGAATTATTGCTCTCGCTCTACCAACCGCAGCGATACCTCACATGTGTGGTTTGAATACCGTTTACATATGCGGACGCTACTCGCGTATGCGTTCACATCTGCGCGCGAGCTTGGCGGGACGGGGTACGTTTTTTGGCTCCTAACTTTTTTAGCTGGCTCCTAGATTCCAAGCAAATTTGTCAAACCCTGCTATATAGTAACAAGTATAATGCGCTAAATAGAAAATAAATTGCCTCAACTGCTAGAGAGTGTGGCATGCAGGAATATAAACTTGTTACATCACAAGTAATCCAAATATACAGTACTTCTCCTCCCATACCATTTCATTCATAAAATTCAATAATTGCGTTGTATCTCTTAAATAGCTTGATAACTGGATCACCAGTGTTTGAAGCTTGACATCCAACCACGGATTCATCTTCTCATTGTCCACTGAACCACTTTCAAACCGGGCCATAGTCAAATGACACCGGCAAGAACATCTCCTCCCTCCGGGTGGACGTCGTACGAAGTCCACTCGTTCTCGCGCGCCCCCGGGGTTGCACAGCACCGCGAACGGGAATGGGGCGTGTCCCTCGGGACACAGCCCATCCCCGATCAGTGTAAATAACCGATAAAAATTGCACTTTTCTACGTGACCGGCTGTGTCCAATCACAGCCGGTCTCAAGAACTGTCCTTGTGTATGCCGCTCGTGCGCGCCCCCCAGGCGTAAAAAAAATTGCATAGTGTGCATATTGATTGGTTTGCGCAAAAGTTATAGCGTCTACAAGCTATGGGAAAAATGTATGGTATTTTTATTATTATTATTTTTTTACTAGTAATGGTGGTGATCTGCGATTTTTAGCGGTACTGCGACATTGCGGTGGTTAGATCGGACACTTTTTTTCTTCAATCAGTTTTTATTAACATTTTCACAGTTATACATAGAGAACAATGTATACATTGTATGTTGCGAAATGACGTAGTTGTACATGACAGATTTACACAGTGAACAAGTTAGAACTAACAGAGTCGCTGAGAGAAAGAGCCATGTATGGCTCGTACGCCGTGATTGTCATACCGATAACTGACAGAGTTGTGGATGCTCTCTCCCCTCTGGACACCCCTAATGGTAGCACTTTTGTGTCCCAAGAAGAGAGACCACCCACCCACTGTGTGTTTACTTAGTATGAGTAATAACTCTCATAACATGTGTATTGCATGACTACTATTGTACTTATACAGAAAACAAATAAAAAGCTATAAAAATGCACTCATTACTATGTAAATGTCACTGGTAGGGAAGGGGTTAACACTAGGGGCAATCAAAGGGTTAAATGTGTTCCCTAGTTAGTGTTTCTTACTGTGGGGGGATGGGACTGACTGGGGGAGGAGACATATTGCTGTTCCTACTTACTAGGAACAAATGATCTGTCTCCTCTCCCCTGACGGACTTTGCCAACGTATATTGGCATGAGCAAGTCGGCAAGTGGTTAAAGATGAAGTAAAGTGCAGCTTTTTTTTTGTTTTCTCTTTGACTCTCCGGCAGTCCAAGGGAGGGGGCGAGCACGACACTCCACACCAGGGAGAAAGCCTCGCATTACTGTGTGGAGCTACAGACAGAAGAACAGGAAGTGAGGATTTCTCAGAAGAAATAAGGACATTTAAAAGCAAAAAGCAAAATCGAAGGATGAGGTAAGTGAAGGAGGACTGCACTAAGGTAAAGGAAGCCATTTAGGAAAAATGGTACCTTTACAACCACTTTAAGGTTGAAAACAGAGTGATGAGCAGTGTTTGGTTTTTAGCTCTTGGTCTTAGAGGTGGCAGGAGACAGATGCAGCATTGGATCAATGCTCCATCCACCTAGGTGAGCATGATTGCTTGTTTTTTCTTCTTAATCCCACACTTCCCTTTTAAAAGCATTTACAAAAATAATAAAAGTTTTAAAGTCTGAATTCATGCAGAAGCATAAAAAAAGATTTTGCAGTAGGTCAGGGTCTCTTGATCCTTCTACTGCATCACACCTGCAACTAAAAAAATTATTAATATGTTATATGTTTTTAGGTTTAGTTTTATATTGTAGTCATTATGCAATGCTCAGGGTTGAATGAATTACCACTGTAGTTTGCCAACACTCATTTTACCCATAAGAGTGATTATGATGGCCATAAAACAATGCATGTTGAAAATATAAACCAGCAAACGTTTAATGTGTTATTTAGCTTCACCAATTTGAAGCGATTTTGCTGCATTTAAAAAAAAAAAACATGAATCTCATTGGGTTGCTGGTCAAATAGTTAGGAAATGTGTTGAGACTGGTAGAAAGAAAGATGAAGTGTTACAAGTTTCCTGCACTCTTACAGATGACTATTCCAGCTGGGCTGGATATGCCGTCGAATAAACATTAGTAGCAGACAGTTGATTAACGTCACATCTGAACTGGCCAAAATCTTTGCAGATTTCATCTGACTTATCTATAAAACACACAATCTATGCAAAAGAGTTGTGGGCCTATTTATTGCACGATTTAAACTTTCTTCATGATCATTTCCAGCTACA
Organism: Rana temporaria; assembly: GCF_905171775.1. Lineage (NCBI taxonomy): Eukaryota > Metazoa > Chordata > Amphibia > Anura > Ranidae > Rana > Rana temporaria. The sequence goes on along the minus strand of NC_053489.1, from coordinate 460,964,964 downwards.
CCAGAGACACATTGAATTGTCATATATCTATTGTATAGAAGCATGCCCTAGGGAGAAGTGCTAATAGATTCACATCATGTAATATATAATATACCTTATGCTATTGAACCAATTTACATGGCCATGTCTGAAAAGGTTCTGGAGCAAGCTCAGGAGACACAACTACATAATTAAATCCCTATTATTTAAGCGGTTGATTTGCAGATAAGGCACTTTGGCTTACACAGATCCTCTAAATCATTATACAAGCACCAGATACTTCTGGATCAAATGTCTCCATAGAGAAAGCAGATAGCTTAAGTGTCTGTGTTGTCTTCTGCAGTTGCTATAATTTACAGTTGCTATGAAAACATGCCTGAATGGTGGATATACTGTAGAATTCAAAGTGTTACACTTTTGCAGTGAAATGTGAAAAACACCCACTATATGTTTATGTGTTCGCATTAACACAGCATACCTACAAATTAAAAATATATATATATGTATATATTGATATAATTACCCTTTGAGTTGTTTTTTTGGAACAGATTTATATACAGGACTGCAAGCTTATCTGAACAATTTCAAAGTGAAAATAGAGGGACAATCTGAGGGAACATTAACATACAATATACTGTCCAAGACCTGACATTTTTACCCACTTAATCACCGCCCTATAGCCGAATTACGGCTATAATGCGGTTCCTTAACTCTGGGAGGACGTCCATGGACGTCCTCCCAGAGAATCGCTCCCTCGGGCGCGCATACGCGATCATCTGTGCTCGCCGGGTTCACTGGACCAAGAGCAACAAGGATCGCGGTAAAGGGCCAATGACAGCGGCCCTTTACCACGTGATCGCGCTGTCCAATGATGGCGCAATCACAAATGTAAACGAACAGGGACAAGGGGTCAGTTTGAGTTCATCGCTCTCCTCTCCTCACACAGATGCAGCGTGAGAGGAGAGGAGAGCAATTAGAGACAACTGTAAGTGCATTTCAGTGCCCCAGCAGTGCCCAATAGTGCCACATATGTGCCCCCCAGTGCCACCTGTGCCCATCAGTGCCACATGTGCCCACCAGTGCTCATCTGTGCCACTGCAGTGCCCACCAGTGCTGCCTGTACCCACCAGTACTGCCTGTGCCCACCAGTGCCACCAGAGCCACACCAGTGCCACCTTTGCCCATCAGTTCCACCTGCACCACTGCATTGTCACTTCAGTGCTACCTGTGCCCACCAGTGACGCCTGTGCCCACCAGTGACGCCTGTGCCCACCAGTGTCACCTGTGTGCTCATCAGTGCCACCAGAGCAACACCAGTGCAACCAGTTTCACCTGCACCACTGCAGTGCCGCCTGTGCCACCTGTGTCCACCAGTGCCACCTGCTAATCAGTGACCCTAGAGCCACAGCAGTGCAACCAGAGCCACACCAGTGCCACCTTTGCCCATCAGTTCCCCCTGAGCCACTGCAGTGCCACATCAGCGCCCACCAGTGCCACCACAGTGTTCCACTTCCCTGCCTGCTGCCTGGATCAGGGCTCTCCTCCTGTGGACAATTGCACTACTAAAACCACAGGTAATCTTTTTTTTTTTACCCGTTACTCAACAGAATGTATTTTAGGGTGCAATTCTTGGTATGTACATGCTGTGTTAGAAATATGAAGGGCCTTCAAAAATGTGATAGATTGTAAGGAAATTGGATGTGTAATTTATGTCCCTAGAACACCTGATGGTACTTCTTGGATGTTGGGCCTCTATGTGGCAAGGCTGTTAAAAAAGCTCACACATGTGGTATTGCCATACTCAGGAGGAGCAGCAGAATATATTTTGGGGTGTCATTTTTGCTATGTACATGCTATGTGTTGGAAATATCCTATAAATGGACAACTTTGTGTAAAAAAAATGGGTTTTCATTTTTTTTCCACATTTTCCAAAAACATCTGAAAAAAAAATGAACCGTTAAAAAGACTCATTATGCCTCATAGATTATATGTTGGGGTGTTAGCTTTCCAAAATAGGGTCACTTTGTGGGTGTTTCCATTGTCCTGGTGCTCCATGGCCTTCAAAATTGTAATAGGTGGTTGAGAGATTAGATGTGTAATTTATGCTCCTAGAATGCTTGAAGTTGCTAATTCAGTGTTGGGCCTCTGTATGTGGCCAGGCTGTGTAAAAGTCTCACACATGTGGTATCGCCATACTCAGGAGGAGCAGCAGAATATATTTTGGGGTGTCATTTGTGGAATGTACATGCCATGTGAGAGAAATAACCTGTTATAATGACAATATGGTGTGAAAAAAAAAATCTTAATTTTGCAAAGAATTGTGGGAAAAAATGACAACTTCAAAAAACTAACTAAGCCTCTTACTAACTACCTTGGAATTTCTACTTTCCAAAAATGGGTAATTTGGGTCGTATTTGTACTTTACTGACTTGTTAGGGTCTCAAGAAATGAGATAGGCTGTCAGCACATCAGGTGTGATCAAATTAATTAATTTTCAGTAATTGTCACTATAGCTTGTAGACCCTATAACTTTCACCCAGACTAAATAATATCCACAATTTTATTTATTTTTTACCAAAGATATGTAGCAGTATACATTTTGGGCCAAATTTATAAAGAAAATTTTCTTTTTTGCAAAAATTTTTATAATAGAAATGAAGAAAAATTCATTTTTTTACTAAATGTTCGTTCTTTTTTTATTTATAGCGAAAAAAATTAAACCGCAGAGGTCATCAAATACCACCAAAATAAAGCTCTATTTGTGTGAAAAAAGGACAAAAATTCCATTTGGTTAAAGTGTTGTATGACTGAGTAATTGTCATTCAAAATGTGAGGGCACCGAAAGTTGAAAATTGGTCTGGTTATTAAGTGGGTTTAAGTGCCCAGTGGTCAAGTGGTTAAAGCCGGGTACACATGGGCCAAATGTCAGGAGACATTTGACGTTAATAAAAAAAAGCCCAAATTCAGCCCGTGTGCATGTGGGTCTGTCTGACAAAAGACGGCTGTCGGACGAACATGCTGGAAAAAACAGCAGCCGACCGACTCCCTATCGGCCACTGGCGGAAAGCGCTGATCGGAGTGTTCTGGTGGGGGGTACGTTTTACCCAGCACTATTAACGGGGCAACCTACATACGCTTCCATTGCCCTAGTGTGTGTCTATAGGGAATCCATACTCATTGGATCTAGCCCTCACACAGGTTACCCAACACATGTTTATTATCACTAAAGGATACCCACAATCTTCTAAACCTCTTTTGGCTCAGCAGCGCCACCATCCCAACGTTTGTATACTATTTTTGATCTCTATTCAGATCCTTTAGCAGCAGTTTATTCACATATCCTAAGAGCGGGTTCTTCTCCTCTGCTGTACCAGGCTTAACCCTTTGTTAGGACAGACAGTGTGCACCACTAGTTTACAATTGATAATGAAGCACAGCACAGTAAGTACAGACAGAGTTAATTAGGGTAAACAACTCCACTGCCCTTTCTTCAACATTTCATAGAAGGAAAAAACTAGGTAGGTTTTTAAGCAAGTAAAAAGTTAAGTAACATTTTTAAACATTTAAAAACAAGCAAGAGACTTTTCATTGACTAAAGGAGTGTGTCTAATGGATGTCTCGTAACAACCAACCACTTGTTCAGCTGGTTGATCGTTTTTCCTGCCGGAAAAAGAACCGACGATCACCTGATGTTGACCATAGAGATTTACGATGGGTCAGATGCTCCCGGAGTCTCTATGATCATTCAGAGGCCGGGCGCAATGTTATGACGTCACGCCTGGCCTTTGCATTTGAAAAAATTACGCCTCCTCGGCTGGGAAGTCAGGATCTTTTTTTATTTTTTATTGCAGGCTTCCCAGCCTAGATGTGAGATCTGGGGACTTATTGACCCCAGATCTCACTGTAAAGAGGACCTATCATGCACTATTCCTATTACCATGGATGTTTACAAATAATAGGAATAAAAGTAATAAAAAAAAAATGTAAAAAGAAAGTTTCAAAGCGCCCCTGTTTCTGCGTGCTCGCTCGCAGAAGCAAACACATACGTAAGTCGTGCCCACATATGTAAACGACGTTCAAATCACACATGTGAGGTATTGCCACGAACGTTAGAATGAAAGCAATAATTCTAATACTAGACCTCTGCAACTCAAAACATGTAACCTGTAAAAAAAATTAAAGCGTCGCTTATAGGGATTTTTTTGTATCAAAGTTTGGCGCTATTCTACGAGCGTGAAATTTTCAGAAATCTATTAACTCGGCATAACATCACCATCAAAATTTTTTTAACTTTACTGTTTTTTTTTTAATGCATTTCCCCCACAAAAAAAGCTTATTTGAAAAATTGCTGTGCAAATACAGTGCAAGATAAAAAAGTTGCAACAACCACCATTTTATTCTCTAGGGTCTCTGCTAAAAAAACAAAAACAAACATATAATGTTTGGGGATTCTGTGTAATTTTATAGCCCAAAAAAATAGGATTTTTGTACTCACCGTAAAATCTATTTCTCTGAGTTCATGGACGGACACAGCAGCATTGACCTTAGGGTTATATATCTTTCCTTTCAGGAGAGACTAGGCAGAAAAAACAGCACTTCAAGTGTTAAAAACACTTATCTCAGTACAGCACCTCCAAGGGGGCGGGTCCCCCGAGTACATCCCACTCTCTGCATCATGCAGCTCCAGTTCGTAAACAAGCAGTACAATCAAAGGAGGGGTGGGTGCTGTGTCCGTCCATTAAATCAGAGAAATGGATTTTACGATGAGTACAAAAATCCTATTTTCTCTTCCGTTCATGGACGGACACAGCAGCATTGACCTTAGGGACTTCCCAAGCAGTGTCAACATTTTTTTGAGGGGTGGGAAAAAACACAGCAAACCAAGCTTCACCCCAAACAAACCAGAGTTCCTCAACGGAGGAATTTCAACCTTAAACAGCCGCCTGTAAAACCTTGCGGCCAAAGGAGGCATCCGAAGATGCACTCACATCCACCTTGTAAAACTTTGAGAAGGTGTGGATTGACGACCAGGTCGCTGCCTTACACACCTGTAAAACAGACGCTTGATGGCAAAAAGCCCAAGAGGCACCAATCGACCTGGTTGAATTCGCCGTAACCTGAAAGGGAGGTGCCCGCCCCTTTAGGGCATAGGCCTGGAGAACAACCTGTCTGATCCACCTAGAAATGGTGGCCAACGAGACCGCCAAACCTTTCTTAGGACCAGTCACCGACACGAACAGTGAATCCGACTTCCGAAATGGAGCCGTAGCAGACAAGTACACCCGTAGGGCCCGAACAACGTCCAAGGAATGCAAAGTGGCCTCCTTCGTGTTTTTCGGCCGAGGACATAAGGATGGCAAAACAATGTCCTCACTAATGTAAGAGGCCGAAACAACCTTTGGAAGGAATGACGGCTGCGGCCGCAGCACCACCTTATTCTTATGCATGACTAAGTAAGGAGCCTTGCAAGACAGTTCAGTTCAGATACCCGTCTGACCGAGGTAATTGCCACCAGAAAAAACACCTTCTGGGACAGAGTCAACAAAGGAATCTTCCGAATGTCCTCAAACGGAACCCTTTTGAAGCACCAAAAGGACTAAATTCAAGTCCCATGTAGGCAGTGGAGGGGCCACATGCCGAACCCCCTGCACAAACGTACGCACCAGGGAGTGCGCCACCAAGGGTCGCTGAAAGTAGACAGCTAGAGCCGAAATCTGACTCTTAACCATACTCAAGGCGAGCGCCTGATCCACTCCACGCTGTAAGAACAGCAGAATCCGGGACATCACGTATGTACGAGGGTGCCATTTCATCTCTTCACACATAGAGATGTAGGCCTTCCACGTACGATGGTAAATCCTTCGTGAAGTAGACTTCCATGCTCGTAGCATGGTAGAGATCACCGAGCTCGACAGGCCTCGGTCCTTCAGCACCTGGTTCTCAACAGCCACGCCGTTAAAGCCAGCGACTGTAAAGCAGGGTGAAAGATAGGACCCTGCGACAGAAGATCTTCTCTCAGGGGTAGACGCCAGGGGACGTCTGCCACCAGACGCATCAGGTCCACGTACCAGGGATGACGTGGCCAATCCGGAGCGATCAGGATTGTTGGTATCCCCTCGGCTTCCACTCTGCGTAGCAGGCGAGGAAGAAGCTTCAGAGGAGGGAAGGCGTAGATTAGGTGATAGTGAACCCATGGTGCCACCAACGCGTCTGACGCGTCCGCCCACGGATCCCTTGACCTGGCCACGAACCGTGACACCTTCCGATTGAGACGGGACGCCAGAAGGTCCACGTCTAGAGTGCCCCATTTTTGGCACAGACTCTGAAACACCCCCGGGTGTAGCGACCATTCTCCTTGGTCTAGCGTTTGGCGACTTAGGTAGTCGGCTTGCCAGTTCAGCACCCCCGAAATGTACACGGCCGACAGAGCCGGAACGTACCTTTCGGCACACCGGAGGATGTGCGCGACTTCCGTCGCTGCAGCTGAGCTCCGTGTGCCCCCTGATGATTGACGTACGCCACTGCCGTGACGTTGTCGGACTGGATCTTGACCGGTCGGTTCTGCAGACCCAGAGACCACTTGGAGAGACACAACTTGATCGCTCGGAGCTCCAGTACATTGATTGGTAGGCGGGAATCCTCCTGAGTCCAGCGCTCCTGGGCTGACTGGACACCCCAGACCCCCCCCCAGCCAGAGAGGCTGGCATCCGTCATGACCACTGTCCAATGGCACGGCAGAAACTATTTTCCGGTCCAAAGTACCGGAGATGTCAGCCACCACACTGGGGAGGACCTGACCAGTTGACTCACCCGAATCTGGTAATCCAGAGACGAAGGAAGCTTGTCCCAACGTAACAGAATCTCTTTTTGCAAGTCTCGAGTGTGAAATTGGGCATACGGAACTGCCTCGAAAGAGGCCACCATCAGACCCAGCACTCTCATGCAAAAGCGAAACGACGCCCATTTCTGGGTCGTCAACCGCTGCACCGCAGACTGCATTGTCTGTAGTTTTTCCTTTGGGAGGAAAACCCTTGCCTCTGAGAAGTCCAGGACTAACCCCAGGTAATCCAGCCGCTGAGACGGTACCAGTACTGACTTCTGGGTATTCAATAGCCAACCAAATTCTCAGAGGGTCTGACAGGTGATAGACACATCCTCTTCTAATTCTGAGCTTGAAGAAGCTCTCAGAAGGTCGTCCAGGTATCCTACGATAGCGATCCCACGCTGCCTCAGCAGGGCCAGAATCAGAGCGAGCACCTTGGTGAAAACCTGTGGTGCCGAGGCCAGGCCGAACGGGAGGGCCACAAATTGAAAGTGGTCCTCTCCGACCGCAAAACGCATAAATCTCTGGTGTTTTGCACATATGGAGGTACGCGACCTTGATATCCAAGGATGCTAGGAAATCCCCCTGATGGAGCGCTGCTACTACTGAGCGAATCGACTCCATCCTGAATTTTTGTACTTTGACAAAACAATTGAGGGCCTTGAGCTCCAGGATTGGACGGACCCCTTCCTTCTTGGGGACTACAAACAGATTTGAGTAAAACCCCTGAAAAAATCTGTTTGGTGGACAAGAGAGAAACTCTATCTTGTACCCTGAGGAAACTACTTCGCAAACCCAACGGTCGGAAAGAAGAGACCTCCACCGAGCCGGCCCCCCACTCGAGATGCGGGCGAGGGCAGACCCTCATCCAGAGGCAGGTTTGTCCGCAGGCTTGTTGGGCTTGTACCAGGTGCGCATTTGCCCTTCAGCGGGCGCCTTAGCACCCTGAAAAAGTTTTCCTGCCGTACTTGGAGGGTGAAAAAAAACGCTTGGGGGTAGTAAAGGAAGGCCCTTGCTTACGGCGAGGCTCCTTACCCTTTCCAGATTGCGGGAGCAGAGTGCTCTTACCGCCTGTGGCATCCTTTATGATGTCATCCAGGGACGCCTTAAAAAGCCATTTACCCTTAAAGGGTAAGTCCACCAAGGCCTTTTTAGAAAACTGGTCCGCAGACCAACACTTCAGCCACACAAGGTGGCGTAGTACCACTGCGTAGGCGGAGGCCCTGGAGAGCAAGGGAAGCTTATCCAGGGCCGACTCACAGACAAACTTTAGGCCCTGCACCAACTGGTCGGCCAAGTCCACACAGGCCTCAGGAGCATTCTGCGCCTCCAGCTCCTGCAACAAGGACTTTGCCCGTTTGGTAAGTGCCTGCGACACCAGAGCCCCGGCCAAGACCGGTCTCACCGCCGACCCCAACACTGTGAACATGGAGCGGGCCACAGCCTCAGTTCTCCTATCTGCGGGGTCCTTAAAAGCGGGAGCCCCTTCCACAGATAATGTGGTGGCCTTGTTCAGTCTGGAGTCCACTGACGGAGGAGAAACCCACATCTTTAAAAAGTCTTCCTCAAATAGGTAACGGACCGCAAAGTATTTTGGAACTGAAAAAATCTTCTGCGGCCGATCCCATTCCTTGTACAACAGTTTGTCCAGATATGGAACACAAGGAAACACTTTTGCGGTGCGGGGTGGCTTGCAGAACCCAAAAGGGACCGGCATGTCTGATGCCTCCGCCGAATCCTCAAGTTTCTGAGTATCCCGCACCGCAGTGATAAGAGCTCCAACAAACGCCTTATCATGCGCTGACCCTGAAGCAGAGTCATCCTCGCTGTCCGTGTGGGCTAAGCCTGCATCATCTGATATGACGGAACCAGGGCCAGATGCAGTAGCAGGGCCTGATTCCGTGTCAGAGACATCCCCAGAAGAAGGCATATGGAGGGGGGTGCTTTTTACCCCCCTTCTGGCCACCAGTCGCTTCAATCCTGGCAACAAACGTCTCAAGGACTGCCGTCATAGCATCCACTGAGGTCGCAGGAACAGGGGCACTAAGGGTTGACCCCCCAGGGGACTCACCACCCGACCAGGCTGTAGTGCTGCTGAGAACGCTGTTTGTGCTGTGCCGTCCCTCAGGAAGTGTGCTGAGAGCTTTGGCGCCGTTATTCTGGTCACTAGAGGCCAAAAAAAATTCCAAGATGGCCGCCGACATGCAGAAAAACAGCATGCGGGCTACAAGAAAATGGCCGCCGATTCAATAGAGGCGCGTCACCGGCAAAATGGCGGCCATACACGTGTTTTAAAAATACAGTGACAAACACAGCAGAACACAGTGAAAGTCCCAGAGCCTGCAACCCCCCCCCCCCCCTCACACACGGCACCATAAAGGACAGAAAAATAGCACCCCACAGCAGCGCAGCCCCCCGGTAGTAACGGAGCCCCCCAGGCGGACCCCCCACCTCACGGCCAACACCCAGAATGCGGGGAAGGAGGGAGAGGAAGGGAGAGAGGAAAGCAGGGCGGACCCTTGATCGACCTCCCCGGGAATGCACCAGCCGAACCACCATGCCAATGGCAAGGGGATACTACTTACCCATCCTGCGACCACCGGCTGGAGGCATTCCAGGCAGACCCAATGTCCGCAGCAGATACGGCATGGCTGTCGGCCTGACACACTGTGACTCAGCCATAGAGACCGGTCATATGTGTGCCCTGTAGCATATAGCTCACCGGCCACCCCTGGAGCAACGGGGCATGTTGTGGACGGCTCAGTGCGTAGCTAAAGGCCGGCACACGATCGATGGCCAAACATGGGGGGACTACAAGGATCGCAGATCCAGCCTGTCACCCAGTCGGTGGGAGACCCGAGAAGAGGAGGATCTGGGCTGTTCTGTGCTAAACAACTTCAAAGAGCAGGCAAGTATGACGTTTGTTATTTTGATGAGAAAAAAGACAAAGCTTAGGTATCACTTAAATAAACTAACATTCTGGTTGAACCACTTATATGTCTATTGGGATACTGCGATACGTCTATTTATACCTCCTCTATTGGTAACACTATAAGACACGCACTTTTTGTTGCCCGTAGACAGATTGCTATTAAGTGGACCTCTCCCTACCCTCTGACTGTATCTGAGTGGATTTTAGATCTCAATAGGATTATTCTTTTTGAAAAACATACATACTCCCTAAGGAATTCCATGAGTAAGTTTGATGCTACCTGGTCAATATGGCTTCAATTCATGATCTAGGTATCATGTAAACTAATAGGTACTATATACTTTAATATGCTGTTTTTGTCTGTCCTTTTTCTCAATTTTTTTCCATACATACTCCAAGAGCAAGGTGGGGGTTGTTCATGTCGGGTGGTTTTCCCCCCTTTTTTTTTTTTTTTTACTTTTCTTGGGTTGTGTGTTTAATGTGATTTTGTTTGTATAATTTGTCTGTATTGTCTCAATGTTGTTTGCATATAAAAAAAAAAAAGTATCCGATTAAAAAAAAAAAATAGACAGAGCATCTCTGTTATAAACAAAGTGAAAGTAATATTAACCGGTTAAGACCCAGACCAATATGCAGGTTAAGGACCTTGCCCCTTTTTGCGATTCGGCACTGCGTCGCTTTAACTGACAATTGCGCGGTCGTGCGACGTGGCTCCCAAACAAAATTGGCGTCCTTTTTTTCCTACAAATAGAGCTTCCTTTTGGTGGTATTTGATCACCTCTGCGGTTTTTATTTTTTGCACTATAAACAAAAATAGAGCGACAATTTTGAAAAAAAAAACAATATTTTTTACTTTTTGCTATAATAAATATCCCCAAAAAGATACAAAAAAAAAAAAATACGATACGTATTCTACCTATTTTTGGTAAAAAAAATTGTAATAAGCATTTATCGATTGGGTTGTGCAATATTTATAGCGTATAGCGTTTACAAAATAGGGGATAGTGTTATGGTATTTTTATTAATATTTTTTTTTTTACTACCAATGGCTGCGATCAGCGATTTTTTTCATGACTGCGACATTATGGCGGACACATCGGACACTTTTGACACATTTTTGGGACCATTGTCATTTTCACAGCGAAAAGTGCTATAAAAATGCACTGATTACAGTGAAAATGCCAATGGTAGTGAAGGGGTTAACCACTAGGGGCGCTGTAGGGGTTAAGTGTGACCTCATGTGTGTTTCTAACTGTAGGGGGCGGGGCTGGACGCGTGAGGTCAGTGATCGTCGTTCCCTATATTAGGGAACAGACGATCACTGACATTGCCACAGAGAAGAACGGGGAAGGTTTGTTTACACTCACCTCTCCCCGTTCTTCAGCTCCTGTGACCCAATCGTGGGACACCCGCGGCGATCGGGTTTGCGGGTCCCGTGGGGGCGGTCACGGAGCTTCGGACCGGGTTGCGAACTGTCCTCCGGCGGCGCGCTCGCAACCCACGGCTGGGCTCCTAAAGGGGACGTATATATATGTCCCTGTGCCCACCTGTGCTATTCTGCCGACGTATATCGTGCGGCGGTCCTTAAAGGAGTTCTCTGACCTAAAAGTTTTAACCCCCGCTGTGCCCGGGCTGTAAAAAAATAGAAAATAAACTGTCACTTACCTGCCTACGATCCCCCGTTGTTCCGATATCGCCGTCCCGTTCTCCGGTCCCGGGCCCCTTCCGCTTCCTGTGTGTCGGTGACTCATAGTGCGCTCAGCCTATCAGTGGCCGCGACGGGACATTGCTGCGGCCGCTGATAGGCTGAGCGCACTATGAGTCACCGACACACAGGAAGCGGAAGGGGCCCGGGACCGGAGAACGGGACGGCGATATCGGAACAACGGGGGATCGTAGGCAGGTAAGTGACAGTTTATTTTCTATTTTTTTACAGCCCGGGCACAGCGGGGGTTAAAACTTTTAGGTCACAGAACTCCTTTAAGTAATGAAATTAGGGCCAGCTTTTTTTATTTTATTTTGAGGACATGTTGATACCAATTTCATCACACAAATTTTAAAATTAAAATGACTTACGCCAAGAATCTTCCTTTGGCAACGGGCACAATCTGGTGCAAAGAACTTCTCATAACAAGTTTCACAATAGAGAGCACCTTTCTCCTGGACAAAGCCCATCTCCGCCATATTTTTCTTACAGTGAGCACAGTTGAATTCTTCTGGATGCCACGATTTCCCCAAAGCCAACAAAAATGGTCCCCTGGTGGAAAGAAAATAGGTAGCAGATGAAATTGCTGCACATTGAGCCTGCAGGGATATGGAGAAAACTCAAGCAGAAGGTAATGAGGAGTAAAAATTGGCGGCAAGTCATAAAAACACACTTAGAAAGAGATTTACTAATATTTCAGAGGCTCTGCATCTGTAAAATCATTCTTACAAACAATATTGTCTAAAAGGAACATAATCTTCCATCATCTTGTAAATAATTACAGAAATAGTTGCACTGTGTGTTAAACAGCTGCACTTTCCATTTATTTTTTATTTTTAGTCATTTATTGTATTAATTTGGAACATGATTTTAAAGACCTAGCATCAGATATATTTTTCATGTTAAAGTTGACCTTATAACTTTACAGGTCTGCATAAATATATTCTGACACAATATACAACAACAGCATACATTTTCAAAAAACCTTTAACTTTTATCACTAAAAAGCATTACTTAAGTTCTTCTCAATGGCCCAGATTCAGGTAGAATTTGCCCCTTTTTTACGGAGGCACAGGGCAGCATTTTTGCCCTGCGCCCCCGCAAATTTACTGCGCTGCGCGCGATTCACGGAGCAGGAGCTCCGTAAATTGCGTGTGCACTCTTTAAAATTGCCCTGCGTAAGGGCGCCTAATGTAAATGATCCCGTAGGGGGCGGGAATCATTTAAATTAGGCGCGCTCCCGCACCGAGCGTAGAGCGCATGCTCCGTCGGGAAACTTTCCCGATGTGCATTGCGGCAAATGACGTCGCAAGGACGTCATTTGCTTCCAAGTGAACGTGAATGGCGTCCAGCGCCATTCACGAATCACTTACGCAAACGACGTGAAATTCAAATTTCACGACGTGGGAACGGCGGGTATACTTTAGCATTGGCTGCCCCTACTATTAGAAGGGGCAGCTTTACGCTAAAGACGCCGTACGGAAACTCCGTAACTTGCGTACGCAGGGGGCGCGCAACATTGTGAATCGGCGTAAGTATGCAATTTGCATACTATACGCTGACCACAATGGGAACGCCCCCTAGCGGTCATCGCAAGAATGCAGCCTAAAATCTGCGTGGCATAAGAGCCTTATGCCACGCAGATTTTAGGCTGCAGTCGGCGTAACGAGTTCTCTGAATCAGGAGAATTCGTTACGCCGGCGCAAGTCAGCAATTGCGCTGCATAACTATGGTTACGCAGACGCAATTGCTTACTGAATCTGGGCCAATGACTTTGTCTAGGCCGAGATGATGGCAAGAGGAAGCATTTCCTCAATCTCCACACTCACATTTTAGAAAGTCACATAGTTGAGAGGTTGTAGCAGGGGCTGATCTGTGTCAAGGTTTATTTTTTATTTTTTTAACATAGTCAAGATCTGCATAGCACTCAAATATACATGATTGTGTCATCTGTGAACCAGCATCTCAGTCCAGGAAGTAGATTCTGACCCTGATAGTGCCTGTACAAAGATATCCACATCAATCTGGAATGAAAGCTGTGTGAAAATTATCAGGGGAGTACTGTGATCTCTAAATGAGGTAATGAAAAAACCTGGAAGTGTTACAAATTACATAGTATGCATGCACTTACCGTGACAAATACATCTTTGTCGACTTTGATATTTAAAACTGCTTTAACCGCTTAAGGACCGCCGCACACCTTTTTACGTCAACAGAATGGCATGGCTGGGCAAATGGACATACAGGTACGTCCCCTTTAATTTGCCGCCATGTGGTCGCGCGCGCCACCCTGTCGCGAGCTCCGTGCCCGTGATCGGCTCACAGAGCTAAAGAACGGTGAGATGTCAGTGTAAACACATCTCCCTGTTCTTCCTAGTGACATGTTACTGATTGTCTGTTCCCTATCATCGGGAACAGCGATTAGTGATGTGTCACTCGTAGCCACGCCCCCTAACAGTTAGAATCACTTCCTAGGACACACTTAACCCCTTCAGCGCCCCCCACAGGTTAACCCCTTTACTGCCAGTGTAATTTTTTTACTGTAATCAGTGCATTTTTATAGCACTGTATTGGCCTAAACTGAGGAAAAAAATAGTTTTTTTTATATATTTTTTGGGCATATTTATTATAGCAAAATGTAAAAAATATAGATTTTTTTTTCAAAATTGTCACTCTATTTTTGTTTATAGCGCAAAAAATAAAAACCGCAGACGTGATCAAATACCACCAAAAGAAAGCTCTATTTGTGGGAAAAAAAGGACGTCAATTTTGTTTGGGAGCCACGTCGTACGACCGCGCAATTGTCAGTTAAAGCGACGCAGTGCCGGAAGCTGAAATTTCGCCTGGGCAGGAAGGGGGTATATGTGCACAGTAAGCAAGTGGTAAAGTTTTTGTACACCCTGTACAACCACTTTTACCTACAGGTAAGCCTAGATTAATTGTACCTGTAGGTGCTGGAAATATCTCCTAAACCTCCACGGTTTAGGAGATATTTTACAAAAGAGCCGTGCGCCGATGTCTACGGCGCATGCGCCAATGTCTACGGTGCAGGCGCATTTTAGAAATGGCTACTGAGCCATTTCTAAAGGATTCATGCCGTGACTAGCAGCTCCCACCGCCGGAGTGACGTCACACGACTCTAGCCAGTCACAGAGTCTGACTTTGCGGCCCCCCCGAAAGGAAGGCGGATGAGGATGGACGCTCGCTGCTAGTGGGGACAGCGGTGACATTGCAGGCTTTGTTTTCAGGTAAGAGCCCATTCACACCTAGGCAGACAAATTCGCGGCGACAAATCGCCACAAATCGCGGTACAAATAGCGGCGTTTTTGTACCGCGATTTGCGGCGACAAAACCCCGGTATTGTCTGCCTAGATGTGCCCCAAGATTACACCCTCTATGGAGATGGTTCCCATCTCCCAGCCGAACGCCGAAGGCCGCCTGAAAAAAAGGTCCGGGACCTTTTTTCAGGCGGCAGGCGTCCGGCGTGGAGATGTGAACCATCTCCATAGAGGGAAATGTGTTTTCATCCCTCTGGCGGCAGCGGCGTCACACTACAGGCGACAAAACGCCTAGGTGTGAATGGGGGCTTAGTGACACATACTGGGCTACTATGCGATGCATAGTAGCCCATTATGCTTTACCTTTGCAGGGAAATAAAGAGAAAGTAAAACCCATCAGGGTTTACTTCCTCTTTAATGGGACTGTGGTATTGTCATGTCTGGCAGATCAGCCCTTGTTGCAGACCACTGTGAGTTGCTCCAAAGTTGCAGTCGGATTACTGAGGAAATGCTGCTTCAGGGTAGAGGTAAAGGTAGAGCTTTTATGAAAAATGAAACCATTACTGTAAAATACATTTTAATTACTGGGAGGGAGAAGAAGAAATGTTTCTGCCTGCACCCTGCCTATATATGACATCTCAGCCTAAGAAAAAAATGCTTAAAGACTGCTTTGGAATGATAAAAGGCAAAGCTTTTCTGAAAAATGAAACTTCTGCTGTATATTAAGAATTGTCAAAAATGTACTGATGCAAAAAAATGCTTGACATACAGTAGATAATCTCCGTGCTGCAGCTTCTCACCTTGTGATGTTCTACAAAGTTACAGTCTAATCACAATTAGAGGAGACAGAGGAGCACTACAAATACACAAGGAGTGTGGGGATGTTTAAAGGGGTTGTAAAGGTAAATGTTTTTTCACCTTAATGCATCCTATGCATTAAGGTGAAAAAACATCCGATGGTACCGCCCCCCCCCCTCCCGAGCCCCGTTTTACTTACCTGACCCTTCGAAAGTCCCGGGCGCGTCCATGTGATCTTTTTCAGTTGCCAGCCTGGCCGTTGATTGGCTAGGCCGGGCGGATTGATAGCAGCGCAGCCATTGGCTGGCGCTGCTGTCAATCACAGCGGATGACGCGGCGTGCCGGGGGGCGGGCCGAGTGATACAGTCGGCGGCTATGCCCACCGCTGTATCACGGGAGCGCGCTCGCAAAAGCTTTCCACCATGCGAGCTCGCTCGCATGAAGGTAGAAAGCTTTTGTGAGGAGGAGCTGAGACAGCCGCCGAGGGACCCCAGAAGACTGGATTAGGGGACCCTCTGTGCAAAACGAGCTGCACAGTGGAGGTAAGTATAACATGTTTGTTATTTAAAAAAAAAAAATCTGCCTTTAGTGACCCTTTAAAGAAGAGCTCCAGTCTCCCACCAAAAAATTTAAAGTCAGCAGCTAAAAATACTGTAGCTGCTGATTTTTAATATAAGGACACTTACCAGTTTAGGGATCCAGTGATGTCTGCACCTGAGCCGATTCTTCAGGTAAGGAAAACCGGCTACGCTTTGTAAAATTCTTCTGCAGTGTTCTGGGACCTGTGTTTGTCCTAGAAGGCTGCAGGGGGGATTGGGGGAGGAGGAGGGGCAGAACATGCTTGTAGATTGCCACAGCGATCTGACCGGGAAGTGGGAGCAGGTACCCCCCCTCCAAAAAGGGGCAAATGTGGCAGTGGAGGGGGGAGAATGCAAACAAGTGGAATTTCCCCTTTTGGGCAAGTTCTGATTTAAGTTCACTGCACTAATGAGTTGAAATGCTTGATGTGAATTAGAAACTGCATTCCAATACCTCACCTTGGGTTGCCATCACGTATGCATAGTGACATTTTAATAAAATTTAGAACAAATATTTGTAGAGTGATTAGAAATTGTTCAGCTTACTTTTAAGAAGCAGCTGTCATTTGTCCAAAACAGGTGAAACAGGGATATGGATGGTTATGGGCACCATGCATACCTTTCCTTCCAGTTAAATTTAATACTTTACACTTGCTTTGGACTAAATGTCTATAAAAGTAACAAATTCGTACAGATGACATTTTAGGATTTGTACATTTTCACACATTTTACAAAAATGTATTTATAATTTGCCATAAACACTTATTTTTTTCATTAAATTTAAACATAAATTCTAGATAGGATTCCAATAACTTGTTTGGTCAAAATATTGCCACTTTTCACATTGTATGCTGTGCTGCTGTTTATGGAGAAAAAAAAGCTATTTATACATAAAGTACTTTTTTTGAAGTCCATGGTATGGGATACCTTTGCTACAATAAAATATGTAGAAATATTCTAAACAAATAAAGAAATGTTAGTTAAATCCCAATAATAACTGTACTTCTATCGGAAATCCCTGAGGCAGAGTGAGTACAGCACATACTGACCTAACTTGATATACTCCTTGTTCTGTGTAAGCACCTTTATCCACTGGTATCCTCTCAGCTATGTAGAGGTGCAACAATAGCAGCCCTTATGTACAACAAAATGTTCTCTTCTACGAGTGTCAGCACAGGCTAATTTACTGGACTCATTAACAAAAGACTGACACTAAAGAAGACAAGCTTCCCTGTTCCAGAAAGGATTGAGTTTCTATCTGTATTAAAAAGACTGGCAATGCTACCTACAAAATGGAACCTTGAGAGCGTGGAAATGCTATGGAAGGTATACCTGATGTAACTTGGGATACAAGAGAAAGAAAACCTTCAGCAACAAAATCCCTGCACAATGATGACTCTTTAATGATTACAATTCTGACATTCTCTGGTCCGCATACAAAGTTCAACTGCAGGTGAATAAGGGATTATGTGGAATGCATAATAAAGCAGACTCATCGTGCTCTATGTCACCCACCCTTACATATGTAAGGGTAGCATATTTATTACATAGTAACCCACAATGGACTTCTAATACATTACAACAAATAAACGTGGGATTCTAAAAAAATTGAGACCATCTGGATAAAAAAATATCTAGACCCTATTGCTGTCCACCTATAGTGTAGTAATTTTATTGCACCAGATTTAAAGATTTCAAAAAGTATTGCACTTACATATAACTGTGCCCTGACTTGGCACGAATATATACAGCCTTCAGTTTAAAGGCCATTGCTTCTCCCTCCCGGGAACAGCATGCATTCCACCACCAGAAAATCTGGGACAGAGGTATCCTGGAATTGACGACACCCGTGAGGCTACCACAGGCATTGTCAATTCTGGCATATCTCTGTTTCAGATGGACCATCAAATATCCCAATCACGGTTTCACCATCAGATGTCAGAGGTATGCCAGAATTGACAATACCGTGGTAGTCTCACGGGTGTCGTCAAATCCAGCATACCTCTGACATCACTTATGACCCGGACTTCCCGGGGGTGGAAAGCATGCCAAAACTATAATATTTTCTTTGTGTCAAGTGAAATACTTGCGCTGTAAAATATGTGGGGGACAAATAATGAAATAGGGTAGAGTACTACACAGTGACTAGTGAAGATAATACTGTGTAACATAAAAATAACAATGAATCACAAAACAACGGTTCTCAATAAAAGTCCAGTGCTCTGAAAAAAGTCCAAATCCGGCACAGTTCTGCCGTGTATGGGTGTGTTTCATCAAAAGTCAGTCTCCAACAGTGCAAGTGTTGTATAAATAATAATACACAAAATACACACTTTTAAGGAAAAACACACGGAAGGTAGTTCTAGAGAAAGTATATATAAGACCCTTGAATCCGGAGTGTGAGTGGGATAGAGTAGTTGAGCCAACACCAAGATTACATATATACACCTCTGGTGTGCCCAGCTGCTCACCTCAAGTTGATCGCAGTATCTCCAGATCAACCTGGTCTGGATGTTTATGGTCCACAAGTAGAGAAATCTCCGTCCAATGTGTCATATGAAAAAGCAAAAATAAAAAGACAACAAAAAGCTGATGGTGAAATAACGTCACAACGGGGGCTGTTAATTGGGGTCTTGACGGGTGGGAGTGCACTCACATGTAGGTGAGAGATCTCAGGCTCATCTCCACGAGTACCGAACTCGTAGGTCCCTCTATATTCCCTCTATTTTCTCCCCCACTAGGTCTTGGAGGTCGTGGGCTAACTGTTTGGTCTCTCCAAGGGTTCAGCGTGTGTGGAGATGTCTCAGCTGTTATGTGCTAAAGGTGACTCCTATTCCTTTTTCAATGCCTAAGATGCAGCGCTCGCATGGCATGATGATGGAGAAGAGGTGAAAAAGAAATATCCATAGTGTAACCCAGTCAGCGGTACAAACAGTTTTATTAAAAACAGATTAAAAACTCACATAAAAAGTTCAGGAACTCAGCAACAATCCCACGAGTGGCGAACTCGTATGCCTGTTCGTCGGATGCTGGGGTGTATCCTGCCTGCCAATCCCGACGCGTATCGTCACGGTCACGTGACTTCATCAGGGGATGAAATAGGGGACACATAGACAGACATTTATAGTCTGTATTAATGAGCGCCCGGCGGCCATTTTGTTGAAGTTTAAGAGTAATGACAACGCTGCTGGTAGTCTACTTGCGCCATGCTAGATATTACAAGTGGCGCGTGTAGAGCAAAACAAAAAACGGAGGTCGGGGTACAAAACAAATAGGATGGCGTCATATCTGAACAGACCAAACGTAAATGTCAGGGTGCGGAATCCAATTTTGAGAGACCTAATGCCGAGGGGAGAGAAGCATATTGGAACGTGGAGAAAGTGAGGGAGGAGGGGAGAGAGGATGGGAGGGGCCAGAAGATCATGTTTTAATATGGGAATATGTGATGTGGGACCATAGTGATAGATCTTCGATAGGGACATATCTGGACAATAAAAGTATCCGTATGACCCTAGAAGCTCCTGTTAACATGGAAGGGTGTAGGACTAATCAGGAAAGGGATGGTGTGGTGGGACGGAGGGGATGGGGAAAATAAAAGGGCGGGGAGGGGCTGACATGGAGATATAAATATCACTAGAAGAGAACTAAATTAATAGAAGTCTATAGGTGCCAAATGCCTAACTGAGATGGAGAGTGACCATAAGAGTATAAAACGGCTATAAAGAAACAAGGGCAGGGGAGTGTCACACTAATGAGGACCAACGGCCTGATCCCTAGGATCTTAGCCTAATATATGATAATAGGAGTTTTGATCATGCAACACAAATATATATATAGGTTGGTACGCAAGAATGGGTAATGCACATATACTAGAACCCAGTCAGGCCTATACTACACCTAACTACCTCGGTTTGGGGGAGTGGTGAATTAACATATGGTGCATAGTATCAATATGAGTGAATGGTACTCACACAAGAGTGTGATACCAGGGGGAGGGGAGTGGAAGGGACAGGTATAAAGGGCTTATAGGGAAGAGGGCTTTAGTGCCAGTGAATGGGTTGCGAATTGCCATACATAACAGGGATGAGGCAACGCTCACTGATCTTCTGATAATAGTAGCTAGGTTAGGACACTGTATGTGTATACTACACCAGCAAGTAAAAACTTTTGAAATAAAAATAAAAATAAAAGATGGAAACTATAGAGGAACGAAGTCAGATAACGGACACAGCCAATATTCAAAAAATGAGAATAGACTGGCCCGAACCACAGGAGGCATGATGTCCCTCAGCATTCAACGTACAGCCAGATGCCATCTGGATTATAAATAAGTACAGTAAGAGGAAGCATTTGCACAATAAAATCAAAAATCACTAATAAAACAATTGAGGTCAAAATCTATGTTTAAACCCTTTGGTGCAAAAGTGTCCATGGAGAATATATATTTAGACTCTATTTGACTCAGTGTCCTAACTTTGTGGCCGCCACGCCAAGGCCTAGAGTAAGGCACTATCCCCCAGAACCTTAAATGTGTAGGGTCTTTTTGATGTACTTCAGCAAAGTGGCGGGATACACTGTGTTTTGGGAACCCGCTTTCAATATTTTTGACGTGCTCCTTAATGCGAATCCTCAAGAGTCTTTTGGTGCGCCCAATGTACTGGAGGATGTCTTTTTATTTTTGCTTTTTCATATGACACATTGGACGGAGATTTCTCTACTTGTGGACCATAAACATCCAGACCAGGTTGATCTGGAGATACTGCGATCAACTTGAGGTGAGCAGCTGGGCACACCAGAGGTGTATATATGTAATCTTGGTGTTGGCTCAACTACTCTATCCCACTCACACTCCGGATTCAAGGGTCTTATATATACTTTCTCTAGAACTACCTTCCGTGTGTTTTTCCTTAAAAGTGTGTATTTTGTGTATTATTATTTATACAACACTTGCACTGTTGGAGACTGACTTTTGATGAAACACACCCATACACGGCAGAACTGTGCCGGATTTGGACTTTTTTCAGAGCACTGGACTTTTATTGAGAACCGTTGTTTTGTGATTCATTGTTATTTTTATGTTACACAGTATTATCTTCACTAGTCACTGTGTAGTACTCTACCCTATTTCATTATTTGTCCCCCACATATTTTACAGCGCAAGTATTTCACTTGACACATTTACTTCACTTTAGTCTATTGAGGTAGACTTTTATATATTTGCAGCAGTATTTTTTAGTTTCCAGTTCGCCCCTCCCCCTCCCCCACCTTTCAGACAGCGCAGGAGTTCACGCTTAACTAAATAATATTTTCTTTGCTTTATGGTGGTGGCATTCTTTGGAAAGAAAGTTTACTGATTTACGATGATAATGAAAGATCTAATGGTGAGACCGTTATTGTTTCGGATGGATCATCAAATAAACCAAAGCGATGGCTGAACTATATTCAGTTAGAGGTCACTGGAGCGACGGTGAGTGGACATTTCTCACATTGGGGGTGGTATTTGGTGATTTATTGGACGATCACTCCTCAAAAATAAGAAGATCACATTCTATGGAGTGGGATATACCATGTTTATTTATGGACTTTATATATTGACTTTCCTTAGTTTATTTTAAGGTTATGTGTTGAAACTTTATTAGCTCTGATTCCTTTGTTTTTTTTTGGTTTAATACTAAATACAAAGTGCAGGGTTTAGGGGCATGCTACGCCCAATGTGCAGGGTTCAGCTCTCTTTGACAGGCTGTCCATATGTTACTTCCTCCCCTCCTAAGCTCTGACCTCTGCACAACTCTCCCTCATCTCCCACCTCTGCACACATCTCTCTCCACGGCCCTCATCTTCCACCCCCCCAAAAGCTTCCTCAGGTCACATACCAGACCTGGTTCTAGTAACCCCTGGCAGAGTAGGCGGCTCTGTCTCTCACACTTGCAGATAGGAGATCATTGATCAGCATCTATGCACCCAGGCACAGTTTGGGGTTCACAATACAGCTTATTACGTCATGCCCCATACCACAGTGCACCTGTATCTCACTTGTCTTTACCGTGAGGGCAGGGCAGGCAGAGATCTCTGACAGGGGCTAAGTGGAAAGCTGTCCTTGTAACAGTTGTGCGTGGAGGGCAAGAATGGGAGGTGGCATTCTGGGTGAAGAAAAGCCCTTGGTACGAGGGCCACATGAAATATTCTGGTGGGCCAGATTCAGCCAGTGGGCCTTGTGTTTGACAGGTGTATTGTGACAAGATAATCATTGTTTGTATTTAAATTACAATGCTGATATTATCAAATTACATTTTGTTCTGTGATTATACATTTCCTTTAACCACTTAAGGACCGGCCCCTTTATATATACATCGGCAGAATGGCACGGACAGGCAAAGGCAGGTACAGGTACGTCGCCTTTAAGATGCTGCCGTGTGGTCGCACTCGCGACCCTGCCGCCTTCCCCGTGAGTTGGACCGCGGGTCCTGTGGTCTTGATCGCCACGGGGATCCCCGCGATCGCCTCACGGAGGTATGGAGCGGGGAGATGCTTGTGAAAACGAGCATCTCCTTGCTCTGTCTAGTCACAATGACACTGATCTCGGCTCTGTGTACTCAGAGCAGAGATCAGTGTCATGTGACACACAGCGCACCCCCCTACAGTAACAAACACTAAATAGGGCACACTTAACCCCTACAGCGCCACCTAGTGGTTAACCCCTTCACTGCCAGTGTAATTTTCACAGTAACCAGTGCATTTTTATAGCACTGATCGCTGTGAAAATTACAATGGTCCCAAAAATGTGCCAAAAGTGTCCGCCATAATGTCACAGTCACTATAAAAATCGCTGATCGCCGCCATTACTAGTAAAAAAAAATATTAATAAAAATGCCATAAAACTATCCCCTATTTTGTAGACGCTATAACTTTTGCGCAAACCAATCAATAAACGCTTATTGCGGTTTTTTTTTAACCAAAAATATGTAGAAGAATACGTATCGGCCTAAACTGAGGAAAAAAACGTTTGTTTTATATATTGTTGGGGGATATTTATTATAGCAATTTTTTTTTTCAAAATTGTTGCTCTATTTTTGTTTATAGCACAACAAATTAAAAACGCAGAGGTGATCAAATACCACCAAAAAAAAAGCTCTATTTGTGGAAAAAAAAATTGTTTTTGAGCAATGTCGCACGACCGCGCAATTGTCAGTTAAAGCAAGGCAGTGCCGAATCGGAAAAGGGGGCCTGGTCCTTTAGCTGGTCTGGGGCTGAAGTGGTTAAATAACCCCAAAAAAAACCCCGCAAGGAAAAAATATTCTACTTCTAAAGGCAGATTTTTTGGGGGGGGGCACAAGTCTTTTCATGAACATCAGAACATCCCACTCAAAGAGGTGCTGGGAACTTTTAAATTTGAAAATGTAGTCCGATGAATTAAAACCTCAAAGAAGCTCAGAAGCTCAATGGAGAGGCCGCTTCCACACAGCAAGGTTTCTCTCTACGGCCACCCAACAGCAGATTCAATCATAAAAAATATAGAAAAGAGTGCCAGATCAAATCAGATAAGAGAGATAGATAATTCAAATTGTTGATAAAAAAATACATAAAAAAGCCAACACATTTTGGGGGCAACATTACTTCCCTTTCATCAGGGCTCAGAGAAACTAGGAACTTGACAGAACCATATAACAACCAGTATTACTAACGAACAAATAACACCATAACTTTGCATGGTCTTTTATGAACAATCTCACTACAACCTTTGTTAAAAGAGGGATTTCTTAAATTCTGAGGTTTTATCAGCCCACCGTTTTATATTTTGAGAAGCCCAAGCCACTGATTAGATTATGAGATGCAGTGACCCATAAAGTCTTCCCTTGTCAGTAAAACCTGTGCAGTTTGAAATGTTTGATAAACTGCATCACAACTAGAAGTTTTTTTTGGCTTATACTCATTTACTATGGCTTAAAGCATTCACTGCTCAACATTTAATATTTGGTAGATTCAGTTTCATTACAAATGGTACTACTCATGGATTTAATTTTGGAGCCAGGAAATTATGGACGGAATTGAAAGATGCTTGCCTTACTAAAAGCTATGGGGAACTTGTTAAATATTTAATAAATTTAAAGGAAAAAAAATCAATAATTAACAGTGCTAACATAGCAAGGTATTTTATCTTAGAGATCATGTCTGGCTTTGTATTCTGTTAAGTAAGGCATCCCTGTCCTGGATGTATTTTGGCTTCAAAACAGGTGTTGTTGTCTGTCACTTGATATAAGTGCCTGCCTTAATTCAAGGTATTCTTGCCAACAAGGGCATGAACTAAAATTACATTAAAACCACCAGCTGTGGTCTTTAAAATGTCATCAGAGGAAATGGACCAGCATGCTTTATCTAATGCAAGCAAATTAAAATATTAAACTTCATTTGTAAAAAAAAAAAAAAAAAAAAAAAAAAAAAGATAGCAAGATGCAGCACACAATAATATTGATGATGTACTCAAAAACAGCAGAATTTAAACGCTTTTAGTTTTTAAGGTCCTGCAATCAGTCACTAAAAGACACAACTCTCCAATGTGGTGTGGGAATGCTTGTTAATGCCCTTTATGTTATATATTAGGACACCAGCGCTATGTGCACCTCTATTTAAAAAAAAAAAAAAAAAAAACACGAAAGTTCCCAATTAAATACCCACTTAAGGGCTGCCCAATAGCAGATATACTGGGCAGCTCTCCTGTGTAGGATTATATATATATATATATATATATATATATATATATGTGATTCTGCACTTCCGCCTAAGGGGCATGCACTGCCATTGCTCCGCTTCTGCTGTGATTACTCACGGCAGAAGCCAATCTGCGGATTGCCGGGCAATGGATGTCTGTCGACACCCTACAATAGTCAGGCAGAGACACAGAACAGAGCTCTGCCTATGTAAACAAGGCAGAGCACTGTTCTGATTGGGAATAAGTAATGGATTTTCTCTCTCTTCAAAGTAGGGAATAAAATCGATCGATTCCCTTAGTTAAAACAGTACGTACAGTACACTGGTTAAACACTCAGGTAACCCATTGATCACCTTTAATGTTTACCCCCTTCCTAGCTAGTGTCATTAGTGCCGTGACAGTGCATATTTTAGCACTAATCACTGTATTAGTGTCACTGGTTCCCACTAAGTGTCAAAAGTATCAGTTAGGCCTCGTACACACGATAGGTTAACCAGAGGACAACGGTCTGAAGGACCGTTTTCATCGGTCAAAACCGATCGTGTGTGGGCCCCATAGGTTATTTAACCATAGGTTAAAATAGAGCCAACTTGCTTTAAAATCAACCTATGGATTCCTAACCGATACGTCAAAACCGATCGTTAGTAGGCACAACCATCGGTTAAAAATCCACGCATGCTCAGAATCAAGTCGACGCATGCCTGGAAGCATTGAACTTCGTTTTTTTCAGCACGTCGTTGTGTTTTACGTCACCACGTTCTGACACGATCGGTTATTTAACCTATGGTGTGTAGGCGTGACGGACCATCAGTCAGCTTCATCGGTTAACCTATGACAGCGGTCCTTCAGACCGTTGTCCTCTGGTTAACCTATCGTGTGTACGAGGCTTTAGTGTCCTATTGTCTGCTGCAATATGACAGTCCCACTATAAGTCGTTGATCGCCACAGTTACTAGTATAAAATAAAAATACATTAAAGGTTCCAGTATACATACCATAGTTTATGGACACTATAAGTTTGCGCAAACCAATCAATATAAGCTTATTGGGATTTGTTTTACTAAAAATATGTAGCAGAATACATACTGACCTAAATTTATGAACAAAATTTTTATTTATTTTTTTAAATTGTCTGTCTTTTTTTGTTTATAGCGCAAAAAAATAAAACACACAGTGGTGGTCAAATATCACCAAAAGAAAGCTCCATTAATGAGAAAAAAATAACAGGATTTTAAAAACAGCTTACCTGTAAAATCCTTTTCTTGGAGAAAACCACGGGACACAGAGCCTTTATCTTTACATAATGGGTTAAGGGTCACCAGCGGTGATTGGACACTGGCACAACCAATTGAAGACAGTTCCCCTCCATATAACCCCTCCCATCAGGGAAGCACCTCATTTTTGTAGCAGGCAATAAGGTTCCCATAAGAAGGGGGGGGGACCTCTGTGTCCCGTGGTGTACTCCAAGAAAAGGATCTTACAGGTAAGCTGTTTTAAAAAATCCTGTTTTCTTTATCGTACACCCGGGACACAGAGCCTTTATCTTTACATAATGGGACATCCCAGAGCAATGCTCCATATGAAGGGGGGGAGACACAGATCAAGCAGGCCACCATGGACCTAAAGCTTTATACCGCTGCCTGCAGCACACTTCGCCCAAAGGCGGCATTCTCCTGTCCTTCTCACGTCCACTTGATAAAATTTGGAAAATGTGTGGACTGAGGACCAAGTTGCAGCTTTACAGATCTGAGTCACCGAAGCCTGGTGGTGCACTGCCCATGAAGCACTTATCACCCTGGTAGAGTGCGCCCTAACAGAAAAAGGAGGAGTCATATTCTTTAAACCGTAGGCTTGAATAATTGTCTGTCGAATCCACCTGGAGATGGTGGATCTTGATGCCGCTTGTCCCTTCTTGGGACCATCTGGCAAAATAAACAAAACATCCATTTTACGTATCTGAGCTCTTTACTGCTCTCACGAGATCTAGAGAGTGTAATAATTGTTCCTCCGCTGTCTGCGGATCCGGAAAAAGGGAAGGCAGGACAATGTCCTGATTTAAATGAAAAGCTAACACCACCTTAAGTAAAAAGGCAGGATAGGGTCGTAGTACAATTTTGTCTTTATAACAAACCAAATAAGGCTCTTTACAGGAAAGAGCTGCCAATTCAGATACTCTTCTAACCGACGAGATAGCAATCAAAAAGGCCAACTTCCTGCTTAAAAGAATCAGCGGAATGTGGTGAATAGGTTCAAAGGGTTGCTTTTGCAACACTGATAATACTAGATTAAGATCCCATGGGCACAAGGGAGACTTGACTGGCGGATTGATCCGCAGTACCCCCTGAATGAAGGCCCGCACTAGGGAATGAGATGCCAGCGGCCTTTGAAAGAAGACTGATAGGGTTGATATTGGACCCTTAATGGTACTAAGGGCTAATTTTATATCCACTCCTAGCTGGCAAAAGGCAAGAATGCTATTTATGTCATATCTTTAAAGATTCCATTTGTTGGTTTCACGCCATGAAACATATGCTTTCCAGACTCTGTAGTAAATAAGTCTGGAAGCTGGCTTTCTGGCATTAATAATTGTAGAAAGTACTGGACCTGAGATCCCTCTCTTCCTCAGAATGAGGGTCTCAGTAGCCAAACCATCAAACTTAAGAGTTTGTAAGGAAGGATGGAACACTGGACCTTGTGACAGCAAGTCGTAACAAAGCGGAAGCTTTCCAAGGTGTTCCAACCGCCATCTTTATGATCTTTATGATCCCTGTTGAATCTGGAAGCTAACAGGTCTATATCCGGGGTGCCCCCATCTCTGGCATATGGCCTGAAAGATCTCGAGGTGGAGAGACCACTCTCCTGGTGACAGCTGCTGGCGACTCAGATAGTCCGCTTGCCAGTTTTCTACCCCTGGGATGAGAATTGCAGAGAGACAAGGAATATGTTCTTCTGCCCAAGTCAAAATGCGATTCACCTCCTTCTGAGCGCCCTGACTGCGGGTGCCTCCTTGGTGATTGACGCAAGCTACTGCAGTAGCATTGTTGGATTGAATCCGAACTGGGTGGCCCTGTAACCTGATTGTCCAGGGGTTACATCCAGAGCTTGGATCTTCTTGTTCCAGGCAGTTAAAATACTGCTCTGAAGTAGTCTTGAGTGAGACTGGGCATAAGGGACGGCCATCTTCCCCAATAGCCTCATGCAAAGGCGAATAGATGGTCTCTTGTTTGCCTTGACCTTGTGGATCAGGTCCTTTAGTGACTTGATCTTTGGCTCTGGTAGGAATACCCAGCTTTGGACTGTGTCTATGATCATGCCCAAGTACTCTACCCTTCTTTGGGCTTGTAGAGAGGATTTTTGTAAGTTTACAATCCATCCTAAATGCTCCAGGTATCTTATAGTGGTGAGCACAGCGTGATCTAATTTTGCCACTGACTGATCTATAACCAGTAGATCGTCTAGATAAGCTGTTATCACGATGCCTTGTGCTCTGAGATTTGCTAACAGAGGGGCTAGTACCTTTGTAAATACCCGAGGTGCGGTAGCCAAACCAAAGGGCAGAGCCACAAACTGGAAGTAGCGATGTTCTACAGCAAAACCCTTAAAAATCTCTGGTGAGTGGAATGGATGGGCACATGTAAGTATGCGTCTTTGATGTCTATTGACGCCATGAATTCTCTGCCTTGTAGGGTGGCAACCACTGATCGATTAGTTTCCATTCGGAAATGGCGAATGTTCAGAAACTGATTTAGAGATCTTAGACCCAGAATGGGTCTGACGTCTCAGTTTGGCTTTGGGATTACAAAGAGGTTTGAATAAAACCCTGAACCTTGCTTCTTTAAGGGTACTTCTGTGATCACCCCTTGGGACAGCAAGTGATCCAATCCTTTGAAAAAGGATGCTCTTTTTAAAGGATTCTTGGAAAGCCTTGAGCTTCGGAACTGAGAAGATGGGATCTCTTGAAATTCCAACTTGTATCCTAGGGATACTGTGGATACTACCCATCTGTCCTGGATTTCTGTCTGCCATGCCGCTGAAAACTGAGAAAGCCGTCCCCCCACTCGGCCGAGAGGGGGTGCGCCTCTTCATGCAGAGGCTTTGGGGTTTTGCTTGTTATCCCTTGAACCCCAATGCTTCTTGTTCTTCTGGGCCTGGTCTTCTTTAGTCTTTGTGGCTGGCAGAAAATGCCGTCGCCACTGGCTGGAGGTAGATCTACCAGGAGTCAGGGAGAGAGAACGTTTAAAACAAGGTCTCTTGTTTTTCTTCTTCTCTGGTAATAGAGTGGTTTTCCCACTCGATATCTTTTGAAAATATTTCTCCAAATCTTCCCCAAAGAGGCTTCGCCATGGAAGGGGAAACTAGCCAAAAGCTTTTTGCATGGTGCCTCTGCAGATCAATGCTTTAGCCAAAGAATTCTGCGCATATGCACCAGTTGGAGTGTGAGACGCAATGTTTGCAGAATCAAATCTCTCATAGCGTCAATTGTAAAACATAAGGCTTTAGGCAAATTTTCCCACAATTGGACTTGTTCTGGAGGCAGCTCCTTCAGCCCTTGTTTTACCTGGTCCTTGAAGACCTGACACATGCCTACTGCTGCTACAGCAGGTTGGGCGACTGACCCAGCCAGAAGGAAGGAGGACTTTAATAAAGATTCCAATTTATTTTCCTAAGGGTCTTTAAACACCTGTACGTTATCCGCTGGACAAGTCAGGTTCTTATTTACACAAGAAATGACTGCATCTACCGAAGGCAGGCTCCACTTCTTGCAAAACTCTTCCTCCATAGGATAAAGAATATCAAACTTCTTTGGAGGTGAGAAACGCTTGTCTGGGTGTAACCAGTCTGAGTAGATTAGCTTCTTTAACCCCCCTGACGGTAAACCCGAGCGTGACTCGGGGTTGGTTTTACATGTTAGGATCGGCAAACCCGAGTCACGCTCGGGCTGGACGGGCTTACCTTTCGCTGGATCCACAGGCTTGGTTTACTCACCTTGTCCCTGGATCCAGCGATGCCACCCGCTGTGTGAGCGAGCGGGACCTCCTCGCTCGATTCACAGTCCCCGTGTGACGCCGATCTCCGTTCCCTGCGACGTTACAAAGCACGGGGACGGAGAACGGCGCCAAATTCAAAAAAGTAAACAAACACATTACATACAGTATACTGTAATCTTATAGATTACAGTACTGTATGTAAAAAATACACACCCCCCTTGTCCCTAGTGGTCTGCCCAGTGTCCTACATGTACTTTTATATAATAAAAAATGTCATTTCTGCCTAAAAACTGTAGATTGTCCAAAAGTGTCCCTTTATGTCAAAAATGGTTTTAGATCAGCTAGAAAACAGCGATAATAAATTATAATCACTTGCAGAAATGTGCGATAGCGATTTGCGGAGAAATTTGTCATAAAAAAAATAAAATAATGACAGCGACAATTCTGCAACTGCAAATTTCAGTGATTTTGAGTTGATTACATTATTGAATAATTTTTATTATAATTATATTATTATTTGTTATAATTATTTATAATTATTTATTATATTATAATTTATAATTTTGTTTTAAAAAAAAATCATACCCGGGATGCCTACAAGACTCTTGCTTGGTCAGATTTAAGTGAGTTATTTCTAAAAATTACAGGCCTACAGTATAAAACGCCAATTTCCTTGCAAAATAAATGTACCGCTTTTGGTACGTAATTCCAGACAGAATCATACCGCCAGGGAGGTTAATAAAGGATGAACTAGAAAAGAGCATGCACCCTGCAGGGATTTTAATGAGCCCAGGGAGGAGACAGGTGATTCAGTTAACTCCGAAGAGGGCAACCTAAATGTAGTACGCACTGTTTCAGCATAACATTGCACCTGTGACCTTAGCATTTGGGAAGCAGAAAATGGTTCCTCTGAAATCCCTGATCCATCCGACTTTTCATCCCTGTCCTCTGTAGGTGTTATCTCATCCTCATCCTTCTCCTCTTCAGATCTTTCTGAAAGAGGATCTAACATCATTGAAGGAGATCTGCTTCACTTTTTGTCCTTTTGCGAGGACTTTGCGATTAGTGTAGCGATCTTTCATTCCAGGTTTTCCATGGCTGCGATAAAGGTGTCCTCAGTGACATATGTAGGCCCAGGTGCCACTGGAGAAATTGTTACTCCTGATAGTGGCAATGGCTCCTCCTGTATTGGTATATCAAGATTTACAGGGGAGGAAGGTACCGAGCAGGTACGGCTAGAGCCTCCAGTCCTAGGCGGCGGTGCTTTCTTGTCTTTTTTAGTCCCTGAATTCCTTCTATTAACAAGCAACAAGCCGAGGTACCAATAAGCATATACTACTGTGCTCAGTTTAGCAATCTACATAAAGTATGCAACGTAAACACACAGTTTCATGCTATAGAGTGGGTGTCTCTCTTGGTAGTGCGCTACCAACCACATAGAGCCTACGTGCCCCTTCTGCTGCTGTTTCCCCAAGTGAAGAGCTGCTGGTCTCCACGATCCTCTAATGGCTCATGTTTGAGCGCCATCTTTTGAATCCACATGCCCACGCCCGTGCGTGCGCCTGTGCAAGCTCAGATCCTCTTCTCCCCCCCTGCCGATAAAGCGTGCCCCCTTGCACGTGCACGTGACCTAGGGCATTATGGCGGCTGTGAGGGATCAGGGAGAGCATCCCTTGGTTATTCCATGCGGTTTTCTATTTAGCGTTTTAGGACAAAGGGAGTTGTGGCCGTGTTTTGCAGAGCTCTGCAGCGATAGCAACGTGCCTTGTCGTACGGATCTGACATTCTTACAGAGTGAGGTGAGTGAAACTCAGCTCTTTACTCCCTCTAGTGGCCAACAAAGAGAAGACACCCTACTCATAGTTTGAAAAGAATCCTTAAAGGATCACTAAGGGAAAATATTTTTTTAGCTAAATAGCTTCCTTTACCTTACTGCAGTCCTGGTTTCATGTCCTCATTGTTCGTTTTTGCTTTGAAGTTGCTGTAATTCTGCTGTGATCTCCACACTTCCTGCTTGTCTGGCTCCTTATGAAAAATCTCATGGCAGATTTTCACTGTGGTCCAAGCTGTGTGTCTAAAACTCCTCAGAACCAATCAGATTCATTTTAAAAACAAAACACTGCCCTGGATTTGTTTGGTTTGGTTCTGTGTCTCTCTCTACTTCACAGAAACATGAAACCAGTTTAAAAACTAAAGTGAAACTAGAGGCACATTATATGATTGATTTTTATCTATTTTTAATCATTTTTAAAAGGAATCAGTTAACTTTTATGTCTCTATACCCTGTAAACAGTCATTTCAGCAAAAAAATGTTTCCTTTAGTGACGCTTTAAGCTTGTTCTTAGGATTCCTTTTCTCTTACCTTTATCCCCGCCGCAGGTTTTTTCTGCTGAAAAAATCAGACAGCACCAATCTTCACCCATCTCGGCGGGTTTTGTGTGCCAACCTTCAGGGATATGGGTTCCTATTTAATGGATACCTCTCCCCTGGGCCTTGTAAAATACTCTTACTAGGACTTTTAGCTGCTGTAACGCAAGTGCTGGACCTCAGAGTCCATTATTTCGAAAAGAGACATTACAGGCGACGCCTCGTCCATGAGGCCCGAATCCCATCCAGTTTCAGCATAACTATTAGCGTCTTGGATGGATCCCAAAGCATAGCTCCTTCTCCCCCAGAGGGTCTTCTTTAGCAGAGCTATCCTTAGCACATCCTCGCACGTCTAACACCTTGTGACCCTTAACCCATTATGTAAAGATAAAGGCTCTGTGTCCTGTGGTGTACAATAAAGAAAACTAATTTTATTTGGGTACAGCGTTGCATGACAGTGCAATTGTCAAAGTAACGCAGTGCTGTATCAGAAAAAATTATCTGGTCATGAACGGTGGTAAATCTTCCAGAAGGTCAAGTGGATACAGCACTGCGTTACTTTATTTGCAGTTACTTTATTTATTTGTGTTACTTTATTTGTAATTATTTGCTGCAGCTTGTAGTTTGCAAAGTGGATTTGCCTTTCGTAAATAACCCCCTTATGCCTTTTGTCTTGCAGGTTTATTTTTTTCTGCGGTTTGCAACCGCTTTAAGTTAGTTACAGTAATTATAGTATGTATAATCTCTTTTATACAACAGCATTTCTGTGTTACTACTGACCCCTACATGCTGTGAGTTACTTACTACAGACCTCTGCATTACAAAACACTAACTTCTGCACTCTGCAGAACTTACTCCTGACCAGTGTGCTCTGTATTACTTACTACTAACATCTGGACTGTGTATTACAAATTACTTACCACTGAACCCGGAGTTGAAATCCTTAGAGCGTGACTTAGCGCTGTGGACCAGGAGCTTCATGTCTGCCCCCTCATCCATCCCTTACAGAATGGAGCTGTTGTTTGCATCATCACAGGCCATTAATAACTTTTTTTTTGCATTTTAGAATAGTGTGCATTAAGATTGTGCATAATTTTAAAAAGAGCTTTGACTGAAAACTTGTTGGGAATAACTGATCCAACTCAAGTACTACTCATCTAGAGCACTGTTAAATACATTTGATACCTTTGTATCAAAAACACTGAAATCTCCATTGCCTACCTAATGACTAGATTGCAGTTGGCACACATTGGGGTGCGTGTCCCAGCAGGAATATGCTCTGCCCTCTGAAACAATGTATCTTGATCATCCATAGGCGGTGCAAATGGTTTATTATCTGATGCAGGTGTTCTCGTAGAAGGCTGATTTGTGATCCGTCCAGTAGAAGGTGCTGAAAAACATAATTAGACAGTTAGAGGTGCTGTAATACACTAACGGATAGATATTTCATAGCGCTAACTGTAATCAGTCATGATATAATTACACAGCATGGGAGATTTACACAAAGCTTTCGTTTGAATGTCATAAAATTAACATAAAATTGCATGCATAAAATTAACTTGTGGTAATAGGAATGTGGATTATTTAACTGTTGACTTGGTATGGGACATTTGTCATGATCATGACTTTACAATGTAGCAAGTTATCAGTTTTCACATTTCACTGGCTTCATCTTTGTTCTTAGTATGGATCACTGATGTTAGAGAAGGAGCAGGACGACAGCCCAATAGTGTGCACCATTTTCACCTCACAAATTCACTTTAAAGTGGAATTTCAGCCAAAACAGAGGGGTTACAACCTTTGTTAGAATGTTACTATGTCTTTGTTTTCCCTGAACAAAGACAAGACCAAGAAAATAAAAAAAGGCCAACAGAGACACAGACAGCATTAATTCAATCCTACTAGTAAGAAGAAGATACGTTAGACCAGTGGTCTCAAAGTACCGGCCCGCGGACCAGTTATAAATGGCCCGCAGGCAGGGCGGAAGTGGGGGGAGCAAAGAGGGACATTTTTTTTGTGAGCTAGCGCCATCTGGTGGTGAGCTGTTAGTATTACACGTTATTACCACCAGATGTGAGCTGGCGCCATTTGGTGGTGGTTGTTGGTATTACAAGTTAAGCATTACAAGTTAAAGCGGTGGTTCCCCCTTAAAAACGACTTTTTCTTATTCCACTGCCCCCCCACATTCCATCACGATTAAGGCTCTTATACCTTACTTAGTACAGCATATTTACCCGTGCATCCAGGTTGCGAGTCCCGCGGGAGTGGGCGTTCCTCACATGCTGTTGATTGACGTTTTGCCCAAAAACGAGCTCCCCCCTGTCGCGTAAGCCGCGTCACGGTTGGCGAAAGGAGCCGAACGGCGAGTCGGTGCTATACTGCGCATGCGCATCGCCGTTTGGCTCCTTTTGCCAATTGTGACGCGGGTTACGCGACGGGGGGTGAGCTCGTTTTTGGGCAAAACGTCAATCAACAGCATGTGAGGAACGCCCACTCCCGCGGGACTCGCAACCCGGATGCACGGGTGAATATGCTGTACTAAGGTATGTACAGCATGAAAAAAATAATAAGAGCCTTAATCGTGATGGAATGTGGGGGGGCAGTGGAATAAGAAAAAGTTGTTTTTAAGGGGGAACCATCACTTTAAACAGCAATTCTAATGTCATTTTACACTATTTTCACTGCCATCTTCTTCCCTCTAATTAGAACCCCCAAACATTATATATATTTTTTATCCTAACACCCTAGAGAATAAAATGGCGATCGTTGCAATACTTTCTGTTACGCCGTATTTGCGCAGCGGTCTTACAAGCGCACTTTTTTGGGAAAGAATTACACTTTTTTAAATTAAAAAATAAGACAACAGTAAAGTTATCCCCATTTTTTTTGTATATTATGAAAGATAATGTTACGCCGAGTAAATTCATACCCAACATGTCACGCTTCAAAATTGCGTCCGCTTGTGGAATGCCGACAAACTTTTTTACCCTTTAAAATCTTCATAGGCGACGTTTAAAAAAATCTACAGGTTGCATGTTTTAAGTTACAGAGGAGGTCTAGTGCTAGAATTATTGCTCTCGCTCTACCAATCGCGGCGATGCCTCACATGTGTGGTTTGAACACCGTTTACATATGCGGGCGCTGCTCGCGTATGTGTTCGCTTCGGCGTGCAAGCTCGTCGGGACGGGGTGCGTTTTCTGGCTCCTAACTTTTTTAGCTGGCTCCTAGATTCCAAGCAAATTTGTCAAACCCTGACTTACACCAGTGCTGGTGGTAATAATGCGCTCGCTGACACCAGTGCTGGGGGTTAATAATGTGTTCGCTGACACCAGTACTGTTGTTTTTGAAGTTTGAAAGTTTGCATGCGGCCCCCCATGGCATATGAAAACTTGTCTTGTGGCCCTCAGGTAATTTGAGTTTGAGACCCCCGCGTTAGACGATCTGCCAGGTTTTCTGTGTCTGTTGTGGGAAAAGTTCCTTTTCAGCACCTGTCCAAGTTACCATGGCAACCAGGATAGTAAGTGAGGGAAAATATGCTGAATGGGATTCAGATAATAGAATCCTGACAGAGGTTCAAACCCTAAACCGGAATAATGTCCATTTTTTCTGAACTTTATAAACAAGTTTTCAGTCTTTCCTAAAAAACAAATGTAATTTCTCCTGAAAACAGCATGATATGCATGTTCTCAGATGGCATGCCTTTGTTATTCTCACTATACTGACAAGGGCCTTTTCTTCTCTTTTAATTTGAGGTTCCATTCACACTTCGCAATTTGGATTGCCATTCTGTCAACATTTTCAAATTGCTTGGCGATTGCTGCACAACACATTTGGGTGCCATTACTCCTCAATTCGCAACAGATGCACACTCATCAGAATAACCCCAATTGTGTCTTATTCATGTACGAGTTACACAGACATTTCTAAAATATGACATATAACACTTGGAAGTGCAGACGCTGTAGATAGGGAACATGCAAGGAAAATAAAAAACAGCATTTTTGCTTGCACGATTGGATGATAAAATCTGCAGAGCTTTCCCTCATTTCAGATCTTCCCCTCAGATCTAAAGTGACTGCACTTCCAAGTGCACTTGCAGTGAAAAGTGGATTTGCCTTTAGTAAATCAACCCCAATGATTTACAGAGTTCTACAACTCAGTGGAAGCAAAATCTCAAAAGGTGAATGGTTTAGGAAAACAATTTGCTAAAATAATTTTTTAAAGAAATCCCCTCAAAATGAGAAAAAGAAAAACACAAAGCTCAATCAGCTTTTTATATCAGCCCACTGTAATCATAAAAGTAAAATAGGGAGGATCAGCACTAGGAGCTACTCATGGCTTTCTTGCTTTCTACAATGTTGCCAGTCTAAGGCCAGCCATACACAAAGCAAATTTCTTTCCTACAACCACAGGTTGCAGGAAATAAATTAGTTTGATTCTCTCATCAATACAGCCATGTTGATGTGGGAAGTCCTCCTGCCGGCTACATTTCTTAACTGCAGTGCAACCTGCACAGGTCTGGTTTTATTGGTTTTTATCTGGTTTTATTGCCAGGCAAGGAAGCCTGGCTTGCAAGACTAGCTAACAAGAATTACAAATGAGGTCTCTGTACTTCCTGAAGAGTAGAGACAGCAAGGAACCTGTATTGACTGTGTGCAGGATTGTTTTTCCTTATATAACAAAAAGGGACACACTGCGTAACAGCAATGCCAAGATGAAAATGTAGGTCCTGAATAAATGCACTGGGCTCCATCTCGATGTATCTCAATGATTAAGTTATAATCTTGACTAATATGTAAATCTAGTTTTCAATAAAACCATAAGCTACTCTAACATACAATAGCTACATTGCCACAACAGCAGAAACAAGTGTTTTGTTAAAAAAACATGCACTGCATGTATTGCAATTTATATTCGAAGCACAGGCAAAACAGTGACAGAATTAATGGCAGATCAAGTTTATTACAAAGTCTGATAGCCTGCAATATCTGATAAACAGATGAGAATCTAGCTTTAGGTTTTAATCACTTCTAAGTAAGCTGAGAAAACAACCTGGCAACATGTTCAATAAAGAAAGGAAGAGGTAAAATCAGGTGATGGCTTATAGAACGCAACTCTTTCAGAATGGAACAGGAATGCACTAGTGCACAGTTTTCTACAGTGCTGGACAGATTAGCCAACATCACCTTCTCCAAATAAAGATCATGTTTCTCTTTACCATTTAATATTTAACTTTCTATTATTTTCTACTCCACCCTCTTACTGTATGAAATTGGGTTTCATGCTGTAAGCACGTTATTTCAATGGCTGACATTTACATACCGCCAGCATTATTCTCACAATAGACTTTTCTTGGTGAAGTCAATGTTTGCATCAGTTATGACAGGATACATTCCTGTGGCTTGTTGTCACAGACAGAAAAAAGAA
The DNA here is from genome assembly GCF_905171775.1 of Rana temporaria. Classification (NCBI taxonomy): domain Eukaryota; kingdom Metazoa; phylum Chordata; class Amphibia; order Anura; family Ranidae; genus Rana; species Rana temporaria. Next base: position 460,927,383 of record NC_053489.1, on the reverse strand, counting down.
ATCAGAATAAAGAGAGAAATTAAAAATGAATGATAGATGTGTTTAATCTAGGCGAGCAGGAGACATAATGTCCTTATCCGACAGCTGCATTACAGGAAAAAATCAGGGAAACCTATGGCTGAACAAAGCGCGTGTGAGATATACATGGTATAGAGGTTTGTAAAGCTTGATTGAGAGGCTATCTATGGTGGGACACATATAGACTGGTAGATAAGATGTATTTAAGCAGCATGCTCTAAATATAATAAGGGTCTTTTTATGTTCTTATATGAAGATTTGCATTAATAGGACTTTATAATGTATGTGGGTATGCAGTATAGGTAATACTCCAGTCAAAATCTATAGTTGGTTCTAAGACAACGTTTTTTTGCATTAAGGAAAAAACCTTTTAATAACAGTTCCCCCAAAACCCTTCTTCCCCAAACACTTACCCGAGTCCATACTCAGTTCAGCGCTGTCTTGTCTCCAGCAGCTCTTCTCCCTTCTTTCTGGTCTCACAGGCATTGCTGTTAGCAGAGGGAGCTATTGGCTCCTGCTGCTGTCAATCAAATCCTGTGGGGAGGGAGTAAGGCAAAAATGTGCTGCGTGTCTATAGACTCACACATCCCGTCTCAGAGGATGACTACATGAGTGCTCCATAGCAAATGGCTTGTCATAGGGGCACAAGTGGCTATCTATGTGGGCACTTGGAGAAGAGGAGGAGTGGAGAGCACTGGCAGGGGGACCCCAGAAGATGAGGTTTGGGGCTGCTCTTGTGCAAAACCATTACCAGATGCAGGTAAGAACAAAAGTTTTTTCATTTTAGGAAAATAGATAAGGGTTTAGAACTGCTTTAAGAATGATTAGAAACCCAGTAAGGTTTTAATCCTGTCTGGGTTCCTGTCTGGGAAACTGCTTTATTTTAAGCGAGAATGCTTCCAACATGAGTAAAGTCTGCAAAAAAATGCAGTTTTATTAGTAGAGTGGGAAAGGATTAAGATCTCTGTTAGGCTTTGTTGTCATCTGTATCCCCGTTTAGAATATTTCCTTACTTCTTATTGTGTCACTGGGATAGGAAGTAGTGGGAAATCTTTTTAATGGAAACAAAAACAATAAAAAAAAAGGAAATCGGTCCTAAAGTTTTTTTCCTCTATTTAAAAGTAAGAACAAATCATTTATGGATTCATCAATTTAATAAGCTAATGTATTTTTAAATCTATCTGATAAGAGCACCTTTAATCTTTTGGCATAACTCCCTGTAATATTCTGCATAACAGGGCATACAATTTAAAGAGTTTAACTATCTTTGAACAGGTCAGAACTAATGCAGCTCTGCTTCCCTCTACAGCAAAAAACTATGAAAAAAAATGCCAAAATGGCTAAAAATCACTATATTAAATGTAGACAATTTGAACCAGGCAATCTGGAAATTGCTGTAAAGTGTTGGACTGAGTGCATAGTTTTTTTTTCTGCTCTGCAGTAAAAGTTATGTAGCAAAGCCGGACTAACTGAACAAAAATAAATAAGTAAAAGGAATAAAATAAAGGTCTGGTGTCACCAGTAACACACCTCCATCCCTAACAGTACAATAAAAATAAAGGTATCACCCTTTGGGACAAGAGGCAGATGAAATTGACAAATATAAATACAATTAAAACATGTATTGCAAAAATAATCACACATAAAAGAGTAGCATAAACAAAGGAAAAGCCGATACAATTGTACATGGTTAAAGATCGCATTGCATTAGAAATACATGAGTATACATAACATCAATAACACCGACGCATTTTGCGAGATGTGACTCATGAATGAATGATAGACAAATGGTACGAGGGGCCTTTCAGAAAAAGGAAAGACCCAATACTCACCAATTGGCAAGGCCTGGCTGCCTGTGGCTGTGTTCACTGAGGAAGGCAGCAATATGTGTTATATTACCTTTTGGTCATTCATTTCTAGATATATCTTGCATGCATCCACCCCTAAAGTGCGAGTCACATCTCGTGAAATGCGTCGATTGTTATAGATGTTATGTATACTCATGTATTTCTAATGCAATATTTAACCATGTACAATTGTATCGGCATTGCCTTTGTTTATGCTACTCTTTTATTATTATTATGTGTGATTATTTCTGCAATAAATGTTTTTATTGTATTTATATTTGTCAATTTCATCGGCCTATTGTGCACGCCTCATATAAAGTCCCAAAGGGCGAAACTAACTAAATAAACAGAAAGACCTAAAAAATGTCCACCCTTCAAGGTTCAAAACTTTACTCTGATTAAAAAGAAAAAAAAGAGAACGTCCTCAGACCTTTCCATAATAACAAATAATGTCTGATACATTTTTGGTGATCCTTTCGGTAGCCTGAAACAATTCTGCAATACCCTAAGGGAGAAACTCTAGGGGAGAAAGTTTGTGAATTTCCTTTACACTGCTGTAGATATTGTCTGATTAAATGTATGAGGTTTTATTTATCATCATTGACTTTTTTTTTTTGCCTTACAGTTAATCCATTTCAAAACACTCAAAGCTCTTTAGTGGCCATTCACACTATGCATCAGGCTAAAGCCTAGTACACATGGGCCGAATGTTGGGCGGCATCGGTCCGGGTTAATATAAATCGATCGACATTCAGCCTGTGTGTACTGCTCCCGAACTGCTCAGCCAATTGCTATGAGCACTGATCCGGAGTGTTCTGGCCCTGTCCGAAAACAGTAACACATCAGGGGAGATCACTGTACTGATACCGCGTAGTTAGTACAGCGGCTCCTCCTGAACTGCCAGTTGTTTTTTCATTCAGCCCTGTTGGGTTGAACAAAAAAAATAGTAGTGTGTACTGGGCTATACTGCAAAATTCACTCTATGTAAAATAAGGGAGAATCTTACCTTTGTTGTACCGTGACTTTTTCAAACTATTAACTAAAAGTTTCCTAGTTGAGCTGTGGAATCTTTGCATTTTCCACTGAAAATGCTCTGATTGCCCTTGGGAAATACTGAACCTGTATTTTCAACAAAGGTTCAACACTTGGGGTATTTCAACATGTTTATTGTACTTTCAAAGGAAGCACAACAAGTTTTCTGTTTGCCCCTGCAGGGGGCCAAGTTGAACAGTCACGTGTGAAAACAGGCACATGTAAGCATAATGGATTGTTACAATAGAAGTCTAACCAAAACGAAAGACCCATACATACAGGCAGAATAAGGGAAGGCATTTGCCAGGTAAAAAAAAAACAAAAAAACGTCAGACATTCTGCCCATGTGTATGTCGAACGTGCATGCTGGAAAACCAGCAGCCTTAGGCCCCTTTCAGACGTCCTCTCCGCCTGTCCGTTAACGGACTTGTAATACATCCCTATGGGATCGCGTCTGTTAGCGGATGGAGCATCCGCTAGCGTCCGCGTACGTCGGGATCCGGTTTTCGACGAAAGAAAACCCTATTTTTCTTCCGTCCGGCAGAACGGAACTGATGCAGACGGACAGACGGTCCGTCTGCATCCGGTTCCCCATAGGGCAGAGCGAAGCAGAGACAGGGCGGTCCCTGCACTGTGTGCGCGGACCGCCCTATCCGCCGACAGCTCAGCGGGGATCCCCGCTGAGCCGACGGAGACACACGGAGCGGACCCAGAAACGGTCCGCTCCGTGTGAAAGAGCCATAAGACTCCTGATCAGTGCTCTCAGCCAATGGCAATGAGTGCTGATCGGAATGTTCTGGCAGTTGGTCGCCCCCCTGTCATGGTCATAGTTAGTACAGTGTCACCGACTGTGTCTTAGACCGGAGCTGGGTTGCACAAAAAAAAAAAAAAAAAAACTGTTAGCGTACCCAGCTTTAGGAGGACCAGCAATGATATCAAACAAACATCTCAATGAGCACCAGGCTGTCCTCTAATAGGTAACAGTCCCCAATATTAGATGTCATCCAGTAAAGGAAGAAGAAAATGAAGAGTAGAAAAGAGACTGGCACAGGCAGTGCAAAGATGGGAAGCAACAGCTTATCCAAGGTTCCCAGACTTTAAGGAACGTTGTGTGTAAATCCCTAAAACACTGGACATCTTCTCATTACCATCAAGGTGGTCATCTGGGTTTTCACACCCTGGATAGAAATGCAGAATACTCCAGGCATTAACAATGGCCGCTTGGCAGAGATAAAAAGCTATGAGGTCAATTTCTGCTATGGGGTATTTTCAACAAGTGTTTAACAATTCTATTGGGGGGGGGGGGGGGGGATAGTGAGAATATCTGTCAGATTCTATGTCTTCCTGTTCCATTGACACCCACACCCTGGGTCATCCAGATGTCACAGTACAGGAACTTAGGGGAATCTCCCGATTGAAGAGAAAGACTGCAATAACACTGGGTGCTGCCATCTTGACTATTGAAAAGAATAAATATGGTGAACCTAAACACTCAATCACAGCTTGCAAATCATGTCTATGCAGTCTGCAGTTTGGTGAAAGAAACTGGACCTCACAGTAAAATACCACTTATGCCGCGTACACACGATCGGATATTCCGACAACAAAACCGTGGATTTTTTTCCAACGGATGTTGGCTCAAACCTGTCTTGCATACACACAGTCACACAAATGTTGTCGGAAATTCCGAACGTCAAAAATGTGGTGACGTACAACACGTACAACGAGCTGAGCAAAATTAAGTTCAATAGGCAGTGTGGCTTGATTCTGAGCATGCGTGGAATTTTGTGCGTCAGAATTGCAACAGCTAGGGATGTCCCGATACCGATACTAGTATCGGTACCAAGCAAGTACTTGTACTCAGGGGAAATGCTCCGATGCCTCAGCCGATACCTGGGCAGGCAGGAGAGTTGCAAGTCTTCCCCCGTGCTATGCTCTCTTTCCCCCGTGTTCCGTGCTGTGCTCCCTTTCCCCCATGTTCCGTGCTGTGCTCTCTTTCCCCCATGTTCCGTGCTGTGCTCTCTTTCCCCCGTGTTCCGTGCTGTCCTCTCTTTCCCCCGTGTTCCGTGCTGTCCTCTCTTTCCCCCGTGTTCCGTGCTGTCCTCTCTTTCCCCCGTGTTCCGTGCTGTCCTCTCTTTCTTCTGTGTTCCGTGCTGTGCTCTCTTTCCCCCCGTGTTCCGTGCTGTGCTCTCTTTCCCCCATGTTCCGTGCTGTCCTCTCTTTCCCCCATGTTCCGTGCTGTCCTCTCTCCCCCCTCAATTTGTCAGGATGGAGAGCGGAGGTAGGAGCCACTAAACCCGGCTCCTACCTTTTCAGAATGAACAGAGTCAGTGATCACTGACTCTGTCCATTCATATAACTGAGCATCGTAACCTGTGTTTACGATGCTTCAGTTTATGAATGGAGAGGAGCTTCCCTCCATTCATTTCAGGTGAGGCTGCAGAGAAAGGGACTGGGGAATCTGTGTCCTTAGTCCCTTTCTCTGTCTTAAAGGGGAGATGTCAGAGGTCTGTTAAGACCCCTGATATCTCTCCAAAGACCCCAAACAGGGCTGATTTAAAAAAAAAAAAATGCAATAAATAAAAAATAAATAAATAAATAAATAAAATGTAAATAAAAAAATAAAAAAACACACTGACAAAAAAAAATAAAATACTGTCACATGACATTAAAAAAAGTATCGGTAATCGGTATCGGCGAGTACTTGAAAAAAAGTATCGGTACTTATACTCGGTCTCAAAAAAGTGGTATTGGGACAACCCTACCAACAGCAATTGTCCGATGGAGCCTACACACGGTCTGAATTTCCGACAATTTCCCTCCCATCGAACATTTGTTGTCGGAAATTCTGATCATGTGTACGCGGCATTACAATTTTTGTTTGTGCTGGTTCCCTTTTTTTGTGGCTATATGGTCCACCCTGCTCCCGCCACCATTTGTGCTTACGCAAGAATGTCAGCAGAGCAGTGATATCATTATTTATATTTTTAAATATTACTATTTTTCCTAACAGAGGTATGATAATAATAGTTTTGTTTTAACTCCTATACATAGCTGTGATTATACAGTTATTTTAGGGTGCCGTTGCTTTTTGTAAAAAAAAAAAAAACCTCTGTACAAACATTCAGCTGTAAACTTCTGGTCTATGGTAATTCCATTGGCTGTATAGGAGGAGGGGAACGGACGGCTACAGATAAAAGAATAGCAGAGAGGACGAGGGGCGTTACCTGAAGAAGGAGGCTACGCTTCCGAAACATGTTGTCATAGCAACTGTACTAACCAGAGTCAGAGGAGACAGCACGCACACCTCGATTCCCCCTCCAATGCTACGAGTGAGGTCACGCCTGGCCGGCTGGCCTGTGCCAAGCGTGTGATAGCAAGATAGATGAGGAATCAAACCTCCAGCGCTAACCTACATGTCTATAGATAACAATGTTGCCTTCACCGTGCAAGCCAATCGACCTGCTTAGACCAGGAGAGGAGCTTGGACTTGAGAGATATGTCTATATGTGAATATACAAGCACATGTTTGTGAGTGCAATCCTCTCTATTTTAACTGCAAAGTATTACAATAAATACAGTGTTACACTAGGGCGCATTTGTTGCTTTCTCCCTTTGTACACTTCCAGATCCAAGTCCGCCAACCAGTGTTTTTAAGAGAGAGCTGCAGCACCAAAGATAAGAGAACAAATTTTAGAGTTCTTTTCTTTTTGGACTTTAGTTGTTATAGCAGTGCGTATGGGAACAGCGCTGCATTTGGTATATTTTCCTGTGTGTTTGTGCTCCTGCAGTGTCCTGGGATATCCACGTCTAGCAGGACCTATTTCACTTTAGGGGGCTGGCTGAAAAAAAAGGAGACGGCAGATTCCCAACCATGTAGGAAAAGAAGATAGCAGCATGTGACCTGGTGTGCAGCGAGAGACAGATCACAACAGATCAATGCTGGATTCACATGCCGCGTACACACGACCGTTTTTCGGGTTCTAAAAAATTACGTTTTTTTTTGTCATTAAAAACGAACGTGTGTGGGCTTCAGAGCATTTTTCAGGTTCTGAAAAACGGCCCAATTTTTTTTCGAACATGCTCTATTTTTTCACAACAATTTTTAACGTTGTCGTTTTTCGGGTTGTAAAAAATGGTCGTGTGTGGGCTTTAACGACGTGAAAAATCAACGCATGCTCAGAAGCAAGTTATGAGACATGAGCGCTCGTTCTGGTAAAACTACCATTCGTAATGGAGTAAGCACATTCATCACGCTGTAACAGACAGAAAAGAACAAATCGTCTTTTACTAACACAAAATCAGTTAAAGCAGCCCAAAGCGTGGCGTCATCCGAATGGAACTTCCCCTTTATAGTGCCATTGTCCGTGTTGTACGTCACCGCGCTTTGCTAGAGTATTTTTTTTCACAATCGTGTGTAGGCAAGACCGTTTTAATGATCAAGTTGAAAAAAACTATGGCCCAGATTCAGAGAGCAATTGCGCCTGCGTAACCATAGTTACGCAGCGCAATTGCTGACTTGCTTCGGCGTTACGAATGCTCCTGATTCAGGAACATCGTAACGCCGACTGCAGCCTAAAATCTGCGTGGCATAAGGCTCTTATGCCACGCAGATTTTAGGCTGCATTCTTGCGATGACCGCTAGGGGGCGCTCCCATTGTGCTCAGTGTATAGTATGCAAATTGCATACTAACACCGATTCACAATGTTGCGCGGGCCCTGCGTACGCAAGTTACGGAGTTTCCGTATGGCGTCTTTAGCGTAAGGCTGCCCCTTCTAATTGTAGGGGCAGCCAATGCTAAAGTATGTAAAAAAATCCTAAGGAAAAAACCAAAGGAAAACACTGCGCTAATACGTGATGAAAAATTGTGAAAATAATGAGTGACAAAAGCAGCTGGTACCTATTGCTCTAAATACCCAAAGCAAAAAAATTACAACCAAAAAGAAGGTACAGCGCTGATGTGAATGAAACAAATTGTGAATGAACAATACAGTTATGAGAAATAATCAGTGACTGAATAAATAAATTAGATATTAATAAAAATAGTTCATAAAAATATCCAAAAGTGAATGTACTGATCCTTCACCAATCAGGAATTAAGTATAAGTGACAAAAATAGCAAATGTAAATCAGTGAAAAAAGAGTCCAATGGTAAAAAAGGCAAAATTCTTATTTCTTAATCTTCCACCAAGTATAACACCCGTGTGATGGTATTCCAATCTGCTTACCAGATTAACTGACCGTGATTGCGGTCAGATGAAGCCCAGAGATCTTTTAGAGTCCTCTCAAGTGGACTATATGACAGCAGGTTATACAGATCAAATAATCGGATCATCTACTGCTCCAAAGCTCCAGATGGAATAGGGATACGCTCATATATTCAAAGAGAAGAAGAAACGAGAAAAAGCTCCATGGTGAAGTACTGTATGTAAGGTTGGTTTATTGAGGGAATGGTAACACTTACAATTCAGACGATATAAACAGGCTTGTCACAAATCCCAGCGCATGCAACGCGAACTGACAATCGAATCCTGGTAACTGTGTTCAGTGTGTATAGCTATACACACTGAACACAGTTAACAGGATTCGATTGTCAGTTCGCGTTGCATGCGCTGGGATTTGTGACAAGCCTGTTTATATCGTCTGAATTGTAAGTGTTACCATTCCCTCAATAAACCAACCTTACATACAGTACTTCACCATGGAGCTTTTTCTCGTTTCTTCTTCTCTTTGAATATATGAGCGTATCCCTATTCCATCTGGAGCTTTGGAGCAGTAGATGATCCGATTATTTGATCTGTATAACCTGCTGTCATATAGTCCACTTGAGAGGACTCTAAAAGATCTCTGGGCTTCATCTGACCGCAATCACGGTCAGTTAATCTGGTAAGCAGATTGGAATACCATCACACGGGTGTTATACTTGGTGGAAGATTAAGAAATAAGAATTTTGCCTTTTTTACCATTGGACTCTTTTTTCACTGATTTACATTTGCTATTTTTGTCACTTATACTTAATTCCTGATTGGTGAAGGATCAGTACATTCACTTTTGGATATTTTTATGAACTATTTTTATTAATATCTAATTTATTTATTCAGTCACTGATTATTTCTCATAACTGTATTGTTGATTCACAATTTGTTTCATTCACATCAGCGCTGTACCTTCTTTTCAATGCTAAAGTATACACGTCGTTCCCGCGTCGTGAAATTTGAATTTCACGTTGTTTGCGCAAGTGATTCGTGAATGGCGCTGGACGCCATTCACGTTCACTTGGAAGCAAATGACGTCCTTGCGACGTCATTTGCCGCAATGCACGTCGGGAAAGTTTCCCGACGGAGCATGCGCTCGGCGCTGGAGCGCGCCTAATTTAAATGATTCCCGCCCCCCTACGGGATCATTTACATTAGGCGCCCTTACGCAGGGCAATTTTAAAGAGCGCACACGCAATTTACGGAGCTCCTGCTCCGTGAATCGCGCGCAGCGCAGTAAATTTGTGGGGGTGCAGGGCAAAAATGCTGCCCTGTGCCTCCGTAAAAAAGGGGCAAATTCTACCTGAATCTGGGCCAGTGTTTTTTCTAGAGCCTGAAAACGTTGTTTTTTACAACCCGAAAAATGATCGGTTGTACGCGGCAACAGGGTACGGAAGCATGTTTCTTGAGGATAAATGGGCAAAAAAGGTAAGTGGGATTAAAAAGAAACTAACAAGTATTATGAATTTTTAAACATCACTTTGCATTGAGCATCTATAGCCCAACTGCATAGAAATTGTAAACCTGCTCCTTGTGTGTCTTCAAGCAAAAACCACACACAAATTACAGGTATTTAGAAATAGAAGGATCATTTTTCATTCACAAGCAATCCTTAAACTGGATTAAGCACACATTGCCTTTTGATCGACTAGTTCTCACTTTAGTTTATGAGCCCTGTGATACAGATCTATAAGAAAGTTAGAAAATCTTTATCCCAAATGTGTAATTTCAGACTGCCAGCTCTGGTGAGTATACTCATGCTTCTGTCATTTGAGCAAAAACAAAGGAAGTTCTGTAACTCCCAGCTTCTAAGATGAAAATGTTCCTTGCTTTCCTTCATGCAAAACCACTTGCTGAACTTAATGCCAAATCAGGTTATTTTTGAACTCCATTCAGATAAGATCATTTACAGCTAATGAAGTTCTGGAAAAGTAAATAAATAAAATTAATAATTCCAGCTTACTGTAGTAGTTGGCATTGCTAACATTTGGCCCTTGTAAGTAAATGGTGGCTTAGCGTTTTAATAATAGCATTAATTTGATAATTGCATTATGCTTTGGAAATAAAGATCCACCTCTAAAGAAAAGTTTATTGGGGCAACACAAAAGTGGAGCACATCTGCAGTTTTGTGACTTGACTTTACATTATAAGAGACACTGGGGGTTATTTTCTAAACCTGGAGGGTACAAAATCTGGTGCAGCTCTTCTGAAGGACCGGTACGACTCTGGATGTCAAGCGCCTTGAGGCGATTAAGTTCGCATTTGTTGCGCTATATAAGTTACTCACTCACTCACTCAGCTCTGCTTATAAACCAATCAGTTTCCAGGTTTTATTGCCAAAGCTTAATTGAACAAGCTGAAGCTAGAAGCTGATTGCATCTGTGCAGTGAGGTGGTTGCACCTGCTGTCAGAGGAAGGTTAGCAACAGGAGCTCAAATCGGCGCACGTACAGTACCTAGGAGAAGGACGTGTGACTCGTGCTCCAGGCAGGCAGGTTTCTCGCCAGTCAGCACCCAGCATCACGGTGTTCAGGACCGTAAAACCATTTCGGATTCCGCAGTCTCCTGTCTTCCCCCAGTCATCTCAGCCCCCCAGGGTTTCCCCCTTCTCCAAACAGAAGCCAACCGCAGCTACGGGGTTGCCCATGCACCATCTGTCAAGCCTGGCTGGTAGGACAAGCCGTGGCTGCGGCTGGCAGTGAACAAACTAGCCCCCTTCTTCTTCTGCTCCTTCATCCCCTCCTTCCTACTGCAGGTACCGCAAGTCTGGAGGCACAGAGACCCAAGGTTTAGGCTCATCGAGGTAAGCCCGCCATCTCCCGATCGCCACAACGATCATGCCGCTTCAGGAGAGACCACAGGCCGCTGGCCCCCGCATCCACTGAAACAGCCCAGTCTTCTAGTCCCAACACCGCCACAGGAGCCTCACTGGTCCACCTCCCCCATTCCCGGAGCCCCCCCCGCGCCACACGGCCTCCTTCCCCAGCAAGAAGGCCCGTGGATCGGGCCTAACATCCGTCCGGCGGCCATCTTGCGCCACCCAAAGAACAGGGATCCTCACCCCCCCCTCACCATACTAAACCATAGGCAAGTTTCACTAGGAAACCCTCTCCCCTGAGCCCCCAAAGATTTCAGGAAGCTCACCCTTCCCCGGGTACTCAGCTTCTCTCCCCCCATCCGCATTCCAGGACCTCTCTCTGGTCGTGACTACACCGTTAAAGGATCGGCCACATAACGTGGAGCAAGCAGGCACCCGTCATCAACTCTAACAGGTAAGGACCCAATACTTCGATCGCCACAGAAAGTTGATCCAGGGTTTACCTGATCACCCTCGAGGGATCGGGAAGGAATTTTTTTCCCCCACCGTAGCTGATTGGCATTGCTCAGTAGCGGTTTTTCACCTTCCTCTGGATCAACCGGGGGGCATTAGTTGGGGGTCCACTCCCTCCCCGCTCATCAGGGCCACTTGAATTGGTCACCATCATTTATCACCAGCGCGATCACCACAAACCATATTATGCCATCTTCGGCGCATCTGCCAAAATGGTTAATTTGCAATATTCCACAAAAAACATTAGGGGTCTAAGGATAGCCGCCTCAACTTTACCAGTCCTCATCAAAAATGCACTAAGAAAAGAGCAACTGTTAAGAACCGATCGACGATCGACAGTCAAAAATTGCACGCCAACACTTCTGGCAAAACATACATCATGCGCCTTGATCAACACAAGATCCGCAGTAAAGCACCGACAGAAAATCCACAATTTCATCATTCAACGCGACTTTGACTGCCTCTTCATCACAGAAAGCTGGCTGTAACACCATTCTAGAGAACTGGTGCCAGAGAATTATCGCATTCTAACAGAAAACAGAGTGGGGCAAAGAGGAGGTGGCCTAGCGGTGATCTACAAGACTCACCTCTCGGTCACTAAACCAGACCTACAGAACTCACTTCCATTCATGGAAACCCTCACTCTGCAACTGCAAACAAATCCCCAGAACACGGTTCACATACTACTCTGCTATAGACCACCTGGACCAAAAACGCAGCTCCTCACAGAATTCATGTCCACCTATACCTTAAATATCAAACATCTTCTGCTACTCAGGGATTTCAACCTCTGGGCGAACTCCTCACAGGACCCCATCGCTGACGCCTGTATTGACCATTTGGAAGGCTTAGGTCTGCAGCAACTGGTATGTGGGCCTACATATGTTTCAGGTCACACGCTCGATCTTATCTTCAGACAAGATTTGGAAATTAACACACTGGAAAATTAGCCCCTACCCTGGACAGATCACCATGCAATAAAATTCAAAATCACAACAAACGCCCCCTTAAAAAAAAAAATAAACCCAGTGACAACACACTGGACAAGATCTCAGAAGAAGCTCCACTCAGAACTCTTCAAAATTACATTATACAACAAAATAAAAATAATTGAACAACATCAAACAGCGACAGAAACACTCAACTTCATCAACAAGGCTCTATTACAGACAGCTGACATAGTAGCTCCGAAACGCAGAACGCGCATCCGGAAAAACAACTCCAGTTGGTTTAACGACGAGCTCACGTTGTTGAAGCAAGAGCGTAGAAGAGCAGAAGCAGCCTGGAGAAGAAGCTCAATAGAGGAAAACCACATTATTTACAAGATAATAACTAAGAAATATCACAAACAAATGTTCAAAGCCAAAAAATAAAAAAATTCTAATATCATCGCAAAAGCACTGAACCGCCCCCGCAAACTCTTTAATTTAGTCGCTCAGTCTGAACCCAGCCTGCCTAGAGGCTCCGAATTGTGAATCACAAGCGTTTTGCAACGAATTATTGGATTATTTCATAAAATAAATTTGTGAAATTATTCAGCAAAATAGAATCTCCACCGACTCCCCTTTAAATCAAAAAGTCAACATCCACACAAATATGCCGCAATCAACTAAATTCACACTAAAGCCTATCTCCATCGACACCACCAAAAATATCATCAATACTCTACGAGACAGCATATCGCCTAATGATATCATCCCCACCAAACTGTTGAAAAAAAGTGTGCCGATATTGTGGCACCAGCTATCACGCATCTCATAAACCAATCATTCAAGGAAGGCATGGTGCCGACCTTACTGAAACAAGGCATAATCAAACCAATTCTAAAAAAAAACACCCTTGACCCCAAAGACCCAACCCATCGTCGACCCATAACAGGCCTAAACATCTTCTCCAAGGTAATGGAGAAAGCAGTTGTACAACAGCTACAACATATTTTAGACACCCACAAATTACTCGATCCGTTTCAATCGGGTTTCCGTCCTGGTCACGGAACAGAAATAGTACTTCTCAAAATATGGGATGACGCTCTTGAAGCAGCAGACGAAGGAGAATCTTGTCTTCTGGAACTGTTGGACCTAAGCACAGGATTTGACACTGTAGACCACAAATTATTGCTGACTCGACAAGCTGAAGTAGCTAGAGTCTCAGACTCGGATTTAGCCTGGTTCTCCTCCTTCTTGGAAAACCACCTTTCACTTCTGAAAAACGCACGGAGTCCCTCAGGGATCCCCCTTGTCGCCTGAACTATTCAATATCTATCTGCGCCCTCTTTTTGAAATCATCATTAACCAGAAGTTACTCTACCACTCCTACGCGGATGATACCCAACTCTACTTTCGCATCAGCAACAAAAAGGACCATTATCTCGGACTAGAGAAATGGCTTACTTTGATAGAAAATTGGATGACGAAGTTACCTTAAACTCAATGGCTCAAAAACAGAACTTCTTCTGCTCCACGCCAACCCAAAGAGACTTCCTGCAACAACACGGATACCCCCGCCCATTCTGGGACAAACCATCATCCCTAGCACCAAAGTCAAAAGTCTCGGAGTCACTTTTGACACCCACATGACAATGGATGCACAAATGAGTTCAGTAGTCAGCGGATCCCACCATCTGCTGCGCCTGCTACGTAGACTTATTCCCTTTATCCCGAAAGAAGACACTGCAGTCGTGGTGGGAACGATAATCAACTCCAGACTCGACTATGCAAATGCCCTTTACCTTGGACTCCCAAAGTACCAAATCGCCCTCCCTGAGATCCCTTTACTGGTTGCCAGTAAAAGACCGAATTACATTTAAGGCACTTTGTCTGATGCATAAGTGTGTTCAAGGAAGTGCCCCCCAATATTTATGCGATAAATTAAAATGCCACAACCCCCATCGCGTTCTCCGATCCACCAACCAAAAACTACTCCAGATACCCAAGGCCAGATATAAGTCCAAAGGAGAACGAAGATTTGCAGTCCAAGGACCTAGACTGTGTAACGCACTACCAACCAGCATCCGAATGGAGGTGAATAACCAGGCCTTCAGGAATAAACTCAAAACCCATCTATTCTGAAGGCAAAAATACACTAAGGAATGGATACTATGCGCAGACTAACTAGCCAGATAACTAGGTGAAAATAAAAGAAAAGCAAGCCAAAAAAAGGAACTAATAAGTCAGCCATCACATTTAAGAAATCGGTAAGCTGCAATATAATAAATGTTTGCTTTTGGGTTTAATACCACTTTAAAATGACTATAGTATTCCCTTTCACTGCTCACCCTGCAGCTACATAAAAAGGTTATGTAGGGCAATGAGGGGAAGGGCAATGACAGTGAGCTGTACTAAAATAGTCAACATTTTCTTAGCAAGTTCAAAGGCACATTGAAAAGTGCAATTGAATAAAAATAATTTATAATGTATAAGAAAAAGCTAAGAGTAAGCATTTACTACTACTCTTGCCTGCAATTTTTTTTTTAGCTAGTGACAGGGGGCCAGATTCTGGTAGAATCCGCGGCGGCGTAGCGTAAGGCATTTACACTACGCCGCAAATTACTGGAGCAAGTGCCGTATTCTCCAAGCACTTGCTCCGTAATTTGCGGCGGCGTTGTGTAAATGGCCCGACGTAAGGCCGCGTAATTCAAAGGGGGCGGCTTGTATTTAAATTAAGCACGCCCCCGCGACGATCGAACTGCGCATGCGCCGGGCATAAAAATAGCCCAGTGCGCATGCTCCAGCTCACGACAGAAAACGTCAATGACGCCGACGTGAGCGTCATTGACGTAAAGTCGTATTCGCAAACGACTTACGAAAACAACGTAAACGACGGAAAAAGACAACGCTGACCCGACGCCATACTTAACATTGCATACGGAGGACCTACGTAAACTTGCCCCTCATATAGCAGGGGCAAGTTTACGCTTACGGAAACGTTGTAAACTCACTGCGTCGTCCGCGCGTACGTTCGGGGAATCATCGTAAAAAGCTAATTTGCATAGACGACGGGGAAAACGACGAGGCGACACCTAGCGGCGGGAAAAAAAATTGCATTTAAGATCTGACAGCGTAAGAGCCTTACGCCTGTCAGATCTAAGGGATATCTATGCGTAACTGATTCTAAGAATCAGTCGCATAGATAGGCCGGGCCAGATTAGGACTTACGACTGCGCAAATGGCGTTGCGCCGTCGTAAGCCTTTTAAGAATCTGCCCAGGGTCTTTTTAACATTATGCAGTTTGTAGTATTTGTAACCTTTTGAAAACAGTCAGTGATGTTTTAGGTTACTAGAGTTGGCAATTCTTAAAAGAAGATCTAAACTGATAACAAACTGTTAAAGCTCCAACATTTGTGAATTTCAAATAATAGATGTGATGCGTTACACGAGAGACCCGTTTGCTAATGCTGCAATCTAGCTTACCTCACCCAAGCAGGCTACCACACTCATCAGAATCACGACTAAAAAAAGTTCACTGCCTAATGATGTATTAAAAGTATTGAGAGATCACAGACCTGCAGCTCGTAAAAACAATGCAAGAGCAACTATGATGTAGCTCAGCCTTTTTCAACCAGGGTGCCCAGCCACCCTTGGTGTGCCTTGGCAAAATGCCTAAAAATGTGCCCAAAAATTGTATACAAGCCCGTGGGTGGATGAAACCTGCCTTTTCGTTACACAGAGCTACAGGCTTTCATTCTACACCATTACAACCTTCTAATGACCAATGACATTATCATTTGATAAGTAGGATGTTAGTTGCATGCATGTCATCCTAGTTTGACCTTCCCTCGCCTCTTTATCAGCTTTGGAGTCTCATTAGCTAAGTGATGGAAAAGAAGAAGAGAAACATTGGAATACTAGTCAGTACCAGTTTGCAAAAGTGTATTTGCTTTGGAGAAATAAATCAACTCTACATTTTAGAATGGGGCACCTCAAGACTGTCCATAATATTTGAAGGGTGCCTTGAGTGAAAAAATGTTGAGAAACACTGATCTAGCTTACCCTTACACTATTTACTATGTAATAAAAAAAGGAAGAAATGTAAATGTTGAGTTGCCACACATGGGAGGGTGCAAGTGCATTGCCAATTGTTCTGCATGGCATATGAACATAAAAAAAAAACATGTACTAGCACTCGCAAAAGTGTATTGAATTAACACATTTTTTTTGTGCATTAATGCATGTTAACAGACCAATTAAAAATGAAAGGGCTGATTTCATGCAACTCAGAGAAGGATAATGTGTGAATGGAATCAGATGCTGGACACAAAGGCCCGGATTCACAAAGCACTTACGCCAACGTATCTCGATATACGCCGCGTAAGTGTAAGAATGCGCCGTCGTATCTGTGCGCCGTGCCCACAGAACTAGATACGCCTGA
This sequence comes from Rana temporaria, assembly GCF_905171775.1. NCBI lineage: Eukaryota > Metazoa > Chordata > Amphibia > Anura > Ranidae > Rana > Rana temporaria. The sequence goes on along the minus strand of NC_053489.1, from coordinate 460,910,533 downwards.
AAATAGGCTTCATCCGACCGATGTAACTTTCCTACGCCGGCGTATCGTTGGCGCATATTTACGCTGGCCGCCTCATTGCAAATATGCAAATGAGGGAGATACGTCGATTTACGAACGTAGTTGCGCGCGGCGCATAATAAACGCGGTTTGCGTAAGGATTACGTCCGGCGTATAGTTATTCCCCATCTATGAGGCGCAACTCATGCAAAGGTATGGACCAGGGAACAGCCGTCGTATTTTACGTCGTTTACGTAGTAGTACGTGAATAGGGCTGGGTGTAGGTTATGTTCACGTCGTAGGCAGTGATTCGATGTATCTTAGGCAGTTGTTTCGACGTGATTCTGAGCATGCGCACTGGGATGCGGCAACGGGACGGCGCATGCGCCGTACGTTATTCGTATCTTTATGACGCTCAGTCCATCATTTACATGGGGTCACGCCTCACTAGCATGGCTCACGCCCACTTCCACCTACGCTGGCTTACGCCGAGGAAACGCAGCGTAGATTTGGGGGCGAGTGCTTTGTGAATACTGTGCTTGGCGCTCTGCGCTATGCCGGCGTAGCCTAAAAAAGATACGCTACGCCGGCATAAATATGGGCCAAACTATCTAACAATTGGTGAGGACACCACTCGTGAAATATGTGCGCTTGAGTTTCTAGGTCTGCATGCCTTCTATTGCTGGAGGTATCATAGACTCTGGATATTTTATTTTTTAACATAAAGGACCACAGTAAATGCTGGACAATACAGTAGGTAAACCTAAAAGCTCCCAGGGGGATCCACTCCCTTACTTACTCTCTGAACCTTACTATAGGTTGTCAATGTGAACCATTTTATTAAAAGATCAACAGAGACGTGTACAAGTGTTCAGGGGTTAGGGTAAGCTCTACTTCTACAGAAATATTTTGATTTACATATAACTTAGGAGTTTCTTATATATTTGAATCTATTATTTTTTTTGTTTTTACCTATTTGTATTTATTTTTTACCATATTCTGTTTAAATTGCTAATGTTTGTGACAGGATTCCAATTTATGTAAATAGCAAGCTAAAATTATTGATCAGTTCCAATGTATTTTATAAACATGTCCAGTATGTTGTAGATTGCTGTATAAAAAAAAATAAAAAGAAGAAAAAGAAGCGGGGTTCTTCTTCAGGCATCCACATCACTGACTGTTGAGCCTTCAGTGACAGCACCCTCTTAGGATCCAGAAGAGGGGTTACATCATCGCATGGACACAGTGATCAGATCATCTGGTGAAGGACCATCTGCAGCGCTGGACTGGCAGCCCCCCACACCCAGAAACAGCAGTGATGAGGGACCTGGATGGGGCACTTTAGTATATCTTTACCAACTTGGTATATCTTTACCAAGTAAAAATAAAGAAAAACTTAGCCTAATAAATTAGAGGGGGAGAAGGATTTAATTTTGACTAGACTTGGACTTTAAGTTTTATCAACCCATTGTTTAGCAGACTTGGGTTTTTAGCATTTATTACAGCAGCTACTTGTATAAATTAACATGATTATACCGTGCTTATTCCAAGTTTTTTTTCAAACTAATGAAATCTGTAATTCAATGGAATAGGATATGATGGCCTCAGTAACATGACATGGGTGAAATAACAATGGGTAGTATACATGAAATTCTTACGTGTGAACAAGAGAAGAGAGTTTGGTATTAAATTATATTAATGACTTGATTCTTTGGGGACTAGAGTACAAACATCCAGTATTACAGATTCTGAACGGTTTAGCTACATCACATTTGTACTTTCTGAACTTCTAACCAATCCTTCTTTTACTCTCTGGCCAAAAGGAGCAACCCCCTCCATCTTCAGCAATAGCTGGATACATTCCACCCATATAGTTATGTTTCCCATGGCACAGTATCACTTTGTAGCTAAATACTATGGGGAAGTACAGTGTTTTAAATGTTCTAACACTATCTAATGTCTTAATTATTTATTTTAGGGAAAACATGCAAGTGAAAAACAACCAGACAGAGATGACACAAATGTGGGCCTTAACCAAACAATAAATACAAGTATTGGGAGGGTGTAAGAGCTGCATAATTTTAAAATAAAAGCCTTTTCTTGGATGAAAATGTCAGCTACATTAGGTTGTACCATTACCTTTAGGAGATTAAACACTGGTAAAACAAAGCTGTAATGACAGCCCAATACAGTACCTCCCACTTCAGCATGCCTCAGTTTAATTAGCAAGCATTAGTAGGAATGGACTATGATGAATAGAGGGGAGGGATCTGTGTCCCATAATGTACTTAAGAAAAGCATTTTACAGCAAGTCAAAAATCCATTTTTTTTAAATTGTACATTACAGGAAACAGCAGTTAATTCAGTTTCACTGGGACTTCAAAAAGCAGTCCAACTGAGGGGTAGGCAACACAACAAATGATAAGCTAGCAGGCCCACAAAAAAACAACAGCTTAACAGAGGGGCTCAATAGAGTCTAAAGAACAAATTGAAAAACTTGTCAGTCAAAGCTGGCATCAGAGGTCTGAACATCCCCCAGGTAAAACAGATGCCATGATGCACTACCTGATCTGGTGGAACATACTTTGACCAGGAAAGGAAGAACCTTTCCCTCAAGGTCATGGGCTTGAATGATGAGCCAAGACATTCACCCAGCGATAGTAGAACAGACAGACTGTCCCCTGAGGGAACCTTCAGGAACAACAAACCGATCAGTTGGCCTTAGATGTGCATGTCAGTCAGGCTTGCAACACAAAGTCAAAATCAGATGTGCTTCTCTTTGAAGTGTGAGACTTCTGATTCCTCATCGACGATTTAGGATAGCCACTGCCATGGCATGGTCCAACTGAATCCTGGTCAGATGACCTCATGAATGAAAGGTCCATCTACCAGATTGAGGGAAGCAATAACTGACCAGGTGGATTACATACAGAATATTTGTAACCCAAGGAAGATTTGGGGAACCTTTAGCTCTGTTATGGTGTGGATGCCCCCTGGGAACAATGAACAGGTTGGAATTGAAACCCTGTTTCCCCCACTCTTGACAAGTGGGGCATCCTCTCATTGTGAGGAGGACTTGCTCATAGACTCTGACAAAGTGGGGGTCCAGGACTTGGACCTTGAGGCCTGAGAATAAATAAAGGAACTCTCAGGGGGCAGAGATTTTCCCAGATTAAGATTTTGCCTTCTTTCTCTGGTGCAGTAGTGTACTCTTCCCCCTGTGACTTCCTTAATGAAGTTGTCCAGGGATTCACCAAAGGGGCGTGTATTGAATTCAAGTTCTGTCTTGAAGAATTAGAGGTTCAGGTGTGTTGAAGGGGTGGTGGGAGAGGCTGTAATACTCATGTGTACTTTGGAAGTAGCACATGCATGTGTCATCCTCAGGTATGAAGTCACACAGACACAGCAAAAGTACACAGCTAAGTCCCAGGAAAAATGGCGTGCAACACAATGACCCCTGAATGAAATCTGGCACAGAGATGCCCTCCTGGCATTGGTCAGCAACCAAGCATTTCAACCAGCACCAGATCTGAAACAAAATCTCCCCAGCATTACCAGCAAGTCAACTCATTTGGAGGCTCAGCAAGTGAGCAAATCCCACCCACTCTCCCATAAGTCCTGACTGATCAGGTCAGAGATGCAGGCAGGATCCTGGAGACATGCCCCATCCTAACACCTCTCATAGATGCCCCTCCAGCTGGTCTTAAGGGAGAGGCATTTATGAGTGGGTGCAACATAACCCTGGACCTGTAAGCTGTGGCTGATTTAACACTTTGCATCATAGGTACTTGGACAAGGCAAAAAGATGTCCATTTTCCTAGAACAGTAGCAAAAAATGCAGACATGCTGCAAGAGGAAGAGGATATAATGGGCTGTCCTTACAGCTTTGTTTTGTTATAGTCTAAACTTCTGAAGTCAGCAGCATGACCCAATGTATCTGAATTATTTCATCTTGTAAAGCTAGCCAGCTCAACAACAGAGCATAGAAATATAATGAAAGAACAGTTCAGAAATCATTAAACCTGACCTATTCTCATCTACCTATCATGTCTGACAATAAGTAGCTATGATCAACCAATAATAGATAAAATGCCCCTTATTTGATCTATTACTGTAATACAGTCTTTTGCAGGATTTGATTCTAAGAAACATGTTTCAGACAGAACCATTTCAAAGTAATATGGTACCACCTAGAGGCAAACAGAATTATTGCAGACTAACAGCAAGCATATTGTAACAGCAGTGCATTTGATAAGAGAAAAACACAATATTTTATTTTAATTATACGGTAAGAATTTTTATTCACACTTTCAGATTTAAAACATTTTTCTCTTATATGCTGTGTGTATACTGTAAAAATAGCAATTTAAAACTACTGTTCATCCTGTATTCAGAACTTTCAAGTCAATATTTACTGTAGGTTGATGTCACAGAAATGCAAACTGCACAGTAACAACACACAGTAAGGGTACTTGCACACGTTAATGATGTTAGAACATCAGTATTCCTGGCCAAAATATCATGGGCCGGATTCACATACATCGGCACATATATATGCCGCCGTAGCGTATCTCTTTTACGCTACGCCGACGCAACGCAGAGAGGCAAGCATGAAATTCACAAAGCAAATGCTCCTAACGTTGCGCCGGCGTAACGTAAATTTGTAGGCGTAAGCCAGCCTAATTCAAAGTAGGTGGAAGTGGGTGTGATCCATTTAAATGAAGCGTGACCCCATGCAAATGATGGGCCGAACGCATCCCAGCTCAGAATCACGTTGAAAATACTCGCTAAGATACGTCGAATCACTGCCTACGACGTGAACGTAACCTACGCCCAGCCCTATTCACGTACTACTACGTAAACAATGTAAAATACGACGGCTGTTCCCTGGTCCATACCTTTGCATGAGTTGCGCCTCATAGATGGGGAATAACTTTACGCCGGACATACGTCTTACGTAAACCGCGTATATTAATGCGCTGGGCGCAAGTACGTTTGTGAATCGGCGTATCTCACTCATTTGCATATTCAAATCGTAAATCAATGGAAGCGCTCCTTGCGGCCAGCGTAAATATGCGCCCACGATACGACGGCGTAGAAAACTTACGTCGGCCGGAAGAAGCCTATTTTCAGGCGTATCTAGTTCTGTGGGCACGGCGCACAGATACGACGGCGTACATTTACACTTACGCGGCGTATCTCGAGATACGTTGGCGTAAGTGCTACGTGAATCCGGGCCCATGCATTTAGGTCCTGAAATGACCATTTTACACGTATTTGCATTTGTATTTTTTTTACTCATCTATATGCAGTGCATTTTTACGCACCTGTATGTACAGGCACATTAAAGACAATAGACTGCATTTAGATTAGAAAAGATTCTCATGACTGTAAAAATAATACATGTTTATAAAAACAACTATTTTGCATCAATCACAAATAATTGAGCAGGTGCAGGTAGATTGAACTTCAGTTCTGAGAGGCAGCTGCACATTACACATAGCTAGGTAATACTTAGTAAAAATCCCTAGTTCTGATGTACTCAGCATTAATGTACTGCCTTCTACATAGCTAAATTTAGAGAGCTAGAACAATGGCCTCCAGAATTATCTAGACAGCCTAAGCATGTAAGGGAGGACAGATAGATGCCGATTTAAAGCTGAATGAAGATACATTCCACCTTGACATATTTGAAGAGAACCACACTTTCAATGCCATGTGTAAAATATTACATAGACATATTTACCTGATTGCCAGCCTGCTGGCTTGGCATTGCTTGCAGGGCCACTGGGTTTGTATACAGCTGGTCCAGACTTGTATGTACTTGACATATTCTTTGATGGCTCAGCAGAATAGGCAGCAACTGGTATAGTTTCCAGTGGATCACTGTAAATAACAGAGAAGATAAAAGATACACATGGGTTAATAATACGTCTATTAATTACTGTATATGAGGTAAAACAGTAAACACAGAAATTACATTTCCATTCATGACCTTAAAGTTTACTGACCCAATGTACATAGTCATAGTATCACTGACACAAGTGCAAAAAAAATTGTCATATTCAAGCAGAAGTGATCTCTAGCGATTGATTGAAACCAACCATATCCACTAAAACCTAACATTTCTAAAACATTTTACTTGCACATGATTGGACGAGGGAAGTTAGCAGAGATCTCCTTCATTTAACTATGCTTTGGAGCAACTGCCCTTGCAAAAGAACACAATCTATTTGCCTTCATAAAACCAACCCGATAGTGAGCAATAAAGACCTTATACCCATCACCTTTCTATCCAAACAAAAAAAGCTTTTCCCCTATTCAAAGAACATACCAGGAAATGAATAGCGTAGTCAAGTCATTTATTAATGTTAAAAATAATATGTACACACGGAAAGCATACAAATGCTTTGCCATAGAAAATTATGTATGCAAAACTCTGTATATATATATATATATATATATAAATAAATATAAGAGTTATATTAATGGTGGTCAAATAATATACAATATACTGTATGTAAACAAATGAAGCCATATGAAGCAGAGCATATGAAGAAATAAAACAGATAAACAGAAGTTTAAGTCAAAATGTTCAGTAGGGTAAGAGATATAGACAGCTCAGTCTGTAAATAACGGTTCAACTTTTTCTGTTAAAGGATAAGTGCACTTAAAACGAAAACACACTTTCCATTTTGCTCCACTTTCCTGATTTAACTGAACACACGCTGCCAAGATGCATACTCACCTTGATTCAATGATTTCAGCCTCTAAGGCCGCGTACACACGATTGGTCCATCCGATGAGAATGGTCCGACGGACCGTTTTCATCGGTTCACCGCTGAAGTGGCCTGATGTGCGTACACACCATCGTTCCAAAAAATGATCGGGTCAGAACGCGGTGACGTAAAACACACGACGTGCTGAAAAAAAATGAAGTTCAATGCTTCCAAGCATGCGTCGACTTGATTCTGAGCATGCGTGGATTTTGAACCAATGCTTTTCTGTACTAACCATCGGTTTGGACCTATCGGTCAGCGGTCCATCTGTTCGATTTTAAAGCAAGTTCTAAAATTTTTGTCCGAAGGACAAAAGACAGATGGGCCGTACACACAGTTGGTTTGGACCGATGAAACTGAACTTCGGTCCGTTTTCATCGGTTTGGACCAATGGTGTGTACGCGGCCTAAGAGTTTGTTTACAACCTGTGGCACAAATCTTCAGTGTCTAGATCGTACTTGCGCAGCAGATTGCCATATAGTTTTGTAGAAAGAAACACAGGAATAGCAATGTGGAGTTACATTGTTATGCCCCTTAACTAAATGTTACAACTTGTTTTTTCACCAAAGCACACTGCCATCAAAGCTGTCTATAGATTATTCACCACAATAGTATCTTACCTCACAGATTGTTCACTGGTAAGCACACCAGTGGACCTTCTTGCTGGCTTTGAATTGGGAAAAGGTGGTTTAATGATAGGTTCTATAAGAAGAGCATCCAAGAGAGAGCGATAGACAAAGGGGCCAGACAGTCTAAGAAAGCAAGGAAATGGGGAGTAGAAATAAAAGGGGTTGACATTTTCTTTATGTAAGACAACAAATACAAATAGTCAAGGCTTTTTTTTTACACCCCCTCCCACACATCAAGCCGAAAATATTTGAGTGTATGGCGCACATACTGAAGGTGACAAATATGTTTATCCGTGTGTATTTAATTGTGGTTTAGTAAACGTTACCATTTACCTAACAATCAAATAGTTTTAAAAATATAATTAGACACGGCAAAACAATATGTTAGAATAAGGTGCTTAGGTACAATTGTTGCAGGTCACGTGCAAATAGATCACAAGCGTCTCAATACCTGGCCTGTGCACCCACAATGGCAGTCACGGCAGCCACTGCACTGGATTTGCTCCTGGAATTTTGAACTGGAACAGTAACATGAACTGGGGGAGGGTAGGGGGCAGCTTTTGGTAGTCTGTCCAGAGGATTTTCTATTATGTTTTTCTTTACATGTACACTGATACAGGAAAAATAATTATATAAAACAAAAAAAGAAAGAAAGAAGGTAAGTACTGTACACTGGACATTAAATTACTGACCAAAAATGCAGATTTTTCTATTTTTTATCTTTACTGAAGAATACACAGCATTTGTTTACGTGTCTGTGTGCATAGGCACATTACAATTAATCGGCTGTATTTTAGCTCAGTAACAAATAAGCTGTACTGAGCTTTTTCAAGCTGCAGTGTGCAAGAGGCCTCACCAATTCCACAAAGATTCTAGTCAGAAGACTTTAAACGATAAATTGATTAGATGCTTTGGCACAAACAAGCAGTCTGCCTCTTGAAAGATAAAGGCAAAATTGAAGCACTTGTTTATGGTAAACCCATGCTTGGGTGACAATGCTTTGTAAGACAATCAGCCAAATGAACTCACTAGTGGCTGGGAGTCAAAGTACTTGGCTCTTAGCCACTTCAACATGACAGTAGTTGCAAGATCACAGAACATTAAGGCCTTATGGACACTGGCCCAAGCACTTAATGTGCCTAAACGAGTCTAAACAAGTTTAAAAAACTCAGTTTTTGGTGCTACTTTACTCCGGTCAGGAAAAAAGGCATTCAGAAGAGTTGGGCAAAATGCCCAATGTGCATAAGACCTTATGGAACACCTGAACTCTTTTCCATTTTTAGTTGAATGCGCATGTTCCCTTACATGTTTCCATGGCTGCACCTGCATGGGTGTGAACCTCTGCAGTAAAGTGTATTTATCCACCAACTTAGATCTAATCTTTAATACCTGGCAAATTATTTTTAAAAGTACTAATTAGTAAGTCAATGACCTTAGACCACTTACTTCACTGGCTTCCTAGTTCTAAGTTATTGATTCAGAAAATAGTAACCCAAGAATAAGTATGAAAGCTCGGAGTCCGGACCTTCAAAAACAATTAGCAGTAGTCACTCCTACGTTGCTATTCTGAAATGCACATCTTACCAGGATATAGATCTGCTGCTAATGGCTAAAGACATGCATTCATGGCAAATACTCAACTGAACCTCACTTATTAGGACAGTTTAAAGGCTAAGTTTGTTGTTTAAGAAAGAACTCCACTTGTCAAAATAAATAGAAGCCCTTTCTGCTCAAACCATTTCAGTCTAGTCCATGGCATGTTTCAATCTGTACCTCTCTGTTCAAAAAATAAAATAAAAATGAAATGCATTCTGAACCCTGGCTTCCAGTAGCATCATGCACTAACTTACTGCATTACAGAGTAGGGGTTGCATCTTCCTGTACCACAACTCCCATATTACTGGACCGCCTCTCTTTTTATTTATTTTTATTTCCAGCAACTTTCCTACTTCTCCTATTAAGGTGGCCATACACTGTACAGTCTGATTGTACAATTTCCTTTAGATGTATCAACAACTAAGTAGTGCAAGTGCCTGCCTAATTTCTTATAAATTGAACAGATAGTTTAGGTGGGTCCTCATATCTCAAACATTTGGTAAATCTATAGAAAATTGTACAGAGTGACCATAGTATATGGCCAGATGTATACAAGTACATGGGGGAGGGGGGGGGGTGTTGGGGTGACACTCAGCTGTCATTGTTCTTGTAATCCAGCTCAGAAAGGGGGGAGGCTGTAAATACACTGAGGGCATTCACACCTAACATAGGGGGAACACACTTTTTTTTGGCATGTTTTTCCTGCAACACTATTAGGGCAACCCATTGATTGCAAAGGGCTGCCCTATGTAGCTCATAAGGCATGTTGCTGTGTTGCAGTTTGCATAGTTTTCACCGCACATTTTGTTGCGTTTGCAGTGCATTTTTGCATGCAGCAAAATTAGTGTTCGTTTCTGCGTTTGGGGTGCCATCAACAATTAATGGCAACGAAAGTGTGACTAGTTAATTTTAGGTGTATAAAGTTGGCCATACACTAAACAATCTGACTGCAGAATCTGTGTACTTTCTCCTATAGAGGACATGCATATCTATCTAATCACTCGATATCCAATCAGTCAGGTCCTTACACTACACATAGTTGACAGTAGATCTAAAGGAAATTGTACAGTGAATGGTGAGCTTTACAGACATCCAGAGACATGTGAAGTGTGTGTTTAGCTGCTAAAAAAAACTCACTTGACAGTTTTCCCATCCTGCAGGACAAATACCAGGAATTTATGAATAACTTTGATATAGAAGAAGCTGGAGATGAAGGTGAAACCTGTCCTAGAACACAGGGACAGCTTTTTCTTTTCTGCAACTGAGGTATATTAATGGTATATTGGTACATAGGGAAGCTGTACTTTAAAAAAAAAGGGGGGGGGGTGAACTCAGCCTTTCAGCGAGGACCTGTTTAATTACCCTCCCTGGGTTAATTTTTCAGTGTAGTCTTAAAATAAGCAACATGGATTAACATGGATGGGACCTACTGCCTTCCATGTCCCTATTTCACTATTTCTTAGTTACTAACGCAGAATAAGCAGTTATCTAGTAAAGTGTCCACATACCGAATATACATTTTGTTTAGGGCCATGAAGCACAGACAAGTATTACAGCCCCCAAATCACATACCTCCAAAACACAAATCAACAAATATATCCTTTACCAGCAAGCCTGGACAGCTAGCTATATGAAATAAATAGCAATGACCACAACTGATCACATATGTAAGCAACACCGAGTCCCAAATGAAGTCAGAGCAAAAAAAATATGCCATTCATCCCTTACAGTGGCTGTAGCTTTAGGCCCTTTCACACGGTCGGACCGTTCAGGTCCGCCGGTCAGTTTTGTCGGTGGACCTGAACGGCCACTCCATACATCTCAATGGAGCGTCGGATGTCAGCGAAAAGACATGTCCGCTGACATGCGACCCGATCCGCTAAAATCAGACGGATAGCGATACGTCGCCATCCGTCCATTGCGGATCGGATTGGGTGACATCTGATGAATACAGACATGCTGTCCGGTTTAGTCCGATCTCTCCGGAGACAGCGGCGCTGGACAAGCCCCTCCCCGCTCAGTGAGCAGAGAGGTACCTGTCATCTGCCGGCTCAGCGGAGAGATCTCTCGCTGAGCTGGCGGACCGCTGAAAGCAGATCCGTCCCCGTGTGGAAGGGGCCTTATGTAGAGTCAACCATCTGACTGTGGTGTTTACTACATGAGCTTACATCACAAATGCTTAGATTTTGTTGCAACTGGAAAAACCATTGTTGATTTGTACCTTGCCTGAGTCAAAGAAGATTGTGTATACAAGGATGATTCTTGAATGACAGGAGACTGTTCTGCAGATGTGCCTGTACTCACATGCCTAACCAAAAGGAAAGAGCATGAAACAAAAGAAAAAACACTGAAAGGTGATGTTACTGAACAAGACCAGAAACTGCTATTAAAAAAAAAGAGAAAGCTGCATTAAAAAAAACAGAAAGATTCCATATTTGATTACTAGGATTATCATTTTTTTTTTTCGAATAACTATCGGTACATCAGGTTATTGAATTTTATAAGGATATTGCTTGAAGTGCAATATAGCATACCCACTATTGGGGTGTTTTGGTATGAAAATACTTCCTGTGCTATTTGCCACTAAAAAGGTAATATATTTATATGGCCTTTTAACTAGTTTTTAGAGGGAATTGGCTTCATTCACATTAGATGCGCAATTAACAAACAATGGCTCATCTGTGCTTCTAACATGTTTTATGAATATGAGGCAGGTTGAAGTAACTTAAAGAGAAGAACTGTACAAGACAATGCAAACACAAACATTTTGCAAATGTCCACCTTGGTTGTGACTGTAGTATGGATTTTTAAAATAACCTCCAATCTCTTGCAAAGAAAATATAGGATATTGCAGGCTGATATAAATGAGTGCTTAATGATGACCTTCATGAAAATACATAATTTAACATGATATCTGATAATTGATTTTATAAAATAGGGTCATGTTTTTTCAGTGTATTTACAGTACATCCTCAACTAGGAAGTAGATTGTTATTCTTGTTATTTTCTGACTGTATATTTAATAAATATTTATTTATGTTTTCACTACATCCTGTGGTCACTGTGCGGTTCGCTTAGAGGACATTAAAATGTATAATGCATAGTTGTTTTTGACTTGCACAAAAGTTTCTGCTTTTGCAGCTCTAGTGTTCCTGCATCCTGGATACAAGTAGACCCCACTAATGCAGAGAGCATCAATCACCATACAGACACAGCTAGAAGTTTACCGCCTGGGTCCTCTGTGCTTCCATCACAAGGTCCACAAGGAGAGCAGTAAAGAAGAGTATCACTAGGTCCCACACTTTTGTAAACATAAAAAAAATTAAAAACTTTTTAGATTGTAGTTGCAAAGAATGAATCACTGTATATAAAATACCTGAATGTTTGTGAAGTGGCAGAAGCCATAATAACAGACTGCTCTGTAACTGATGGAGAGGCAACCTCTGATGGAGACAGAACTTCAAATGTCTGAGTAGCAATGCTGCATTTTCCCTTAAGACCATCGTTTGCACCCTTTTTATTCTCCAGAACGGTATTCTCCAGCATGGTACCAGGCACTATTGTAGCAGACCTTCCGTTTTTAAGCATTAGAAATATTTAAATACATATGTCAACTTTACATAATAGGTAATGACCAGGTTTGCTACTAAACGAGCATTCCCATCACTACATAATTTACTTTATTAGCCAAATGTAGTAGTTGTGGTGTTCAAACTCCTACAGATAAATAACTTTCAGGTGCAGGTTAGTCAGTTAAAGCATCTACCATTATTTGCTACAGACCACATTGTTACCTGTTTAGCCCACTGCATCAATAAACCTTTAATGCGTTGTGTTTTTTCAAACGTCTCATACTAATATGTAGCTCCGATTTCAAAAACCTGGTACGAAGGAACTATTAGAAAGATTGCTGTAATTATTTTTAGCTTTGCTTCTTGAATGAGAACACATACTGCAAATATATAGTGTTTTTTTTTTTTTACTTCCGACTGCAAAGGTGGAAACATACTTTAAAAAACAGAAGTTGTTGTGATCTACCTGACAAAAAAAAACAATAATTGAGCATCAGGAGAGTAAAAAGGTACCAATGTGTAAACAAATCATTGTAAAGAAAAGAGGGGTAAGAATACCACATTAAGCCGTGTATTAGAAGCATACACAATTGGACAGAAATTCAACATTATGTGGCAAATTTACAGTATCAACTTCTTTATCAGGTTTCAGGTGTGGAAAACTATTAATAAAACTGCTAACCTCATGTAAACTGATGCAGTTTTAGATATTGTAGCTACTTGACTACTGACATTTAAGGTCCTTATAGTTGCGGGTGGAAAGGGTGCACATTTTGGCAGACTCTCCAAAGGATGGTCATACAAAGCCTTTCTAAAGAAAAAGAATTAAAAAGAATGAATGAGAAGGAAGAAAGCAAAAAGAGAGAAAGTTCACATAAAATTCTAAAAGAAAATAACTGTTTTTTTTTTTTACGCAGGATAAAGTACGGTAAACCCTTTCTCTCAGAGGAAGAATGCTTAATGATTGACATTTCTAAAAGTAACTTTGGACATATAAGACCCAATAAGAGCAAGCCATTTATCAAGCTTGGACACTACTTGCCTTATAGAGGTATACATTTTTTTTTAGAAACCACCAATATGAAGACACTTAGCAATATGATCGAAAATATCTGTAATGCATATCTAATGATTTTCTTTCTTACAGAGAAATTAGCTTCCCACTTGTGTGCCAAATCCACCTGTCACCTGAATCAAGAAGAAGCATGTGGCTGGTCTTATTGAAATGTCTCTTCACCTGTTGTTGTGTCTGAAAATTATTTCAATCTATTGCCACCCAGACATGGAGAATAGGGTGACATTTGTAGCCAAATCCTTTTTTTAATTCAGCACTAGAGGTCAACCGATATTTGGCCTTTTTTAAGAAACCGGCATCGGCCGATTATTATGCAAATTCGGCCAATTTAATCTCGCCGTTCCCCATCGACCCATAAGTGTTCTTCCTCACACGTCATTGCCACTGACAGGCACTGGCAGGTGGCACTGGCTGGCAGCACTGGATGGCATTGATTGGTACTGGCAGGTTTCACACTGAGCCCATATAGTGTAACTGTGTGAAACTGACATTTGTAGTTGAATGCAGAGAGAGAAGAGGTGTCAGAATTGAGCGTTGATGTCAGGGGTTGGCGGGACCCAGGAGCTATAAAACACACGCCAATGGAATGGGATCTGGGCGGGCCACTACGTGTATGTGTCCCTGCCCCTTTCTTAACCACTTATCTACAGCCCGTCGTCAAATGACAGCGGGAGGCAGACCCAATTGTTCTGGGTGGACATCATATGACGTTGCACCCTTTTAAGCCACTAGGGGGCGCACGCATGCCTGCCGCGTCATTAGGGACCCGATGCACGTGCCCGGTGGCCACGATGGCCCAGTAACTGAGCAGGACTGTTGATCGGTGTGTGTAAGCACACCGATTCACGTCCTGTCAGGGAGAGGGGACCAATGGTGTGTCCCTTGTACATAGGGACAACCATCGGTCACCTCCCCCAGTCACTCAGTCAGTAAGAATCACTCATTAGAAAATACATTAACCCCTTCCTCGCCCCCTAGTGTTAACCCCTTCCCTGCCAGTCACATTTACAGTTGCCACAACAAGTATGTGAACCCTTTTGGAATGATATGGATTTCTGCACAAATTGGTCATAAAATGTGATCTGATCTTCATCTAAGTCACAACAATAGACAATCACAGTCCGCTTAAACTAATAACACACAAAGAATTAAATGTTACCATGTTTTTATTGAACACACCATGTAAACATTCACAGTGCAGGTGAAAAAAGTATGTGAACCCCTAGACTAATGACAAGAGCTAATTGGAGAGAGGTGTCAGCCAACTGGAGTCCAATCAATGACATGAGATTGGAGGTGTTGGTTACAGCTGCCCTGCCCTATAAAAAACACACACCAGTTCTGTGTTTGCTTTTCACAAGAAGCATTGCACAAAAGAGCTCTCAGAAGACCTATAAGAATTGTTGACTTGCATAAAGCTGAAAAGGGTTATAAAAGGGTTATGAAAGTAACTCCAAAAGCCTTGCTGTTCATCAGTCCACGGTAAGACAAATTGTCTATAAATAGAGAAAGTTCAGCACTGCTGCTACTCTCCCTAGGAGTGGCCGTCCTGTAAAGATGACTGCAAGAGCACAGCACAGACTGCTCAATGAGGTGAAGAAGAATCATAGAGCGTCAGCTTAAGACTTACAAAAGTCTCTGGCATATGCTAACATCCCTGTTAGCGAATCTACGATACGTAAAACACTAAACAAGAATGGATTTCATGGGAGGATACCACAGAGTAAGTTTCTGCTGTCCAAAAAAACATTGCTGCATGTTTACAGTTTGCACAAGAGCACCTGGGTGTTCCACAGCAGTACTGGCAAAATATTCTGTGGACAGATGAAACCAAAGTTGAGTTGTTTGGAAGAAACCGACAACACTAGTGTGTGGAGAAAAAGAGGCACAGCACACCAATATCAAACATCAACATCCTTTGCTGAATCATTTAGATGTTCATTGGCAAACTTCAGTCAAGGGGAACCTTGCAGAAGCTGCGAGATTTCAATCCTTGGCGACGTATTGTGTTTCCAATGGTTTGTTTGGTGACTGTGGTCCCAACTGCCTTGAGATCATTCACAAGTTCTGGGCTGATCCCTCACTTTTCTCATGATCATCCTTACCCCATTAAGGGAAATTTTGCATGGAGCTCCAGACTGAGGGCAATTGATGGTTATTTTGTATTTCTTCCATTTGCGAATAATCGCTCCAACCGTTGTCTTCTTCTCACCAAGCATCTTGCTGATGGTCTTGTAGCCCATTTCAGCCTCGTGCAGATCTACAATCTTGTCCCTGATGTCCTTTGATCTTACTCATGATGGGGAGGTTTGAATGGAAGAAAGATTATGTTGACAGGTGTCTTTCATACACATACCGAGTTGTTGTTGGGAGCACCTTCCTAAATTGACAGGACTAATCTGGGCACCACATGAGCACATACTGTAGCCAATCTATGGGAGCCAGAATTATTGTTGGTTGGTAGGGGGATCAAAAATGTATTTTACTCACTGAACTCAATTTATAACATTTATAATCATATGTTTTTTTTTCTGGAATTTATTTTGTTGAAATTGTGTCTTTATCATTTAAAATACACCTATGAAAAATTATAGACCCTTCATTTCTTTGTAATTGGGCAAACTTACAAAGTCTGCAGGGGATCAAATAATTATTTTCCCTACTCATTTTTGTGAGATACAGTATCTCAAAAAAGTGAGTACACCCCTTACATTTCTGTAAATATTTTATTGTATCTTTTCATGTAATTTTGCTTCACTCTGTACTGTGACATACTGAAACAGAGCACGATCCCCTCCCTTTAGAGACAGGGCAGTATTCCAACATAACAACCCCAAACAAACCTCCAAGACTTGCTAAAGAAGCTGAGGGTAAAGGTCATAAACTGGCATGTCTCCAGATCTATCTGTGGGGCATCCTCAAGGCGCGCAAGGTCTCTAACATCCACCAGCACTGTGATGTCATCATGGAGGAGTAGAAGAGGACCCCAGTGGCAACCTGTGAAGCTCTGGTGAACTTAATGCTCAAGAGGGTTAAGGCAGTGCTGGAAAATAATGGTGGCCACACAAAATATTGACAATTTGGACATTTTCACTTAGGGGTGTACTCACTTTTGTTGCCAGCGGTTTAGACATGAATGGCTGTGTGTTGAATTATTTTGAGGGGACAGCAAATTTACACCGTTATACAAGCTGTACACTCACTACTTTACATTGTAGCAAAGTGTAAATTCTTCAGTGTTGTCACATGAAAAGATTTAATAAAATATTTTCAAAAATGTGAGGGGTGTACTCACTTTTGTGAGATACTGTGTAATTACTTTTGAGATTTTCTGTTTTAAAATTGAAAAGAGAAATAATGCAAGTTTACACATGGTTTAAGCTACTGACCTGAAGGGATTTTGTGAAATACTGTATATGTATATATCAGGGCTTGACAAACCCCGGGCGCCAGGTCGCAATTGCGACTAGAATTAGCGACCTAGCGCCTTGGGCGGCACAGCTGGGGTACCCTGTCTCCGTACGCCGCCCCACCCCGCGCAAATCGCGTCAGGCGATAATTGAGGCCGCGGCTTTGAGGCCTTCTGTAGTCCTATGCTTCTTTCTGGAATCTGGCACACTCTTGTGGTGGCCGTTGGTAGGACAAGACAACCAGCAATGCTAATGGAGCTTCCCTGCCTGTTTTCATTGCCCGCCCATCTCCTTCCCTTAAAACCCCCAAACATTATATATATTTTTTATTCTAATACCCTAGAGAACAAAATGGCGGTTGTTGCAATACTTTCTGTCACACCGTATTTGCGCAGCGGTCTTACAAGCGCACTTTTTTGGGAAAAAATACAATTTTTTTAATAAAAAAATAAGACAACAGTAAAGTTAGCCCAATTTTTTCTTATATTGTTAAACATAATGTTACGCAGAGTAAATTAATACCCAACATGTCACGCTTCAAAATTGCATCTGCTCGTGGAATGGCGACAAACTTTTACCCTTTAAAATCTCCATAGGCGATGTTTAAAAAATTCTACAGGTTGCATGTTTTAAGTTGCAGAGGAGGTCTAGGGCTAGAATTATTGCGCTCGCTATACGTTTTCTTCTGCGCGCGAGCTCGGCGGGACGGGCGTGTTCCTAGCTCCTAACTTTAACTTTTAGCTGGCTCCTAGATTCCAAGCAAATCTGTCAAGCCCTGGTATATATATATATTTATTAATTACACACCCACACACATATTTAGAATGGAAAACTATGATAACATTTCAATTCTTTATGGAGAATTAAAGTCCATGCAAGGGAAAGGGACTCCAACCATTGATCTCTAATTTAACAAATAATAGAAGCTTGCTACATTTCAGTGTAATTGCAGATCTAGGTCACAGTAACATTGTAATGTACTGCAAAATTATATTTTGTTTGAATAAAAGCTTTTAAATAAAAGGAAAATGTTCAAGGGAAAACTTCTAAAGAAAGAACTGGAACTTTAAAAAAAATATATATATATAGATATATATATATAGATCTAATCATGCAACAATGACTGATAAAAAATATTGTATCATCTTCCCTTTAACAGACACACACATGTTTTATTAATGTATCCAAAAATAAATTAAAAGAATGTCAGATGCAAACTTTCAATTTGCTGGATACCTAGTAGTTATGGCCTTCCACATTCGGTCAGTACAACTGGCCCTTCACAATACAAGGATTGTATAATTGTAACAAAGACATTTTGTAAAACTTGTGACTAGAATAACATTATTCTAAAATGCAGGTTTCCTAAACTAGGGTTCTGAGGAATTTGGGTACAGCGTTGCACGACCACGCAATTGTCAGTCATGCGACGTGGCTCCCAAACAAAATTGACGTTCTTTTTTCCCCACAAATAGAGCTTTCTTTTGGTGGTATTTGATCACCTCTATTTTTTACTTTTGCTATAATAAATATCCCCCAAAAACATATATATAAAAAATTCCTCAGTTTAGGCCGATATGTAGACTTCTACATATTTTTAGTTAAACAAAACGCAATAAGCATTTATTGATTGGATTGCACAAAGGTTATAGCGGTCTACAAAATAGGGGATTAATTTTATGGCATTTTTATTAATATTTTTTTTTTTTACTAGTAAAGGCGGCGAGCAGCGATTTTTATAGTGATTGAGACATTATGGTGGACACATCAACGGTGTGCCAAGCAGTTATGGTACAAACCCATATTATATCTTTTCAATCTTATTTTATTTAGGTTTTCAGATTAATTAAACAAAAATGTACAGTGTACAAAAGAGATGTGTATATAAAAAGACATCTGCATGTATTTTCAGTGTACAACGTACACCTTCCATAAACCAAAGATGTACATTCCCTATCCAAAATATAAAAAGAATGCTCTATATATCAGCTTTTAGTAAAATTCAGATGTTATATTTAACCACTTAAGCCCCGGACCATATTGCTGCCTAAAGACCCAAGGGGTTTTTACAGTTCGGGACTGCGTCGCTTTAACAGACAATTGCGCGGTCGTGCGACGTGGCTCCCAAACAAAATTGGCGTCCTTTTTTCCCCACAAATAGAGTTTTCTTTTGGTGGTAATTGATCACCTCTGCGGTTTTTATTTTTTGCGCTATAAACAAAAATAGAGCGACAATTTTGAAAAAAATGCAATATTTTTTACTTTTTGCTGTAATAAATATCCCCCAAAAACATATATAAAAATTTTTTTTTTCCTCAGTTTAGGCCGATACGTATTCTTCTACCTATTTTTGGTAAAAAAAAATCGCAATAATCATTTATCGGTTGGTTTGCGCAAAATTTATAGCGTTTACAAAATAGGGGATAGTTTTTTTGCATTTTTATTTTTTTTACTACTAATGGCGGCGATCAGCGATTTTTTTCATGACTGCGACATTATGGCGGACACTTCGGACAATTTTGACACATTTTTGGGACAATTGTCATTTTCACAGCAAAAAATGCATTTAAATTGCATTGTTTATTGTGAAAATGACAGTTGCAGTTTGGGAGTTAACCACAGGGGGCGCTGTAGGAGTTAGGGTTTACTTTGTGTGTGTTTACTAGTGTAGGGGGGTGTGGCTGTAGGAATGACGTCATCGATCGTGTCTTTCCTATAAAGGGAATGACGCGATCGATGCGCCGACACAGTGAAGCACGGGGAAGCCGCGTTTACACACGGCTCTCCCCGTTCTTCAGCTCCAGGGAGCGATCGCGACGGAGTGGCTATAAACAAATAGCCGCGCCGTCGTCCTGGATCGCTCCCCGAGTGGACCCGACCTGCTTGCCAATTCAAAATGCAGAGTTAAAATTGACACACCATGAAGCACTGTTACCATAGGGATGGATTTGAGTGGCTGCCATAAATTTTCAGATATGCAGTCATGAGGTGATAAAAGCATGGATCAACCACCTATTTTTACTACCCTTTTGCCAACACTGTGAATTGGACCTGAGGCAGTTTCATTGGATGGTGTAATGGTAGTCGTTAGGGCTCAGCCATGAGTAAAGAAAACACAGGCCCCAGTATCAAAGTAAAACTAATGCCCTAGTCACATTTTCTGCTGCTATTAAAGGTAATGCAAAACTGCAGGCAACATTAATGTGGAACTTAAATTTCAGGTTTAATTAATTGATACAAATACAGGGCTCTTGAATGGCAAAGAAGCACTCAGAATGATTTGCTTTAATTCCAACAGCAGATAGGAATTGCCTGTACTGCTGCAGGGAAAAAGGTACCACCTACTGTATGTAGCTATGCTACTACAGTATATTACAGCACACACATCGACCACATTGTTCTGTAATGGAATTTGTTTGTTTGGGACAGCTTGGTCAAAACAAACTATTTAATTACTTTCTGCCCGGCCTACAGTACTTTCACTGCAAGTGGGCGGCTGTACATTGTGGTGCACATGGAGTACACAGTGGCACCATCCCAGTGGACACAGCAGATCACGGTGCTATGAGTTGCCAGGGTATCATGTGACCGCTATGACCAATTATAGGCCAATCACAGCACTCTGTACTATGTGACTAGCTATAGCCAATCACAGATCACAACAGTAAGCAAGCAGTCACAAATGAAAGCCATGTATTTAAGTATTTATTTTCCCATGATTTAGCAAATAGGTTATTAAGCTATCCTTTTAAAATTGTATACGGTTAATACAAAACAACAAGGTCAGTGGTTATTTTTGAAAAACTATGCAGCAGATGTTACCTTTTGTGGTATGTGCTTGTATTTTTCTTTAGAACATGGGTGAACAATTCATATCTCACAGACTGACCACAAAAAAAAAAAAAATTACCTGTCGTGTGGAATATTTGAAGAACGAGGATCTACGGTTGGTCTATCTTGTACATTTGTGTGGGAAAAATCAGGAGAGGTTTTTGGAGGCCCAGCACATTCTGTGGGTTTTGCATCTGACCTGCAGTATGACCATTTATATATGCCAGTTTGTTTTATATTCTTTTATACAGATCACAGCATGCTTATTTAAAAAAAAAAAAAAACACACACACACACACGCAACACTGGTTAGATTGTGGATTTATTTAAAGTTATGTTGTGTAGTGGCAATTTTTTTTTTAAAACTCCTCAATGATGAGTTATTTAAGGTTTCAGTCAGGTTCCAGGGATTACCCACTTGAAAAGCAGGCCTTTGCTGACATTATGTTTTTGCTCGGGCCTGGAGAATAAAATGGTGGTTGTTGCAATTTTTTTTATGTGACACGGTATTGGCGCAGCATTTTTTTCTATAATGCTAATTATTTGGAGAAAAAAATACACTTTAATGAATTTTAATGCAAAAAAACCCCCACAATATATTACTCATTTAAAAAAAAATATATAACAGATGATGTTACGCCAAGTAAATCGATACTTAATATCTCACAAAATTGTGCACGTGCGTGGAACACACAAACTACGATACCTAAAATTCCCCATAGACAATGGTTTAAACATGTTCACAGATTACCATTTTAGAGTTTTAAAGGAGGTCTAGAGCTAGAATTATTGTGCTCGCTTTTCGTTTGTGGCGATACCGCACATGTATTTTTATACACTGTCCCTTTGAATTTTTATTTTGATCACTTTTATTGCTATCACATGAAATGTAAACACTCCTTGTAATAGCAATAAAGTATGACAGGACCTCTCCTCTACCCTGAAAGCTTGGGGGTAAAAAACACACACACACACACACACACACACACCACAAAAAAACAAAAAACAAACACTGATCTCATGCTTTCCAAAAAAAAAAAGACTGTTTACATTTGCTCTAACCCAGAAGTGACAAAATACTCCTCACTTCCGTCTCCCAGACCATAGAGATTATCAGGGGTCTTCCACCAGATATATGATCAGCCAAGAGAACCATCGCCTTCAGTGCCAGGCTGACTGGAAAACCTGCAGTGGCCGGGGGTGCTGACCCTCCAGCTGACTGTAGAATTGAGTGATCCAGTGGCTAATCAGACATTCTGATCAGGTTTAATGGTGTAGGGAATCACTGGCTACATTTTTTTACCACTGGGGTTATGGCTGACAGCTGCAGCCATGGCCCCGGTATAACCACTTGAACACAATTGCGTATATATCACATGCGATTGTGTGGCAAGTGGTTAAATAGGTTGTGACAGGCTGAATAGACAACTTTAACTTGTGATTGTATCTGACGATGAGTGTGTTTAACCACTTCCCACACACCATATAGCAAAATGACGGCCAGAAAGTAGTTCTGTTATCTTGACTGGGCGTCATATGATGTCCAGCAGGATAAGCCGTGATCGTGCACAGAGCAGTGATGATGTAGGCTCTTTACCATGTGATCAGCTGTGTCCAACCACAGCTGACTACAGTGTAAAAAGGAAAAGCCGTGTATCGCCTTTTCCTCTACTCGCACTGACAGATGCAAGTAGAGGAGAGCTGATCAGCTGCTCTCTGGACGGGGGGGGGGGGTCTGCACTGATAATCAGTGCAGCTCCCCCGAGGATGCCCACCCATGACCACCAGAGATGCCCACCCATGGCCCCCAGGGATGCCCACCCATTGCCCCCAGGGATGCCCACCCATGGCCACCAGGGATGGAAAACAGTGCCCATTAAGGATGGCACTCTATGCTCATCACTGCTGCCTGCCAGTGCCTCCTGATCAGTGCTGCCTATAAGCGCCCTCCAGTGCCACCTATGAGTCCCCATCAGTGCCACCTATCAGTGCCCAGTGCTGCCTATGCATGCCCAGTGCCCATCAGTGCCACCTATGAGTGCCCACTGCCACCTATCAGTGCCCATCAGCGCAGCTTATCAGTGCCGCCTATCAGTGCTGCATATCAGTGCCACCTCATTAGTGCCAATCAGTACTGCCTCATCAGTGCCCGTCAGTGCAGCCTCATCAGTGCCCATCAGCAAAGGAAAAAACGTACTTATTTACAAAGATTTGTAACAGGAATGAAGAACATTATTTTTTTTTTTTATTGGTCTTTGTTTATTCGAAGTGCAAAAAATAAAAACCCCAGTGGTGATCAAATACCACCAAAAGAAAGCTCTATTTGTGAGAAAAAAGATATAAAACGTTTGTTTGGGTACAGCGTCACATGACCGTGCAATTATCATTCAAAGTGTGATACACTGAAAGAGTGGAGAGGGAATAGAATATTTTATTGCAGTCTGTGCCCCTGTTCGTGGTCCTGTTTACTGTTATTGAAAATAAAAGAAAATCACAAATTTTTAGTTGACACCAGAAGAGTAATAAGTGGGAAACCTTCCAATGGGTACAGTAGCACCGGACCCCTGCTCTGAGCCACATGTGGCGATAGTGTGAACCCAGCCTTAAACAGTCACCTGTTTAAATCGACCAATGAAATTATCAATAATACCAAGGTCTATCACTTGGAATCAATATGAAACTGAACAAAAAAAAAAATATAATATATACACATTGCACCGAATAGGGCCTGTACCACGAATATATACACAAATAAAAAGCACTGCTTGCCCTTTTTAAGGGGAATAAAACAGAGGATACAAAGGATCCAATACAATTCTCATATGGCCAGGAATTCACCCACTATTCTTGTATAAGTCACCAATGACAGCACCACAGGAGCCCAAAATCAATTCAGCTCCGACTACTAAAATGCAAACTGGGTCTAGCTGTAGTACTAGAGTTGCAGTACTTTTGAGGTTCATACATAGGGTAGGGTTGGTATCTAGTGCAGCTCTGCTGTGGTGTTGGGTTTCTGTGCTTGTGCATTACTGGTTAATATAGTATTTAAAGGTGTATGGTGGGTCACCTGGGGTTGGTTTTAAATCTTTTGCAACCTCTTTTAAGCACAGACAAATGTAAGTGTAGTACTTTTTATTGGTATAAATTATATAGTGGTGGAGCTGGAATGGTGAGATCAATACGCACTGTTGCTCCGGCATATCCCACGGCCGTGATTTGTAAATCTGTACACTGCTTGATACTTCTCATATACTGCAAGTGCAAGAAGCTTTTCCTTTCTTCTGGTTTTAAATGTTCCTTTGTCTGAACTGTGTGGTGGTCGGACTTTGAGGGCTGCTGAGGCGATTCCTGTGTGGGAAGACCTTTGTTGCAATACACTGACCCAGTCACAGACCAACCTGGAGTCTACACAGTAGAAACATCGTTTTTTTGGGGATTGAAAAAGTGTGCTTTATCTCTTATGCCTTGTACACACGATCGGAATTTCCGATGGAAAAAGTGCAAAATAATTTGTTCATCGGATATTCCGACCATGTGTGTGCCCCATCGGACTTTTTTACGTCAGAATTTAGAAAGAGAACATGTTCTCTTTTTTTCAGACGGAAAACATTTCTATCAGAAATTTTGTTCGTCTGTAGGGAACTCCGACGAAGAAAAAAACATGCATGCTCAGAATCAAGTCGACGCATGCTCAGAAGCAATTAACTTAACTTTTCTCGGCTCGTCGTAGTCTTGTACGTCACCACGTTCTTGACGGTCAGAATTTGGTGTGACAGTGTGTATGCAAGACAGCTTGAACTGAATTCCGTCAGAAAAATCCATTGTGAGTTTAACCCGACGGAAAATCCGATTGTGTGTACAAGGCATTACATGTCCATGTGGCAAGAGACTTGGATGTGGGGAAGCACTTTGACACATTGAAGCATTTTAACGTTTTTATACATCACAAGCACTTTAACCACTTCAGCTCCGGAAGGTTTTACCCACTTCCTGACCAGGCCATTTATTGGGATACGGCATTGCGTTACTTTAACTGACAATTGCGCGGTCGTGTGATGCTGTACCCAAATAAAATTCATGTCCTTTTTTTTCCCACAAATAGAGCTTTCTTTTGGTGGTATGTGATCACCTCTGTGCTTTTTATTTTTTGCGCTATAAACAAAAAAATACCGACTATTTTGGGGGAAAAAAACTATATATTTTACATTCTGCTATAATACATATCCAAAAAAAGCATATTCTTCTAAATATTTTTGGTAAAGAAAATCCCAATAAATGGATATTGATTGGTTTGCGCAAAAGCTATAGCATCTACAAACTAATGGATAAATTTAGGGACTTATATTTTTTTTACTGGTAATGGCAGTGATTTTTAGCGGGACTTCGACATTGCGGTGGACAAATCTGACACTGAGGGACAGTTTTTGGGGACCAGTGACTCCAATACAGGGGGTCCAATTACGGAATTATTATTTTTTTTTTCATAATAAGCATCCTTTACCTGCAGACATTCCTCTTTTCACTTACTCATTGTTTGTTTTTGCTCAGAAGTTGCTCTATTTTTTTCTCTGTTCTGTTCACTTCCTGCTTGTCTGATTGTTACTGACCACCGTGAAGGGAGGCTTTACTGCGGTGGTCAGTGACATGCTCGCCCCCTCCTGGGAACTACATCTGTGCGGCAGGACGCTCTCTACGTGTTAGAGACTTCAAGGAGGTGTGAATTACTGGGCGTGCCGCAATGCATACTGGGAAAATGTAGTTCTTACATGAACAAGCGCCGCAAACCAGGAAGTGAATGAGAGAACAGAAACTAGAACGCCGGAGGTGATATAGATGAAGGAATTTAATAGATATTTACTTGTTTTTTAACAGAATCATTACACTATTCTGTCTGTTTTTTTCCTTTACAACTCCTTTAAGTGTATGGAAAGGGTGGCACTTGGTGTTGAATTTTAAAGCCAACAGTATCTTCTACTTCTTTTCCCTTCACTCCAACATCGAGAGCAAAAAGAAAAAAACCCAATTTAAGCACCAAACACAATCACAGTTAGAGCTTACACTGGGCTGAGAGCGCTCTCCCCACCTTTATGCCTGAGCAGCTTTTTTTTACAGGCATCAACAGTGTCACATGGGAGGAAAGTGAGTCACATGATCTACAATACCTGGAAGTACCCATATTTATATTTGCTTTCTACAGCAAATAGGTCAGTGGGCAGAAAGGGAAATGTAAGGGGGATTTTGGCATTAGAGAAAACCTATATATATATATATATATATATATATATATATATATATATATATATATATATTATATATATATATATATATATACACACACACAACACACACAAAACAAATATACATCATACATACATATACACATGCACACTGTCATATATCACTAAGCTGGTAGAAATGGAGGAAAGGTACAACATTTAGTTATGTTATTGTAGAAAATATTTGAATTTAACATTTACTTATTTATTGTTATTGTCATTGTGCAAAGAAACATTCTAGCTGAAGTTGGTCAGTTATTTCCCTACAGAAATATGAGAAGTAAGCTATACTTGCAGGTGATGGGCTATATATAGCAGTGCTATGTTGTCACACTCTGTGAAATCAGTGAAACACTCTCCAGCATGTGCATTAGTGATTATAAAAAATCCTATTAGACCTTAGCAATGGAGGAATTATTGGTGAAGTTTCATCTGTACGAAGCACATCCTCAGTTTGGGTACCCATTGAACACATGGCTGTACTTTCAGGAAATACTTGACCTTCAGTTTGAATAGGAAGACCTGCGGACAAGCTTGAACAAAATTTAACAGAGAGTTTGAGCTTGTTGAAACGGTTTTGTCTGGCAGACAATGTATCACCGAATGAAAAATGACCAACCAGACAGTGCCCATTTTCAGAAACTTGATGTGACTTTGCTTCTAGCAGAGCCAAAAGGATTAGTTTTGCTTCAAGCTTAAAACTTTACCAGACCCAAAACCAATTAACTTAAAAGCATTGGGAGCTTGCAGGGAATTCTACATTGCTGATGCAGCTCCACATCTGAAAGTGACAGACAATACTTTATTTCAAAGTAAGATTTTAAAGAACACAACATTCTATATCATAAAGTGTACTCAACCTGATATTTCACTTTTGTTGGATGGCATGGGTCAGCCATATCCCTTTCAAATGAAGATGCATTCTTTTAATACAAAATGTTTAAAGCGGAGTTCACCCAGAATATATATATTTTTTTTAAAGGTAATCCGTTCTAATAAATATTTATACAGTATTAATCCATGTTATTTATGAAATTGCCACTCAATCGCCATTTTTTTTATAGTGCTTACTTTTTTTTCTGCTCTGCAGAGCATTTCCATCTCTAGTGTGGGCATCTGAAGCCCACCAGCATTCTCTTCCTTGATATTGTGATGCTGGGTACCCAGCATGCACCTCCCGTTTTCACGCATGCACCATTAACACAGGGAAAGGATTATTATCTTGTTGCTATGACAACGATCGACGAAGGAGGAAGTGCCCATTGATAGGGTTTTATGGCGTAATTTCCGGTTTCTAAACAACGCGATGCTAGCCTTCGGCGCTTCCCACCGTCTCCTGGGAAAGGTGACCTATATCTCCTAGAAGCACAGGCACCGAGGGATATGACGTCAATCGCCGTGGACCGGAAGTGACAGAATAGAAGGGACCCCATAGCAACAGTGGTTACTGAGTGAGTAAAAAATTAAAAATAAATTCAAATTTTGTTGCTTAAGGAGAATGCTATGGATTCATGTAAAGTTG